>NC_092711.1:287523706-288829804 GCF_047496885.1 Scyliorhinus torazame | reverse complement strand
GCTGTCCACCGTTACCGGCTGGCCCAGCGGGCACGGGACAGGCTGATAGACGCCCGCTTCACTGACTAGATGGGCGTGGGAATCGGGTAGTATGGCCACAGACCGCACACCATGACAACAGCCGACCACCCACACCCCCCACCCATCCACCCACCCAGCACCCTCACCCCCCTCCCCAACCCCACACACCCCACCCGCATGCACACCACCCCCCCACCCCCAATTGCCGATCCACCGGCGGCACAACGGGCCGGGCTCACCCAGTTGCGGGTGGACGCGTGTCTATCGCAGGCCATGGAGAATGATGACAACCCGCCTCCGATGAGCTCCTGGCTCTACATCGTTGGACTATGTCTGACCCATGGCCACAGTACCACCATCCACCCGGACCATCCCTGCATGCGGCTGTGACACTGCAGCGCACGGTCCCGTCCTCTGCCCGGGGGATGTTGATGGCGGCCCAGGGGGAAGGGGGCAGACTCACCTGGGGCTGAGGTAAGACCACCCCTCACACACACACTTGCGCTCAACGTACATGACACCCCCGCACACTTTGGACAGAGCACAAAGGCAGCTTCGGTAGGTGTAACATTGACTTTAATAACCAAAGGAGTTCATGCACGTGCCCTAGCGCCTAAAACTCATCTGTGCCCTGCACCCGTGCCAACTTACTCAGTGTCTAATTGTTTGGCCTTACGGGCCCTTTGACTACGTCTACGTGGTTCCCCAGACGGTACAGCAGAACTGGAGGTGGACTCCTGTGATTCCTGCCCTCTGACACTGGATCCCTTTGGCGGCCGTTTCCTGGGGCGTCCTGGCCTAGATGGACCAGGCTGCGGCCCGGGCGACTGGGATGGCGAGCTGCCAGCCTGTCCTGCCCGTTGCCCACCCGATGCACCTGGGACGGAAGGGGGGGAGTCCGAGGTGTCGCGGTGTACCGGGACCTCCCCTACAGAGGGAGCCGGGACGGACCACACCACCTCCTCCTCCCTCGGGGTGCCCGATGGCCCCCAGGCCTCTACATGGGTGGGGGATGCGAACGGACTGGCCATCCGACGCGCCCCCGACATCTGGCGCTGCCAGTCCTGGAGGCCCGTGCTGGTATCGACAGGGGTCTGCAGGTTTGCAGCCATGGAGCCCAGGGGGTTGTCGAACCCTGTCTGCGACAGTGCGACGCCAGCTCGCACATGGCCACTGGCGCCGATGCCCTCAGCGATGGCCTGCTGAGACTGGGCCATGGCCTGCAGAGACTGGGCCATGGCCTGCAGAGACTGGGCTATGGCCTGCTGAGACTGGGCCATGGCCTGCTGAGACTGGGCCATGGCCTGCTGAGACTGGGCCATGGCCTGCTGAGACTGGGCTATGGCGTTGAGCGCCTCTGCCATCTGGCGCTGGCACTGGCTCATGGCCTCCTGTGAGAGGGCAGCCATTTCCTGGGCCACAGACGCCGCCTGCACGGAAGGCCCCAGGCCTCGCAAACCGTTCCCCATGTCTGACACCGTCGCACCCATTGCCTCCACCGCGGACGCCACCCGTGCGGTGTCAGCCTGGGTGGCACGCATGACCGGGACCACTCCCAGCTCCTGGACGCGGGTGGACTCCTCCACCTGCGACCGCAGCCGCCGCAAGCCACCCGTCACCCTATTCGCTCGTCTCCGTGTCGGTGGTTGCATCGGATCTATGTGGGTGTGGTAACTGCAGGAACCCGGGATCCATCTGGGCGGCAGATGTTCGCTTGGCCTGGGCTGCCCTCCGACCGCCCGGTCCCTCTGCTGCTCCTACCTCCACCTGCTGTACCGGGACGGCTGTGTTGTGCGCACCAGTGAGTGTACCAGACGCCTCATCACTAAAGTGCCCAACCGTGGTGAGTGTTTCTGCGATGGTGGAGGGTGTTGGTGACAGCAGTGGCGTTGTGTCGTGCTCTTCGTCCCACTCTGATTCCATGGCACTTTGGGGTGGGGGTTCGTCTCCACCCATCCACTCTGAGTCACTGTCCGGTATTTCGTCTTCCCGGGTAGGGGTGTCCTGGGTAGTGCTGTCCCGGGTAGTGCTGTCCCGGGTCGTGCTGTCCCGGGTAGTGCTGTCCCGGGTAGTGGTGTCCCGGGTAGGGGTGTCCTGGGTAGTGGTGTCCCGGGTAGGGGTGTCCTGGATAGTGGTGTCCTGGGTAGTGGTGTCCTGGCTCGGATGTGACGGGGGCCTGTGGCTGCCCCCCTCATCGCTGGATGGTCGCTCCCGCACGTGACGGGGGTGTCGTCTCCCTGTTGCTCCAGGTCTCTCCGTCTCCCGTGGTGTGCGAGAGGCATCCTGCGGGCGTCGCATGCTGGAGGGTCCGGGTCTCTCCGTCTCCCGTGGTGTGCGAGAGGCATCCTGCGGGCGTCGCATGCTGGAGGGTCCGGGTCTCTCCGTCTCCCGTGGTCTCCGAGGGGCATCCTGCGGGCGTCGCATGCTGGAGGGTCTGGGTCTCTCCGTCTCCCGTGGTCTCCGAGGGGCATCCTGCGGGCGTCGCATGCTGGAGGGTTCAGGTCTCTCCGTCTCCCGTGGTCTCCGAGGGGCATCCTGCGGGCGTCGCATGCTGGAGGGTGCGGGTCTCTCCGTCTCCCGTGGTCTCCGAGGGGCATCCTGCGGGCGTCGCATGCTGGAGGGTGCGGGTCTCTCCGTCTCCCGTGGTCTCCGAGGGGCATCCTGCGGGCGGTCTGCATCTGCGGGGATGGGTGCCTGGACGTTTGGTCCTGCGATACACAATGAAGCATGCATGGTTAGACATCAGGCAGTGATCAGGTGATACGGGAGAGGGGGATATAGGGGAGGGGGGATATGGGGACGGGCTGTTGGTGGCTCACTTGCTCGTGGGGCCCCGACCTCTGCATCAGCAACCTCCCGGTCCTCAGGTCCGCCAGCCAGTTCCAGGGCCCTTTCCTCGTGTACGGTCAGTGGCCTCTCATCAGCGGGCCCTCCTCCAGTCCTCACATGCTCCCTGGTGTTGTGTGCGCGCTTCTCCTGTGCGGGGGGGGGGCGGTGGTGGCAGGGGTAAAAGGCAACAGTGTTAGGCAGGTATATGAATGCGCGCCATCGGTTGCGCGTGCATTGCAGAGGTTAAGGTTAGGGCTGGATTCACTTGGGGATATGGGGGAGGGGGGATATGGGGGAGGGGGGATATGGGGAATATGGGGGAGGGGGGATATGGGGATATGGGGAGGGGGGATATGGGGGAGGGGGGAATATGGGGGATATGGGGGAGGGGGGATATGGGGGATATGGGGAGGGGGATATGGGGGAGGGGGGATATGGGGGATATGGGGGAGGGGGGATATGGGGGAGGGGGGATATGGGGGATATGGGGGAGGGGGGATATGGGGGAGGGGGGATATGGGGGAGGGGGGATATGGGGGATATGGGGGAGGGGGGATATGGGGGATATGGGGGTGGGGGGATATGGGGGAGGGGGGAGTATAGGGGATATGGGGGAGGGGGGATATGGGGGATATGGGGGAGGGGGGGATATGGGGGAGGGGGGATATGGGGGATATGGGGGAGGGGGGATATGGGGAGGGGGGGATATGGGGGAGGGGGGGATTTGGGGGAGAGGGGATATGGGGGATATGGGGAGGCTCACCCTGCCTGCTCTGACGAGGTCGTTCACCTTCTTGTGGCACTGGGTGCCTGTCCGTGGTGTTAGGGCCACAGCGGTGACGGCCTCTGCCACCTCCCTCCACAGACGCCGGCTGTGGCGTGGGGCAACTCTGCGGCCGTGCCCGGGATACAGGGCCTCCCTCCTCTGCTCCACCGCATCCAGGAGCGCCTCCACATCGCATGACTCGAACCTCGGGGCTGAGCGACGGCCAGCCATCAAGTCGGGTGTTGCGGTCGGCTGTTCCGGTCGGGTGGGGGGGAGCTGCGCGGCCTTATGAGCCGTCACGCCGTGCAGCGCGTATGACGCTGCACGGCGTGAACCACTGCGCAAGCGCGGATCCCGTTACGTCGCTGCTAGCCCATTTCGGGCCGCAGACTATCGGCCCATTTTTATGACGTGACGCAAGTGGGATTTGCGCCGTTTTTTGCGCCGATCGGCGGAGTTTCCGCCGATAACGGAGAATTTTGCCCCATGATCCCGGTGTCGGGGTGTGGAGAACCCAGCACAAAAGTTATTTTCGTTACATGAGTTAAAATTTAAAATAACAGCTGTTGCCAGGCTTTGGGTTCCCGCTGATTGGCTGAAAATCATGTGACCTGAGTGGAGTTCTGTCTGAACATTTTTTTCAACTTAGTGTGTGTCTTGGGAACAAACTGTGAGGAATATTGCTTCTCTCTCTCTCTCTCTCCCTCTATTGCCTGCAGTCCAGAATAGATGTTCACCTTGAACCAGAAAATTCTCATTTCAATATAACTCATCTGTGTTTTGAAAGCCTGCGAAAAAACGACAAGTGAGAGCTAACAATGACAGTGTTTTACCAAAGATCCTTTGGAAAGGACTTCCATACCACTACTGTCACCACCAAATCGACAGCATCAAGACCTTTTCAAACTTTATTCTTTTTCATAAAGTGTTCTTGTATGCCAACCTCTGTAGAGATGGTGGGCGGGATTCTCCAACCCCCCCCCCCCCCCCCCGGCCAGGACGGAGAATCCCCGGGGTGCAGCGCGATTCCCGCCCTGCCGCCCCGCCGCCCCAACACCGGATGCCGTATTCTCTGGCACTGTTTTTCGGGTGGGGGCAGGGTTCACGCCACACCGGACGGGGCAGTTGGCAGTGGCTCGGCAATTCTCCGGGCCGCGATGGGCCGAGCGGCAGTTCGTTTTTTGCCAGTCCCGCTGGCGTGAACCACTCAGCTCACGTACCGGCGGGACCTGGCAGGTAAGTCAGCTGGGGCGGTCCTTGGGGGTCGCGGGGGGATCCGACTCCTGGGGGGGGGCGGGGGGGGCAGCGCCCACGGTGGCCTGGCCCGCGATCGGGGCCCACCGATCTGCGGGCGGGCCTGTGCCGTGGGGGCACTCCTTCCTTCCGCACCGGCCCCTGTAGGGCTCTGCCATAGCTTGGGTAGGGTGCTCTTTCCAAGAGCCGGTGCAGACTCGATGGGCCGAATGGCCTCCTTCTGCACTGTAAATTCTATAAATTCTATAGCTGGGGCGGAGAAGTGATGTGCATGTGCCAAAATACGCTGGCTGGTCTGCGCATGCGTGGAACCACACCGGCGCTTCCCCGCATGCGCGAGATCATGCCGGCCCTTTGGCGCATGTGCGAATTCGCGCTGTCCCTTCGGCGCCCGCTGGAGCAGCGACAACGACTCCGCCGTCCACCTAGCTCCCGAGACAGGTGAGAATTCCTCACCTTGGGGGCTCGTTGTATCCGGAGTCGTTGCCTCCGGTGTTCCAGCTGGCGTGGGGACATAGTCCCCGGAAGGGAGAATCCCGGCCAGTGTGTATGTGCATGCATGTTGGGATTTTAAAAGGTGGAAATCGATTACAAATTGTATGTTAATCAGTTTTGCAGCTAGTTTTGAACAATAAGCTTTGTTTCCAGCACTGGAGCCAGGTCGCCGGACTAGGTTATGCTCTCCACTGTCACCTTGCTCCATGCGTTCTTGATGGGTTGGGGTGGCCTCCTCCTCCCATCCCCCTGCATTAGACTATGCCTCCTCGCTGTGACTGCCTCAACCAGGACTCAGAGGCATTCATCTGGGAGTCAGGCTGCTTGCTGGCCACTCGAACTCCCCTCCAACCTGCTGTGGCCTCCTGCCCCTGCCATGATTCGCACTATATTCCTCTGTGGCTTGTGACGGCCATTTTTGAGGTTCGCGGAGGTTCACCATTGGCCGCGGTGCCCGCCACGTGCCCACCCTTGCTGCACCCACTCCACCAATACGGATGCGACACTTAAGTGGCAGCCAGTGTATAATTGCAATGTTTAATTACTTCTGAGCGGGACCGGGATTCACGGCCACTTCCAGTTCCACCCGCCGAATGTGCATGGTGTACATTAAATTCAACCCAATGACTTTGGCAGTACCATTTTCCTCTGGAAAGACTCATAGTATTCATTTTATTCAAGAATCAAATAAGAAAGATCTACCCTTTTTCGCTGGAATTGGAAACTCAGACTCTAAGGTACCATTTTGATGGTACTGACTCACCCGTGCTTCCTTAAGCAACTTAGAAATAAAAATAGATTCTTTAAAATAGTCAAAGCTCCATTTCCTCAATCCACGTAACCCTCCAGCTGCCAAGCCTTGTCTTGATAATGGAGTTTTATCCTGTGACTGTAGATACACTGCTGGCTGAGATTGCCGCTCTTTTGTCAACGATTTCAGTGTACACTTAGGGCTGTGATCGTGCTGTCAATATTTCAGAGATGTTGGTCAGGCTTTTCTAGTTCTCTGGGCTGGAGTGTGAGTGAATTATGACAGTATAAAGATAACTGAGCCAAGTAGCCTGCCCTCATGAACTCCTGAAGCATGTCCCTGTGCTGGGCGGATTGGTCTCCAACAACCATATCCCATCTTTCTTTACGCTAGATGTGATTCTTGCTAATAGACTGATTTCCCCCATGGTTGTTTAAAATCCATTCACCAAATATGGGCTTTGCCAGCATTTGTTGCCCGTCCCAATGAATTGAGAGGGTTGCCAAGCTATTTCTTAGGGCACAAAGGGACTTAGGAGTCCTCGGACCAATTCAAGGAAAAACTTCCAAGTGTGGTAGCAAGTGGGAATTGCCGTGAGCTTCCCGACGCTCGGCCCAGTCAGGCCGGCAACGCAATTCAACATTAATTGGTCCACTTAATGAGGCCGCATGGGCTTCTCACAGCAAATGAAGGCTCGCCAGCTGATTCACTGGGATCACGCTCGCCAGCCCCCTGCTAACAAGGTCGAGCAGCAGTTAAGCTCAGCCAACCCCAGACAGCTCGCAACAATGGTCCAGACCGGCAGAGGAGTGCCAGACATAAGGGGCGTCATTCTCCGACCACCCCCGCCGGGTCGGAGAATGGCCATTGGCCGCCGTGAATCCCGCCCCCGCTGAAGTCTCCGGTACCGGAGATTGGGCGGGGGCGGGAATCCGGCCGCGCCGATTGGCGGGACCCCCCGCTGGATTCTCCAGCCCGGATGGGCCGAAGTCCCGCCCAGAAATTGCCTGTCCCGCCTGCGTAAATCAAACCTGGTATTTACCGGCGGGACCAGGCGGCGTGGGCGGGCTCCGGGATCCTGGGGGGGGGGCGCGGGGCGATCTGACCCTGGGGGGTGCCCCCACGGTGGCCTGGCCCGCGATCGGGGCCCACCGATCTGCGGGCGGGCCTGTGCCGTGGGGGCACTCTTTCCCTTCTGCCTCCGCCACGGCCTCCACCATGGCGGAGGCGGAAGAGACTCTCCCCACTGCGCATGCACAGGAAACTGACAGCAGCCACTGACGCTCCCGCGCATGCGCCGCATTCCCGCGCCAGCTGGCGGGGCAACAAACGCCATTTCCGGCAGCTGGCAGGGCAGAAATCCCTTCGGCGTTGGCCTAGCCCCTCAATGTTGGGGCTCGGCCCCCAAAGATGCGGAGCATTCCACACCTTTGGGCCGGCGCAATGCCCGTCTGATTGGCGCCGTCTTTGGCGCCAGTCGGCGGACATCGCGCCGTTGGGAGAGAATTTCGCCCAAGAATCCTCACCTCCTTCAAGGAGCGGGCCCTGGAGATGACCGGTGTGGGCTAGGACATATCGGTCAACCTCGCGGTCGTTAGTGGATGCCGCAGAGGTGAGAAACGCCCGGGCTCCACCCAGAGGACCTGTCAAACATTAGTTGTTATTATCTTACTGACTGACCCATCCCTTGCACTGACCACATGTCCATTCTCCCACAGGTCCTCCAGCCAACGGAGCTGGTCCATCCCGGGCGGCACTCACTCCTAACTCCGAGGAGAAACCTCGGGGGAGAACACCGAGGATGAAACCATTATCGCGGCACACCCGCCACCACAGAAACACACACCTCGGTGGGACATGTTAGTGGTCAGGCTTTTGGGGCACAATCTGGTGAGCATCACATCGCTGATGATTTAAAAACAAAACAAATTTAGAGTACCCAATTCATTTTTTCCAATTAAGGGGCAATTTAGCATGGCCAATCCACCTATAATGCACATTTTTGGGTTGTGGGGACGAAACCCACGCAAACACGGGGAGAATGTGCAAACTCCACACAGACAGTGACCCAGAGCCGGGATTGAACCTGGGACCTCTGCGCTGTGGGGCAGCTGTGCTAACCACTGCGCCACCGTGCTGCTCTGTGCTGATGATAACATCTGATGAAGGCAGGAACCCCCAGGCGAGACAGCAGTCGGAGGTCTGCTGGCTGACTGGACCCAGCTGGGTCCCAGCCTGATGCTGAGCCTGTGGTAGATAAGTCCCCAGGGCCCGATGGGATCTACCCCAGAATACTGAAGGAGGCTGGAGAGGAAATTGCTGAGGCCTTGACAGAAATCTTTGAATCCTCACTGTCTTCAGGTGATGTCCCGAAGGACTGGAGAATAGCCAATGTTGTTCCTCTGTTTAAGAAGGGTAGCAAGGATAATCCAGGGAACTACAGGCCGGTGAGCCTTACTTCAGTGGTAGGGAAATTACTGGAGAGAATTCTTCGAGACAGGATCTACTCCCATTTGGAAGCAAATGGAAGTATTAGTGAGAGGCAGCATGGTTTTGTGAAGGGGAGGTCGTGTCTCACTAACTTAATAGAGTTTTTCGAGGAGGTCACTACGATGATTGATGCAGGTAGGGCAGTGGATGTTGTCTATATGGACTTCAGTAAGGCCTTTGACAAGGTCCCTCATGGTAGACTAGTACAAAAGGTGAAGTCGCACGGGATCTGGCGTGAGCTGGCAAGGTGGATACAGAACTGGCTAGGTCATAGAAGGCAGAGAGTAGCATTGGAAGGATGCTTTTCTAATTGGAGGGCTGTGACCAGTGGTGTTCATCAGGGATCAATGCTGGGACCTTTGCTGTTTGTAGTATACATAAATGATTTGGAGGAAAATGTAACTGGTCTGATAGTTTGCAGACGACACAAAGGTTAGTGGAATTGCGGATAGCGATGAGGACTGTCAGAGGATACAGCAGGATTTAGATTGTTTGGAGACTTGGGCGGAGAGATGGCAGATGGAGTTTAATCCGGACAAATGTGAGGTAATGCATTTTGGAAGGTCTAATGCAGGTAGGGAATATACAGTGAATGGTAGAACCCTCAAGAGTATTGAAAGTCAGAGAGATCTAGGAGTACAGGTCCACAGGTCACTGAAAGGGGCAACACAGGTGGAGAAGGTAGTCAAGAAGGCATACGGCATGCTTGCCTTCATTGGCCGGGGCATTGAGTATAAGAATTGGCAAGTCATGTTGCAGCTGTATAGAACCTTAGTTAGGCCACACTTGGAGTATAGTGTTCAATTCTGGTCGCCACACTACCAGAAGGATGTGGAGGCTTTAGAGAGGGTGCAGAAGAGATTTACCAGAATGTTGCCTGGTATGGAGGGCATTAGCTATGAGGAGCGGTTGAATAAACTCGGTTTGTTCTCACTGGAACGACGGAGGTTGAGGGGCGACCTGATAGAGGTCTACAAAATTATGAGGGGCATAGACAGAGTGGATAGTCAGAGGCTTTTCCCCAGGGTAGAGGGGTCAATTACTAGGGGGCATAGGTTTAAGGTGAGAGGGTAGTGGGTGCCTGGAACTCGCTACTGGAGGAGGTGGTGGAAGCAGGGACGATAGTGACATTTAAAGAGCATCTTGACAAATACATGAATAGGATGGGAATAAGACCATAAGACAAAGGAGCGGAGGTAAGGCCGTTCGGCCCATCAAGTCCACTCCACCATTCAATCATGGCTGATTTCAACTCCATTTACCCGCTCTCTGTCCATAGCCCTTAATTCCTCGAGAAATCAAGAATTTATCAACTTCTGTCTTAAAGACGCTCAACGTCCCGACCTCCACCGCCCTCTGTGGCAATGAATTCCACAGACCCACCACTCTCTGGCTGAAGAAATTTCTCCTCATCTCTGTTCTAAAGTGACTCCCTATTATTCTAAGGCTGTGCCCCCGGATCCTAGTCTCCCCTGCTAATGGAAACAACTTCCCTACATCCACCCTATCTAAGCCATTCATTATCTTGTAAGTTTCTATTAGATCTCCCCTCAACCTCCTAAACGCCAATGAATATAATCCCAGGATCCTCAGAGGGATACGGACCCAGGAAGTGTAGAAGATTGTAGTTTAGTCGGGCAGCATGGTCGGCACGGGCTTGGAGGGCCGAAGGGCCTGTTCCTGTGCTGTACATTTCTTTGTTCTTTGTTCTTGTTATTACTGGATCACTAGATTAGTCCAGTTTCAGTAGCACAATGCCACTGCTCCCCTAATTTCCATTGGCTTCAATTTTTCTAGGGTTCCTTGATGCCACACTTGCTGTCTTGATGTCTAGGGCAGTCACTTTCACCTCTGACATTCAGCTCTTTTGTCCATGTTTGCACCAAGGCTATAATGAGGTCAGGAGCTAAATCACCCTGGCGGAACCCAAACTGAGGTCCATGAGCAGGTTATTGCTGAGTAGGTGCCGTTTGATAGCACTGTTGATGACTCCAATCCTCACTTTGCTGATGATGGAGAGTAGACTGATAGGGTGGTAATTGGCTGGGTTAGATTTGTCCTGTTTCTTGTGTACAGGACACACCTGGGCAATTCTCCACATTGCAAGATAGGTGCCTGTATTGTAGCTGTCCTGGAATAGTTTAGCTAAGGGTACGGCAAGTTCTGGAGCACACGTCTTCAGTACTATTGCCGGAATATTTCCAGGGCCCATAGCTTTTGCAGTATCCAGTGCTTTCAGTCATTTCTTGATGTCATGGGGAGTAAATCAAATTGGCCGAAGACTGACATCTGTGATGCTGGGGACCTCCGGAGAAGACTGGGATGGATCATGCACTTGGCACTTCTGGCTGAAGATCGTTGCAAATGCCTCAGCCTTGACTTTTGCACAGAGGTGCTGGGCTTCTCCAGCATTGAGGATGGGGATATTTGTGGAGCCTCCTCCTCCAGTGAATTCACGGCCTGATGTGGCAGGACTGCAGAGCTAAGATCGGATGCATTCATTGTGGAATCGCTTCGCTCTGTCTATTACTTGCTGATTATGCTGTTAGGCACACAAGTAGTCCTGTGTTGTAGCTTCACCAGGTTGACACCTTGGGCGTCATTCTCCGACCCCCCGCCGGGTCAGAGAATGGCCGTTGGCCGCCGTGAATCCCGCCCCCGCCCCCGCCGAAGTCTCCGGTACCGGATATTGGGCGGGGGCGGGAATCGGGCCGCGCCGGTTGGCGGGACCCCCCGCTGGATTCTCCGGCCCGGATGGGCCGAAGTCCCGCCCAGAAATTGCCTGTCCCGCCGACGTAAATCAAACCTGGTATTTACCGGCGGGACCAGGCGGCGTGGGCGGGCTCCGGGGTCCTGGGGGGGGGCAGGGGGCGATCTGACGCCGGGGGGTGCCCCCACGGTGGCCTGGCCCGCGATTGGGGCCCACCGATCCGCGGGCGGGCCTGTGCCATGGGGGCACTCTTTCCCTTCCGCCTCCGCTACGGCCTCCACCATGGCGCAGGCGGAAGAGACACTCCCCACTGCGCATGCGCGGGAAACTGACAGCGGCTGCTGACGCTCCCGCGCATGCGGCGGGAAACTGACAGCGGCCGCTGACGCTCCCGCGCATGCGCCGCATTTCCGCGCCAGCTGGCGGGGCAACAAACGCCATTTCCGCCAGCTGGCGGGGCGGAAATCCCTCCGGCGTCGGCCTAGCCCCTCAATGTTGGGGCTAGGCCGCCAAAGATGCGGAGCATTCCGCACCTTTGGGCTGGCGCGATGCCCGTCTGATTGGCGCCGTCTTTGGCGCCAGTCGGCAGACATCCCGCCGTTGGGGGAGAATTTCGCCCATTATTTTTTGGTATGCCTGGTGTTGCGCTTGGCATGCTTTCCTGCACTCTTCATTGAATTAGGGCTTGGTGATAATGTTAGAGGGGGAGATATGCCGGGCCATGAGGTTGCAGATTGTGGTTGAGTACAATGCTGCTGATGGCCCACAGCACCTCATGGATGCCCAGTCTTAAGTTGCTAGATCTGTTCGAAGTCAATCCCATTTAGCTCGGGTATAGTGCCACACATCACGATGGAGGGTGTCCTCAATGTGAAGTACTGCGAGTAGTTCTGGGCACCACACCTTCGGATGGATATTTTGGCCTTGGAGGGAGTGCACAAAAATGATATCTGGATTACAGGGGTCCAGTTACGAGGAGAGATTACTCATGTTAGACGTTAGAATTTAGAAGGTTAAGCAGTGATCTGATCAAAGTATGCAAGACATTAACAGGGAAAGGCAGGGTAGATAAAGATAAACTATTTCCATTGGTTGGAGTACTAAAACTGGGGGGCGTGGTCTAAATATTAGGGCAAACCGTTCAGGAGAGATATTAGGAAGAACGTCTTCGCTCAAAAGGTGGAAGAGGTTTTGAACTCTCCCCAAAAACAGCAGCTGAAGCTCGATCAGTTGTTAATTTTAAATCTGAAGACTTCCGGTGGTGCCCTCGAGGAAGCAGGTCGCAGGTTGGATCGCTCCCGCCAAGAGGCGTGCAGGATTCATCAAGGTAAAGGCAGCCCTCTACAAAAAGCAGGTGAGGTTTGGAATGCTGTATCCTGCGAAGCTTTGGGTTACGTTTGAGGAACTCCATCACTACTGCGAGACACCAGAACAGGTTTGGGCCTTTATTAAAGAGAAGAAGCTTTATTAAAGAGAAGAAGTGCTCTACAGTGGCGGCGGTCTGTTAACCTAACTTGCTTTGACTAGGAATGGACTTTTATTAAAAGAAGAAGCTGGACTTGAACTAAAGAGCTCACAGAGCTTTTGTGCGGCGTCGGTCTGTTAAATCATCCTGTACTATAATGTTTTATCTCAGATTGTTTTCAGCCTGGACAGAGAGCGGGGGCTGGAGGGCGCACTGCTTAGGGTGATTTTGGTAGATTGCAATGAAGGGGGAGCGGGGGGGGGGGGGGTTCCTGCAGGGAGGGCCCTGCACTTGGTATCTTTTGGCGGGAGATCGGGGCCTCTGATGGGGGGATGGGCTAGGGGCTGGTTAAGGGACTTGTAAGGGCACGGGGAGATACAATCAGGTTAATGGGTCCCTTGGTGTGTGGGGGGAGGGCCCGAGCACTTGGGTGGGCGACAATCAGGCGCTGAGGGCAGGGGTCAGCATAGCTAGCGTAGGTCAGGAGGCACCAGGGAGAGTAGGAGAAGGGGCGGGTGCTAGGGCCAAGCGCAGGGTGGACCTGGCAGGTCAAGCCTCGGGGGGGGGGGGAGGCAGCCGGGAAGGAGAGCAGAGAAGATTTAAGTGGGCAAGGGGGGTGGGTGATCAGGGATCCCCCGGGGGAGAAAGTCGCTTGCAGGGAACGCCGTAGGAAACCAACAGCAGCAGCACCCGGGGCGGGGGGGGGGGGGGGGGGGGTTAGAGCCACATTAGTTTAGTTGAACACGTGGGGCATGGGCAAACAGAGCTGATAGGGGAAGTGCCTTATTAATATGTTTATTCTTTCCCACTGTTCGTTTTCAATATGTTAAGGCTTTTGTATATGGCCTTTTTTCTCTGTAAATGTTACAAATCTGTTTTAAATAAAACATTTCTCCCCCCCCCAAAAAATTTTTTTAAAATCTGATAGATAGGTTTCTGTTCAGCAAAGATATTAAGGGATATGGGCCAAAGGCAGGTTTATGGGGCTGGATTCTCTGATTTTGAGGCTGTGTTCGGAGGAAGTGTCAGGTTTTACTACAAAAATGTTGGCGCTGCCCCCGCACCGATGCTCGAACCGGTGAGGGGCTAGCAGCCACGCCACGTAAAATGCACGGCCTTTCCAATATAAACGCCTGGGGAATTGCCGGGACTGGGGCTGCACATGTGCACGATGATGACCTGGAGTGGCCGTGCCGTACAACATGGCGCTGGCCGTGCGCGAACACAACCTGCCAGATGTTGCCCTCTGGACACCCGCTCACCACACCCAGGTCACCCCCACCAGTCCCCCCAGCCCTCACCAAAGCCCCCCCCAGCCAGCATCACGGCTCCCACCCAACTGTGCTGGCACTGGACGCAATCTGCAGCCGCCACACTGGGTCCACGAAAACTGAGAGCACACGTGACCCGCGGGGTCGGGAACCAGGCCCATTGGGGGCGAAGCATCAGGGGAGGGCCTTTAGATAACGTCCTGACGCCGTCCCAACGGCGTGTGTCGTACTCCTCGATGATGCCGATTTGGAGGGGACGGAGCAAGCCCCCTATTCGGTCGTAAACAGGGATTCTCCGCCTGATCACCGATATTGGCATCGGGCAAAGGAGAAGCCCGCCCATGGAGTTAGGTCACAGATCAGCCATGATCTCATTGAAGGACTGAATGGCCTACTCCTGTTCCTAGGTTTCATGAACGAATAAAATAAAATTGTAGAATAGATCTGGTGTAAAACAGGCAGCATGTTCTCTCAGTTGGGATAGTGCATGGCTTGAAGAACCAGGACAAAAGTAATTCTCAATAGAAATGTCGACAGGAGAATGAGATGATGCACAATAACAAAGGCATTTGAATAGAGTAAGACATATTTATTTCCAAAGACATAAATACATGGTACATAGTTATACCTAAAATAGCTTTTATTGTGACAGAACTCATATTGCGTCTCAATGAGATTACAATATTAGTAATGAACTATGACTAAAATGCCCCATCGTGCAGAGTGGGGAATAATTCAAACTATTCTTAATGTCTTATTTTGGACTTTGTAATGCGGAACCAACTGAAGCTAGAAATAAAAATCAATACTCTTCTCCCTCAGAGTGAGAGGAATTGCTTTTCTGTGATTGCTTCACTCTCCTCTTGGTAAACACGTCACAAAGGTTGTACTGCCAGGGACTAACAATCAGCACACTGCCACAGGCTGATATCATTTGTTATTTTACTGCCGTGATGTGACATGTTTCTTAAAGGTTAATGTAAAAAGCAAAAGTGCAAACATAGGAAAAAGACAATGAACAAATTCAAGAGCAGACCAGAAAAATCCCGGGTTTGATCCCTGGGCCGAGTTAGCTGATATCTCAGGCTTGATAACAATGACCCTAATTGTTTCCCAAATAAGGGAGATGGTAAAAATAAATTAATGAGCATTATTGTTCCTAATTCAGAAGTGCAGTTGTGTACGCATCTGGTTAGAGTAGGGTCTATCAGGTTGTGATAAACTCATAGGCAAATAACACATTAATACTCGCTATTCAGGCTGGCATTTGAGGAATAACTATTTTAATCAGATACCAAAGCTGGCAAGATGAACAATTAGCCAGGGCTCTTACTTTTGATCAAACTGGATGTGTGGAGCTCCAACAAGACTCAAGAAGCTCAAAGTCATTCAGGGCAGAGCAGCCTACTTGAGTGGCACTCCATCCACCACCTTTAACAGTCACTCTTTCTACTATTGACGCACAGTGGCAGAAGTGTGCACCACTTACAAGATACACTACAACTCAACAAGGCCTCTATCACCTCGAAGGACAAGGGCAGCTAATACATGGGAGCACCACTACTTGCGAGTTCCCCTCCAGGCCACACTCACCGTCCTGACTTGGAAATACATCGCCGTTCCCTCACTGTCGCTGGGTCAAAAATCCTGTAATTCCTTCCTGACAGCTCTGTGGCTGTATCTACAACGCATGTATTGCAGTGGTCCAAGAAGGCAGCTCACCACCAGCTTCTCAAGGGCCATTAGGAATGGGCAATGAATATTGGCCTAGCCTGTGTCGCTCACATCCCGTAAAATAAATTTTTAAAATTCAATGATTGAAACCACCCTTCTGTAATAAGTCTGTGGAAATATTGAGGTTGGTAAAGGAACACTGGGCGAAATTCTCCCCCAACGGCGGGAGGCCCGCCGACTGGCGCCAAAGCCGGCGCCAATCAGACGGGCATCGCGCCGGCCCAAAGGTGCGGAAGTCTCCGCATCTTTGGCGGCCTAACCCCAACATTGAGGGGCTAGGCCGACGCCGGAGGGATTTCCGCCCCGCCAGCTGGCGGAAATGGCGTTTGTTGCCCCGCCAGCTGGCGCGGAAATGCGGCGCATGCGCGGGAGCGTCAGCGGCCGCTGTCAGTTTCCCAGCGCATGCGCGGGAGCGTCAGCGGCCGCTGTCAGTTTCCCGCGCATGCGCAGTGGGGAGAGTCTCTTCCGCCTCCGCCATGGTGGAGGCCGTAGCGGAGGTGGAAGGGAAAGAGTGCCCCCACGGCACAAGCCCGCCCGCGGATCGGTGGGCCCCGATCGCGGGCCAGGCCACCGTGGGGGCACCCCCCGGGGTCAGATCGCCCCGCGCCCCCCCCCCCCAAGACCCCGGAGCCCACCCACGCCGCCTGGTCCCGCCGGTAAATACCAGGTTTGATTTACGTCGGCGGGACAGGCAATTCCTGGGCGGGACTTCGGCCCATCCGGGCCAGAGAATCCAGCGGAGGGTCCCGCCAACCGGCGCGGCCGGATTCCCGCCCCCGCCCAATCTCCGGGAGCGGAGACTTCGGCGGGGGCGGGATTCACGGCGGCCAACGGCCATTCTCCGACCCGGCGGGGGGTCGGAGAATGACGCCCCCAGTGACAATAGCCTAACTGCTTTGGGATTGAAAAGGTTGGAATTAATTTGAGTCCCAGACCTCAATTAAATTGAACTCTGGTCTGTCTATTAAAAGCAGACAGGTACTTCAGGTGAAAGGCCCCCATATTAGCAACAGTAGACTGATCTCATGTGTCAGGAAATCTATTTCACCTCATTTCTAAGCCATTACTATCTTGTTAACACTTATTTCAGCAAATCCAAATCAGCCCAACTGAGTGAGAACAGCATTGACTTAGCCACCAATCATTCAGGGATCATTAATTCTAAGAAAAATAAAAACTTGCAAAAAGCACCTTTCAGGTCCACAGAATTCCTCAAAGTTGTTTGCGGCCAATTAAATATTTTTGAAGTGTAGTATCAATGGAAATATCGGCAAATGCAGCAGCCAATTTGTGCACAGCAGGATCCCATAAACTGCAATGAAATTAAAAATAAACCGTTTCAGTAACGTTGCTTGAGGAATATATGATGGTCAGGACTCAAGTCGAGCTTCCCTGCACTTTGAAGCGAACCATGGAATCTTATGCATCCACGTCAAATCACAGATTGGACCCCGATTCAAAGCCCCATCTGAAAAACAACACACCCTCAGCACTGCACCGAAGTGTTCACCTGTGGAGCAAGATCTTTCCTGCACGGGGGATGGACAGAACTGGGGGACAGCATTCCTAGACCATATTCCGCTACCTGGGGATCTAAATAGCCCACGACTGGACACGGATCCACAAATGGAACATGACGAGTCTGGTGGAGGAAGTCAAAAGGGACCTGCAGAGGTGGGGCCCACTCCCACTCTCCCTGGCAGGGAGAATACAGATGATCAAAATGAACAAATTGCCCAGGTTCCTCTTCCTGTCTAGATCCCACCCGATCTTCATCCCCAATGCCTTTTTCAACACAGTCGACAAATTAATCATGGGATTTGTGTGCGTGTGGCTGGGGAGGGTGTGCAAAAACGAGGATCCGAAAGAGGTCCTACAAAGGAAAAGAAAGGTGAGCGGCCTGGCCCTCCCGAACCTTCATTTCTATCTCTGGGCGGCCACCGCAGAAAGCGTACGGGGATGGATTAAGGAACCGGGAGCAGAGGGGGTGAAGATGGAGGAGAGTTCCTTCCTAGGGACATCCCTCCGAGCCCTAGCCACAGCTGCTCTCCCACCCCACCCCAACCAAATACTCAAGGAGCCCAGTGGTAGTAGCCATGCTCCAGGTGTGGCACCAAATGAGGCAACACTTAGGCCTAACCAAAATATCCACCATGGCTCCCGTCTGCAACATCCACAGGTTCACCCCTGCAATAATGCCACCATTAAAAGGTAGAGACAGGACGAGGGGACACTGACGGTAAGGGACACGTACAAGGACCATAGAGTAGCGATCCTGGGGGAACGCACAGAGAGGTTCCAATTACCAAGAGGGAACTACCTGAGATAAATTCAGATCAAAAACTTCCTCCATAAGGCAACAACCCCAAAAACCAGGGGCGGGATTGTCCGACCCCCCCGCCAGGTCAGAGAATCGCCGGGCGGGGCGGCGCGAATCCCGCCCCCACCGGCTGCCAAATTCTCCGGCGCCGGGGTTTTGGCGGGGGCGGGAATCGCGGCGCGCCGGTCGGCGGTTGCTGGCAGCAGCCCCGCCCCCGGCGATTCTCTGGCCCGCGATGGGCCGAGTGGCCGCCCGTTTTCGGCCGGTCCCGTCGGCGTAAATCACAACAGGTCCTTACCAACGGGACCTGGCTCCACGGGCGGCCTGCAGAGTCCTCGGTGGGGGGTGGGGGGTGGGGGGCGCAGAGGGATCTGGCCCCGAGGGGTGCCCCCGTGGTGGCCTGGCCCGCGATCAGGGCCAACCAATCCGCGGGCGGGCCTGTGCCGTGGTGGCACTCTTTCCCCTCCGCACCGGCCGCTGTCAACCTTTGCCATGGCCGGTGCGGAGAAGAACACCCCTGCGCATGCACTGGGATGACGCCAGCACGCGCTGGCACTCCCGCGCATGCGTCAACTCGCGCCGGATGGCGGAGGCCCTTTGGCACCAGTTGGTGTGGCGCCAAACAATCCGGTGCCGGCCTAGCCCCTGAAGGTGCAGAGGATTCCGCACCTTCGGGGCGGCCCGACGCTGGAGTGGTTCTCGCCACTCCTCGGTGCCGGAGTGGCCCACCCCGCCGGTTCGCGGAGAATCCCGCCCCACGACACTCGTTAGCAGATGAACTGCTGGACTGGGGGGGCCTAGGGAAGGGAAACTGTGTGGACCTGTACAGGCGACTGTTAGGGGAGGTATGCTCCCTCCTGGAGAAGATCAGGGAAAAATGGGAGGCGCAACTAGGCATAGAGGTAGGGGGAGGATTCTGGATCAAAGCACTGCACAGGGCGAACTTCACCTCCACATGCACAGAGCTAAGCCTAATGCAGCTAAAGGTGGTGCACAGAGTGAACCTAGCCAGAACGCAATTGAGTGGGTTCTTTCCGGAAGTGGAAGACAAGCGTGAAAGGTGCCAGGAAGGCCGGGCCACATGTTCTGGACTTGCCCCATGATGCACGATCAATAATTCCTGAAGCGAGATTGTAGGACAATTGAAGGCTTTATTGAACTAGATATTTCCCCCAGCAGCGCAGGTACAGAATGCACAGCTAGGGAAACACAGACTCTTATACGCCGCCTTTCTGGGCGGATCCAGCAGGCAGGCTCCACCAATGATCTTACAGTATCAGGTATCTCCAACACCAATGATCTTACAGTATCAGGTACCTCCAACCTAGGTACCGTAATACCCCTAATACAGACTACCACATTCACCCTCTGTTAAAAAAGAGACCGGCGGGGGTGGTGGACTTGTGTTGTACAGTGGTGGAGGTTATGGTGGTACCTGTCGGTGGTACAGTGTTTTGCCTTTTTACATGTCACACAAATTATTTACAGGTATTTATTTACAGATACATTTCATAATGAAGCTATTAGTCGATCGGGGGCCCTGGTCGTCCTCTGTGATCGTCGCAGTCTCGGCGGTGATGCAGGTGCTGGCTCGGGCATCTGTGACTCCGGGAGCATGGCATCTTCAGCTTCATCGCCCCTAGGTGGGACCAGTAGAAGGACCGATCCCCCTGGGAAAGGGGCAGCAGTGGGGTGTGCCTGTGGGAGGGTGGGTGGGGTTGGTGAGGGGTGTGTGGGTGGGGATCCAGCAGGCGCCAGGTCCCGGAGGGAGACCGTATCCTGTCGGTCGTCGGGGTACACCACATAGGCGTACTGAGGGTTAGCATGAAGGAGGTGCACCCTCTCGACCAACGGGTCTGACTTGTGCACCCGTACGTGTTCGCGGAGCAGAATGGGTCAAGGAGCTGCCAGCCAGGTTAGGAGCGAGGTCCCGGAGGGGGACTTCCTAGGGAAGACAAGGAGATGTTCATGAGGTGTTTCGTTGGTCATGGTACACAGTAGTGATCGAATGGAGTGGAGTGCATCGGGGAGGACCTCCTGCCAGTGGGAGACTGGGAGATTCTTGGACCGTAGGGCCAGTAGGACAGTCTTCCAGACCATTCCGTTTTCCCTCTCCACCTGCCCGTTTCCCCGGGGGTTGTAGCTGGTCGGCCTGCTTGAGGCAATGCCCTTGCTGAGCAGGAATTGACGCAGCTCGTCGCTCATGAAGGAGGACCCCCTATTGCTGTGGACGTAGGCGGGGAAACCGAACAGCGTATAGATGCTGTGGAGGGCTTTAATGACGGTGGCAGCGGTCCTGTCGGGACAGGGGATGGCGAACAGGAACCGGGAGTACTCATTAATCACGTTCAAGAAGTACGTGTTGCGGTCGGTGGAGTGGAGGGATCCTTTGAAGTCCACGTTGAGGCGCTCAAAGGGACGGGAGGCCTTCACCAGGTGCACTTTCTCTGGCCGGTAGAACAACAAACATTTACATTAAACAAACAAACATACAACAAACATGGTGCAGATTCCATCAGAAAGGACACCGTATCTCTCCACCGGTTCCTTTTTCTTCATCATCTGGACACCTCACTGCTCAATAGCGAACAGGGTCGCAAAGGGATTTGTTTGGTGGGAGTCAGATTCTATGTCATCATCTTCTCCCGGCTGCCAAACTCTTGACTGGAGTAGTTTGGCTAAAGCTGCTTGGGGTGAATTGGAGTCCATCTCATCATTCCGGATGAGCCTGAACGAATTGTCGCGGTGCCAGAATCGTGTGTCGAGGTTGGAGTTGTTAGGTTGTAATCCGTAATCGGCGGGCGGTGGGTCTGGGTCAGGGGCTTTGATGTATGTGACTTTGAAAGGGCCACTGGAATCAAGCTCGGATTCGCTGGGAGTGGGGCCTGGTGCAGGGGTATAATCATAACGTGGTGTGCTGTGGCTATCGTCATTGCTGTCGTTATCACTGTCGCTGCTGGTTGAAGGAAGGGAGAGGCGGAGTCGTGCCTCTGGAGGTGGAGTTGAAGATGTGTCTGAGGACGGGCTGGACTGGCTGGGGGAGGCTAGGAAAACGTCATCTGTGGGCGGGGCGTGCTCGTCTGCTGCTGCGAGCAAGATGTGGTGTGCATGGTTGTTCTGCGAGCCATAAGTCTTAAGCTGGTTTATGTGAAACCACGCAGACTTGCTGTTGGGATATGTGATCTGTATACCGAGGGGCTGACTTTGTCTGAAATGGAGTACGGTCTGGAAAATTTGGGGGAAAGGAATGAACCGGGGTTGTATAGGGAAAGCATCACTTGCTGCCCTACTACAAACTCGGTGGCGTGTACCTTTTTGTCGAAACAAGCCTTGCTTTGTTTCCTCCTGGTCCCAAGTCTCACAGCTGCTGCGAGCTGGGCTGCCTTTATATTCTCAAGTAACTGCTGTACAGCATTTTCATGCGTGGGGGCGGTGACTGCGGGGCTGGCCAAATCCAGTCCTAATAAATACTCTGTCCCTGTGGACGTGGATACCGTGATTCTTAGGAGCATTAAAGCAAATGGGAGAACTGAATCCCAGGTGCTGTTGTTCTGTTGTACCATTTTCCTGAGGGTGTCTTTTAGAGTTCTGTTCATCCTCTCTACAATGCCGCTTTACTGGGGGTGGTAGGCTATGTGAAACTTATGCCTGATTCTGAAAATTGTGAGGCTGTTTTTCATTACTCGTCCTGTAAAATGGGAGCCTTGATCGGACTCTATATTGTGTGGGAGGGCCCATCTTGTAAAGGTGTGCTGTGTTAGTATTTTAGCTGTTGGCTTGGCCGTATTCGTTCTCGATGGAAAAGCTTCCACCCATTTTGTGAAGGTGTCGATGACCACCAACACATACTTGTAACCATTTCTGCAGGGGGGTAGGGGTCCTATGTAGTCTATCTGCAAATTTGTCCAGGGGCCATTAACGGGGCGGGTGTGACTAAGCTGAGCCTTTCTTGCATATCTGTCTGGATTGTTCTGGGCACAGATCAAGCAATTTTCAATGTAGTGAGTAACATCGGCTTTTAAATCAGGCCACCAGCAGAGAGGTATGAGGTGGGTTAGGGTGGGTTCAATGCCTTGGTGTCCATGATTGTCATGGAACTGACAAATAATCTAGTTCCTGTCCGGGCTGGGAACTACATAAATGCCGTCTTTTAAAATCACACTGTCGTGTGTGGTGATTGCATTTTTAAACTTGTCATACGGGGCTGGGAAGGTTCCTTTTAAAACTTCCCTGAGTTTTTCATCTTCCTTCTGTGCCTTTGCTAGATCCTGAATGTTGGTCTGTGAGACCTGAACCGCGTGTACTGGGGTGCTCTCAAAGAACAAGAACAAAGAAAATTACAGCACAGGAACAGGCCCTTCGGCCCTCCCAGCCTGCGCCAATCCAGATCCTTTATCTAAACCTGTCTTCTATTTTCCAAGGATCTACTTCCCTCTGTTTCCCACCCGTTCATATATCTGTCTAGATGAATCTTAAATGATGCTATCGTGCCCGCCTCTACCACCTCCGCTGGCAAATTGTTCCAGGCGTTCACCACCCTCTGCGCAAAAAAAGAAATTCCACGCACATCTCCCTTAAATTTTCCCCCTCTCACCTTGAAATCGTGACCCCCTTGTAATTGACACCCCCACTCTTGGAAAAAGCTTGTTGCTATCCACCCTGCCCATACATCTCATAATGTGGTAGACCTCAACCTCCGTCTTTCCAACGAAAACAATCCTAATCTACTCAACCTTTCTTCATAGCTGGCACCCTCCATATCAGGCAACATCCTGGTGAACCTCCTTTGCACCCTATCAAAAGCATCCGCATCCTTCTGATAATGTGGTCACCAGAACTGCATGCAGTATTCCAAATGTGGCCTAACCAAAGTCCTATACAATTGTAACATGACCTGCCGACTCTTGCACTCAATACCTCGTCCGATGAAGGCAAGCATGCTGTATGCCTTCTTGACCACTCTATCGACCTGCGTTGCCACATTCAGGGTACAATGGACCTGAACTCCCAGATCTCTCTGTACATCAATTTTCCCCAGGACTCTTCCATTGACCATATAGTCCGCTCTTGAATTAGATCTTCCAAAATGCATCACCTCGCATTTGCCTGGATTGAACTCCATCTGCCATTTCTCTGCCCAACTCTCCAATCTATCTATATTTTGCTGTATTCTCTGACAGTTCTCCTCGCTATCTGCAACTCAACCAATCTTAGTATCATCTGCAAACTTGCTAATCAGATCACCTATACCTTCGTCCAGATCATTTATGTATATCACAAACAACAGTGGTCCGAGCACGGATCCCTGTGGAACACCACTAGTCACCTTTCTCCATTTTGAGACACTCCCTTCCACCACTACTCTGTCTCCTGTTGCCCAGCCAGTTCTTTATCCATCTAGCTAGTACACCCTGAACCCCATACGACTTCACTTTTTCCATCAACCTGCCATGGGAAACTTTATCAAACGCCTTACTAAAGTCCATGTATATGGCATCTACAGCCCTTCCCTCATCAATTAACTTTGTCACTTCCTCAAGAATTCTATTTGGTTTGTAAGACATGACCTCCCCGGAACAAAACCATGCTGCCTATCACTGATAAGTCTATTTTCTTCCAAATGTGAATAGATCCTATCCCACAGTATCTTCTCCAACAGTTTGCCTACCACTGACGTCGAGCTCACAGGTCTATAATTCCTTGGATTATCCCTGCTACCCTTTTTAAACAAAGGGACAACATTAGCAATTCTCCAGTCCTCCAGGACCTCATCTGTGCTCAAGGATGGTGCAAAGATATCTGTTAAGGCCCCAGCTATTTCGTCCCTCATTTCCCTCAGTAACCTGGGATAGATCCCATCCGGACCTGGGGGCTTGTCCACCTTAATGTCTTTTAGAATACCCAAAACTTCCCCCTTCCTTATGCCAACTTGACCTAGAGTATTTAAACATCCATCCCTAGCCTCAACATCCGACATGTCCCTCTCCTTGGTGAATACCGATGCAAAGTACTCATTAAGAATCTCACCCATTTCCTCTGACTCCACGCATAAATTCCCTCTTTTGTCTTTGCGTGGGCCAATCCTTTCTCTATTTACCCTCTTGCTCCTTATATACGAATAAAAGGCTTTGGGATTTTCCTTAACCCTGTTAGCCAAAGATATTTCATGACCCCCTTTAGCCCTCTTTATTGCACGTTTGAGATTTGTCCTACTTTCCCAATATTCCTCCAAAGCTTCATCAGTTTTAAGTCGCCTAGATCTTATGTATGCTTCCTTTTTCATCTTAGCTAGTGTCACAATTCCACCCGTCATCCATGGTTCCCTAATCTTGCCATTTCTGTCCCTCATTTTCACAGGGACATGTTTGTCCTGCACTCTAATCAACCTTTCCTTAAAAGACTCCCACATTTCAAATGTGGATTTACCCTTAAACAGCTGCTCCCAATCCACATTCCCTCGCTCCTGCTGAATTTAGTTAAACTTGGCCTTTCCCCAATTTAGCACTCTTCCTTTAGGACCACTCTAGTTTTTGTCCATGAGTATTCTAAAACTTACGGAATTGTGATCGCTATTCCCAAAGTAATCACCGACTGAAACTTCAACCACCTGGCCGGGATCATTCCCCAATACCAGTTCCAGTATGGCCCCTTCCAGAGTTGGACTATTTACATACTGCTCTAAAAATCTGTCCTGGATTCTCCTTAGAAATTCTGCTCCATCTATGCCTCCAACACTACATGAGTCCCATTCAATGTTGGGGAAGTTAAAATCTCCCATCACGACCACCTTATTGCTCCTACATTTTTCTATAATCTGTTTACATAGTTGTACCTCTACTTTACGCTCGCTTTTGGGAGGCCTGTAGGAAAGTCCCAACAATGTTACTGCACCCTTCCTATTTCTTAGCTCTACCCATATTGCCTCAGAGCTCAAATCCTCCAGTGCCCTCCTTAATCACA
This sequence comes from Scyliorhinus torazame, assembly GCF_047496885.1. Classification (NCBI taxonomy): domain Eukaryota; kingdom Metazoa; phylum Chordata; class Chondrichthyes; order Carcharhiniformes; family Scyliorhinidae; genus Scyliorhinus; species Scyliorhinus torazame. Next base: position 288,804,738 of record NC_092711.1, on the reverse strand, counting down.
GTTGTGATATCGTCTCTGACCAGTAATCCAACTCCTCCACCCCTTTTACCTCCCTCTCTATCCCTCCTGAAGCATCTATACCCTGGGATATTTAGTTGCCAGTCTTGCCCTTCGCTCAACCAAGTCTCAGTAATACCAATAACATCATATTCCCAGGTACTAATCCAAGCCCTAAATCCATCTGCCTTACCTGCTACACTTCTCGCATTGAAACAAATGCACCTCAGACCACCTGTCCCTTTGCGTTCATCATCTCTTCCCTGCCCACTCTTCCCCTTAGTCACATTAAGTTTATTATCTAGTACTTTTCTGGCTTTAGTTGCTGCCTCTTTACTGACCTCTAACTTCCTAATCTGGTTCCCATCCCCCTGCCGCAGTAGTTTAAAACCTCCCCAACAGTGCAAAAGCACCCCCTAGGACATTGGTTCCAGTCCTGCCCAGGTGTCGACCATCCGATTTGTAATGGTCCCACCGCCCCAGAACTGGTTCCAATGTCCCGAAAATCTGAACCCCTCCCTCCTGCACCATCTCTCAAGCCACGTATTCATTCTGACTATTCTTGAATTTCTACTCTGACTGTCTCGTGGCACTGGTAGCAATCCTGAGATGAGATAAATGATCTGGATCGGCGCAGGCTGGGAGTGCCGAAGGGCCTGTTCCTGTGCTGTAAGTTTCTTTGTTCTTTGTACTACCTTTGAGGTCCTACTTTTTAACTTATCTCCTAACTCCCTAAATTCTGATTGTAGGACGTCATCACATTTTTTACCTATATCGTTGGTGCCTCTCGGGGGGGGGGGTTCCAAAAGTAACCATGCCTGGAACCTGCCTTCGCTAGGGCGTCTGTTTTAACGTTACCGTGGGGGGGGGGGGGGGGGGGGGGGGGGGGGGGAAGAACGGTGATGACAGCGAACCTTAATTATGCCTTATTTTCCATTTTTGGCTATCTCTAGGATATGTCGGAGTAATGGGGCTGAGGGTAGGGGCTTTCCATCTGTGGAAACAAATCCTCTAGTTTCCCACAGGGGTAGGAATTCCGTTAAGCTATTAAGAGACATACAAGCTGTCCGAATAGATGTCTCCTGGGGTCGGAAACGAGTCAGGGTGGTCTACAATGTACGCTATGGCTGCCAGTTCTGCTGCCTGCGAGCCTAGATGTCCTAGCAACTTTAGTGAAATCTCATCTAGGGCACGTCCCTGCGCGCCCTCTACATAAATGCCGTAACCGGTAATTCTCTTTCCGTTCAAAACTGTGGAGGAGCCATCCACATAAATTTTCAGGGATGCACACCTGTCTAGGGCTAGGGTCTCTGGGGTGTATTACCTGCTTTCCTGAGAGATGTTTTAGGTATAAATGGGCCTGTGTTGTGTTTTGTGGTGATGATCTCACACTCATGAGGGGTTCCTGCATATTGCAAATTATCGGCTAGGAAGGTGTGGGTCTTGGTTCTTTTAACTGTAATGTCTCGTCCCTGTAAAATAAGGGTCCAATGGGCTGCGTGGATTTGGCTGACTGTGCCATCTTTAAGTCGACCATCTAATAATAGCTATGTTGGGGTGTGTTCAGTGAGAATGGTGATGGGGTTGAGTCCTGTAATGTAGGCGAAGTACTGTACTGCCCAAAAAACTGCGAGCAGGTGCCTTTCGCAGGCAGAAAATCCTTGCTCCACAGGATCTAACACGCATGAGGCGTATGCTACGGGACGTAATTGGTCATGGCGTTTCTGGAGGAGCACGGCCGAAAGGGTTCGGTCGGTGCTTGCTACTTCAATTGCGTATGGGGAAAGTGGATCTGGGACCTGCAGTGCGGGGGCTGGGCTGAGGGCTCTTTTTAAAGCATCCACGACATCCGTGTGCTGTGGAAGCCATTCCCAAGGTGCCTTTTTCTTGAGAAGGTTGGATAGGGGCGCTGCTTTTGTGGCGAAACCATCGATATGGCTTCTGCAGTAGCCAACAAGTCCTAAAAATGACTGGAGGGCTGTGACATTATGGGGAAGGGGCAATTTGACGATCGAGTCAATTCTCTTTTGCTCGATCTCGCGTTTACCATGTGTGATTACTGTACCCAAGTAGATCACTTTTTCTTGCAAAATCTGGGCCTTCTTGGGGTTGACTTTACATCCAATTTCTTTTAGGAGTGCTGGGAGTTCGGCGAGAAGCGAAATGTGCTCTCCCTTTGTGTCTGTCTGTAGTAGCAAGTCATCTACAAACTGGGCCAGCCAACCGGGGCGGGAAAATATTGCTAGTCCATTTGCTAGCTGTTAGTGGAAAATGGAGGGGGAGTTGTGGAAGCCTTGTGGAAGGCACGTCCACGTATATTGTTGTCCCTGGAATGTAAAGGTGAATTTGTATTGGCACGCTTTTTCCAAAGGAATGGACCAAACACCGTTGCTAATGTCCAAAACCGAAAAAATGTTTGACTGGAGTCCCTGTTTGAGCATGGTCTCGGGATTCGTGGGTACGGTGGGGGCTGCTACTGGGGTTACTTTGTTCAGTTCCCGGTAATCAATGGTCAGTCGCCATGATCCATCGGGTTTCCTGACGGGCCAAATTGGTGCATTGTTTGTGGATGCTACTGATCTGAGTACGCCTTGATCCAGCAAACTCTCTATTACTTTGGAGATTTCTCCCTCTGCCTCTACTGCTTTTGGGGTCTGGGGTCAGGACCTGTAATATTTACCAAGCCAGCAATTTTGCCACAGTTGTGCTTGTGCTGTGCAAATGCTGCTTTGTGTTGCTGCAGGACTTCCCTAACCTGTTTTTCCTGACTAATTGCTCGAGGGTCGAACCAGAAGTCTCCTACTGAGCTATTCCTGTTTTCATAGTCTCCAACTGTGAACGTGGCGGGGGCTCGTGCTGCCTTTGCCATTCTCCAAACATATTTATTAACTGGAAAGAGTTCGGGGCTGAGACTGGTCCAATGTCACCGAGACGAGTCGTGGCAGAAGCTGATGATCTCCTCGGGCGGTGTGCGGTCATCCGAAATGGGGTCTTGAGACTCCAGCCAAGATGGCGGCGCCCACAGGTCGCAAATGGCCGCGGGTGGGCAAGTTGGCGGCGCCCATGAATTGCACATGGCCTCTGGGGGACAAGATGGCGGCGCCTGGGGTCCGCACGTGACTCGCGGGATCAAAGATGGTGGCACCCACAGGCCGCACGTGGCCTGCGAGGAGGGGAATGGCGGCGGAGACAGCGGCGACCGACCAGGCCCTGCATACCGCCACGAAATGCCGCTTCTTCCCACAACCCTTGCACGTTGCGGAACGGGCCAGGCAGCGTTGCCGAGGGTGCTTGGCTTGAACGCAAAAATAGCATCGGGGCCCCCCGGGGTTGCCTGGCAGCCGCGCGGTACAAGCTTGTGGGGGATTGGAAGATGCGTCGGGATCGGCTGCGGGTGGGGTCCACACTGCCCATGGGGATACCGCACGGTCGGGGACATACGCTCAGGTGTTGCGGGAGGCTACGTCTAAGGAGCTTGCGAGTGCCTGTGCCTTCTTGAGACCCAGCGTCTCCTTTTCCAGCAGCCGCTGGCGGATCTGCGAGGACAGCATACCTGCAGCGAAGGCGTCCCGGATTAAAAGTTCGGCTGAAATTTGCGGACAGTCACAGTTCCTACCTAGTCCGAGCAATGCGCGGTAGAATTCGTCTAGCGATTCCCCTGGAAATTGTCGTCTGGTACCTAGGAGATGTCGGGCGTAAACCTGATTTACTAGGCGAATGTAGTGTCCTTTTAACAGGGTCATCGCAGCCTCAAAACCTTCCGCGTCCTTGATGAGCTTGTAGATTTTTGGGCTCACCCTTAAGTGGAGAACTTGCAGTTGCTGGTCCTCCGTGGGTGTAGTCATCGCCGTCCTGATGTATCCGTTGAAATACGCCAGCCAGTGTTTAAAGGTCGCCGCTGAGTTTGCCACGTGGGGGCTAAGTTGTAGACACTCCGGCTTGATGCGGAGCTCCATTCTTCAAATCTAGTTCAATAAATTGATGCACGATCAATAACTCCCGAAGCGAGATTGGGCGGAACCAGCAGGCAGGCTCCACCAATGATCTTACAGTATCAGGTACCTCCAACACCAATGATCTTACAGTATCAGGTACCTCCAACCTAGGTACCGTAATACCCCTAATACAGACTACCACACCCCAATCCAGTCGGGTACTGAACAAACTTCTTTGAGGCAATGTCCAGGGTTGTGTGAGTGAGGATGGAGCCAAGCCCTAAAGTGACGGTCTTCATGGGGAAGGGTGCTGATGCCCGAGCCTTTGCCTCCCTGATCGCCTGCCAGAGAATCCTGCTCAGCTGGTGATCGGCAACACCACCTGTTGCTGAAACCAAACTGTAAATAAACACCTGTAAATACGTTCCCTGACCATACTGGGGATTGTAACAGATGTCTGCCATTAAAGTGAGGGGGGGGCACGGCCGCAGCGGGAGGGAAGACAATTGCCAGTAAATATATGTGCTGATTTCTGTTTGTCTTTTTTACTTTTTTTTGGCACGGTTTTGTAATATATAACCTATGAATTGTGAAATATAAGAGACTGGATTCTCCCAAAATGTCCCCACGCCGGCGTAAATCCTCTGGCATTTCACTCCTGAGTTTCCAATATAAAAGATCAGTCGATTCACTCACCTGCAGGGAGCTAGCAGGGGCCCAGAGTAATTCTTGCAGCTTTAACTGCGGATACGGGCCCCCGCACGTCCGTCCTGGAGTCCGCACCGAGCGCCTTCGTGGACTCAGACCACGGAGGCAGTTCCAAAATGTAGGCCCGCCCGATCGGCCGCGCGCCCGAAGATCCGACCAGCCCGATCTGTCCCCTGGACACCCATAAGACACCCCCCTCTTCCCCCCCCCCGGTGCCCAATCTCCCCGCCCCCTACCAGGGCAGCCGTGGACTGAGTCCACAGCCGCCATGCGAGGCTCCCGAATGGCGATAGGTGGTCAGAACCACGGCGTCTAGGACTCGGTCGGTTTGGAGTGGACAATCGCTGGCCGGGCCTCTGGCAATGGCTCCCCAGCCACGCGGAGTACTCCGCGACCACGCCAATTCTCGGGTCCGCACCGGACCCGATTTCGGCATTGAAGTTGATTCTCCGCCCCCGCACCAAATGCGATTTCAGCGCGGGGCTGTGGAGAATCCCGCTCCATTGGCGAGATCCTCTGCTTCACCGGCAAATTTTTAAAAAAAAAATGTTATTAAGGCATTTATGGTTTTATAACAACAAAAGATACAAATACAAATGTAAACATAATTCAGTGCATAACAACCCCCCCTCCATTTCTTCTCACTGCGTTTCACCGGCAGATTTACCAAAGGCGTGGGGGTGGCCACAACGGGAAAACCCATTGGCCAGCTGCTAGGACATTGGATCCCGCTGCTGTCTAGGAAAGTTGGAGTCAATGGAATTAAGGAGAAAACTTTCCGCTGATTGTAAAGACATCCAAAACAAAGGAAATCATCCCAGCTCCAGGATATTGTTGGAGGGGTCCCTCAGGGTAGTGTCCTGGGCCCGGCTACTGGGAGGGTGTTAATTACAGAACAGTATATCTTAAAGTAGTGCCCATAGTCTCCTGTTGGTTAATTGTAAGTCTGTATTAACAGGCTAAGTATTTTGCCATGTACAGTAAAGGGTGAAGGCTAGGAGCTATCTCCATGCCTAGGTCTATACGCCGCTCTGCTCACCACCACCCCGGCTCCTGGGTCTGGGTGATGTGCCTTCTTGCATCACTGTGTGGGGGGTACTGTACTCAGTCCCATATTAACCGCATATATGCCAGACTCTTATATACACCAAACATCTTCAGCTTCTTCATCAATCATGTTCTCCCATCATAAGATTAGAGGTGGGGAAGTTCAGCAATGGCTGCACAATGTTAAGTTCCATTTGCAACTCTTCATGCAGCAAGATCTGGACAGCAGTCAAGTTTGGGCAGATAACTGGAAAGTAACATTTGTGTCACCCAAGTACTAGGCAATGAACATCTCCATCAAGAGTCTTAACTCGACCAGCCATGTAAGTACTGTAACTACAATACCAGGTCAGAAGTTGGGAATTCTGTGGTGAGTAACCCAAATCCTGACTCCCCAAAGTGTGTTCACCATCTACAAGACACAAGTCAGCAGTGTGATGGAATACTCCCCACTTGCCCGGCTGAGTGCGGCTCCAACAACACCCAAGAGGCTCAACACCATCCAGCTCAAAGAGGCCTGCTTGATGGAACCCCATCTATCACTTAGACACCCAGTTCCTCCACACCTTATAAATGTCCAACCTCTGCCACCTAAAAGAATTGGGACAGCAGGCACTTTTGAACACCACTTGAAGTTCTCCTCCAAGAATTCCTGACTTGGAAATAAGTTGCCATTCCTTCACTATAGCTGGATCCTGGAACTCCTTTATGATGCAAATGGTTGGGTTCCTGTGACTCCAGAAATGCATTTCTCATTTGTTTTTCATGGGAGCACTTTATTCATCTCAAGAAATTCTTCAGCATGTTAAAATCCTGGAACTCCTTCTTGATACTATATCTTTATAAACTAACTAATTTTACCCCCAAAACAACTCCCCGCATTTCCCCCCACCCCCAATTAATGTTTGGTGACAAACAGATCTTTGGAAATGGAGATAAACGGCCTCCACCTCGTGGAATCCTTCCTCTGACCCCTTAGGGCAAATTTAATTTTCTCCATTTGCAGAAATTCTGCATGGTTCATGGCACCCCACCCATCACTTAGGCACCCAGTTCCTCCACACCTTACAAATGTCCAACCTCTGCCACTGTGCCGACGCCCTCAGTGGCACCGCCAACCTCCATCCAAGCAGTATCCGTCTCCGGGCATTCAGAGAGGCGTAGGCCACGACATCGGCCCCCTTCCCCTCCAACAGCTCCGGAAACTCTGATACGCCAAAAATTGCCGCCAGAGGGTATTGCTCCCATCTCCCCCCCACGATCGGTGACAGTCTCAAACACCGGTGCCCAGAACTCAGCCAGTTTGGGGCAGGACCAAAACATATGCATGTGATTCACCTTCCCCCCTGAACACCTCTCGCACCTATTCTCCACATCTGGGAGTAATCCACTGACACGCGCTCTAGTCATATGAGCCCTGTGAACCACTTGAAATTGAATCAGGCTCCTCCTGGCACACGTCTTGCCATGGTTTTAGCTAGAACCTTCACATCTGTGTTCAACAAGGAGATGGGCCTATAAAACCCACATTCCACCGGATCCTTATCCTTCTTTGGAATCAGGAAGATGGACATCTGTGCCAGCATGTCCGGAAATTTCCCCCATGCCAATGAATCGTTATACATCTCCTGTAGATACGGTGCCAGTGAAGCTGTAAATACCTTTTAAAACTCCACCGGAAAGCCATCAGACCCCGGTGCCTTCCCCGATTGTGTAGGCCCAATGTATCCCATTATTTCCTGCAGGGCTAATGGCACCTCCAACACCTGTCCCCCTCCTCTTCTCCACCACCAGAAATTCCAGCCCATCTAAAGATTGCTCCATCTCCAAGTCCGCCGCCAGGGCCTTGTACCTATACAGTCTCCGATAGAAACCTTAAAGGCTCCATTGATTTTATCTGAGCTGTCACCAGCTCTCCCCTCTCATCACTAACCTAAGCCAGGTGTACAAACTAAGACTACCCTGCCAACGCCCCACTCACCACTGCGTTCCGCCGCACCCGGGCCCAGATCTATGTTGGCCACCGTAAAAGCCACCCTCTATTGAACAGGATTGCAACCTCCCTTGTCTTTTCATCAAAACCTGAGTAAAATGCCTACCCCACCGATCCCTTCCTTAGCCTCGACTGATCCTTCACCCTACAATGTTCCTCCTGCAGGAAGACAATACCCGGATTCAAGCTCTTCAAATAAGCAAACATCCTGGATCTTTTAATCAGGCCATTCAACCCCCTCATGTCCCATGTCTCCATTCTCACCAGGCGTCTTTTTAACCCCCACCCCGCCTCTCCCACCGCCCCTGCTAAAGTCCGAAGCCCCAACCTAATATGAAGACCTCGCTAGATCCAAGCTCCCCTCGAGGTCGGCCACTCAAGACTGCGCCTCCGACTCCACCTACACCTAACCACAAATACACCAGCGTCACCAGCTTACTACGCTCCTCCTTTCCCCTATCTCCTCTCCCCTTCGAATGCTCCACCCTACCAGCCACCTCTCAACTCCACCCTCCCTCCCCAACAAAGGGAGCCAACACATCCCAGGCCCCCTGTCTGCGCCCTCGAACGACGGCCCCACCCCCTCACCATGGCTGCCTACTGCAGCTCCCTCCCCCACACTACTTCCATTTACTAGCATCACTGCTAGTGTGGCGACCCCCACTTTGAGAACCACACAAAGAACTGCACCCACATAGCCCAACCTACCCTTCCCCCGCCCAAACTACTGCAATCTAGAAAGAACACATGCGAACCAAGAGAATAACACCACAATTCCAACATCGACCATAATGGAAAAACCAACATATGCAATCAAAACACCTCCAAACGATCAAATTGCGAAAACATGAAAACTGTACATTATCAACATCAATCCTTCCCTAAATCCTTCTTCCGAACAATGTCATTCGCCTCCTCCTGCGTAATAAAGTAATGTTCTTTACTACTGAATGTGACTCACAGTTTTGCTGGGTACAGCTTTCCAAATCGAACCTTGCAATTAAAGGGCGCTCTGGGCCTTGTTGAAGCCCACTCAACATTTGACCAGGTTGGCCCCAATGTCCTGATAAATGCAAATGGGCGGCATGATAGCACAGTGGTTAGCACCATTGCTTCACAGCACCAGGGCCCCAGGTTCGATTCCCGGTTTGGGTCACTGTCCTCCGGGTGCTCCGGTTTCCTCCCACAAGTCCTGAAAGACGTGCTTGTTGGTGAACTGGACATTCTGAATTCTCCCTCTTTGTATTTGAACAGGCGCCGAAGTGTGACGACTCAGGGCTTTTCACAGTAACTTAATTGCAGTGTTAATGTAAGCCTACTTGGACCAATAAAGATTATTATTATATCAGATGTGGATTTCACCCACCTGAAAATTCCTTCCTTTCCCTGGCACTTAAACAACTGGGGGATCACCACCCACAGCGGATCTCCTGCTCTCTGACGCAGCGATCAGTGGGACCGATCCACCCCCAGGGGCTTCTCGAAGACGCTCTTCCCGACCAGCTTCCCAAACATCTTTGTCCTGTAATCAGTGGTGCAAGTGCCTTCGACCCCCTCCGGCAGCCAAACTATTCTTATGTTTTGATGTCTGGATCGATTTTCCTGGTCATCCACTCTGGCCTTCAACACAATCCAGTCATTGTGGTCAGAGACCGCTCATTCCACCTCCTGAATCAAGGTGCCTTATGACTCCACTTGCTTCTCCATCCTCTCCAAAGCCTCGCGAAGTGGAGAAACTGCTGCCTCAATCGCCCTGGACAGGGCCTCCTGCACCTCCTGCCGGTGCTTCTTAATTCTCCCGAGATAAACTCCATTAACCGTTCCATAAGCAGTGGCGAGTGCGATGATGACACGGCCTGTTCCGCCATACTGTGCTACGAGGGTCATCCAACTCTTGAGCGAGTGCTTTATTTGATTTCAGCCTGGTAACATAACCCACTGACATTCCACATCGGAGGAGAAACTAACAAGTTTCAGTTTTTTTGAGTGGAAGTAGATGGGATGTCCGTACCCCTGGACAGTCCGCCCCACTTAAGTGGTGAACCTGGAGGCGATTATAGTGTCCCGTGGGCATTGGCCCAGGTGCACACATTGTGCGGCCTCCCATGCGTGCTCGGGCCCCATGGCCTGCCCATCCTCACCCTCCCCTGCATCCTCCTCGTTGGACGAGGACTGGCATTCATCCTCCTGCTCCAGCACGTCGCCCTTTGCTGCGCGGTGTTGTGGAAGATGCAGCAGGCTGCCAAGATGTGGGAGACCCTTCCAGCACTATACTGGAAGGCCATGCCAGAGCTGACAAGGCACCTGAACCGTATCTTCAGGATGCCGAAGCACCGCTCAATCATGTCCCTGGTTGTGGCATTGGAGTCGTTGTAGTGGGTCTCCACGTCGTTCTGTGGACTCAGGATAGACCTCATCAGCCATGGCTGCAATGGATAACCCCGATCGCCAAAGAGCCAAACCCCAGGCAGGGTGGGGGTGCCTTGAAGAGGCCAGGAATCATTGAGTGCGCCAAGATGAAGGCATTGTGCACACTGCCCAGATATCGGGAGCAGAAATGCATGATGTGTAGCTTCTGGTCACACACCAGTTGCACGTTCATCAAGTTGAACCCCTTTTGATTTGTATAGAGCAGCCTGCCATTTGCAGGTGCTCATAGGGTGACATGCTTCTCATCGATCACCCCCTGGACCCGGGCATGTTAGCGATGCTAGTGAACCCTGCTGCCCGGGCAGCCGGGTGGGCTCGGTCGACATTGTAATGGATGTATTGCACCAATCGGACAGACAGGGCCTCCATGACGGCATGGATGCACCTGTGCACCGAGCTCTGTGAGATCCCAGACAAGTCCCCACTCTGCAGCTAGAAAGGCCCCGTGCTGTAAATATTCAGGGTGACCGTCACCTTGACGACACCGGGAACGGGTGACCTCCCCGATTCCCCCACGGTGCCGGGTACGCCATGATCTGGCAGAAATGTCGTACTGTCCGCCTGCTCTTTGACGGCATGCCTGGTCTGGTAGGTCCTCAAACGACTGGCGCTGCCGGTACACTCAAGGCCTCGTATAGAGTCTCCTTTGTATCTCCTCCTCTTCCTCGGCTTGTTGGGCAGCCAGCTCTCCATCCTCATAGGCTGTCTCCTGTCCCTCTGGGGCAGGCTCCACTGCTGCAGCATCCCACAGGGCTGCGGCAGCTAGGAGGAAGGCCACCATTGCTGGTTGAATTCCAATATCCATGGTCTGCAGGAAGTGAAGGGAAGCCATTTTACCATGGTGCATAACCCTGTGCCTAATGGGCTACATGGTGGCCCCGGTTGACACTGTGGACTCTGCCCCCCCCCCCCCATGTCCTCCCTCCTCCTCTTCCCCGTCTCCTCAACTCCCGTTGGTGCCCTGTACTCTTGAGGCCCCTGCCGGGGGTACCATTCACTGGCATTGCTCTTGCCAGAAATATGCTTCACTGCCCCCATCTGCCGCCACTCTAAGGGCGACTGTGGTGTTGCCCTTGGGTGGGCCGCGTGACTCCCCACCGGCCGGTGACTGCCGGTTGGGGGAAAGTGGTTTGGAGGAGCTTGCGATGCAGGGGTGCTGGGGTGGAGTGCAGGGGTGGTGTGTTGGAGAGTGGGGGCTGGGGTGTGGGGGTGGTGGATGGAGAGTGGGGGCTGGGGTGTGGGGGGTGGTGGATGGAGAGTGGGGGCTGGGGTGGTGGAGTGGGGGCACCCTTACAGATGGTGTCATTCTGCAGTACCACAGGACAAGGTGGGTGCTCAGTGTGGTGTACAGCATGATGGCTGACTTGCAGGTCATGACAATGGCGGTCCGTGCCTGGGCACTGCCCCGGTCCCGTGGGAGGTCACCCCGTCCCCATTGCCTGTCTCCCCGTCATCTCCCCAAACCAACCGGCTGGGGCAGACTCCCTCCTCAGCCAGCCCAGTCAGTGTCATGACCGGCAGCCAACAGTTGCCAACCACGTGTACTCTACCTGCGGAGTGGAACACATTGACGCCGCTCTCGCGGCACAGGAGAATCGCGATTTGGCGTGAAACCGCCGCCGGTCTCGGTTTTGGCACCAACACCGATTCTCCGCCCAATCTCCTTTCCCGATTTCAGCATCGGCCGACGAAGAATCCCGCCCATAATTATTTTTCTTTCGAAAGTCAATTTTACCTGGCTATTGGAAACAGTCTGAGAAAGCTTCCTTTGACTTACCATCCACCCCTAGAGAAAGGTTGGAACATTTCATAAATGAGTAATCTTCCGCTAGTTATATGGGCATTGGTAATGTAATGCAGTAGCACACTCATGTTGCAACACTACCTCTTGCTTGTTCCCATTATTTTGCATTATGTCCTGTTATCAAGTGCCTTCTTTACTCAGAGAGTAGTAAGAGCGTGGAATGCCCTGCCTGCAACAGTAGTGGACTCGCCAACACTAAGGACATTCAAATGGTCATTGGATAGACATATGGATGATAAGGGAATAGTGTAGATGGGCTTTAGAGTGGTTTCACAGGTCGTCGCAACATCGAGGGCCAAAGGGCCTGTACTGCGCTGTAATGTTCTACGTTCTATGTTCTACTTCTTACCGGGCAAAGAATAACAGTAAGTTCACATAATGGGGATGATTACGATTGTAATAATAGAAAAACAAGCTGTAATATACCTCGCAATTTATTGCCTCCAATGACTGTCAAATATAAAATGTATAATCTTTTCTTTTAATATCAAGCTGATATGATTCTGTAGGTGTGAAAAGTTACTTGAGAGTATAAAATATGCTTTAATTGCTCCATTCCCAATCCTATATCAGAATAATCTGATTGCTACTTCCTTTAATTAGAGGTCAGGAGGAGACCCATAGCTATCAGAGTGTGACTTTGAGATCCAATAGATCCTTTTCTATTGGTGCTGATGGTTGGATTCCAGTTTCTCCAGAAAGGCATCTCTCATTCATTTTCCATGGAAATGCTTTCTCAATCATAAGCAATTCTTCTGTATATTTTACCTATTCCCTGTTGCTAAAGTAACAAAGGACCAGAATCACTTCTTAAGAGAACAAAACATTTGCTTCAACATATTGCTTATTACATTCAGCTAAAATCTGATATTCTGGTCCAGCAGGACCATAATATGTAGGAGCAGAGTTCGGTCATTTGGCACATTGAATCTGCTCCACCATTCAATGAGATCATGAATGATCTGATGTAACAATGCTCATCTCCACTTTCCCGCCGTATAACCATAACCATTGATTCCCTTACTGATTGGCTGAGGTACTCTTTAGGCTAGGTTGTTTCTTCAGGGTTTAGCTGGTTAGTTGTGTTTCAACCTTCCTTTTGTCCTTCTCCATTCAGGATAGCCATAATATTACCCTAAACCAATGGACATTTTTTTGCTGGCTGTATTACATGTTTATTTTGTTATTGCCAAATCTGAGCATGACCTGCAGTTCATAGATATTCAGGGCACTTAAATATAAATCATTTGTGGTATGGTTTAACTTAATTGAAGAGTGCCACAATTAATTGTCATTTTTCTAGTGATAAATCTATTTCATATATCATACAAAAGTCATAAAGTGAAGTGTATCCAACAATGCTTTGTACCATGTAACAAACATATGAACATACATACTAACAAGGAGCAGCAGTAGGCCATTCGGCCCCTCAAGCCTGCTCTGTCATTTAATACTGACGAATGTGATATAAAATAGTTACTTTAGAGATATTAGTTAATGTAATGTAGAAATAAGCCACTTTGATTCTGGCAAGTAGAGACAAAGGATTTTAGACCGCATGGAAAAAGCAGGAAGAGGTGTGTCTATGAGAGTGATGCTGCATTGATAGGGGCCGGAGAAAGGGATTGGAAGTGAGCCAATCAGAATAGATCAAACAAGTCAGGAGGGACATAGGATGACCTATGGGTGTCGAGTATGTGAAACTTGATGCCATTTGAATGTATGAGTACTGATCTCTTTGTCTGGGACCTTCACTTAGTTCCCGGGGCTGCAGAAAGCAACATGTTATCTGTATCACTGTGGACTAGGTAGCTTGCAAGCTGAATAAAATAACTTCTTTTTACTTGCAAATCCATCTCGACTTTTATTGAGGCCAGACTGACGGATAAAGAAATTTGGGAATCAACATTTGGTGCCCAAAACCGGGATTTCTCAGGGCGATCCTGGACCAACTGCGAAATCAGAATTAGACTGATTATGAACAGGAGGATGGGGAACGAGGGCCCCCAATGTAGAACTGGAAAATGACCGCGCATTGATTGTTCCCTTCTTCTTATCGTCTGATTAGTCTGGTCACTCGCGGTTGGCACAGAAAGACCGCCTCGACGAAATCACAGGTCAGTCTGGGGATTAGCATTTTAATTGATGGGATTTCATATTGTTAATTCGGCTGGGGTAGGCTGTATTGTTGATGTGACATTTAAAATATAAATGGTTCAACTTAATTTGTGAGTTAATTCGGCTGGGGTAGGCTGTATTGTTGATGTGACATTTAAAATATAAATGGTTCAACTTAATTTGTGAGTTAATTCGGCTGGGGTAGGCTGTATTGTTGATGTGACATTTAAAATATAAATGGTTCAACTTCATTTGTGAGTTAATTCGGTTGGGTTACGTTATGGGAGGTCGATGCGACATTTGAAATTGAAAATGGTTCACCTCTATGTGTGTGTGTGTTAAAAATATAGTTGATTAAGCTAAAATTGTCTCCTTGGACTGTATTGGTGAAAAACGCAGTTCCGAGGACTAGTTGAGATTGTGGGGAATGCTGCATATTGGTTGAAGCAGAAGTCTCTCAAAGGGTTAACAGCAGCAGGCAAAGTTAAAGACAGACAGTGCTTCTCACTCAGGCCTTGAGATAACAGCACCAGTCTGTAGTGTAATCGGATACCTTTCCTTTGAGTCAGTGAACACCAGCAAAGTTACGTTTTTAATTAATTAAAGGAAACCAGTGGGTTTCTCCACCTCTTTGATAAAAGTTATTATTTTCGAAAGCAATTGATTGAAATTGCCAGAATCTTAAGTTTTGCTTACTTGAAATAAGGTTTATCTAATTTTATCTGGAGATTAATAGAAACTTAAAGAAGATCATGGACACCATTTTAAAAAGTGTAAATCTGGAGATGATAGTTGATTTTGCTGATACTTATGTGTATGTAAAAGAAAAAAAACTTGTTAAAAGAAAAATTGTTAAGATAAAGAAATAATTAAGTTGTAAATGTTGTACAAGTTTGTGTTAAGCAAATTGTAAATTTAGTTCTGAGTTGAGATCAGAGCTAAGCTTGCAAGTTGCAGTAATTCAATTTGAATTTTCAAACATTATTACGTTTTTTTTTAAAAAGCGCAAGTAGAGGAAGGACACGGGTTACACAAGAGATGAGCTACGTAGTTCAATGGCTGGCCTTGAATTGACAGAAGAAGAAAAATTCAATAATTTGGAAAAGTCAGTAAAAGTTCCGTCTGCACCCATAGCATGGTCTGCGCTCATTCCAGAACCACCAGAGTACAATAATATATACCCAGTCATTGCTCCCCAGATTTCAAATATGCCAGAAACTCAAGCCCTTTTGGATGATAGTGTGGATGATAGTGTGGGTCCTGATTTACCAACTTCACAACCGGAAGAGCAAAAGGAACTCTGTCCCACAAGCCCAGTTAGCTCTAGGACAAGATCTCGGACAGCGAGAGAGGGGCTTGACGCTCACCAGAAACAATTAAGCATATCACCTAATTCTCCCCAAACTAAGGAGAAACCACAAGATTCGGGAACAAAGGAAGCTGAAACAACTTCTTTTGAAGAGAAAGAACTCCCCCTAGTGACAGGGAGAGACGTTGAAGTCTTGGAACAACCAGGGGAAATAGCTAGAGTGCCCCCTGGTGACATTCGGAGACAGTTACCGATTAGGAAGATGCGAAACCCCGACGCAGTGACTGTGGGAGCGAACCCCACAATAGACGTTTACTTCCCATGGACACCCAGTGAGATGATGGCTATTATGTCTACAATCCCAGATAGAAAAAATCTCCTGCTGCCTTCATGGATTCCTTGAGAACTACCATCTCAATTTATCAAGCTGATTTAAGGGACCTCTGGGCCCTAGTCCAGCAGATTTTAACCCCAGCAGAGTACCGCAATTATCTTAACCACCTGAATTATGCTAGTCATGCCGCACTTCAGCAGGCCTATGCGTTAGACGACGATAGAAGGACACAGATCTTGAATGCGTTGAATAGCACATTTCAAAGGCCCATAAATCTTTCTGTTATCTTAGACCTAAAACCTAAGAAAACTGAAGAGCCAGAGGAATTTCTGGAGCGTTTTAATGAAATCTACCGGGGGCAGTCAAGCGATTTGCTGTATCAAAATGGTCAGAATTCCCCTCAATATTGTGCTATGTTAATGCATTGCCTACCACCTTCTGTGGTTACTGCTGTGAAATGTAATAACATGAATTGGACAGAGAACGACCCTTCCCAGATGGCAAGGGCAGTCAGATTTTATTGGAAGGAGGGTGTAGGCCAAGAAGGAGGCTCAGTTACAAAGGTTAAGACTGAGTATGTAATGAAAAAGGATGATCTGCGACCCCAACAAGCGGCAGAAATGGTAGTTTACCAGCAGGAGCCCCAATATAGTGACTTTGGGTGGGTGGATCAGCGAAGAGGAGGATACCAAACCCACCCACAGGGACCCTCACCCCCTTTTTATGGTCCACCGAACGAATCAATAGCTCTACAACCGCAGCCCCCTCTGAGGGGCCATTGGTCTACTGGAAGAAGAGGACGGGGCAGCCATGTCTTCTGTGCAATCAGCACTTAAATTACCATTATCCGACCACACGCAGCAATTGTCAGGGTTCCAAGGACAGGTGTGTGAGTATCCTATTTCTGAACCTGTGACAGTCACTTACGAGAATAAGTCTGCAGAGCATCAGGTTGTAGTGACTACTGGATTGGACTGTAACTTGTTGGCCCGAGATTTACTGTGTATCTTCCAGCTACAGCTAGAATACGGAGATGAGGGGGTAACGGTTACATCATGGAGGATGAGACAACAGTGCTATATTTCTATCACCCCCCAGTGGTGGACGTTAGACGTTGAACAGTCACTGCATCACGTTACCCTGGCCTATGACAGAACTGGACGAAACAGGGAGTTGGAGGACAAATACCGGCCATTACTTGAGACCGAATGGCTAGTCAAGGTTACAGCCACAGTCACGGGAAAAGAAGGTACAGCCGATTTTGTTACAATATCACCACATTTATGGCCACAGTCAGCTTCGGTAAGCCCTCATATTACACGTCAGGTCCATGACCAGTACCATGCCAGGGATATGGGATGAATGGTAAGGAGGGCAGTGGATCATTCGGATCCAACAGACTACGCACTTCAAGTCATGCCGGACGGCACTACCATAAAATATTTTGAGGTCCCTGAAACGATTAACACTCGACTGCAGCATCACAGGGGACATGATGTGTTGGAATATGTCAATCCACAGGTCTGGGCGGAATACCCATCAAGTGGGAAAGACAAATGTTACACCTATTAAGGTGATGATTAAGGATCATGTAAAGCTACCGTCCATTCGACAATACCCCCTGAAATCTCAAGCTGCTCCATCAATAGATAAATTAATTCAAGAGCTGTTGAAACAGGGTATTTTGGTCCCTTGCCAATCAGAATGTAACACCCCCATACTTGCTGTGCCTAAACCAGCCAAACCAGACCAGTACCGATTAGTACAGGATTTACGTTCAATCAATGCCATCGCATAGCCGTTACATGCTCTCACCCTCCAACAGGATATTACGGTGTATAGCTCCCACTCGATCATCGCACTACTGAGGCAACTGCAGACTCAGCATCATACCGCAGCTCGTCAGAATAGGTATGAGATATACCTTTTGAACCATCCACGTCTGACATTTAAATACTGTACCACTATCAATCCAGCCTGTTTTCTTAGTGGTCCCCCTGTCCATGAAGATGCACCTGGCCACGACTGTTTAGCCTTGATTCAGGAAACTACCACAATAAGGGGCGATTTGAGTGACATTTCGTCAGAACAACCTGACATGATTATGTGTGGTCAAATATCCCACCGGGGTTTAGTTAATGACCTACTGCAGGCCCTCCTTATGCCCGCGCAGATTTCCGTTATTAAATGCGCTGCCCACACGAATGGTACAACCCCAGTTGACGTTGGTAATGAACGAGCAGATCGTGCAGCGCGAACAGCCGCCCAAATTCAGCAAGTGATGGTGCCTAAGATGTTAAGTCAGACTAAACGATCTACTATAAATATGTCTGCTTCTGACAAGTCAATGCCAACCATCCAAGACGTCATAAGGTTACAGGAGGACGCTCCTGATAGTGATAAACAAATGTGGAAACGGTTAGGTTGTACATATGATTCTGTTTCCTCTTTATGGACCACGCCTGCACATCAGACTTGTATGTCTGATGTACTGGCTTTATGGGTCATCGAATGTGTACACTTTGCAACTCATTGTGGGGCTCGAGGGAACTAGTGATTTGTTGCTGGACACTTGGTGGCACCCTAAAATGCAGGGGTTGGCCCAAAGTATCAGTAATCGGTGGTTGATTTGTCAGCAATATAACACCGGAAAAGGTATCCCTTGTGGGATGGGGCAAACCCCGTTGCCCAGTGGTCCCTTTGAGACGCTCCAAATGGATTACATTGAGTTGGAAATGTGTCAATGTTATAAATATGTTTTGGTCATTGTGGATGTGTTCAGCAGATGGGTTGAGGCGTATCCGTCTATCGATAATAAAGCTGCTACTGTGGTTAAAGTCTTGATGAGGGAAATCATTCCCCGGTACGGTATACCAGCTCAGTTAAGTTCTGATAATGGGCCTCATTTTATTGGACAAATTAACAAGGAGTTTTGCTCCCAGTTGGGCATACGCCAGCAGTTACACTGTGCTTATAGACCGCAGGCGGCCGGGTTGGTTGAGAGACACAATCAGACCCTCAAAACTAAATTGGCTACATTAAGAGCAGACACGGGACTGACATGGCTTAAGTTGCTCCCCGTTGCCCTCTTCCAGCTGCGGGTTACACCTGCGGGACCGGCCCGGCTCTCTCCCGCCGAGATTCTTTATGGCAGGCCTCTTAGAACTCCCTGGAGCCTGCAGGTTCCCAGACTGGTTCAGTTTCATCAGATGACTGAAGAGATGACCACCTATGTTCTAGCCCTCACGCAAGTGCTCAAGGAACTCCATGGCCAGGTCCGCGCGGCTCACCAGCCATTGCCCCCAGTACCTAGCTCACTTTCAGTCCAGCCCGGTAGTTATGTCATGGTCAAAAATTGGACTAGGAAGGGGTCGGAGCCGCGATGGGACGGGCCCTTCCAAGTTCTCCTTACCACCCCCACAGCAGTTAAAGTGGAGAGGCGAAGTGCTTGGGTCCACCTACATCACTGTAAATTGAGTCCATCTCCACTACTGTAAAAGGTCGGATACTAACCTGCCTCCCTTCTCCAGTGCTATTTTACAGGTGTGGAGCATGATGGAGTGGCTACGCATCGTCTGTCTAATATTTGGCCTCACTTCGCTTGGCGTGTTATTGGCGATGGACATGGAAAAGGGAAATATTATGTATCTGTGTAGCCCCAACCAATCTACAAGGTTACATCACCTCTGCAAAGGTGATGTTCTTCGCTGCCCCCATATACGAGGACATGGTATCGACTCATGGAAGGTCATCAAAGTTAAGGAGAATGCAGGAGTCAGGAAGCAGTTGCACCGGTCCCGGCGATGGGAAGGGAACATTATATGGACATTGCCTTGTTTTTGGAATACATGTAAATTCGATTTTGGATGTGTTAAGAGTGGTGCAATAAAGGTAATATCAGGCTGTCAGAAGAGCGTAGGAAGAGGCTATGAGAAAGTGAAAGGGACTAGAGAGAGGACGGGGCGTGTGAGAAGGGAAGTACAGCTAGAACGTAGGTTACCGGGAGATACACTTAAGTTAGTTTCCTCAAACTGAGGAAAACCCGGGTAGTAAATCTTGGGAGCCCTCGGGGCAATAACCAAGGAATTGTCTCAGCTACGGTTGTTTGCAATGCAGAACCGGCATGCTCTTGACTATCTTCTGGCCCGTGAGGGTGGGGTATGCACAATAGTACAGGGCAAGTGTATCATGGGAGTTCAGGACTTGACCGCTAACATCACTAAATTTATGGATCGCATACGGGATCACCTGGATGGGATGCAGGATCCTGGCTCTTGGGGTAACTGGGGATATGGAGGTTGGACGGACTGGTTGAGAAATATGGCCATGTATCTAGTGGTAGCTATCGGCTGCATCTTTGTGGGCCTGGCCATCCTTAAATGTGTGATGGGTAAAATTTAACCAAAAAAAAAAATTTAACTGTTAAAATCCATGAGGGTGAAGCAGATGAGGGGGGGCTAAGACAGGAATTGGAAATGCAGCGACGGATCTTTTTAGATGAGGAACCGTAGCTATGGATTGGATAGTTCGGTTATCATGGAATGATAAAAGGAGGGAATGACGAATGTGATATAAAATAGTTACTTTAGAGGTATTAGTTAATGTAATGTAGAAATAAGCCACTTTGATTCTGGCAAGTAGAGACAAAGGATTTTAGACCGCATTGGAAAAAGCAGGAAGAGGTGTGTCTATGAGTGTGATGCTGCATTGATAGGGGCCGGAGAAAGGGATTGGAAGTGAGCCAATCAGAATAGATCAAACAAGTCAGGAGGGACATAGGATGACCTATGGGTGTCGAGTATGTGAAACTTGATGCCATTTGAATGTATGAGTACTGATCTCTTTGTCTGGGACCTTCACTTAGTTCCCGGGGCTGCAGAAAGCAACATGTTATCTGTATCACTGTGGACTAGGTAGCTTGCAAGCTGAATAAAATAACTTCTTTTTACTTGCAAATCCATCTTGACTTTTATTGAGGCCAGACTGACGGATAAAGGAATTTTGGGAATCAACCATACGACCATCGCTGATCAGATAGCAGCCTCATCCCGTCTATCCCCGACAACCTATCACTCCCTTTATAATCAAGCATCAATGTAGCTCTACCTTAAAAATAATCAAAGACCCTGGGCAGGATTCTACATGGCAGCCAGCCAACGGGTTTCCCATTGTGGCCACCCCCACGTCGACGGGAAATCCCCGGGCGTGAGCGCACTGCCGGCGAAGCGTAGGATCCCGCCGACGGAGAATCCAGCCTTCTGTTTCCACCACTTTTCAGGATGGGAGCTCCAAAGGCTTACAACCCTCCAGAAGAACACATTTTGCCTCATCTCCATTTTAAATGGGTGACCTCTTCTTTTTAAACAGTGATCCCCTGGTTCTAGATTATTCTCCAAGAGGAAACATCCTCTCCACATCCAGCCAGGATTGTTCTGGATGTCATTGGCCATTGAATAAAAAAAAACACTGTCTTTGATTCAGTGTCATTTTTAAATTCCAGTTTTATTCATGTCATGTTCTCCTGTGTTGAAGGCTTTGGTGACGCAGAGTAAAAGAACCTTTGTCAGATGACTACCTCATGACTTATTTAGGAATGCATGACACTCGTGCCTAAGTATCCATTTCCGAGTGTTAACACCATTACTGAGCAATAAAAGATATTTTTATCAGAAGGATTCTGCTTTCACTTGCTCTGATCATGAAAAGCATGCCTCCTGGGAAGGGTGAGTAAACATTGTTTTCATTTAATTACAACCATATCCAATGTAATTGCTATTTCCTCTATTAATTCACTGATTAAATGTCATTTATTTAGGTTGTTGTGCTAAAATAACTACATTCAGTTAAATTTGAGGTTTGGATCTTCTTTCACCTAACTTGGGCAGCACGGTAGCATTGTTGATAGCACAATTGCTTCACAGCTCCAGGGTCCCAGGTTCGATTCCCGACTTGGGTCACTGTCTGTGCGGAGTCTGCACATTCTCCCTGTGTCTGCGTGGGTTTCCTCCGGGTGCTCCGGTTTCCTCCCACAGTCCAAAGATGCGCAGGTTAGGTGGATTCGCCATGCTAAATTGCCCTTAGTGTCCAAAATTGCCCTTAGTGTTGGGTGGGGTCACTGGGTTATAGGGATAGGGATGAGATGTGGACCTTGGGTAGGGTGCTCTTTCCAAGAGCCGGTGCAGACTCGATGGGCCGAATGGCCTCCTTTTGCACTGCAAATTCTATGAAATTGTGTGTCCTAATTTGAAATCTTAAATTACATTCTGACCCCCTTTCTGCAGCCGAACAGGGAACTAAATATTAAAATTTGCTGTGAAGCTTCAAATATTTCAGTTGAGTCCTTGGTGCTTGTATTCATCAAACATGTGTTCTTTTGTTCCTGGGAATTATTTGTATTTAAAAGAATGCAGAGAAAGGTGCTGCTACAGAGGGGAAGGCAGGCAGGGGGTTTGGGTCTCCCGAACCTGTTGTACTACTACTGGGCGGCGAATGTGGAGAAGGTGCGGAGCTGGGTCAGAGGGGTTGATCCCCAGTGGGTCAGAATGGAGGAGAGTTTGTGCAGGGGGTCGGGGCTGAAAGCACTAGCAACAGCGCCGCTCCCGATAGCTCCGATGAAATACTCAGGGAGTCCGGTAATAATAGCTTCATTGAGAATTTGGAGGCAGTTTCGCCAACACTTCGGGTTGGGGGCAGGGTCAACTGAAATGCCGATTCGGGGGAACCACAGATTTGAGCCAGGGAGGTGGGATGGAAGTTTTCGGAAATGGGAAGAGAGGGGAATTAAGATGCTAAAAGATTTGTTTCTTCGGGGTCGGTTTGCAGGATTGAGGGAGCTGAAAGCGAAGTATGGGCTGGAGCAGGGAGAAGTGTTTAGGTACATGCAAGTTCGGGATTTTGCCAGGAAGGAGATACAGAGCTTCCCAGAGGAACCGGCCTCCACATGTCGGAGGAGGTGCTGACGACAAGGGGACTGGAGAAGGGAGCAGTGTGAGCAGTGTACGGAGCTATTTTGGAAGAGGATAAGGCACCACTGGAAGGGATCAAAGCAAAGTGGGAGGAAGAGCTGGGAGAGATTATAGAGGAGGGGGTCTGGTGTGAGGTGCTCCGGAGAGTGAATGCCTCCACCTCATGTGCGAGGTTGGGGCTGATACAGCTGAAGGTGGTATATAGAGCGCACCTCACGAGGGCGAGGATGAGCCGATTCTTTGAAGGAGTAGAGGATGTGTGTGAGCGTTGCGGGGGGAGCCCCCGCTAATCACGTTCATATGCTTTGGTCCGATAATGGGCTAGGAGCGGCGCCGCGTCATTTACGCCCGCCAGGCCTTGGCGCCGCGTAAAGGCGGCGCCGCATACATGATGCGGCCGGCCCCACATAACTGGCGTCACCCGCGCATGCGTGGTTGCCGTCCTCTCCGAGTCTGCCCCGCAAGAAGATGTCAGACAGATCTTGCGTGGCTGCGGAAGAAAGGAGGTCCTCCTTCAGAGAGGACGGCCTGACGATCGGTGGGCACCGATCGCGGGCCACACCCGGTGCAGGATCCCCCCTCCCCCCTCTACAGGCTGCCCCCCCCCAGCGTTCCCACGCTGTTCCCGCCGGCAGCGACCAGGTGTGGACGGCGCTGGGGGGAACCCGCCATTTTGGGCTGGCCGCTCGGCCCATCCGGGCCTGAGAATAGCAGGGGTGCCGGAGAATCGCCATTTTGGGTGTCTTGGGTGATTCTCCGGCCTGCGCCGCGCAGAACTCGACGGGGCCATTCTCGCTGCTTGGGAGAATCGTGGGAGGGCG
The DNA here is from genome assembly GCF_047496885.1 of Scyliorhinus torazame. Taxonomy (NCBI): domain Eukaryota; kingdom Metazoa; phylum Chordata; class Chondrichthyes; order Carcharhiniformes; family Scyliorhinidae; genus Scyliorhinus; species Scyliorhinus torazame. The sequence continues at coordinate 288,781,277 of NC_092711.1, read as the reverse complement.
TCGGACCGGCGTCGTGGGAAAATCTGGCGACCCAGGCGATTCTCCCAACCGGCGTGGGAGCGGAGACTCGTGCCCCATATTCGGGGTGTCGGACCAGCCAGGGTTGGAAACGGGTGCGGAGGCAGATATCATAGCCTTTGCCTCGTTGATCACCCGAAGGCGGATCCTGCTGGGATGGAGATTAGCCTCTCCACCCAGTGCCCTGGCATGGCGGGGGGACCTGTTGGAATACTTGACCCTTGAGAAGGTTAAGTTCGAACTGAGGGGAAGCTCGGAGGGGTTCTACAAGTCATGGGCACTATTTATTATGCACTTTCAAGAACTGGATAACATCGAACATTAGTTGGGGGGGGAAAGGGGGAGGGTTGGGGGGAGGGGAGGCTGTGTGTATTAAGGGTGACTATGGGTAATCCCTGATTCCTTTTTGCCATTTGTTTATGTAAACATGCAGGCTGATGTTTGCGGGTTGGTGGGAGGATGGGAGCGTTGTAGCTGTTATGGGGATTGGCATATCTGTTGCTGGTTATTGTTTATTGTTGATGGGTGTAAATGCGGGAGAAAATGTGAAAAAGGAGGAGAATAAAAAAAAAAATTTTTTTAAATAAAAAGAATGCAGGAGTAAAACAAAAACCCCCCAGAAAGATGGCCACTAGATACAGAGTTCAAGTTACGATCAACTATTTGCAGAGGCAGAATGTTACCTTCTTGGCTCAGTGATGAGGAAGAAAATCTCCAGTGGCGAAACAACAGATTTTGTGCTAGGAATGTCATGCTGTTTGTGCTGATCAGTCAAGTGGAAAATTTAGTTGACAATGTAGGATTGCATTATCCAGTTGACACGTCAGAAGACTGACCCCAACAACCAGTTGTTAGCAAGGAGAGGAACAATCGGCTAGACTATTAAATGGGAGGTGTGATCTGCAGAAACATAGAGGGAATTATCTGTACATCATCCAGTGACTTTTGATCATGCATGATCATATTTTATTCTTTGAAGCCGTTGGTTAGAAGCAACTCCTGCTGCAGACTAGAACTTTCCCCGCTGCAATATTCCCCCGCTGCACACCAGGGGCTGGTTTAGCACACTGGGCTAAATCGCTGGCTTTGAAAGCAGACCAATGCAGGCCAGCTGCACGGTTCAATTCCCGTACCAGCCTCCCCGAACAGGCGCCGGGATGTGGCGACTAGGGGCTTTTCACAGTAACTTCATTTGAAGCCTACTTGTGACAATAAGCGATTTTCATTTCATTTTTTCATTCATGACGTTCTGCTCCAATGATTACAAGAATTGGGAAATCTGACTGTGGCCTGTTGGCGTAACTGGAGCACAGAATAATTCACAGCAAGGAGAACTGCACATGAATTGTCTACTCCTAGACAGCTTCAGATGTTTTAACTGTATAAAGCATGCCAATATAAAGAGTGATTTAAGATACACTGCCAGTTCCCAGTTCTTTTAGAACGTTAGTCAAGTAATTACTCAGTTGCAAATAGTTTATTTTTAATTGCCTTGGGGTCCATTCCCAAGCATAAGCGAAGATACAAGGTGCGCTTATCCTGTTCACGGCTACCCTTCCACCAAACCCTTAATTGTTTTTACCATGAATATGTCTCTTGCTCCAAATTCCAACCTGCACACAATTCCTAGAATCCCTATATTGCAGAAGGAGGACGTTCGGCCCATCAAATCTGCACCACTCTCTGAAAGACTACTCCACCCAAACCCACTTCCATGTCCCATACCAAAAACCCCTTAACATAACCTGCAGATCTTTGGACACTAAGGGGCAGTTTGGCATGGTTTTGGACTGTGGGAGGCAACTGTAGCACCTGGAGGAAACCCACACAGATATGGGGAAAATTTGCAAACTCCACACAGACAGTCATCCAAGGCTGGAATTGAACCCAGGTCCCTGGCGCTGTGTGGTAGCAGTTTGAATCACAATGTATCACGTAATATTAGAACTTGAAACTTTGAAGATGTGCAGTCAACCGTCGACACGCAGTACTTCAATTTGAATTGCAGGAAAACCGTGGCTCTGATTGATTTTTGTTCTTACACAAATTAAATATGCAAGATGCTGTGGCTTCCTTAAAACACCAACATCGAGGACTTCCAACAAGGTAGTTTATTCCTGAGCTCAACAGCTTTATACAACACTTGTGCTCTGCCCGGGCCCCCAGGGATAAATCCCGCACTCTCGCGAAATGACCTCTTTTGTAGCCGTATCATCGTGCTCTCACGTGGCCACTCAGTCTACTCAATGCAAGGGCTGAGGCCCATTACCGGCTCTTTTATGGGACTCTGTGCCACATAGGTGATCAGCACTTGATAAGATCATAAGACCATAAGATATCGGAACAGGATTAGGCTGTTCGGCCTCTCATGCCTGCTCCGCCATTCAATAGGATCGTGACTGATCTGACATTCCTTCCGTCCACTTTCCTGCCCTTTCCCCGTATCCCTTGATTCACTGACATATCAAGGATTTTTCTATCTCAGCATTAAATATACACAAGTACTCTGTCTCCACATCTGTCAGTGGCAAGGAGTTCCAAAGAGTCACAACCCTGAGAGTGGAAATTCCTCCTCGTCTCTTTACTCTAAGAATATGCCCTCTGGTCCTAGACTCTCCCATGAGGGGTAACATTCTCTTGGTATTTACCCTGCCGAACCCCTTAAGAATCCTATTTGTTTCAATGAGATTACCTCTCATTCTTCTCATTCTTCATGGGTGGCATGGTAGCACAGTGGTTAGCACCGTTGCTTCACAGCACCAGGGTCCCAGGTTTGATTCCCGGCTTGGGTCACTGTTTGTGCGGAGTCAGCATGTTCTCCGTGTCTGCATGGGTTTCCTCTGAGTGCTTCAATTTCCTCCCACAGTCCAAAAATGTACAGGTTATGTGGATTGGCCATGCTAAAATTACCCCTTAGTGTCCAAGAATATGCAGGTTATGGGGATCGAATGGGCCAAGATAGGGTGCTCTTTCAGAGAGTCAGTGCAGTAATGATGGGCCAATTGGCTTCCTTCTGCACTGTAACTATTCCATGAATGAACCTATTTAACCTTTGCTCATAAGCCAATCCCTCCAGACCAGGGATCATCCTAGTGAACCTTCTCTGCGCCTCCTCCAATGAAATAATATCTTTCCTTAAATAAGGGACCAAAACTGCTCACAGTACTCCAGATGTGGTCTCACCAGTACTTTGTACAGCTGCAGAAAGACTTGCTACTCTTATACTCCAATCCTCTTGAAATAAGGGCGAACATTCCATTAGCCTTCCTGATTATCTGCTGCACCTGTGTGTTAGCTTTCTGTGCTTCATGCACAAGTATCCTCAAGTCCCTTTGTGTTGCAACTTCCTGCGGTTTTTCTGCGGTTTGTCTCCATTTAAATAACGCTAATAATAATTATTGGGCATGGTTTACCGGTTGCATTGTGCCTTAACGAGGGTATGACACGGCCAGCAGATACGGGGAGAGGCCTCCCCAGGCTTCCCGACTGCCGTGATGCCTCACGAGACATTGCAAGACGTGACAATCTGGATCCTGCCCACAATGGGCGGGATCCAGTCTCCTAGAGTGAGTCGGCTGAAAAGCTGGATTGGACAGCCACCCAGCAGCTACCGGCCTCGCCAAGGAGATCCCAGCCAAGCGCCATTCAGTACTGGTTCCCCACAAACAGGGACCAGGCGGAATAGTGCGGTTAACACGGTGGCACAGTGGTTAGTACTGCAGTCTCACAGCTCCAGGGACCCGGGTTCAATTCCGGCCTTGGGTGACTGTCTGTATGGAGTTTGCATTTTCTCCCCGTGTCTGCATGGGTTTCATCTGGGTGTTCCGGTTTCCTCCCACAGTCCAATGATGTGCGGGGAAGTTGGATTAGTCATGATCAATGTGCAGGGATACAGGGATAGGGCGGGGTAGTGGGCCTCGGTGGAATGCTCTTTCTGAGGGTCGGTGCAGACTCAATGGGCTGAATGGCCTCCTTCTGCAATATAGGGATTCTATGGTCTGGCCTACATCTGACTCCAAATCCACATTATGTCCTCTGCGATGGTCTAGCAAACCGCTCAGTTCAAGGGCAATTAAGGACAGTCATGAAAGAATTTTAAAAAAAGAAACCTAGCAGGAGATGCTAGCAACACAGATGGGACTTACCACAGCACTCTCATTTGTATATCGCGAGGTAGATGGTGATAGATCACTGAGGACAAAGAAGGATTTACTAAATCGTGCAACATCTTTGAAGGGCACTGACTATGTTTTATTTATGATGCTGCCATAGTGTTATCAGCTCCAGGCTTTGTGGCAGTGGGATAGCACTAATGAAGTAGAACTGGCTTCATGGAGAATCCCTTCAGGGTGCCCATGCACACCTTCAGAATTGCAAATTATGGAAGTTGAATAAGTGTCCACTTGCGGGATATACTGGCCAGGATTCACCGACCTGCTGCCGGGTCGGAGAATCGCGGGGGGGGGGGGGGGGTGCGCGGGAATCGCGCCGCCCTGACGCTGGCTCGCCGATTCTCCAGTGCTGATTTACGGGCGCCCGCAGGATCGCCGCCGCACCGGTTGGTGGTCGTTCAAAGCCCCCTCCCCCCGGCGATTCTCTGGGCCTCGACGGGCCGAGTGCCCACTGAGTTCAGCCGAGTCCCATCGCCGTGGGTTACTCACGTCCCACACGGCGGGACCTGGAATGTGTGTCTACAGGGGCCATCCTGGAGGGGGGGGGGCGAGGGATCTGACCCTGAAGGGGGCCTCCACGGTGGCCTGGCCCGCGATCAGTGGCCTACCGGTCGGCGGCAGGCTGGTTCCATGGGCACCTATGTTCCTCCGCGCAGGGCCCCTGTAGGGCTCCGCCATATTGCCCGGGGGCCAGCGCGGAAACGGGAACACACGCGCATGCGTGGAATCACGCCAGCCATTCCGCGCTGGCTGGAGCTGCGGGGACTACTCCAGTGCCGACCTAGCCCCCTTGAAAGGGGAGCATTCCTGATTATCGGGGACCGTTGACGCCGGAGTGGTTGGCGCCGCTTTTCACGCCGGCGTCAGAACTTTGCCGTGGGATTGGAGAATCCAGGCCACAAACTCCCATTTTCTTTTGCATTTAGGCAGTTAAGTGCAGGCCTGCATTTCCTGCCTGGATAGAACCTTCTCATTCACCTGGGACGGCCTGTGGTCAAAGGAAAATCACACATTACCTTTTCCGCATTTGCATTTTCTTTTATTTTGACATTGATGCCTGAAAGAAAGAAATTTAATTTATTATCTCCTCAGCACTTAAAACCATAAACAGAAAATGACTGAATTACCAGTTCAATTGTTTTTCATGGTGGTTTGAGAGAGAAGTGTTGAGGTCAAAATGTTGAACTGAAAATAAAAAAACTCAACATCTATAATTGAGCTCATAATTTTAAAAAGTCTTCACTGGACCAGCCACATAACAACATGGCTGCAAGAACAGTGCAGAATCAGAGAACACCTGGAACAGCGCCTAATCTGACCCCTCAAAGGCTCTCCGTTATTTATAATTCTCAAGTCAGGAGTGTGCTACCACTTGCCTAGATGTGTACAGCTCCATGAGTATTTAAGTTTGGCACCATCTGTGGCAAATAAGTCTGTTTGATTCGAGCCCCCCACCATTGAACATAATATCCATCCTCGCTACTCCCAATATGCAGTAGCTGCAATATGCATTGTTTACAGAATGCACTCTGGTAACTGGCTAAACCTATATTGAGCAAAATTTGAAGAAACATTATGCTAATCCCGACTCAAGGAAAAAAGGATGAACAATAAATGCAACCTTACCAGCATTCCTCATTTCCGGAGAAGAAAAAATAATAATTTTTAAGTCTGATATGTCCTCCTCTGCATATGGAACATTGATTTAACATCGCCTCCAGAAGAAGCACTTACAACAATACAGGCCACACTTAGTCAAAACCCAAATTACATGTTCACATCTACAGAGGAGCTTGAACCCATAACCTCCGATTTAGATGCAAGATTGCAAGCAACTGAGCTAAACTGAAACTTAAACCACAAAACCAATTGCTGAAACATATTATTTGATGATTAGAATACTCACTGGTAATAGGTCTTCCTGGTCTTCGAACACATTAAAGTTTCTGTTATCCTTCAATCATTTTCATTCCATCCCCATCCATTCAGCTTTTAAATGGCTGCCCCTTAATAGCAAATTGAAATAGAGGTCAAGGACATTGCACTTTGTATATGAAATTCTTCTTTTATCGAGTGCCACAGATGTTTTGTGGGATGTAAGGTGCATATTGTTTTTTTATACCATCTGTATAAGACAATCAATTCAAATAAAACTTGGAGCAGAAAATAAAGAATAGCTGTCTCTTTTCATTGCTGAATTTATTGAAAAAGCAAAGAGATAAATTCAGCCTGAAGATCTATAGTATATTTTATTATTCCACCTTATTAACTCTCTGCTTTCATGAGTAATATATTTCCTGCAGCAATCACAAAATATAGGAGCCAAGTGATATTTATGCCTTATCTAGGCAATCAACATGGTAATTCCAAGATAGCGTGAACTTGTTCATTGAACATTTATCCACAAGTAGAATTAGCAGACATGTGTACACAGAGCAGCGTCAGATAATAAGTGATGCATGATCAATGACCACTAAAGCGAGGTTGTAGTCCAACTGAAGGCTTTAATAAGCTAGATGTTTCCCACAGCAGCGCAGGTACAGAATGAAGGCTGCTGGGGCGGCACGGGCTCTTATACCCCGCCTTACAGGGCGGAGCTACCATAGAGCTTGACCAATAGAAAGCATACAGTTTCCACCAATGGTGCTCCAGTCTATCATGTACGGTAATACCTCTACTACCACATTCACCCCCTGTTAAAAAAGAGTCTGGCAGGGGTGGTGGCCTGATACTACAAACATGGCAACGTGGTAGAATTAGTTATGGAGGTACCATAATACCTCCGTACAGCGTTTTGTAACTATTTGCAATTCTGATAGCTATTTACAAATGATGATTTAAATTTACAGTTTACAGTTTACAATTGAAAATGAAGCAACCAGTCGTTCGGGGGCCCTGGTCGTCCTCTGTGATCGTCGGAGCTTCGGTGGTGACTCCGGTGGAGGCTCGGGCACCTGTGACTCCGGGAGCGTGGCTTCGATCTCCATGGCAGCTTCGGCACCCCTAGACGGCGCTGGTGGGGAAAACGGTTGGACTGGGAAGGGAGAGCCTGTGGGGTGCGTCGGTGGGTGGAGGGGCCTAGACGGGGCCGGCGGAAGGGCCGATCCTCCTGTAAGGTGCCCTGGTTGAGGGGGGGGGGGTGGGACTGGTGGCTGGGGTGTGCGTGGGGCTCCGGCGGGTGCCAGGTCTCAAAGGGAGACCGTATCTTGTCGGCCGTCGGGGTACGCCACGTAGGCGTACTGGGGTTTAGCATAGAGCAGATGGACCCTCTCGACCAGCGGGTCCGACTTGTGCGCCCACACGTGTTTTCGGAGCAGGATGGGTCCGGGTGCTGCCAGCCAGGTCGGGAGCTAGGTCCCAGAGGAGGACTTCCTTGGGAAGACAAGGAAACGTGCGTGAGGTGTCTGGTTGGTGGTGATACAAAGCAGCGACCGGATGGAGTGGAGGGCAACGGGGGGACTTCCTGCCAGCGGGAGACTGGGAGGTTCCTGGACCGTAGGGCCAGTAGGACGGTCTTCCAGACCGTTCCGTTCTCCCTCTCTACCTGTGCGTTACCCCGGGGGTTGTAACTGGTCGTCCTGCTCGAGGCGATGCCCCTGCTGTGCAGGAATTGACGCAGTTCGTCGCTCATAAAGGAGGACCCCCCTATCACTATGTATGTAAGCGGGGAACCCGAACAGTGCAAAGATGCTATGGAGGGCCTTGATGACGGTGGTTGCGGTCATGTCGGGGCAGGGGATGCCGAATGGGAACCGGGAGTACTCGTCAATCACGTTCAGGAAGAATGTGTTGCGGTCGGTGGAGGGGAGCGGGCCTTTGAAGTCCATGCTGAGGCGTTCAAAGGGACGGGACGCCTTTATCAGGTGCGCCCGCTCTGGCCGGTAGAAGTGCGGTTTGCACTCCGCGCAGATTTGGCAGTCCCTGGTGGCTGTCCTGACCTCCTCGATGGAGTAGGGCAGGTTGCAAGTCTTGACAAAATGGAAAAAGCGAGTGACCCCCTGGTGGCAGAGGTCCTCGTGGAGGGCTCGGAGGCGGTCCACTTTTGCGGTGGCACATGTGCCGCAGGACAGGGCGTCAGGAGGCTCATTTAGCTTCCCGGGATGGTACAAGATCTCGTAGTTGTAGGTGGAAAGTTCGATCCTCCACCGCAAGATCTTGTCGTTTTTTATCTTGCCCGCTCTGCATTATCAAACATTAAAGCAACCGACTGTTGGTCAGTGAGGAGAGTGAATCTCCTGCTGGCCAGGTAATGCCTCCAATGTCGCACAGCTTCTACTATGGCCTGGGCCTCCTTTTCGACTGAGGAGTGGCGGATTTCGGAAGCATGAAGGGTACATGAGAAGAAGGCCACTGGTCTGCCCGCTTGGTTGAGGGTGGCCGCCAGAGCTATGTCAGACGCATCGCTCTCGACCTGGAAGGGGAGGGACTCGTCGATGGCGTGCATCGTGGCCTTTGCAATTTCTGCTTTGATGCGGCTGAAGGCCTGGTGGGCCTCTAGCAACAGGGGAAAAGCTGTGGATTGGATCAGGGGACGTGCTTTGTCCACATAGTTGTGGACCCACTCGGCGTAGTAACTGAAAAACCCGAGGCAGCGCTTCAGGGCCTTGGAGCAGTGAGGGAAGGGGAACTCCATAAGGGGGCGCATGCATTCAGGGTCGGGGCCTAGAACTCCATTTCGCACTACGTAGCCAAGGATGGCTAGGCGGTCGGTGCTAAACACGCATTTTTCCTTGTTGTATGTAAGGGTAAGGATTTTTGCGGTCTGGAGGAATTTTTGGAGTTTGGTGTTGTGGTCCTGCTGGTCGTGGCCGCAGATGGTGACATTATCGAGATACAGGAATGTTGCCCGTAAACCGTACCGGTCAACCATTCGGTCCTTCTCGCGCTGGAAGACTGAGACCCCGTTGGTAACACTGAAGGGAACTCTTAAGAAGTGATAGAGCCGCCCATCTGCCTCGAAGGCAGTGTATTTGCGGTCACTAGTGCGGGGGGGTAGCTGGTGGTAGGCGGACTTGAGGTCCACCGTGGAGAAGACCTTATAATGCGCGATCCTGTTTACCAGGGCGGATATGCGGGGGAGAGGGTACGCGTCCAGCTGCGTAAACCTGTTGATGGTCTGACTGCAGTCGATGGCCATCCTATGCTTCTCCCTGGTCTTTACCACCACTACTTGAGCTCTCCAGGGGCTGTTACTCGCTTCAATGACCCCTTCTCTCAGTAGCCTTTGGACCTCTGGCCTAATAAAGATCCGGTCCTGGGCACTGTAGCGTCTGCTCCTGGTGGTGACGGGTTTGCAATCCGGGGTGAGGTTCGCAAACAGGGAAGGCGGGTCGACCTTAAGGGTCGCGAGGCCGCAGACAGTGAGGGGGGCATAGGGCCGCCGAATTTGAAGGTTAGACTTTGGAGGTTACACTGGTAGTCTAAACCCAGGGGTGTAGCCGCGCAGAGGTGGGGAAGGACGTAGAGATGGAAATCTTTGAACTCCCTTCCCTGGACTGTGAGGTTTGCTACACAAAACCCCTTTATCTCCACTGAGTGTGAACTGGAGGCCAGGGAGATTTTTTGATTAACGGGGTGGATGAGGAGAGAGCAGCGCCTTACCATGTCGGGGTGTATGAAGCTCTCTGTGCTCCCAGAGTCGATTAGGCAGGACATCTCGTGCCCGTTGATGAATACAGTCGTTGTAGTAGTTGAGAGTGTTCGAAGCCGGGACTGATCCAGAGTCACCAAGGCTAATCGCAGCAGTTGAAAGTTCTCTTTGGGCAGTGCATGGTCAGCCGAGCTGGGGCCCTGGGGGTTCATCCAAGATGGCGGCTCCCATTGGTTGCATATGGCTGGGGGTGCACAAAATTGCGGCGCCCATCCCTCTAACGTAGCGTCCGCGGGACAAGATGGCGGCGCCCGGGGTCCGCACGTGGCCCTGGAGTAGGAAGATGGCAGCGACCGCTGGCCGCATGGGGAGCGTGGAGAGGTTTGTGGTGGCGGCCCTCATTCACCGCCGGAGACCGCGGCAACCGCACGGGCCTGACATACCCCCATGGAATGGCCGTTTTTGCCGCATCACCTGCAGGTGGATGCGCGGACCAGGCAGCGCTGGCGGGGGTGCTTGGCCTGCCCGCAAAAGTAGCAGCGGGGCCCCCCGGGGTTGCCAGGCCACCTTGCAGCACAGGCTTGTGGGGGGATGGGGGATGTCTCGGGGTTTCCATGCCTCCCAGGGGGCTGCCGCGCTATCGAGAACGTAAGCGCGGGCGTTCCTGGAGGCCACGTCCAGGGAGCCTGCAAGGGCCCGTGCCTCTTTGAGACCCAGAGTGTCTTTTTCTAGCAGTCAGTGGCGGATTTGTGAGGCTAGCATACCTGCCACAAAAGCATCCCGGACCAAGAGTTCAGTGTGTTCGCTCGCCGAAACTTGCGGGCAGCTGCAGTTTCTCCCCAACACCAGAAGTGCACGGTAGAATTCTTCCGGCGATTCCCCAGGGGTTTGTCGCCTTGTTGCAACCTGGTTTACCGGGCGAATATAATGTCCTTTTAGCAGCTCTATTTCTGCATCGAAGTCTTCCGCTTCCTCGATGAGAGTGTAAATCTCCGGGCTCACCCTTGAGTGCAGGACTTGCATTTTCTGCTCTCCCGTGGGTGTGTTTTCGGCCATCCCGAGATACCCTTTAAAGCACGCCAGCCAGTACTTGAAGATTGCCGCTGAGTTCGCTGCGTGGAGGCTGAGTTGCAGACACTCCGGCTTGATTCGGAGCTCCATCCTTTTTTTTTAAGCTAGCTTATTAAATTGATGCACGATCAATGACCACTAAAGCGAGGTTGTTGTCCAACTGAAGGTTTTAATAAGCCAGATGTTTCCCCCAGCAGCTCAGGTACAGAATGAAGGCTGCTGGGGCGGCACGGGCTCTTATACCCCGCCTAGCAAGGCGGAGCTACCATACATCTTAACCAATAGAAAGCATACAGTTTCCACTAATGGTGCTCCAGCCTATCAGGTACCGTAATACCTCTACCACCACAATAAGCCTCAGCATTCTCCCAATATCTAGGTTTGTAAATGTAACATTTATTCTCACACTAAGCCGCACACTCAGGTCAGAATTGTGTCGGTGCCACGGTGGGTGGGGGGGGGGGTGTTCTGACGATGGACCCAAAAGCCAGGAGGAACACTGCCTCAGTCGTTAGTGGGACCCTTGGCCACATGTTCTAGCCATCCAGCAACTAGTTCATTGCTATTGTCCCTTTTGTGAGGGGTCTATTTTTCTTTATAGAATACATATAGATGTCCTTGTGGTTATATCTAAAATTTGAACAAAAACAGGACAAAGACCTTTTAAAATGGCTGAAGCTATGTCTGTCTGTGACTCTCAAACAAAAGGAGTTACCATGGCAGTATCGAAGTATGGCAGTACATAAGCATCGAAGAAGCTTGCACCTCGTCATCTCTAAAGAGACACCAATGGCCCCACGTGGGTTGCACAAACCAAATTCAAAGATAACTAAACAAAGTCCAGCTACATTTCACAACCCAGGTTGACCAATTGGAGTCTACTATTCTGCCAGGACAAAGGGCCCCGCAACATGCCTTTTAATTCTTAATGGTTGGGACGTTTGAGCATCTTGGGAACCCAGGCGAGGGTTACATATTCCTTGTCAAAGACAATGTGGAGAGGTGGGAGTCATGTGGTGTGGGCCGTTAACTGGTGGAATCAGTAATATTGCCTTGCTGTACTGCAAACTCAGTCTGTAAGTTTACCATCTAATTAACAGTATCACAGAAAAGAGGTTCGCAAGGGATTCTGCCGCAAATCCTGCTATTGGGCCACCATTTTGAGTGGGCGATCTGATAGCAAGATCCAACAGCTTGGCCTCATCCCCACAACACAACTCCGTCTCCTCCATGATGGGATTTTCTGGGTTAGCCCCTACAGTACAACAGCCCCTGCACTGACAACCCCAGCACAAACGTCATTACAGACACCTCCATCAGAGACCTCCCTCACGAGAGAGGCCCCCACCAGAAACCCGCATAAGAAAGACATTTGCCTAGAAGACCCCAGTACGGAGAACCCTGCCTGGAAGCTAGTGAACAGTCCGGACAGAGATAGTGAAAAAAAAACAATGCTTTAAACCTCACATGTGCAATATATCTACTGGCTCAGGCAGCACCTGTAAATTACTTGAAAAGGGAAAACCAGAGGACTCCCGGTGGCGCCCTTGAGGAAGCAGGTCGCAGGTCGGATTGCTCCCGCCCGCGATGGGCAAACGGACCTTTTAAACTGACTTTTGCGGGACCTGGCGACCTGGTTAGGTTGAGGGGACAATAGGGAAGAGGCTTCCCCCCCCCCCAGGGTATGAACAGCTGGACCAGAAGTGGTCGGGTAGAGCGGCAGGGCTCGAAGCGGGAGCAGCGGGGACCCCAGGCCAGGCAGCGAAACATGGCGGACGGCAGGGACCAGGGTACAGAGGCTCACTGGCCAAAGGAGCAACAGATGGAGTTTTTTAAGAACTGCTTCGCTGAATTGAAGAGTTGGACCCGGATGAGAGTGGTAATGGACCGAATGGTCGAGGTGCAGGCGGTCCAGGAGAAGGCGCTCAGGGAGGTTGAGGTGAAGCTCTCCAGCCAGGCGGACACGGTGGCGAAGCTGGAGCACCTTGAAGAGCTGGGGAACAAAGCCAGGAGGCAGAATTTGAGGATTGTCGGCCTCCCCGAGGGCTGCGAGGGGTCGGATGTGGGTGCATACGTGAAAGGTACGCTCGAGGCACTGATGGGGCCGGAGGCCTTCCCCCGACCCCTGGAGTTGGATGGGGCGCATAGAGCCCCCGCAAGGAAGCCCAGGACGGGCAACCAACCGAGGGCCTTGGTGGTCCGCTTTCACCGGCTGGCTGACAGGGATTGTGTGCTGCGATGGGCCAAGGCGGAGAGGAGCAGCAGATGGGAGAACTGCAAGGTGCGCATCTACCAGGACTTGGGAACGGAGTTGGCCAAGAGGCGTGCAGGATTCATCAAGGTAAAGGCAGCCCTCTACAAAAAGGAGGTGAGGTTTGGAATGCTGTATCCTGCGAAGCTTTGGGTTACGTTTGAGAAACTCCACTACTACTTTGAGACACCAGAACAGGTTTGGACTTTTATTAAGGAAAAGAAGCTGGACTTGAACTAACGGGCACTTAGTTTTCTCAGTGCTATACAGTGGCGGTGGTCTGTTAACCTAATTTGCTCTGACAAGGTGTGGACTTTTATTAAAAGAAGAAGCTGGACTTGAACTAAAGGACTCTGGGCTCTCAGAGCTTTTGTGTGACGACGGTTTGTTAAATTATCCTGTACTGTAATGTTCTATCCAAGATTGTTTTCAGCCGGGACAGAGAGCAGCAGCTGGAGGGCGCATTGTGTAGGGTGAATCGAGGGGGGAGGGGGTAGAGAGAGGGGCCCTGCAAAGGGGGCCCTGCGTTTGGCACATTTTGGCGGGAGATCGGGATGGGTATGGGGCTGGTTAAGGGATTTGAAAAGGCATGGTGAGATACAATCAGGTTAATGGGTCCTTGGTGTGTGGGGGAGGGCCCGAGCGCTCGGGTGGGAGACAGACAGGCGCCAAGGGCAGGGGTCAGTGTAGCTAGCATAGGTCAGGGGGCCCCAGGGAGAGTAGGAGGAGGGGCGGGCTAGGGCCAAGCACAGGGCTGACCTGGCAGGTCAGGCCTTGGGGGGGGGATAGGGGAGGTTGCGGGGGGGGGGGGGGGAGGCAGCCGGGAAGGAGAGCAGAGAAGATTTAAGTGGGCAAGGGAGGGGTGCCTAGGGATCCCCCGGGGGAGATGGTCGCTTGCAGACTCTCAGGGAACAGCGCAGGAAACCGACAGCAGCAGCACCCAAGGGAGGGGGTGGGGGGAGGGTTAGAGCCACGTTAGTTTAGTTGAACACGTGGGGCAGGGCAAACAGAGCTGACGGGGGAAGTGCTTTATTAACATGTTTATTCTTTCCCACTGTTTGTTTTCACTATGTTAAGGCTCTTTGCACATGGCCTGTTTTCTCTCTGGAAATGTTACAAATTTGTTTTAAATAAAAAATTTCAAAAAAGAAAAAAAAAGAAAGGGAAAACCACATTAGCTGGGTTTAAACCCCCTCTGATCATTGACCTACAAGGCTTTCATTCATATCAATGTGAAATTGATTATTCTAGGCTGTGATTGGCAGCTTGCACACAGCCAGATGTCTGGATTTAATCTTGTTTCCCTTCACGCTTGAGTGGATTTCAAGTAGCCTGATGTGAAACTAACCACAATGGTTCTAAACATCTAGCTACGATTGACAGCTCTTGAACCACGTCAAAGGCAGTTAAGTGCATTTTGCAGAGTAAAAGAGGAAGCAAGAGCACCTAACTGGGGAGGGCAGAATTTGCATTGTGGGGGAAAGGGGCCTTCTGATGCATTTTGGGGGGAAACTCCCTAAAAGAGTTATCCCCTTAGTAATAATAATAATAATCTTTCTTTTCACAAATAGGCTTACATTAACACTGCAATTAAGTTACTGTGAAAAGTCCCCAGTCACCATATTCTGGCGCCTGTTTGGGTACAGAGAGGGAGAATTTAAAATGTCCAATTCACTTAACAGCACGTCTTTTGGGACTTGTGGGAGGAAATCGGAGCACCCGGAGGAAACCCAAGCAGACACAGGGAGAACGTGTAGACTCCGCACAGATAGTGACCCAAGCCGGGAATCAAACCTGGGACCATGGTGCTGTGAATCAACATTGCTAACCACTGTGCTACCGTGCCAACTGCATCAAGGCCACGCTGGCACCAATTCTCACTGTTGCTACCACAGTGTGTCTTCACCCCTTATGCAGTGGACAAATGACTGCAAGTTGACTTTGTTTTAATCAAATAGTATTTATTCACACTCACACAATGTTACGGTTAAACAATCACACCATCAACACAAGTTACTCTACAGAACACTAAAAGTTCATACTTGTCCTTAACTTAACTTTAGAGTGACCAGACAGATTTTGGCTTTTATCTGTGTGCTGAATCCTGTAGTTCTCAATGTCCGGATCTTGGTCTGATCTGGTTCAGGTCTTCCTTCTGTTGATAGCATGATGATTTTCTTTGTGTTGGCTGGTGAAGATCACCATTGTTTTGTTGCTACTGCAGAGAGAGCGATTCTAAAGTGGTGCAACACCCTTCAACCTGCCCTTTTGGGCGGTCTCTGGGATGCTATCTCTCTGAGGGGCTGGTTTAGCACAGGGCTAAATAGCTGGCTTTGAAAGCAGACCAAGGCAGGCCAACAGCACGGTTCAATTCCCGTACCAGCCTCCCTGAACAGGTGCTGGAATGTGGCGACTAGGGGTTTTTCACAGTAACTTCATTTGAAGCCTACTTGTGACAATAAGCGATTTTCATTTCATTGTTTTCATCAATCGATCAGGGTTCGATCACCCTGATCGATCAAGTCCAATCAGGGGCTGGCACATTGATTTTGGGGTGGGCACTGTGTTTGCAAGTGTTGGGGGGCAGTCAGGCTCTTCCAAATAAGGAGTTTAGGTGCCCCTGTGTCTGGTAAATAAATGTGATTGACATGATAGTTCTATTGTTCCTGGGTTGGCCTGGGGATGGCCTTTTTCCTCTGTATTGCAAAGTCTGTATTGAGCTTGCTGCTCAATGTTTATTTAAGCTGCAGCCTGCTTGTCCTTAAATTTGGCCAATTCTCCCAACATCCTATGCAGGACACCATCTTATGTGGTCGTTCAGCCACATCACCCACATGAATCTCACCCAAAGAATCAGACATTCACACAGGCTTGCAGAATCCGGTGAGGGCACAAACTTCGATACTGCCGCCAGGGGGGTGGGGCGGGGCGGGGGGGGGGGGGGGGGGGGGGGGGGGGACCAGAACATTGGAATGGGGGGAATCAATCCTGCTTTTTGGATGATACTGGATTCTCTACCTCATCAAGAACTCTGCTGCCAGCGACGTGTGGCGGTGAATCCAGACCAATATTTATTTTCTCTATGATGTCTGCACTGTAAGTATTTTGTTTCTCTAGCCTTATTTTACTGTACAAGTGCAAAAGGGGCAAAATTGCTATTCTTCTCCCATGTTTAAGTATGTTAAAATTAACTGAATTAATCCTATCTCAAGTGTGGGATTCTTAACAGAAAATTAGATGACACCAAAACTGAGGGGTTGAGGAAGATACCAATGCATATAAAGGGAGAAAGCAAATCAACAACACATTACTGTTTACAAACAGTGATGAGAGGAAAATCTAGTGCTTTTTAATTTAGACACCCTGCTGTTTGTAACACTTTACAAGGTGGGAGCACACTCCCAAGATCTGTTGGCAGCTCATCAGCCTCAATAGTGCAACTGGTAGAGGGCCCCACTCCTGGGACTACACATTGCAGAGAAGACGCCATGGCAACTGGCTGCTCTTCCAACCAGGCAAATGAGATATGGGGACAGAGCAGCCTTTCAGGTAGGCAGTGAAGTGGAGGTGTGGGGGCGTCGGGGATGGGGGTTGGATGGCAGTTGCTGTGGGGCAGTCAATGGTGCTGGCACATTCCCTGGGCCACAGAGTGCCCGATTAGAAGTGCCACCCAATAAACCTCACTTCCCCAAACCTGAGCCCACCTGGAGGCAACAGGTGTTCATCAAATAGTCTCCCCTCACAGAAGGCCCACTCGCCGCTGGCAAAGAACCAATGGCAACAGGATCAGGTTTTTAATTGAAATGAAATCAATGAAATGAAAATCGCTTATTGTCACAAGTAGGCTTCAAATGAAATTACTGTGAAAAGCCCCTAGTCGCCACATTCCGGCGCCTGTTCGGGGAGGCTGGTACGGGAATTGAACCGTGCTGCTGGCCTGCCTTGGTCTGCTTTCAAAGCCAGTGATTTAGCCCTGTGCTAAACAGCCCCCTGACCTCTTAACATGATTGACCTCTTAAATGGCTCAATTGTCCTTTGGGCAGGAGGAACATGCTCTGCCACTGGTAAAATGTCTTGGAAGTGGGAAACTAACAGGCACTCCCCCCCCCCGCCTTCCATCGCCATTTTATTGGGGGCTCCCCATGCCTCCCAGCGGATCCCTAGAGGAGTGGTAAAATCTAGCTCTCAGGAAGATCCAGGCCCAAGGGCGGCACGGTGGCGCAGTGGTTAGCACTGCTGCCTCACAGCACCAAGGACGCGGGTTCAATCGCAGCCCCGGGTCGCTGTCCGTGTGGAGTTTGCACATTCTCCCAGTGTCTGCATGGGCCTCACGCCCACAACCCAAAGATCTGCAACGTAGGTGCATTGGCCAAGCTAAATTGCCCCTTAATTGGAAAAAAAGAATTGGGTACTTTAAATTTACTTTTAAAAACGAAGATACAGGGCCCAGTACATGTATGTGTTGAATTAATTGCTCTCAGCCAAAGCACTGATCAGAGTACCACAAGTGACACCAGGATCCTTGGGCTAGCAAGGGGTGATAAAAGTAGATGACAGAATCAGATTTGGCTTAATTTTCCTCAGAGTTGGAAAGCGCAGCAAAACTCGCTATCTAGATGACTACATGAAAAAGAGACATTTGAATGAGCTAATGGCACCAGTGGAGACCGAGCATAGTCATTACACCCAGAAAAGAGATCAAAATAGGAAAAACATTAAAGTAACTTCCATTTAGAGCCAGCATGGTGCACTGGCACAAATGTTAAGACAGGTTTGTGCCTGAATATTCCAGTACACAACAGGGACCATTTCTGTTTCATCGTTGTGGGGCAGGTCAAGCGTACGTTGACAGGTTCCCTAGAATAGGGAAGAGAAATTAAAAGGGTGGTCGTTGCTGTGGGTCCTCCCTTTAGTGTCAGAGGACTGAGTTGCTAGAAATGTTTTCAAAAGTTTGAGATTTTCATCCTGGAAGGGAGACCTCTGTGAGCTAGGCAAGATAGTGAAAGAAATGGATAAGTGAGTCCAGAATATTGCTTTCAATTATATTAGGAGCGAGGACAAAGAGCCAGAGAATTAAATTCACGAATGGTAAACTTAAAACTGACATGAGGAGGTTCTTCTCCACGAATAGTGTAATGAAGAGAAAAAAAAATTTGGAATTATTCAGCAAACATTAATGGAGGGACTTACAGGCCTTTCTGAATGAATTAAGAGAAAGGAGCTTTTTGCTTTATGGTGATAAGAAGAGGTTTCTTGATGCAGCAATACTGTGCTAATTAATTCAGCATTAGGTTCACCTTAAATCTAATTTGTTTAATCTTACATAAAGGGATAAAATCCGTTCTAATCAGGTATAAGCACTCAGTTGGTAATCTAAGTGTGGAATTCAGTCGTACAGACCACAATCATAGAATTTACGGTGCAGAAGGAGGCCATTTGGCCCATCAAGTCTGCACCGGCCCTTGGAAAGAGCACCCCACTCAAGCCCACGCCTCCACCCTATTCCTGCAACCCAGTAACCCTACCTAACCTTTTTGGACACTGAGGGCAATTTATCATGGACAATCCATCGAACCTGCACATCTTTGAACTGTGGGAGAAAACTTTAGCTCCCGGAGGAAACACCACGCAGACACAGGGAGAACGTGCAGACTCAGCACAGATAGTGACCCAAGCCGTGACTCGAACCTGGGACCTTGGAGCTGTGAACCACTGTGCTAACCACTGTGCTACTGTGCTGCCCTTAAAGGTCCTAGGTGCCACGCTAGTTTTTAAGCTTATTACAGGTGCTGATTGTTCCAAGGCAAATCTCCACCTCTGCGCAAGACAGGCAGGGTTCTGGTGAAAGATCACAGACCTGAAATGTGAGATCCTTTCTCTCTCCAGAGATGCTGCCTGACCTGTTGAGTATTTCCAGCATTTAAAAAAAAAAATTATTCAAATTTCCAGCCTCTGTGCAGCATTTTACTTTTGTGTTGTTGTAGGCCTGTATCCATGCTGAGTATTTGAACTCGGCCAGAGTAACAATTAACCATTTATTTCCTTGGGAATGGGAAGTTGGTGACTCGTCGCTAGACTGCGACCCCTGCAGGAAGTGAGCATGTTTTCAGGGGCCGAGTTTTGAGGACAGGACCAGGGTCGTCTGGGATGCCTCATAGTTAAATTTTTTATGCAAGGGCTTACACCTAAAATAATGGAAATACTTTCTACTTTTGGAAGCGTGTCTTTAATGAAACGGTTTTCAAGGACGAATGGGGGCAAAACTGAACAGCGAAAAGTATTAGATGGGAGGCGAACGCTGCTTTAACTATGTCTGCCTCCTCCAAAAATTAGCATTAATCGGGGATCGTAGGCAATTCTTATCGACAACCCAGAATTAAATTTACTTTATATTCCATTTCCTCTCTACCCCTGTGCCTACAACAAAACATGGTAATTGGAAAAGCTCAATCAAGTTTCCATATAAAAATCTGAACATTAACAACCACCCGTAGGGATTCTCAGTGCTCTTTTGTAAATGACGAAAAATGTAAATGATCCCTTTGTGAAAACATCAAATGGAAGGAAAATAGATTAATTTATGTTTATTCACAACTGAAAACTGCGATAGTGCTGACATAGACACTGGTGGGTTTTTTTTCACTGGCAAGCTCCCTGACTACTGAACGGCATGGAAGAGAATGAGACAATACGAGGGGGATTGTTATTTGTAAGGAGCTTGTGTGTGACATGAGGGATGAGTTCAGAGGGATTTTAGCCTATGAGGCAGTTTGTTAGTTTCAGAGATGGTCCTAGTGATTTGCCTCATCAAATGTGCCAGAGGCATTGCAAACTGACTGTCAGATCGGTAATGTGATTATCAACAGCGCTCCTCTCCCGGGAAGCATCTGTTTAAGTAAATGAGGCTAATATGAAATGTTGTCCTCTCTCACTTGCTCTCTTGCGCTCGCGTGTCTGCATTTATTTGTTTTTGCGGAGAGTTGTAACCCAACAGCCAGCCTACCTGTCCTTGACATGCTTTTAAAGCACATTTTCAAGCTTGAAGATGGTTTCAGCGGAAACTTGGACACAATGTGAGTGACTGTCGGCAAAGGCACAGCTCCCGTGCTCGGGGAAGCCCCTCAGCTTTATCCCAAGGAAGCTGGATCTTGGACTTGCTCCAGAATGCAAAAGCTGTGACTTTCTCATTTCCTTAAACTTCAACAATGACTGAGTTTGACTTCAGACAAGCTGGGAATTTCACTGCTGTGGTTTTCAACCAACCAACAATGTCTCCGGACGTGGAGGATTCAGTTGGTAAACCATCGAACATTTACACCTATGTGGCAATATTTATCAGCCTCTTGGTGCTTCTGCTGGTCATCATGGTCACAGTGCTGTACAGATTAAAGCATGTCATTGCTCCTGTTTCTTCACCCGTGGAAAGTGCTGGCAACGCAGATATTTTCACCAACGTGGAAGCCGGCAGCTTTTAAGGCTTTGGCTGATCAAATGTGCGCAGATTTATTTGGTTAAGTGTGTTTACAAAGATAAATGAAGATGTTGAATATTTATTGGACTCCTTTGGTGACCGTGCTCTGGAGACGTGCTGCGGTTTGATCCAGTCTTTTATCATCACAGCCTGTTACGGATGGATGTAAAACAAATTAAACTTGGAAATGCCACAGAACTTCAATTTACAATCTCTAACATTATCAAATTTACAGACTCAACACAGATTGTATTAACAAGGCATGAATGTTGTTTATTAAGATGTATTTTAGTTATGAAACTATAAATTAATAAATCATCTAGTCCTGTTGGTTAAATGATGATTGTTATGATTAACTATGATTATATTCTACTTAACATTTTTTAAATCCTGCTTTGTTAGAATTTTCAAGGCACACTTGAAATAAAAATAAAGACTCAACAGAATGTGAAATCCTCAAATGCAGAAGTTTCATGGGAGTTTATCCAATGTTTTAAAGAGGTATGTGGAGGTTTCTGGTTTTGACAATGGTCTAAATAAAATCTCTTCAAAATGCTCCTTGAAAACCTGTCATAAAACATAATGCTATATTAGTCAAAAAATGCTGCAGCATTTATATTGTCAGCTTTCTAAAAGTTAAAGTGCCTCATCTTTTTAATGTAACAGTATCTGCCAGTGTTGGAACATGTCTCTAAAATTCTGAAGATTTTACAAGTCAATGAAATAAATACAGTCGGGAAATCTGTAGTTTTATATATATTTGTTGATAAACTACCCCAAAATCAAAATCTCTGACTAATACTTGCCTGATCTCTAATTTATAATTATAGACATAATTTTAAAGAAAAACATACAATGTAAAACAGTAACCCACCGTAGCTCTGGTGGCACAGTCGCACAGTGGTTAGCACAATTGCTTCATCGCTCCAGGGTCCAAAGTTCGATTCCCGGCTTGGGTCACTGTCTGTGCAGAGTCTGCATTTCTCCCTGTGGCTGCGTGGGTTTCCTCCAGGTGGGTTTCCTCCCACAGTCCAAAGGTGTGCAGATTGGGTGGATTGGCCACGCTAAATTACCCTTAATGTCCAAAAAATTTAGTTGGAATTACAGGGATAGGGTGGAGGTGTGGGCTTAGGTAGGGTGCTCATTCTAAGGGTCGGTGCAGACTCGATGGGCCGAATGGCCTCCTGTACTGTAAATTCTATGATTCGATAATTTTAGCAAGTATGGAGATTGAGCAATCTGGGCCTTCAGATGTGGTAATTAGATGTGGCCACTAGGTTGCAGATTTGCATTTAGAATTCTTCAAGGGAAGGGAGCCATGAAAGACCACAAGCTCCTTATGTAACCATTTTTTAAGCGAATCTTCACAACCCGCACTGTTTTTTCCTTTGTGGAATAGTGGGATAAGGATTCCCCAACTGATTATCAGCCCATTGGATTGAACGCTCCTTTCGTGGCCAGTAAGTCTAGGCTTTGGACGCGAACTAGGAGCTTTTGGTCCAGCAGTGGAAGCCCACAACGGCTGAAACCATTGGTGCACAGGTACAGGTGCATTAGGACAGATTGAGGAATGGTTAGCTTGGCCACCTTTATGAGCAGCATGGTAGCACAGTGGTTAGCACTGTTGCTTCCCAGCACCAGGGTCCCTGGTTTGATTCCCGCTTGGGGACATCTCCCCGTGTCTGCGTCGGTTTCCTCCGGGTGCCCCGGTTTCCTCCCACAAGTCCTGAAAGACGGGCTTGTTAGGTGAATTAGACATTCTGAATTCTCCCTCAGTGTACCCGAACAGGCGCCAGAATGTGGCGCCGAGGGGATTTTCACAGTAACTTCATTGCAATGTTAATGTAAGCCTACTTGTGACAATAAAAAAAATTATTATTATTATAAATTGTGTACTGACGAAAGAACATAAAAGAAGCCTTTCTGATTTGAAGGGCTGTGAAATGTATTTGCCGTCCTCAGGCAGTTAAAACAAAGATAGAGCTGGAGGCAAGAAGAAAGTCATTTCAAAGCCAGCCTGGATTTCTGCTCCTACTTTGCTATCCAGTAACTCCTACTGGAAGTACGCAAGCATGGACTTTGAACGTGGGTGGAATCCAACTTGACTATAATGCTTTCCACAGTGGAATAGCCTGCCGACATTCATTATCAAGATCAGTTGTGAACAATGTCCACAAGTGAGTGCAGGAGGTACGCCAGCAAGGCCCTTTGTCGTTGCATATATTTGGGACAGAAGGGGAAAATATGTCTGAGTTCAGGGTGGGTGGGTGGGTGGGTGGGAGGTGTTAACAAGAAATTCCAATCATATTGCACAGATGGCCAAAAGCTCCATTTCATTAATAAAGTGCAAAGAAAACAATCACTGGAATTATTGAAATTGCTGCTCGAGAAAAGGCTGTACTGGGAAGCTCCTGAACGAATAAATGTAGAATAGATACCATAAAACATAGTGGAGAGGATTCTTTATAGGTTTATCCAGACTTTATCATGCTGACAAATTTATACATTATACAGAGGGAAATGTGAACTGAATTTTGATGAGGACATTCAATGCTGCCGTTAACTCTTTTCAGTGAGGACTGTGACATTAGCTTTGTATTGTTAACATCACATTAGGTTATGTCAGGGGGCTTGAGTCACTGCATTCCTTTCAAAGGTTTTGCCTGAGTAGGAATAACATGTGTCATTTAAAAAAGAACCAATATTTTGCTGATTTTTATGTAAATGTTATACTTCTGAAGAAGGCAGATGTTACCACTGAGGAATGGTGCACTTTCCCATTTCAATCAGCCTATTACAACTTTAAGCCCTCCCAGGTCAGACACAGCACAGATAGTCACAAAATATTGCTCATGCTACTCTGCCGAAAAATTGGGGCTATTTTCTGCTACTCTTTAATAGCAATGATACTGAAAACGTGCATTACAACTGACAGGAAACTGGGGTGGAAGATGAAACATGCATTTTTATTTTATTTTCTTCTTTGCTTGCTTGATCTGCACCTCAAAAAAGACAAAGTCCATTTGGTGTTTTTTTTAAAATGCTGTTGCGTATTACGGTCTAATAAATAAACTTTCAGAAAAAGATCTACTAGGTTTTCAAGGAGATTAAAATGACTGGGCACGAATGAGCTCAACTTCTGCCATGGAATTAATTCAACACTAGCACATCTGAATCCATCGGCAGCATGTCTCTTCAATTTGTATTTTGCTGAAATTATTACACTAAATGATTCTGTGCCCCCACTGGTGACATGAAACTGGTGTGGAGTGAAGGCAGTACTAGAGAGTAAGCAAAAACCCCAGCAATGACGCATGCCTTTTCAAAATATATTGTTACTGTGTGATTGCACTGACTGATACTCAGTTAATCAAAATCAGACTCGGAAACACTTTAAACAGATGAGAAGTAAGCTGTTGAAAGCCTCTGATTTATTACTCAGCTGCATATATCATTCTCTCTCGTGGGTAATCAGAATTTCCCAAGGTTTGGATCGTTAAATTTGATTGTAGAAGAAAGTCCTGCTTCCCCGAACCTCGCTCCCAAAGGCGCATTGCTGCTTTAAATAAACCCAGCTGACTGACCTGCCAGAAGGTGTACAGGTTGGGGGAGGGTTCAGATAGATTTCCCAGTAACAGCAAACTGGGTGGGAAAGCCTGGGCCTGTTTTCCAGAGCAGCAGATGAACCCAGTGTCCACCCATCCTTATGGCTTGAATTAAAATGGGGGACCTGATTTGAGTCAGGGTTAGTTTATTTCAGCATGTAGAGTCTGGGAGAGATGTTGATGATTGTGAAAGCAGAGCAGCAGGGGTTGTTCCACTGATCTGCCCCTGCTGGCACTGTAGGTGCTCTCTTCCATGTCATGAGTGTCCTCTCCTTCTTGATACTGAAGGTCAATTGTTGATCCCTTTGCAAAGCAATGTAAACCGCAAAGATGAAACAAGTGGTGGGAAACTACCGGAATTGTGCAGATGTGAGAATTGTCCTTTGAGGACTCGAATTATCTCCTTCATAAGAGCTTTTGTTGACCCAGTCACCTAGTGGGGGTGCATGAGAGGAGTCTAGGGCCAATATACAAGGAATAGCACTTATCCCAAAGCCACCAGTCTGCGATTTGCTGTGCAAGATGAAAGAAAGGTGAATGGAGGATTGCTGCAATGTATAACTTTCAGAACAGCTTCCAGGAAAGTAGACAGAGAGCCAAATCATATGTTGCTCTTTATCACACATCAGCTACTTTTTAAAGAAGCACAAACTTTTCAAATCATGAAGTAAATGGTGTCATGTGAAGGAGCTGTGATGTGGATATAGTCAACTGCACAATGGAAATGGGGATTTCCGTCCGGGTGCGGCGATGACCAGCTGAGTCGCACGTTTCGGCAGCTCCCGGTGGAATGGACTTTTGGGCTCTTGATAGGAGCCCCAACG
The DNA here is from genome assembly GCF_047496885.1 of Scyliorhinus torazame. Classification (NCBI taxonomy): domain Eukaryota; kingdom Metazoa; phylum Chordata; class Chondrichthyes; order Carcharhiniformes; family Scyliorhinidae; genus Scyliorhinus; species Scyliorhinus torazame. The sequence goes on along the minus strand of NC_092711.1, from coordinate 288,756,275 downwards.
GCAATTTTAACGGCTAAAAACACTGTGCGGTAAACCAGAAGGGAATTCCCCCTGGACACGGATGGAAAAAGGAGAGGAAAGTGGCCGGATTGCGGAGGATCCTCTAGAGCAGCGGCAAGGAAGGCAAGCACAAAGCAAGATGGCGTCGGAAGGTGGCCGTCTAGTATGGGGCCCTGACCAACAAGAGTTCCTGCAGCGCTGTGTGGAAGAACTTAAAAAAAGGAGATGAAGAAGGAGCTGCTGGCCCCGATATTACAGGCGATTGAAGGGCTAAAGGAGGAGCAAAAGACCCAGGAGCAGGAGCTTCAGGTCGTGAAGGCAAAGGCCGCTGAAAATGAAGACGAAATACAGGGCCTGGTGGTGAAGACAGAGATGCACGAGGCACAACACAAAAGGTGTGTGGAAAGGCTGGAGGTGCTGGCGAATAATGCGAGGAGGAAGAATTTAAGGATTCTTGGTCTTCCCGAGGTGCAGAAGGGGCAGACGTCGGGGCATATGTGAGCACGATGCTTCACTCGTTAATGGGATCGGAGGCCCCGACGGGCCCGTTGGAGGTGGAGGGAGCTTATCGAGTTATGACGCGAAGACCGAGGGCTGGAGAAATACCTCGAGCCATAGTGGTGAGATTTCTCCGATATAATGGCAGAGAGATGGTCCTCAGATGGGCGAAGAAAACTCGGAGCAGTAGGTGGGAGAACACGGTGATCCGCGTATATCAAGATTGGAGTGCGGAGGTGGCGAGAAGGAGGGCAAGTTTTAATCGGGCCAAGGCGGTGCTTCACAAAAGGAAGGTCAAATTTGGAATGTTGCAGCCGGCAAGACTGTGGGTCACACACCAAGGGAAGCACCACTACTTTGAGACGGCGGAAGAGGCGTGGACATTTATCGTGGAGGAGAAGCTGGAATAGGCGGGCCAGAAAAAGAACGTTTGGGACAAAGTGGTGGGGTGATTACGTGGGGTGAAGGGGGGGAAAAAGGGGGAGGGGATGATCTCTCAAGTTGTTAATCTTGCGAGCCTGTAACTTTTCTCTCTTCCCCATGTCGTGGGGGAGAGGGGGGAGGGAGGATGAGGAATTGTGGGCGCCGGCCATTAGGGGTGGGGCCAAGTGGAAACGCGGGCTTTGTTCCCGCGCTATGGTAATCATGGCGGGAACAGGGAAGCAGGAAGGAGGGGGCCTCGCACAGTGGGGGCCGAGGTCATGGGGGGAAGCCGAGGTCAGCCAGAGTTTGCTGACTTCTGGGAGCAACATGGGGGGTGCAATTACGCTAGAAAAGGATCTAGTGTGGGGGGGGGGGTTAACTGGGTTGCTGCTGCTGGGGAGAAGGGGGAGCTGGTACGGGGTGGGGTGGTCGAGGTGGGAGGGCGCCGTCGGGGGGAGATACGGCTACGTGGGAACCGGGTGAGGAGCTGGATTAAAAAAGGGGATGGCTAGTCGACAAGGGGGGGGGGGGGGATGGCTAGTCGACAAGGGGGGGGGGTAAAGAGCCCCCCAACCCGGCTGATCACGTGGAATGTGAGAGGGCTGAACGGGCCGATTAAAAGGGCACGGGTACTCGCACACCTAAAGAAATTAAAGGCAGATGTGGTTATGTTGCAGGAGACGCATTTGAAACTGATAGACCAGGTCAGACCATGCAAAGGATGGGTGGGGCAGGTGTTCCATTCGGGGTTCGACGCAAAGAACAGGGGGGTGGCTATATTAGTGGGGAAACGGGAACTGTTTGAGGCAAAGACCATAGTGGCGGATAGTGGGGGTAGATACGTGATGGTGAGTGGCAGATTGCAAGGGGAGGCGGTGGTTCTAGTGAAAGTATATGCCCCGAACTGGGATGATGCCAATTTTATGAGGCGTATGTTGGGACGTATCCCAGACCTAGAGGCGGGAAAGTTGGTAATGGGGGGAGACTTCAATACGGTGCTGGACCCAGGGCTGGACAGATCGAGGTCCAGGACCGGGAGGAGGCCGGCTGCAGCTAGGGTGCTCAAGGACTTTATGGAGCAGATGGGAGGAGTAGACCCCTGGAGATTTAACAGGCCTAGGAGTAAGGAGTTCTCGTTTTTCTCCTATGTCCATAAAGTATATTCATGGATAGACTTTTTTGTTTTGGGAAGGGCGCTGATCCCGAAGGTGACAGGGACGGAGTACACGGCTATAGCTATCTCGGACCACGCTCCACATTGGGTGGACCTGGGGATAGGGGAGGAAAAAGAACAGCACCCGCCCTGGAGAATGGACATGGGATTATTGGCAGGTGAGGGGGTGTGTTTAAGGGTGAGGGGGTGTATTGAAAGGTACTTGGAGCTTAATGACAATGGGGAGGTTCAGGTGGGAGTGGTCTGGGAGGCGTTGAAGGCAGTGGTTAGAGGGGAGCTGATATCTATCAGGGCACATAAAGGAAAGCAGGAGGGTAGGGAAAGGGAGCGGTTGCTGAAAGAACTTTTGAGGGTGGACAGACAATGTGCGGAGGCACCGGAGGAGGGACTGTACAGGGAAAGGCAAAGGCTACATGTAGAATTTGACTTGTTGACTACGGGTAATGCAGAGGCACAATGGAGGAAGGCACAGGGTGTACAGTACGAATATGGGGAGAAGGCGAGCCGGTTGCTGGCCCACCAACTGAGAAAGAGGGGAGCAGCGAGGGAGATAGGGGGGGTGAGAGATGAGGAGGGAGAGATGGAGCAGGGAGCAGAGAGAGTGAATGGGGTGTTCAAGGCATTCTATGAAAGATTATACAAAGCTCAGCCCCCGGAAGGGAAGGAGAGAATGATGTGCTTTCTGGATCAGCTGGAATCCCCTAAGGTGGAGGAGCAGGAGAGGGCGGGACTGGGAGCACAGATTGAGATTGAGGAGGTAGTGAAAGGGATTGGGAGCATGCAGGCAGGGAAGGCCCCGGGACCAGACGGATTCCCGGTGGAATTTTATAGGAAGTATATGGACTTGCTGGCCCCGCTTCTGACAAGAACCTTTAATGAGGCTAGGGAAAGGGGGCAGCTGCCCCCGACTATGTCAGAGGCAACGATATCGCTCCTCCTAAAGAAGGAAAAAGACCCGCTGCAATGCGGGTCCTATAGGCCCATTTCTCTTTTAAATGTGGATGCTAAGATTCTGGCCAAGGTAATGGCTACGAGGATAGAGGACTGTGTCCCGGGGGTGGTTCATGAGGACCAAACTGGGTTTGTGAAGGGGAGACAGCTGAACACGAACATACGGAGGTTGCTAGGGGTAATGATGATGCCCCCGCCAGAGGGGGAAGCGGAGATAGTGGTGGCGATGGATGCCGAGAAAGCATTTGATAGAGTGGAGTGGGATTATCTGTGGGAGGTGCTGAGGAGATTTGGCTTTGGAGATGGGTATATTGGATGGGTACAGTTGCTGTATAGGGCACCGATGGCGAGTGTGGTTACGAATGGACGGGGGTCTGATTATTTCCGGCTTTACAGAGGGACGAGGCAGGGGTGTCCCCTGTCTCCGTTATTGTTTGCACTGGCGATTGAGCCCCTGGCCATAGCACTGAGGGGTTCCAGGAAGTGGAGGGGAGTGTTTAGGGGAGGAGAAGAACACCGGGTATCTTTGTATGCAGATGATTTGTTGTTGTATGTGGCGGACCCGGTGGAGGGGATGCCAGAGATAATGCGGATACTTGGGGAGTTTGGGGTTTTTTGGGGTATAAATTGAACATGGGGAAAAGTGAGTTGTTTGTGGTGCATCCGGGGGAGCAGAGCAGGGAAATAGAGGATTTACCGCTGAGGAAGGTAACAAGAGACTTCCGGTACTTGGGGATTCAGATAGCCAAGAATTGGGGAACCTTACACCGGCTTAATTTAACACGATTGGTGGAACAGATGGAGGAGGACTTCAAGAGATGGGACATGGTGTCCCTGTCACTGGCAGGTAGAGTGCAGGCGGTTAAAGTGGTGGTTCTCCCGAGATTCCTCTTTGTGTTTCAGTGCCTCCCGGTGATGGTCACGAAGGCTTTTTTTTAAGAGAATCGAGAAAAGCATTATGAGTTTTGTGTGGGCCGGGAAGACCCCGAGAGTGAGGAGGGGATTCTTGCAGCATAGTAGGGATAGGGGGGGGCTGGCACTACCGAGCCTAAATGATTATTACTGGGCCGCCAATATTTCAATGGTGTGTAAGTGGATGGGAGAAGGGGAGGGAGCGGCGTGGAAGAGATTGGAGAGGGCGTCCTGCAAGGGGACCAGCTTACAAGCAGTGGTGACGGCACCGTTGCCGTTCTCACCGAAGAAATACACTACAAGCCCGGTGGTGGTGGCAACATTAAAAATTTGGGGGCAGTGGAGACGGCATGGGGGAAGGACGGGAGCCTCGGTGCGGTCCCCGAAAAGAAATAACCGTAGGTTTGTTCCGGGGAGAATGGATGGGGGATTTGGAGCATGGCAAAGAGCTGGGGTAGTACAATTGAGAGATCTGTTTGTAGATGGACGTTTGCGAGTCTGGGAGCGCTGACGGAAAAATATGGGTTGCCCCAAGGGAATGCATTTCGGTATATGCAACTGAGGGTTTTTGCGAGGCAACAGGTGAGGGAATTCCCGCAGCTCCCGACGCAGGAGGTGCAGGATAGAGTGATCTCAGAGACATGGGTGGGGGATGGTAGGGTGTCAGACATATACAGGGAAATGAGGGACGAGATCATGGTAGATGAGCTGAAAGGGAAATGGGAAGAAGAGCTGGGGGAGGAGATTGAGGAGGGGCTGTGGGCTGATGCCCTACGTAGGGTAAACTCGTCGTCCTCATGTGCCAGGCTAAGCCTGATACAATTCAAGGTTCTACACAGGGCGCATATGACTGGAGCACGGCTCAGTAAATTTTTCGGGGTAGAGGATAGGTGTGGGAGATGCTCGAGAAGCCCAGCGAATCACACCCACATGTTCTGGTCATGTCCGGCATTACAGGGGTTCTGGGTGGGGGTGGCGAGGGTGCTTTTGAAGGTGTTGGGGGTCCGGGTCGAGCCAGGCTGGGGGTTGGCTATATTCGGGGTTGCAGAAGAGCCGGGAGTGCAGGAGGCGAGAGAGGCTGATGTTTTGGCCTTTGCGTCCCTAGTAGCCCGGCGCAGGATATTGCTTATGTGGAAGGAAGCCAAACCCCCGGGCGTGGAGACCTGGATAAACGAAATGGCAGGGTTTATAAAGTTAGAACGGATCAAGTTCGTATTAAGGGGTTCGGCTCAAGGGTTCACCAGGCGGTGGCAACCGTTCGTCAACTACCTCACAGAACGATAGAGGGAATGAAAAGGAAGAAAGACAACAGCAGCAACCCAGGGGGGAGAGGGGGGGGGGAAGGTTTGTATCTTTGGAGAGTAACTATTTTTGACAAGGCAGTTGCCATTTAGTTTTGTTTTTGTTCCTGTTTATATGTTATTTATTTATTTGTTTAAAACTGGCCACTGTTATGTATATTGCTTTATTGTTGTTTAAAAGAAAAACTATGTACTGTTATGTTTGGCCAAAAAATCTTGAATAAAATATATTTGAAAAAAAAAGGAAATGGGTATTTCCTGAAATCTAGATGCCTATCCGATTGCCTGAAATTGTCCATGGGGCAAATTAAGTGGCAAAGTGGAAGTAGGGAGTTAAAAGGAATATAGTTGCAGTACGGGGCAGTCTAGTTAGAGGGATAGATACAGCTCTTTGCAGGTGACAGCATGAGTCCTGAAGGCTGTGTTACCTGACTGGTGCCTGGATTGACGACATCTCTCAGGGCACAAGAGGAACTTGGAAGGGAAAGTTCCAGTTGTCATGGTCCAAGTGGGTACCATCAACATAGATAGGACTATGAAAGTGGTTCTGCTAAGGGAGTATGAGCAAGGGACTAAAGTAAAAAGCCGAATCACTACAAGGCTAAATGTCCTTATTAGAAGCACTTGATAACTTTCTGTATAATTATTAATCTGTTGAAATCAGGAATATTGTTAACTTGTGTTTCAGTTCATTTACAACGTAGAATAAAACTCTCAGGGTTTAAATGGTACACACAATGTGGAAAATGCAATATTAGACTGGAAACCAAGGCTTGGGACAGTGGCATTATGTTTTTGAAATCCATTGTATAGAAGAGCTACCTGTCTGTAAGACAGATTCTCTTTTTCCTGAGAATAAATGGGGAAGGAAAACATGAACTAACGTGATCAAATTATCCTGCTGGAAAGAGCTCGAAGGTCAATGTGTCAATTATTGACAACTCCCAGCGCAGATGTGGGGCAACTCACAGCTCACCAGTTCTTGTAACTACAGATGCATTAAATTGCTCACATGGTCAATATGAAGGAGTTACAATAGGCACCAGTAGAAATAGTGTTGGTTCTATTTTGTATTTAAGGAACAAGTTAGAAGCTTTAGAAAAATTGTGCAAACTACTGTAATTGTTTTCTACCATCTATATATCGGGTTCCTTTAATAAGCCTGCCCTGTGGTTTTTAGCATAAGTGGATTTTTAAATCATGATTCTTTCACTATCCAAAGTCCAGGCACAAAATGGTTCATCTCACCTGCAGTAAGCTAAATACTCTAGCAGAAGCTTCCATTTGATACTTCACCTGCTAACATTAGAAATTAGTTATAGTTTTAGTGAGTTTAATTTAATGTTTCTGTGGAAGGAAGGGTAAAACCTATAGTTAGATTAATGCTGGACAAAGGTGTTTGTATATGAGGGGTGGGGTAGTTCAATTTAAACTGTGCTTCTATTGTGCTTAGAGAAGGTTACGGTGTGAAGAGTAAACAGAAGCTGTCAGAAGGAGCAGTGGTTGCTTGGGCAGCCTGGTAGCATTGTGGTTAGCACAATTGTTTCACAGCTCCAGGGTCCCAGGTTCGATTCCTAGCTTAGGTCACTGTCTGTGTGGAGTCTGCATGTTCTCCCCGTTTATGCGTGGGTTTCCTCCGGGTGCTCAGGTTTCCTCCCACAGTCCAAAGATGTGCGGGTTAGGTGGATTGGCTATGCTAAATTGTCCTTAGTGTCCAAAATTGCCCTTAGTGTTGGGTGGGGTTACTGGGGATAGGGTGGAGGTGTGGGCTTGGGTAGGGTGCTCTTTCTAAGAACCAGTGCAGACTCGATGGGCCAAATGGCCTCCTTCTGCACTGTAAATTCGATGATTCTATGAACTGGGGGCTTTTTTCGAATACATTTTATTAACTGGGGGCCTTTTAAGGTAGGAAGGCTTTTGAATTTAGTTTTCATCTGAATTTGTTGGCAGATGAAGACTGGAGAGTGAACATATCTCAATGCTGCCAAGCGAAGCTGGACAGGACAGGAGATCTGCAAAGAGGCAGACTTCACAAAGACCCATATACAGTCCAGATAACTAAGGAACTGGAACAGAAAGAATGTCTTAAGAAGGCTGAAGTTAAGAGAACAGAGACCAAAGTATTATTGAGGGGAATTCAAGGGAAAAGTAAACAAAGTTTTCTGACTTAAAGAGACAGTTGCAATAACCAGAATTAAAGTGGGAAAGTAGACTTCAAAGATAAATAAAAAGTTTAATGTTATTTTAATAGAGTTTGGGAATAGGGAGTTAAAGTAATTATGAACAGTTGTACAGCAGTCAAAACAAATAAATCCTGAAAGAGATACTGGATTGATTGTTAAAAATGGAGTGGACGCTTTATCTGAAAGAGTAATTTGGTAAACCTGGACAGGATTTTGGAATGTAACCTGCTGATGGAAAGCATTATTGTGAATGAAAATTTTAAAGCGTGGTTCTTGGGAGTGGAGTTTGGAAATTCCATTATGACTATCATCTGGGTGGATTCTGAGAAGCCGACCACAGACACAAATTTGGGTTCAGAGCAGCAAGTCTATGCGTTTGAAGGGACTTTGTAGAACTGAGATCATTGTAGCCTTAGATAGATTTTGTAATCTATGTTAATCTTAGAATCTGTGTGTTGATCTGAGGGGAGAGGAAAGGAGTATTGTATCATCATCCAATTTTTAATGTTTAACAATTTTTTTTGTCTTTTTTTAAAACCAATTGGAGGTCCTGTGACTCTGTTCCTCCACATTTAAAACAAAAGTATAAGTTTGAGCCACAATTCCATTCTGGAATTCTCTCGTCCAATTATAACATCAACTGGTGTCACTCATAATACTATTCATAGAATCATAGAGATTTACAGCATGAAAATCGGCCCTTCGGTTCAACTTGTCCATTCTGCCCAGTTTTTAACTAAGCTACCCCAATAGCCTGCATTTGGCTCATAACCCCCTAAACCCAGCTTTCCCATATAACTGTCTAAATACACTTTAAAAGAAGTATTGTACCCGCCTCTACTACTGCCCCTGGCAGCTCGTTCCAGACACCCACCAACCTCTGTATGAAAGATTCATATTTATATAACGGCATGAGAGAAATATCCGCTGAAAGTTGAAAAGCAAAATGACCGTGGATTAATTTCCTCTCCCTTACAAGGCCAACTGTAGCTATCTTGGCACCATGCCAGCTGATATCTACTAATTCAGCACAGGTCTTGGATCAAACCTGGAACCTACCAGGTCTATAATAAGCAGAACCAATCGTGTTCTTCAACTTGAGAAATTATAGTAAAGGGCACAGTCCCATTGTGCAATGAAAGTCGCCATAGTCCCCGAGGATCATAGGCTGCTCTCCCCTTTTGAGAGGGCTGACTGGTGTTGACTTAACCTGAGGGTCACCACACCTCAGGTGAGGGATGAGATTGAGAAGGCGGGGCCTTCATGGATAACCTCAGCTGTTATGGGAACTGAACCCGCGCTGTTGGCGTTGCTTCGCTTCATGAAAGTACAATGCAGCATTGACCACAGTCATAAGAATGAAATATACTGCTGTGACCAATTATGATCCCAGATCAGACCCCAACAGTGGCTGGGATACTGGACCGAAACCCCAATATTTTAGTTTATTTTAAGACTATGCAAAAAGCATGATTGGTCCAGGAGTGATTGCATGAAAAAATAGTGCTTTGGTTTTTCTAAAATAAAACTTTATCATGAATAAAATGTTAAGCTCTTTAACTTCATATGCAACGAGTACAGCTTAAAATTACACGGTAAACACTGCACACTTAAAAACAATTCCCCATTAGACAACAAGCAAATCAACATACAGCTCTCAATTCTGCTTAAAAGTCAGCAGAGCATAGAGTAATACTTGCTTCACAGAACAGCTCGGGCTCTGGTTCGAACCCCTTCAGACTCTGGCTGAATATCTTAAAATGGCTGCTTCCACTGGGTTGTTTCAGCCTCTTCCTCGTCTTCAGACAAGACTGCTCTGCTTGAAAAATGTATTGCTCTTTTTTTAAAACTATCCTACTGGGAAAGAAAACTGCTTTTATTTGTGGATTCTATGGTAGCCAGATCTCAAAAATCTCTCTGAATCTCTTAGCTCTACCCATCATCTCCTGACATCATCTCCCCAAGCTTAAAAACAAATTTAACAACTTTCCAGGGACTGAAAGCACATTAACTTCCCAGGGACTGTCCCCAGTCAAACCAAAGTGCATTAGCCCAGACTGAAAAACACATTCCCTTGTCAATTTCACCTTCTTGCTGTTAAAGGCTCCCAGGACCTGCTAAACAGAATCCCTTTTTTAAAAAAAAGGACCACTGCAGTCAATCACACTCTAGCCACAGACATTTACCCCTTAAATTGCCCAATCCAATTTTCCTAAGATCCTCCATTTGTCCCAGACCGAAAAATATAGATAGAGAGGAAATTTCCCGTCTCCTTCCCCACACATGGCAGCAGAATTAAAGTATGTAATTCTGATTGGTGATTATATGGGGCCCGTGGAAGTTTTCAGTTATGTGACAGTGCAGCTAACTTCTTTCCTATGCTTGTGAACCAGCACTGAAGTGTACAGATAGAAATCTTTCAGTTAATCACTGATTTAATTTCATCATATATTTCAACTCTCTGAGAATATTAGTATGAGACCTGACGCAAAGCCAATATAGTTCCTGTTAAAGTCTGACTGCTCTTATTGAAATGATACAATCGAAACAGAGATCCCGAGGGCTTATATTAAAGCCATTTGCAGTGGTGCTCAACTGACGTCAGAAACTAATTGCATTAGCTGGCTTTGTGCCAAAGCAGAAAAACAATAGAAGCAAAGCAAAATCTCCTAAAAAGCTGACAACTCAAAGCCATCCCGGGATATAGGCACAGGAAGCAAGGTAGTCAGGTATCATTCAGTCACTTGGCAGCAGCTTGTGGCAAATTTTGCAGGAATGTTCCGAATATCGTACGCTGAAATCAGATGTATTTTGCATGTATGTTGATACACTCTGCTACATCTGGTTGTCAAATTGTTTTAAAATTGCTTGCTTGCTTGTCACAGTCACACTGAGGCATTTTCTTTCCGCCTCCATGTAGTTCACAGAGGTGTTTGCCTTTCACCCCCTTCAGTTCATGATGATGTTCCACCTCCTCTAACTGCAGTCACCCTGGCACACTCAGGCTCCCCTTCCTCAATTCAAAAACGTGATGCTTTATTTCCGACATCCCCTCAGTTCTGGCTGACATTTGTCTTCTCAAAGAACAAAGAACAATAAAGCACAGGAACAGGCCCTTTGGCCCTCCAAGCCTGTACCGGTCATGATACCATAAGAAGTCGTACAACACCAGGTTAAAGTCCAACAGGTTTGCTTCAAAACACTAGCTTTCGGAGCACTGTTCCTTCCTCGGGTTCACCTCAGTGCTCCAAAAGCTAGTGTTTTGAAACAAACCTGTTGGACTTTAATCTGGTGTTGTAAGACTTCTTACTGTGCTCACCCCAGTCCAACGCCAGTATCTCCACATCATGGTCATACCAACCTTGTCCAAAACCCTCAGCACTTCCTTGTGCCATATCCCTTTCCAGTTCAAGCTCATACATTTTTCCTCTCCCTATAGGTCCAGCTGGTGCTTTTCTTAATCCCACATCAACGTTCCTCCCAATTTCCTTTTCTTGAACTTTTCATGAGAGGTAGGCATCAATGGCAAGAGCAGCTTTTGCTGCCCATCCCCAATTGCCTTGAACTGAGTGTTTTGCTGGGCTATTTCAGAGGGCAGCTTGCTGTGGATCTGAAGTCACATGGACAGGTAAGGACAGGTAAGGATAGGCCCGGACAGGTAAGGAAGGCAGATTTTGTTCCCTAATGGACACGAGTGAACTGGATGGGTTTTTAAACAACAAAAAACAACGATGGTTTCATGGTCGCTAATACGGAGACTAGTTTTCCAACTCTGGATTTTATTATTTTCATTAATTGAATTCAAATTTCACCAGCTGCCGGGGCAGAATTTTAACCTGTAGCCCCAAAGTTATGAATCTCTGAATTACTAGTCCACTGACATTAAGACTATGCCACAATCTCTGTCAAAATGCTTACCTCTTGCTGCTGCTATTCTAGGTGATTGAGCAAGCACATGATTTTGTTTGAATTCTTATCCCCAGCATACAGTGCTGTGTCACCTCTTGAAGCAGCAACAGGTGATCAAGCTAAGATTGGCACGAGGATGAAGAGCCAACTACAGTGCAGATTTTTATCTGCAACCAATTATGAGCAATTATCATTTGTGAATTTATAAGCTTTTGTATTCACTATACTCAATGTTATAAACTGATGATGCATCCTGACCAGCAAAAATTTGAATTAATTGGCGGCATGGTGGCACAGTGGTTAGCACTGCTGTCTCACAGTGCCAGGGGCCCTGGTTCAATTCCGGGTTCAATTCCGGCCTTGGGGGACTCTCTGTGCGGAGTCTACACGTTCTCCCCGTGTGTGCGTGGATTTCCTCCGGGTGCGCCGGTTTCCTCCCACAGTCCAAAGATGTGCAGGTTAGGTGGATTGGCCATGCTAAATGACCCCTTAGTGTCCAAAAGGTTAGGTGGGGTTACAAGGATAGGGCTGAGGTGTGGGAGGGGCTGGGTAGGGTGTTCTTTCGGAGGGTTGGTGCAGACTCGATGGGCCAAATGGCCTCCTTCTGCACTGGAGAGATTCTACGATTCTATGAATATCCACACAATATTGACCAGATAACTGATATTGATCAAGTTATTCATGTGAAGACATGTATTATATTGGGATCTTGGCCAGGAGGTATTATCCTGTCCCACTCTATCAGTGTCAAAAGGTAATGTGACCCTTGAATGCATCCCAAGCACCATTGATCCAGTCCTTCCCTGTGCATTTTCCAGCAAGAGTAGTGATTAGGTCATCATTGCTCGAACAGAGCAGCTAACTTAGCACAGATCAAGGATTGAAGCTGAATTCCACTCCATCAAGCAGGAAGGGGAGGTGGGCAATAGTGGGTGGTAGGCAGGAGTGAGTTTCAGCCATTTGAAAAGATCAGTCTGCAGCCTTCATCTCGGCTCATCGGGGCGGCACGGTAGCACAGTGGTTAGCACTGTTGCTTCACATCGCCAGGGACCCGGGTTCGATTCCCATTTGGGTCACTGTCTGTGCGGAGTCTGCACGTTCTCCCCATGTCTGCGTGCGTTTCCTCCAAATGCTCCGGTTTCCTCCCACATGTCCCATAGAAGGATAGCATCCTCAGTAAGTTGCTGAGCCGTAGGGCTGGTGGGGACTTCCCTGTAACGCACCGTGTAGAAGGATGTGGCAAATGTTTGCCAATGTGGGATCCCTCTGGCTCCATGTACAAATCTACAGGGCCGGCACTGGCAGAATAGCCATGAAATTCAGTGTTATCATGACCTCGTCCGTCCTTGGTGGAAGGAGGGGGGTGCGCACAGAACAGGAGTCGACTGAAGGTGTCAGAGTCTGCCGTCTGCACACCCAAGCAATGCTGAAATGTATATTCTTACGCCACTCATTACTAGGCCAAGCTAGTAGAGCCAGGCACATTGTGGATCACTGAGGGCACCGGGGTAGGGGGGTGGGAGTGGGGGGGCTGGGGAAGGGTTGGGGAGAGGAGGGGTATTGGGGGGGGGGGGGGGCAGCACCACCAGGAGTGGGATATTCTAAAACACATTAACAACTTTTTGCACAGTCATTATGATGCCTCTGTCACTTTCTTCCACAACCGGACCTCTGGACCTTTTGCCCATCTCTCCAGGCATCTCCCCCGCAGTGCTCACCCTCCCTCCAGTGGTGGACTTGTCCCCGGAGCTGTGTCCCATCCCCTGGTTGTTCGGATGTTGTGTGTGTGGTGTTGCCCCCCCACATTGTTCAAGCACTGTGTCCAGGAATCAGGGTGTGATTGGGATGCTAGGCAATGACTCCAACATGCTACATGACCCGCGCACGCACAGGAATCTACTTGGGCTGTGTGTAGTGCTCACTTAACCACGGTTCCCAATTCACTATCAGCAATAGCCTTCAGCCACGCCGCCCGAGGCCTCAGCAGTCGGTGGGGCTTATGGGTGATCGGTGGGGCAGACGGGCAGGGACAAGGGTTGCCCCGGAATGGTTACACACGATCCAGGGGTTGGAATGATGTCCCGCGAGCGGTTGCCCCCCCTATCCCCAGCAGAGCTTTCCCACCTCCCCACCGTGCATTGGGGTGGCAAGCCCAGCGTCCCTGGGCTCTTTGCCTGTGAGCAAAGATGGCTACTCACCTCCCCGCAGAAGCCCTTCTACCAGGTGCACCTTTTGTAAACCGGCGGCAGCTGAAGAGGCCATTGAATGACTGGAGGCTGTTGGATATTGGGTCACTCTCGTTGATTGTATGGAAATGGGGCTTAAGTGGTGGTGATTAGTTTCTCACCACGCTACAGCGAGATCCTGATTTCGCCTCGGGGAGCGGGCCAGTTGCATCGCAAACTGTTTGGCGTCTGGTGCAGACCTCGCTTTTGGCCTCTCTTGCTATTCACTGGCCTCATTATACTTGAGCGAGAGCATAACGAGGCCGGAGAATCAGGCCCTATATTCCAAGTGTGGCCTAACTAAGGTTCTCTAAAGCTGCAGCATGACTTGCCAATTTTTAAACTCAACACCCCATCCGATGAAGGCAAGCACGCTGTATACCTCCTTGACTACCTTCTCCACCTGCATTGCCACTTTCACTGACCTGTGGACCTGTACACCTAGATCCCTCTGCCTGTCAATACTCTTAAAGGTTTTGTCATTTAGTGTATGTTTCTTGGAAAACCTCCGGATATCCCCCGAGAATTTCATGCAGGTTGCTGGAGCCCATTCGGCAAATTTGCTGCCAGTCCAGACAAAGTGTTCGCAGCCAATCACCGCTCAACAGAACATGCCCTTTGGCCCTCCAAGCCTGCGCCCATCTTAATGCCTATCTAAACTAAAACCTGCAGCACTCCAGAGGTCCGTATCTCTCTATTCCCATCCTATTCATGTATTCGTCAAGATACCTCTTAAATGCCGCTATCGTACCTGCTTCCACTACCTCCGCCTGCAGCGCATTCCAGGCACTCACCACCCTCTGTGTAAAAAACCTGCCTCACACATTTCCTCTAAACTTTCTCCTTGCACTTTAAACCTATGTTCCCCCATCCTGGGAAAAAACGTCTGGCTGGCTATCCACTCAAAAGTTTGTAAACCTCTATCAGGATGCCCCTCAGCCTCCGTCATTCCAGTGAAAACAATCCGAGTTTACCCAACCTCTCTTGGCTAATACCCTCCAGACCAGGCAACATCCTGGTAAACCTCTTCTGTTCCCTCTCCAAAGCATCCACATCCTTCTGGTAATGTGGCGACCAGAATTGTATGCAATATTCTAAATGTGGTTCTGTACAGCTGCAGCATGATTTGCCAATTTTTATACTCAATGCCCCGATCGATGAAGGCAAGCATGCCGTATGCCTTTTTGACTGCCTTATCCACCTGCGTTGCCACTATCAGTGATCTGTGGACCTGTACACCCAGATCTTCCGCCTGTCAATACCCCTGAGGGGTCTGCCATTTACTGTATAATTCCCACCTGTATTTGACCTTGCAAAATTCATGACCTCACAGGTTGGGCCCTGGCCCCTGTCCCACTATTAGCGGCAGTCTGACTGCCTGTTGCCCATGGATAACCGGGGTCACAATGGTCCCTATAATGTTCAGTGGTTCCCCAGTATATGTCGCTAACCTGGCCTTGGTATCATGCAAGCTCTAAGACAGGATTCCCTGCAAAGCTGGCAGAAGGTCTGCTGACCGATAATGGAGATGGCAGCCCCCGTGCCGATCTCCATTACCCGTTGACTTGGCGTTGAATTCAAATTGGTGCCACTTCAGGGGTGGTGATGCAATTCAGCTGCATCAGGTCACCATCCTCAGGCTGGGCCACGTGCAAGGTCCTGGCTTGAGGAGACCTTGTCTTGTCCAATGCTGGTTCTGCCAACAGCTTCCTCCGAGTTGCCACATTGTTAATCCCGCACGCCCTGTCTGGGCTGGTGCTTGTACAGTCTAATATTGAGCCACAGCTGGGCAGGCTTCCGCCCACTAGCAGTGAAACGCGTATTCCATGGGTCCCACAGGGAGGTCGATTAGGGTATCCCCATGGGTCTTGTGACGGTTATTACACCCACCATGAGGAGGCAGTTGCAAAATAGTGTTGTCACTGGACTAATAATCCGGAGATCCAGGGTAATGATCTGGGTACCCAGGTTCGAATCCCACCGCAGCAGATGGTGGAATTTGAATTCAATAGAAATCTGGAATTAAAAGTCTAATGATGACCATGGAACCATTGCTGATTGTCGTAAAAACCACCTGGTTCACTAATGTGCTTTAAGAAAGGAAATCTGTCATCCTGACATGGTCTGGCCTACCTGTGACTCCAGACCCACAGCAATGTGGTTGACTCTTAAATGCCCTCAGGGATGTGCAATAAATGCTGACCCAGCCAGTGACACCGCATCCCATGAACAAATAAAGAAAAAAAAAATCCATGGTTAACTAGAAAGGTTAAAGAAAGCAGTGTTGGGATGGGGGCTGAGAAGGGGAGGGGGTGTGTGATGTGAGGTTGGTGGGCGGGTGTTGGGGTTCGGGCGGGGAGGGGAGGGTGCTGGTGACACAGATGCTGCAGGTGGTTCATTGGGCGAAGGCAGGGCAGAGAGCAGGGGCGGCTATTTTGGGTGGGCTTGGACAAGAAAGGAACATGGGGGAGGGGATAGTTTTGTGATGGATTGGGATGGTAGATTCAAATGGGGGGGGGGGGAGCAGAAACCCCCAGGGATAATTGTGACTTGGAATGTGTGGGGGTTGAATGGGCCGCTGAAGCATTCTAGCGTGTTGGCGCATTTGAAATGTTTGAAGGCGGAGGCAGTGTTTTTTCAGGAAACACACCTGTAGGTTAAAGACCAGGTGAGGTTGAGAACAGACATTTAATTCGGGATTCGATACCATGTCAAGAGGGGTTGCGATCTTATTTAGTAAGAGGGTGACATTTCACAGTAACTTCATTGCAGTGTTAATGTAAGCCTACTTGTGACAATAAAGACTATTATTATTATTACTTGTGGCTAGGGAGGTGCGGGACCCAGGTGGTCAGTTTGTGTTGGTTAGTGGTGTTTTGGAGGGGGTGCTGGTAGTGCTAGTCTCGCCCTCCACCTTCTGGGAGGTGTTGAAGGTGTTGATACGGGGGGAGGTGATCGGACAACCGAACCCCCACCTTGCACCACCTGCCAGGACCCCCCTCTCCCCCCCAACCCCCGACCCCCCCCCCCCCCCCGCGCCCCAGGTGAAGTCAGCCCAGAACCGCCGGGAGAGGGGAAAATCTGGAGGGGCATCGCTGGACCTGTGGCCCCTCACGCAGCTAAGTAGTGGGCACAGGACCTGGTTGATGGTCCCGGGAAAGTGGTGGTTGTCATTGGGCAAGCAAGTGAGACCCCGCTGAGTTGCGGTTCCCCATGGCACATGTGTCGCCAACCCCACACCCACCACCACCCTCATATCCCCCACCCCCCCCCATACTGCCCCTCTCCACCACCACCCGCCACCCCAACCCACGGTCCAATCATGCATCTTGTCTTGTGACTTGCAGGTTCACCTGCTGATGAGGTGTGCCCTCTGGTGCCCTTTGCAATTACCCCAACCACAACCCCAGGAGGAGGACAGCAAGGAGGACGATGAGGAAATGGACACTGATGGGAGCCCTTGACCCACAGCCCGAGACACCTCTGAGCGCCAACGTAACACCCAAGTCAACACTGCACGGTGGTGTCCGCGGTGGAGGTCTTGTGGGCGAAGGTTCGACCATGGGTCAGGGTGTCCAAAGCCTGGGGCACACTGTGCAGGCGGAGGCCGAGGCCCAGGACGGGGCTTGCCCTATCACAGGCAGCCATGTACCAGGGCCACCTGGACATTGCAGTGGCGCTCCAGAGCGTGGCCCAGTCACAGTGGGTCATGGTTGAGGATGTCAGTGCCATTGCCCAGGTGCCGGCCAATGTGGCACAGACCCAGAATAGGTAGCACAGTCACTGGTTGATGTGGCACAGACCCAGAAGGTGATGGCACAGTCGCAGTGTGATGTGGCGAAGTCCCAGAGGGAGGTGGTCCACCCCGTGTGCTTCATGGCCGCGGGTATTGAGAACCTGGTTGGGGCGGGAGTGGGCCTCCAGTCTGGCAGCGCCAGGTGGCGAGGGAGCCTCAGGGGCAGCTCTGCTTGCACTCCCATCCCATAAAGTAGCCCGGGAGCCATCAGGCACTCCGAGTGACGAGGAGGTGATGGGACCCATGCCGGTAACTTCCGCAGGGGAAGTGCCAGAATACTGCAGCGCCTCGGACTCCCACCTTCCTGTCCTTGGCACATCAGATGGGCAGCGGGCAGAACAGAGTGGCACCATGTTACCTGGAACACCGAAGCTGCAGCCGGGCCCATCCAGGCCCCGTTGCCCCAGAAGACGGCTGCCAAAGGGGACCCAGGTCACAAGGCGGAAATTGCAGCAGGCCGCCTACACTTCTGATGCTCCTATAGCGTTAGGGCCCGTATTGCCAGAAAGTTAGACATCAGTTAAGTTGGCATGGGTGCAGGACATACGATAGTGAGAGGGGCTAGGGTACAAAGCTCTAAATATGGATATGTTAACTTGTTCACATTAAACAACTGTTCACAACATTATAACCTGCCTCGGTGCTCTATCAGAAGGATGTGAGGATTGGATGGGCTGGGCTGGGCTGGCAGCAAGGGGAGGGCTTGGAGCAGGGACCCCAGATCAGCCAGCTGCCACCACTCTAGTGTCCACAACCACGCCACCCCCCCACCTTCATCACCCCAAGGATTTGGTGGGACCATGTGATGGAATGGCCAGCTCGCATGCAGGGATCACCCAGGTGGGTGGTGGAAAGTGCTGCCGTGGAAAGGAGTCAGACGTTTCGCAGAGAGGGTTGTCGTCATCCTCCACCCCATGGACCAGACCCGCTGTTACTGCCAACCCGGGGCCCGCACCCCGTAGTGAGGCAGGATGGAATCATGGAGGGGAGTTGCAAGGGTGGGGGGATGGGGGAGGTGGCTGCACAGGGAGGGTGTTCATGGGAGGGGGTGGTCGGCCGGGTGGGGGGGGGGGGGGTTGGGTGGGGTGAGATTTTGGGATTGGATGGGCTGTCCATGCCACTGGCCAGGCCCCCGAGTCAGTGAACCTGGAGGCGATTAGAGGGTCCCATGCACGCCAGCCCAGGCACATACATTGTGTGGCCTCCTGTGCCTGCCTGGTGTTCATCCTCCTCCAGCAGGTCACCCCTCTGCTGCACGATGTTGTGCAAGATGAAGCAGGCCACCACGATATAGGAGTGTCTCCCAGCGCGATACTGGAGACCCCTCCAGAGCAGTCCAGACACATCAACCACATCTTCAGGATGCCAAAGCACCGCTTGATCACGCCCCTATTCGCGGCATGGGCTTCATTGTAGCGGATCTCTATGTCGGTCTGTGGCTTCCAGGTGGTAATCATCAGTCACGGCCGCAGTGGATAACCCCTGTTACCCAGGATCCAACCTTTCAGCTGGGACTGCAACTCGAAGAGTTCAGGAACTGTCGAGTGTGCCATATGAAGGCGTTGTGCAGACTGCCCAGGTATCGGATGCAGATGTGCATGTAGTGCAGCTCATGGTCACACACCAGCTGCAAGTTCATCGAGTGGAACCCCTTTCGGTTTGTGAAGACCAGCCCGTCATGGGCCGGTGCTCTTGGGCGATATGCATCATGTCGATCACCCCCTGGACCTGGGGCATCTCAGCGATGACGGCAAACCCCACTGCCCAGGCATCCTGGTGGGCTCGGTCCACGTTGAATATGATGTATTGTGGCGACCGAGCATATAGGGCCTCCGTGACAGTGCAGATGCCCTGTGCAGCAAGGTCTGGGAGATTCCGGACAGATCCCACTCGGTGCCTGGAAGAAATGTGGCGTAAAGGGTCAGGATGACCGTAACCTTGATGGCCACTGAGAGCGGGTGTCCTCCTCCATACTCCTGCGGTGCCAGGTGTGCCATGATCTGGCAGATATGCCGCACTATCCCCCTGCTCAGCCGGTATCTTCGACGGCATGTCCGGCCGGCAGATCCTTGAGTGGCAGGCACTGCCGGTACACATGAGATGTCATGCAGCGCCTCCTTCCCACCTCCTCCTCCTCGACCTGTTGGGCGGACATCTCCATCCTCACTTTTTTGGCTCCTGTTCCGCTGGTTAGGATCTGCTGCTGCAGGGTCCTTCCCAAGCAGCTCCAGCTCATACAGCCTCAGTGCAGCCCCCATGACTGCGGTGACTAGGATGACGGCCACCATTCCTGGTTGAATTCCGAAGTCCATTGGCTGTAGGGGGTGAAAGGCAAACATGTTAGCATGGTGCATATCCCCGTGCCTGACCAGTACCCTAGCGGGAGTCACCTCGTGCATGTCTTCCCCCTACATAACGCCACCGAAAGTTGAACATGGGGAAGAAAGTGTCCTGGTTTCAGACACCACCAGTTTCCGGGTAGCTGGATGTGAGATACTCTACCTGTACTGAAACTCACTGTAATTGGCTGTTTAATAGCCCCATTGACTGCCTGATTATTGTGCCCTACTTCCCGATTCTACTGTCCAACCTCCCATGGGAAATTTTCCTAGCGGAGGAAAGACATCCAGGATCTGTTCCAATGTGATCCCACACATTTTTATGTTCAGTTGGTGTGAGAGTTGGGAATTGTATCCCTCTTCCATTTTCAGCAATGTCAGCATTAAGTGGCGGCACGGTGGCGGAACTAAGGGCAGCATGGTGGTTAGCATACCTGTTTCACAGCTCCAGGGACCTGGGTTCGAATCCAACCTCGGATGACTGTCTGTGGAGTTTGCATATTCTCCCCATGGGTTTCCTCCCAAAGTCCAGATATGTGTAGATTAGGTGGGTTGGCTATGCTAAATTGCCCGAGTGTCCAAAGGTTAGATGATGTTACGGGGATATGGCCTAGGTAGTGTGCTCTATCGGAGGGTCGATGCAGACTCGATGGACCGAACGGTCTCCTTCTGCAGGGATTCTTTTCTAGATTCAATGAAATCAAGCAAAGCACAGAATGCAGAGTAAAGAGCCACCACCCCTCAAACTACCCAAGTACCAGTGACCCTTCAGCATGAAACTTTCAATTCTTCACAACAGTCATTCTTATGCCTCTCCTTGGATCGCGATTGCAATTATAGCCCAACTTGGCCGTAATGACATTGGTTCAATTCTGACTTCATTAAGGCTGTCCCAATCTGCCTTCACTTTTAATCCTCTCTCTCAGGAGGATACATTCATCCTTCCTCTCATCCAGGATGATTTTGAACACAAGTTCCTCGAAGAAAGGGTAGAATTGCAACAAATTATCAATCCAATCTTTTAATTATTAAATCTGAATTTTTTAAACTGTTGTTGAAACACAAATGAACTCCAGCATAGCAAACGGTATAAATTTACATTGCAGCAGATACCAAAACATAAGATTTTTAAAATGTAAATCTGGCAATAAAATGCTAAATTTTTCACAGTAATCTACCCATTGGTATTATTATTAAGATTCTCCCTGATCTTGCCTCATCAAAAATACACAAAATACTTATTCCCTGCTGCAACTTGGACTGGTGAAAGAAACATTTGGAGTGTGGGCAAGCTGCATTCCATAAATATTGCTTATTATAAAATTGCTGCTGCATCAACATCTCATAGTGAGTTCGCCAATTACAATGCAAATACAGTCAACAATGGAAATATCAAATATCCTATGGCGTCAGGTAAAGCGCCCTAAACAACCTTCTTGTTTATGCATTTCCATTTTGCCAAAGTAAATGACTATCCTACAGCGAGACAAATCAACTGTTCCAGACACAGCAAGCAAAAATATTCAATTCCAACATTATCCAATCCCTAACCACAGCTGACAGCAACAGCAAAATGGCTGTAATCTGCTGAAGGCATTTCATACAAAAAACAATTTGTTCCTTTAATTCCACAGGGCTGCGACCAGTCCCTCAACAGACATTCTGCAGGAGATTGCCAGACAACCTATAAACATGGTGTAAGTGGCCATTTGTACCAGCGATCTGGTGCTCCCACTGGTACCCTTCTGGGAAACTCTTTATAACCCCATGCAAAATGTTATGTTGCATCCCTTTAACTTGTCTTTGCTGATCTAGAAAGGTAATTGTTTTGAAGGAAGTAAATTAGATAATGAATATATGCAAATATTAGCTAAATATATAAAGGGTTAATACACTGACCAACTACAACTCCTGCAAAGAAACCTTATCAGTATGAGGGAGAGAACAATTGCCCCAGTCTTCATGTTCGTGGTGTGGTGAATTATAATGATATCTAATTATTTTATTTATTCACACATTTCACTCAGGAGAGTTATAAACAGACATCATGTAACTCCTCAGTGGGATGACTAGCTGCATCTTAACCGCCCCCCCCCCACCCCCTCCCACTCAGATTACTTTCGTTTATGTAGCCAATTAAATAGGGTTTTCCAACTGAGATCAGTTTAAATTTCAGTGACTATTAAAGGCATAATTTGTTACCATTCCTTCAGTCCTTGATTCTCTGAAGGTAGCAGATGGCAAATATACAGGAGAGCCCAACGATACTGAAGTGGTTACACAGGATTTAAAGGGATAGGGTATCCACCTTTCCTCACCTAGGCATTCTTAACTTTAAGTGGGTTGTCTTAAAATTCCCAAAAATATAAACGCAAGCCCGATTCTTAAAATGTAAATCAATTATTTTTCAAATTGAAGTGACTAATGATGTAGCATCATTCTGAAGATTCTCACTGATCCAGGCTTGCCCCCATTTTGAACTTGGTAAAAGAAACACTGGAATTGAGGGTCTAGCTGAGATCTATATATGCTGTGTATTGTAATATACTCCCCTCCATGATTCCATTTTTTTAAAGTTAGCTCACCAAATGCAATGGTGGTGCTGTTCAACAATGGAAATATGGGACAGGATTCTCTGTCCCGCCGCACCAGTTTTCTAGTGTGGCGCACCCCCGCAAGCGGCGGGATTCTCTGTCCCACCAGCCGGTCAATGGGATTTCCCCTTGTGGGCAGCCCTACACCGTTGGGAAATCCCCAGGTGTGGGTGCGCTGCCGGCGCAATGGAGAATCCCGACAGCGGAGAATCCAGCCCATGATATTTACTAGTTGAAATCTTTTTTACTCATTGTTGGGATATCAGCGATAGGGGCGAGCTCAGCATTTAATGCCCACCTTAATTGTCCTTGAGAAGGTGGTGGTGATATACTTTCCTGAACCGCTGGAGTCCATGTAGATACACCCACAGTGCTGCTCGGAAGGAAATTCCAGGATTTTGACCAAGTGACAGTGAAGGAACAGCGATATAGTTTCAAGTCAAGATGCTTTGTGACTTTGCAAGAACTTGCAGGTGATCTTGTTTCCATGAGCCTGCTGTCCTTCTAGGTTATAGTCATAGGTTTGGAAGGTGTTGTTGATGTATCTTAAGAGGTAATACACACTGCTGCCACTGTGCAGTGGTGGTGAAGGGAGTGAATGTTTAAGGATGTGGATAGCGTTCTGATCAACCCAGCTGCTTAGTCCTGGACAGTGTGGAACCTCTTGAGTGTTGTTGGAACTGCACTCAGCCAGGTATTGCATCACACTCCTGACTTTTATTTTGTAGATGGTGGACAGGCTTTGGGGAGATGCAAAGTATCTGTTTAACTCCTCTGCCATGTCCTTGTTCCCCATAACTGTCTTCCCACATTCATTTTCTAAGGGGTTAATTCTTTTGAATGGTAATTCTTTTGAATGTCAAGGGGAGATAGTTAAATTCCCTCTTGCTGCAGATGGTCTGGCACAGCTTGGCACATCATGTGGTACAAATGTTACTTGCCACTTTTCAGCCCAAGCCTGAATGTTGTCCAGGTCTTACTGCAGATGAGCATAAACTATTCAGTACCTGAAGAGTTGTGAATGGCACTGAACACTGTGAATCATCAGTGAATATCCTCACTTGTGACCATATGTTGGAGGAAAAGTAACCGATGAATCAGCTGAAGAATCTGATGATGGTTGTCCTAAGACATGTGAATCCATGCAACAATATCTTGGACTGGAATGATTAGCCTCCAACAACCACAACTACCTTCCTTTGTGCTAGGTATGACTCCAATCAATGGAGACCTTTTCCCCTGATTTCCATATACTTTAATGTTCTCGGGCTCCTTGATGCCACACTTGATCATATGCTCCTTTGATGTCAGGGACAGTCACTCTCACCTTATCTCTGGAATTAAATGACACAGATGACTATGTGGGGTGGTACGGTCAGTAAATATGCGGATGACACAAAGATTGGCCGGGTGGTTAATAGTGAGGTTGAGAGTCTTGGGTTACAGGAAGAGATAGACGGGATGGTCAAATTGGTGGATAAGTGGCAGATTGAATTTAACCCTGAAAAGTGTGAGGTGACATACTTTGGAAGGAGTAATTTAACAAGGACGTATACTCGGAAAGGTCTGACACTGGGAAATTCCGAAGAACAAAGAGACCTTGTCCATAGATCTCTGAAGATAGAAGGGCAGGTTAATAAGGTGGTTAAAAAGGCATTTGGGACATTCGCTTTCATCAATCGGGACATAGATTACAAAAGCCGGGAGGTCATGTTGGAGTTGTATAGAACTTCAATGAGGCAACAATTGGAATATTGTGTGCAATTCTGGTCGCCACATTATAGGAAGGATGTAATTGCACTGGAGGAGGCGCAGAGAAGATTCACCAGAATGTTGCCTGGGATGGAACATTTAAGTTATAAAGATATGTTGGATAGGCTTGGGTTGTTTTCTCTGGAGCAGAGAAGACTGAGGGGTGACCTGATTGAGGTGTACAAGATTATGAGGGGCATGGACAGAGTGGATAGTGAGCAGCTTTTCTATTTAGTTGAAGGGTCAGTTACAAGGGGACACAAGTTCAAAGTGAGGAGTGGGAGGTTTAGGGGGGATTTGAGGAAAAATGTGTTTACCGAGAGAGTGGTGATGGTCTGGAATGCACTGTCTGGGAGGGTGGTAGAGGCGAGATGCCTCATATCCTTTAAAAAGTGCCTGGATGAGTACCAGGCACACCTTAACATTCAAGGTTATAGGCTAAGTGCTGGGCAGTGGGATTAGGTGGGCAGGTCCGGGCCTTTCATGCACTGTAGTATTCTGTGATTCTGTGATTAAGCTCTTTTGTCCATGTTTGGACCAAGACTGTAATGAGGTCAGGAGCGGAATGGCCCTGGCAGAACCCAAACTGAACTTTAGTGAGCCTTTCATCACTTTGCTGATGATTGAGAATAGACTGATGGGATGTCAATTGGCTGGATTGGGTTTGTCCCGCTCCTTTTGGACAGGACATACCTGAGCAATTACCCACATTGTCAAGTAAATGCCTTTGTTGTGGTTCTACTGGAATATCTTGGCTCAGGCTGTGGTGATACAATTTACTGTATCTCGTGCCTTCAGATGTTTATTGATATCTCATGGAGTGAATTGAATTATCTGAAGACAGACACCTATGATGGTGGAGTGCAAAATGGGTTATTCACTTGGCAATTCTGGCCGAAGAGTGTTGCAAGTTCTTCAGCCTTTTGTACTGACATGTTGGGCTCCTCCATAGTTGGAAATGGGGATGTTTGTGGAGCCCCTTCCTCCAAGTTAGCTGTTTACTTGTTTACCACCATTCACAACTGGATGTGGCAGGTCAGAGCTTTGATATTTGTTCTGAGTCTCAGAGACTCAGCAGAGACTTCACATGGGGCAGCATGCAAGATGCACTAAAAACAAAGTTCTCTCCTCGCAACCTTTCTGACTTCCATATGAGGCCATTACCATTTATCTGTACCCGTCAGCACCATACGGCAAGGCCTTCTGTCAACAGAGGTGCTGATGAAATATCACTGTTACATACCGTCCATTTATTTGATCCCACATCCGGTCACTTTCAACTGATGCACAAAAATTAAATACTTGAGTTGTTATACATTACATCGCTAGGTCTTTAACTCAACAACAATTTGTATTTATATAGTGCCTTTAACATAATTAATCACTTCCAAAACACTTCACAGAAACTTTGAGCTAAACTTCGCTCAACAACTGGCACTTTTGAATATGAGAGATCATAAAATGCAGCTCCTGGCCTTCTTACTGCCTACACACCATCCCTGACGTGTATGAAATTTTATGGTGGGCAGCCTTCAGGCCTATTCAGGCCTTTTACTGATCACTTAATGGCCATTTAGGGCCTCATCTCATCTGATAGGCAAGGAGGGTCCCGTGTCCATTAGAGGCACCCCCTTCTCCCAACTCCAGGTGTCCCCCCTCCCCGCCCCGCCACCCACCTCCCCAACAAATCAAACTTGTTCCTTTAGTTGGGCAATGGTGTCTTGTGATGACACAAATATGAAGTTGGAATCTCAACTTGGGGTCAAATGTAACACCAAAATAGACTGGCTTAATCCTAGACTGTTAACAGGGAGATGGATGGAGCTGGTAGCTAGCGAACAGAGCTTGGAGTCTTCCCAATGCAAACTCTCAGAACATATCAAAGATTTCTGCATTGAACAAGTATTTATCACCCCGAGAAACCCCATGCATTTAAACAGTCGCTTGCAACCCAGTTACTTATAATGGGTTGTCTCCCTGTGTCTGGTGTTGATATAGGGTCAGGTATACTGCCTTTCTTCCCTCATTTTGGGTAATGAACCAGGACAGGTGTTAGATTTGGAGGTAAGTGGGCACTTTGGTGATAGTGACCACAATTCCATTACGTTTACTTTAGTGATGGAAAGGGATAGGTATATGTTATAACCTGCCTGCTTACCATTGGCAGGGGAATAATGACAATCCCACAATCCTGTGGGAGTATGATCTTCCCCAATGAGGGGGGCGGAGAAACCATTAGTAAACTCCAAGTATAAATAAAGCTGGCCAGTTTGGAACCAGCAGGAAGGAGTGTTATTACTTTGTATCCTTAAAACTCGTGCTGGATTCTTCGTGGCCCTCACAAAACTGGCGCCGAGGGTTAAAGTGAATAGCTGTCTACACTGCTGAAGCCACCTCCCTGGATTTTTGTTGGATACAGGTTGGAAGTTGTTTTATGTTACACCATGCCTCTGTACGGACGTTTGGATGTTTTTGATGCTGCGCTGGAAAGCTGGAACCAGTATGCACAACGGATGCATTACTATTTCCGGGCAAACAATATCACCGAAAACGAGCGCCAGGTGGTCATATTGTTCACCGCCTACGGCCCGTATACGTTTGGGGTGATTAGGAGCCTTACGTACCCAGCTGCGGCGGACACCAAAACGTTTGATGAACTTGTGAATATAGTGGGGCAACATTTTAACCCAACCCCGTCCACGATAGTCCAGCGTTACCGGTTTAATACCGCTGAGAGGACGCCTGGAGAATCCCTTGCCGATTTTCTATCCAGGCTATGCAGGATTGTGGAGTACTGTGACTATGGTGAGACCTTGTCAGAAATGTTACGCGACCGTTTGGTTTGCGGTATTAACAATGCGGCCACCCAGAGAAAGTTGTTAGCTGAGCCAACATTGACTTTTCAACAGGCCATTCAAATAGTATTTTCCCGAGAGAGCGCAGAACGAGGAGTGTAGGAGCTACAGGGAATGGAAGTGCATGCCTTGGGGCGCAACCCCTTCCGTCTGAAAACGTCCCCCCGCACTCCTGCGGTACCTTGGGCGAGGCGACGTCCGGACCGACGCCAGTGATCGTCGGACATTCCTCCCCGAAGGGAGCCTTCTCCAGAACCAATGGATGAGGAGCCATGTCCGTGTCAGACTTGTAGGCGCTGACCCCGTCGCGGACGCCGGTCCTGGGGGCGCCAGAGGCGCCGTCGTTTTGACCGAAACTGGGACCAGCCCAGGGGCCGTACCTTCCATGTGGATGAACCTGCGGTGACTACTCCTGAGGACGTGGAGATGGAGGACGACTGCCTGCAGCTGCATTGTGTGGCAGCTCTCTGTGTGGCCCCCATTAAGGTGACAGAACGGGTCAATGGTCACCCGCTTGAGATGGAGTTGGACACTGGTGCAGCGGTCTCCGTGATCGCCCAGAGGACATTCGACCGCATCAAGCAAGGTATACAGACCCTTATATTAACCGACTCACAGGCCAGGTTGGCCACCTACACGGGGGAACCACTGGACATTGCAGGAACTACAATGACCCCTGTTGTTTATGGACGCCAGGGGTCCCACTTATCGTGGTGCTCGGCCATGGGCCCAGCCTGTTGGGTCGGGACTGGTTGCGCCATTTGCGGTTGCAATGGCAGCACATCATCCAAACAGTTTCTGAAGGGTTGACTGAGGTGCTAGGATGATACACAGATGTATTCCAACCTGGTTTGGGGAAAATAAAAGGGGCCGTAGCCCGTATCCAAGTCGAACCAGGAGCCACGTCGCGCTATTTCCGGGCGCTCCTGGTGCCTTACGCCTTGCTTGAGAAGGTAGAAGGGGTGCTCACTCGTTTGGAGAGTTTGGGTATTATCAAGCCCGTCCGTTTTGCTGACTGGGCAGCACCAATTGTACCTGTAATGAAGCCAAATGCCACAGTTCGCTTGTGTGGCGAATATAAACTTACAGTGAATACGGCTTCCCGACTCGACCGATATACAATGCCTCGCATAGAGGATCTCTACGCGAAGCTTGCAGGCGGACTCTCCTTCACAAAATTAGATATGAGTCACGCCTACCTACAGTTGGAGCTGGACCCTGCCTCCCGACCATATGTAACGATTAATACACACCGGGGCCTGTATGAATATACACGGTTGCCCTTTGGAGTATACTCTGCCTGCGCCATTTTTCAACGTTTTATGGAGGGCATTTTGAGAGGTTTACCACGTGTTGCTGTCTACTTAGATGACGTTTTGATTACAGGGACGTCGGAGCAGGAACTATCGTGACTGATCATAAGCCTCTGCTGGGACTTTTCAGAGAGGATAAGCCAATACCGCCCATTGCTTCCGCACGGATCCAGCGCTGGGCTTTGTTGGTTGCTGCATACGAGTATTCTCTGGAGCACAAACCATGAACGCAGATAGCAAATGCCGACGCACTGAACCGATTGCCTTTATCGACCGGCCCCATGTCGACCCCCACGACCAGTGAGGTGGTTGCAACCCTAAATTTTTTGGACACCTTGCCTGTCACGGCATCACAGATCCGTGAGTGGACCCAGACGGAGCCAGTCCTGTCAAAGGTTCGGCACATAGTCATGTATGGTGGGCAGCATAGACAGCTCCCAGGCGAGTTGCGGGTATTTTCCTCCAAGCTGTCAGAATTCAGCGTGGAAGACGGCATCCTCTTGTGGGGGACGCATGTGATTGTCCCGGAAAAAGGCCAGGAGCTGATACGAAGAGACTTGCACAATGGGCATCCAGGTGTGACCAAAATGAAAATGTTGGCCCGGAGTTATGTCTGGTGGCCAGACCTCGGCACCGACATTGGGAAGGTGGCCCAAAACTGCTCCATTTGCCAGAA
Source organism: Scyliorhinus torazame (assembly GCF_047496885.1). Taxonomy (NCBI): domain Eukaryota; kingdom Metazoa; phylum Chordata; class Chondrichthyes; order Carcharhiniformes; family Scyliorhinidae; genus Scyliorhinus; species Scyliorhinus torazame. The sequence goes on along the minus strand of NC_092711.1, from coordinate 288,727,374 downwards.
GCATCAGAAGCTGCCGCCGGCCGCGCCCCTACATCACTGGGAATGGCCAGGGCGGCCTTGGGCACGCTTGCATGCAGATTTCGCAGGCCCCTTTCAAGGATCCATGTTCCTTCTATTAATCGACGCCCAGTCTAAATGGCTAGAGGTGCATAAGATGCAGGGGACAACGTCCTGCGCAACAATTGAAAAGATGCGTTTGTCCTTTAGTACGCATGGCCTCCCCGAGGTGCTGGTTACGGATAACGGCACTTCATTCACGAGTGAGGAGTTTGCGAGGTTCATGAAGATGAACGGCATACGCCATATCTGCACTGCCCCTTACCACCTGGCTTCAAATGGGTTGGCAGAGTGCAGACATTCAAAAGAGGCCTAAAGAAGCAGTCTTCCGGATCAATGGACACGAGATTGGCTCGCTTTTTGTTTATGTATAGGACCACCCCCCATGCGGTGACTGGGGTAGCTCCCGCAAAACTCCTAATGGGCCGGAGACTTCGCACCCGCCTTAGTATGGTTTTCCCGGACATTGGCGCAAAAGTACGCCGCACACAAGAATGGCAGGGACAAGGATTTTCTTGGCATCGGCCGATTCGGCAGTTTGCGCCCGGGGACCCAGTGTTCTTTCGGAAATTTGCTGGTGGTGCCCAGTGGGTTCCTGGCGTAACCTTTCGCCAAACGGGCCCTATATCTTACCAGGTGCAAGCCCAGAATCGTCTCCAGCGCAAACATGCAGACCACGTTCGGTCCAGAAGACTATCCCCTCCAAAGATTCCCTGCCCCCGCAGCTCATTTCTACAGCCACAGAGACCAGCGATAAGGGAAGGTAGTCCTCACAATCTTCCACTGGTGCCTCACTCAAAGCCTGCGCAGGTCGTTACAGAACCAAATGGAGATAGAGACGCTGACATGACAGAGGCAGCAGACTCTGACTCCGAGATGGAGCCACAATGCTGGGCACTCGCAGTCTCAGTTTTCCTCCGTTCCCCTGCCCTCTCTGATTCTCTGATGAAAGGGAAAATTTGTAGCCGGTTACCGCCTTTCGCAACAGCTGGATTTGCTGTGATTTTGTGTGTAACCTGCTAAAGATGAAATACAATTTTTTTCTTAAACTGCATGGAAAGCAAAGGTTTTTTTTAGTTACACTCTGACAACTGCACACTAGTTACACCAACAGTATTCACCACTTCTTGCTTTGGCATGATGTTGTTTTCCAATTGAGTGAATAACTATGGGTGGCTGCGCTCAAAACCTTTTAATGCTGCAGTAGACCACATCTGGAACTAGTTCTAGGTATTTGAAGTACAAAAACTTAGTTTGAAGGTTCTGGAAGGGGACGAAGGAGTGGACTAGGAGATACCACCATGAGTTAGGGGGAGGTTGAGATATTGAAGTGCGATTCCATTGAACAGGCGGTGTTGTCTCTGATCTGTTATCACTATCAATATAGGCCAGATTTTTCACAGCAATGTATTTAGATTATATAATGGATCAGCAGCTCTTGGGCAGGCACAGTTTGACTGGTACCACAGGACATGTAAAACCGTTGCGCCGTTCATCACGGATGCGCCGGTCTCCGTCTCGTTACACACCGCCTGATCCAGTGCCGCGTGCAAATGGTGTCCGGCCTGCGGCAAAACGAGTCCGACGCCCTCCTTCGCCAGGGTCTTCGGTGGATTCCTTGGACTTTGTGGGGGAGGGATGTTATAACCTGTCTGCTTACCATTGGCTGGGGACTAATGACAATCCCACAATCCTGTGGGAGTATGAGCTTCCCCAATGAGGGGGGGGCGGAGAAACCATTAGTAAACTCCAAGTGTAAATAAAGCTGCCCAGTTTGGAACCAGCAGGAAGGAGTGTGCAGCAAGGGAGGTTGCTGCTGCTGCTGTTATATATATATATATATGTTATTGTAAATAAATGTTATTACTTTGTATCCTTAAAACTCGTACTGGATTCTTCGTGGCCCTCACAAAAGTATATACCGCAGGGCAAGAGTTATATCCGGGAGAAAGGCAATTCAGGCGCCGGAATGTGGCGATTAGGGGCTTTTCACAGTAACTTCATTTGAAGCCTACTTGTGACAAGCGATTTTCATTTCATTTCATTTCATGATGCGATGAGGCAAGACTTAGGATGCATCGGATGGAGAGGAAAACTGCAGGGGATGGGCACAATGGAAATGTGGAGCTTGTTCAAGCAACAGCTGCTGCGTGTCCTTGATAAGTATGTACCAGTCAGGCAGGGAGGAAGTGGTCGAGCAAGGGAACCGTGGTTTACTAAAGCAGTCGAAACACTTGTCAAGAGGAAGAAGGAGGCTTATGTAAAGATGAGACATGAAGGTTCAGTTAGGGCGCTCGAGAGTTACAAGTTAGCTAGGAAGGACCTAAAGAGAGAGCTAAGAAGAGCCAGGAGGGGACATGAGAAGTCTTTGGCAGGTAGGATCAAGGATAACCTTAAAGCTTTCTATTGATATGTCCGGAATAAACGAATGACTAGGGTAAGGGTAGGGCCAGTCAAGGACAGTAGTGGGAAGTTGTGCTTGGAGTCCGAGGAGATAGGAGAGGTGCTAAATGAATATTTTTCGTCAGTATTCACACTGGAAAAAGACAATGTTGTTGAGGAGAATACTGAGATTCAGGCTACTAGACTAGAAGGGCTTGAGGTTCATAAGGAGGAGGTGTTAGCAAATCTGGAAAGTGTGAAAATAGATAAGCCCCCTGGGCCGGATGGGATTTATCCTAGGATTCTCTGGGAAGCTAGGAAGGAGATTGCTGAGCCTTTGGCTTTGATCTTTAAGTCATCTTTGTCTACAGGAATAGTGCCACAAGACTGGAGGATAGCAAATGTTGTCCCCTTGTTCAAGAAGGGGAGTAGAGACAACCCCGGTAACTATAGACCAGTGAGCCTTACTTCTGTTGTGGGCAAAATCTTGGAAAGGTTTATAAGAGATAGGATGTATAATCATCTGGAAAGGAATAATTTGATTAGAGATAGTCAACACGATTTTGTGAAGGGTAGGTCGTGCCTCACAAACCTTATTGAGTTCTTTGAGAAGGTGACCAAACAGGTGGATGAGTGTAAAGCAGTTGATGTGGTGTATATGGATTTCAGTAAAGCGTTTGATAAGGTTCCCCATGGTAGGCTACTGCAGAAAATACGGAGGCATGGGATTCAGGGTGATTTAGCAGTTTGGATCAGAAATTGGCTAGCTCGAAGAAGACAAAGGGTGGTGGTTGATGGGAAATGTTCAGACTGGTGTCCAGTTACTAGTGGTGTACCACAAGGATCTGTTTTGGGGCCACTGCTGTTTGTCATTTTTATAAATGACCTGGAGGAGGGCGTAGAAGGATGGGTGAGTAAACTGGCAGATGACTCTAAAGTCGGTGGAGTTGTGGACAGTGCGGAAGGATGTTACAAGTTACAGGGGGACATAGATAAGCTGGGCTGAGAGGTGGCAAATGGAGTTTAATGCAGAAAAGTGTGAGGTGATTCATTTTGGAAGGGATAAGACAGAGTACAGGGCTAATGGTAAGATTCTTGGCAGTGTGGATGAGCAGAGAGATCTCGGTGTCCATGTACATAGATCCCTGAAAGTTGCCACCCAGGTTGAGAGGGTTGTTAAGAAGGCGTACGGTGTGTTAGCTTTTATTGGCAGAGGGATTGAGTTTTGGAGCCATGAGGTCATGTTGCAGCTGTACAAAACTCTGGTGCGGCCGCATTTGGAGTATTGCGTGCAATTCTGATCGCCGCATTATAGGAAGGATGTGGAAGCATTGGAAAGGGTGCAGAGGAGATTTACCAGAATGTTGCCTGGTATGGAGGGAAGATCTTATGAGGAAAGGCTGAGAGACTTGAGGCTGTTTTCATTAGAGAGAAGAAGGTTAAGAGGTGACTTAATTGAGGCATTGAAGATGATCAGAGGATTGGATAGGGTAGACAGTGAGAGCCTTTTTCCTCGGATGGTGATGTCTAGCACGAAGGGACTTAGCTTTAAATTAAGGGGAGATAGATATAAGACAGATGTCAGAGGTAGGTTCTTTACTCAGAGAGTAGTAAGGGCGTGGAATGCCCTGCCTGCAATAGTAGTGGACTCGCCAACACTAAGGGAATTCAAATGGTCATTGTATAGACATATGGACGATAAGGGAATAGTGTAGATGGGCTTTAGAGTTATTTCACAGGTCGGCGCAACATCGAGGGCTGAAGAGCCTGTACTGCGCTGTAATGTTCTATGTTCTACGTCCTGTGTTCAGTGCATGAAGTAGCCACAGGTTGCAATTTCTGGTTGTCTGGATCCTACTGGGGTCTGCCACATTTGGGCCACCTATATCTGTAGAGGGAAGGCCTCAGTTATCAGGCCAAAATGTAGCAATGGTGTCACAGGAAAAGTGGCCAAGACAAGGGATCACATGATAAACGGCAGGACCCTGGGGTGCACCGAGGATCAGAGGGACCAGGGTGTGCATGTACACCGGTCCCTTAAGGTAACAGACCAAGTGAAGACAATGGTTAAGAAGACATATGGTTTATTTTCCTTTATTACCCAAGGCATAGAGTTTAAGAGCAGGGAGGTTATGCTGAAACTGTATAAAATGTTGGTTAGGTCACAGCTAGAGCATTGTGTACAGTTCTAGAATCCACATTATAGGAGGATGTGATAGCACTGGAAATGGTGCAGAGGAGATTTACCAGAATGTTGCCTTGGCTGGAGAGTTTTAGCTATGAAGAGAGATTGGATAGACAGGAGTTGTTTTCCTTGGAGCAGAGGAGACTAAGGAGGGACATGATTGAGATGTTTAAAAGTATGAGGGGCATGGATAGAGTAGACAGGAAGACGCTTTTCCCCTTGGTGAGGGGATCAAGGACCAGGGAGCAGAGATTTAAGTTAAGGGGCTGAAGGTTTAAAGGAGATATGAGGAAAAAACCTTTTCGCCCAGAAAGTGGTGGGAGTCTGGAATCCACTGCCTGACAGGGTAGTGGAGCCAGAGACCCTCATAACAGTTAAGAAGTATTTAGATGTGCACTTGCGATGCCAAGGCACACAAGGCTATGGGCCAAGTGATGGAAAATGGGATTAGAATAGTTAGGCGTGATTGGCCAAAGGTTTTTTCTGTGCTGTAGACCTCCATAATTCTATGACTCTAATCCACCATCATTGATGGAAGCACCTTAAGGAGAGTCCCCATTGTTTCCAGCCTGTCCCGCATCAGTCCTTTCAGACCCCACATGCACTGTTGTGGTTCCCTGGAATGGTTCACATCCTGACAATGGGAAGCTCCATGCCTGGCCCATCAATCCATATTTCTCATAGCTGAGACTGTGCCATGGGATTTGTGCATCCACTTGGTACTATGCTCCATGTATATCTCCATAAAGATTGCTATTCTCCCAATGGAAGACACCATGTCCTCACATGCCAGAGATATGGAGCCATTCATGGCATGAAGGGCCACCTCCATCATTTGTATTGCTCCTGAAAACTCTGAGATGTTCACACAATTCACACTGCTGCAGAAGCTTCTACAGCTTTTCTGATATTACCTGAGGCTCACCAGATGCAGGAAGCTGACGCTCGCTGGGCTCCTCTTCACTCCTAGCAGAAGTGGCCATAGTTGTCACCACTGCTGTGTTCACCAGATTGCTCCAACAGTTCAGCAGGTCCAATAAAGCCACTGACATATGTAAATTTGCAGTGGTAGAGGGTCATTGGAATTAAGTAATACAGTGTCTTGAGATTGCGGTGGTTGCTTTAAGCTTTCCAGTGGGTCAGGAGCTCTCATCTCTCCCAGTTGTAGCTGGTGGAGAGACATGATTTAAGTGTAACAGCTGCTCCTGCAACCACATCTTGGCGCCTTCTCTTGGTCAGGAGTTTACAGTGTGTTAAAACACCCATACAGGTATCACATGACACACAAGGTTGAGGGAATGATGGATGCAACCATTGCTTTACTCACTCTCCATAGCTACCGTGCCTACCTCACGCATAGCAACGGGCTACCATGCCATGGCTGCCTACTCCTCCATTCGTATCACCACTGCAATGAAAGGCACTCCACCTCCGGTTCATTGACACTCTTTGGCATTCTGAGCATGCAAATTGGGTGGCTCAGTGTGGATGTTGGTCCCTGGTATTGCCCCATGCATGGATCTACCACCTATTGTACGGGTGTCTTTTGGCTCAGACTGGGCTTCCAGTTGCCATTCTAAACGCTGCTCGCCTTTCCAGCCTACACCAGATCATTAACTTTCCTCTGGCAATGGATTCAAGTTCTTGTAACCACCCCCAATGACTGACTATATCTGCCACTTCCAGCCATGCCTTCATTGTTAGGTTATACTGGCCTCCTCTTCCTCTGATCACACCTTTGTCTTACTGCCTGCAGGAACACACTGTTACAACACCCTGAGTTAGTGTGCGGTCAATTCTACCCCCACGTGCCCCACAAGTGAATTAACCAATAATTCTTATAAAAACTCTTTGGAGGGCAGCACGGTGGCGCAATGGGTTAGCCCTGCTGCCTCATGGCGTCGAGGTCCCAGGTTCGATCCCGGCTCTGGGTCACTGTCCGTGTGGAGTTTGTACATTCTCCCCGTGTTTGCGTGGGTTTCACCCCCACAGCCCAAAGATGTGCAGGGTAGGTGGATTGGCCATGCTAAATTGCCCCTTAATTGGAAAAATGAATTGGGTACTCTAAATTTATAAAAAAATAAAAAATAAAAACTCTTTGGCTCTTAGCTAATCAATAATTACAGTCACTAGGTTTTTAAGTTTAAACACAATTACTGTTATTTATGATAAGAGCTATCGTGAAATAAATTTAGTAATACAACTTTTTAACTATCATTTAACCCCTGACTCCCACTTTAACTGCCCAACCTCTACCCACACACGCAAGACAGACAAACACAGAGGGGGGGGGGGGGGGCGAAGGGTTTAAAATAATAAGGATGAAAGCCAAAAGATGAGAGACTTTGCTTCAGATGATGGTTCTTCAGCACACTTTCTTCACAGCTCGCTTGCAGATTAGATCATTTTGTTTGCAGCCTGTAATGATCTTCTTTATAGATTCATTCATTTGGGTCTCTGTAATTAGAAAAATGCAGTACTCACAGGCAGCAGGCTTTCTGGAGAGACACCTGATTGCTGATCAAACGTTGCTTTCAGTTTGAGGTTCGCATTCAAGTCTTTAACTGTCTGGACTCTGCTTGCACAGCCTGTAATGGTTCTCCGGCACATAGATTCATCCAGGCTCTCTGCCAGTTGAGAAACACAGCCTTTCTGGTGAAAAGCGGAGAGGAGAGGATAACAAACCTCCCTCGGGGCTGCGAGGAGTCAAACTGAAACCAAAATGAAACCTCGGAACTCAAAAACGTCCCAGTGGAATAGGATCCAATCACTACCGGTTATCGGGCAGAGCATAGCCTTTTGTGCCAATCCATTGGCCACCAGCCAATCAATCAAACCAAAATGCCACCCACCTCTCTGTCACTGGTCAATCTCCAATTTCAACCAACACAGCCTTTTAGATTCTTCTGATTGAATTAAACGTACAGGCTGCTTGCCTTAAAGTGAGATGCCCATTAATCATCCATGGATCAAAATGTATTGGCAAAACTAGAAGAAAGGGGAAATCAGGGAATGAACAGGGAACAAACAGGAAAGACCCTTACAACCTCCAGGAGGCATCGATGAATCTTGAATCAAGTCGTCCCAGTAAAGAAACTATTACCCTGCTGCCTCTGTTGGTATAAACCCTTTCCCGTGTCTGCAGACTGCCTGAATGCCGTAGGTCTACATTTAAAAATGGCGCCTAACAGTGAGCTGCCGGCCAACTCATAAAATCGGCAAAGTGGTTCCATCAACGGCCCATGCGGGTCACTGACCAAAATATCCCCCAAAAATTGGGTCGTCCACCCGAATGGTAAAATACTGAACTTTCTCTCCTTTAGATCAGAAGAAGTCTATCCTAGCCTGCTGTCGTGAAAATGCTGAATGTTGTATTAGCTCTTGTATTCCTTTTATCCACACTTTATATTCTCGCACGTACATCTCAATAATTGATTTCTTCAGGCATGCCTAATCCCCCTTGTTATTCATGGTTGACTCAAGGTTTAGTGGGGTTACTTAATCATGCCTGTCACTGGTTGTAATTGAATTGTATCTTATCTCAAGACTGTACCACTTTGCTCTGCCAATGCTATAGCAACACATGATTTGGCCTTGGTTACCAGCTGCCTAAATGTCTGTTAAATGTTCCTCCACATTCCTCTTTCTCAGCTTGCACATCAGTGTGGTTTTGCCATCATGAAGTTCTCTTTTGTGTTAAAGTTCTTGTTATTGTTAGGGATGTTTAAAATAGATTTTTCCTTCAATAGATGTTACATCTTCTAAGAAGTTCAAAATAATCATTTTTTAAGACTCAGAAGCTGGAGCTTCAACCAATGCATTTCCCAGGTCACTTCATCTGCTGCGGATTGATACATTGTGCTCTGACTGTGTTGAAACAGGGAGTGATGTAGAATTCTGGATATACATGTACACATGCGCATAACAATATATAGTTCTTAAATCAATTTGGAGCAGTATAACAATATAAGAATAGGTCAATTAGTGGTAAACTCTAACTAATAGAACAGCGCTAAGCACAGTAACAGAATTAACAATGTTCCTCAATTTTCTTTTGGAATGCTTGGTAATTTGTTTAATTGCACAGTCCTTTTGAAGCTTTCACACAGCCACACATGCGTGGTAGCTTAAAGGTATACTGTCTTATGCACAACCTGGGTGGGAACATCTGCATTGCTGCACAGCTGCGAAACGTAGAGGAAAGATTGGCTATAATATTCTACCCAGAACAATTCGCTTAACATAACCCTCTGTCAAATTATTGCCCACTTGTGGCTCAATTCACATTAATGAATGGGCATCCTAAGATCTGCTGTCTATGTGTTTCGCCCTTTGCTCCCAGCCCACCAGTGCAGATACATTTTCAGATATCAAGAGCTAGAGAATAGCCAACATGCATCTTGTATGATCATTGTGTGAGATTTGAATGTGTGCTCACAATCACTGACACTGAGGACAAAAATACTAGAAGCAAGTTAGAGTTTTATTTATCCTTGTACAAGTCTGCAGAGTCGGGTGCCTCCTAGACAGGAGCACACCAAATAGCTTGTTTCGTCTGTTTATATATACTTTATTCGTTTATCATTCTCCTGCCCTCTCCTCCTGATTGGATCAGGTTTCACTGAGGTTCACATTCTTCCTTATACGCCTTCATCATACATTACATATCAGTATTCACGCTTCATCATACATTATATGTTCACGTTTACGTATTCTTTCTGTCCAGTGGGAGGTCCCCCTGGACATTTGCGCAGCCTCAGTGGCTTGTTTATGTCTTTAAGACTGTCCACTCATCTATTTTGCTAAGCCTTCCCCAATCTATCTTGCTCAATATTCAGACCTATTATTCTCTCTTCTGCTAATGCTATACCTACTTCTGTGGTGTTGGGCGTTCTGACACACAGATGAGCCAACACAGTTGTATATGGCACAACGCTATTTTATTTAAACTTTCTATGTACAGTTTTGTCTTGATACTCTGCACGTGGGGATTCCCTGTTTGTGATGTTAAAACAGGTCGTGTCCGTGTCCTTGTCCCGAGACCTACTGTCCACCAGGTGTCATGTTCGTGCTTTTATATGGTTCCTGTCTTTGTGTGTGATTGGTTGTGGTGTTGTGTGTTCTGATTTGTCTGTTGGTGTGTCCATCATGATGTGTGTGCTTGAATATCATGACATCCCCCCCTTTTTACAAAGATATGTGCCTATGTGGTAATAAATATAATCGTGTCGTGAGTGCATCTAAGAGTGTGTGTGTTGTGTACAGCATGTGCATATGACGTAACTATTTACATGGGGCGATGTCGGGTGCGTCACATCAACAAGGTTGATAAGGGAAGGGGGGAGAGGAGCAGAGCATTAGTAATTGGGGACTCGATAGTCAGGGGCACAGATAGGAGATTTTGTGGGAGCGTGAGAGACTCACGTTTGGTATGTTGCCTCCCAGGTGCAAGGGTACGTGATGTCTCGGATCGTGTTTTCCGGGTCCTTAGGGGGGAGAGGGAGCAGCCCCAAGTCGTGGTCCACATTGGCACTAATTACATAGGTAGGAAAGGGGACAAGGATGTCAGGCAGGCTTTCAGGGAGCTAGGATGGAAGCTCAGAACTAGAACAAACAGAGTTGTTATCTCTGGGTTGTTGCCCGTGCCACGTGATAGTGAGATGAAGAATAGGGAGAGAGAGCAATTAAACATGTGGCTACAGGGATGGTGCAGGCGGGAGGGATTCAGATTTCTGGATAACTGGGGCTCTTTCTGGGGAAGGTGGGACCTCTACAGACAGGATGGTCTACATCTGAACCTGAGGGGCACAAATATCCTGGGGGGGAGATTTGTTAGTGCTCTTTGGGGGGGTTTAAACTAATGCAGCAGGGGCATGGGAACCTGGATTGTAGTTTTAGGGTAAGGGAGAATGAGAGTATAGAGGTCAGGAGCACAGATTTGACGCCGCAGGAGGGGGCCAGTGTTCAGGTAGGTGGTTTGAAGTGTGTCTACTTCAATGCCAGGAGTATGCGAAATAAGGTAGGGGAACTGGCAGCATGGGTTGGTACCTGGGACTTCGATGTTGTAGCCATTTCGGAGACATGGATAGAGCAGGGACAGGAACGGATGTTGCAGGTTCCGGGGTTTAGGTGTTTTAGTAAGCTCAGAGAAGGAGGCAAAAGAGGGGGAGGTGTGGCGCTGCTAGTCAAGAGCAGTATTACAGTGGCGGAGAGGATGCTAGATGGGGACCCATCTTCAGAGGTAGTATGGGCTGAGGTTAGAAACAGGAAAGGAGAGGTTACCCTGTTGGGAGTTTTCTATAGGCCTCCAAATAGTTCTAGGGATGTAGAGGAAAGGATGGCGAGGATGATCCTGGATAAGAGCGAAAGTAACAGGGTAGTTATTATGGGAGACTTTAACTTTCCAAATATTGACTGGAAAAGATATAGTTTGAGTACATTAGATGGGTCGTTTTTTGTACAGTGTGTGCAGGAGGGTTTCCTGACACAATATGTTGACAGGCCAACAAGAGGCGAGGCCACGTTGGATTTGGTTTTGGGTAATGAACCAGGCCAGGTGTTGGATTTGGAGGTAGGAGAGCACTTTGGGGACAGTGACCACAATTCGGTGACGTTTACGTTAATGATGGAAAGGGATAAGTATACACCGCAGGGCAAGAGTTATAGCTGGGGAAGGGCAATTATGATGCCATTAGACGTGACTTGGGGGGGATAAGGTGGAGAAGTAGGCTGCAAGTGTTGGGCACACTGGATAAGTGGAGCTTGTTCAAGAATCAGCTACTGCGTGTTCTTGATAAGTATGTGCCGGTCAGGCAGGGAGGAAGGTGTCGAGCGAGGGAACCGTGGTTTACCAAGGAAGTGGAATCTCTTGTTAAGAGGAAGAAGGAAGCCTATGTGAAGATGAGATGTGAAGTTTCAGTTGGGGCGATGGATAGTTACAAGGTAGCGAGGAAGGATCTAAAGAGAGAGCTAAGACGAGCAAGGAGGGGACATGAGAAGTATTTGGCAGGAAGGATCAAGGAAAACCCAAAAGCTTTCTATAGGTATGTCAGGAATAAGCGAATGACTAGGGAAAGAGTAGGACCAGTCAAGGACAGGGATGGGAAGTTGTGTGTGGAGTCTGAAGAGATAGGCGAGATACTAAATGAATATTTTTCGTCAGTATTCACTCAGGAAAAAGATAATGTTGTGGAGGAGAATGCTGAGCCCCAGGCTAATAGAATAGATGGCATTGAGGTACGTAGGGAAGAGGTGTTGGCAATTCTGGACAGGCTGAAAATAGGTAAGTCCCCGGGACCTGATGGGATTTATCCTAGGATTCTCTGGGAGGCCAGGGAAGAGATTGCTAGACCTTTGGCTTTGATTTTTATGTCATCATTGGCTACAGGAATAGTGCCAGAGGACTGGAGGATAGCAAATGTGGGTCCCTTTGTTCAAAAAGGGGAGCAGAGACAACCCCGGAAACTATAGACCGGTGAGCCTCACGTCTGTAGTGGGTAAAGTCTTGGAGGGGATTATAAGAGACAAGATTTATAATCATTTAGATAGGAATAATATGATCAGGGATAGTCAGCATGGCTTTGTGAAGGGTAGGTCATGCCTCACAAACCTTATCGAGTTCTTTGAGAAGGTGACTGAACAGGTAGACGAGGGTAGAGCAGTTGATGTGGTGTATATGGATTTCAGCAAAGTGTTTGATAAGGTTCCCCACGGTAGGCTATTGCAGAAAATACGGAGGCTGGGGATTGAGGGTGATTTAGAGATGTGGATCAGAAATTGGCTATCTGAAAGAAGACAGAGGGTGGTGGTTGATGGGAAATGTTCAGAATGGAGTTCAGTCACAAGTGGAGTACCACAAGGATCTGTTCTGGGGCCGTTGCTGTTTGTCATTTTTATCAATGACCTAGAGGATGGCGCAGAAGGGTGGGTGAGTAAATTTGCAGACGATACTAAAGTCGGTGGTGTTGTCGATAGTGTGGAAGGATGTAGCAGGTTACAGAGGGATATAGATAAGCTGCAGAGCTGGGCTGAGAGGTGGCAAATGGAGTTTAATGTAGAGAAGTGTGAGGTGATTCACTTTGGAAGGTATAACAGGAATGTGGAATATTTGGCTAATGGTAAAGTTCTTGAAAGTGTGGATGAGCAGAGGGATCTAGGTGTCCATGTACATAGATCCTTGAAAGTTGCCACCCAGGTTGATAGGGTTGTGAAGAAGGCCTATGGAGTGTTGGCCTTTATTGGTAGAGGGATTGAGTTCCGGAGTCAGGAGGTCATGTTGCAGCTGTACAGAACTCTGGTACGGCCGCATTTGGAGTATTGCGTACAGTTCTGGTCACCGCATTATAGGAAGGACGTGGAGGCTTTGGAGCGGGTGCAGAGGAGATTTACCAGGATGTTGCCTGGTATGGAGGGAAAATCTTATGAGGAAAGGCTGATGGACTTGAGGTTGTTTTCGTTGGAGAGAAGAAGGTTAAGAGGAGACTTAATAGAGGCATACAAAATGATCAGGGGGTTGGATAGGGTGGACAGTGAGAGCCTTCTCCCGCGGATGGAAATGGCTGGCACGAGGGGACATAGCTTTAAACTGAGGGGTAATAGATATAGGACAGAGGTCAGAGATAGGTTCTTTACGCAAAGAATAGTGAGGCCGTGGAATGCCCTACCTGCTACAGTAGTGAACTCGCCAACATTGAGGGCATTTAAAAGTTTATTGGATAAACATATGGATGATAATGGCATAGTGTAGGTTAGATGGCTTTTGTTTCGGTGCAACATCGTGGGCCGAAGGGCCTGTACTGCGCTGTATTGTTCTATGTTCTATAACAGAACATGAATGCGAATGAGAAAAAAAAACTTGAACAGTGGTCCAGTCAGACGATATCTGGAACGATAAACAACAACAGGTTATAATACAGAAGTGTGTAACTTTTTGAACATATGAACGGTGTTATAAGTCCAGTCTAATGGGCTTGCGACGAGTTCGGGTTGACCGCCTCAAGGGTGGTCAAGAACCACCGGCTGATGTGCAAGCGTGGCCATGGGTGGCGATGGAGAGGGCGTGATCTGCGGCAGCTCCACGAAGTCATCCTCGGAAGACTGTTGAGGATCTGGCGTGTGTGTACTGTGTGGCTGCGAGCGTGGAAGTCGGCGAAGGGCGCGCCGATTGCGGCGACGCACTGAACCATCCGGCATGCGAACCAGGAACGAGCGGGGAGCCACACGTCGGAGGACTTCGGCCGGTGCTGACCAGCCATCATACGGTTGATGGACGCGTACATTGTCTCCGGAGGACAGGGGGGGCAGGTCCGTCGCTCGTGTGTCGTACTGACTTTTCTGGCGATCACGCTGCATTTGCATGTTATGAAGAACCGTCTCATGGTCCGTTGTTGGTGCCAGGATGGATGGTACCGTCGTCCTGAGGGAGCCACCCATTAGGAGCTGCGCTGGCGAGAGACCCGTGGAAAGCGGGGCCGATCGATAGGCCAGCAAGGCGAGGTTAAAGTCCGATCCGGCAGCAGCCGCCTTGCACAGGAGCCGCTTGGCAATGTGGACGCCCTTCTCTGCCTTCCCATTCGACTGTGGATGTAGAGGGCTGGATGTCACATGAGTGAAACCATATGCTGCGGCAAAGGACGACCATTCACGGCTGGCGAAACAGGGTCCATTGTCTGACATGACAGTCCTTGGAATGCCATGGCGAGCAAATGTTTCCTTGCAGGCCCCAATGACTGCGGACAACGTCAGATCATGTAGAGGCATGACTTCCGGGTAGTTTGAGAAGTAATCTATAATAATGATGTAATCTCTGCCGAGCGCGTGAAATAGGTCAACACCCACCTTCGCCCAGGGGGACGTCACCAACTCGTGTGGTAGAAGCGTCTCCGGAGGTTGCGCCGGCTGAAACCTCTGACAGGTTGTGCAATTGAGCACCATGTTGGCTATGTCTTCATTAATACCCGGCCAATATACCGCCTCTCGGGCCCTTCGTCTGCATTTTTCGACGCCCAAGTGGCCTTCGTGTAGTTGATTAAGAATCATCTGGCGCATGCTGTGTGGAATAACAATCTTGTCTAATTTCATAAGGACCCCATCTATGTTGGTAAGGTCATCTCGCACATTATAAAACTGCGGGCACTGCCCTTTGAGCCACCCTTCCGCCATGTGGCGCATCACTCGCTGTAGAAGGGGGTCAGTCGCCGTCTCTGCGCGTATGTGGGCCAGACTTGGGTCATCAGCTGGCAGATTTGCTGCTGTCAGAGTCACGTGTGCCTCAATTTGACGCACGAACCCCTCCGCATCTGGTGGCGTGCTCACTGCTCGGGAGAGCATGTCCGCCACGATGAGATCCTTCCCCGGAGTGTAGATCAGTTCGAAATCATACCTCCTGAGTTTAAGTAAGATGCGCTGGAGGCGAGGGGTCATGTCGTTCAGGTCTTTGTTAATGATGTTGACCAGGGGGCGGCGGTCAGTTTCAACCGTAAATCGTGGAAGACCATACACATAATCGTGGAACTTGTCCAGTCCAGTTAACAAGCCCAGGCATTCTTTTTCTATTTGCGCGTAGCGCTGTTCGGTAGGGGTTATGGCTCGTGAGGCATATGCAACCGGGGCCCATGACGACGTGCTGTCTTTTTGCAGGAGTACCGCTCCAATACCAGATTGGCTGGCATCCGTTGAGATCTTTGTAGGGCGAGCCGTGTCAAAGAACGCCAACACTGGTGCCATGACCAGTTTGTGCTTGAGCTCCTCCCATTCCAGCTGATGCGATTGTTGCCAGTGGAATTCTGTTGATTTTTTTACGAGATGGCGCATATTCGTTGTATGAGAAGCCAGGTTGGGAATGAACTTCCCAAGGAAGTTGACCATGCCCAAGAATCTTAGGACAGCCTTCTTGTCAGCCAGCCGTGGCATGGCTGTGATGGCGCTAACTTTGTCTGCATCGGGACGGACCCCTGATCGTGAGATGTGGTCCCCGAGGAATTTCAGCTCAGTTTGGCCGAAGGCACACTTGGCACGGTTGAGACGCAGGCCATTTTGTCGTATGCGGGTGAAGACGCGTCTTAGACGATGCATGTGTTCCTGTGGAGTGGTGGACCAAATGATGATATCGTCCACATATACACGTACCCCTTCGATGCCTTCCATCATCTGCTCCATAATGCGGTGGAAAACTTCAGATGCTGAAATGATGACGAATGGCATCCGGTTGTAGCAGAATCTGCCAAAAGGGGTGTTGAACGTGCATAGCCTTCGGCTGGCCGGGTCCAATTGGATTTGCCAAAATCCTTTGGACGCATCCAATTTGGTAAATATTTTGGCTTGCGCCATCTCGCTGGTGAGTTCCTCTCGTTTCGGGATGGGATAGTGTTCCCGCATGATGGTGTTATTCAGATCTTTAGGATCTATACATATGCGGAGCTCGCCAGAGGGCTTCTTTACACAGACCATGGAGCTGACCCATGGCGTGGGCTCCGTGACCCTGGATAGGACCCCTTGGTCCTGAAGAGCCTGCAGCTGCAACTTGAGGCGGTCTTTGAGTGGCGCAGGAACCCTGCGAGGTGCGTGAACGACAGGGATGGCGTCCGGTTTGAGTCGAATCTTGTACGTGTATGGCAATGTCCCCATGCCTTCAAAAACCTCCTGGTTGTGAGCAAGGAGGGAATGGAGATTTGCATGGAACTCAGCATCCGGGAAGTCGGATATCTCATCTGGAGAGAGAGACATAATGCGCTGTACCAGGTGAAGGACCTTACACGCCTGTGCGCCCAGTAACGAGTCTTTTGATGAGCCGACAACTTCGAAGGGGAGTGTGGCCGTGTGCGTCTTGTGAGTTATCTGTAGCTGGCAAGACCCTATGAACGGGATGACGTTCCCGTTATAATCAACCATCTTGAGCCGGGATGGCGTGATGGGTGGTTTGACCTTCATGGCCTGAAATTCAGAATATGCAATCAGGTTGGCGGATGCGCCGGTGTCCAGAAGGAAGCTCAGAACTAGAACAAACAGATTGTTATCTCTGGGTTGTTGCCCGTGCCACGTGATAGTGAGATGAGGAATAGGGAGAGAGAGTATTTAAACACGTGGCTACAGGGATGGTGCAGGCGGGAGGGATTCAGATTTCTGGATAACTGGGGCTCTTTCTGGGGAAGGTGGGACCTCTACAGACAGGATGGTCTACATCTGAACCTGAGGGGCACAAATATCCTGGGGGGGGAGATTTGTTAGTGCTCTTTGGGGGGGTTTAAACTAATGCAGCAGGGGCATGGGAACCTGGATTGTAGTTTTAGGGTAAGGGAGAATGAGAGTATAGAGGTCAGGAGCACAGATTTGACGTCGCAGGAGGGGGCCAGTGTTCAGGTAGGTGGTTTGAAGTGTGTCTACTTCAATGCCAGGAGTATACGAAACAAGGTAGGGGAACTGGCAGCATGGGTTGGTACCTGGGACTTCGATGTTGTGGCCATTTCGGAGACATGGATAGAGCAGGGACAGGAATGGATGTTGCAGGTTCCGGGGTTTAGGTGTTTTAGTAAGCTCAGAGAAGGAGGCAAAAGAGGGGGAGGTGTGGCGCTGCTAGTCAAGAGCAGTATTACGGTGGCGGAGAGGATGCTAGATGGGGACCCATCTTCAGAGGTAGTATGGGCTGAGGTTAGAAACAGGAAAGGAGAGGACACCCTGTTGGGAGTTTTCTATAGGACTCAAATAGTTCTAGGGATGTAGAGGAAAGGATGGCGAAGATGATTCTGGATAAGAGCGAAAGTAACAGGGTAGTTATTATGGGAGACTTTAACTTTCCAAATATTGACTGGAAAAGATATAGTTCGAGTACAATAGATGGGTCGTTTTTTGTACAGTGTGTGCAGGAGGGTTTCCTGAAACAATATGTTGACAGGCCAACAAGAGGCGAGGCCACGTTGGATTTGGTTTTGGGTAATGAACCAGGCCAGGTGTTGGATTTGGAGGTAGGAGAGCACTTTGGGGACAGTGTCCACAATTCGGTGACGTTTACGTTAATGATGGAAAGGGATAAGTATACACCGCAGGGCAAGAGTTATAGCTGGGGGAGGGCAATTATGATGCCATTAGACGTGACTTGGGGGGGATAAGGTGGAGAAGTAGGCTGCAAGTGTTGGGCACATTGGATAAGTGGGGCTTGTTCAAGGATCAGCTACTGCGTGTTCTTGATAAGTATGTACCGGTCAGGCAGGGAGGAAGGCGTCGAGCGAGGGAACCGTGGTTTACCAAGGAAGTGGAATCTCTTGTTAAGAGGAAGAAGGGGGCCTATGTGAAGATGAGGTGTGAAGTTTCAGTTGGGGCGATGGATAGTTACAAGGTAGCGAGGAAGGATCTAAAGAGAGAGCTAAGACGAGCAAGGAGGGGACATGAGAAGTATTTGGCAGGAAGGATCAAGGAAAACCCAAAAGCTTTCTATAGGTATGTCAGGAATAAGCGAATGACTAGGGAAAGAGTAGGACCAGTCAAGGACAGGGATGGGAAGTTGTGTGTGCAGTCTGAAGAGATAGGCGAGATACTAAATGAATATTTTTTGTCAGTATTCACTCAGGAAAAAGATAATGTTGTGGAGGAGAATGCTGAGCCCCAGGCTAATAGAATAGATGGCATTGAGGTACGTAGGGAAGAGGTGTTGGCAATTCTGGACAGGCTGAAAATAGATAAGTCCCCGGGACCTGATGGGATTTATCCTAGGATTCTCTGGGAGGCCAGGGAAGAGATTGCTGGACCTTTGGCTTTGATTTTTATGTCATCATTGGCTACAGGAATAGTGCTAGAGGACTGAAGGACAGCAAATGTGGTCCCTTTGTTCAAAAAGGGGAGCAGAGACAACCCCGGCAACTATAGACCGGTGAGCCTCACGTCTGTAGTGAGTAAAGTCTTGGAGGGGATTATAAGAGACAAGATTTATAATCATCTAGATAGGAATAATATGATCAGGGATAGTCAGCATGGCTTTGTGAAGGGTAGGTCATGCCTCACAAACCGTATTGAGTTCTTTGAGAAGGTGACTGAACAGGTAGATGAGGGTAGAGCAGTTGATGTGGTGTATATGGATTTCAGCAAAGCGTTTGATCAGGTTCCCCACGGTAGGCTATTGCAGAAAATACGGAGGCTGGGGATTGAGGGTGATTTAGAGATGTGGATCAGAAATTGGCTAGCTGAAAGAAGACAGAGGGTGGTGGTTGATGGGAAATGTTCAGAATGGAGTACAGTCACAAGTGGAGTACCACAAGGATATGTTCTGGGGCCGTTGCTGTTTGTCATTTTTATCAATGACCTAGAGGAAGGCGCAGAAGGGTGGGTGAGTAAATTTGCAGACGATACTAAAGTCGGTGGTGTTGTCGATAGTGTGGAAGGATGTAGCAGGTTACAGAGGGATATAGATAAGCTGCAGAGCTGGGCTGAGAGGTGGCAAATGGAGTTTAATGTAGAGAAGTGTGAGGTGATTCACTTTGGAAGGAATAACAGGAATGCGGAATATTTGGCTAATGGTAAAGTTCTTGAAAGTGTGGATGAGCAGAGGGATCTAGGTGTCCATGTACATAGATCCCTGAAAGTTGCCACCCAGGTTGATAGGGTTGTGAAGAAGGTCTATGGAGTGTTGGCCTTTATTGGTAGAGGGATTGAGTTCCGGAGTCGGGAGGTCATGTTGCAGCTGTACAGAACTCTGGTACGGCCGCATTTGGAGTATTGCGTACAGTTCTGGTCACCGCATTATAGGAAGGACGTGGAGGCTTTGGAGCGGGTGCAGAGGAGATTTACCAGGATGTTGCCTGGTATGGAGGGTAAATCTTATGAGGAAAGGCTGATGGACTTGAGGTTGTTTTCGTTGGAGAGAAGAAGGTTAAGAGGAGACTTAATAGAGGACTACAAAATGATCAGGGGGTTGGATAGGGTGGACAGTGAGAGCCTTCTCCCGCGGATGGAAATGGCTGGCACGAGGGGACATAGCTTTAAACTGAGGGGTAATAGATATAGGACAGAGGTCAGAGGTAGGTTCTTTACGCAAAGAGTAGTGAGGCCGTGGAATGCCCTACCTGCTACAGTAGTGAACTCGCCAACATTGAGGGCATTTAAAAGTTTATTGGATAAACATATGGATGATAATGGCATAGTGTAGGTTAGATGGCTTTTGTTTCGGTGCAACATCGTGGGCCGAAGGGCCTGTACTGCGCTGTATTGTTCTATGTTCTATGAAGGTCACGGGCGATCGGTTGTCCGTCAGGGTGGCACACCACTCATCGGCTGGATTGATGGCATTGACCTTGTTGACATCGATGACGGAAACGCGGAAGGCATCCTGGTCATCTGCATCACTTAACTGGAAGTCTTGATGCGTGGGCTGGACGGTCCTGACTTGTCTGCGTGATTGTCGGGGATGTGCAGGATCCATGGGTTGAGCCGCACGACAGTGGGCAGCATAGTGGCCCATCTTGCCACATCTGAGGCACTGTCGGTTTTTAGCAGGACATTGCCCTTTTAAGTGTACAGCTCCACAATTGCCTCACGTCATGCCGTCACGGCGTTCGTTGCGCCACTGCGCATGTGCAGTGCGATCTTGCGGTGGGCGCGCCTGCGCAGTGCGTCCCTCGATGTGGCCGTTATTTTTGGCGCGCACCAGCGCGGGAGACCGCGAAAAGGGCGGGAAGTGGCCGCTCTCTTCGGGGCCGCGGGTCGGGAAGTAATCGACGGCCTGGATGCGTTCGGCGTCGTGGGCGGCCTGGCTTGCCGATTCGACGGCAGGGAACCCCCTCCGTGCCAATTCGGACGCCTGAAATCGGGCAAAACGGCTGGTTGCATTCTCGTGGAGGACACAGGCTTCCACAGCAGACGCTAAGGTGAGGCCTTTTATTTTAAGAAGCTGCTGGCGTCGGCCACTGGAGGCAACGCCAAAAACAATCTGGTCCCTGATCATGGACTCTGTGGTGCTGCCGTAACCGCAGGACTGGCTAGAATTCGGAGGTGCGTCAAAAAGGGTTGAAAAAGCTCCTCCTTACCTTGCAGGCGTTGCTGAAAGAGGTATCTTTCAAAACTTTCATTCACTTCCACATTAAAGTCCTGGTCCAGTTTGAGGATGACCGTGTCATACTTGGATTGGTTTTCCCCTTCTTCGAACACCAGTGAGTTGAAGACATCGAGGGCGTGCTGCCCTACGTAGAAGAGGAGCAGTGCAATCTTCGTTTCATCCGAGGCACTCTGTTTCTCGTTGGCTCGGATGTACAGGTCAAATCGCTGCCTGAAGAGCTTCCAATTGGTACCAAGGTTCCCCGCGACTTGCAACGGCTGCGGTTTGTCGGTGCGGTCCATGTCCAGAATGGCAGGTTAGTTGGCAGGTATCGATCCACTCCTGTACCATGTGGTGTTGGGCGTTCTGACACACAGATGAGCCAACACAGTTGTATATGGCACAACGCTATTTTATTTAAACTTTCTATGTACAGTTTTGTCTTGATACTCTGCACGTGGGGATTCCCTGTTTGTGATGTTAAAACAGGTCGTGTCCGTGTCCTTGTCCCCAGACCTACTGTCCACCAGGTGTCGTGTTCGTGCTTTTATATGGTTCCTGTCTTTGTGTGTGATTGGTTGTGGTGTTGTGTGTTCTGATTTGTCTGTTGGTGTGTCCATCATGATGTGTGTGTTTGAATATCATGACAACTTTTTCATTATTTCCACTTCCTCATGTGCATCTGTTTCCTTGTCCAAGCAGTACTTTTCCACAAGCCTGTGTTAGTCTTTTAGTCTGTTATTCATTTAATACATTTAATAATCCAAATATTCTCTTTCTCTCAATTGGGTGTGTTGATAAACCTTCAGAGTTCCAACCTAAGTCCCTCCTCAACACCCTCAGTGGATCAAGCAGACCGCTCCAGATTATCTCCATTGGTGAATTTTTTTATAAGAATTAAAATGATATTTCTAAAATGGCATAAATGGTCGTGACAGCTTTTAAAACAATATAATTGAGTTGAAGATTTACAGTTCATAAAAAGGCATTCTGTTAACATATCAATAGTTGGGTATCATTATGCACCATATACAAATAAATACCTGAGAGAAAAAACACTTACATTTCTATAGACCTTTTTCCAGAGTGTCCCAAAGCACTTTACAACCGGTGAAATACTTTTTGAAGTGCAGTCACTGTTGCAATGTAGGAACTGTGCAGTCAATTATGTACAGCACGTTCCCACAAACAGCAATGTGATAATCGCTACCACACCGGAGTGTCTGTCGGCCTAGAGTTTTAGGCTCAAGGCCTGCAATGGGGCATGAGCCCAGAACCTTCAGACTCAAAGGTGGGCATGCTACCAACTAAACTACAGCTGGTAAAATGCAGGTTTAGGACACCTGACCTCGCTTACATTAGAAGACCTGGATATATTCACCTTCACTGAGATCTGCGGAAGAGAATCAACTCGAATTGACTATGCCCTCTTGGAAGTACGAAATAGATTAAATCAGTGATATTTAATTCTAAAATGAATGTAACCATCGATCCATATTTCTGTCCCTGTTCTGCCATCAATAGCCATACGCTATAGAAATTATCCTTACAATTAAGTAATTATTGGACACAGAAATTAATGGTTTGGTTAATAAACTGTCAGGCTAATGACATGCTGCAGTCAGTGTTTAGAATTTATCTCAGTATGACATGCTGTAGTCAGGGCACTGATACTTGTATTAAATCAGCTCCGATGGTTCCAAAAGTGCTCCATAAATGTCAGATTTTCTTACCAGGAGCACAAGAACAGGAGAAATAAGAGCAGCAGTACACCTAGACAGTCAAAGAATTTACAGTGCAAAGGGAGGCCATTCGGCCCATCGAGTCTGCACCGGCCCTTGAAAAGATCACCCGACCTAAGCCCATACCTCCACCCTATGGCCCATCGAGCCTGCTCTGCAATTCAATGCGATCATGGCTGACCTTGGGCTTCAACTCCATTTACCTGCCAGCTCACCATATCCCATAGTTCCCAGAGTGACCACAAATCTGTCTATCCGAGCCTCAAATGTATTCAATGATGGAGCGTCCACAACCCTCTGGGGTAGAGAATTCCAGTCTCACAGCCCTTTCAGTGAAGAAATTTCTCCTCATCTCACTCCTAAATGATTGGCTCCTTACCCTGACACTGTATCCCCTGTGTTTTAGATTCCCCGAGCAATGGAAACAATCTCTCAGTACCCATCCTATCAAGCCCATTCAGGTTTCAATGTGATTGCCTCTCAATCTTCTAAACTTCAGAGAATGTTTACTCATCCCCTCATCATTGGACAACTCCCTCATCCCAGGGACCAACCTCGTGAACCTTCATTGTACCACATCCAATGCAAATAAAAGTGGAGACAAAAACTTACACAGTATGCCAGATGTGGTCTCACTAAAACCCTGTACAACTGCAGCAAGACCATTTTATTCCTGTACTCCAATCCCCCTTGCAATAAAGGCCAACATGCCATTTGCCTTCCTAATTGCTTGCTAAATCTGCAGTTCCTTGTACCAGTATGCCCAAGTCTGTCTGGGCGTCAACACTTACAAGTTTCTCACCTTTAAAAAAACATTATGCTTTTTATTCATACAACCAAAGTTAATAGCTTCACATTTCCGAATATGATACTCCGTTTGCCATCTTGTTGCCCACTTTCCCAATCTGTCTATATGTCTTTTCAGCCTCTCTGTGTTTGCCCCACAGCTTAACTTCACGCCTGGTTTGGTATTATCAGCAAACTTAGATACATTATTCTCCATCTCTTCATCCAAATCATTAATATAGATTGTAAATAGCTCCAGGTCCAACACTGATCCATGTGGCACTCCACTGTTCACAGCCTGCCGACTTGAAAAAGCTCCATTTATGCCCATTCTCTGTTTTCTATCCATTAACCAATCCTCTACCAATACTATCCCCACCTTTAAGAGACCTTACTTTGTCGATTAACCTTTGATGCGTCATCTCTTTGAATGCCTTTTGGAAATCAAGCTCAACTACATTTATTGGTGACCCTTTATCAACCCTCGCAGTTACATGCTCAAAATCTTTAATAACAGGGGTGGCATGTGACGCAGTGTTTAGCACTGGGACTGCAGGACTGAGGACCCGGGTTCGAATCCCGGCCCTGGGTCACTGTCCGTGTGGAGTTTGCATATTCTCTCCATGTCTGCGTGGGTTTCACCCCCACAACCCAAAGATGTGCAGGTTAGGTGGATTGGCCATGCTCAATTGTCCCTTAATTGGAAATAAAATTATTGGGTACTCTAAATTTTTTTTCTTTAAATCTTTAATAACTTGTCAGACAGGATTCCCATTTTGTAAAACCCTGTCAACTTGCTCTAAATATATTGGCCGCACAGCCAAGCTGCAGCACCAAGAAACACCCAGCTATTCATCGGCACTTTGAAATTTATTTTGGCCTCGGGGAGTTTCTCTCCAGATGCCACACTGAGAATAAAGCAGGAAAGCTCCTTGCAGATCGGGCTGCCATTTTGTCTGACTGCCCAATCTCCCACCCCCCCTTTCAGCCACCCCCATCTCTCCCCCCCCCCCTCCCTAACCTCGGGGAGGTCCCCGGGAACTTCCCATCACCCCCCTCCTCCATCGGGTAAGCTCCCTGGGCCCGAGTATTGGCAGTGCCAACCTGGCACCCATGCACCCTGGCACTGCCACCCTGGCAACATGGCAGTGCTCCTTCCAGCCTGGCAAGGTGCCCGAGGGATTGCCAGGGTACCAAGTGCACTGTCCCTGACCTCCGGGGGGGTCTCCAATGGTCTGCAAGATTCCTACCCCCAGATACCATTACGACTGGTGCACATCTGTGGAATTCAATACTAAACGGCACCCTGGTGAGGTCTCCCATGTGCGGCCGTTAGGTCTTGGATGCTGGGAGAATCCTGTTAACTCATATTTAAATGCGCCTAATGAATTATTTAAATATGCTAATCTGGATCACGCCCAGTGAGGGCAAGATCCAGATCACGATGTCTCGCGAGACTCCATTAAATCTCGCAAGCCATCTCGAGAGTCGCAAATCTCGCGAGAGGCCGTTAAATCGTGCCCTTTATGTTTTACAAAGTGCAAGGCGAGAGTGCATGTTTTAAGAAAAGAGAAGTCAACAGACAGGATATGTCAGATTTCATGCCAATACTTCCTATTGGCTAAAGTTACTACCTGTTTGGTTTTGGCCCAGACAGTCAGATGGTCAAGTGGGCTGTTTGAAAATGTCTGAAGATATCAACCAAATATTGAGAAGTCTGTTCTTTGCTTAATGTAATTTTTTATGCATTGCTCCATCGCACACCACGGAAGCATCAACCATTAGGGTTTTAAATATCTTTCGATGATTTTGATCAGACATCTTGAATTCCTTCCCCGTACAGTCCCGTCCAGGACCAGCGATCCAAGAGGAGCAAACCAACATCACCCGGAAAGCCTAGAAAAATAGATAATTTTCCTCCGATCACAAGTTCATATGAGATGTTGTGAAGAAGAAAGAATAAAGATTCAAGTAACTTAAATAACGATAAGGCACTAAAATTGAAATTCTATTCTCTACCACTATCTTCTCTCTTCCCAGACCAAAACAAACCTCCCACACTAAACTGTGAAAGAAATTCATGCTGAAAGTGTCCCTCCGTGTCTGCTCAACCTGTCAATCATTGCGATTGAATTACCATGAAACCCCACATTGTCAAAGTAGATATCATCGTGGGAACACACACAAGTTGGCCATACAAGCCGCTTGCTTTTTATAGTCACTTCTGTTATTAATGAATTCAGTGCAAGGCATGAATTATCATGAGGTGAGGGTACGTGAGCTCTAAGAGAGGCATTTCATTTTGAAAATTTAATATGACACTTGTGTTAGCAATGTATTCAAAAAAGTCTCTTCTTTTGTCCAAATTTAAAATAATCTGCATTTTCAATAGAGAGTTGAATAGTATTAAAATAGGTAGCTGTTGAGATGTATTCATAATTTCTGAGTCTATGGAGAGTGCCAGGCATATTTTAACAACTATTATACAAATGTGCACACTCAGACTGTGGGTCAGGCTGTTTGTTTAACTGCTTAGTTCTCTTCACCAAGGGACATCTTTGTAATCTACTGATGCTAAGGTTCATGAAGTCACAAATACTTAACTCACGCATGTAGTTAGAGATTAAATTCAAGTTAAAATGTGAATAGAACCAGTGTTGATGTTGTTAGGACGGGGCGAGGTGTGCCTTTATTCAGCTCCCTCGGTTGGCCACAACAAAGGTTTTTTCAAGATTTATTTCCCCTGTAAATCCCTTTTCTAATCCAAATATATTTACTTTTTAACACAGAGCCAATCAAACCAGATTTTCTTGTGTCAAAGAAAGAATGTTTATTTGTTATTAAACCTGAGAAAAAATAATAAAAAATAAAATGCACACACACACACAGATCTCAGAAGTAAGAAATATTGGCCATGATTCTCCAACCTCGTTGCCCTCGCAATGAGTGTAATGAGGCCAGTGAATAGCAGGAGAGTCCGAAACCGAGATCCACGCCGGGCACCAAACAGATGAAACGGGCCCGCTCCCGTAGGCAAAATCGGGATCTTGCCGTAGCGTGGTGAGAAACCAATTATCACCACTTAAGCCTCATTTCCATGCAATCAATGAGAGTGGCCCAATATCCAATGGCTTCCCATTATTCAGTGGCCTCCCCAGCAAGTGCTCACGCTAGCGCTGATTAGAACTCCTTTTCAAAAATGTGAACCTGGCGGAAGGGCTTCTGCGGAGAGCTGAGGAGGTGAATAGCCATCTTTGCTCACAGTCAAAGAGTCCGGGAGTGCTGGGCTTGCGTCTGGGAGCGCTGGGCTTGCTACCCTAGTGCTAGGAAGTGGGTGGGGGGAAAGGCGCCGGGGGTGGGGGGGGGGGTGGGGGGTGGGGGGGTGGGGGGGGGGGGGCAATCGCTCCTGGCACCACCATGTCATCCCCTGGATCCAAACCCCATTCCGGGAACAACCTTTGGCCTTGCCCTTCCGCCCCATTGATCACCCATAACCCCACCAACTGCTGAGGACTCTGGCTGAGCGAGACTGAAGGCTATCGCTAATAGGGAATTGACAATTGTAGGTAAGTGAGCACTTGACACATACCAAGTGGATTCCCTGGGTAGGTGTGCCATGTAGCATTTGGGAGTCATTGCCTAGCATTCCAATCGCACCCTGATCCCTGGACACTGTGTCTGTAGACTGCGGGAGGCAATAACACACACACACAGCAGCCAACATCCGAACACCCAGGGGCTGGGACACAGCTCTGGGGATATGTCCAGCCCTAAGGGTGGGTGGGTGCCACAGGGAGGGGGGATTGCCTGGAGAGATGGGCAAAGGATCCGGGGTTCAGCCCGCATTGCGGAGGAAAGTGCCAGAGGCATCATAATGGTTCTGCAAAAAAGTTGTTTAATGTGCTGTACAATACCCCATTCCCTTTAATACCGCCCCCACCCCGCAACTCCCCCTCTCCACTCCTTCCCTACATACCCCCCGCCTTTCCCCATCACCTTACCCCAGTGCCCTCAGTGATCCTCAACTTGCTTGGTCAACTACTACGTCTTGGTGTTTCCCCAGGATACACATCAGAGGAGGAGGCAGCCAGCTGCTTACCTTGTCCCGTGGCCCTCGATGTCCCTGGAGGGCCCCGGCTCACTTGTTGGCAGAACAGCTGTGCCGCCCTGGTGCACATGCTGACTTCGAGACTCGGCCTCATCCGAGGGGTAGAACTTGGGGGAGCTGGTGGCCACCGTCGCCACTCCATGGGATGGGTCCGGGTTAGCAGTCAGCGTCCCCTCCTCACGATCGAAGCCTATAGGGCCCCTGGGGTTCACCTTGGGATGGAGGGGCAGCTGGTTCGAGCCCTGGCTGCCCCTGCATCATCTGGCTCTGCCAGCCCTAGCAGTTCCCCACAGGCCGCACCATGGTATTGATGCCCTCAGCGATGTTCCACAGTGACCGAGACATGCTCCGTAGCACCTCGGCCATGCCCATCTGAAAGCGAGATATGCCCTGCAGAACCTCATCAAGGTTATCCTGGTACTGGGTGACATCCCCTTCATGCTGCCCGGTGTATGTCGTTGACCTTCTTCCTTGGTCATACTACTGGAATTAACAGCCGCCCCCACCTTATTCCAGGCAGCTTATGGCCGCCGCCATCCCAGGCAGCACTGGCTGCCTTGTGGCTCACCCTCTGGGACCCTTGGGGGAACAGGACATCTCTCCTGGCCTCCACCATGTCCAGGAGCCTCGCCAGGTCAGCGTCCCCGAATCTTAGGGCCGGTCTCCTCGGCACCATTATTGCGAACTGGCTGGGGTTGGCTGATCAAATGGAGTTTAAGTGTCGCTCAACCTTGTTAGTGGGGGCTGGCGAGCGCGGTCCCGGCAAATTGACTGGCGTGGCGTTATTTGCAGTGAGAAGGCCATGAGGCCTCATTCAATTAATGTTGAATTACGTTGCCGGTTACTCTGGGCCGAGCGCTGGGAAACCCGTGGCAAATCCCGCTCGCTACAACACTTGGAAATGTTTCCGGAGAATCGCGCCCACAGCGTTCAAATAAGTTAAAAGGATATATGATTATGTCCTTTGCTTGTCTGTGAAGCTTAGGTTGTTGATCATTGCGACCATTTGAAGTTAGCTAATTTCCTTTAAAATCATGGAATCATATAGTACAGAAGAGTAGTAAAAAGCTACTCCCAATCTACACTACTCCCACTTCCCAACACTTGGCCCATAGCCTTGAATGTTATGGCATTTCAAGTGCTCATCCAAGTATTTTTTGAAGATTGTGAGGTTGTTTGCCTCATCTACCCTCCAAGACGGTGCATTCCAGATTTCCACCACCCTCTGGGTGAAAAAATCTTCCTCAACTCCCCTCTAAACCGCCTGTCCTTCACCTTAAAATTAAACCCATTGTATTAACTCTCAACAAAGGGGAACAGTTGCTTTTTATCCACTCTGTTCATGCACCTCAGTCAGTTCGCCTCTCAGCCCTCTCTGCTTCAAAGAAAACACCCTGAGCTCATCCATCCACTCTTCATAGTGAAAATGCTCCATCCCAGACAACATCCTGGTGAATCTCCTCTACACCATCTCCAGTGAAATCGCAACTTTCCCACAGTGCGGTGACCAGAACTAAACACAGTACTCCAGCTAACCAAAATCTTGCACATCTCCAAACTAACCTCCCTGCTTTTATAATCGAGGCCATGACTGATAAAGGCAAGTATCCCGTATGCCTTCTTAACTACCCCTTTGATGTGTCGCAGAATCATAGAATTTACAGTGCAGAAGGAGGCCATTCGGCCTATCAAGTCTGCATCAGCTTTTGGAAAGAACACCTGACTTAAGCCCACGCCTCCACCCTATCCCTGTAACCCCACCTCACCTTTTTGGACACTAAAGGCAATTTAGCATGGCCAATCCACCTAACCTGCACATGTTTGGACTGTGGGAGGAAACCAGAGCACCCGGAGGAAACCCACGCAGACACGGGGAGAACATGCAGACTCCGCATAGACAGTGACCCAAGCCAGGAATTGAACCTGGGACCCTGGAGCTGTGAATCAACCTGCCACCTTCAGGGATCTGTGGACAAGCACAAATCCTGGAGTTGAAATAAAGTTCAGGTGACTGCACCTCGCTGAAGTAAATTTTAGCTCCAGAAAAAGAGATTCTCTGCTCCCATCAGCCTTGTTTGTCGATGACGTTGATTTTTTTTTTTGTTTCTGGCTTGGCAAAACCAGTTCATAAAACTTCTGTCCTTACATTCCAATTAGGAATTTGATTAACATGACTTGCAGTTATTGTTGTCGAACAAATAATGATATTTTTGATTTTTCATTTCAGAAACTTTGGACACATTTCAAGACAGTATAAACCAACAGGAGGGAGGAGGTTGCCTCATCCTCCACAGGGAGTTTGGATGTCTGTTCGGTGTCTGGCTGGTTAGTTGTTCCCATTGTTTTGACAGAATTACGGCTGATTAAATTCTAACACTTTGTATATTCAATGCCTTCCGTTCAAGAGCCCCTTTTTGAAGTGGACTTTGATACCCCTAGGTGTGAAATTCCATGAGCAACATGTCAGCAGATCCATATTATAATCCAAATAGTAACTTTCCAGAAAAGGTCAACATACAATCCCAGACATCAAAGACTTGTGGCAGCCATTTTTGGTCAGTGTTTTTTCTTGTATTTTTTAAAATACAAGTCCTCTTTAAACAATTCAATGTGTTTCTTTGGTGAGCTGGTGAAGTTAGAGGTAAATATCACTAAGTCACAATTTCCTGTCTTCGTGACAATGTTTAGAAAATTATGCATCTATTTGTACTCTTGTTTTATTCGTTCATCTTCATTTCAGTAGGATGGTTGCATATTTGCATTTACTGGCAAGTGTCTTCAGCTGAGTTATTCTGCTTGGAACCTCACTGTCATGTTCAACCCTGAGCTGACTGTGATTTTCGTTTGAAGCAACACGGTTGGGTGTGTTGAGTAACTTGTATGCCCAGCAGTTTGAAATCCAGCATTTGGCATAAAGACAGGGCCAGGGTGAAGGAAAGTAATCAGCAATTAATCAAAATGGGATAAAAATCTATTTCCTGATAACCAATCCAGCTTTATCCCAGTATGCTCAGCTGTTGCTAGGCAATGTCACCAACTATAGTCCAGAGTAGAATTAGTCGCTCTTAAATGATAATTGGGTAGGAATAATAAAATGCTTTGAGTGTAGGACACAGCTCGGTAGAGGACAAAAGTGCATCGACTAGGCATTGATTGAAATGCTTCTGCTCCAACTGACAGCTCTGTCAGAACTAAGAGTGCAGAATTTAGAACTTGACTGAAGGCAATCTCTGATAAATGCCACATCTCATTTCATTAACAACCATCAACAAATAGAAAGATTTGTCTAACTTCCTTCAGCTGGCCTCCAGATATGATAACACTGTCAGTAGAATGGTTTCTGTGTGCTGTGTGGCTAGTTTATTCTCAATTCTCTGCTTCACATAGCTCAGAGGGCATCTCTAAAGGTAAACCTTGCTTTAGAAACGAGTTGGGATTTAATGTGGTCCACCATTTGGTGAGCTGGTCGGTGCCCCGTATCACTTCTCTCTGGGAGGCGTGGTGCTGTTGCATTCCAATTTGACACTCACTTGGGAGGCTTCAGGCCTCCATTCTGATTAAACCCCCAGTAGGGTTGAAATCCCATCGCTGAGAGCTGACGGCCACTCAAAGGTCAGCAGCTCGCCAGTATTGTCAGTGCCACTGGGTGCAGTGGCCACCACCAGTTCTACAGTGGGGTTTTCACCAGAGAACACGAGTGGTTCCCTGGAAAAAGGTCAGTGTAGGGGTCATGGGAAGAGGATCGCCAGCAATGGGGAGGAGGGGAGTTAGAAACCAGTGCACAGAGTATCCGTTAATGAGAGACTCCGTGCTAGGCTGCTGGCAAACCCAACAAGGTTTGTTGGGGCTTTATCTACCTGGTGAAATCCCCACCTGCTTCTGATTGAACAGCAGTGGCAGTGGATGAAACTCTTAAGTGGCTTGAACAGACTGAGGCACCATGGTGATGGGATTACCATCCTGTATTCTCCCACCCAATTTCACGGCCCCCCAACTGCCTCCAAACGTGCCCAGGAAGCAGGGTGGGGGCGTGGGTGGAGGGGAGGTTGGTAGGCATTAAAATCTGCCACCAAAATCTGCATGACCTCTTAATTGTAATTTTTGTAATTAACCTACATTAATGGGTAAAATTTCAGGTTGCTTTGGTTTCCAAAGCCATTGTCATAAAATCCGTACAATGCAGAAAAGTCCATTTGGCCCATCGGGTCTGTGCCGACCCTCTGAACGAGCACCCTAACCAGGCTCCTCCCCTATCCCTGCCACTCTGCAACCCCACCGAACCCTCCGTACCCTGCACGCTAAGGGGTAACTTAGCATGGCCAATCCAACTAACATGCACATCTTTGGACTGTGGCAGGAGAACCCGGGGGAAATGCAAGCGCACGGGGAGAATGTGCAAACTCCACACAGATAGTTACCCGAGGCTGAAATTAAACCCTGGTGCTGTGAGGCAGTAGTGAAACTGAATAATTTATGGGGAGCACCAAGAACATTGATTAGAGTTACATTGGGAATAGTAGCAAGATGAACAAGAAATTGAACTCAGCTTTTATGTAGATAAGCACATCGTCCCTGAATCCATCAGTGTCTCTCGTGAATGCAATGATAGGACTTCCGGGTGCGGCGATGACCAGCTAAGTCGCACGTTTCGGCAGCTCCCGGTGGAACGGACTTTTGGGCTCTTAATAAGAGCCCCAA
Organism: Scyliorhinus torazame; assembly: GCF_047496885.1. NCBI lineage: Eukaryota > Metazoa > Chordata > Chondrichthyes > Carcharhiniformes > Scyliorhinidae > Scyliorhinus > Scyliorhinus torazame. Next base: position 288,695,398 of record NC_092711.1, on the reverse strand, counting down.
CGGCAATTTTAACGGCTAAAAGCACTGTGCGGTAAACCAGAAGGGAATCCCCCCTGGATACGGATGGAAAAAGGAGAGGAAAGTGGCCGGATTGTGGTGGATCCTTTAGAGCAGCGGCAAAAACCAAGATGGCGTCGGAAGGTGGCAGTTTAATATGGGGCCCTGAACAACACGAGTTTTTGAAACGCTGTGTGGAAGAGCTTAAAAAGGAGATGAAGAAGGAGCTGTTGGCCCCGATATTACAGGCGATCGAAGGGCTAAAGGATGAACAAAAGACCCAGGAGCGGGAGCTTCGGGTCGTGAAGGCAAAGGCTGCCAAGAACGAGGACGATATACAGGGCCTGGTGGTGAAGACGGAGATGCACGAGGCACACCATAAACGATGTGTGGAAAGATTGGAGGTGCTGGAGAATAACGCGAGGAGGAATAATTTAAGGATTCTTGGTCTTCCTGAAGGGGCAGAAGGAGCAGACGTCGGGGCATATGTGAGCACGATGCTGCACTCGTTAATGGGAGCGGAGGCCCCGGCGGGTCCGCTGGAGGTGGAGGGAGCATACCGAGTGATGGCGCGAGGACCGAGAGCAGGAGAAATTCCCAGAGCCATAGTGGTGAGATTCCTCCGTTTTAAGGACAAAGAGATGGTCCTGAGATGGGCAAAGAAAACTCGGAGCAGTAGGTGGGAGAACGCAGTGATCCGCGTATATCAAGACTGGAGTGCGGAGGTGGCGAGGAGGGCGAGCTTTAATCGGGCCAAGGCGGTGCTTCACAAAAAGAAGATAAAATTTGGAATGCAGCAACCGGCAAGACTGTGGGTCACATATCAAGGGAGGCACCACTACTTTGAGACGGCGGATGAGGCGTGGACTTTTATTGTGGAAGAAAAACTGGAATAAGCAGGTTACTAAAAAAGAACGTTTGAAACAAAGTGGTGGGGCGAGTATGGGGGGCGAAGACGGGGGAAAAAGGGGGGGAAAGATGAGTTTTATGTTACTAATCCTGCGATGTGGTAACTTTTCTCTCTTCCACAGGTGGTGGTTGAGGGAGGAAGGGAGGTGGAGGAGATGGGGCGTTGGCCATGGGGGGCGGGGCCAAAAGGGAAGCGCGGGCTTTGTTCCCGCGCTATGATAATCATGGCGGGAATAGGGAAGCAGGAAGGAGGGGGCGTTGCACGGTGCGAGCCGAGGTCACGGGGGGAAGCCGAGGTCGGCCAGAGTTTGCTGACTTCTGGGAGCAACATGGGGGGTGTAACTACGCTAGTGGGGGATCTAGCGGGGGGGGGGGTGGGAGGGGGGAGTTACTGGGTTGCTGCTGCTGGGGAGAGGGGGGAGCCGGAATGGGGTGGGGTGGGCGGGGGGGGCGCCTGGGGGGGACACAGCTGCGTGGGAACCGGGTGAGGAGCTGGAAAAAGGGGATGGCTAATCGACAAGGGGGGGGGTAAAAAGCCCCCCAGCCCGGTTGATCACGTGGAATGTGAGAGGGCTGAACGGGCCGATAAAGAGGGCACGAGTACTCGCACACCTTAAGAAACTTAAGGCAGACGTGGTTATGTTACAAGAGACGCACTTGAAACTTATAGACCAGGTTAGACTACGCAAAGGATGGGTGGGGCAGGTGTTTCATTCGGGGCTAGATGCGAAAAACAGGGGGGTGGCTATACTAGTGGGGAAGCGGGTTATGTTTGAGGCAAAGACCATAGTGGCGGATAGCGGGGGCAGATACGTGATGGTGAGTGGCAAATTACAGGGGGAGGCGTTGGTCTTGGTAAACGTATATGCCCCGAACTGGGATGATGCCAATTTTATGAGGCGCATGCTAGGACGCATCCCGGACCTAGAGGTGGGAAAGTTGGTAATGGGGGGAGATTTTAATACGGTGCTGGAGCCAGGGCTGGACAGGTCGAGATCCAGGACTGGAAGGAGGCCGGCTGCAGCCAAGGTGCTTAAAGATTTTATGGAGCAGATGGGAGGAGTAGACCCGTGGAGATTTAGCAGACCTAGGAGTAAGGAGTTTTCGTTTTTCTCCTATGTCCACAAAGTTTATTCGCGAATAGACTTTTTTGTTTTGGGAAGGGCGTTGATCCCGAAGGTGAGGGGGACGGAGTATACGGCTATAGCCATTTCGGATCACGCTCCACATTGGGTAGACTTGGAGATAGGGGAGGAAATAGAAGGGCGTCCACCCTGGAGAATGGACATGGGACTAATGGCAGATGAAGGGGTGTGTCTAAGGGTGAGGGGGTGCATTGAAAAATACTTGGAACTCAATGATAACGGGGAGGTCCAGGTGGGAGTGGTCTGGGAGGCGCTGAAGGCAGTGGTTAGAGGGGAGCTGATATCAATAAGGGCACATAAAGGAAAGCAGGAGAGTAGGGAACGGGAGCGGTTGCTGCAAAAACTTCTGAGGGTGGACAGGCAATATGCGGAGGCACCGGAGGAGGGACTGTACAGGGAAAGGCAAAGGTTACACGTAGAATGCCTTGCTGACAACGGGTACTGCAGAAGCACAGTGGAGGAAGGCACATGGTGTACAGTATGAGTATGGGGAGAAGGCGAGCAGGTTGCTGGCCCATCAATTGAGGAAAAGGGGAGCAGCGAGGGAAATAGGGGGAGTGAGGGATGAGGAAGGAGAGATAGAGCGGGGAACGGAGAGAGTGAATGGAGTGTTCAAGGCATTCTATAAAAGATTATATGAAGCTCAGCCCCCGGATGGGAAGGAGAGAATGATGTGCTTCCTGGACCGGCTGGAATTTCCTAAGGTGGAGGCGCAGGAGAGGGTGGGACTGGGAGCACAGATCGAGATAGAGGAAGTAGTGAAAGGAATTAGGAGTATGCAGGCGGGGAAGGCTCCGGGACCGGATGGATTTCCAGTCGAATTTTATAGGAAATATGTGGACTTGCTTGCCCCAATACTGATGAGAACCTTTAATGAGGCGAAGGAAAGGGGACAGCTGCCCCCGACTATGTCGGAGGCAACGATATCGCTTCTCCTAAAGAAGGAAAAAGACCCACTGCAATGCGGGTCCTATAGACCTATTTCCCTTCTAAATGTAGACGCTAAGATTCTGGCCAAGGTAATGGCAATGAGGATAGAGGATTGTGTCCCGGGGGTAGTCCATGAGGACCAAACTGGGTTTGTGAAGGGGAGACAGCTGAATACGAATATACGGAGGCTGCTAGGGGTAATGATGATGCCCCCACCAGAGGGGGAAGCGGAGATAGTGGTGGCGATGGATGCCGAGAAAGCATTTGATAGAGTGGAGTGGGATTATTTGTGGGAGGTGTTGAGGAGATTTGACTTTGGAGATGAGTATATTAGATGGGTACAGCTGCTGTATAGGGCCCCGATGGCGAGCGTGGTCACGAATGGACAGGGGTCTGCGTATTTTCGGCTCCATAGAGGGACGAGGCAGGGATGTCCACTGTCCCCATTATTGTTTGCACTGGCGATTGAGCCCCTGGCAATAGCATTGAGGGGTTCCAGGAAGTGGAGGGGAGTACTCAGGGGAGGAGAGGAACACCGGGTATCTCTTTACGCGGACGATTTATTGGTGTATGTGGCGGACCCGGCGGAGGGGATGCCAGAGATAATGCGGATACTTGGGGAGTTTGGAGAATTTTCAGGATATAAGCTGAACATGGGGAAAAGTGAGCTGTTTGTGGTGCATCCAGGGGAGCAGAGCAGAGAAATAGAGGACTTACCGCTGAGGAAGGTAACAAGGGACTTTCGCTACTTGGGGATCCAGATAGCCAAGAATTGGGGTACATTGCATAGGTTAAACTTAACGCGGTTGGTGGAACAGATGGAGGAGGACTTCAAGAGATGGGACATGGTATCCCTGTCACTGGCAGGGAGGGTACAAGCGATTAAAATGGTGGTCCTCCCGAGATTCCTCTTTGTGTTTCAGTGCCTCCCGATGGTGATCACGAAGGCTTTTTTCAAAAGGATTGAGAAGAGTATCATGAGTTTTGTGTGGGCCGGGAAGACCCCGAGAGTGAGGAAGGGATTTTTGCAGCGTAGTAGGGATAGGGGGGGGGCTGGTGCTACCGAGCCTGAGTGAGTACTACTGGGCCGCCAACATCTCAATGGTATGTAAGTGGATGGGAGAAGAGGAGGGAGCGGCGTGGAAGAGATTGGAGAAGGCGTCCTGTAGGGGGACTTGCCTACAAGCCATGGTGACGGCGCCGTTGCCGTTCTCACCGAAGAAATACACCACAAGCCCGGTGGTGGTGGCTACTCTGAAAATTTGGGGGCAATGGAGACGGCATAGGGGAAAGACGGGAGCCGCGGTGTGGTCCCCGATAAGAAATAATCATAGGTTTGCTCCGGGGAGAATGGATGGGGGATTTGGAACATAGCAAAGAGCAGGAGTAACACAATTGAGAGATCTGTTTGTAGATGGGACGTTTGCAAGTCTGGGAGCGCTGGCCGAAAAATATGGGTTACCCCAAGGGAATGCATTCCGGTATATGCAACTGAGGGCTTTTGCGAGGCAACAGGTGAGGGAATTCCCGCAGCTCCTGACGCAGGAGGTGCAGGACAGAGTGATCTCAAAGACATGGGTGGGGGACGGTAAGGTGTCAGACATATATAGGGAAATGAGGGACGAGGGGGAGATTATGGTAGATGAGCTGAAAGGGAAATGGGAAGAAGAGCTGGGGGAGGAGATTGAGGAGGGGCTGTGGGCTGATGCCCTAAGTAGGGTAAACTCATCGTCCTCGTGTGCCAGGCTAAGCCTGATACAATTTAAGGTGTTACACAGGGCGCATATGACTGGAGCACGGCTCAGTAAATTTTTTGGAGTAGAGGATAGGTGTGCGAGATGCTCGAGAAGCCCAGCGAATCATACCCACATGTTCTGGTCATGTCCGGCACTACAGGGGTTTTGGGTGGGGGTGACAAAGGTGCTTTCGAAGGTGGTGGGGGTCCAGGTCGAACCAAGCTGGGGGTTGGCTATATTCGGGGTTGCAGAAGAGCCAGGAGTGCAGGAGGCGAAAGAGGCTGATGTTTTGGCCTTTGCGTCCCTAGTAGCCCGGCGCAGGATACTGTTGATGTGGAAGGAAGCCAAGCCCCCGGGTGTGGAGACCTGGATGAATGACATGGCAGGGCTTATAAAGCTGGAACGGATTAAGTTCGTCCTAAGGGGATCGGCTCAAGGGTTCACCAGGCGGTGGCAACCGTTCGTCGAATACCTCACTGAAAGATAGAGGGAATGGAAAAGAAGACGACAGCAGCAGCAACCCGGGGGGCGGTGGAGGAGCCAGAGGGATTCTCAGGGATGTTAATGTATAAGTATAATATGTATAGGTTGTTGTTATAGATAATTGTATATTGGACTGTTAAAACATGTTTTTGGAGAATATTTATCTGGGACAAGGCAGTTGCCATTTAGCTTTGTTTTTGTTTATATATTATTTATTTCTTGTTTATAAAACTGGCCATTGTTATTTATATTGTGATATTACTGTGTAAAGGATACACAATGTACTGTGATGGTGGCCAAAAATTTTCAATAAAATATTTTTTTAAAAAGTGAATGCAATGATAAAAGATGAGTTATAAAATGAGGTGTTCTGTCATGCTCTACTTCTAATTAGGCATTAGATTAACAGAAAGGCTGGCAAGTTTTCATGTCTGTCAAGATTTTAAAAATTGTTTATCAGCTCATTCAGTGTTTACTTTGGTGACGAGCATGTCCAATCCCCCATTCTACTCGGTTTCCTTGTTGGGGCAGAGAAACATAGAAAATTGAGCTGCTGTTGTTCACCTGCTGCAGATTGGAAGCCTGGCAACAGTTTCCAGATTCTGCTTCAGTGCAATAACAAGGTTCATAGTGGCACGGGAGCACAGTGGTCAGCACTGTTGCTTCACAGGTTCGATTCCCAGCTTGGGACACTGTCTGTGCAGAGTCTGCATGTTTTCCCCGTGTCTGCGTGGGTTTCCTCCGGGTGCTCCGGTTTCCTCGCACAAGTCCAGAAAGACAATTTGATAGGTGAACTGGACAGTCTGAATTCTCCCTCAGTGTACCCGAGCAGGCGGCGTACTGTGATGACTAGGGGATTTTCACTAGTAACTTCACTGCAGTGTTAATGTAAGCCTACTTGTGACACTAATAAAGATTATTATTATCATTCAAGAACAAGATAGTTCTTAACTCTGGAATTGAGCAACTTGAAAGAGAGATGAAATGCAGAGTTTCTCTGCCGCAAAGGACATCGTATCATGATAATTTGAGCTGGGGAAAAGTTTCGAACACTGGTCCCTGTACGTAAAATCTCAAAATACAGAATTGTCACTGTAGAAGGGACTTTAGATGACGGATTAACTGCCTTAAATACCTTGTATTATTTTAATCAGCTGCTTGACTATATTTCATGGAAATAGGCACTGAGCGAAGCATGATGGATATATAGTTTTATTTTTAGTCAAAAAGTTTGAAGTTCTGTATGAAACAGTCGGAAGGTCACACCATGTAAACCGGCGTACAGCTGCACATTATTTTGCTTAGGCGAGGAACTCAAGGCCTGTTATTAAACTTTGCTTGCTTTCTGTCTCCTTGTTTAATCTCAAGAATGCCTCTCCGTCCTAGATATTGCTTATGATGTTATATAAATTACTCGCCTTACCTTTGTAAAGCAGGGACATTTGGAAAGACTGCAGTCATTCTAATTCCTTCCACGAACTTTGTGTTAAATAAAGGACCTTTTGCGAAAACTTGAAGTGCTGACTATTTCTTTCTTCAACAGTCACTTAGGATATCAGCAGTTGGCCATTCAGCCCATTGAGCTTGCTCCGCCATTCAATATGATGACGCTGATCATCCACTTCAATGCCTTTTTCACACACTATCCCTGTATCCCTTTATATCAATGGTATTTAGGAATCTGTCAATCTCTGCTTCAACCCTACACATTGCCTGATCTTCCACGGCCCTCTGAGGTAAAGAATTCTAAAGATCCACAACCCTCTGAGCAAAGAAAAATGTCCTTATCTCGGTCCTTAGTGGTTTCCCCTTACTTTTGTGTCTCCCCAAGCAGGGGAAACATCTTACCTGCATCTACCCTGTCTGTTCCTTTAAGTATTTTGTAGATTTCAATTAGATCATTCTGCAAAACTCGAGAGAATACAGGCCCAGTTTCCCTAATTTATTTTCAAAGAACAGTTCTGCCACTCCCAGAACAAGTCTGGTGAACCTTCATTGTGCTCCCTCTATGATATGATATCCTTCCTAAGGTAGGGGAATGAAAACGACATACAGTGCACCAAGTGTTATCTAACCAAGGTTCTGTGCAATTGAAGTAAAGCTTTGCTGCTTCTGTACTCAAATCCTCTTGCAATAAAAGCTGACATACCAGTAGCCTTCCTAATTGCTTGCTGCATGTTAGCTTTCATTGACTTATTCACAAGGCCACCCTTTGTACACCTACATTTCCAATCTCTGACCATTTAAGAAATATTTTGCACATATTTTCCTCCTGCTGAAGTGGATAATCTCCCATCCCCAAAGCTACTTCTTCCAACGCTCTTGGATGTAAACTATCGCGTCCTAGGGACCTATAAATCCCAATAATTTATCCATGCAACCTTCTTACCAAAGCTAATTGCCTTCAATTTCTGTTTCTCCCCCTTCTGGGAGATTTCTTGCATCGTCCTCAATGAAGACAGACACAAAGACAGACACTTCTCTTCAAGAAAGAATAAGATTCCCACCATTTTGAAAGTGCCGCTCTGTGGCAGACTTGATGCACCCAATGCGGATGTAGAGGACTGGACTTAGTAGGCAGAGCATGTGCACTATTACTTAAAGGCAAACGCTATCGTTGGGGATGATCGCCAGATGGTAATTTCTCTGACCACCTGTGCGGCCCCCACTTTCAATGTCATAAAGAGCTTGACGTACGCCGCAGGCCCAGATTCCAAAATGTTCAAAGAGGAAGTAGCGCTTGTGGCAAATCATTAAGGCCCCACGCCATCAGAGGTACCGGTTTGATATGGCCGAGAGGAGCCCAGGGGAGTCCATTACCAAGTTTTCTGTGCGATTGTGCAAATTAGCCGAGATTTGCGACTATGGGCCAAGCCTACCCGAGATGTTATGGGACCGCCTTGTCTGTGGAGTAACAAATATGATGACTCAGCAGAAATTGTTGATCGAGCGTTGATGGACCTAAGAAAGGCTGCCAAGATCTCCCTCGCACAGGACAGTGCAGAGAAGGGAGTCTAAGAATTCCAGGGGATGTCAGGGATGGAGGTTGATAGTGTAGGACAACCCCCATTCTTGCACACAGCGCCACGTAGGATTGGGACCCCCCTGAACCTGCCCTGGCCTGATCACCGATTGGCCAAGGGTTGCTACAACCAGGCGGGACACCTCCCCGGAATTAATGGAGGATGATCCAAGGCACTTATGGCCAGCAAAATAGCAGGTATAGTAAACCACAGGTAAGCCAACAAACAAGTCGCCCTACCCAAGGGAGATGCCAGCCCAGAGCCAGGACCCTCCACTTAAAAGAACCTGATGATGAGGAGAGCATGCAATTGCCTAGCACGGGTTTCCCCCATCAGGATTAATGTCCAGGTGAACGGCTACCCGTTAAGAGGTGGAATTGGATGCAGGGGCCGCAGTTTCCATAATGGGGAGGCAGCCCTTAGAGAAAATCAGGATTGGAGTTCAACGGTTCTGTTTGCGGGACACCGAGGCAAGGTTAGCGACCTATACGAGGGAGCCTGTAGCTATAGCGGGCACGACAATGGCTCCTATTACCTTGGGATAGCAGTCCGTTAGGTTGCCATTAATAATAGTGAGCGGCCCTGGATGGAGTCTGCTGGGCGGTGACTGGCTATAACACCTCCGGCTGGACTGGCAACAGATCTTCCAGATGGGCATCGGAGGACTTTGTAAAGTGTTGGAGATGTACCCAAAAGTCTTCCAAGAGGGCCTGGATAAAATTAAGGGGGCCATGCCCAAGATATATGTGGATCCTGAGGCCCAGCCTAAGCACTTCCGGGCCCATTCGGTCCCCTATGTGCTGCTGGCAAAAGTCCAGGACAGACTCAGCCACCTGGAAGGCCTCGGTATAATCCGGCAGGTAGGGTTTGCTGATTGGGCAGTGCCGGTAGACCCGGTATTAAAACCAGACAAACCGTACCCCGGTCCAGTAAGTTGACCGCCAATAAGGCCTCCAGTCTGGACAGGGCCTCTACACCGAGATGTGAGGCACACTCCGATTCTGAGATGGAGACCCAGGCATCCGAGGTTTCCAATGGCGACCTGGCCAGGGATCAGTTGCCAGTGGTACCTCCCCAGATGGTCATCCAGGAAATTATGTTCCCCGACACGAGGTACACCCTCTGGAAGTGCTGCCACGGGCAAAAAGGAGCAGATGTCCTCCTGCTCTATTGTCTTCGGAGGGACTTACAGACTTCAGGTGGGGGGAGGGGGGGGGGAATAGTACAACCCCCCACGAGACCCAAGGGGACAATCCGATTAATCTTCCCATGAGCCTCATGGAGTACATGCTCCCCCATTGAGGGAGCGGAGGTCCATCAGCGGGATAGTTAACTCAGTACCTATAAGCCTGAGTTAACTATCCCGCAGCAGCGACTGGGACGGGCACTGTTACTTGTAAATACTTTACTTTTGGTAATAAACCATTCTTTTGACTCACCTTTCCGGACTCCTCCATGACTACAATAGACTTAACGTCTGAAGAAATTACTTTGTAACAACTGATGTGGAAGGACAATATTAGCTAACTGAGTTTGTGTATCTGTATGTGTGAGTGAGAGAGATAAAAGATTGTATTGATCACACAGCTGTCCTGGGGTGCGTGGTCCACTTCTGGGAGCATCTGATGATGTTGCACCTATACCTTCTGGTCATGTCCGGCTTACTTGAATCAGCTTTGGCTTGTGGATGCTCCCAGTCTGGAGTGTGGGCTGTTTCACTGAAGTCAGTTTTGGTTTGTCGATGCTCCCCATCTGGAGTCTGGTCTGTTTCACCTGAGTCAGTTTTGGCTTCTTGATGCTCCCCGTCCGGAGCCATTTCAGGTTCACTTGCATCTTCTGAGGTCTCTTGATGCTCCACGTCCGGAGTCATTTCAGGTTCACTTGAATCTTCAGAAGTTTCGTGATGCTCCCCGTCCAGGGTCACAACAGTCAGGAATGCATTTGCTTGCGGAGAGGCTCGAGCGAGTGAGGTTTGAAGTAACGTGGTGTCATCGGAGTCACCAGTAGTCTCACTGTGATTGTCAAGTGCCTTTGTACATTCTAGCTGAGGTCTGTCACGTTGCACATCTGGCAAGGGAAGCGGGATGCCATCATCACTGGTCGCACATACAGTGGGTAGAGCCTCAGTGTGTTCTTGTCGTTCACTTGAGCCGGGTAGACTGTCAGAAACTTCTTCTTGTTCACTGGAGCGTGGTAGACTGTCGTAGTCTTTCTGTTGTTCACTTGAGCGTGGCAGACTTGCATTGTCTGCTGTTGGTTGCTCAGAGGGGGTTGCTAGACCCTCATGGTCTTGTTCATGCAAGGACTGCGCTTTGGAGTCTTGCATTGCTTCTATCATGGAGGTTGTCCACGTGCTCGCTGTGGAGGCTTGTGTCACTCCCTCTGTGGAGTCTTGCAGCGTTCCTTGTGTGGAATCGTGCATTGGTCTCTCTGTGGAAACTGTCATCACTTCTTGTTCATGCAAGGACTGCGCTCTGGAGTCTTGCGTTGCTTCTATCGTGGAGTCTGTCCACGAGCTCTCTGTGGAGGCTTGTGTCACTCGAGTCACTTGTTGTTCATGCAAGGACTGCGCTGTGGAGTCTTGTGTTTCTTCTATCGTGGAGTCTGTCCACGAGCTCGCTGTGGAGTCTTTCATCGCTCAAGTGTGGAGGCTGGGACCCTTTGTGGTGCGTGGACCACTCTCTGTGTGGCAGTAGACCGCTTTCTGTGGGCTTGTACCATTCTCTGTCTCTTGGTGTCAGGTCGCAGCATAATCTTGCACTCACAAGTCGGGATGTCATATATGCTGCGCTGAAGATTCCCCAATCCGAAGAACTCGTCGTCGGGTCTTCAATGTGCAACACGTCTAGTTTCGGATCAAATTTGTTACTGGGGTAGCCTCCCAAGGTGAAAGCTTTGTCTGAGTCGTTGTCTTCCAAGACCATATCATTGTGTCGGAGCTGGCATTGGGTTCGCGATGTCCAAAGAAGAATTCAAGGTCTGAGTCATAGTCTTCAAGGACTGTATCATCTCTTTGGGCGGTGCTAACTGCTTGTTGCAGGGTTCCGCGGAGGTTACTTTCAGCTACTGGCTGAATTTCAGGCATTGTACTGTCGTTCCAGGTGAAAGAATCTGTTTTTGAGGCTTTAACTTTTTTTTCCCCGTGTTTTGGGCCATTTTCCCCTTTAAGTGGGCGTGGTCTCCAGGGCCTCTGATGTCATGAAGCGTGTGACATAGTGCGATGGAAGCGATTGCGCATGCGTAGATCACTGCTCCTTTACTTGGGGCCTTGTTCTGAACTGCGCATGTGCGGGTTCTCGCGCATGCACAAACGGACCTTCTCGTTCTGTGCGCTCTTCGCGCAACTGCGCATGTGCAGCACCTTTTCAAAGATGGCTGCAATTCAAAACTGCCGTTCGTTGGTGCAAGCCTATCTCGTGGTGAGTTTTGGCGCCTCTTTTACCTTTTCTTCTTGTATGTTCCTCGCAGAATTCTTGGAATGTGTCCAGGACTGCCTGGAAATCGCTCTTGTTTTGCCCCTTTGAGTATTTGAAGGTCTGGAAGATTTCAGCTGCTTCTGGACCCGCGATGTAAGTAGAAGCTTTATTTTCTCTGCATCCGCCATGCCATCTATGTCGGACGCTACCAGGTACATCTCGAATCTCTGCCTGAACCAACACCAGTTTTCACTGAGATTGCCTTGGTACCTGAGCCGCTGTGGAACCGGAATCCCGAACATCTTGCCTGGGTGTTGTTGCTAGTTGTCAATGTTTGCTGAGTTGTAACTATATGGATTGAAACAGTTCACTCCTGGAACCATGTTTTGTTATGCTCTTGATGTAGAATAAGCTGATTCCTTGATGTGCACTCTGACAAAGGAAGGTTCAGACTTGGAGATAGCTTTAACACGTTTATTAAACTATTAACAATTCTCCTACTTGGATTCGACGCTACTGTTAATCCTGCTATAGCTACTCAGACTGACGAACCAGTCTGCTACAATCCATGTGATGGGAGTGATGTTCAATCAACCCTGTGTCTGTACTCATTGAGAGTCTCCACTGGAAAGAGACTGAGCATGTGTGATGTGTCCTTTTATGTGGGTTGGTGTAATGCACTCCTGTGGTAGTGTCACCTCTGTGTGTATCGTGACTGCCCATTGGTCGTGTCCTATCTTACTGACCTATTGGTTGACTGCCTGGCACTGCCTTTTTGCAGGCATGCAATTGAGCCGGGATGCGAGTGGGGGTGCGAATAGGGGTGCGGGGGACCCCTCCCATGTTGTGTTCAGGCTGGGGGGAGGTCAGGGATTTTATTTGTGGGTCTCGGAGATCGGGGCACCATTTAAAAATGGCGTAACAATCTCTCGCTACAACAGGGTGTTCCGGCGAGCGGAAATCCCCGTTGTAAAAAACAGGGCTATGTGCGGCCTCAGCTACGCGTTCCCCGTTTAGGCCCCTTATTCAACATGAGCAGTGTTGAATAGCCATGTGTCTCTCGGCACTGCGACTGCCTGGAAACATGCGGCTAAACGCACTCACTAGGGGACTTTGTTCCGTTTTGGTAAGATCGCGCCCATTGCTTTGATTAAGGAGCCTGCTTGGTTAATCACTAAATCTCTCTTTTCTGTATTCCAGCTACCAATAGGAAGAGGAGGAGGCCAATGAGGGAGACCACCCACAGCTCCATGTCCAACCACACCTCTGAGCGTGCCTCAGAAACCTCCGAGGATCCACCATCACAGTGTTTGGCTGCACCTTCCAACAGTGCAGATACAGTCACCTCGGTCTAGAGTAGGCTTGAGGTCACGGTCTGGGAAGCATATAGCATCATAGTATTTACAGTGCTGAAGGAAGCCATTTAGTCCATCGAGTCTGCACCGGAACTTGAAAAGAGCATCCTACGTAAGTCCAAGCCTCCAACCCATCCCCGTACCAGTAACCCCAACCAACCTTTCGGACACCGACACGGCTCCACAGCTGGCGAAAGAAGTGACAGTCAAGGTCCCTCACACTCGAAGGGGGCGGGGGGGGGGGGGGGGGGCTGTTGCTGGAGATCAGGCCCCTGCATATCAGTCGTAAATGTCCAGATTGGACTGAAGGATGGAGGATCCATCCACATTCTGTCTGCTGTCATGCCTTTGACATGCTTGGTTGCCTCCATGGAATGGGTGGCAGATGATTCGGAGACCCAGGTCCGGTAGAATGTGCAGTGACATACTGAATATGCACTCGATCTGCACTCCATCGCTATAGCCATGCGTGCAGTGCATCAGTAGCTAAGCAAGAGTGGGAAGGTGCACTATGACCTCCCTCCAGGTGCACCCTTTCCTCAAGGAGTCAGGAGATGCCATCAGGCACCCAAAGGGAGGAAGAACATCAGCCAGCTTTCCCAGGGACCTCATCCCAGGAAACATCAAGGATCCCTGCCACCTCCGCTTCCCCCCTGCCAGTAATTCCTATCGCCACCAGCAGGTCAAGTCAAGGTGGGTGCATCTGCAACTAAGCAGGAGATCCCTAGCAGGCTGGGGCCCTCCTGGCCTCAGACCATCAGAGGGCACCTGCCAAATTTGTCAATGTCAACAGGGCATAGTTGTCAGCAGGCTGCCTCCACCTCAAGCCACGGATGTCGGGGTTGCACCTAGACATAGGGGTAGGCAAAGAAAGATTAAGATGTATTGAAAGCACACAGGTGGCACAGGTGTGCAACCATAGTATATAGTTTTGGGCCAAATAGGGTCCTCATGCTGCTCGTCCTTGTGGACCCATATATCTGGGTCTGCCACAAAAGAGCTCTCTGCCAGCTCAGCGCCACTTTGGGAGAAGGTGTGAGGGTGATATAAGTGCATCCCTGCAGAGGTGAGATTTGATATTACTTCCAAGTTGCTATGCACACAGACTCTGATCAGAGTCCCCTTTCCAACCACTCAGCAGTCTGTCGTAATGCAGGATCAAGTTATTGTTTCTACAGCATTGGTATTCTTGTGATTGTCCTGATGAATGCAAGGTGAAAAGCTTCGGCGAATGTGTTTTTTCAGCAATATTCAAGTTCTGAGCTGCCCCGTGTCTGCGTGGGTCTCACCCCCACAGCCCAAAGATGTGCAGGGTAGATGGATTGGCCACGCTAAATTGCCCCTTAGTTTAAAAAAACGTTCTGTGCTGCCAAACAATTATTGCAATTTAACCCAGATATCATAATTCAAGCAACATTGGAGAAAAGCGCAATGTTTGTAACCAAAAAGGAGTTGAAACCTCCAGCCAACAGAGAATAGAAAACCAAAATGTGAAAGAAATCTATCAGCAGCTTACTCTGTCTGGAATCTGTCAGCTATCAGATTGGCACCGGCTTGTCTGCTGCATCATAGCCCTGCTATGACCTCTGCATATGGCTCAGCAACATCCTGGACATCAGCTCCCTTCACTTCACTTTCTTCATCGTCAGAGGAAACATCTCAGTTCTCCATGTCTCCCTCAGCCAAGACATCTCCTCCTTGTGGTGCTGGGTTGTGCAGCAGACATCAATGATCCCGCACACTCTCTTTGGTGAGCACTGGAGAGCCCTCCTTTTGTGGTTCAAACATCTAAATACTCATCTTTAAGAGGTCTACTGTCTGCTAAATTAAGGTCCTGGTGGACACATGTAGAGTATTGTAGCTCTACTCAGCAGCACTCTGCGGATGGGGGAAGGGTTGGAATTTGGTTCCCTGGGAACGGAGTGCAAAGATGCAGGGTCTTCCTTCTGTGAAGGCAAATGATTTGAGCTGCATGTCAAAGAATGGAATCCTTTTCTAGGAATGAATATGACTGGCTGTTGCCAGGGAGCTCTCAAGGCCACATGTGTGCTGTCAATAGCACCCTGCATTGTGGGAAACCTGTGATTGCTGCAAGCCCAATGCTCTTGCAGCCTCATTTTTGGGATCCAGGTGGAATTGGCCAAGTTGCTGTGCTCTCCTCATTCCTTAGGTACCTGTGTGTTGCTGACTGGGAATTTGCCTCACAGGTCCCCAGTGTTGCCATGCAAGGACCTCTAATGTCACCTGCATGAGATTCCTTCCAAGTTCTTGCAGCCACAGGTCATCATGGAGAGGCTAGAAGATGTCTGCAACCACATTCCGGGACATTCTAAGGGCTTTGCCTTTCACTCATTTGTAAATAGCTGCATTGCCTACGATATACCGATGGTAGGGCCATTGCTTGCCGTTGCTGTTAATATCCTGACCTTCTTGAGACCCTGCTGCTTCTTCCTGCTCTCTCCTGGGTCAGTGCTGACCTGCAATGGGCCCTGCTTCTCCTCATCTGGATCAGAACCAATAGAAAGACATGGTAGCTTGGAGTCTGCATCACCCAGACCTCAGTGGATCTGTGAATGAATTGAGGTAATGAATCTAGTCAGCATAGTCTTTACAGGTTTCCCTCTAACAGCCACCAAGCCAGAGCTAAGCCCTTTGCCTGGCTTCCGTCTAGACATGGCAGCCCTTCCAGATGAAGGATCTCCTGCAGCACCAGAGACGGGTGTTTTTCACGGAGAGATATTTGACCAAGGTGTTGAGAGCCACGTACGAGATCCTTCTCTCAGACATTATCCTGCTTACATCCATTACCTTCGAGACTCTATAGAGAGACCATTGCCCTGGCAGCATAAAACGACCAACCATGTGAGCCCTTGTCAGGAATGACCATTCACTGGGAGGATGGAGGCTTGGAGTTGGGAGTTTGCTGCCATCCATGAGCCGTGCCTCTCGGTGGCATCCACCTCCTTCTCTCCTCTGACTGCAGCCAATGGCAAATGTACAGAATGAATAGCAGCTCTACACCCTGCTGGGATCTCAATTTTCTGACGCTAGAAGCCAGGATTCAACCTGCTGCAGTGTGGGCTCCACCATAAAGAGAAAAACACAACTGAGCATGGTTTTCATTCAGTTGTCTCATGATTATTAGGGTGTCCCTTTAATCGGCCACTTGGGCTGATCTTGAACACCAGCCATCCGAGAAGATCATCCTCTTGCGTCCAGGGATTAGATTAACCGACTAACTGCATTCTCCAGGTCATATTAAAGAAATGGTGCACTTCACCTTTCAAACTCATTCCTCCACCTTCTATCCTTCCCCATCACCCACCAAACCAACATGCCCCCATCACCCTTGTACCACCCAATATCACCATTCCTCTCCCCTCTGTTACCCTTGAACCTCCCGTTACCCTGGAACCTATTACCATCCATCTCCACATGCTTTTCATCCCCTCTGAACCTACACCCGTTACCGTCCCCATGCCCACCCAGATCCGGATCTCTTCCGCTATCGGATGTTTTATGTTCTTTTACATAAGACTTCCCCGTTAAATCTTCACCTACCCTATCACCCTGGACCTGCCACCCTACCACATCCCACTCCACCCTCTCACTGTGACTATTCCCTTTACTGCCCAGTACTCGCAGTTCAACCCCTACCCCACCACAACAGCACCGACTCCACCTTCAAGGAACATCTTTCTCCCACCATGCTTGCCTGGAATCCCCCCCCCCTCCCCCACCAAGACACAGGACCCCCAAGTCGCAACAAGAAAGGTCATTCCCTCTCTTGGACTTTACATTCCCTTCTTGCCACCCACCCTTCCCTGGACCAAGCCTTCCTTCCCCAGACAGCCGACATCCATTCCACCATCTCTTCCTTACCCTAGTCTCCCGCTGTCCTGCGGCCTCCTATGTCCAGCCTCCACTCCACCCTTCTACCCACTTCCACTACTCGCCTACCTTCCTTGCCCATCCTTTGTGGAAATTGTCCTACTGGCACGCAATATGAGTCAAGTTATGAGTGGTCCGCAAGAAGGCAAAAGCAGAGTCTATACTTAACTCAAAGTCATAGAAGAAGTCAAGCTCGCCAAGTGCACGCCACTTAAATACAGCCGTAAAAGTGACCATTCTAATTTCTTACTGACAGGAACGCAATGTAGTAGGGAACATAATTCCAGGTGAGATGGCCTTTCAATCAGCATGCATGACATGCAAAAGGGCTTCCCGACACTGGTCATTGGGAAGCTCTACCTGCCTTTAGGATCCTGAGAACAGAATTCCTAAAGGCCACCCTGATATTGGGAAAATGATTTTTGGCCTCCCGCCAAATTACGTTCCCTCGCCGGCCAAGCTTCCCAATCCTGCCGTGACTGGCAGATTCTCCTCACCATGTTTAGTTTCATCCCTTCCTCCTTCTGCCTATTCCTTCTATCTACTTATTTTAAAAGATCGCGGCCTAGTTTCGGGAGCCGTTCGGAGGAGGAGGAGCAGTCTTTGTCAGGGAGAGAACCTGAGAACATCTAAGACACTCAGAAGGTAAGAAGGTAAGTAAGTGATTTTTACTCATTTTTACTTTTATACCTTTTTTCAAATTGTGTGTGTCGGGGGGAAACAGAAAAGCTGTGACCTGAGTGGCTGGTTGGGAATCTCCACTAAATTAAAAAAATTAAGCATTGGTAACTAATTAAACATAATTACTTAATTATAATTTAGAGGGGTATCTAAGCGAGAGATCGGCGAGTACTATATTTAGCTTTTGCATTTATATTAGAAATCTAGTGCTAGGAAACAGATAGTTAACAGTAACTTTTAAAAAAATATAGACATTTTAAAAAAAACTTTTAATTTTAATTAATTGACGCAATGTCAGTTAGAGGGGTGCAGTGCTCTGACTGTGAGATGTGGCAGGTCCGGGAGGCTTCCAGCGTCCCGGATAGCTTCATCTGCAGAAAGTGCATCCAACTGGAGCTCCTCACAGACCGCATGATTGGGTTGGAGCAGCAATTGGATGCACTTAGGAGCATGCAGGTGGCGGAAAGCGTCATAGAGCGCAGTTATATAAATGTGGTCACCAGAAAGGGCAGGCAGTCAGTGCAGGAATCCCCTGTGGTTGTCCCCCTCTCGAACAGGTATACCCCTTTGGGTACCGTCGGGGGGGATAGCCTATCAGGGGAAAACAGCAGCAGCCAGAGCAGTGGCACCACGGCTGGCTCTGATGTTCAGAAGGGAGGGTCAAAGCGCAGAAGAGCAATAGTAAGAGGGGACTCTATAGTCAGGGGCACAGATAGGCGCTTCTGTGGACGTGAAAGAGACTCCAGGATGGTATGTTGCCTCCCTGGTGCCAGGGTCCAGGATGTCTCCGAACAGGTAGAGGGCATCCTGAAGGGGGAGGGCAAACTGGCAGAGGTCGTTGTACATATTGGTACTAACGACATAGGCAGGAAGGGGCATGAGGTCCTGCAGCAGGAGTTCAGGGAGCGAGGCAGAAAGTTAAAAGACAGGACCTCTAGGGTTGTAATCTCGGGATTGCTCCCTGTGCCACGTGCCAGTGAGGCTAGAAATAGGAAGATAGAGAAGCTAAACCCGTGGCTAAACAGCTGGTGTAGGAGGGAGGGTTTCCGTTATCTGGACCACTGGGAGCTCTTCCGGGGCAGGTGTGACCTATATAAGGACGGGTTGCATCTAAACTGGAGAGGCATAAATATCCTGGCCGCGAGGTTTGCTAGTGTCACACGGGAGGGTTTAAACTAGTATGGCAGGGGGGTGGGCACGGGAGCAATAGGTCAGAAAGTGAGAGCATTGAGGGAGAACTAGGGAATAGAGACAGTGGGGCTCTGAGGCAGAGCAGGCAGGGAGAAGTTGCTGAACACAGCGGGTCTGGTGGCCTGAAGTGCATATGTTTTAATGCAAAAAGTATTACGGGTAAGGCAGATGAACTTAGAGCTTGGATTAGTACTTGGAACTATGATGTTGTTGCCATTACAGAGACCTGGTTGAGGGAAGGGCAGGATTGGCAGCTAAACGTTCCAGGATTCAGATGTTTCAGGCGGGATAGAGGGGGATGTAAAAGGGGTGGCGGAGTTGCGCTACTGGTTAGGGAGAATATCGCAGCTGTACTGTGGGAGGACACCTCAGAGGGCAGTGAGGCTATATGGGTAGAGATCAGGAATAAGAAGGGTGCAGTCACAATGTTGGGGGTTTACTACAGGCCTCCCAACAGCCAGCGGGAGATAGAGGAGCAGATAGGTAGACAGATTTTGGAAAAGAGTAAAAACAACAGGGTTGTGGTGATGGGAGACTTCAACTTCCCCAATATTGACTGGGACTCACTTGGTGCCAGGGGCTTAGACGGGGCGGAGTTTGTAAGGAGCATCCAGGAGGGCTTCTTAAAAACAATATGTGGACAGTCCAACTAGGGAAGGGGCGGTACTGGACCTGGTATTGGGGAATGAGCCCGGCCAGGTGGTAGATGTTTCAGTAGGGGAGCATTTCGGTAACAGTGACCACAATTCAGTAAGTTTTAAAGTACTGGTGGACAAGGATAAGAGTGGTCCTAGGATGAATGTGTTAAATTGGGGGAAGGCTAATTATAACAATATTAGGCGGGAACTGAAGAACATAGATTGGGGGCGGATGTTTGAGGGCAAATCAACATCTGACATGTGGGAGGCTTTCAAGTGTCAGTTGAAAGGAATTCAGGACCGGCATGTTCCTGTGAGGAAGAAGGATAAATACGGCAATTTTCGGGAACCTTGGATAACGAGAGATATTGTAGGCCTCGTCAAAAAGAAAAAGGAGGCATTTGTCAGGGCTAAAAGGCTGGGAACAGACGAAGCCTGTGTGGAATATAAGGAAAGTAGGAAGGAACTTAAGCAAGGAGTCAGGAGGGCTAGAAGGGGTCACGAAAAGTCATTGGCAAATAGGGTTAAGGAAAATCCCAAGGCTTTTTACACGTACTTAAAAAGCAAGAGGGTAGCCAGGGAAAGGGTTGGCCCACTGAAGGATAGGCAAGGGAATCTATGTGTGGAGCCAGAGGAAATGGGCGAGGTACTAAATTAATACTTTGCATCAGTATTCACCAAAGAGAAGAAATTGGTAGATGTTGAGTCTGGAGAAGGGTGTGTAGATAGCCTGGGTCACATTGAGATCCAAAAAGACGAGGTGTTGGGTATCTTAAAAAATATTAAGGTAGATAAGTCCCCAGGGCCTGATGGGATCTACCCCAGAATACTGAAGGAGGCTGGAGAGGAAATTGCTGAGGCCTTGACAGAAATCTTTGGATCCTCACTGTCTTCAGGGGATGTCCCGGAGGACTGGAGAATAGCCAATGTTGTTCCTCTGTTTAAGAAGGGTAGCAAGGATAATCCAGGGAACTACAGGCCGGTGAGCCTTACTTCAGTGGTAGGGAAATTACTGGAGAGAATTCTTCGAGACAGCATCTACTCCCATTTGGAAGCAAATGGACATATTAGTGAGAGGCAGCATGGTTTTGTGAAGGGGAGGTCGTGTCTCACTAACTTGATAGAGTTTTTCGAGGAGGTCACTAAGATGATTGATGCAGGTAGGGCAGTGGATGTTGTCTATATGGACTTCAGTAAGGCCTTTGACAAGGTCCCTCATGGTAGACTAGTACAAAAGGTGAAGTCACACGGGATCAGGGGTGAGCTGGCACGGTGGATACAGAACTGGCTAGGTCATAGAAGGCAGAGAGTAGCAATGGAAGGATGCTTTTCTAATTGGAGGGCTGTGACCAGTGGTGTTCCGCAGGGATCAGTGCTGGGACCTTTGCTGTTTGTAGTATATATAAATGATTTGGAGGAAAATGTAACTGGTCTGATTAGTAAGTTTGCAGACGACACAAAGGTTGGTGGAATTGCGGATAGCGATGAGGACTGTCAGAGGATACAGCAGGATTTAGATTGTTTGGAGACTTGGGCGGAGAGATGGTAGATGGAGTTTAATCCGGACAAATGTGAGGTAATGCATTTTGGAAGGTCTAATGCAGGTAGGGAATATACAGTGAATGGTAGAACCCTCAAGAGTATTGAAAGTCAAAGAGATCTAGGAGTACAGGTCCATAGGTCACTGAAAGGGGCAACACAGGTGGAGAAGGTAGTCAAGAAGGCATACGGCATTCTTGCCTTCATTGGCCGGGGCATTGAGTATAAGAATTGGCAAGTCATGTTGCAGCTGTCTCGAACCTTAGTTAGGCCACACTTGGAGTATATTGTTCAATTCTGGTCGCCACACTACCAGAAGGATGTGGAGGCTTTAGAGAGGGTGCAGAAGAGATTTACCAGAATGTTGCCTGGTATGGAGGGCATTAGCTATGAGGAGCGGTTGAATAAACTCGGTTTGTTCTCACTGGAACGAAGGAGTTGAGGGGCGACCTGATAGAGGTCTACAAAAGTATGAGGGGCATAGACAGAGTGGATAGTCAGAGGCTTTTCCCCGGGGTAGAGGGGTCAATTACTAGGGGGCATAGGTTTAAGGTGAGAGGGGCAAGGTTTAGAGTAGATGTACGAGGCAAGTTTTTTACGCAGAGGGTAGTGGGTGCCTGGAACTCGCTATCGGAGGAGGTGGTGGAAGCAGGGACGATAGTGACATTTAAGGGGCATCTTGACAAATACATGAATAGGATGGGAATAGAGGGATACGGACCCAGGAAGTGTAGAAGATTGTAGTTTAGTCGGGCAGCATGGTCGGCACGGGCTTGGAGGGCCGAAGGGCCTGTTCCTGTGCTGTACATTTCTTTGTTCTTTGTACTTCACCCAAAGGGGATGAAGAATGAATGGCACACTGTACATCTCATCTTTATAGAGTGAATAGAACTTTATAGAGTTTATAGAACACAAAATAAAATGGAACAGAGCCAGTTACCACTGTTGTTTTCCTTACTCATGCCTGGCCATGAGGATGGGTGCAGACAAGGTCAAGGCATAGATACAATGAGCGACAAAGGCCTGAAAGAAAACCTGGAGCAAAGTAATTATGCAAAAAATTGTTACAGAGATGGGTCCATAAGACCATAAAATATCAGAGCAGAATTAGGCCGCTCGGCCCATCGAGTCTGCTTCACTGTTCGATCGTGGCTGATATGTTCCTCATCCCCATTCTCCTGCCTTCTCCCTTTAACCCCTAATCCCTTTATTAATCAAGAACACCAGGTTATTTTCTTGAGGTGCAATTACCTATAAGCAGACAGAATACTTATTTCTTAGATCAGAAGAAAGTAAGAACTAGGAACAAGAGTCGGCAATTTAGCCTCTTGAGCCTGCTCTACTGTTCGATACAATCATGGCTAATCTCAACATGACCTCAATCTCCTCATGGCCTCGTGGTTTGGATCCTCTGCCCGTGCCTCTGAAAGCAAAAGGATGGGTAGCCGGCAGAGGCATCAGTAGAGAAGAAAGGGGCATAGAAAGGAGAGAAAGCAAAAGAGACAGAGTGAAAAATAATTGTGAGATGGAAATGGGGGGTGAAATCATTTCCAAGCTTAAATGATATATGGATGCCGAGAGATGGAACAGGGGGAGAACATTCAATACCATTGTGGCAACAGAGAGATATGGCTTCCACCTCTTCTTCCCAACCATCCTTCTCTGTGTTTTCCCATATCATACTCTTCATTCTCCGGCACTATGCCAGAAATCATCTTCCCTTTACCTTCCCATATCCCTGCTGCAAAATAATTCACTTGACACAATTCACACCTCTTTAACCTGGGGTTACCCCATCTCTAGATCTGTAAAGATTTAATCACCTGCTAATGCTCGCATTCCAAGCATTTTCTGGCATCTTTGAATCTGTCTCTATATATGTTTCTGGAACATACTTCTTCATTCACCTGAGGAAGGAGCAGCGCTCCGAAAGCTAGTGACATCGAAACAAACCTCTTGGACTTTAACCTGGTGTTGTAAAACTTCTTACTGTGCAAACTAATTTGTATGCAGATTATTTGGCCCATACCTTTCTTGCCTCAATTTCAGCTCATTCACAGCCCAATTCCCTATATTCCTCACTCCCCACACTTTACCCTCCAAATAAAAGTGCTCATAATATATTTGCTCAGGTGCTGCCCTTGTTGTTTACACTTGTGCTACCTCCAGTCTCACTTTCTTTTCTCCCAATTCTCTCACCAGGCCCTGAACACTAAAAGCTGATGATAACCGCACAGACCGACTCTTTATCAGTTTATTTCCTCTTACCCATGGTTGTACAAGTTCATAGATTTGTTGCTAATCTATTAATAATGTAATTCTGAGCTATTGACTCCCCTAATTTCCTGCTTCCTGTTCCTCTCAATGTATTAACTGAGTGGTGGCTAGTAATTTGTTTAACCCTATTTAATTCCACTGCAATGGTCAAAAGATATTTTCTCTTTACCATTGTATAAATGGTCTCAAACAAAAACAATAACACATTTAGTGATAATGTAATTACTCTATTATAATTTTCATATTATTATGCTGCCAAATTCTGGCTCCACTATTTTCTGTTTAGCGTTGCTACATTACTTGGGGATATTAATCTAAAACTTTCAGTTCTTGATGCTTGGTACCTTATGGATTACTGACTAAAATATATCAAACATATTTGCACAAAACCGTTGGCATCTTTCTCCATCATAAGTTCCTCTATCTACATTTAGAATGGAAAATTTCTAATGGAAACTATAACAATGCGATCTACCGTTGTGTTGTGCCCGAATGGGGGAGCGATGCGGCTGGAGATGCCAGGAGAGGCCTCCCACGGGGTTCCTGACAGCCACTACGCCCTGTGAGATCTACCCAGTTCATGCGAGGCGTCGCAATTAGAATCCTTCCCACAATGGGCGGGACCAAGCCTTGCATGCCTAAGTGGGTTTAAGACCTGCTTAGGCTTGCTTACCTGGGATCTTTCGGCTCCCTGCCATCCTCCCCAGAGAGTCCTCTGCCAGGCGCCGTTCAGTACTGTTCCAAACAAAACAGGTGGAACGGCACCCAGGGGGTCTCTCAGGCCATCAGAGGCCCCTGGGTGGTCAGGGACTGGGCAGGGAGGCCCTCTGGCCCTCTCCCTTGAAAGCGGGCACCTTGGCACTGCCAGACTGGCACTTTGGCACTGCCAAGGTACCTGGGTTGCACTGCAAAGCCAACAGGAGCACTGCCAGGGTGCCAGCACAAGGGTTGCTAGGCAGAAATGTCAAGGGTCAGGGCCTGAGGGAGTCCATACCCATGAAGAAAGGTTGTGGGGGGGTTGCAGGGCAGATGTGAAGAGCCTCCAGAATGTTGGAGGGTGGGGGTTCTGGAAAGGAGGCCCAAAAGGGGAAGTGGGATGCCTGAAAAGAGGGGGCCCATAGCGACCCCCTATTGGGGTGTCATATCTTGAAGGGGGTGGGGGGGAGGGGGGGGGGGGGGTAAATAGCTCTGAAATTTTCAGGCAACCATTTTGAAGGGATATGTGTGGGGACTGTGGGAGACTAACAGGCCCACTTATTGTTCAGGGCATCCCTTCAAAATGGTTACACAAAATCTGAAGAGCTATTTTGGCCAGCATGTTCAGCTCCTCAGTAATGAAAAGAATTCTGGGTGCAACTTAACTAAAAGGGAACAAAGTTCATAGTGAGGTTAAGTGGCCTCAGCAGGGAACATGCAGCCGAGGCTGCACATAGCCACGTTTTGTACACTGAGGAGGTATGCTTGCCGGAACTCCTCAGTATAGTGAGAGATCTGAACGCCATTTTTAAATGGTGTCCCGATCTCCGAGGCCCCCGACACGACTCCCGGTACACACCCCCAAGCCCCATGGGAGGGTCCGTGCCCCACCCCCCTCCAACACCTGCGCAAGGCACCCTCGTCCGGCCCTGCCCCCCTGAACACCCCCCCAATGCCTGCACAGGGTACCCTCGTCCGGATCGCCAGCGCACAAAAAATGCCAGCTTGGCATCTTGGCCATGCCAACCTGGCACTCTGGAAGTGCCCATGCCAGCTGGATGTGCCAGGCACTGACAGCTTTCAGATCAATAGAGCAGGCCTTTCACCTCAGCAAGGAGGGATAGAGAGAGAGCGGGATAGAGAGAGTTCCTTTCGCTTCCAAGGTCCACACACTTCTGTTAAGTTCTCTCAGAAAGCATCACACAGGAACCAATCACTGACCTTTGTTAGGCAGAACACTGTCCCCAGCCAGCCCACCACTTGTCACTTAACCAATTGAACCGACTCCCTCCAAACATGGGGTGGGATTTTCCAAGTTTCGACGCTGGGGCGGAGAATGGGCGTTGGCACCAAAAACCGGCAGCGGCGCCGCTCCCGCGATTCTCTGGTCCCGGAGAATCGCCGCGAATCGCGCACACAAGGTCTGCATGGGTAGGGGGCCATTGACAGAGGTACCCCCCCCCCGAGATTCACCCACGAAAACTGTCCGGGTTCCCGATGGTGTGGTTCTAACCACGTTTTGCCTGTCGGGAACGGTCGGCGGTGGCTGCGGACTCAGTCCGCGGCTACCCTGGTGGGGATGGGGGGATCCTTCACCAAGTGGGGCCTCAGGGACGGCCAGGCAAGCGATCGGGGGCCACCGATCCGTGGGCGCGCGTGATCTCGGGGTGGGGGCCTATATTTTCGGGGCCAGTCCGCGGTGTGAGTCCGCCAAGTCGCACGTGGGGCGGCCGCCAAAGGCCGCCGCCGTGTGCATGTGCGGACTCCCGACCAGAAGTGCAGGGCCCCGTATCGGCAGCCAGAGCTGTGAGGAGTACTCCGGGGTCCTGATAGCCCCCTTCAGGTAGGAGAATCACTCTAGACTTTCTTCAGGAAAGTCCAGAGTAAAACGCCCGCATTATGACGCTGGAGTGGGGACATAGCCCCATTATTGGAGAATCCTGCCCCTGGCTCCTAAGATCCACTCGGTGTCGAAGAGTCTGGCTTCTCCTTTCTAAAATCAAAACTTAGGAACACAGTGTCCTGGCAAGCAGCCTCTTTTCAACTTTGAGTCCCCTGCTTAATGGCACATCGTGATTATGGGTCTTCAGAACAAAATAATAAAATAAAATAAATGGGAACAAAGGAAATAAACAGGATACCTCCCACCTTAGAGGGATGAAATGTCATTGCAAGGATATTTATCATAAGGTCTGTGACACAAAACACTCATCCATTCATCCTTCCTTTCCCACTACCTAAGTTCCCTCAATCTTACATCTGCCTCTTATCAGCACTTAAACTTGTGTCAATGCATCCGCAATAATATTGTCCTTTCCAGGAATATGCACAATTTTACATTGAAAGGTTGCAACAATAAACTCCAGATCAATATAGATTAGGCTTTGCTTATTATGTCAGACATAATCTTCAAAATGCTGAAGGGCTAGTAGCAATGCTAAGGCTTTCTTCTCAATGCTGGAGTACTTTCTTTGACACAGACTGTTTTGTTAAAAAGTATCCCACCGGCCTATTCCTGTCTCGCCATCCTGTAGTAACACCGCCCCTATCCCCAGTTCACTGGAATCCGTGGCCATTGTAATGGGATTGGAAAGATCAGGGGCGACAAACACTGGTTCGCTTGACAATATGGCCCTCAATTCATCTAAAACTGTTTGGCATTCTGCGGACCATACCATGCTAGTTTCTGCAATACATTGGTCAAAGATATCGCTATGGTACTAAAGTTAGGTACTGATTTTCTGTAGAACCCGAACATGCCTAGGGACCTCATAATCTCCTGGTTCATTTTGGGAACGGGGAAATCTAGTAACGCCCTTACCTTAGCTGTTCTGGATACCACTCGTCCCTGAACCACAACGTGCCCTGGGTAGATCATTTTTGCTTTGGCAAACTCGCTTTTGGTCAAATTGATGACTAAATTAGCCAACTACAGTTGTTGAAATAACTCCTCCAATTGCCCTACATGCTCCTGCCATGTGTCACTGTAAACTACCACCTCGTCTGAATAGACCATGCAGATGGGCACCCTAGCCACTACTTGATATATCAATCGTTGAAATGTAGCTGGTGCATGTTTAAATCCAAACAGCATCACTTTACACTGATACAATCCTCTTGGAGTTACATTGGAGTCACAAAGGTAGATATCTCTTTAGTCCTGGCCATTAAAGGAACCTGCCAATACCCCTTTGACAAATCGATTTTCAAAAGGCATGGGGCACTGCCTATCCTAACAATATAGTCCTCCAGCCTAGGAATCAGATACAAATCCACTTGACCTTCCGGTAGTCGAGACAGAACCGGGTTGTTCCATCCGGCTTAGGTACTAACACAAACAGCAAACTTCAGCAACTCTTACTCAGCTCAATGAAATGATTCTCCAACATGTATTGGATTTCTGCTTCTATCTGAGTTAGTTTCTGTGGGTTCAGTCGATATGGATGCTGCTTTATTGGATTGGAGTCCATTATGTTCAGTTAATGTAGTGCACCCTTGTGTGTCCCTACAGATCTTCTTATGCTTTTGCAGGAGCCTTATGAGATCTTTTTGTTGCTCTTCTTCTAAGTAGGCAAAGGCAGCGGGCGGGAATCTCCATTGGGTAACGCTGAAATCGGGAAACGTAATTGGGAGAATATGTTCCAACGCCAAAATTGTGGCAGGCCCCGATTTGACGCCAAATCGCGATTCGTTACCTTTACAGCAGCGTTAATGCGGTCCAGAACGCACATACAGTAAACACGATTTGTATGTCATTAGTGGACCTGACCCGTGGCCTCCATGATGCTCCCACCTCCCATGGGCCGAGTTCCCGACGGCGGGAACTTTTAAAAATCATGAAGCCAGTGTGGTGGCTGCTGAGCGAGAGAGATTGCGTACGGAAAGTGTCTAACATCTCCATAGTGCCATCTTGTTGGCTGGGATGAGTGTGTCTGGGTATTGTAATGTATATGTGCAGCTGCAGCTTGTAAGCCTCCTGAGTGTCAATCATAGACCCGGTGAATCCCGCACCGTTTTTCATTGGAATTGATTGTGTTCCACGTGGCGCCAGTGTTAGCCCCTCAACAGTAGCGGAATCGGTCCAGACGTTGTGCCAGTTTTGCTGTTGTGAAAGTCCATGAATTCTACATTGCCTCAACACTTAGTCCCAGAAACGGAGAATCTTGCCCAGTGTCTAACTGTTCTAGTATTATTGTATTGGTTAGTCCTACCCCAGGAGGGTGGCTCTGTCAACTATCGACCTCTTCCCCTACCTCACTCTTCCTATCTCTGTCCTCTTCCACTATTTCTACCACCTGACAGACTGGTTCCTTCTTCCTATCTTCTTCCCTACGATAATTTTTCAACATATTTATGTGTCATAATCGGTCCTTCTTCCTCCGGTCTGGAGTATCTATTAGGTAAGTCACCCTATTCACCCTCCTAACGACCTTATAGGGGCCTCTGAATTTCGCTTTCAGAGCTTCGCCCTGCAAAGGCAACAATATGAATGAATATTGCTTATTGTCACAAGTAGACTTCAAATTAAGTTACTGTGAAAAGCCCCTAGTCGCCACATTCCGGCATTTTTTTCGGGGAGGCTGGTACGGGAATTGAACCGTGCTGCTGGCTTGCCTTGGTCTGCTTTCAAAGCCAGCGATTTAGCCCTGTGCTAAACCAGCCCCGGGCAGTACCTCATCTCCAACTTGGAATGTTCTGGACCTAGCATGTTTGTCTGCCCACATTTTCAGCTTTGCTCCCAAAACCTTTAAATGCTCTTGGGCCACCTGACAAGCTCCTGTGAGACTTTCCAGAAAAGTCTACATGAGGACATTGAGGATTCGTCTTTCTGTTTTAGAAACTTCTCTTTCATCAACTTTAATGGACCTTGTACTTCATCCCAATAGAATAATTCAAATGGGCAAACTCCAGTAGATTTGTTCGGAGAATCCTGGGTGGCAAATATTTTGGTCCCAATCAATTGGACATTCAGGCCAATGCGTCCTAATCATGGTTTTGAGAGTCTGATGATATCTCGCTAAAGCTTCCTGAGTTTGTGGGTGATAGATGGTCAACTTTAGTTGCTTGATACCTAAGCTATGAATTATGCCCTGAAAAAGTTTAGAGGCGTTTGCTCGTGCTGTTGGGGGCAGGGGGGGTGGGGGGTGTTTAAACTAGTTTGGCAGGGGGGTGGGTACCTGCGCAGGGAGTTAGAGGAGATGGAAACAAGGTTAGAAACAAAACACAGAAAAAGTGAAAGCAAAAGAGGAATACATGGGAATAAGAGGGAAAAAAATCAAACAGTGGTTCGATTGTCCAAAGAGGTGAGCTTATTGTAAGGAAAGGTGGTAGAAAAATAAAGTTAAGGCTTCTGTATCTTAATGCACATAGCATAAAAACACGATAAATGAACTGACGTCACACATAGAGTTAAATGGATATAATGTGGGCAGTGCGGTGGCATAATGGTTAACATGCTGCCTCACAGCACCAGGGACCTGGGTTCAATTCCACCCTTGGGTCACTGTCTGTGGAGTTTGTACTTTCTTCCCTTGTCTACGTGAGTTTGCTCCAGGTGCTCCGGTTTCCTTCCACAGTCCATTTGGAAAGTCATAATCTGATCTAGCAGAGTCAATATGGTTTCATAAAGTTGAAATCATGTCTCACAAATTTACTGGAGTTTTTTGAGGAGATATCAGCCAGAGTAGATAGAGGAGAACCAATCAATGTTACATATTTGGATTTTCAAAACGGATTTGATAAGGCACCACACAAAAGGCTACCACACAAGAGAGGAACTCATGGAGGTAATATTCTGGCATGGATTGAGGATTGGCTAACAGGAAGCAACAGGTAGTGATAACGGGGTCTTTCTCAGGTTGGAGGGCAGTAACCAGGGGAGTGCCACAGGGGTCAGTGCTGGGGCCGCTGCTCTTCACAATATACATTAATTATTTAGAGAAAGGAACAGAGTGCACTGTGGCCAAATTTGCGGACGTTACAAAGGTGGGAAGGAAGGCAAGATGTAAGGAGGGTATAGTTTCCAAAGAGATATTGACAGGTTAAGTGAGCAGGCAGAAAATTGTCAAATGGAATTAAATATGCGATTGCTCATTTTGGAAGAAAGAATGGGAAGGCGGATTATTATTTAAATGGCGAGAGACTGCAGAAAGCTGCAACACAAAGGGACTTGGGGGACCTTGTTCATGAAACCCAGAAGGCTATCATGCAGGTGCAGAAATTAATAGGGAAGACAAATGGAATGCTGGCTTTTACTTCAAGGGGGCCGGAGTATAAAAGTAAGGAAATGTTGCCACAACTGTACAAGTTACTAGTGAGGTCACATTTAGAATACTGAGTACAGTTTTGGTCCTCTAATTGAAGGAAAATTATATTATCCTTGGAGTCAGTACAGAGATTTACTACGATGATCCCAGGTGTGGATGGACTGCCATATGAGTAAATATTTTTTTTATTTTTATTTTTTTAATTCTCCTCCTTTTTCACATTTTCTCCCACATTTACATCCATCAACAATAAACAATAATCAGCAAGATATGTCAATCCCCATAATAACAACGATCCCATCCGCCCACAAACCCCAACCCGCATGTTGACATAAACAAATGACAAAAAGGAATCGGGGATTACCCGTAGTCACCCTTAATCTACACGGCTCTCACCTTCCGCATCTCTTTCCCCATCGAGGCAAGTTGATCACCGTGCTGCAATAACGTCTCCTCCACTTCCTTCAGCGCCTCCCCTTGCTCTCGCACCTCCGCCACTGCGCTCGCTACCTCCGTCCTCACCAGGGAAACCGCCTCCTCCACCAGCACACTCAAAACCTCCCTCATCTCCTTCCTCACCGTCTCCATGCATTTTGCAATCTGCGCCAACTGCTTTTCAAATTCCGCAGCCATCACCTTAGTTATTTCTTCAGCCGTAAGCAGTGCGGCCTTCCCTGGTGCTCCAGCCTCCATTTTTCCTGGTGACCCCGCGGTGACCTTTCCACTCCCCGACGGACCTTCAGCTGGTTTTTTTCCGGCCATTTTCTTGCTCACCCTCGACATTTTTCTTTGTTCTTTTTTTTCCTCCTGTGTCTTCACAGTGCCTCCTCCGTGCCTTCTCCCTGCTTCTGCCGCCTCCGCGGACCCTGGGACCGGGCTTAAAGCCCCGAAAATGCCATTCCCGAACGGGAGCCCTCCATTGTGCAGCCGCCTCCCGCCGTCACCGGAAGTTCCCATATGAGTGAATATTAAACAGGTTGGGTCTGTACTCCATGGAATTCAGAAGAATGAGAGGCGATATGGTTCATACATATAAGATCCTTAGGGGGTTAGACAGGGAAAATTTTGGGATGATGTTGCCACTAACGGGAGAGTGTAGGACCAGAGGGCATAGTTGCAGAATAAGGGCAGCAGGATGGCGCAGTGGTTAGTGCTGCTGCCTCATGGCGCCGAGGTCCCAGGTTCGATCCAGGCTCTGGGTCCGTGTGGAGTTTGCACGTTCTCCCCGTGTTTGCGTGGGCTTCGCCCCCACAACCCAAAAGATGTGCAGGGTTGGTTGATTGACACGCTAAAATCTGCCCCTTAATTTGAAAAAATGAATTGGGTACTCTATATTTATATATTTTTTAAAGTTGCAGAATAAGGGGTGCTCATTTAAGATGTTTTGGAGGAAGAATTTCTTCTCTTTCGAACCTTTGGGATTCTTTACCCCAGGAAGTTGTGGAGGCCGAGTTCTTCAAAATTTTCAAGGCTGAGATCAGCAGGGGAATTAAGGGTGCCAGAGATAAGCCAGAAAAGTGGACTTTGTGAATGTTAGATCAGCATGATCTTATTAAATGGTGGCAGGCTCAAAGGGCAGAATTCCCTATTCCTGTTCCCATTTATGGTCTAATGAAAAGAATGGAACTCAACTTCCTGAAAGACTTGATGGATAATGTTGTCTGAAGCCACAGACCATGGGGGGATTCTCCATTTCTGAGACTAAGTGTTGACGCCGATGCATGGAAGGTTTGGAAAGAGTTCCCCAAGTTGCCGAGGTACACCGTGCTGAAACGACTGTTGCTTCCGGATGTGGAACGGGAGGGCAGGATCGGAGACATAAATGGGTGGCTGGGAGAGCAGTGAGGTGGGCAGGTGGTGAAGATTAAGGAGAAGTGGGAGGGGGAGATAAACAGGGGAGTATGGAGTGAGGTGCTACAAAGGGTAAATGCAACCTCCTCATGTGCAAGGATGAGCCTAATACAGTTCAAGGTCGTACACAGGGTACACGTGACGCAGGCAAGAATGAGTGGGTTCTTTAACGGGGTGGCAGACGAGTGTAAAAAGTGTGGGCGGGGGTCAGAGAATCATGCACATATGTTTTGGGACTGCAAAACGTTGGAGATATTCTGAGCGGGAGTGTTCACGGTGTTAGCAAGGATACTCGTGGAGGAGGTGGGGCTGGACCCTTTGGTGGCGATATTCGTGATATCGGAGAAACCGGAGCTGATGGAGGGAAGGGAAGCCGACGTTGTGGCCTTTGCCTCTCTGATTGCCTGGTGACAAATCTTATTGGAGTTGCAGTCAGCAACGCCACCAGAGGTGGCGGCCTGGCTGGGTGACTTCTATGACTTTCTTCGGCAGGAAAAGATCAAATACGAGTTAAGGGATTCAGCGGAGGGTTTTGAGGCAAGGTGGGGAATGTTCATGACCGTGTTTGAGGAGTTGTTCATCGCGGGGGGTGAGGGGGGGGTGAAAAAGGGGAAAAATTTGTACAAACTATATAGTCGTGTGTTGGGAAGTTTGTGTTGTAACTTTTCATATAGACCATAGAACATTACAGCGCAGTACAGGCCCTTCGGCCCTCGATGTTGCGCCGACCTGTGAAACCACTCTAAAGCCCATCTACACTATTCCCTTATCATCCATATGTCTATCCAATGACCATTTGAATGCCCTTAGTGTTGGCGAGTCCACTACTGTTGCAGGCAGGGCATTCCACGCCCTTACTGCTCTCTGAGTAAAGAACCTACCTCTGACGTCTGTCTTATATCTATCTCCACTCAATTTAAAGCTATGTCCCCTCGTGCTAGACATCACCATCCGAGGAAAAAGGCTCTCACTGTCCACCCTATCCAATCCTCTGATCATTTTGTATGCCTCAATTAAGTCACCTCTTAACCTTCTTCTCTCTAATGAAAACAGCCTCAAGTCCCTCAGCCTTTCCTCATAAGATCTTCCCTCCATACCAAGCAACATTCTGGTAAATCTCCTCTGCACCCTTTCCAATGCTCCCACATCCTTCCTATAATGCGGCGACCAGAATTGCACGCAATACTCCAAATGCGGCCGCACCAGAGTTTTGCACAGCTGCAACATGACCTCATGGCTCCGAAACTCAATCCCTCTACCAATAAAAGCTAACACACCTTACGCCTTCTTAACAACCCTCTCAACCTGAGTGGCAACTTTCAGGGATCTATGTACATGGACACCGAGATCTCTCTGCTCATCCACATTGCCAAGAATCTTACCATTGGCCCAGTACTCTGTCTTCCTGTTATTCCTTCCAAAATGAATCACCTCACTTTTCTGCATTGAACTCCATTTGCCACCTCTCAGCCCAGCGCTGCAGTTTATCTATGTCCCTCTGTAACTTGTAACATCCTTCCGCACTGTCCACAACTCCACCAACTTTAGTGTCATCTGCAAATTTACTCACCCTTCTACACCCTCCTCCAGGAAATTTAT
The DNA here is from genome assembly GCF_047496885.1 of Scyliorhinus torazame. Lineage (NCBI taxonomy): Eukaryota > Metazoa > Chordata > Chondrichthyes > Carcharhiniformes > Scyliorhinidae > Scyliorhinus > Scyliorhinus torazame. Next base: position 288,661,775 of record NC_092711.1, on the reverse strand, counting down.
AAAAATGACAAACAGCAGTGGCCCCAAAACAGATCCTTGTGGTACACCACTAGTAACTGGAATCCAGTCTGAACACTTCCCATCAACCACCACCCTTTGTCTTCTTCCAGCTAGCCAATTTCTGATCCAAACAGCTAAATCTCCCTGAATCCCATGCTTCCGTATTTTCTGCAGTAGCCTACCGTGGGGAACCTTATCAAACGCTTTACTGAAATCCATATACAGCACATCAACTGCTTTACCCTCATCCAACTGTTTGGTCACCTTCTCAAAGAACTCAATAAGGTTTGTGAGGCACGACCAACCCTTCACAAAACCGTGCTGACTATGTCTAATCAAATTATTCCTTTCCAGATGATTATACACCCTATCTCTTATAAACCTTTCCCAGATTTTGCCCACAACAGAAGTAAGGCTCACTGGTCTATAATTACCAGGGTTGTCTCTACTCCCCTTCTTGAACAAGGGGACAACATTTGCTATCCTCCAGTCTTCTGGCACTATTCCTGTTGCCAAAGATGACTTAAAGATCAAAGCCAAAGGCTCAGCAATCTCCTCCCTAGCTTCCCAGAGAATCCTAGGATAAATCCCATCCGGCCCAGGAATACGTTTGTAATAAAATACATTTTTTAAATAAAATGTTGACGCCGACGCAGAATTCATGGACTTCCACGACAGCAATACTGGCGCCCAACCTGGATCAATTCAGCAACTGTGTGGGGCCTAGCACCGGCACCACGTGGAACACAATCGATTCCAATGAAAAATGGTGCGGGATTCGGCGGATCCGTGATTGACACTTGGGAGGCTGACAAGCTGCAGCTGCATATACACATTACAATCCCTACACACACTTATCCCAGCCAACAAGCTGGCACTGATTGTGCTGGAGCACGCACATACAGTTGGTGGGTTGGCTGGGGCCAGAAGGCATCTGGGGGGATGGCCTGGGGAGACACCAAATTGACCCCTGACCCTAGGTTCAGTAGGTTGTCAGCGGCATGCGTAGCTGCTTTTTCAGCTATGGCAATGGTGATCCGTGCCCGTCCACCCTGACTCCACAGGCCAGATCCTGGCCACGCCCTGGCAGATACCACTCTCTCTCTCCCCCCCCCCCCCGCCCCCCCCAATGGCACAATTGTCACCAAACCATGGCGATGTTGGACACTTTCTGTACCCCCTCTCTCCCTATTCATAACGCCGGTTTCATGATTTTTAAGAGCACAAGTGAACCACGCCACCGGGAACTCGGCCCATCGGAGGTGGAGCATCACGGAGGCCCCGAAGAATACTGATATGCAAACGGTGTCTACTATACATACATTCCGGACCCCACTGACGCCGCTGTAGAGGTGATGGAGAATAACGATTTGACATCAAATCTGCACACTGTGTGATTTTGCCGTCGGATCTATTCTCCGCCCAGTCGCTTTTCCCAATTTCGCCGTCGGCTAACGGAGAATCTCACCCATAGTCTCCAGGTTCAATACTGGGTCTCCCACTGGGATATTTCTTGTAAGGCAGCTATTACAAACAAGCTCAGGATAGTCAGGGTTTTTGTTATTGAATGATTTTTGCTGACAAATGGCTTGTATATGAATATCAATTGAGAGATATTGAAATATTCTGCACTCTCTCACGCTAGGGATGACATCTACCTTGCACATCACAACACTCTCTGTATTTGCTGGGGGTTAAACATCAGATAACACAGAAAGGGGAAAGGTATAGGAAGACGTGCTTGAGAAAAGCGCACGGTGCCACCGCTGTGTTTCCGCTGCTCGGCCACCCGAGCACCTTCGGTCGGCCACCCGCCTCTGGCGGTTGCGGCCTCCCAGATTCGGCTGCAAATGGAGTCGGTGTTTGTGACGGTCGGAACAACGAGTTTCGATCAACTCATCCAGGAGGTGTCATCGGCAAGGACGGCGCGGGTGGGTGGACTCCGAGACTGGGGGAGGGGGGAGTAATGAGGAGTGGAATGAGAGGGCAGGATGGGATTGGGGGAAGTAAGGAGCGAGGAGGAGGCGCAGAAACTGAGTGAGGAGCAATTGCGGAGGCCTGAGGGTGTAAAGGATGAAGCGGGGGTGAAGGGCAAAGTGAGGGACCATGGGGGAGAGGGAGTTGGGCGGGGAGAGGAGTCAGTGAGTGGGGGAGTCTGGGGGTGAGGGAGGAGTTGGGTGAGGGCAGAGTCGGGGTGAGGGTGGAGATGGGGTGAGGGCGGAGTCTGGGGAGTGAGGGCAGAGTCTGGGGGTGAGGGAATGAGGGTGTAGTCTGGGGGTGAGGGTGGCGTCAGGTGTGGGTGGAGTCTGAGGTGAGGGAGTGAGGGCAGAGTGGGGGTGAGGGCAGAGTCTGGGGGTGAGGGCAGAGTGGGAGTGAGGGTAGGGTCTGGGGTGAGGGTGCAGTCTGGGGGTGAGGGCGGAGTCTGGGGGTGAGGGCAGAGTCTGGGGTGAGGGAGTGATAGTGGGAGAGAGGGTGAGGGGTTGGAATAAGGGGATGAGTTAGGGGGAACATGAAGGGTGGTGTGAGAGGGGGTGATGGATAAGGAGGGAACAACGGCAGATAATGGAAGGGATTGGGAAAGATTTGATGGAAGGGGTTGGAGGGGATAAGAGGAAGATGGAGCGGGTGGAAGTGAGATGGGAGGGGGGGTGAGCAGGCGAAATGGGGAGGGAGGGGGATAGGGTGAGTGTTAGAAAGGACAATGTTGGAGGGGGAGGGCCTATGAGTTGGGGTATTGCAGCTTTAGGGGTGGAGTGAAGGGAGGGAGGGTGGAGCGGGAGGGGGTGTGGGGCAGCAGAGTGAGGGGGAGCAGGGAGTTGGGGCGAGGAAGTGTAGGGGAGGTGGGAGTGATGGGGAGGTTAGATGCAGGGGCGGAGTGGGAGTGAAAAGAGGGAATGAGGAGGGGGATTAGGGCAGAGAGGGTGTAAGAGGGGAGGAGTGATTGGGACAGGAGTGGTGGAATGAATGTGATGGTGACGTGGGTGAATTGGGCAGAATGAGGAGGAAATGCAGTCTGGGGAGGTGTGGTGGAGAGTGGCAAGAATGTGGTGAGGGTGGGGAAGAGGCATGGCAGGAGAGGGGAGGGATATTAGGGGTTGGTTTAGCACAGTGGGCTAAGACAGCTGGCTTGTAATGCAGAACAAGACCAGCAGCGCAGGTTCAATTCCCGTTCCAGCTTCCCCCAACAGGCGCCGGAATGTGGCAATTAGGGGCTTTTCACAGTAACTTCATTGAAGCCTACTTGTGACAATAAGCGATTATTATTATTATGGTGGCGGAGAGGGGCAGAGAGGACTATGGTGGAAGAAGCGGACAGGTGTGGCAGGGAGAGGGGGCGAGTGGGGAAGGGGCTTGATGGGAGAGATCGAAGTGGGGCAGATGTAGCAGAGAGTGGGGCTGAAAGCCAAATTAAAGACGTGCTGAATTTTCTCTGTCAGTCCTATGAACTGTTTTCATACATACCTGTTCGAATATCATGCATTTTGAAATTTAAATTGGAATCAAAAATGTAATTTTTAAATTTTGGAGATGTCATCAAATTGTGGCCTGGAGATAATAGTCATTAAGCAACTTTATGCTGTAACTGGAGCATTCCTGGGATATTTTGATAATTCCTCTACAGCACATATAATGAGCCTAGACAAAAGCCTGGTACTTGAAAGTTGGTAAAAGTTATATTATGGGCATATTAAAGATCCCAAGGAGAATTAATTGCCATTCCCTACTGGGCATTGATTCATATGGACATTGATCCTCAAACATTTTGCTCAGTTGCATTTTCATACTGGGCATCTCCTCTTGGAGGGACATCCACCCTTGTCATTCATAGACCTGCTACATAAATGGAATGGGTGTTTGTGCCAGTTTTCAGGCATGATGAACATCTGTGACCCTGAAGTGAGTTATTTTTAAAACTTCAATTGTTGGATCTCGCACCCTCTCGCCACCCCTCATTTGTGAAATTTTTATTCTGTAGTACGCAAATAAGTTGATGTCAGCATGTAACTATCACCTATGTTGGTAACACCCACCTAGAAGGTTGTAGAACAAACGCCACATCATTTTTTGAAGCGGTAATTTAGGCGAGCACTCTCATATAACACTGAGGCAGTGGTTTCTTTTGGATGGCCCGGAACTCCCACCCATCAACAACACCTTTTAGAGAGTACAAACACTTCTTCTCATTCCATCAGGTATGCTTGTCCGTGGGTGGGGTGCAGATCTGGTAGACGGTGTGTTTGCTGACCCCCACCCGGGTTGAAGACTCGCACAGCAGTGGATTCTTGCGGCAGGGAGGATGCCCGCTTTCCATCGGCGTGGTCGCCCCAGGGTGGGAGTGTGGACTGTAGTTGCTGGTCCCCTTCCGGGCTGAAGACTTACTTTCACTCCCCTATTCTCCCATAAACCAGCTGCACGGGAGTCTCCCGTGACAGGCACAAGCCCATCCACAGTGCCCCATCCTCCTGTGCCGCAATCCTCCCCCTCCCACTGTGTCCCTTGCTCTCTCCTTCCTTTCCTCACTGATCTGCTTACCTTTATGGGGGGAGAGTACGTTATACCACCTCACTCTTCCACCCCACCCCAGCCTATTTACGATTGCTGACACGACAAAGTCCACATCGGGGCAGGTGTGGCACTTGCCCTAAACGCCACTCCATCTACATGCGGGGGTGGTGGCCTCCTCGGCCTCCACTGTCCCCGCAGCCCCGCCACCATTCTGGGGGCTCACCCGCAAGCTGGGGGTTAAGTACTATGCTCACCCCACCATGACCACAGAGGCAATAGACCGGGCCGTCAGCCCCTTGGCCATTGTGGCTGCCTCTCGCATGTAAGGCAATGCCGTGTTTTTCCTGAGGTCTGAGCGGGAAGTCCACCTCGCCCTTGAAAAGGGGCTCACGGTGGGCGGGGCCTACGTGACGATGGACCCTCTTGAGTCCACCGAGAGTGTCATACTATTGAACGTCCCGCCCTATCTCCCTACGGAGATCATACATAGATTCATAGAATTTACAGTGCAGAAGGAGGCCCATCGAGTGCACCGGCTCTTGGAAAGAGCAACCTACTTAAGCCCACGCCTCCCCTGATCCCAGTAACCACAGCTAACCTTTTTGGAGACTTAGGGCAATTTATCATGGCCAATCCACCTAACTTGCACATTTTTGGACTGTGGGAGGAAGCCGGAGTACCCAGAGGAAACCCACGCAGACACGGGGAGAACGTGCACACTCTGCACAGACAGTGACCGAGCCGGGAATCAAACCTGGCACCCTGGAACTGTGAAGCAACTACTACCGTGCCGCCCCAGATCCACCTCCAACTACTGGGGGAGGTGCGATATGAGGTGGCGGCGCTACCGTTCGGCTTGAAGGATGGCACATCTACTTCCGGCACCAGGCTTTTGTCCGCCTGGCTCAGGAGGAGGTATTAGAGAGGGGATTGGAAGTCTCCCATCAAGTCTGCAGATGGCGTACAGCGCCATGCCTGCAAGAAGGTGAGGCACATGTGGAAGAATTGCCCCACCTCCAAAGCTGCCGTGGCCACTAAGGTGGCTGCAGCTGGCACTGCTGCCCCCTTTCCCACCACCACCCTCAAACGGGGGTAGGCCACGCCAATGCCTACTGACACCACAGCCACCGGTATGGAGGAGGGAAGGCGTCCGCAAGACCCAGAAAAGACGAGGTGGGGGTTGGGTTCAGACACCTCCAACCCTATGCCCCAGAACACCGGCTCTGGAGCTACTAGAACACGCAGACGCCCCACCACATACTGGACCCATTGACGTCTTAGCGTCAGGCACTGGGCCTAGTGTTGCTTCAGCGCAGGACAGCAAGGGTGGTAGCGGTAATGCACACGACCCCGAGCCGGTGAGGAAAGCAACCATGTCACGGCACTGGGGGCAGAGTGCCGAGGGAAATGGGGGCGATGGAGGTTTCCTCGGCGCAGGCCCCCCCTGCCCCGTAAGCGGTGCCACTCCTTGGAGGGGGTGGAAGCATCGTTCACGGTCGCCCCCCCGTCCCGGTACGGAGGGGGTGGTGCTCCGACTCCTGTCTCTCGACACCATACCCCCCACAGGGAAACTTAAAAGGAGAAACATATATTAGCCCCTGAACTGTAGCAGCGCCCCCTCCGCCCCAACCTTCGACGCCGGGCCTCCCAATCTCCATTCTGGAGCTTTTCCAGGAATTGTTCCCGGACCTACCTGGTGGCCTGGGTTGCAGAAGGAGCTGGGTCTGAGCCACCACCTCCCTCTGGCCCGATATCCTGAGAGGAGCCCGCAACGAACCCTTCTGTCGACGATCGGGGGGGGGGTGGGATCAAGGCAGGTCCAGGGCTAGTTGGTGGGTCCGTTCCATCTGCCACACTCAAAGATCGGTCCCAGAAGGCATCTGCCCAGAGGAGGACATCTGCTCGGTGGGGGGCACAGGGATGATTTATAGTCCATCTGTAGCGAGGCAGTGGACTCGCAACATCAGCGCCCCCCCCCCCCAAAACTCGGAACTCCCTGGCATCTATACGTGTAAACCGTGGTCGCAAATGCCGAGTGCAACTAGCCCTCGACTGGTAGACAGATGTGGCGCTGCTTGTTAAGTCTTCCCGCGCCTATGTAAAAGAGGCAGGAGATAATCGAGCAACTTAAATTTCTCCTCGCCGGTTACCAGAGGGTGCTCCATCCGAGCACTAAAAAGGTGACGGCGAATGTGGCACCTTACTGCTGACATTGAGGTGATCACAGCCAGCCTCAACATCAGTGGTAGCAAGGACATGCTCTGCAGGTTCCAGAACATCTCGGTCCTCTGAGACGGGAAGTAAGCTGCGTGCAACCTGTGAGAAACCCACACTGCTCTGAGACACAAAACCACGTGGTCCTGGAGTGGCGAGGGAGGAGGGGGGGGGGGGTCTCTACGTGAGCCATCTGACCTCATATTTAGGTGGGGTAGCTATCTTGTTGGCCCCACATTGTCAGCCGGAGATCTTGGGGGTTAAGGAGCCAGTGCCAGGCCGGTTGCTGCACCCGACAGTTCACGAGGGGGGTGAGGTACTTCACTTTGTGAATGTCTACCCTCCCCAGGCTGGCCAGCAACAGATGACTTCGAGAAGGTGTCCACTCATCTTGGCACCATCGCCCTGGGTGAGTGCATCGTCCGGGGGGATTTTAAACGCACCCTTGGGACAAGGGACTGCCTCGGTACCCAGTGCGGCTCTCGTGCAGTGGTGAAGTTAAGGAACCTGGTCGGATTCTTCGACTTGGTGGACATCTGGCGGACTCTCCGTTCTGACTCCAGCATCTTCACCTTTGTGAGGCCTGGGGTTGGAGCGCCCTGAATCAACTGTCTACATTTCAAGGGCGTACCTGCCCGCATCCCGACGGTCTCTGTGCAGCAGGTGCCGTGCTCGGAAAACCGTCTAGTGTGGGCAAGGCTGGCCTATCTCGCGCTCAGTCGGGGTCTGCATGTTGGCATTTTAACAACCTGCTGCTGGAGGACGATGAGTTTCTGGGCTTGTTTCGTCGCTTCTGGGCCGGCTGGAGAAGGAAGCGGGGAGGTTTTCTCTCCTTGAGGTTATGGTGGGACGTGGGCAAGATTCAGTGCATGCCTTTGTGAGTGGGTCAACAATGAGGCGGAAATCCAGGAGTTGGAGAAGGAGGTGCTCGACCTGGAGTCATCTCTCAGTCAGCCCGCTGAGGACCTTGCCCTGTGGCTGGCCTACAGATAGAAGAAGGGCATGCAGCAGGACCTGCAACTTGTTGGGTCCTGTGGCACATACCTGAGGTCACGGATCCAGATCGTCACGGACATGGACAGCAGCTCCCCCTTCTACTCGCTTGGAAACAAGGCATGGGGTCCGCCAGCAGCTCCTTATGCTGCTGCCCGACTACAGGCCTGTCATCTCGGACCCTGTGGATATCAGGGACCGAACCCAAAGCTTCTACAGTGCCCTCTTCTCCCCGAATCAGTCCAGTGAGGATCCTTGTAGAGTTTTGTGGGAGGACCTACTGCAGGATGGCCCAGAGGGCACTGGGAGGCTTGATGCCTCTAAACCTGGAGGAGCTGATGTGCCTGTGTTTCCAAGTGACGACCTTCCGGCTTCAGACCTTGCAGTGATATCTTTACATTGAGCCCCCTTCACGATGTTGTGCCCTGGCGACTCATTTCTTCAGCCAGGTGCACAACCTAAATTATGACATGCAGCTCTATTCATAGAACTGCGGGGTCTTCGTTACCCCTGCAGGTGCAGCCCGTGTTTTACCAGGACCATCTCAAAGTTTGGAGCATGGTCGCCTCGAGCCATAGCCCTCCCCCATCAGTAGTGATGGCTGTCAAGAGGGAGCTGCTACTCAGGAATCCGCACCTCCACCAATACCATTTTGAGTGGCTGGTGGAGGAGCGGACTGTGGCTGCTGGGCTGACTAGGATCGGGGACGTGCAGGGTAGCGGAGGAGTGGGCTTGATGACACTCCACGAGTTAGCACAATGTGCGACAGTGGACATCCGGCTTGCAGCCGATGCCATCCGAGGCTTCAGAACGGTCATACTCGGACCCGATGGCACTCACGGTCTAGAGGTCGCACAGGTGTGTGGTGGTCTCCCGTCTGAGCGAACCTCTGCTGAGAGGGAATTCCTCATTGGCTCTAAGCCCTGAAACCTTCCTCAGAGGCAGGTGCCCCACAATCCTAGCTGCCTCGTGAAAATGGCCTCCGTTCCTTTTCTTTTTTCTTTCTTCTAAATTTAGAGTACCCAATTCATTTTTCCCAATTAAGGGGCAATTTAGCGTGGCCAATCCACCTAGCCTGCACATCTTTGGGTTGTGGGGGTGAAACCCACGCAAACACGGGGAGAATGTGCAAACTCCACACGGACAGTGAACCAGAGCCGGGATTGAACCTGGGACCTCGGCGCCGTGAGGTAGCAGGGCTAGCCCACTGTGCCACTGTGCTGCCCCCTCCGTTCCTTTTCAAACTGCACGTATTCTGTACAGGCTGCTGCTGCACATCCTTCACCTTATCCTTGCCCGTCGCCCGGACACTCCAAGACGTGCCTTGTTGCCAGCCAGCGGCTGAGGTCCCCACTGGAGATCCCTCTATGGAGGAGACCTCCCCCTCAATCTTGGGAATGTGGGGTGGAGGGGGATGTATGCAGCAGTGCCGTATAATCACTGATTGCATCGGATCATGGACTCCCAAGAGCAGCCTTGTGGAGTCCATGGTCCATGTTACATGTTATGGGCTGCACTCCCTTTTTAGTTTTCCAGAAAAATTTTGTTGAGGTTTTGTTTGCACTTCAACCCCACACTCCTGATCTGCAGGCACCCGGTGCGGAGAAGGCAGAGGACCTCCTTGTGATTTGGGCCTGCTCACCATTTATAGGTCCAGGCAGCAGACGACTTGAGGGGGTCGTCCGACCAGACTGTCTGCCCCTCTTCTGTGGCTTTATTTGCAGCCGGGTGTCCCTGGAAATGGAGCATGCGGTGTCCATAGGCACCATCTAGGCCTTCCCTGCCCGGTTGATACCGCAGGGGTGGAGTGCTTTATTGACTCCTTTAATTGCACTCTCATTTGATGTTTTTAAGTTTCCGTTGATCTTTGTTGCGTTCATGGCAGTGCCCCTATCAGGAGCGGCCCTTTTTGCTTTATCCTAAGTTTGTTTCCTTTCTTATAATTGGTTGACCTAAAAAGAGTTGGCAAATCCACCTAACCTACACATCTTTGGAGTTCTCCAGGCGAGGACCAACACTTCCCAATTAACAACACCAAAAACTGCTCATTTGTCTGATTGTTGTTTGCAGAATGTTGAATTCAAGATGGCTACCACATTTCTCTGCATGACAATAGTCACTGCACTTGAAAGTATTTCAAAGATTTTGGCCAAGGAAGGAATGGGATTCAGGGAATGAAAAGCAGATCACTTAGAGACCCCACTGGGAACATTTGCTAAGGCTGATCACAATTCGTGTGCCACCTCATTCTGGGTTCTATCAGTAATCAATTAAGCATTCACTCTAGAATAATTCCCGATTTTTAAAAATTTATTTTCAGTCGCAGCCTTTCCAGAGGAAATCAGAAACCATTCTGATATCCAAGTATATTACGTCCACTTACTAAGATCCTTTGTCACACCTTCAAAGAAAATCAATAAATAGGTTGCATTGGCCTTCATTAATCCAAATTAGCTATTGTTTATCATTTTATTTATATCCAGGTGCTGCACAATCTTAATACTGGCCTCCATAGCCTTACTAATTATGAATGTTGAACTCTCTGGTCTCTATTTTCTGAGTTATCTTTGCTACCTTTTTTAATCCCTTTTATCTGCTACCTCAGATTCACCTGAGGAAGGAGCAGCGCTCCGAAAGCTAGTGACATCGAAACAAACCTGTTGGACTTTAACCTGGTGTTGTAAGACTTCGTACTGACCTTTTTTTAAATGGGAAGAACATCTGGTCCTCTGGCATCTCTCCTGTATTCAGTGATTTCTGCAAGATTTGTGCCAGAGTTCTGGCAGTTTTCTCCTTTAGTTCTTTAAGAATCATTAGATGCATCTTTTACAACCCATAAGACTTATTAATCTTGTGTTTGCACAACTGCTCCACTGAATTAATGTAGGATCTGCCCCATTATTGTAATATTGGGTTATTGCTGATTCTTATCCTGTTCAGATTTGTTGGCCTTCTTCCCATATCACTTTATTGTTCACCCTTAGATTCTTCAAGATTTGGGCTACAGGAAGCTGATACTTCAGATTGGCCGGGGCTCTGTTGAACCAAAGCCTTTACTTGGATCAGATTTTACTCGTGAGGTTTATAGGTTCAAGGATTCAATAGCAGGTGACATACAGAATTCCGCACTCGTTATTAGTCATGCTGGTGAGTGTTCATCTCCAGTGAGTGTTGATTCTGTGTGTTAATAAGAAAGAAAAAAGAGTTGCACTTATAAAGTGCCTTTCATGACCAAAGCACTTTACATACATTGAAGTACTTGTTGAAGTGTAAACGTGCTCGAAATGTGGCAGCCAATTTGCTCAAGGCAAACTCCCACAAACAGCAATATGATAATAAAAGCAAAATATTTCAAATGCTGGAGATCAGAAATAAAACCAGGAAGTGCTGAAAATTTCAGCAGGTATGGCAGCATCTACGGCGAGAGAAGAAGTGATAATGTCTTGAGGTCAATATGATGGCTGTCTAAGGAAAAGGGAGGTGTAATGAAGCATAAATCCTCTGTTGATGACTCGGTAATGTAAATATAATGTCTTCTGGTGCTTCTTCCAAATCCCTGACCCTTACTGCCTAGAAATACAAAGGCAGCAGGCATATGAGAACACAACCACCTGCATGTTCCCTCCAAGTCACATACCATCCTGACGTGGCAATATATTGCTGTCCTTCACAGTTACTGTGACTCCCTTTCAGCAAGTGTCTCCGGATAATGAACAGGAAACCTGGCAGATTTTCCTTTGCTTAGCCAAGCAGCACTAAAGCTAATTATAATGCTCCAACTACTATTGTGCACGAGATCAGCTAACAGCACAGACTGGAGATGGAATCTGTGACCTGTACTCGCTCATTTAACTCGCCAGATAAATTCAATAAACATTCGAGAGAGAAACTCAGTGTTCAGGGTAAAAATTGTAATAATGGAATTTAACCATCATTCAGCTATTAATTTAAAATATAATGCCATTATTTTCTTGCAATTGTTACTCAGGCTTGTGGTAATTCCATAGAATTTTCAGCATAGAAACTAGTCATTTTGTCCAGCTGATCCATGCCTGTGTTTATACACTGCATGAGACTATTTCAACCCTGCCCTCCTATCCCTCAAATCCCTTCTCCCTCATGCAGGCCTCAGGCCTCCCCTTATATGTGTCGATTCTCTATGCTTGAACAGCAAGTTTCAGGTTTTCGCCATTGTGTGGAAGAAACTCCTTGTAAATTCTTCATTTGTTCTGTTACTGGTTATCTTATTTTTATCCCCCTTTGTTCTAGATTCACCCACGTATGGAAATGGTTTCTCCACATCTATGCTGTCGAACCCATTCATGTTTTTAAAAACCTTTATCCTGTAGATATTACCTCCCGACATTACCTCCCTGCTTTAATATTCTGTTCCTCTAGAACTAGGTACTTTGTTTGAATACCTTTGAGTCAGCAACACACAATGCACTTATTATTTGCGTCCTGTTTGATGCCCAATTTTAGCAAAAAAAAAAATCACAATTGTCTCCTAGATTATATGTTTCTGATACTATCTGCTGCCTCAATGACAACACCATCATGGATTAATTTAAAAGTATTTCCAGCAGAAGGTGTCGTGTTGTGTGTTCCGATACACAAACGAACCAACACGTTTGTGGATGGTACAACTCTGTTTTATTATTCTGTACAATAATAACTATTAACTTCTGGCTATGGTTCGTACTTCACCAGCTAACCTGTGGACCCAGCCCTAGCACTATCTTTGTGAGGCACTCAGCACATGGTGTATGTCTGAGTGGCACGCTGTGAGCTCTGTGTTCTGAGCTATCTCCTGGTAGAATGAGCGGGAACTGTGGTGTTCCCTGTTTTATAGTGCGTGTGCTCTCACTGGTGATTGGCTGCGATGTGTGTGTGTGTTGGTTGGTCCATCTACCTGTCCATCAGTGTGTGTGTGTGATTGCACCATGATATGTTAATATGGATATCATGACATCCCCCCTTTTCACAAAGATATGTGCCTACATGGTAATAAATATTGGTGTGTACTGAGTGCATCTGAGTATGTGTGTGCAATATTTACAACATGTACATGAGGCTAAAATATATACATAGGAAGCTGTCAGGTGCAACAGAGCAACGAGGGTGGTGGGCACGGGAGCAATAGGTCAGAAGGTGAGAGCATTGAGGGAGAACTAGAGAATAGGGACAGTGGGGCTCTGAGGCAGAGCAGACAGGGAGAAGTTGCTGAACACAGCGGGTCTGAAGTGCATATGTTTTAATGCAAGAAGTATTACGGGTCAGGCAGATGAACTTAGAGCTTGGATTAGTACTTGGAATTATGATGTTGTTGCCATTACAGAGACCTGGTTGAGGGAAGGGCAGGATTGGCAGCTAAAAGTTCCAGGATTTAGATGTTCCAGGCGGGATAGAGGGGGATGTAAAAGGGGAGGCGGAGTTGCGCTACTGGTTAGGGAGAATATCACAGCTGTACTGCGGGAGGACACCTCAGAGGGCAGTGAGGCTATATGGGTAGAGATCAGGAATAAGAAGGGTGCAGTCACAATGTTGGGGTTTACTACAGGCCTCCCAACAGCCAGCGGGAGATAGAGGAGCAGATAGGTAGACAGATTTTGGAAAAGAGTAAAAACAACAGGGTTGTGGTGATGGGAGACTTCAACTTCCCCAATATTGACTGGGACTCACTTAGTGCCAGGGGCTTAGACGGGGCGGAGTTTGTAAGGAGCATCCAGGAGGGCTTCTTAAAACAATATGTAGACAGTCCAACTAGGGAAGGGGCGGTACTGGACCTGGTATTGGGGAATGAGCCCGGCCAGGTGGTAGATGTTTCAGTAGGGGAGCATTTCGGTAACAGTGACCACAATTCAGTAAGTTTTAAAGTACTGGTGGACAAGGATAAGAGTGGTCCTAGGATGAATGTGCTAAATTGGGGGAAGGCTAATTATAACAATATTAGGTGGGAACTGAAGAACATAGATTGGGGGCGGATGTTTGAGGGCAAATCAACATCTGACATGTGGGAGGCTTTCAAGTGTCAGTTGAAAGGAATTCAGGACCGGCATGTTCCTGTGAGGAAGAAGGATAAATACGGCAATTTTCGGGAACCTTGGATAACGAGAGATATTGTAGGCCTCGTCAAAAAGAAAAAGGAGGCATTTGTCAGGGCTAAAAGGCTGGGAACAGACGAAGCCTGCGTGGAATATAAGGAAAGTAGGAAGGAACTTAAGCAAGGAGTCAGGAGGGCTAGAAGGGGTCACGAAAAGTCATTGGCAAATAGGGTTAAGGAAAATCCCACGGCTTTTTACACGTACATAAAAAGCAAGAGGGTAGCCAGGGAAAGGGTTGGCCCACTGAAGGATAGGCAAGGGAATCTATGTGTGGAGCCAGAGGAAATGGGCGAGGTACTAAATTAATACTTTGCATCAGTATTCACCAAAGAGAAGAAATTGGTAGATGTTGAGTCTGGAGAAGGGTGTGTAGATAGCCTGGGTCACATTGAGATCCAAAAAGACGAGGTGTTGGGTGTCTTAAAAAATATTAAGGTAGATAAGTCCCCAGGGCCTGATGGGATCTACCCCAGAATACTGAAGGAGGCTGGAGAGGAAATTGCTGAGGCCTTGACAGAAATCTTTGGATCCTCACTGTCTTCAGGGGATGTCCCGGAGGACTGGAGAATAGCCAATGTTGTTCTTCTGTTTAAGAAGGGTAGCAAGGATAATCCAGGGAACTACAGGCCGGTGAGCCTTACTTCAGTGGTAGGGAAATTACTGGAGAGAATTCTTCGAGACAGGATCTACTCCCATTTGGAAGCAAATGGACGTATTAGTGAGAGGCAGCATGGTTTTGTGAAGGGGAGGTCGTGTCTCACTAACTTGATAGAGTTTTTCGAGGAGGTCACTAAGATGATTGATGCAGGTAGGGCAGTGGATATAGTCTATATGGACTTCAGTAAGGCCTTTGACAAGGTCCCTCATGGTAGACTAGTACAAAAGGTGAAGTCACACGGGATCAGGGGTGAGCTGGCACGGTGGATACAGAACTGGCTAGGTCATAGAAGGCAGAGAGTAGCAATGGAAGGATGCTTTTCTAATTGGAGGGCTGTGACCAGTGGTGTTCCACAGGGATCAGTGCTGGGACCTTTGCTGTTTGTAGTATATATAAATGATTTGGAGGAAAATGTAACTGGTCTGATTAGTAAGTTTGCAGATGACACAAAGGTTGGTGGAATTGCGGATAGCTATGAGGACTGTCAGAGGATACAGCAGGATTTAGATTGTTTGGAGACTTGGGCGGAGAGATGGCAGATGGCGTTTAATCCGGACAAATGTGAGGTAATGCATTTTGGAAGGTCTAATGCAGGTAGGTGAATATACAGTGAATGGTAGAACCCTCAAGAGTATTGAGAGTCAAAGAGATCTAGGAGTACAGGTCGACAGGTCACTGAAAGGGGCAACACAGGTGGAGAAGGTAGTCAAGAAGTCATACGGCATGCTTGCCTTCATTGGCCGGGGCATTGAGTATAAGAATTAGCAAGTCATGTTGCAGCTGTATAGAACCTTAGTTAGGCCACACTTGGAGTTTAGTGTTCAATTCTGGTCGCCACACTACCAGAAGGATGTGGAGACTTGAGAGAGGGTGCAGAAGAGATTTACCAGAATGTTGCCTGGTATGGAGGGCATTAGCTATGAGGAGCGGTTGAATAAACTTGGTTTGTTCTCACTGGAACGAAGGAGGTTGAGGGACGACCTGATAGAGATCTACAAAATTATGAGGGGCATAGACAGAGTGGATAGTCAGAGGCTTTTCCCCGGGGTAGAGGGGTCAATTACTAGGGGGCATAGGTTTAAGGTGAGAGGGGCAAGGTTTAGAGTAGATGTACGAGGCAAGTTTTTTACGCAGAGGGTAGTGGGTGCCTGGAACTCGCTACCGGAGGAGGTGGTGGAAGCAGGGACGATAGTGACATTTAAGGGGCATCTTAACAAATACATTAATAGGATGGGAATAGAGGGATACGGACCCAGGAAGTGTAGAAGATTGTAGTTTAGTCGGGCAGCATGGTCGTCACGGGCTTGGAGGGCCGAAGGGCCTGTTCCTGTGCTGTACATTTCTTTGTTCTTGTTCTTTGAGGTTGTACCACAAACAAAACAAGTGCAATCATCAAATATCGAAAAAGAACTCCTGGAACGACAAGAAAGAAACACGTTAACATTATTGCACAACAAGTCAGTGAGTCCAATGTGCAGACAGGCTCAGAAGTTCAGTTTATTAGGTGGGCGACGAATTCGGGTTGACCGCTTCAAGGGTGGGTCAGGATCCACCGGCTGAGGAATGGGCCTGGCCACGGGCAAGAGAGAAGTAGGCAGAGTGGCAGGAAGCTCCACGAAGTCGACATCAGGGACAGCAGGAGGGTGTGGCACCGGTGCATGATCACGTAGCGAGCGCGGAAGCAGCCGAAGGGCCCGGCGATTACGCCGGCGAATGGAGCCATCAGGCATGCGAACCAGGAACGAGCGGGGAGCCACGCAGCGGTTGCCGACCAGCCACCCGTTGTCTCCAGGCGCCAGGGCAGGAAGATCAGTTGCCCGAGTGTCATGTGCCACCTTCTGCTGAGCACGCTGCTGTTGCATCCTTTGCAGTACTGGAGCATGGTCGGGTTTAGGAACATGAATGGACGGCACAGTGGTCCTGAGGGTGCGACCCATCAACAGCTGGGCTGGCGAGAGACCTGTGGACAGTGGGGCCGAGCGATAGGCCAGCAGGGCTAAACAGAAGTCAGATCCGGCATCAGCAGCCTTGCAGAGGAGCCGCTTCACGATAGACTCCCTTTTCCGCTTTGCCATTCGACTGGGGATGCAAAGGGCTGGAGGTCACGTGTGTGAAGCCGTATGAAGCGGCAAAAGAAGACCATTCTTGGCTCGCAAAACAGGGCCCGTTGTCTGACATGACGGCAAGCGGAATGCCATGGCGAGCGAAGGTTTCTTTGCATGCTCTGATGACAGCTGATGATGTCAAGTCGTGCAGGCGTATGACCTCCGGATAATTGGAAAAATAGTCAATTATAATGACGTAGTCCCTGCCGAGCGCATGAAAGAGGTCCACACCCACCTTTGCCCAGGGGGACGTTACCAACTCATGGGGCTGAAGTGTCTCAGGGGGTTGCGCCGGCTGAAACCCTTGGCAGGTGGTGCAATTGAGCACCATGTTGGCGATGTCATTGCTGATGCCTGGCCAGTACACAGCTTCTCGGGCCCTCCGCCTGCACTTTTCAACCCTGAGATTGCCTTCGTGCAATTGTTCGAGGACAAGCCGGTGCATGCTGTGTGGGATCACAATCCGGTCCAACTTTAGGAGGACACCATCAATGACAGCCAAGTTGTCCCGGACATTGTAGAATTGTGGGCACTGCCCTTGAGCCACCCTTCCGTCATGTGGCGCATCACACGTTGTAGAAGGGGGTCAGCCGCAGTCTCACGGCGAATGTGGGCCAGACGTGCATCAGTAGGCGGCAGATTGGCCGATGTGAAGGCTACGTGTGCGTCGACCTGACAAACGAACCCCTCCGATTTGGGTGTGCCCACTGCTCTGGACAGGGCATCCGCGATGATGAGGTCCTTTCCCGGGTTGTAGACAAGTTGGAAGTCGTACCTCCGGAGCTTGAGCAGAATGCGCGGGAGGTGAGGGGTCATCTCGTTGAGGTCCTTCTGAATGATGCCGACCAGGGGGCGATGGTCAGTCTCCACAGTGAACTGCGGAAGACCATACACATAGTCATGGAATTTATCGATGCCGGTTAACAAACCCAGGCACTCCTTTTCAATCTGCGCATAGTGCTGTTCTGTGGGGGTCATGGCCTGCGAGGCATAGGGGACCGGGGCCCATGGTGCAGTGTCGTCCCGTTGCAGGAGTACCGCCCCAATGCCGGACTGGCTGGCATCCGTCGAGATCTTTGTGTCCCGAGTAGTGTCGAAGAACGCCAATACAGGGGCGGTGGTGAGCTTGATCTTGAGCTCCTCCCATTCCTTCTGGTGTGCGGGCAGCCACTGGAATTACGTAGTCTTCTTGACCAGGTGGCGAAGAGCCGTTGTGTGCGAGGCAAGGTTAAACTTCCCCAGGAAGTTGACCATCCCGAGAAACCGTAGCACTGCCTTTTTGTCTGCCGGCTGCGGCGTGGCTGCAATAGCTGCCACTTTGTCCGCATCCGGACGCACCCCTAACCGGGATATGTGGTCCCCCAGAAACTTTAGCTCAGTTTGGCCAAAAGAACACAAGGCTCGGTTGAGGCGCAGGCCATGATCTTGTAACCGTGCAAAGACACGCTGGAGACGACTGATGTGCTCCTGTGGTGTGGTGGACCAGATGATGACGTCGTCAACATAGACGCGCACCCCTTCGATGCCCTCCATCATCTGTTCCATGATGCAATGAAACACCTCAGGTGCCGAGATGATGCCAAACGGCATCCTATTGTAGCAGTATCTGCCAAAGGGAGTGTTGAAAGTGCACTCCTGCTGGACTGATCCAGCTGAATCTGCCAAAAACCCTTTGAGGCATCAAGCTTGGTGAAAATTTTAGCCCGGGCCATTTCGCTCGTGATTTCTTCCCGTTTGGGTATGGGGTAGTGTTCCCTCATGATGTTATTGTTCAGGTCTTTCGGGTCGATGATCCGGAGCTCGCCAAAGGGCTTTTTTACGCACACCATGGAGCTGACCCATGGCGTTGGCTCCGTGACCCAGGAAAGCACTCCTTGGTCCTGCAGATCCTGCAGCTGCTGCTTGAGGCGGTCCTTGAGTGGTGCTGGGACTCTACGAGGTGCGTGAATGACCAGGGTGGCGTCCGGTTTGAGCCGTATTCTGTAAGTGTAGGGCAGTGTGCCCATGCCCTTGAAACTTCCTGGTTGTGGGCGAGGAGCGAGTGGAGCTGCGCCCTAAAGTCTGCATCCGGGAAGTCGGACATGCCTTCTGGAGACAGAGTGTGTACCCGCTGAACGAGGTGGAGGATCTTGCATGCCTGTGCGCCTAACAGAGAGTCCTTCGAGGATCCAACTATCTCAAAAGACAGTGTGGCTGTGTATGAATTGTGTGCAACCTCGAGCTGGCAGGACCCCATGGCCGGGATGATGTTCCCGTTGTAATTGACCAGCTGACAGTGGGATGGCCGAATCGGTGATTTGACCTTCAAGGTGTGGAAGGCTGACCATGCAATGAGATTGGCGGAGGTACCAGTGTCTAAGCGGAATGCGATTGGTGATCGGTTGACCGTTAGGGTGGCACACCATTCATCACCCGGATTAATGCTGTGCACTGGCATCGGCTGGTGGGTCGTACCTGGGGACATCCGGTTCCTGTCTATTACCACAACGCGGAAGGGTTCCCGGTCGTCGGTATCACCGGTCTGCACGAGGATATGACTCGGTGTATGGGAGCTGAATGGCCCTCACGTCCCTGCGAGGCTGGCGGAATTGGGGAGAGTTGGCAGGTTGAACTGCTCTACAGCACAGCAGACAGCGTAGTGGCCCATCCTACCACAGCGGAGGCATTGTCGCGTTTTGGCTGGACATTGCCGCTTTAAGTGTGCGGATCCACAGTTGCCGCACGTCGTGACGTCATGGCGTTCGTTGCGCCACCGCGCATGCACGGTGCGGTCCTGCGTAGAGTGCGCCTGCGCATCACGTCTCTCTGCGTCAACGTCCCTTTTGGCGCGTACAAGCGCGGGTGGCCTCGAAAAGCGCGCGAAATGGCCGCCCTCGTCCGGGCCGCGGGGAACTCGATCAACTGGACCCGCTCGGCCTCCTAGGGCCCCTGCCGTGTCGATTCGGCCGCCTGGAATTGGGAGTACCGGCTGGTCGCGTTTTCGTGGAGGACGCAGGTTTCGATGGCGGTGGCTAGGGTGAGGCGCTTTATTTTGAGGAGCTGGTGGCGTAGGGTGTCCGAGGTGACCCCAAAAACTATCTGATCCCGAATCATGGAGTCGGAGGTGGCCTCATAGCCGCAGGACTGCGCGAGGATACGGAGGTGTGTCAAATAAGATTGAAAAGGCTCATCCTTACCCTGCAGGCGCTGCTGGAAGAGGTACCTCTCGAAGCTCTCATTCACTTCCACGCTGAAGTGTTCCTCAAATTTTAGAAGGACCGACTTGTACTTCGTCTTGTCCTCGCCTTCTGCGAATGCCAGGGAGTTGTAGATGTGGATGGCGTGTTGCCCCGCCGTGGAGAGGAGGAGGGCGATCTTCCTGGTGTCCGATGCATTCTCGCTGTCTGTGGCTTCTAGGAAGAGCTGGAAGCGCTGTTTACACAGTTTCCAGTTGACGCCGAGATTTCCAGCGATTTGGAGCGGCTGCGGCGGGCTGATGGCAGGATGGCGGATCTCTGAAGAGGTGCAGGTAGGTCTCACAGTCACTGGCGAGTTTCCAGACTTGGTATCATGTCGTGTTGGGTGTTCCGATACACAAACGAACCAACACGGTTGTGGATGGTCCAACTCTGTTTTATTATTCTGTACAATAATAACTATTAACTTCTGGCTGTGGTTCGTACTTCACCAGCTAACCTGTGGACCCAGCCCTAGCACTATCTTAGTGAGGCACTCATCACATGGTGTATGTCTGAGTGGCACGCTGTGAGCTCTGTGTTCTGAGCTATCTCCTGGTAGAATGAGCGGGAACTGTGGTGTTACCTGTTTTATAGTGCGTGGGCTCTCACTGGTGATTGGCTGCGATGTTGTATGTATGTTGGTTGGTCCATCTACCTGTCCATCAGTGTGTGTGTGTGATTGCACCATGATATGTTAATATGGATATCATGACAGAAGGTTCGTCAGTATCATCAAAATTAATGTGGGAAATTTCCTTTACTGCCACTGGGCCAAAATCCTGGAACTCCCTCACTAACAGAACAGTACCTACGCCACATGGACTGCAGCGACTCAAGAAAGTGGCTCGCCACCACCATCAAGGGCCAATTGGGATAGACAATAAATGCTGGCATAGCCACATCACTTGAGTGAATATTTTTTAAAAGCAGTGCAGTAGAGCCAGTAGTATTTTCTTACAGATTTCTGGAGATGTATTTGTATTGTACTTAGTTTTTCATGCTATAACACCCATCCAGGTGCTGGAAGTTGCCTGGAGACCCTTGAAGCTGGAAAGCCCCTCATTGTTGTCATTAATGAGAAGTTGATGAACAATCACCAGTTGGAACTAGCCAAACAGCTGCACCTTGAAGGTCACCTTGTGTATTGCACTTGCAGGTATGGTGAATTAAATGGAAGGATTGTAAGAGTTAACTTGGGTGGGAAAAAAATCCCTTTTAACACATGTACTCGCATTCATGCCACACCCCTTGAAACCAGGGGCTTATCTGCTCTCGACACTGCCCAAGAGACAGTGTTGGCCTGCGGGCAGCTATTAAGGTTCAGTTTCACCATGTCCAGCTTTCGCACATCCAAAAGGTGTCCTCGAAGAGAGGCTTGGGGATTTAACAATTGTCTACTTTGGTAACAGTTTTAAATATTGATTGTTTGTTTGTGGATGTATGCATTAGTTTGGTTTTCTGATTATTTTTTAATAAATGGTAAAATATTTTATTTTCTAAAACAGGTCCCTGAGAGTCAGTGGGTAATTGGATGCAATTTTGAGCAATAATAACCAGAAGGTTCTGGATATTTATTTCTGACTTGTTCTGTGTTAGCAAATTGGAATAGAAACATAACAATTGACTCAGATAGTGACCTGGGGGGGGAAATAAAAATGGTCTCTATTTCTAATTGCTATTTAGCGACTCCTGTTGTGTTGTCTGCCGAAAGGTCACCAACCTGAAACTTTAACACTGTTTCCCTCTCCATAGCTGCTGTCAAGATCTCCTGAGTATTAGAATCAGGTTGATTATCATATCATAGAATTTACAGTGCAGAAGGAGGCCATTCGGCCCACTGAGTCTGCACCGGCTCTTAGAAAGAGCACCCTACCCAAGGACAACACCTCCGCCCTATCCCCATAACCCAGTAACCCCACCCAACACTAAGGGCAATTTTGGACACTAAGGGCAATTTATCATGGCCAATCCACCTAACCTGCACATCTTTGGACTGTGGGAGGAAACCAGGGCACCCGGAGGAAACCCACGCACACACGGGGAGGATGTGCAGACTCCGCACAGACAGTTACCCAAGCCGGAATCGAACCTGGGACCCTGGAGCTGTGAAGCAATTGTGCTATCCACAATGCTACCGTGATTGTGATGTCCTCAATCGCCAGCCAGCCTAATTACACTCATTGTCTAGGTTGGTGTGTGAAGAATGGTCAGTTGGGCAAGTCAGCATGAGGATGACGTAAAAATCAGAATGGAAGGGTGACCTGGCAGAGCACTCAGAGAGCTACTCCATTTTAGATGAAAACAAGACACTGGGTAGAGTACATTCAGTACACTTAAACCCATGCTAAACCTAGGAGGATCATTATATTATTTTCGCATTACGGTCATTTATTTTGCACAGATTCAGTTTCTGGAACATTTTCTAAAACATCAGGGTCGTTAGCGAAGATTTCTGCTGTGGAGGAGTAAACCAAATGTCTTTTTAAAAAGCAGTTTTAATCTTTTAAATATTAAGTTATGCAGCACTGTAACCCAGGGAGTGTTTAGAATAAAAAAACTGTTAATTGCACAGAAGGAGGCCTTTGGATCAGCAACTCCAATTGCAAGCAACTGGCCTGGCCAGGCTGCACCCCAGTAACTAACCACTGACACAATCCTAGCTATCAAGCTGTACTGAGCTAACAGCCACTGCCTACCATGGGTTTTTCTGTCTTCTCAACTACCAGCTTCATGGAGCAGACAGCTTGACTAAAGTTGACACCTGCTCCAAGGTTTCTCTGAGCCATTACTCCTCACAACATGGAGCTACCACTGGTCCAGTGCTTCTCTGGGCCCCCAGATGCATGTAACTAGCAACAAAACTTCAGTTGCCAGCTCTTTAGCTCTGGACTAACCTTGTCATATGGACCTGTTTTCCATGCTGCACACCAAATCACACGGGCCATTTTTGTGCCATCTCTCCAGCTGTCAAAAGGAACGCAGAACTGCACATGCACACTGACACACTCTGCTTGTGCCAGAGTCTCGGACATGCCGGGAGCTATTGTCCTCAGCCCAGTGCCGAAAATGCCAAAAGAAAATTCACATACATAAGAGTGTCTCATTAGAGCCTCTGTTTATGAAGCCCAAGTTTCCTTAAATACTGCTGTCCATAGTCCTGTTATACTCTCTAGCCCAGATGATTTACACCTACACGTGGGGGAAACAGGGCTTTGGTTTAATGTGTCATTTGAAAAATGCCCTCTTCCAACAATGCAACACTCCCTCAGTACTGTCATTCCAACAATGCAGTGCTCCCTCAGTACTAAACGGGTATTGTTGAGACCACACCTGTAGTATTGCCGATCGTTTTGGTCGTATTACTTAAGGAGGGATATACTTGCAATGGAAAAAGTTTAGAGAAGGTTCACTAGGTTGGTTCCTAGGATGGAGGGGTTATCTTATGAACAAAGGTTGAGCCTAGACTCCTTGGAGTTCAGAGGAATGAAAGGTGATCAGAGTGCTTGGCAGAGGACATGCTGAGAGGATGTTTCTCCTCAATGGGGAAGCTGTAACTAGGGGGCACAGTTCAAAAAACTGGCAACTCCTATTTAAGAGAGAGATTAGGAGGAATTTCTTCTCACAGGATGTTTGGAATTCTCTTCCACAGAGAGCAGTGAAGACTGTGTTATTGATTGTAATTAGCAGTATTTAGCAGTGTTGGACAGATTTTTAACTGAACAGTTACAGGGGGCAGACAAGAAAGTGGAGTTAAGGACACAACAGATCATCCATAATCTTGCCAAATGGCAGAGCAAGCATGTTGGGCCAAATGGCCTCCTCTTATTTCTTATGATCTAACTACTCTCTGAAACCACCCTCCCTGCTACCTTCAATGAACCCTCTACACACTCCTGAGAAATATGCCATCAAGTTTATATTGCCTCTTCCCATCCCTTCTGCCAAAAATTATCTTCTCACACTTCTCTGCATTAAATTCCATCTTCGATTCGTCCACCAATTCTGCTAGCCTGTCTATGTCCACATGAATTGAGGAATTGAAATTATGGAATGTGTTGTTTAAATTTGGACAGCCTAGAGAAGGCACTTTGAAGTGTACAACAGTTAAGGTGAAGTATTGGTTGCAATAAGGAGGTGTTCAATTTGAGATGACGAGTAGTATCACAAAATAAATCTTTTCAACTTAGCACTTTTTCCTGTGGTATGTGTCAATTAGGCAAAAAATCAGACCGTTTTGTCTGTGTCAGTAATTCTTAACAATATTGATTGAGTTACGAAAATGAGTAGTGATATTAGAATTCAATGGCAACTTGTAAATTCAAAATAAAAAAAGTGATCCATGAGAACATAAATCAAACAAGCCATGCCACCCCTGCAGCCTCCGCCATGAACATTCTGCACTTTCCGGCCCGAACCTTATAGCTATTGATTTCCCTTAGTACCAAAAAAATCAATTGCTCTCAGTCTCGATTTGGACAGCCTAGAGAAGGCATTTTGAAGTGTACAACAGCTAAGGTGAAGTATTGGTTGAATTGGATTGAACTTTCTAAAAAAAAACATGAATTTATAAGCAACTCGGGCCTGATCCTTTACTGGTACAGCTTCTCACGATAAGCTAATATTATAAGAAATGTATTTGTTATTACTAACAGCATCCACATCCTTCCCTTTTTTCTAAGTACTCTGTCAAATCAAAGTTCGACCACAAACTATTGTATGCTTTACAATGCTTATTATTATATTGACAACACTTATAATTTTCGAGATGTATGTGCAACTGACAAGGCCAACATTTATTTGTCATCTCTAGTTACCCTCGGGAAGGTGGTGAGCGACCTTCTTGAACCTTTACAGTCCATGTAGTGAATATACTTCCACAGTACTACTGTATATTAGGTAGGAAATTCTAGTATTTTTATCCCAGCAAGAATGAAGGAAGGATGATCATGTATCCAAGTCAGGATGATGTCTAGCTTGGGAGTGGAACGTGAAGGTACTGGTGTCACTAGCTGCCCTCGTCCTTGGTGGTAGAGGTTTTGTATTTCTCAGACTGGAGACAGTATGTTCTCCAAGGTTCAGTACTCGGAGATGTTTTTGTTCAATATATAATGACTTAGATATTGGAATATGGTAAAATGTTAACAATTTGCCCATGATACCAAACTTGGTGTGATAAACAGTGGTGATGGTTCAAATCATCAGCTTATGCCAATTGTAGTGCCCCAGGCTGTTAGTGCAGCTAAAATCAGCTAGCTAACTATGTATACACCAGGAAATCTGGTTTGTTTAAGGTAGTGCTGCATGTAAAGCTGTATTTACTTACTGTTTCAGTGTGATAAAACACTTTTAAAAGCTGTCGCATTTTATTCATGCCAAACTACAAAAATCACAAAAACGATGAACAGCTTCATAAAAAGCTGTCTCTACATTAGTCAGCTGATGAAAAAAATCTTCTACAAACCCCACAAAAGGGTAAAAAATTCAAAAATCAGACCATTTGTAACTGGGTTCAATTGCAAAATATTGATGCATTTGAGCTTCACCAAACATTGTTATTCAAACTATTTTAGTTTATTCAAAATATTTTGCCACTGTTCTATCAATTCACACTGACCTTGTCACTGTAGGAAAAGCTTGTATACTGTGCCCAGACCATTGACAGGATTATGTCATTTAGCAAAGGGAATTAGTAATGTAAGTGAATTATTCTGATGTGTTCCAGGCAAATCATATTCACCTTTCAGAATGTTCATAAGCAAATTTTAAAGCAAATCCTGGATAATGCATTATGTCTGATTTACCCAATATACATTTGCCTTTTGAAGAAAAAAAAAATTAGTTACAATGTACACTGGATTTGCCCAGACAGTGCACTTTGTATGAATGTGTACTATAGATTGGTTACTTTGTAAGCAATGCATTAGTTAGCCGTCAAAAGGTGCCGTGATGTCTTGGCCAAGTTGATCATGTTGAAATTTCAGGAAGTAGAAATTGTTACTACAGATATCTTGACACATTAATAACTTGTTTTTGATTCTTGTTTTTAAGCACACTTTATGAAACATTACAAAAATTGGACTTCAGATCCTTGAAACCATTCCCTCCAGGGCACCCAGAAAAATTTTCAGCATTTTTGGATAAAGTTCTTGGATTCCAATGACCTCGATAGTAGTTTTAAAGAATAATGGACTTTTTCTTTCAATCTCTTTGGAATACCAACCTTCAAGCAGTAACAAATTGAAGACCCGAACCTTTGGATAGAAATTTAATATAATTTCTACCTCGCCTTTCATAATGCAGTTGTGAATGGAAGCAGGAAAAGGATCATTGTCCAACAGAAATAAGAATATTGTTTTGTTGTTCATATGTGCAATAAATGTTTCTTTCACACAACTGTTTTGCAATTGATGTCCCCTTATTTTATTATATGTATTTTTGCAAGTGGATTCTGTTAACTAGAAATTATGTCTGCATTTATGCACTGCGAAAGCACCAAACAAGTAAGTGTCATTAAAGTAATACTGTTGTATATGAAGGTTTGACTACTCAAAGTTTATTTTTCACCTCCTTTTGCCCTTGCTGGAGGAAATTTGCTTATATGTCAAACAGTGCTTGGTTATCCCCAAGAAAACCCTTCATTATGTGAACCCAGGCAGGGAGCAACTTTGCTGAGCCATTGAATCCGATCCCAATTGTCACTGACATGCAGTGATATCTGGAGCAGGAACCATACTCATTTATCCCTTCACCTTGACCTAGCCTTGAAAATCTTGATTTGGACTACGTAGTTCAGATTGCACAAATGTCAGTGCAGGGAGATTAGTGGGTAGGAATTCTCTTTCAGAAATTTGCGAAAGAAAAGCTCTTGGAAGTTGTTTACTGAAAATGTTTGGTTAATGTGGTACATAGAGTATTACTAATAATCTACAGGTTTCTGGATTATTCCTTTTCCTGAATGTAGATACCATTTGCCACCCTCCAGGGTGCACAAAGCATACCACATTGGGTGGGCATGATGTTTTAGGGGTGTTCTCTTTACTGGTATGGCCAGCCATAGTCAGAATGACAAATTATAAACTTTTAAACAAGTTGATTGGTGATGCATATGTTATGGGTTGCAGAGAAAGTAGGACTTGGAAATAGTGCACTCCATTGCCTCACAACCCTTATATCCTGTTCACTATTAATCTCTTTATTCATAGATCTATAGCTGCTCATTCTAGACCCCTCAATCACTGGAAATAGTATTTCTAACTGCTCCATCCTTTTATAATTTTTAGTCACCCGTGTCAAATCTATTAAGCTCCTTTGCTCTAAAAACAGATCCAGTATTTCAAGTTGAAGTATAAATATAAACTACACTGTATAAGGCAGCAGCCTAGTGCTGAATCCTCAATTTATTCAATATCCTTGCCAAGTAGACCTAAACTATTCAGAGCTGCCAACTGTAAGGTTTTTTAATGTAGCTTCAGCATTGCATGTTTTTTTATATTCTGTTAAAGAATTTAGCACAGTACAATGCAGTAGCAAATTACTTCAAAATTGAACATTTCATGATAAATGTCTACTAAGGAGTCTTTGGGGTTGAGGGCCACTGTAATTGGTCTCGGTAAGCGTTGGACAAATATGAATTCTGCCAGTCATAAGTTGAATTAATTTCAATGCCAAATTATATCAAAGAAAGGAATGCATAACTCCATAATTTGAAGTAACTGCTGACTAATCCATTCATACTCGACAGTTTCTCCTCAATGATAGCACATAATATTAAAAAATTAGAACTAGGAGCAGGAAATGAATATAGATAAATAAGAACCATATAGATAAATAGAAACCATATGCTTCTGTTTTGACTCTAATCACTTTCGTAACTGCCACTTCAGACTAAATCCAAAGTTGTAAAATCTTGGATGACTGCAAATCTCTGGACTGACCTTTTTACTTCCACATCCATTTAATTGCAAAGATTGCTTTCTTCAACTTCTGCAGCATTCACCACCTTGCTCCTACCACTTTATCCTCACTGGGAGTAGAGTAGAGACTGGGAAGGGGAGTAGAGACAACCCCGGTAACTATAGACCAGTGAGCCTTACTTCTGTTGTGGGCAAAATCTTGGAAAGGTTATTAAGAGATAGGGTGTATAATCATCTGGAAAGGAATAATTTGATCAGACATAGTCAACACGGTTTTGTGAAGGGTAGGTCGTGCCTCACAAACCTTATTGAGTTCTTTGAGAAGGTGACCAAACATGTGGATGAGAGTAAAGCAGTTGATGTGGTGTATATGGATTTCAGTAAAGTGTTTGATAAGGTTCCCCACGGTAGGCTACTGCAGAAAATACGGAAGCATGGGATTCAGGGAGATTTAGCAGTTTGGATCAGAAATTGGCTAGCTGGAAGAAGACAAAGGGTGGTGGTTGATGGGAAGTGTTCAGACTGGAGTCCAGTTACTAGTGGTGTACCACAAGGATCTGTTTTGGGGCCACTGCTGTTTGTCATTTTTATAAATGACCTGGAGGAGGGTGTAGAAGGATGGGTGAATAAATTTGCAGATGACACTAAAGTTGGTGGAGTTGTGGACAGTGCGGAAGGCTGTTACAAGTTACAGAGGGACATAGATAAGCTGCAGCGCTGGGCTGAGAGGTGGCAAATGGAGTTTAATGCAGAAAAGTGTGAGGTGATTCATTTTGGAAGGAATAACAGGAAGACAGAGTACTGGGCTAATGGTAAGATTCTTGGCAGTGTGGATGAGCAGAGAGATCTCGGTATCCATGTACATAGATCTCTGAAAGTTGCCACTCAGGTTGAGAGGGTTGTTAAGAAGGCGTACGGTGTGTTAGCTTTTATTGGTAGAGGGATTGAGTTTTGGAGCCATGAGGTCATGTTGCAGCTGTACAAAACTCTGGTGCGGCCGCATTTGGAGTATTGCGTGCAATTCTGGTCGCCGCATTATAGGAAGGATGTGGAAGCATTAGAAAGGGTGCAGAGGAGATTTACCAGAATGTTGCCTGGTATGGAGGGAAGATCTTATGAGGAAAGGCTGAGGGACTTGAGGCTGTTTTCGTTAGAGAGAAGAAGGTTAAGAGGTGACTTTATTGAGGCATACAAGATGATCAGAGGATTGGATAGGGTGGACAGTGAGAGCCTTTTTCCTCGGATGGTGATGTCTAGCACGAGGGGACATAGCTTTAAATTGAGGGGAGATAGATATAGGACAGATGTCAGAGGTAGGTTCTTTACTCAGAGAGTAGTAAGGGCGTGGAATGCCCTGCCTGCAACAGTAGTGGACTCGCCAACACTAAGGGCATTCAAATGGTCATTGGATAGACATATGGACGATAAGGGAATAGTGTAGATGGGCTTTAGAGTGGTTTCACAGGTCGGCGCAACATCGAGGGCCGAAGGGCCTGTACTGCGCTGTACTGTTCTATGTTGCTGAAACCCTGACCCATATCGTCACAATACCACGACTTCAAGTGTTTTCTCTGGTTTCCATGCTGCCACACATTAAAACTTCCAGGATACTATGACATTTGTTTTCAGCAACACAATCATATCACCCTCCCTATTTGCGTTTCTGCACTAGTAAATTGGCTTCAGATCCTTGGGCCTTGTTGAATAATCTCAGCCGATACAGGAATTGAACCCTCGTCCCTCAGTCTGCATCCCAAACCAGCTGTTCAGTCAACTGAGCTAAACGGATATGAAACTGGATGTAAATCCTTTTCTTAATAGTCCTTTATTTGCAGAATCTGTACTAGCAGTACAGATTTCTGCCTTCCACCTACCAACCCCAGTATTCTTGCAGTCTCTATGTTCATCTGGAAAGTAACTTATCGCCCCTTTTGGCAATTGAATCCCAGTCTCCTGCATGACAGACAGGTAAACTAACCACCAAGTCCTCTAAGTACTTAAGTAAACAATGCCCTTCACCTGTGTACCTTAATATCATTAACACTATTAACAGATTCCCCTTTTTTTTAAGTAAAATCTTTATAACATACTCAAGTAATTACAAAATAAATCAGAGAAAAAATAGATTCTATACTTCTACCAGAATAAAAGATGACCCTTTACTCGGACCACCAACATTTCTTTCAGGAACAATTCCTTTTTGGAAAGCAGTCCAATAATTGGTGACTTGTGTTGACCAATTTAACATTAGAGATCTCTTCTCTCTACAATTTCTTGCAAGGTCAACCCTTAACCATTCCTCAGTCACATTCTATCTAATGTATACTGTTCCATGGACAAGGAGCAACCCTTTCCATTTTAACCCACCAAGAATATTATATACTCAGTTGTGCTTGAATATCCATCTGGAAGATTGGCATGGGAAGCATCATAAAAAATGACTAATTGCAAGCCTTTCGGGTCACTTGGGGCTGGAAACTTGAGCACTCCTTTCCCTAAATTTAATTTCTGAAATGATTTATTTGTCCTTAAAGCCTCCTCAACTGGAGTATGTTTCCTAATAGTTCCAATATATCATAACTGGCATCAGGTGTTTAAATGCATATCTAGTTTAACTTTCCAATCAAGCCTCTTAACTGCTCTATTTCTTCTTTGGATCGCAGATCATCTTTCTGTGATGAGCTGACCCAATTATGACTACACACTCCCTGATTCCAGGTTATTATATGAAATGAAATGAAAATTGCTTATTGTCACAAGAAGGCTTCAAATGAAGTTACTGTGAAAAGCCCCTAGTCACCACATTCCGGCACCTGTTCGGGGAGGCTGGTACGGGAATTGAACCATGCTGCTGGCCTGCCTTGGGCTGCTTTAAAAGCCAGCACTTTAGCTCTTGTGCTAAACCAGCCCCTATTATAACAGCCTCTATTTGCTCTCCTATCTCTTTTTGGACTACTGCTGCAGGATCTCCCCCTCTATTGATCAGAGATTTTGTTGCCAGTACATGATCATTTCCTCATGCCAGAATCGCTTCCAGATCCACTCTGGAAAGCGCAATGCTTTTCCTTGTGTTTTACCATTTCATCATATTCTGCCAGTCCATGGATCTTATCTTTTGTCCATCATCATGGACATTTAACCATTGTTTGAATTTGCGGGTTACTTTCATTTCAATGATCAGATCATTCAATCAACCCTTCTGATATGTACATTACCCGAGTACCAACTTTAGACTGTTGTCCTTTGGGGATGATAGCCCTATCCCATGAATTGGTATCACTTTTCCTATCATCATCCAGCCCCTTATCCACTGTACTCTGCTCCTCACAACTGTCCACAGACCAGTTAGATGCAGTCGGTTTCAACTTATTTTTCCTCCTAGGAGGTACAACAGTCAATTCCTAGAAACAGCATTATGACAATTAACAGTCTGTTTTGTTGATATTGATTGAGGGACAAATATTGGCCAGGGACCCAGGGATAACTCCCCATCTCTTCTAAATAATGCCATTGGATTGCTTACATCCACCTGAAAGGGCCTCATACCTATGCCACACAGCTGCAAAGAAAGATGGCCCCTTTGTCCTGAAATTCAATATCACATTCACCCAGGCAAGCAATTCAAAAACCAGTTACCACCAAGCATAACTGGTTCAGCAGCTAATTATTCTTTCCTTAAAGAAAATGGCACCATAATGATGTTCATATGAGCCTCATAATCTTTGTTTGACCTGCTTAGTTTGTGCCAATTGGTTCTTTGGGATATGAAGTAATTTGCATAATTAAGTCTACTTGAAAGGAGCATTGCTTCATTTTCTGCAAGCATACAATGCAAAGCTGAAACATGGCAGGCATAACATTACTGAAAATTTCCCTTAACGGCAAGTGACTTAAACTCTTGGAGATATGCGAGCTGCTTCGCGATGAGCCTTCCTTCCATTATTATAATATTCACCAATATCTCTTATTGTGGAAAAAAAAATCCACTTTGTGTCCCTATGATTCACTACACTGGAATACCAATATATTGTTCCCAGTTACACAGAAGAGTTGCTCGAAGAGTCGAATCTCTTGGGTTGAGACCGTCGATTGGAAGAGGGGAGAACATTCACACTAACGAATTGTACTTCAAAGGGTGTACATGCTATTATTCACTTTTTATTCTGAAGCTATTTTATTTTCACCCCTGCCTTCTTGAAGCCAACTCCTATTGGAGTGCCTTCCAGAAATTGATATCTGTCCAGAGTCGTTCTAAATGTGTAAGTCAAATAGGGAATGGTAACTGCTTATTTGGCCATAGACAACATTAAGAGTTGAGCCAAATGCACAACCAAAATTCATAATATGAACACTTTCCAGCAAGGATCGCGGAACATCAGGACAGTTTTGGCTCAGGGCAGGGGATTCAATTGTTTTTTTAATGCAATTCCTGACTAAACTGGCTAAATTTGCAATGGATCTATACACGTTGCAGCATGAGACGACGCCTTACTTTCACAATGGGAAGCTTCACAATCGGATTAGTTTGTGCTGCGACATTCCCTGCAGTTCCAAATAAAGAGATTCATTCTCCTTCCCTCAACGTTTAAAGTGCACCTTGTAAATAAAAATACCCCCACCACAAGCATAGCCTTTTAAGAAACTTCGTTGGGGAGACACCCAGCCTCTTTTTCAGTTCCATAATTGTAAATGGGGCAGTGACTTTATGAAAAATGAGTGTTTTCCTCTGTTGGAGAATCGTGACATCACGTACATGTCAAGTGACAACCCATTTCGTGTTGATCACATCTTTGGCTAATTTTCTTGTGTTGGAATTCAGGTTTCCATGAAGCTTAAGCCCTTTTAAAACTCCCTGACGCACTTGACATAACATTTAATTGTGTGCATTATGTAATACACACATATATATATATAAATATGTCCATCACTGAAAGAGAGGTGGTGTAAATAACAATTGGTAGAAGTGAGTTGTTTGGTGCTGGAGACAGTATGTCTGTGGGGGGTGGGGTGGGGGTTATTTGTAATCAGTGGGATGTGATGCACCTGGCCTGGAAGCCGGGCCCGGCAGAGTAGGTCTGCACACAAAAAAAGTAGTCCAATTCCAGGGAGGTGGGGGGAAATCTTTTGCACTTTTCAAAAGGGTGTTTTGCTTTTTTATTAACTGTACATAGCGTAAATTCAACCTACATTTTTAAACAATTTTTTTTTAAAAGAAAGAAAACCATATATATGTTGCCTTATGGCGGGGTGGAGAAATGCAGAAGGGGGTTAGAAAGTATTTCGGCCAGAAGTCTCTGAGTGAAGTGACCATGGATGAGTATCTGAGCAGTCAGGGGCTGTATCGAAAACTCACCGCTAAGGATGGCTCCTGTCTCTTCAGGACTGTCTCTGAGCAGGTAAACTTTTGCCAATGTGGATATTTTGGTAAGCGTCGTAGCCACAACATAACACGACAACAATTGCCGCGCGGTCCTTGTTCTGTATTTGGCCAACTTTCCCTTCGACTTCGAATGTTTCATTTTTTAATAAAACTTTAACGTGTATTGTGTTTAGTCGTATTTCGTGAAACGCCTGTTATGTTGTCTGTTTTTGCTCTCCCTTTTTTTGACCTGACCAAAACAAAATCGTGGACAGCTGTTCATGACGCAAATGTACCACTTGGAGATCCGAAAATCCTGCGTTACTCACATGAGGGTGAATCGAAGCAAATTTGAGGCAGTAAGTTTTATTAACTTCTGAAGTTGCAGAAATTGACTTTTGCAAACCTCGGTTAAGTATTTCCCCAGATGTGTAGCTGCATTGTGTAAACGGGAGGCGAATCATTAAATATCTACCTAAAGCCAGGAACGTTTTAACCTTTGAGTTTTTCTTTTCTAATGTGTCGTTCACCGAATCAGCGTTGTTGCAGCACAGAGATGGCCTAGTCCATCGTGTCTGCTGCGTAGGCTCTCTGAATGAGCAAGGCACCTAATGCCCTGTTTTTCCCTCCGACCTTGCAAGTTCTCTCTCTTCCCCCCCCCCCCCCCCCCCCAAATCTATCTAAGCTTATCTCGAACTATTTTCTCTGATTTCATCTTTTCTAAAGTGTGACCAACAACTTGGCAACACTTCATTTGGAGCTGAACTAGTGTTTTGTATACAAGATTAACTCCTCTCCTTGCTGTTCTACTCTAAGCTTTATTAATCACACTCCACCTGCTCTGCCACCCAAAATGGCATGCATATCTACACCAGGACCCTCGCTCCTGCAACCTCGTTAGAATTGTAACCCTCAGTTTATATTGTCTCTGACTTCTTATCAAAATAAATCAGTTCGCACGTCTCTGCATTGGATTTCATCTGCCTTGTCTCTGACCTTTAAGTTTTAGGCTTTCTGCCTCACTGTTCCCAATGCTTCCAAATTTTGTATCATTTAAAAATTTTGAAATTCTGTTCTGTACACCCAAGGTCCAGGTCATATTAGGCAGAACAAGACACCCCAAACCACTCCCACTATTGGGGAACTCCACTACAAACCACCTCTGGAAAAACATCCATTAACCATTGGTCTCTGCCATCCATGTTGCTACATATCCCTTTTATTCCATAAAATGTAACTTTGCTCACAAAGCTAGCCCTTGAGGCACTGATTCAAATGCATTTTGGAAGATCTTACACACACTTGCCTCTTCAAAAGAAAAACTCCCCAAGTTAGTAAAACATGATTACCCCTCAACAAATATGCTGGGGTTCCTTAATTAACCCACATTTTCCCAATTGGCTATTCATTTTATCCCCAAAACACATTGTTTCCAGAAGATTCCCCACCACTAAAGTTAAACTGCCCTTTGTTGCTGGGCTTATCTTCAGACCCTTTTTTTTGAACAAGGTTGTAACATTTCCAATTCACCAATCCTCTTGCATCACCTCTGTGGCTAGTGCTTTCACAGTTTCCACTTCCTTCAGTATCCTTGGATGCAGCTCATCGACTTGCCTTATCAACTTTTAAGGGCAGACTGCCTATCCAATAGCGCCTCCTTAGCAATTTTAAACCATCCAGGTGTCTGAATTACATCCTCTTTCACCCTGAGCAAGACCTTTTCCGGTGAGTTCTCATTCTCACGCACACTTACTGTGACGGGCACGCACGTGCGGTCATTCACGTATATACTCTTTATGCATGCACACTCTTACGCTAGTTGGTATGCATTAACAACTGTTCATCGCATATTTTCCCGTATACGTACTGAGCGCCCTTCCACTGATGTGGGTCTCTGCAAAGGGGGGGGGGGATGCACTGCTTTGGCAGCTGGTGGCGTTGTTTCTTGTCTTTTGGAATGTTCTGTACTTGATTTGGTTTCTGATGTGCCGGGGTTATTCCGGGCTGAATTATGCCCCTCTTGGGAGGGGTGGACTGTTCTTTCTCTCCTCCATGTTTGAGTGGCCTATTCCGGTGGGTTGGGCTTGTGTGCCTTTCCGCTGATGTAGGTCGGCGGAAGGGAGGGGGGGGTGGGGGTGAGGTGATAAGCGTGTTCTGGGGTGCAAAGTGTTTGCTGCCCTCGTTGTTCTGACTTTTATATTTTGATAATGTTAATAAATTAAAATACAACCATGACCTGAGCAGCAATATCTTCCTTGGTAAAGACAGGTGTAAAGTATTCCCATTTAATACCTCAGCTATGCCCCCTTCTTCCATCTGTAAATCACCTATTCGATACCTAATAAGAACAGGGATAGGCCATTCAGCCCTCAGCAAAAATTGATCTATCTCCGATTTAAATCTAGCATGTAAAAACGAGTACCAAACCCCTTTGTGTGTTGACGTTCTTCAGGTCTGGTCTTAATTTTTAGACTATGCCCCTAGTTTTAGAATCTCCAACCAATGGAAACTGTTTCTTTATCTGCCCTATCGTTTCCTGTTAATATCTTGAAGATTTCGATCCGATCACCCCTTAAAACCTTCTAAATTCTAGAGGGGGGAAAAAAGGCTAATTTTTATAAAAGCAAATTACTGTGGATGCTGGAATCTGAAACCAAAGAGAAAATGCTGGAAAATCTCAGCAGGTCTGGCAGCATTTGTAGGGAGAGAAAAGAGCTAACGTTTCGAGTCCAGATGACTTTGTCAAAGCTAAAATAGAGAAAGTGGGAAATATTTATACTGTGGAGTGAGAATGAAAGATGAGTCATAGCCACAGAAACCCAGGGAAACTTTCAATTTGTCTAACTTCTCCTCATAACTTAACCCCACACCCTCAAAGGCCAAAATATCCTTCCTAAGTATCCTAATTGGCCTCGCTCCTCTTGCCACCCTAAATGTCTTTAGAAGACTTTGTGATTCCCTTTTATGTTAGCTGTCAGTCTCTTTTCATGCGTGCTTAACTTCTTTGATTTGCTTTTTCGCCTTCCCCAGTAAACCTACTTTGCTCTTTCTGGAAGGGTAGTTTAAATTGCACGATAAACATTACAATAATTAGTTGGCATTACATTTTGGAGATCCATAACAATATGCTGCAAATTTCACCAGCTTTTGATGAGTGTCTCATGGGCTATTGTGGGAGATGCCATGTAGAGAAAGCAAATCAAATGCTGTGCAGCATTGTTAGGGCTTGATCTCCCAGGTTGTTTGTCTTTACTCCAAAAGATGTGAAGGACCCAGGAATAAGGGTCATAGTTCAGACAGATTAATTTTTCTCTCTCCCCAATATGTTTATCTGACTGGCACTCCTGCTGCATGTTGACTTACAATGATTATAAATACATATAACTGTCTAACATGTAGCCAGAATGTGCAGCTATCGTCTATTAAGAAGATTAGTGTACAGCTGCACAGGGCACACATGACCGGGACAAGGATGAGCAG
This sequence comes from Scyliorhinus torazame, assembly GCF_047496885.1. Classification (NCBI taxonomy): domain Eukaryota; kingdom Metazoa; phylum Chordata; class Chondrichthyes; order Carcharhiniformes; family Scyliorhinidae; genus Scyliorhinus; species Scyliorhinus torazame. The sequence goes on along the minus strand of NC_092711.1, from coordinate 288,625,225 downwards.
GTTCTTTCGGGGGTGAGGACAGGTGTGTTTGGTGCTCAGGGAGCCCAGCAAATCACACCCATATGTTCTGGGCATGCCCAGCGCTGGAGGAATTTTGGAAGGATCCAGGGTCAAACCGGGCTGGGGGCTCGCAATATTTGGGGTGGCAGAGGAGCCGGGAGTGCAGGAGGCGAAAGAGGCCGGAATTCTGGCCATTGCGTCCCTGGTAGCCCAGCGAAGGATTCTCCTTCAGTGAAAAGATACGAGACCCCCAAGTGTGGAATCCTGGATCAGCGATATGGCAGGGTTCATTAAATAGGAGAGGGTGAAATTCGCCTTGAGAGGGTCGGTACAAGGGTTCTTTAGGCGGTGGCAACCGTTCTTAGACTTTCTGGCAGAACGATAGACATTGGTCAATGGCAGCAGCAGCTTGCGGGGGGGGGGGGGTTAACTTTATTTTTGTTTATGTTATTTACACTGGAAGGGTCTGAGGGGGTGCATACACCTGTTGTCTTAAGTCGGGGTGTTAATGTTAATTTATTATTTAGGTACGGAGGGGGGGGAGAGGGGTTTGGGGGATTGCTTTTTTAGATTGTGTTTTGTACTTAACCCTGTTGGGTTCTTTTTTCTTTCTCATTTGGTTATTGATATTTTATGAAAACCTTTAATAAAATTTATTTTTATAAAAAAAAAAAGATTAGTGTACATGAGACCAATAACTTTAAAAGTCACTAAAAGCTCACAAGCCCTCATTGCCTTTCTCTTTTTTAAAAAAACAACAATCCTGTTCCACTTCACAACAGCAAAGCTGTGATTGCATGAGTTATTTGGGGAAATGTGCACAAGAATTTGCTTTATAAGCTCTTCATGTGTTGACTGACTGACTTTCTTGATATGGCAGAATTTCTAACTTTGTTTTCTCAGTTTATTGATGGACCTTTTGACAAGCACTTGGAACGTTTGGATGATCCCAAGGTATGAATGATTAAATTATTTTCTAATTGTTGTCTTGGTGTCACACTGTCAAATGCTGCCTTGATATGCTCTTGCTTCTGGAATTCAGCTGTTGTGTCCATGATTGGACTGAGGGGACTTCCGGGTGCGGCTATGCAGAGCTAGGTCGCATATTCGGTAGCTCCCGCTTGGAACGGACTTTTGGGCTCTTTAACAGGGCCCCCACGGCATTTGCCACTTCCCGGTGTGGCAAGAAGACTGCAGCATTCCCCTGACAGTGTCCCCCCAGGAATGTTATGTCTTTTGGCTACCAGACCCGGCAGGAACAGTAAAAGATTTGGCTTGATCTGCAGGTCTAGACAAAAGCCTCTTCCAGCATGCAGGCGGGGGAAGGGCAAGCTTAAAGCTGCAATCTGACTTGACTCTATCAAAGGTGAATTCTAGCAGCAGAAGGAACAACTGTGAAAAGATCTACCAAGGCCATTGAAGAAGCAGGGACGAGGCTTCCGGTGGCGGCCATGAAGGAGTAGGTCGCGCATTCGGCAGCTCCCGTCTGGAACTGACTCTCAGACCTTTTTCAGGAGTTTCCATACACTTCTGGTCCGTTTAAAAAGTCTAACGGCCAAAGGAGCGGCACTGGAGCAACGGGAGAAGCGAGGGAAAGAAAACAAAATGGCGGCGGCCAGGGACAAAGGGGAGCTGCAGGAGTTCATCAAGCGCTGCTTCGAGGAGCAGCACGAGGAGATGCGCAAGGAGATGTTGGCGCCTATGCTTTCGGCAATTGAAGGACTCTGGATCACCCAGAAGATCCACGAAGCTAAGATCCAGGAGGTACAGAAAAGAGTCAGTCAGAACGAGGACGAGCTCGTGGGCCTGGCGGTGAGAGTGGAGCAGAACGAGGCGCTACACAAGAGGTGGGCGGGAAGACTCGAAGACCTGGAGAACAGGTCGCGGACAAAGAATCTGCGAATCCTGGGTCTCCCTGAGGGAGTGGAGGGGGCTGATGCCGGGGCATACGCGAGCACGATGCTCGCGGCGATGATGGGCACGAAGGCCCCTTCGAGGCCGCTGGAGTTGGACGGGGCACATCGGGTGCTGGCGAAGAAGCCCCAGGCAAATGAGCCGCCAAGGGCTATGGTGGCGAGGTTCCACCGGTTCACGGACAGAGATTGGGTCCTGAGATGGGCCAAGAAGGAGCAGAGCAGTAAGTGGGACAATGCAGAGATCCGAATATACCCGGACTGGAGCAAGGAGGTTGCAAAGCGGGGAGCGGGTTTCAACCGGGCCAAAGCGGCGTTGTACCGGAAAGAAGTGAAATACGGAATGCTGCAGCCAGCGCGACTGTGGGTCACATACAAGGGCCAACACTATTACTTCGAAACGCCTGAAGAGGCGTGGACCTTTTGTACAAGCCGAAAAGTTGGACTCTAACTGAGGGTTTGTGAGGGTAGGGGGGATGTTTGAGGTTTGATGTGTGATGGTTGTTGTATATAGGGGTCAATCACGCACAGGAAATGTTACATGGGCTGGGGGAGAGAGAGACAAGGCCGCAACAGGAACTGCGCCAGAGGGGGCGGAGCGGGCTTTGGAAAGCGCGGGAAGGGGAACTAAGGAATGCATATGGATTGGGAGACTCCCTCGCGGGGAGGTCAATAGGATAGCGGGGGAAGCCGGGGTCAGCAGGCGTCAGCTGACTTACGGGAGTGACATGGGGGGAGCAAAAAAGCTAGACGGGGGTCTAGCGGGGGGGGGGGGGGGGGAGAAAAAGGGTTGCTGCTGCACTGGCCGAAAGGGAATGGGACACAGAAGAGGTGGTCGGGACGGGGATCCCCCTCTGGGGGACTGGAGGGTGAGGGAGGCGTGGACACGGGACTGGCCCAGAAAAGGAGATGGCTAGTCGGCGGGGCGTGGGGGGGGGGGGGGGGGGGGGGGGGGCGGGGGGGGGGGGTGTGAGAGCCCCTCCAATCCGGCTGATAACGTGGAATGTGAGGGGCCTGAACGGGCCGGTGGAGAGGGCTCGAGTGTTCGCGCACTTAAAGGGACTGAAGGCGGACGTGGCCATGCTCCAAGAGACACACCTGGAGGTGGCGGACCAGGTCAGGCTAAGAAAGGGATGGGTAGGACAGGTATTCCACTCGGGACTGGACGCGAAGAATAGAGGGGTGGCAATATTGGTGGGAAAGCGGGTGTCATTTGAGGCCAAGACTATTGTAGCGGACAATGGAGGGCGATATGTAATGGTGAGCAGTAGGCTGCAAGGGATGTGGGTGGTGTTGGTAAACTTATACGCCCCGAACTGGGATGATGCAGGATTCATGAACTGCATGTTGGGGCGCATTCCGGACCTGGAGGTAGGAGGACTGATAATGGGAGGGGACTCTAATACAGTGTTGGATCCAGCACTAGACCGCTCCAAATCAAGGACTGGAAAGAGGCCGGCGGCGGCCAAGGTACTTAGGGGGTTTGTGGATCAGATGGGGGGAGTGGACCCATGGCGGTTTGCAAGGCCGCAGGCCAGGGAATTTTCTTCTCCCATGTACACACAGCCTACTCCCGGATAGATTTCTTTGTTCTGGGTAGGGTGCTCATCCCGAGGGTGGAGGGGACGGAGTATTCGGCTATAGCCGTTTCGGACCATGCCCCACACTGGGTGGAACTGGAGCTGGGAGAGGAGAGGGACCAACGCCCGATGTGGGACTGCTGGCGGACGAGGTGGTGTGTGGGAAGGTGAGGGGGTGTATCGAAAGTTACTTGGAGGCCAACGACAACGGGGAGGTGGGGGTGGTATGGGAGGCGGTGATCAGGGGAGAGCTAATTTCCATTAGGGCTCATAGGGAGTAGACAGAGGGTATGGATAGGGAGAGGTTAGTGGGGAAGATTTTGAGAGTGGACAGGAGATACGCAGAGGCCCCGGAGGAAAGATTACTTGGGGAAAGACGACGGCTCCAGACGGAGTTTGACCTATTGACCACAGGGAAGGCAGAGGCACAGTGGAGGAAAGCGCAGGGGGCGACCTAAGAGTATGGGGAAAAGGATAGTCGGATGCTGGCACACCAGCTCCGTAAGAGGATGCTGCGAGGGAAATAGGGGGAGTCAAAGATGGAAGGGGAGCCACGGTTCGGAGTGCGACGAAAATAAACGAGGTATTCAAGGCCTTTTATGAAGAGCTATACAGATCCCAGCCCCCAGCGGGGGAAGAGGGGATGAGACGATTCCTAGATCAGCTGAGATTCCCGAGGGTGGAGGAGCAAGAGGTGGCTGGTTTTCGGGGCACCAATTGGGTTGGAGGAGCTGAGCAGGGGTTTGGGGGGCATGCAGGCGGGGAGGGCCCCGGGACCGGACGGATTCCCGGTGGAGTTCTACAGGAAGTACGCAGACCTGTTGGCCCCGCCACTGGTGAGGACCTTTAATGAGGCAAGAGAGGAGGGGACCCTGCCCCCGACAATGTCGGAAGCGACAATTTCTTTGATCCTAAAGCGGGACAAGGACCCACTGCAATGTGGATCGTACAGGCCGATCTCGCTCCTCAATGTGGATGCTAAGTTGTTGGCAAAACTGCTGGCCACGAGGATCGAGGACTGTGTCCCGGGGGTAATCTACGAGGACCAGACGGGATTTGTAAAGGGCAGGCAACTAAACACCAATGTGCGGCGGCTCTTAAACGTGATAATGATGCCGTCGGAGGAGGGAGAGGCGGAGATAGTGGCAGCTATGGACGCGAAAAGGCCTTTGACCGAGTAGAGTGGGAGTATCTCTGGGAGGTGCTGCGCAGGTTTGGGTTCGAGGTAGGGCTTATCAATTGGGTTAAGCTCCTTTACAGAGCCCCGATGGCAAGTGTAGTGACGAACCGGCGGAGGTCGGAGTACTTTCGACTGTACCGAGGGACGAGGCTGTCCCCCTGTTGTTCGCATTGGCGATCGAACCATTGGCCATGTCATTGAGGGAGTCTAATAAATGGGAAGGGGGTGGTCCGAGGGGGAGAAGAGCATCGGGTGTCGCTATATGCGGATGACCTGTTGCTGTATGTGGCGGATCCAATGGAGGGGATGGTGGAGATCATGCAGACTCTGGGGGAGTTTTCGGGCTATAAACCCAATGTAGGGAAGAGTGAGCTCTTTGTATTACAGGCGGGGGACCAAGAAAAAGGGATAGGGGACCTACCGCTGAGGAGGGCGGAGGGGAGCTTTCGGTATCTGGGGATCCAGATAGCCAGGAGTTGGGGGGCCCTACATAAACTGAATCTGACGAGGTTGGTGGAGCATTGGAGGAGGATTTCAAAAGATGGGACATGTTACCGCTCTCGCTGGCGGGTAGAGTGCAGTCGGTCAAAATGGTGGTCCTTCCGAGGTTTCTGTTTGTGTCTCAGTGCCTTCCCATCGTGATAACTAAGGCCTTTTTTAAGAGAGTAGGCAGGAGTATTATGGGGTTTGTGTGGGCGAATAAGACCCCGAGAGTAAGGAGAGGGTTCCTGGGACGCAGTAGGGACTGAGGAGGGTTGGCGCTGCCAAACCTGGGGAGCTACTAGGCAGCAAATGTGGCGATGATCCGCAAGTGGGTTGTGGAGGGAGAGGGGGCGGCATGGAAGAGGATGGAGATGGCGTCCTGTAAAGGAACGAGCCTGGGGGCGTTGGTGACGGAACCGCTGCCGCTCTCGCCGACAAAAGTATACCACGAGCCCGGTGGTGGCCGCAACGCTAAGGATCTGGGGCCAGTGGAGACACGGCACCGGGGTGCAATGGGAGCATCGGTGTGGTCCCCGATCAGGGGTAACCACCGGTTTGTCCCAGAGCTGGCATCGGGCGGGGATTGGAAGAATGGGGGACCTGTTCATCGACGGGACGTTTGCGAGCCTAGGGGCACTGGAGGAGAAGTTGAGTTACCCCCGGGAAATGCCTTTAGATATATGCAGGTGAGGGCTTTTGTGAGGCGACAGGTGAGGGAATTCCCGTTGCTCCCGGCACAAGAAGTTCAAGATAGGGTGATCTCAGGTGTATTGGTCGGGGAGGGCAAGGTGTCGGAAATACACCAGGAGTTGAAAGAAGAGGGGGAAGCGCTGGTAGAAGAGTTGAAGGGTAAATGGGAGGAGGAGCTGGGGGAGGAGATCGAGGAAGGTCTGTGGGCTGATGCCCTAGGTAGGGTTAATTCCTCCTCCTCGTGTGCCAGGCTCAGCCTGATACAATTTAAGGTGGTCCACAGAGCGAACTAGATGGGGGCGAGGTTGAGTAGGTTCTTTGGGGTGGAGGACAGATGTGGAAGGTGTTCAGGGAGCCCGGCGAACCATGTCCATATGTTTTGGTCATGCCCGGCACTGGAGGGGTTCTGGAGAGGAGTGGTGGGAGCAATATCTCAGGTGGTGAAAGTCCGGGTCAAGCCAAGCTGGGGGCTAGCAGTATTTGGAATAGTGGACGAACTGGGAGTGCAGGAGGCGAAAGAGGCCGGCATTCTGGCCTTTGCGTCCCTAGTAGCCCGGCGAAGGATCTTGCTAATGTGGAAGGAGGCGAAGCCCCCCAGCCTGGAGGCCTGGATGAATTATATGGCTGGGTTCATAAAGTTGGAGAGGATTAAGTTCGCCTTGAGCGGGTCTGCGCAGGGGTTTTACAGGCGGTGGCAACCGTTCCTAGACTATCGCGCAGAGCGTTAGAGGAAGGTCGGGTCAGCAGCAGCAGCAACCTTGGAGGGGGGGGGGGGGCGTCCTGGGGGGGGGGGACTGCCTGGGAGGGTGACTGCCTGGGAGGGTGGATGAGCAAGAGATAACATGAAGGGTTGGGGAAATTGGCACGTACGGGTGAGGGCCAGTGTACAAAGCTGTGTAAATATATCATTTTGCCATGTATATATCTTGCTCTCCGCGATTTCTCTTTTTTTTTGTTATGGGGAGGGGGGATTATTGTTTGTAATGGAGAAAAATTGTGTTAAAAAACTTTTATTTAAAATAAAAATTAAAAAAAAAAAAAGAATGATTGGACTGAGGCTGAGTGGTTCTGACTGGAAGCACCCAAACTGAATGTACTGCAGATATCACTGGATAGCACTGTTGAAGGGCGGAGCGGTAGAACAGTGGTTAGCTCTGTTGCTTCACAGTGCCAGGGACCCGGGTTCAAGTCCCGGCTTGGGTCACTGTCTGTGCGGAGTCTGCACGTTCTCCCTGTTTCTGCGGGGGCTTTCCTCCAGGTGCTCTGGTTTCCTCCCACAAGTCCTGAAAGTCGTGCTTGTTAGGTGAATTAGACATTCTGAATTCTCCCTCTGTACCCGAACACGTGCCGGAGTGTGGCAACTGGGGATTTTCACAGTAACTTCATTGCAGTGTTAATGTAAGCTTATTTGTTACACTAATGAAGATTATTATTATTATTGATGATCAAACTTTGTTATTTTTCCAAATATTTCTTGTGGCTCACTTTGTTAGTCTAATTCCACCTTTGTAAAAGCACATTGAGGTGTTGTATTCCAGAAACTGTATCAATACAAGTATAGTGATATCTTCAAATTCAGAATGGCATGTGTGATGGTCCCTATGATTGTGCTGCTCTTGTTCCTGGTGGTTGAGGTCATAGGTTTGCAAGATGACATACAAACTTGGTGAGCTGCTACATCCCATCTTGTGAGATGGGATATCTTATAAACTAACGGTGGAAGCTGTGGCGAGTGGCAGGAACAGCGATCAGGTGGGTTGTTCTAATCTGGCAGATTTTGAACTTCATACAAGTAGCGAATGTTCCATCACAATCCCGACTTCTGCTTTGTAGGTGGTGGAAACAACTCAGAAAGTGAACGGTTTATTTGTTTCTGCCCTATTCTTGTAACCACATTGTTGATTCTATGGCTAGTCCAATTAAGCATCTGGCTTGTTTTGACTCTCAGGATCTGTTTTGTTCCTTGATGTTGGAGACAAAAAGGAGTGGTTGCTACCTGCCACTCAGCCCAAGCCTGGATGTTGTACAGGATCTGCTTTTATCTGGCACGTGTTCCATTATTCTAAAGTACTATTAAACACTAAGATTGATGTGTTAAAAAACCTTAGCTATGATATACGATGGACAAAGGTTCTAGCAAAGTAGGTGAAGATTAGATGTAGATCCAGCATGTTGGTGAAGTCTCTGTGATCGAATAGCTTGCTAACATTTGGGCAAAAAGGAGAGTTAACTAAATCCAAGTGTGAGTGTTTCAAGATGGCGCCGGAGCATGGCGACTCTGCGAGCTCTCTCAACCAGACCCCTTTTATCTCTTATCACCGTTCTGACCTATTTTCGCACTAACCGATCGCTATTTGTTGATGTACCATTGTCAATGTACTCTGGTCAATTATTCTTTTGTCTACTACGTATGTACTGTGTACGTTCCCTTGGCCGCAGAAAAATACTTTTCACTCTACTTCGGTACAGGTGAGAATAAATATCTATCTTGTCTATCAATCAATGAGTGTGTATGCTAGTTATGATCTAGTCTGTCAATGCAACTAAATTACTTCACTAGGTGGGCCTTGGGAGTACATCGTACATCATTGTAATGTGATGCAACTTCTAGGAATGCGATGCAGACCGCTCTCCCAATTCTAGCTGAAGTTGTACATTGTGCTTCAGCAGATGTATATTTTACAAATGTTTGATCCATGGTAGCAAGGAGGGATGGCTTTTAACAACTTGTGAGGAGAAAAGAGAGGAATCTTGTTAATCAGGCCTATGAGGTCTGCCCAAGATGCTTAGAAGTGCACCATTCTCTTGCTGTTACTTTAGTAATGCCAATTATTTTCCTTTGTAGAGTATTAGAAAATGTAGGTACTCTAATAAGTATTCTTACCATCTACACACTATCCTCCAGTGATATTGTCGTGTTTTTGACGTTTACTTTGGCAAGATGTTTCATTAAATCAAATGTGCTAAGCCCTGAGCAAAATACTGCTCCAATTTATTGTATGTGTTTACTGCCTGAAATTTAACTGCTATTCTATCTGCGATTATTTTGTTATAGGAATGGGCTGGTGTGTTGGAGATGAATGTTCTATCACTGATGTACAAGTAAGTGCTAAACCAATTGGAATTGAACACAGAGTTTCAATCAATCTGCCAATGTGTAAGTATCTATAATATAGAGGGTAAATACCTTGTGCAGAATTTACTGGTTGTTCACGAGAGTGGGATATTCTGGTGGTCCCACCGGCGCATCCCCGCCTCGGTTTCCCAGCAAAGGGGTGCATTCAACGGGAATTCCCGTTGACACAGCCGAGACCAGAAAATCCTGCTGAGGGCTGCCTCCGCCATTGAAAAACACACTGGTTGCGATTAAAATCCCGCCCTTTGAATTGAATCATCGAATCCTGCAGCACAGAAGGAGGACGTTGGTCCCATCATAAAGAGCTAATCTGGCCCATTAAAAGTCTTATACCTGTGTGAAATTACACTTGCCCAAGTACTTTTGAAATGTTATGAGGGTTTCTCCTTCTTACCATTCTCTTTCAAGCAAGAGTTCCCGATCCCCACTGGGCGAAAGAAACATCCTCCTGAGTTCCGTCTAAGGGCTGGTTTAGCATAGTGGACTAAATAGCTGGCTTGCAATGCCGAACAATGCCAGCAGCGCGGGTTGAATTCCCATACCAGTCTCCCCGAATTTGCTGGGAAACCGAGGCGGGGATGCGCCGGTGGGACCACCAGAATATCCCACTCTCGTGAACAACCAGTAAATTCTGCACAAGGTATTTACCCTCTATATTATAGATACTTACACATTGGCAGATTGATTGAAAAGGCATGTGGCGACTAGGGGCTTTTCACAGTAACTACATTGAAGCCTACTTGTGACAATAAGCTATTATTATTATTAATCCTTCTACCAATTACTTTAAATCCATGCACCCTGGTTATTGACTGCTTGAAAGGGAAGTAGGTAATTTGCCCGCGTTATCCAGGACCCTCTTAATATTATTTACCTCATTGAAGTATCCCCACTGCCTTCTCTGTTTGAAACAAAGGTACCCCAGCCTATCCAGCCTATCCACTCTTTCCCGATAGCTTACATGGCAGCACGGTAGCCTTGTGGTTAGCAAAATTGCTTCACAGCTCCAGGGTCCCAGGTTCGATTCCGGCTTGGGTCACTGTCTGTGCGGAGTCTGCACATCCTCCCCGTGTGTGCGTGGGTTTCCTCCGGGTGCTCCGGTTTCCTCCCACAGTCCAAAGATGTGCAGGTTAGGTGGATTGGCCATGATAAATTGCCCTTAGTGTTCAAAATTGCCCTTAGTGTTGGGTGGGGGTTACTGGGTTATGGGGATAGGGTGGTGGTGTTGACCTTGGGTGGGGTGCTCTTTCCAAGAGCTGGTGCAGACTCGATGGGCCGAATGGCCTCCTTCTGCACTGTAAATTCTATGAAAATTCTCCAGTCCTGTCAATGCCCTTGTGACAGGTCCAGGATTGAAGTTTTGATGAGTGTACTCTTCCATTCATCTGTGGTAGAGTGGATCTGTATTTGAGGCAAGAAACAGATGGTACATTAGCACAATTCCAACCTTTGAATTTTTTGTTGTGACAATTAAAATAATCTGGGCTTGGTTCTTGTGTACCAAATGAGTGAACAAAGTGGCACTGGAGAGGTGAGTTATTTCCAGCAGACTTCCATTGTGAAAAGTTTGCACACACTTGGCAAACCACATGGTGAGACTTCAGTGAAAGACACTTTTTGGGTGGGTGAGGGCGGTGGAGAAAGGTTTGTTGTGTTAACAAATTATCATCGCCATCATCTATAATCGAATACAACTGGTCAGAAATTAGTCCAGGCATTTGAGTCACCAGTCTTGCCAGGTGGCTGCGAGCCTTTTGAGCTCTTCTCCACTTTGCCATCAGACTTGTCACCAGGAACATAGTACTGTTAATCCCTTCAAATGTTTTAGCTTTAAAAGTTTCGTCATTGCAGCATTAGATATACTTCGATGAAATGTAGTGAACAGAAATGGTCAGTCTATAGCAATAGAAACAAATCACTTGGCTCAGCTCACCGATACTGGTTTCTGCTCCAACTGGGCTTCTTCCACCGCTTCTTCTAACCTTATCAATTTTCCCTTGGATTCCTCTTTTTCTCCCTTTGCTTATCTAGCTTCCCTTAAATGCTTCAATGTTATTTGCTGCAATTGCTCCATATGATAGCATTCAACACTCCTACCACTCAAGATTTCTCTTCAATTCTCTATTTGATGCCATAGTGAAAATCTTGTACTTGAGACCCCTTGTTTGCTCTCCTCCACAAAGGAAAATATTTCTAAACACACACCGTATTAAACAGTTTTGCTTTCTATCAGGTCATCCCTCGGCCTTTTCTTTCCCTCTTGTGGAGCAGTACTCCAGCCTGCTCAGTCTTCACTGCAATATTGTCAAAAATGGGGGGGGGGGGGGAAGCATGAATAAATGTTCCAAGAATCACAAATTTATTCGGGCGTGTTGGTGCTTTGGGCAAGAAATACAAATTTTGACTGGACTTCAATAGAAAATTACTTGTTTTCTGTCAATTAGAAAGCAAATTAATAATTTTTTTTTTTTTAAATATCAAGTTGTGATTTTCTCATCTACCGATATCCTGGCAAACCACCCATACAAGCTACTAATAATGGATTTGGGAAAAAGGTAAGAAAAATTTGTATGTGTCACAATAAATGCCTATGTATAATGCTTGCATACAGTAGCATAGCAAATAAACCAGCAACAAATCAGTCAATGAATTAAACAATTTATGGAACTAAAAGGAAAAAATAGAATCTAGAGAGCATGCGGGAAAATGCCATGCAGAAATTAGAGGTATTTAAAGACTCCCTGATGCTTTGTACAAAATCCCGACATGTTCCGAAGGAGGCTATTTGGCCCATCGAGTCTGAACTGACCCTCCAAAAGAGTGCACCCCTCTGGCCACTCCACTGCCCTACCTTGTAACCCCCCCACGCATTGATCATTGCCAATCCACCTAACCCGCACATCTTTGAACTATGGGAAGAAACCAGAGCACCCGGAGGAAACCCATTCAGACACTGGGAAAACATGCAAACCCCAAACCCGGGTCCCTGCTGCTGAGAGGCAGCAGTGCTAACCACTGTGCCACCATGCCACCCATGGAAGCACCAGCTAATCCCCCCACTGGAATTGGCAATTTTCAATTTGCTCTCAACTAGAAGTATTATTTAAAACCAGTTTGTATATTAAATTCTGAATAAAATAACTTAATTTGCTTATATAGTCTTAATTTGTTTTTGCTGAGAACTGCCAGGAGTCAACAGTTAGGCACTTGGTTTGTTTCAGTTATCTGCATCACGTATTTGGATGGTGTTCTGACTAATAACCAATAATTGCATAATTGTCTGGGGAACCGCAGCCTGAGGGAACTACCATCTGTGTGGTAATTTTGCAACATGGAATGTCAGAACACTTGTGGATAATTTTGAGGGCGACTGTCCAGAAAGAAGAACTGCACTAGCGTATCACAAACTATCAAGACTCCAAATTGACCTTGCTGCCCTCAGTAAGACACTCCTTTCTGGGGAGGGGCAGCTGCAAGAACAAGCAGGGAGAGATGCCTACTGGAAAAGAAAGCCTGACCCTTGTGTCCATGCAGTTGGCTTATACAATCTGGAATTTGATCTTGGATACACTGCCAGAACTTGCCAGTTGTATGAATGAAAGGGTCATGACACTTCACCTGTACCTCAGCCGTCAGTATGCCACCAATACGCAGACCTTATACCTCAACCTTTAACTCCAATGAAGATGTCAAGAAAAAGTTATATTCTGAATGAAGTCCACACTGCCACCCCAAAAGAAGTGAAGATCAACCTCCTGGGAGAGTTTAATGCCAGGATTGGCTGTTACTCCGATGACTGGAGAGGAACCACTGGGCGAAACTGGATGTGTGGCCTTGGCCCAGAGAGGGGCAGTGAAAGAACAGGGCCGGATGCTGCCTGTGCCACTGCTGTTTTTCCTGCGCTCTGCTTCTTGAATATCACTGTCCTTGGAGTTTTTGAGGGGGAAGGTTAGCATTTATGAGAACAGAGGAGACCGGATAGGAATAGTTATTAAAACTGAACTAATTCCTAAATAAAAGTGGAAAATGCCCGAAATACTCAGCAGATTAGGCAGCATCTGTGGAGAGTTTTGGGTCGATTGGTTTGGATGAAGTGCATCGACCTCAAATGTTGTATTTTTCTCCATAGCAGATATCTGATCTGAGTATTTCCAGCCTGTTCTGTTATAATTCATATTTCCAGCATCTGCAGTACTTTGCTTTTGAGTTAACGGATTCTTGTTTGATTTTCAAGCCTGTGAGAATTGATGAGAGAAAGTAAAGAATGGTGTTTCTCTTTTCAAAGATCTTGCTCTGCTGTTCCAACAATGGCCATTATGATAGTGTGTTTACAAAGCAGTTTCAAGGGCATGCAGCCACGTGTCAAGGTAAGTTTGTATTTTGTTAAATTAGAATGCGACTGTTGCCTTGCATTGACTGCCGGGTCACTGAAACAAATTTATTTGCGAGAACAAAAGTTCGACTAATGGTGTCGCACACAGTTGGTGGATATTTGCTCACTTCCTACATTAGGTAATGAAAAACATTGTACAGTTCCAATGACAATCTAGAAGTTTACTCATTGACAATAATTTATACTATTGACTGAACTTTGCTTGCAGCTCAATGAGAAGCATATTTCTATGCTTCCAGCAAAACAGCTGGTTAAAATGAGGCGCGCGATTCTCCATTCCCACGCCGAAGTGGCCGCGCCGTTGTGAACGCCGTCGAGGTTCACGACGGCGCGGAACGGCCCAGGTCCCGACCGATTCAGACGCTGACAATGGGCCAGGATCGGGGCCGTGTCATCTACACGCACCAGGCCTTGTCGCCCGTGTAAAAGCGGCGCCGCATAGATGATGCGGCCAGCGCCGCATAACGGGTATCATCCGCGCATGCGCGGGTTGGCCGGCGCCAACACGCGCATGCGTGGTTGCCGTCCTCTCTAAGTCCGCCCCACAAGAAGATGGAGGACGGATCTTGCAGGGCCGCGGAAGGAAGGAGGTCCTCCTTCAGAGAGGACGGCCCGACGATCGGTGGGCACCGATCGCGGGCCACCGCACATTTCAGGTAAAGCCCGGTGCAGGATCCCCCCCTCGCCCCCCCCCCCCCCCCCCCCCCCCCCGCAGGCTGCAGCGACCAGGTGTGGACGGCGCTGGGGGGAACCCGCCGTTTTGGCCCGGCCGTTTGGCCCATCCGGGCCTCAGAATAGCGGGGGTGCCGGAGAATCGCCATTTTCGGTGTCTCCGGCGATTCTTCGGCCCGCGAAACTCGACCGGGCCGTTCCCGCCGCTTGGGAGAATCACGGGAGGGCGTCGGACCGGCGTCCCCGGAAATTTTGGCGGCCCAGGTGATTCTCCCAACCAGTGTGGGAGTGGAGAATCGCGCCCGAGGTATATGATGTACTCTTTGGCTTTTAACTTTTTCTCTTTCTATAGCAGAGTTTGTTTGCTGCCTAGTAAAAACTTAGATAAATTAAGCATGAAGACTGTACTGTGAACAATTCTGGTCTCCTTACTTGAGAAAGGATGTACTTGCACTGGAGGGGGTGCAGAGGAGATTCACTCGATCGATTCCGGATTTGAGAGGATTAGCTTATGAGGAGAGACTGAGTGGACTGGGACTATACTCATTGCAATTTAGAAGAATGAGGGGGAATCTGATAGAAACATATAAAATTATGTAGGGAATAGTTACGATAGAGGCAGGGAGGTTGTTTCCACTGGCAGGTGAAACTAGAACTAAGGGGCATAGCCTCCAAGTAAGGGGATTTAGGACCGAGTTGATGAGGAACCTCTTCACCCAAATGGTTGTAAATCTGTGGAATTCCCTGCCCAGTGAAGCAGTTGAGGCTACATCGTAGGATGTTTTTAAGGCAAAGATAGATAGATTTTTGCACAGTAAGGGAATTATGGGTTATGGCGAGCGGGGTGTAAGTGGAGCTGAGTCCACAAAAAGATCAGCCATGATCTTGAATGACTGAGCAGGTTTGGGGGTCAGATAACATACTCATGCACCTAGTTCTTGTGTTCGTACTTAAATATTGAATTTTTTTTCCTGCGAGTTAATTTGTACAATACAGTTGTATCATAGGATCCCTACAGTGCAGAAGGAGGCCGTTCAGCCCATCGAGTCTGCAACAATCCTCTGAAAGAGCACTCTACCTAGACACACTCCTTTGCCCTATCCCCATAAACTCACAACCCCACCTAACCTGCACATCCTGTAACTCACAACCCCACCTAACCTGCACATCCTGTACATTAAGGGCCAATTTCTTTGCATGGCCAATCCATCTAACAGCATGTCTTTGGACTGTGGGAGGAAACCGGACACCTGGAGGAAATCCACAAAGACATGGGAAGAATGTGCAAACACCACACAGTCACCCAAGGTCTGAATTGAACATGGGTCCCTGGTGCTGTGAGGCAGCAATGTGCCATTGTGTGCCCACTTCCTGCTGTAATTTGACCCTCCTGCCACCCCCACCCTTAGTGGGCTGTGCACGGGTTCACAGGCTAATCAACGGTTTCTCTAACTTGTGCTTGTAGATTCAGTGGTGAACCTGGTTACAGGCTTTGTTCCGGACCAGGCCGCAGTTCTTTTACTACTCCAGGTCACAATCTAAGTAGCTGTATGGGTAGTGTCTGTCACCATATTTCAGCTCATCTACAGGTTCAGTCCCATTGACCCACTTACACCTTCCCCCTTCAGAGACCTCATTCAGTCCGATCCAATACACTTTCTGCGTACCATCGCCGGAGATGAACTTTTCCTCCTTGTTGTGAATCACCAAGACCTCGGAGCCCTGTGAGATAGTTGTGATGGCTCTCCGCCCAGTCCAGGACATTGGTCGACAAGTAATAGCAGTTGCCCCCATACTGGTCCAGAATATGTGGCACAGTTCGCTGGTGCAGTTGACAAACTTGCAGAAGGAGGACAGCCAGTTGACAAATACATCTTTGAATTTGCCCACATTATCCTGCTCAGCCAGCAGGGTCTGTAGTGTGGACTTCTCAGACTCTAGGCTCTCAGCAGCCACCTTCTGCAGAGCCACAGAACGCTGCACACCCAAGCTCTCAAAGAATAACATGCCGTGATGACTAACAGTCCGGAGTGCCAGGGTATGTTTGCTCCATTTCGATCTCTGGACCTGTCATTTCTTCATACCAGGAATAAGGTGCCCAGATCTGGACACCTTTAGACCAACAGAAGATTCAACCGTTGCAGGATCCTATACATCAGTTTCAGATCTGGGACAACCCCTAAGCATAGCCTTCCACTCCGTGAAGTGCTTGTTATCCACTGATGCAGATTTCTGTTTTTGTACAAAAGATGAGAAAAAGGCACTCCGATATATTCTACATCCAGCCCAAATCCCAAGTTTAGAACTATAGTTGTTATGAATTAATTTTTATTAGGTGTGTAGTGCTGCACCTGCACCTGAGCACCACTGGATAGTAGGCTGCAGCTGATTGCCCATCCATTCTGCTCCATCATCAGGTTGTAATGGCAGTGGTGGCCGGGGGTGATGGCCAGCGATCTGGCTGGCTCTGTCTTGAGCAGCAACGGGAGCTGGTGCTGCGGTGTCAGGTGATGAGTGAGTCTGGGAGGGTGGCCTGGACCCCAGGCGCTGCTCAACGAGCTGGAGTTTGGGTCTGGCCTGCCTAAACCAGCTCCAACACAGGTGCTCCGATCAAACTGGCTGGCTGGCCTCCCTGCTGAATTGGGCCACCTGCAGGCCCGCTTGATCCTCGATGTATCTGGGAATGAGCTCTGCCTCCTGCCTGGCGGCCTGAACAGGTGGAATCAAAGATCAGGGATATGTCAGGGCAATGGAGATGTGGACAACAAATAAGTCGAGTTGTTTTGAACTAGTGTTGAATCCAAAATGCTATGAAGTGCTGAATTGGAAGGTGAGGCCTTCTTCCAGTTTGCATCACTGGAGCATTGCAGCAGGCTTAGGACATGGGAATGTGGGCATGAGAGAAGATTCGAAGTTGAAATAGCAAGCGAGCAGGAGGTTGGGAGTCATGCTTGTGAGTCCGAGTGAAGATGTTCCAGATAACGGTCACCTAGCCTGTGTTTAGTCTCCCCGTTGTAGAGGAAACCGCATTGGGAGTAGCGAATACTGTAGACTGCTCCCATTAATGCATTCTGCTATTTTATCTTTTGCCACCTTTCGCATCCTTCATCCCTTAATTTACTCACTTGTCCGCGACCCCTTTGCCTTGACCTGTCCCACCACCTCTGCCCTCTTTCCAATTATAATTCTGAACATTTTTACCTTGCGTCAGTTCTGTCGAAGGATCATTTAGATCCAAAATGTTAACTGTTATGCCTCCACAGATGTGGCCAAACCTGCTTGCGTTTATTCAGAATTTTGTTTTAATTTCAGATTTCCAGCTTCCGCAGTATTTTGCTTTTCATTAATTCATTGTCTTTGATGGCCTGAGGATGTGAAACACAATAATGTTTGTATTCCCCCCCCTGGCCGCTTTATATTTAATTTACAGCACAGGCACCAGCCCCATCTATGTTGGTATTTATGTTCCCACGCAAACCTTCTCCCAGCCTTCTTGATCACAATCAGGGTAACCTTCAGCATTTTAGTGTTTTTTTTTCTAGTTTCTTGAATGTATCTATACTAGAATGGTTATAGCACAGACGACGGTCATTCAGCACACGGTTTTTGTGTGAGTATCTGCAACGGCAACTCGGCTAGTCCCACTCCTTGACCCTTTCCCTGTAGCCCTGTAAGATCTTTTCAGATAATTATACACTTCCCTTTTGAAAACTGCAATTGAATCTGTCTCTACCACACACTAGGCAGTGCATTCTGGATCCAAACAACCTGTTACATAAAGTTGTTTTTTGTCATGTTGCCTCTGGTTCTTTTGTTGGTCACCTTGGGGTTCTTGACCTTCTGCCGATGGGAACAGTTTCTTCACATTTACGCTACCCAGACACCTCATGATTCTGAGCACATCGAGCAAATCTCTTGACCTTCTCTAAGGAGAACAGCCCCAGCTTTGCCAAACTATCCACATTTATGGTTTTCGTCCTCGGAACCATTATTGTCATCTTTTCTGTATCTTTCTAAAACCTTCATCCTTCCCATTGAGGCTTAACCAGTGTTTATGAAGATTCGTGGCTGACTTGTTCTTGCATTCTGTGCCCTTATCTATAAAACCCACAATTCTGCATTATTTATGAGCTGCTTTCTCAACCTGCCCTACCACCTTAAATGATTTATACACATGTACGCTCTGGTCCCTTTGTTCCTGCATTTCATTTAGAATTGTACTGTTTATTGTATGTCCCCTCATTCTTCCAACCAAAAAATGTGTCACTTCACACTTCTCTACGTTTAATTTTATCTGCATTGTCTGACCATTCACTAGCTTGTCTATACCCTCTTGGAGTCTGCCACCATCTTCCTTGCAGTTTCCCAAAACATCCATGTCTTGCATCATGGTCCAAATTTTGAAATTGTGCCTTGTGCAATCGGGTCTAATTAATATAAATCGAGCAAGCAATCTTCCCTCTATATACCGTCCCCCCAGTCAGAAGCAAGCAAAGCTTTGTCATTTCAGTCTTGAATTAAAACATTAATCTGTTGCATAATGAAATTCTAGATGTGCTGATGACTAGTGTTTCAAAATGCTTACTGAAACTAATATTTTTCCACGTAAAAAGCATAGTTAACACAAAGGAAAACAATGTAGTAGCCGATTTAGAAATTATATGGCCAACATGTTTTCTTAGCGATCCTGCAGACCTAGAATTTTATGATTCATATGTGATAATCTATCTTGACTTCCAAAAGGCCTTTGATAAGGTGCCTCACGGGAGACTGCTGAGTAAAATAAGGGCCCCATGGTATTCGAGGCAAGGTACTAACATGGATTGACGATTGGCTGTCAGGCAGAAGGCAGAGAGCTGTTCTCTTTATATATTAACGGGACTGGGGGCATTCTGGCTAAGTTTGCCGATGATACAAAGATAGGTGGAGGGGCAGGTAGTATGGGGGAGGTGGGGAGGCTGCAGAAAGATTTAGACAGTTTAGGAGAGTGGTCCAAGAAATGGCTGATGAAATTCAACGTGGGCAAGTGCGAGGTCTTGCACTTTGGAAAAAAGAATAGAGGCATGGACTATTTTCTAAACGGTGACAAAATTCATAATGCTGAAGTGCAAAGGGACTTGGGAGTCCTAGTCCAGGATTCTCTAAAGGTAAACTTGCAGGTTTTGTCCGTAATTAAGAAAGCAAATGCAATGTTGTCATTTATCTCGAGGCTTGAAATATAAAAGCAGGGATGTACTTCTGAAGCTTTATAAAGCATTAGTTAGGCCCCATTTAGAATACTGTGAGCAATTTTGGGCCCCACACCTCAGGAAGGACATACTGGCACTGGAGCAGGTCCAGCGCAGATATACACGGATGATCCCAGGAATGGTAGGCCTAACATACGATGAACGTCTGAGAATCCTGGGATTATATTCATTGGAATTTAGGAGGTTGAGGGGAGATCTAATAGAAACTTACAAGATAATGAATGGCTTAGATAGGGTGGACGTAGGGAAGTTGTTTCCATTAGCAGGGGAGACTAGGACCCGGGGGCACAGCCTTAGAATAAAAGGGAGTCACTTTAGAACAGAGATGAGGAGAAATTTCTTCAGCCAGAGAGTGGTGGGTCTGTGGAATTCATTGCCACAGAGGGCGGTGGAGGCCGGGACGTTGAGTGTCTTTAAGACAGAAGTCGATAAATTCTTGATTTCTCGAGGAATTAAGGGCTATGGAGAGAGCCGGTAAATGGAGTTGAAATTAGCCATGATTGAATGGTGGAGTGGACTCGATGTGCCGAATGGCCTTCCGCTCCTATGTCTTATGGTCTTATAGTTTTTGGAATTGAATTTTAAAATCTAAAAATCAATGGAAAAAAGCTATGCCGTGTTTGGAAAACCTGAGTATTACCCCTCCAGGTAACTGCAATTTAAAGGATGTTCCATGTCTTCATCAAGACATTTAGTTGGAGGTGCGAAAATAACAAACAACTGGCGGTCCCATCAGTTTTGTAATCGAGCCAGTGAAACTGGCAAGATTGCAGTTGTCTCCATTAGAGAGATTCATGTACTCCCAGAATCAAAGTGACGCTTCGAAAGGTAAAGTTGATTACTTTGAATTTCTATTGGGACATCCCAGGTGTGCCATGTTGCCTTGGGATTAGATTGCAGGGTTTATTTTTGATTTTGGCTTTAATCAGTGATTTCTCACAGAAACAGGAATTTAGTTTTTTTTTTAAACGGGCAGTTGGAGACTGGGTCGGTGACCAGGAGCAGATGAAAACCAAGTGTCTGAATTGGAGTCGCTAAGCAAAAGTTAAGTGAGGCCCATGCTGGAACTGGGGGAAGGGCACAGTCTTTGAGGTGTTGAAGAAATGGAGATCGCGTAGCCGAATGCAAGAGAAAGGGCCTCACAAAATCGCAGCTTTGAGCATGGCAATGACAGTTGAGAACCAAAAGTGAATTCCTGAGAGCTGTGGCACATGTGAAGAAACCCTCAAGATCCTGTATAGTATAGAAGAACTCCTGGGTGGGAATAGAAATGGAATGAGAAGTGGGTTGTTAAAAACATTCATTTACGGGATGTGAGCGCCGCTGGTTAGGCCAGCATTTATTCCCATCCCTAGTTGCCCTTCAGAAGGTGGTAGTGAGTTGCCTTTTCGAACTGCTGCAGGCCTTTAGATGTATGTACATCCATTGTGCTCTTGGGGAGGGATTTCCAGGAGTTTACTTCGGTGGCAGTGAAGGAACGGCAATATATTTCGGGTGGTGAGTGACTTGGGAGGGGTGGGGGAGAGACTTCAGGTGGTGGGGTTCCCAGGTATCTGTTGCTCTTGTCCTTCTAGATGGTAGTGGTCTTGGGTTTGGAAGAGTTCCTGTAGTAAATCTTGTAGATGGTACACAGCTGCCACTGTTTGTCGATGGTGGAGAGTTTGTGAGTTTGTATGTTTGTGGAAGGAAGGGCAATCAGGCAGGCTGCTTTGTCCTAGATGGTGTTTAGCTTCTTGAGTGTTGTTAGCGCTGCACTCATCCAGGCAAGCGGAGAGTAATCCATTACACTCCTGACTTGTGCCTTGTAGATGATGGGCAGGCTTTCTTTTGGGGAGGGGGTGGCCAAGAGGTGAGTTACTCGCCGTAGGATTCCTAGCATTTGACCTGTCCTGGTAGCAACAGTATAAAAATGGCTAGTCTAGTTCAGTTTCTGATTAAGGTAACCCTCAGGATGTTGATTGTGGGGATTTCAGTGATCGTAATGCCATTGAGTGTCAGGGGGTAATGGTTAGGTCGTTTCTTGTAGGATATGGTCATTGCCTGGCACTTGTGTGGCATGTATGTAATTTGGCACTTGTCAACCCGAGCCTAGATATTGTCCAGGTCTTGCTGCATTTGGACGTGACTGCTTCATTATCTGAGGATTCACGAATGGTGCTGAACATTGTGCAGTCATCTGCAAACATCCTCACTTCTCCCTTTATCATGGAAGGGAGGTAATTGATGAAGATAGTTGGGCCTAGGACATTACCCTGAGAAAGTCCTGCAGTGATGTCCTGGAACTGAGATGATTGACCTCCAACCACCACGACCATCTTCCTTTGTGCCGGGTATGACTCCAACCAGCGGAAAGTTTCCCCATGATTCAGCTAGGGCTCCTTGATGCCATATTTGATCAAATGCTGTCTTGATGTTGAGATTTATTGAAATCTTTGTGCATTTAAGCTTCTAACTCAAGTTGTAGTTTCTTTGTTTTAACCCTTGGTGTTAAGTAGATTATTTTCCTTGAAAATGTGAAATCTTGCGGTGTAATTCTTTCAATTAACTGACTTTGAATTTGTTTTTAAAGCTGCTAGTTGCCACCGATTGTAACCAGGGCATTTTAATAAAGTAACGGTTGCTGTTTCTGGCATGTATGGCATTTTTTAAATGTAATCTGCAATGTAGGTCTTCAATATGTATGTTATATGGAACCTATTAAACAGCCAAGCTCCAGCCTTTACCATAGATGTGGTGTAATGTGGAAACTTCTAGAAAAAATAAAGTGAACAGAATTTGTAAAGAGGGTGATTTGTAAACCAAAAAAGCCACTGACAATAGCTCAATGCTTCACCTCTGTCGCGCAATCTTGGTTTTGGCAAGAGGGAACAAAATTTTGCTTTTTTTTTTTGGCAAGTATCATCTTGGGCGGGCAAAGCTGGTGCCTGCTTTCCCGTCTTTTTCTCCCCTCCCATCTTATTTGTAACGAGGTGGGTCCAATGTCGTCGCTGGTGGTGCAGGTGCCAGCAACTTGGGTTTAGGGAGCAATGCCAGGGTACTTCCCAGGCATGATCCTCTTTTCCCCCCTCTGGGGCATATACTCACCTATGTGCCTCTGCTGGGTTCTGCTTTCCAGATGTACGTTGTGGAGGACCTGTCATAATTCACGTTGGCGTACCCTCATGGAAAATTTAGTGTGGGGGGAAACTATTGAGTGTAAAAGGCCTGATCCTATTTTAAATTGATGCAAATGGCGATAGTTGGGATAACCGTTATGTCATTGATGGAGGCGGGGGACAATCAATCTGGAAAATCCCACCATGTAAAAGCTGTTTTGGGACTACTGCGTGACCCCTCCGCCATGCCTGAAATCTGAAAAAGGGAGCACACATTCTCTTTCTCCCCTCTTTTTCTCTCCCCTCCCCCAACTCAGTCGGAATCTGAGACTGCCATGCAAGAAATGAACCAAATATATAATATGTATATCTTAAATATTTTATTTTAGCGGTTGTGTATGAAATGCTGTACAGAGATGTCTTTGGAGTGGATGAGGAAGAGCTTCGAGCAGCAGTGGAATTGTTCCGCAGTCATGGGAAGAAAACCAGAAGAGGAAGTGTTTCTCAAGGAAATGATGATGCTGAATATCTTTCTGAAAAAGTTCTGCGGTACGTGGGTTTGGATAGACCATAAATTTTGGGATTCTGATTGATTAAAAATGTTGAGTTGGTGACCTATTTGTGGGGTGAGGGATAATATTAGTATACAGATTTTCTGTTCATGTATTCCAGAAGGAATTTTAAAATGACTATGAAATTCTGGCCACCAAAGATTTTCTGAAAAATTGAAATGAGTGGCTGACTTTCTGAATGTACTGCATATCTTTTTAGTTTCTGAAGTTAGATGCAAAATCAGTATCTTATTGGTTGTCTTTGTTTCCAACACCATCTAATAACTCCGTTATAGTGAGTATTATTAGTCTCAGTAAATTATGAAATATTGTTGTAATTAATGTCAGGAGTAATGGGAACACACAAGTAATATATTTTTGAAAGCTCTATGAAATCAGTATCTTGCGCTGTTACTTTGGTAATCCATTATAAAATTGTTACCTGGAGACATTATGAAATAACTGAAATCGGATTTTAGTTGAAATTGGATACGGATTTAGAGGTTATGCACTATAATTGCAAACATTAAATGCGCACGTGCTTCTGCAAGATAGTTTTGGAAGTCAAAGATGTTTCGTAGCATGAAACTAGAAGTATGGCACAACCAAAAACCCCATGCCATAGATATATTTCTGTCTGCTCTCTGCAGGGACCAGTCCAATGTCATTTCCAACTTTTATTAGGTCTGTTTTTTCCCCATTTCAGAGTCTTTAATTAACATAGTGACTATCAAAAAGACACTTCTCTCTCTTTTCGGAGGAAGTCCCAAATTGAACACTGACAGTAAAGTCCACTCCTGTTGATTCTTCCAGATTATCTCTTTCCCCTTCTCCACTCCCCCCCCCCCCGCAAGCCACGTCAGGATGAACCTTTCTTTAGCTTGACATGGGATGTGTCTCTTTGCCCATAAGCCATCTTTCCTCTCTCGTTTGTGCTTAGTAGCTCACCGAAGGTGCTCACACATCTCTCTCTCTCTCTCTCTCTCTCTCCCCCCCCTCTCTCTCTCTCTCTCTCTCTCTCTCTCTCTCTCTCTCTCTCTCTCTCTCTCTCTCTCTCTCTCTCTTGACACAACAGACTGTTTCCTGGGTTAAAAACAGAAAATGCTGGAAAATCTCAGCAGGTCTGACAGCATCTGTGGAGAGAGAACTGAGCTAACATTTCCGGTCTGGATGACTCCTCTTCAGAGCTGATACCTGGGATGACCGGATTGTCCTATGCAGAGAGATTGGAGTTTAGAAGAGAGAACATCTGTTTTGAGATGTATAAAATTATGACTGAGCTAGACAGTCTGGATGCAGGGATGATGTTTCCTGTGGCTGTGGATTCTAGAACAAGAAGTCACAGTCTCAGGACATGGGGTAGGCCATTTTGCACTGAGATGAGGAGAAACTTATTCACTTTAGTGGATGGTGAACCTGTGAAATTCTCGAACACAATGGGCCAGACCACTGAATATATATCAGAAGGAAATAGATTTCTAGAAGTATAGCATGCAGGAGCATGGCTTTGAGATTGAGGATCAGCCATGATCATATTGAATTGCGGAGCAAGATCGAAAGGGCGGAATGACTTCTGCTATTTCTGTGTTTCTATAACCAGCTGCAGTCCTTTTTGTTTTCGTCAGACCTCTCTTCTTTTCATCCAAAAATCTGAAGATAGAAAGTTTATCCATAGCTCAGTTTCTTTTTGCCTTCATGTGTGAATATTTTACACTCTTCTGCCTGTAAGTCTCATCCTGGGCCTCTCTAGAGTGTCAGAATATAAAGGGAAAGTAGTTTTTCTACTGCTGTACAAAGCCATGGTGAAACCACACCTAGAGTACTGTGTACAGTATGTGATACTTCAACCCAATAAAGGATATATTGACCTTGGAAGGAATGCAGCGCCTACTCACTAGAATCTTACTAGGGCTTCAAGGATTATATTCTAAGAGATTATATAAAAGAAGCTTGTGCTCCAGGAATATAGAGGGATTAAGGGGTGAACCACCTCCAACACATTTACATCCTTCCTTGCAGATGACCAAAACTGCACACAATATGCAAGGTGCAAAACTTCACACAATATGCAAGGTGCAATCTCACCAATGTCCTTGGGCGGGTGGGGGATGAACTGACTCCATTTATCCCAATCCCCTTTGTAGCTACCTTTTCCTAGTCCCAATGTTTTTGTTTTAAAAAGAGAATTTAAGCAGGCTTCTCGGGTTAAAGGTGGATTTAGTTTGTTAATTGCTAAAGGCAAGAAAATGATTAAAGAAAGAGTTGATTGAGATTGTAATAATGAAGGAAGAGTACCAAATTACATTCTGAAAGATCTGGAGTTTTTTTTAATGGACATACAAGCAAGCTGAAGGTAACTGAGGATGTAAAATCAGGCACTGGCTGATTTTGCTGAGGTTGATATTCTTGAGAAACAATGGAATCGCCCTGTTTCCAAAGCATCCAGAAAGTGCATGTGTGTGCCATCGGAATGTCTAATTGCAATGACCACAACGCTCAATCATCTATACTTCTAGTTTGACATTTTCTCTCTCTCTCTCTCTCTCTCTCTCTCTCTCTCTCTCTCTCTCTCTCTCTCTCTCTCTCTCTCTCTCTCTCTCTCTCTCTCTCTCTCTCTCTCTCTCTCTCTCTCTCTCTCTCTCCTTTTAGACTCCATTCTCACTTCTAGGGCGAAATTCTCCAGAAACAGCGCAATGGCCGCCGACTGGCGCCCTAAACGGCGCAAATCAGTCGGGCATCGTGCCGCCCCAAGGGTGCGGAATGCTCCGCATCTTTGGGGGCCGAGCCCCAACTTTAAAGGGCTAGGCTGGCGGCGGACGAATTTCCGTCCCACCAGCTGGCGGAAAAGGCCTTTGGTGCCCCGCTAGCTGGCGTGGAAATGACATCTCCGGGCGGCGCATGCGCGGGAGCGTCAGCGGCCGCTGACGGCATTCCCGCGCATGCGCAGTGGAGAGAGTCTCTTCCGCCTCCGCCATGGTGGAGACCGTGGCGAAGGCGGAAGGGAAAGAGTGCCCCCACAGCACAGGCCCGCCCGCGGATCGGTGGGCCCCGATCGCGGGCCCGGCAACCGTGGGGCACCCCCCGGGGCCAGATCGCTCCGCGCCGCCGTTAAGGTAGGTGGTTTAATCTACGCCGGCGGGACAGGCATTTTAGCAGCGGGACTTCGGCCCATCCGGGCCGGAGAATCGCGGGGGGTGGCCCGCTAACCGGCGCGCCACGATTCCCGCCCCCCGCCGAATATCCGGTGGTGGAGAATTCGGCAACCGGCGGGGGCGGGATTGACGCCAGCCCCCGGCGATTCCCCGACCTGGCGGGTGGTCGAAGAATCTCGCTCCTAATCTGTAGAAACGTTTTGGATTTCTTTAATAATTTTCTTGCCTTTAGCAATTAATAAACGCAATCCATCTTTAACCTGAGAAGCCTGCTTGCATTCTCTTTTTTAAAACAAAAACATTGGGACTAGGAAAAGGTATCTGCAAAGAAAATTGGGATAAATGGAGCCAGTTGAGATTGCACCTTGAATATTGTGTGCAGGTTTGGTCTTCTTTGGATGTAAATGTGCTGGAAGGTGGTTCAGACAAGCTGGACTGGATTAATTCTGGGAATGAGCGGGCTGTCTTAGGAAGATAGGCTGGAAAGACTCTGCTTGTTTAGATGAGTGATGGGTGACTTGATTATCCTGAATGGTATTAACGAGGTAGATGCGGAAATTATGTTCCCTCTTGAGGGTGAGTACAGAACCAGGGGACATGGTTTTAAAATTAGTGGTTGCCCGTTGGACCAAGATGAAGAAAAATATTTTCTGAGGGTTGTGTGATTTCAGACCTCTGCCTCAGAAGGCAGTGGAAGTGGGATCACTGAATATTTTTAGCCGGCGGTGGTAGTTTCTTATTGGGCAAGGGAATCGAAGGTTACTGGGGGTAGATGTTAATGTGCAACTTGACACCAGCAGAGCAAACAGGATCTTATTGAAAGGTTGAGCAGGCTCGGACCAAATTACCTACTTCTATTTTGTATGGTCGGATTACAATTTTGGGGGGGATGGGGGGGGGATCCCAGCTAGGTGATAACAAATTGAGATTTCTTATCCGGGTTGGCAAATTTGGGGAACCTCACCTGGAGACCAGTTGTACCAAGATTTTTAGAATTTTTCAAAGGAAATTATAGGATGGATAGATAAACTTCCTCCATGGGTGGGAAGGTCAATGAAGTTATAATCAGCCAAGCTGTTCGGGCGAGAAGCTGGAAAACACAAGTGATAAATTTAGGACTTCTACAAAAGGTGCTGGCTCGACTGATTAATATTAAACCTGGGATCAGTAAGATATTTTGCCAGCCAAGAGAGTGAACAAATATGGAACTAGGATTACAGAGCTCAACAGATGGGTGGAAGACCTTTGAGGGGCTGAATGCCCCACTTCTATATTACTGCAACGGTATCTGAGATGATGGATAATTAACCTGCTAATAAATTAGCTGATTGTAAGTCAATTTGTTGGCTTGTCTCCATAATGAGTAAGCATTTTTCACATTGTGTTGGAAGATTTTTTGATCTTTTTGTTCAATATATAATCTAGAATAAAAAGCACAATTTCACTACAGGCAGCAGAAGCTGTGCCCCCAAAATGGTAGCTATACAAAGGCAGAATCTAGAAGTTGATTTGCATCCGGCAAGATTATCCATTAAATTAGGATAATGTAGCTGATGATATGTTTCATTCATTTCATGTTAAATTGTATCGCTTGAATTAAGTGAACCCGACTACTGTTGTAAATTGTAATTTTCGTCAAATGGATTCACTTCAGGCTACTTGCCAACCACATAGCAGTATTTCCACAGATTTGAGGGTTTCGTTTTTGAATCAACCAATGCATCTTTTTGGGTTTTGAATCAACTATTTTTTAATGTTATTGGAATCATTAGTTTTGTAATTTAAACAAAATTTGCATCTACTTTAGAAAGAACGATGCAGAAAATAGTGATCAAGAGAGCTCGCCAGAAGAGAAAACAGCCAAACCTGGAGCAGAGGAATTGAAGGTATCAAGTTTCATAACCATTTCGCCACAAAAGGAGTTTTGGGAAAGTTATGGAGGAACAAAGGTTAAGTTTAGTACTTTTTTTTTCTTGGCAAAGCTGCCCATTTTCACTGACACATGCTTTACAGTCAGTGAAGAAAACTTAATATTTACATAATGCTTTCACATCAGGATGTACCAAGTGTTTCACTGTCTGTAGATTTTGTTTTTTAACCGGTGTCACTGAATGAGGCCAATGCAGTAAGAAACATGCATGGCGTAAGATTACATAGACAGGTTGGAAAATAGCTCTGATTTTGATGATCATGGAGAGCTTCCTTGTTCCTCAAATAGTGTCATGGGATTTCTTGCACAAGGGGCAGATGGGTTATCTGTATATAAAAGCAAATTACTGTGGATGCTGGATCTAATGGCTGAAGTGGGTGCATGGCCAGTGGGAGAAAAATCACCTGAGTGAGACACTGTCCAAAACGTAGTCTTGCCCTGCTACAGATGTAGAGGAGTACTTGGTGAGTGTTTCAGCTCTATGCAGCATCAGTGGGGAACAAAAAGACCACCTTAAGGTCACCAGAAATTACTCAGTTGATTGGCTGGTAAGTGCTCAAGCGCAAGAAGCAGTGTGTGGAAAAACTTGCATCTGAAATAAGGGAAAGTTTGAGGCATAATATAGTAAGTGATACAATTAGTCCAAAAGAGATATAACATTAAGGAAGGAACTCTGCACACTGGGGTTTAAAATGGTGCACAAGGTGCACAGTGGTGATTATTTAATATATAAAATTCACTAAATGATTTGATTAATTATTTGAAACCCATTTAAGTTAGCACGACGTGATGTGTCAAGCTGCAGCATGTAGGGACTCCTGGATAACCTCGTGGTCCAGGGCAAACATGTCTGCAGTAAGTGTTTACGAGAAGCTTTGGTTCACAGGCCTTCAGCGAGAGGCTGAGTTGCTGGCATTGCGATACATCCAGGATGCTTCGTTCCAGGAGGCAGTCCACATCCCTAAGTTTAGAATCTTGGTTTGGAAAGTGTCAGGGACACTGTGTCAGGTGTGACTGCAGCTGAGGCTGGTAACCGGAGCCAGAGGGCAGGAGTGTCAACCCCTGCAATTATCCAACTGGTTTGAGGTGTTCTTGGTTTGTTTGGATGAGTGTGCAGTCTGCAGGGTGGATAAGCTGACTGGCCATGGCGTAGTGCTACAGGAAGCCATTCAAGTTTGGGGGGGTGGGGAGGAGCACATAAGAATGTAGTGGTAGTGCATAGAATATAGAACAGTACAGGCCCTTCGGCCCACTATGTTGTGCCGACCATTTATCCTAATCTAAGGTCAACCTAACTACACCCCTTCAATTTACTGCTGTGCATGTGCCTGTCCAAGAGTTGCTTAAATGTCCCTAATGACTCAGACTCCACCACCTCTGCTGGCAGTGCATTCCACATACCCACCACTCTCTGTGTAAAGAACCTACCTCTGACATCTCCCTATACCTTCCTTCAATTACCTTAAAACTATGTCCCATCGTGACAGCCATTTCCGCCCAGGGGAAAAGTCTCTGGCTATCCACTCTATCCATGCCTCTCATCACCTTGTACACCTATATCAAGTCACCTCTCTTCCTCCTTCGCTGCAGTGAGAAAAACCCTAACTCCCTCAATCTTTCTTCATAAGATATGACCTCCATTCCAGGCAGCATCCTGGTAAATCTCCTCTACCCTCTCCAAAGCATCCACACCCTTCCTATAATGAGGTGACCAGAACTGGACACACTATTCCAAGTGTGGTCTAACTAGGGTTTTATAAAGCTGCAGCAAAACCTTGCGGCTCTTAAACTCAATCCCTCTGTTAATGAAAGCCAACACACCATACGCCTTCTTAATAACCCTATCAACCTAGGTGGCAACTTTGAGGGATCTATGTACGTGGACCCCAAGATACCTCTGTTCCTCCACACTTCCAAGAATAGTAGAGGACAGCAAGGGGGATTGACACTGTTCTCTGCTGCAGAGAACATAGTCCAGACGGCTGAGCTGTCTGCCTGGTGCAATAGTTTGGGACATATGCTCTAGGCTGGAGAGAAACTTGAAGTGGGAGGAGGAGGAGGATCCCATTGTTATGGTCCATAAAGCTACCAAGGTACTGGAGAAGTGATACGTAAGTTTACAAAGAAAGGGAAATGGCAGCATTGCAAGGTAGCTGTTTAGGTGATGACACCCAGGGTGTGACAGGATGGAACAGTGTACAAACGTGGAAAAAAGCAGCAAATAGGGTCAAAGGGAAAATTATAATGAAACTGTTCCGAATAACAATCGCTAGGGAAACTAATGGGGCTCAAGGCTAAGGACCAATAGGTCCTGGACCTGATGTGTTGTATCCTAGGATATTAATGGAAGTAGATACAGAGATGGCAGATGCACTGGTAGTAGTCTTCCAAGAATCCTCAAATTCTGGAAAAGTCAAAACCCTCATTCAAAAATGGAGGGAGACCAAAAAGACAAGTCTGTATAGGCCAGTTAGCTTTCCATCTGTCATTAGGTAAATGTCTTCTAGAGAATGTATTAGCAGAGCATTTAGAAACATGTAATGTAATCATGGCTTCATGAAGGGGAAATCGTGCCTGCCAAATTTTATTAGAATTCCTTTGAGGTGGTAATTAGCAAGAAGAATAAAGAGGAGCTAGTAAATTGGATTTGAGCCCCTGGCGTTGGGGGTAATATATTAGCATGAAAAGAGGATTGGCAAGGGGAAGAGATAGTGGACAGGATAAAATTGTTTCCCTTGTCAGAGAATTCTAGAACTAGGAGACAAGTGGCAGAAGGTGTGAGGGGACATGAGAGAGATCTTTTTTAATGCAGACGGCAGTGGGTGTCTGGAATTGGCTGCCCGAGTTGATGGTGGAGGTAGAGACCCTAAACTATTTTTTTTTTAAAGTTCCTGGATCTGCACCTTAAGTGCTGTAAGATAAAGGGCTATGGACCAGATGCAAGGAAGGTGGAATTAGAAAGGTACCTGGGTCGTCTGGCTGGCATGAACAAGATGGGCCGATTGGCCTCCTGTACTGCACTGTAACTTTTCTTTGGTTCTAGTAGAAGAAAGATTTGGGATAAGAGGGGCATTTTCAAGATGGCAACCTGCAACTAGTGGAGCGCCACAGAGATCAGTGCTGGGACCACAATTATTTTACAATGTAACTTAATGACTTGGATGAGGGAAGTGAATGTACTATTGCCAATTTTGCGGATAACACAAAAATAGGTCGGAAGGCAAGTGGTGGATGACTAGAGTCTACAGACTGACATAGACAGGTTAAGTGAGTGGGCAAAATGGAATATAATCTGGGAAAATGTGAAATGATGCTCTTGGTAGGAAGACTAAAGGAGCTGAATATTGTTTAAATGGAGAAAGACTGTAGCACAGTGATTTGGGGGTCCTTGTGCATAAATCAGAAAAAGCTAGCATGCAAGTTTAGCAGGTAATGGGGAAGACAAATGAAATGTTGGGCCTTTTATTCCCAAGGGAATGGAGTATGAAAATAGGGAAGTCTGGCTAAAACTATACGAGGCACTAATTAGTCCACACCTGGAATACTGTGAACAATTTTGGTCCTCTAATCTAAGGAAAGATATACCGGCATTGGAGGCAGTCCAGAGAAGGTTCACTAGGTTGATCCCGGGTATGGAATGTTTTTCTTTTGAGGAAAGTTTGAGTAGGTTGGGCGTGTACACATTGGAGTTTAGAAAAATGAGAGGCGACCTTTTTGAGACCGAGGATTCTCTGGGAATTTGACAGGGTAGCTGCTGAGAGATTGTTTCCCCTTGTGGGAGGATCTAGGACCATAATCCGAGTAAAGGGTCGCCCATTTAAGACTGGGATGAAGAGGAATTTCTTCTTGAGGGCAGACAAAGATATGGAAAGAATGAGATCAAACCCATGAGGCTCATCGGTGCTTACCTAATCTGCTAAAGAGTGCTATTTTGTATGCCACCCTGACACATTACTGCTAATACTAACACCTGAGGAGTCAAAATAAACGTAATTGGGGGAGAAAGAGGGTGAATGGTGGTTGTGAGTTGGGGGTGGTGGGGATAGCTTGTAACCAATTTTAGAAGACTTATGCAAATTCTTTGGAATAGTCCAGAGCAATAAAGCATGCTTCAGGAGATCATGATTATTCATGATGCCAATACTAAATGTGTCCATGTAAATGAAGTGCCCGAAATAACCGTCTGGTAAAATAATTAAACAAAAAAGAAAATTAATTACTATAAGCACACTTTCAAGATTTGTATCTTCCATTTATCATTCTAGCTCATTAACTGAATTTCCCAAATGTAGTTGTGTGCTCCAGTCCTGGAGCAGAGTTTGTGCCTACAGTCCTAAAATGACCAAGCTGACAGCAACTTTACTTCAATTTTTGTGTAATACTCTGTAGCATCCTTTGCAAATGGTCTTGTCCCAAGCTTGCACGGCAGGTGCCTTGGCAGTTACTGCATAATGTTAGATGCTATTGAACTATTCTTATCCAATGCAATGGCTGTTCCGCGTTTTCACTCAAAAGTTGTTGCCCAATTCTATGTGGCACGTTCTGAAATGTACGAAACAAATATTCTTACTGCAGTGTTTCCCTAATTTGCAGTCCTTTTTAGTGAAAGGATTCTGTTCCAGCCATGTTGTGAAAAATTATCCTGTCACTAAATCGTGGTTGATTTTTGGACAAGATATTTTCAGTTACTTGTGTGTGGTGCGAATGCAGATTAAATGCGTAAATCCAATTTCAGCAGCTATATGCTTGGCTGTTTCAACAATTCTGTTGTGGTCCAACCAGATTAATCTGTTCAGTCTTCCAAAATATGCCCTGACTTGATCTCCGGTATGTGGAGAAGTAATTAAGGTTCATTGCACCTCTTTATTAGATGGTGCTTCATGGTGAAAGTGTTCCATTCTTTATTTATTTCTGAAGTTGTGCTCTGCTTTAGTGGAGGATTACTTTAGAATTTTATTAAAAATACCAATTTGAGGATGGAATGGATGAGCTGTTTTTAGTTTTGAATAGAGCAAAATTGTATTTTGTTTGGGAAATAAAATTGGGACAGTTATATGAATGTTTTGGTAACTTCCTCCTTTGACTTTGGCATCAGGCCCATTTTGTAGATTAATTTATCGTGACAATTATTTTGACTCCAGTTTCCAGTCATCCTGCAGTGTCCTAGTTTTTAAAAGAAAAAAGTCTTCCAGTGCTTGAATAAACCAGATTACAATTGTTGTGGAGGAAATTATCCAGTTTCATTTTCGGCCTCTGAATTTCTATTATTTACTTAAAATTCTGCTCACTCAAAATGCAATATTGAAAGTTCTGAACCACAAGTAGGAATATGAGTTGTGATTGCTCATTAAGTATATAGAATATAACACCGAATATAAGAATAGAGAGGTTTTACTGAAGCACTATAAAATACTACTTGGACCACAAGTTGAGTACGGTGTGCAGTTCTGGTCACCGCGTTACAGAAAGGATGTAATTTCACCGGAGAGATTACAGAGGAAATTAATGAGGATGTTGCCAGGACTGGAAAACTGCAGTTGAGGAATAGGCTGGGGTTGTTCTCCCTTGACCATGAGAGACTGGGGAGATTTGATTAAGGTGTACAAGGTTGCCAGGGTCCTCAGTAGAGTGGATGGGAAGGATCTGTTTTCCTTCGCAGAGAGGTCAATGGCTAGGGGGAGGTTTTAGATTTAATGGATGGTAGGTGGGGGGGGGGAGGGAGGAGGGAGGGGAAAGAGAGGAGAGCATGAGTAAATTCTTTTCACCCAGAGTTGGCAGTGGCCTGGACAGTAGAGGCAGGAACTCTCAACTCCTTTAAAAGGTGTCTGGGTATGCACCTGAAGTTCCATAACTCCAGAGCTATAGATCAAGTGTTGGAAAATAGAATTAAGTTGGGTGGCTCAGGGGCTGGTTTAGCACACTGGGCTAAATCGCTGGCTTTGAAAGCAGACCAAGGCAGGCCAGCAGCACGGTTCAATTCCTGGACCAGCCTCCCCGAACAGGCGCCGGAATTTGGCGACTAGGGGCTTTTCACAGTAACTTCATTGAAGCCTACTCGTGATGAGCGATTTTCATTTCATTTCATTGTTTGCCAGGGATGGACACGATGGGCTTCTTCTGCGCTGTAAATATTTCTATGTTTTCTAAATGTCTGAAAAGAAGGAATGTGTAAGCTTGTCAGGAGAGGGCAGGGGAATGACAGGGCGCATTGCTTCTTGGGATGAAAGGCCACCTGTGTTCTCTCAATTCTATGATTCTTTGCCCCAGTAAAACCTCTCTATTCTTATATTTGGTGTTATATTCTATATACTTAATGAGCAATTACAACTCATATTTCTACCAGTGGTTCAGAACTTTCAATACTGTACACCTGCTGTCAGCTATAGGAAGATTTGGTGTCTGAATTCATTCGATTTCTGCATTTCAGATTGCTGATGGGCCATCAAAGATGCCGTTTCCTTTTAAGGTGTTGAAGGCATTGGATTCAGAAATTTACCGCAATGTGGAATTTGATGTCTGGCTTGATAGCAGGAAAGGTATAGTAAGCCACATTTATTGTTTTTGGGAGGATAGATGCAATGCATGTAAATTGGCCATCGGCCTGCAGGCATTTAACTAAGCATAGCTATAAAATGAAAAGAGGACTTGTGGCAAGATCCTGTTTGATGCTAGAATCAAATAATGGTTTTAAATGAAAAGCTGAAGTCAACCTTCTCTTACAGTCAACCTTATGTGACTTCCAGTGGCCAGACTGGAATCCACAAAACACGGTAACACTGGGTGGGATTTCCACCCCCCCCCTCCCCTCCCAAGCGCGATGTGTTTTGTGGTGAGCTTCCAGTTCTGCCAGTGTCAACTGGATTTCCCACCCTCCACTGCCCGTGGGACCAGACAGTCCCACTGGGAGAAACAGCCATCCCACCCAACAGAAAATCCCACCCTATGTAGCCTGGACTAGAAATCCACTGCTGCTGGTTGGCTACCCATTGTTTGGAGTTTGTGGGAGTAAACTGCATTGTGTATTTTAATAAATTGAACTGTGTATCCCTGATAATCATCTGTTACTTCCCATTTCCTATTTTTGGTTAGAAACAAAATAAATGGATACTATTTAAAGTATACAGTTGATTAATTTGTGAGCTTATTTTTTTGGTGAGGGGTTATATTTCAGGTATATTTTTGTTACATTTTACAAGGCATCGGTGTTTTATTCTTATTGCAGAACAGCAGAAGGTGGACTATATGGTGGTTTCTGGACGACATTACTGTTTAGGGGACAAATGTCAGGTGAGCTATCAAGTTCAATATGTTTTAAATGAATGAAAATGTTAGTTTTAATCAGTAGGTAAATTCTGACATTTTTATGGAAAAGACCTAGGACTCAATTCTCCCATCGGGAAACTAAGTCCCAGCGCCAGAGTGAAAACCGGAGTGTTTCACTCCGGAGCGGAGGCTGCTCCCAGCCCCCTATTCTCCCGTCCCCGGGGGGCGCTAGGAGCGGCACCGCGTCATTTATGCGCGGCGGGCCTTGCCGCCGAGTAAATGACGTCATCCGCGCATGCGCAGGTTGACCGGTGCCAACCCGTGCTTGCGCGGTTGCCGTCCTCCCCCGCAAGAAGATGTCGGATGGATCTTGCGGGGCGGCGGAGGAAAGGAGGTCCTCCTTCAGAGAAGCCGGTCCGCCGATCGGTGGGCACCGATCGCGGGCCAGGGCCCCCCCCAGCGTTCTCACGCTGTTCCCGTGGCAGCGACCAGGTGTGGACAGCGCCGGTGGGAATCTGTTGTGTTTGGCAGGCCGCTCGGCCCATCCGTGCCGGAGAATCACCGGTCGCCCGTAACAAACTGCGAGCGGCGATTCTCCGAGCGGCCAGCCGTGATTCTCGCCGTGCCGGTTTAGGGAGGTGGGAGAATCACGTGTGGGTGCCGGGGCGGCGTGGCGGGACTCGCGCGGCGCCCCGGCGATTCTCCCACCCGGCGTGGGGGGCGGGGGGGGTGAATTCCGCCCCTAACTCTTGGCCATCAGGTTTAAACTGTTGGTGGCTGTCCAGAACTTGCATGCCCCCCTGTTTTTATACTGGGTTATATCTTGAATGTGAATTTTTCCAAAATAAAGAACTTGCATTTATATGACTCTTTCATGGTGTTGTGGCATTGCTCATGAATGACTTTTTAAACTGTCCTGCAGGAAAACCTAGCAAGCAATTTGTATACTGCACAGTCACATAAAAGACAATTGAGAGATATGACTGCTAAT
Source organism: Scyliorhinus torazame (assembly GCF_047496885.1). Lineage (NCBI taxonomy): Eukaryota > Metazoa > Chordata > Chondrichthyes > Carcharhiniformes > Scyliorhinidae > Scyliorhinus > Scyliorhinus torazame. The sequence goes on along the minus strand of NC_092711.1, from coordinate 288,588,947 downwards.
CATTGTGAATGGAGATGGTAGGAATAGTTTAAAAATAACAGATGAGCCATTAAAATGTTTGAACTTCTTTGCAATGGACAAGTTTGTAAAACTTTTTGTTTTGGGAAGGCCGCCAGACCCCATGCCTCTTACAGTACGAGCTTGGGGTGCATAATTACCCCAGCCATTTCTCCCTCAAGTAATATAGGGTGCTGTCTGGAACTGAGCACAAGTACACATGCACGTTTTATCACCACCGTTAAAATGTTACGGATGATTTTAAAATTCGTTTGGGGAGGTGGATCGTGAATAGAAGTGGGGAATCATGTCATAATTGGCTAATGTTTTAAGAAGCAAAATATAATTTCCATTTACTGCGTTGTACGGTTCCAGTTTTATATTCAGCAATTTTTGTTTATTCTGCTCTGCACGCATGTTAAAAGCCGAATGGCTAAGAATGTAGGAATAGATGTCTTTACACCTTATTCGGTGAAATAAGCTAAATTAATCTAATTACATAATTTGTTCTTTAACACATTCAAATTCAATTTTAAATAAAATTCTCTCTACAGGTGAAACTTGAGCAAGGAGAAAAATACTACAATGCTCATATCCAAGAAGCAGGACAAGATGGCAACTCGGTGACTGTCTTCATAGAAGAACTAGCTGAAAAGTTAGCTTTTGTTTGCTACAACTACCACAGCTCTTTCACTGGTTCAATATCTGAAATTAACACACACTGTTTTTTTGCAATATCACCTAGTTATGTAATTGTGGCAAGAGTAGAAGAAACTGGTCAAAAGTGACCCTACTCAAGAGTAGGGGATTCGATGACTTAAATTGAGTACCATCTTTTCCTCCTGGGGATAGAAAATATAATTGGAGTCGTACCGAATTGTAAATCTTCTGCAGTTCATAGAAGTGAAGCTGCTAGACTGCAGTTGCCGAACAACTGAGCCCAAATCTACAATATTTCTTGATTGCTTATTTTGAAAAATGTAGTTAATGGAAATATTAATATCGTATGGCATATATGAAATTAACTTAAAGGATATTGAACCACGTGCAATTTTAAGTCAACTGTATTTGAAGTTAATAGCATGAATGGTAAGACTTTGAAGCAATATTTCTTCTCAAACATGGGTTACTTGAAACAGTTTCTAAATGTGGAGTTGCTCCAATCTAGCACAGTGTTGAATTGTCAAACTTGGCTGAGATATTAACATTGTCAATAATGGGAGGAAAGTTGTCCGTGATCAAAATGGAAACACAATACTGGAATTAGCAGCTCTGGCAGCATCTGCAGAGAAAAGAACAGTTTTTTTTTTCAGGTGGTTGAAACTTTTTCCATGAAGGTTTTTTTAAAAAATATTTTTATTTTTCATATTTTTCCCCAAAATGGCACCTGCCATCGATAAACAATAATCAGTAAAGAATATAATGTCAATCTCCATATCAATAAGAACGATCCCATCTTCCCACCAAATCCCAAACATTAGTCCGCATGTTAACATAAACAATGACAAAATGGAATCCGGAATCACTCATAGTCACCATCAACACACACAGTCCTCTCTCTCTCTCTCTCCCCCCAACCCTCCCAACCACCCCCCGCAACTAATGTTCGATGTTATCCAGTTCTTGAAAGTGCATAATGAATAATGCCCATGATTTGTAGAACCCCTCCATCCTTCCACTCAGTTCAAACTGAACCTTCTCAAGAGTCATGAATTCCAACAGGTCCCCCCCCCTGCCACGCCAGGGCACAGGGTGGAGAGATTGCTCTCCATCCCATCAGGATTCACCTTCGGGCGATCGACGAGGCGAAGGCTACAACATCTGCCTCCTCACCCATTTCCAACCATGGTTGGTCCGACACCTGGAATATGGCCTCCTGAGGGCCTGGGATCAGTTTCACATGCACCATTTTAGAGATTACCCTAAAAACCTCCTTCCAGTAATCCTCCAGCTTCGGACGGGACCAAAACCTATGAATGTAATTTACGGGGCCCCTCCTGCAACGTTCACACGCATCTTCTACCCCTTCTAAGGATCAGCTCATCCTCACCCTTGTGAGGTGTGCTCTATATACCACCTTCAGCTGTGTCAGACCCTCTTTCCATGAATGTTAACTCTGTTTCTTTCACCACGAGTGCAGCCAGAGCTGCTGAGTATTTTCAGCAGTTCCACTTGATCATTTCAGTTTTCCAGCATACAGAGCATTTTACTTTTTGTGTTGGTCACAGTAGAACTAGCTCGTTCACATTCTTGGGTCCATACTTCGACTGTTCTGCACCCCAATCTACATGAAACATTAAAAAAAACATTTTCCTATCTTCGGCAGGCAAGCCATTTTACTCGTTACTCACTATAGTGCGCCACCTAGTGCAAATTTCTATGAAATGTTGTCTGCCAATGGACAGTCATTGCTTTGCACTTCTCTTTCAGTACATTTATTGGTGTTGCAGTTGTTTGACTACCTCTCCATAAGAGGTCTTGTGGTGTTTGCTGCTTGACCCCTGTATCTAGGAAATAATTTGGGCTAGGTAATCAGTTGGTCTGACGAGTGCTGTTTATTTTAATAACTAGTTATACAATGTTTTGAAGTTGCTCACTTTGAGATGTAGGACTTTGAGATGTGGCTAATGTCGAGGAAATTAGAGAAATTTTCAGTCCAGCTGTTCTGTTATATCATCAAACCTCAAAAGGCTTTTTAAAAAAACATTCGATCAGATGTTTGAACTCTTTCATAAAAGGGAACAATTGAATACACTTGGAATAGGCCAATTAGTATCTATAAAGGGGAAAAAAATACTTAATTTTTAATTCTTAAAGAATGATATTCAAAGAAGGCATGGTGGCACAGTAGTTAGCACTGCTGCCTCACAGCACCCGGGACCCAGGTTTGATTCCGACCTAGGGTGACTATGAGGAGATGCATTCTCCCTGTGTCAGTTTCCTGCGGCTGCTCTGATTTCCTTCCACAGTCTGAAATGTGTCAGTGAGGTGAATTGGCCATGCTAAATTGTCCCTTGAGTCCAAAATGTTAAGTTGGGTTACGGGGATAGGCTGGGGGCGTGGCCTAGGTAGGGTGCTCTATCGGTGGGTTGGTGGAGACTTGGTGGGCCTAATGACCTCCTTCTGCACTGTAGTGCTTCGAAGGCCAAATAGATTCCAGTCATAGGTTAATATTACTGCAACATTAGTAAGGCTTCATTTGGAATATTTTAGATTCCTACCTCAGCATAGACTTCTAGGGTGCGATTCTACCATCAGGTGGCTAAGTGCCGGCGTAAAAATGGGAGCGTTTTACTCCAGCGTCGGCGCAGGTTCCGAGACCCGATTCTCCGGGCCACGGTTGGGCCGGCGCCAACTAGCGCATGCGCAGTGGCCTTCCCCGCGCCGGCCCCGATGCCAAATGGAGCAGGGCTACAGGAGCCAACACGGAGGAAAGGAGGCCCACTGATGGGCCGGCCTGCCGGTCGGTGGGCCCCGATCGTGGGCCAGGCCACTAATGAGCCCCCCCGCACAGGCCGCCCCCGGACCCTTCAACAACGGCGAGGTCCCGCCGGCTCAGAGGAAGTTAGAATGGTGTCGGCGGGACTAGCCTTTCTGGTGACGGCCGCTCGGCCCATCTGGGCCAGAGAATCAGCGCGCTGGTCCGGGCCAGAGAGTCGGCACATACCCCAACCGGTGCTGCGCCAGCCCAAGTGGTGGCAGTTCTCTGCTCTGCGGAGAATCGCGTTCCAGCATCGGGGCAGCGTGGTGCGATTCGCACGGCCCGCTGGTGATTCTCCGACCCGGCAGGGGGTCGGAGAATTCTGCCCCTGAATTTTGGGGGAGACCAGGATGCGACCACTGAGCTATGAAGATGGACTTGGTGCCTTTCTTGTACTTAGTAGAAAGATAGAAAACTAGAGCAGGGGATCTAATCCAAGATTAGCTAGTGACATCGAAACAAACCTGTTGGACTTTAACCTGGTGTTGTAAGACTTCTTACTGTGCTCACCCCAGTCCAATGCCGGCATCTCCACATCAAGATTATTAAAGGCATAGACAGTGTGCAAACAGCATGTTTGAGGTGATGAATTGGGTGGAATACTCATCCAAATAGAGGAATCTGAGACTGGGAGAAGTCTCCAGTTTTATTGTTCAGTTGAAGCAACCTTGTAACAGTTGATTCTTTGCAGTCCTTCAAGACGGTATGAGGTGTTTCTGCAAAACACGAGTAAACACAGCAAGAGGAAATTAGACAAACAGGTGGTTTAATGGATTTGGGGACACACTTACATAAGGGGATAGCAGAACAATTCGTAACAGCAGGCTGCTCCCAGTGTAGTATTTGGGAGTGTGGTGATTTATTGAGGAGAAATAAAGTTAGCTGAAGGTTGGAGACTAACTGGCCTATTTTCATTCTGGATATATGAACAAAAGCACATAATCCAAAATGTTGTGCTTGATGGTGGATTTTATATTAACAGATCTGCACTCTATTGGGTAATTTGAGCTTTATTTAATCAATTAACACCCCCCCCCCCCCCCCCCCCTGAGTTATCTCCTTTGTCCCTTTTTTATTTCAATCCTATTTAACAGCATGTTTATCTTTTACTTTTTCAACAGTTTTACCCAAATACTAACTTGCCTTTACTGATGAAAGCTGATGGGCTTGCTGTGTATTTCCATTGTTGTATAGAAATACAACTTGGCATTAAGTAAACAATGAATTGTATGGGACATGAGGATTCCAAGCCTAATCTCAGATCCGTATTGAGTATCCGGCAATGGATACGTGTACAATTTGACATTGTGTCTGATCTGTAAAGATTTTCATTGGAATGCTATCCCATTTGTCCTGGTAGAAATGTGTGTGTACATCAGTTGAGAACACGTGAAACTCCTCTCTGCACTGTTGTCCAGACGCGTGCATGTCATGCGTACTTGAGCAAGGTAATTGGAGGGTGGCTGTTGCTTGCTTGCCGAACTATGTCACAGCATAGCAAGACTGCTTGCAGAAGTAAAAGGAAGATGATGTGCAATTCTAGAGAAAAACATGTCTTCTATTGTCTTCTCATTGCTTTTCCTTCCTGTACCCCTCGATGGCTGACCAGCTTGTGTGAAGTGGCAGCGCCTGCAATTTCCTAGATCATTTTTTTGTGTATTGATTTGAAAACAAATATATATGTGAGAAAAGAAGGCGTCTAAACTGTTTGTTTCCTAAAGGAACAGCTCTCGTATTGCCAAGTAAAATAAATGGAGTGTTACAAGATGAATAATTCAGTAATGACATAGCATGTGGTTCAAATGCAAAGTTCGTTAGAATAATCACATTGAGGTTTATCTTTGAAGTTTTTGTGAAAAATAATTTTAATTGCTCCCAGGCACACTGTTCCTTTATCAAACCTGAAGCCTGTGACTCAAGTAACAACGGTTCCTGCCTGGAATATTGTTTCAAACAGAAAAGGTGGAAACTACCAGAAGATACCTAGTGGATATGTTTCGGAGTTAGGTTAGTAATGAGACAAATGCAATCATAACCGATAAAATCTTGAAACTGGATGTTATGAATTACTGATTAAACTGCAGGAGCTTTGCAGCTTGTCACACTGAACACCCATTTCGAGCATTTCCTTGGGAATTAACAAATGTTCAACAAATGACCAATGTAGATGTGTTACTACGAAGTTCTTCAGAGTCTGAAAATAAGGTGATACTCAGGAAAGAGGAAACCAATGGCATCTTTCATTACTCTGTTCTTAGTACAAATCTAGCCCAACTTGTGTTTATATGCTAAATTTGGTTGCCAAATTTGCCGACGACACAGGTATGGCGGCTACAAAGTGACACAGTTTTAAGTGAGTAGGCAAAGATCTGACAAATGACATTTCTTTGCGGGAGTATGACTTGTCCATTTTGGCAAGAACAATAAAAGAACATTTTATCTAAATTGTGAGAGAATGCAGAGCTGCGGATTTCAGAGGGGTCTGAGTGTCCTGGTGCTTGAATCGCAAACTGCTATTATGCAAGTAATTAGGAAAGCTAATAGAATGTTACCATTTATTGTGAGGGGGAATTGATTACAAAAGTCGAGATTATGCTTTAGTTATATGGGGCATTGTGAGAGCTCTAGCAAGACCACACCTGGAGTACTGTGTACAGTATTGATCTCCTTATGTAAGAAAATTGGAAAATGCATTAGAAGCAATTCAGAGAAGGTTTATTAGACTCATATTGTCTTATGAGGAAAGATTGGAGAGATTAGGTCTGTATCCACTAGAGTTTAGAGGAGCAAGAAATGACTTGAATAGGATCCTGGAGTGTCTTGACAGGGTGGATGTGGAGTGGATATTTCCTTTTGTGGGAGAATCTAGAACCAGGGGTCACTGTGTAAAACTAAGGGTCTCAAGACAGATGAGACTTTTTTCCTCTTGAGGGTCGTGAATCTTTGGAACTCAATGCGGTGGAAGAATCGTTGAATATTTTTACGGCAGATCTAGATAGATCCTTGATTTAAAAAGGTGAAAGCTATCAGGGGTAGGCAGGAATGTGGAGTTGAGGTTACAATCAGATCAACCATGCTTGAGGGGCTGAGTGGCCTACTCATGCATATGTTCGTATGACTGCTTTCTTCAGCTCCCCAGTCATTGGCTTTTGGTCTGATCATTGTTTTCCATTCTATGGCCTAATTAATCTGACAATGGTTTTCTTGAATTTAGAATGTTATGCTCTGTTATTGTTTGCTGCTGCCCCAGAGTGAAGGCTGCTTACTATCCAGTGTAATAAAATCATTTAAATTGCTGGCCAATTCTTAAGAGAATTAAGATTAGAAATGTTTTTATGTTTAGTCAATCTGTACCGACTTGCTAATATTTCTTTCATTGCAGACCTTGATCCAAAGTCTCGCAGACGGTTTATAAAGAAGATTCGTGGGAAACAGGTTTTTATGGCATTTGCTTATGGCAGGGGTCAGTCTGTACTTCCTCCACGCTTGCAACACAATCTTCCTTCAGGAAGATCATCTTCTCTCCCTTCGCCTCAAAGTGGCAACTTTGCTCATTACGACCAGTACAGGGTCCCTCCACCGCCTCAAAGACCTGGAAGAAACAACTATGCTCCATCCAGGTTTGCAAATAATGACCAATTAGAATTGCAACTTTTGTAATTTAGTCTTTTTTTTGGGGGGGGGGGGGGTGAATAAGTCAGTTGATACGGTCAATAAAACTGGCCATGCTGTATCGCATACATTTTGCACATTTAGGTTCAATTTATATTAGCAAGTCTGCATGGGTATAGTGGCCCCTCTCAAATGTGTAGTATTCTTGTAGTTTTAATCAAACTCTATTAAGTACAATAGAATGAGGATAATGGATGCAAGTAGCACCGGGCCAGTGGGAAAAAACCTTTTTTCTCACACCTGTAAAAACAACTCCAATGTATGTCATGAAATTAATGTATTTGAATGCAATAATTAGTGAACCTGCAGGGAAGGGTGTATTCAAATGGAATTGTTTGTGCAGCTGTGGGGGAGGATATTTAGAGTGGGGAGTAGGAAGTTGGAGCAATGAGTAGGACACGGTCACATATCAGCAATGGCTAGCCTTGTGTGTTTTGTCATAAGTCAAGTACTTTTCAAAGTAAATAATTCCAAGTCTTGGGAATGCTTTAAGTAAACATATGGAGGGAAAAAAACTTCTGATCTGTTTCAGGAATCCGGCCACTCGATTTGTGAGTCAACACGGCTTTGTTGATCCTGACTACATCTACGGCTTTTCTGGCTCGGGAAAGAGATGTTATCAACAATATGACAATTTCACCTATAGATCTCGGTAATATGTTTTATGCTTTTATTTTGAAATAACTTGACCTGGTTACATGTCCATAAACCCATTATTTTTAAACATTCTGCAATTGATGAGATACTTTAGTTGATTTCACTTCATCTGCAGACGACTCAAATGTCATGAAATGTAGAGGCAAAAGGGAAAATTCTGAGAATGCATAGCATGTAGATCAGAACAGAGAAAGATATGGTTCATGAAGATTGTTTGAAATGCTAAACAAACTTTTTTCTCAGAAGCTATCCTCTGTATTTCTGGAATTATCTGTTTATACTAATGTTGGTGCACCCTATTATTAATAAAGAGGACTAATAAATGCATGGTTACAAGGTTTTTACCAATGCTATTCTGTAACTAGATGTTGTTACAAGCCCTTGGGCCATTGCCCGGTCAATTACAGCCCCACTTGACCCGAAGTCACAACACAATAAACACAATTGAAATTAATAAATACTTCTTGGAGAAACACCCAACATATTTGGCCCTTGGCTGCCCAATAACTCCAATCACCAGGTTTGTAAATTTAAACACAATTTTATTAATAACTAACTATGACTGAGTATGCAGCAAATATAACAGGTTAACTATTATCTAATTCCAAAGCGCCCCCCACCCCCACAGATGGTGGTCTTCCAGCACACCCTCCTTCAAATTAAGCATTAGGCTCGAGGTTTCAGCTTCCAATCTAATGGTTTTCACTGTAGATTCATTGAAGACTTTGCTATGCAGATTTTCTGGAGAAAACGAGAGCGAGAGAGCAGCTCTTTCTGAGCGTCCAGGGACTCTACTGTCTTTTCTTTGTTTTCTGGGAAAAAAATCATCCCACTCTGGTACGATCCAATCACCACCTGTTACCAGGCTAAATACGGCCTTTTGGCCAATTCATCTGTGTTCTCATTTGCTTGACTTGAAGGTATATGTCCATCAAGCATCCGTGGATCAAAATGATAACGGCAAAGATAAAGGAAGGGGGTGGGGAAGGGAATTAACAGGAAAGGTCCTTGCATTCTCTCTCCCTAACAGGAATGAAACGTCAGGGCACGGGCTGAGGTATGCAAGACGTAAATCACAAACCTATATCCATTCATCCATCCCCAACCAATTTCCCTACCCAATTTGTACATTTTGTAACTAGTCAGCTCTTAAACCCGTGACAATGATTCCACTGTCAGATTATCCTTTCAGGAAATGTGTACAATTTTAACATTGAACTGTTGCAATAATAAACTGCAATGGAATAATGAGTTCCGGACTTTAAACCTTTCTATAAACCCAAGCAGATTATGGCATGTATAAACTAAACTTTCTTTATTTTCATGCCGGACATATACTTCGAAGTGCTAGTAGCTGTGCTAAGGTTTAATTTTCAATGGTGGAAAACTTTATTTGGCACGGACGTCTTTTCTTTGAAAAATATCCCACTACCCCTCTTCCTGCATTGTCATCTTACAATAGTACTGCTCCTACCCACAGGTCACTGGCATGTGACCATTTTAAATGTCTGGGGTCACCAGCTTTATTGATATGACCTTTAATTTCCCAAACTCACGAGCGTTCTGTGGGCAGCAGTGTTTTCGCAACATTTCCAATTTGCACTATACGACAGTCTCTAATTGAGCCAGTCCCCGTGGCTTTAGCCGAGACGGATGTAGTTTTATTGGTTGAGTTTCCTATGTCTGCATCAAGACTGTGCACCCTGGTATCTTCCTCAAAATCTGACTATAACTTTTCAGTATCCTTGTTGGATCTCTGTTCTTCTGCGGATAGGTTTGCATCTTTCTGTTTTGGAACTCACTACTCGCTGATATATCCAAACAGTGCCTTGCTTTTCACTCTTTTCTTCGTGTTTCTCTGTCAGGTTTCTGACTGTCCAAATTGGAGAGGGCATCAGAAAGAGTTTCTTCTGCATTTCTGTCACTTTGCAGCCAGTCTTTTCTGATGGTCCAATAAATGTTTATCCAAATTTCGAGGATCCTCTGCATCCAAACTTCAAGCAGTATTGTCAATGCTGAAGGAAATATTTAGTTCATTTTTAATCAATAAACACTTATTTCAACCCCTCCAGCTTTACATTCTCTTTTCCTTCATGTTACTTTCAGCAACAAGTAAAATTGATGATTCAATCTTAGTAGAGTTGATTAGATTTATATGCACCATTATTTTGTTTTACAGCTTTTACCTGTTCATCGGAGTCTTCGTAATCACAGCCTTTATCACTATTTAGTACTATGGTCTTATAAAATTTGTGCCTTCCAGACTTCAACTTTACTACTTTACTTTCAGATATATCTAGGTGAAGCCTGTGGCTAGCAGTGTCCATGGCAGATGTATTGAATTGAAGAGACATTGCTCCTTTAAATAGAGGTGGCAACTACCTTTCACATCATTATCAGAATCCAAGGATAGCACATTGTTGGTTCCATAAGCTAACAGATGTGGTTGCAGAACAACTGTATGGTTCTTCATTTACCTTCCTCTTCATTTTCAAAGAAATTAATCACTAATTATTTAATCTCCTCTGCTATTGGCTTCTTTTACCTTGAAGTGGCACTGTGGGCCTTTAAGAGGAGATGGGTTAATCATCTGCTTGCTTGGTGTCATTTCACAGTCATTACTGTCCTCATCCTGAGTAGCTGATGCCATGCTATTATGTATATTTTTCCTCGAGACCAGCATGCTCTGGGCAGTATTTGCACCTAAAGTGGACGACAATGTGTTTACTGCAGGAGGCTGTGACAAGTTACTTTTAGGAAAGTCCAATTCACTGTTGTTTTCTAATTTGCTGTCTTCCTGAGCTTTGGAAGAATTACTTGCCAGTTGTTCAAGGTCAGCATCATTGAATTTGTTTGTGTTGTGGAACCCACCTCTTCATTCACCTGTTGAAGGAGCTGTGCTCCGAAAGTTAATGATTCAAAACAAACCTGTTGGACTTTAAACTGGTGTTGTAAGTCTTCTTACAAGGTCAGTTAGTGACCGGTCTATTTGGTAGCAGTTGATTATCATTTCTTCATAATCCGAATACAAATCGGATTCAGAACTCTTGTCTGAATCTTCACCACTGTTATTACTATTAGATTCAAACTCTTTTTTTTCTTTGGATAACCTTCAGTCTTGGAATTCTCCAAATCTGTTTTTCTACTTCATACCTCCTGTGTGGAATCATTCCGTAGAGATTATTTCAGCAGAATCAGATTTACTACCATTGTCAGTTGATGTGGTGTTTAATGTCTTTCAACATTTCTTGAGTCATTTTATGCCCAATGAGTTTTCCTAATTCCAACATATGTCCTGCCATTGGCTATCTGCAGTACTTCTCTTGGACTCTCTGTAATGATAGGTGAAGCTACAACCTTCACTCCTGCTAAATCATTCCCCAAAAGCAAGTCTACTCCATCCACTGGTAACTTCTTAACCACTCTGACAACTACTGCACCTGACACTAAATCGCATTCCAATTGTTCTTTATACAATGGAACTGGGATATAATCTCCACCTATCCCATTCACTAATACCTTGGCTTTCATTGAATTCTCTGGAAGGAAAACCAACTCCTTCAAATGTAAGACAGTTTGCATAGCACCCGTGTCCCTTACAATAGTTATGGGTTTGGCTGCATCAGTTGATGAAAACAGGTGATCTTCCCCTTGAACAAAACTATATATCTCACATCAAACTTATTCATCATACCTGCTCCAACAGCAGTGTTTACCTCGGTCTCCGAAGTCCAATTAGAGCTACAGTCTGCCCAATAGTATTCTGCACTTTTTTGTTCCCTTTTCAGAATCATCTTTATGAACTTCAACAAGTCCCATGGGCTCTCCTTGCAACATCCAACATGCTGAATGAACGTGTCCCACCTTATTGCATTGGTAACACCTAGACTTTTGAGTCTCACTTTTACCCTCCGTCGATAAAAGCAAGTTACTGCGGATGCGGGAATCTGAGACGACAAACAGAAAATACTGGACAATCTCGGCAACATCTGGAGAGAGATGGGAGCTAATGTTTAGAGTCTGGATGACTTTTTGTCAAAGCTAAAGAGTCATCCAAGCTCAATGCTTCACCCTCACTATCTTCCTTTGAGGAAGAGTTGCTAGCTATCCATTCATTACCATTCCTTCACTCTCCCATTTCCTGCTCTTTTCAAAATTTATTGGGGGTGATGGAACAAAAGTTTAAATTCATGGATCCGCTCCTAACCATCAGCTATTACTGTTGCTTGTCTAATAGTTATCATCCTTTGGTTTTCAACGGGTAGTGAAATCTTACATTCTTCTAAAGAGAATTTCTCTCAGAGCCTTGTAGGTCGATTCGACCTATTAAAATAGTTCTACTTCGGGCGGCGCAGTGGTAGCACTGCAGCCTCACGGCGCCGGGGTCCCAGGTTTGATCCCGGCTCTGGGTCACTGTCCGTGTGGAGTTTGCACATTCTCCCTGTGTTTGCGTGGGTATGGCCCCCGCAACCCAAAGATGTGCAAGGTAGGACACGCTAAATTGCCCCTTAATTGGAAAAATTGAAATGGGTACTCTAAATTTATTTTAAGAAAAGGAAAAAAAAAATAGTTCTACTTAACTCGTTCGAATTTGGCACACATCTGTTCAGGCTTAAATACTGAAATTCTGCCAATTTGCCTCGTGAACCAGTTCATATGCACCCAGAATAGCCTTTTTTACCTTGTCAGAATTCTTAGACACCCCCTCTGACAGGAAATCATAAACTTCCTATGCCCGCCCCATCAATTTACTTTGGATGGATAATGTACACTTTTTTTTCTTTTTTCGGCCACTCCATTTGGGTTGCTATTTTCGTCAATGCCCTCTATTTTCAACTTCCTCGTTTTCAATTTCCATTTGAAAAGCTCTATCTTTTACTGCATTTTTGTAACTTTGTAACTGGATTTTAGTGAATTCTGCTGATTTTTGCTGTGACCCCAGGCTGTGAACAATTGCTTCAGTTATCTCTATCTTTCTAGCTTTAGCTGGCATCTCTTTTCAATTCACCTGCCAATTTGATTAGCTTGTCTTTTTGAAGCCCTTTTTAGGTAAACCAAAGACAAGTCAACCGCCTGATGAGAAATCTTAGACTCCTCCAGGGTCATCCTGTTATGCCACTACAAACCTGGTGTTTCTTTTTAAAATTTGTACTACAATCCAAACATCGCCGTCTGCCGTTCCAATGAACCCCCATGTTACGAACCCCTTGGACTAGTGCGCGGTCAATTCCAGCCTCACTTGACCTGGAGTTGCAACACAAATAAAATTGATAAATAATTCTTAGAAGAAGCACCCAAAGTCTTTGGCCCTTGACTGCCCAATAACTAAACACAATTAACTTTATTAATAACAATAACTGAGTAAATATGCAGTAAATACAACAGGGTAGCTATTACTGAATTCCTACCCCCCTACACTTAATCTCGCTCCACCCTCTAATTTTATTTTTATATATAAATATATATATATATATATATATATATATATATATATACGTGCACACGGAGGGGTGTAAAATAATGATAGTGCTTCAGGTGGTGGTCTTTGAGCATACCTTCCTTCAATTTAGACTTTCAGCTCAAGGTTTTGGCTTCCAGTCTGTAATGATTTTCACTAGTTTCATTCCGATCTCTGTACAGCTGTGCAGCATTTCTGGAGAAAACTAGAGAGAGCAGCTTATTTCCTCTTGAGGGACTCGACTGTCCTTCCTTTGTTCTGTGAAAAGATCATCCTACTCCAGTAGGATCCAATCACCGTCTGTTACAGGGCAGAATATGGCCTTTTGGCCAATTCATTAGCCAACCAATCGACCGAGTCCCACCGATCTCTAGGGTGCCAAAATGTCTGAGTTCTGCTGATCAAAGACCAGCACAGTTTTCTTTTGTCACTTTTGAATTCCTCAGTCCCCATGCTAGACCTAAAGGTATGTGTCCATTAAGCGTTCATGGATCAAAATGATAACAACAAAAATAAAGGGGAATCAACAGGAAGATTACAATGTTCAGAAATGAGTTTGACAAATCAAAACAAAAAATGCTGGAAATATTCACCAGGCCGAGCAGCATCTTGTGGAACGAGAGCCACAGTTAATGTTTCAGCTGATCACCCTGTCATCAAAGACCTGCTGAGTATTTCCAACATTTTCTACTTTTACTTCGGATCTACAGTATTTTGATTTTGTATTGAGGTCCACATCTATTTACCATATTCCAATTCTCTCAATCTGCCGTCTTAATCGAAGTTGGAATTTGTATACTACATCAAAATTCATTTTTTTCATTTGTGGGATTTGGGCATCACTGCAAGGCCATCATTACTTGCCCTGCAAGGTGGTGTGAGTTGCTACCTTGAACCATTGGTATCCATGTGGGACCAAAAGAGAAAATGCTGGAAAATCTCAGCAGGTCAGGCAGCATCTGTAAGGAGAGAACAGAGCTAACGTTTCGAGTCCAGATGACCCTTTGTTGAAGGTGTCCGTATGGGGCTGTTGGGGAAGGAGTTCCGGGATACTGACCCATTGATAGTGAGGGAGCATTGATACAAGTCCAAGACATAACGGTGTGTCATTGAGGAAGACCTGCAGGTGGTGTTCCCATGTACCTGCTGCACTCGTTCTTCTGGGTGATAAAGGGTGTGGATAAGGAAGATGTTGAAGGAAATCCGAGTTGCTGAAGTGCATCTTGTAGAAGGTCCACATTGCTGCCGTGGTGTGCTAGTGGTAGAGGAAGTGAATAAGATGGTGAATCGGGTGTCAATCTGGTGAGCTGCTTTGGCGTGGGGCTTTGAGTATTGGAGCTGCACTCGTTCCAGCAAATAAGTATTCCATCACACTTCAAATCTGTGCCTTGAAGGTGGTGGGCCGACTTTGAGGAGACTAGAGGTGAGATGCCTGCTGCACAATTTCCGTTCTTTGATTTTCTTTTGTAGTCACAGCTTTTAAATTACTGGTCCAGTTGATCTGGTCAGGCATAACCCCCACCCCTCCCCCAAGGATGATGGTGGTGGATTCAGTGATGATAAATTTCACAGGGAGATGATTGTTTCCTGTTGATAGTCATTGCCCGACACTTTGTGACTGGATGTTGTCCAAGTCTTGCTGCATGCAGGCACGGGCAACTTCGTTATCTGAGAAGCTGAGAATGGCACTGAACATTGTGCAATCATCAGCGATCAATGCAATTTCGGGTCATCTTTTGGATGGAAGCTAATTTGAAGCAGCTGGAAATGGTTGGGTCTAGGACTCTGCCATGAGGAGCTCCTGGAGTCGAGGCAGTTGGACTCTGACAACCACAACCATTTCACTTGGTGTTAGGTATGAATCCAGTCATTGGAGGAGTTTTCCCTGATTTCCTATTTCAATTTTCCTAGAGCTCTTGATGCCACACAATTTCAAAATGCCACCTTGACATTTAGGGCAGTTCTTCTGACCTCACTTCTAGAACTTGGTCCTTTGGTCCATGTTTGGACTAAGACTGTAATAAGGTTTGGAGCAGAATGATCCTGGCAGAACTTGACCTAAGCATTGGTGAGTTTGTCGCATTTGATGATGCTTTTGATGACACCTTCCATTAATTTGCTGATTGAGAGTAGACTGGGTGATAATTAACGAGATCGGATTTGTCTTGCATTTTGTGGACAGTTGATACCTGGACAATTTCAAAATACCAGTGCGTAAGTTTCATAGATTATCATAGAATTTACAGTGCAGAAGGAGGCCATTCGGCCCATCGAGTCTGCACCGGTTCTTGGAAAGAGCACCCTACCCAAGGTCAACACCTCCACCCTATCCCCATAACCCAGTAACCCCACCCAACACTAAGGGCAATTTATCATGGCCAATCCACCTAACCTGCACATCTTTTGACTGTGGGAGGAAACCGGAGCACCCGGAGGAAACCCACGCACACACGGGGAGGCTGTGCAGACTCCGCACAGACAGTGGCCCAAGCCGAAATCGAACCTGGGACGCTGGAGCTGTAAAGCAATTGTGCTATCCGCAATGCTACCGTGCTGCCCTTAGTTGTAAGTTGTAATGGAGCAGCTTAGCTAGGGCTGGGGCTAGTCAGAGGAACAGGTCTTCTGCCCTGTAGCAGGAGTACTGTTGGCCACCCATGGGCTTTATATAATTTAGTGTGTAATTTAGTAAAATGGTCTAAGGGACTTAATTGAATCAAAGATAATACAGTGCATTATTCGGGAAAATATCAGGAGCTAGGCCTTTGAAGTTCTAATCGGTGGAATGGTTTATGGGGTGCATTGAAATCAAGATGATTGCTGCGTTGTCTGAGGTGGGGATTGCAAAGAGACGGGACCCTCCTAGAAGAGAGAGTAAACACAGATAAAACTGCAGTGCACACTAGTGATATTGCTTTTTAATTTGGAACGGTCGCTTTTCACATGTTTGCTCCATTTTTACTAAAAATGGGACACTTTTTGTTAAATTTTGATCGGCACTTGGTTATCTGGGTGATTTTGAAATAATTATGATGGGTCTTGCTTATACTAATGGGGAGGGATGAGGGCAGCGCCTGGAACTGGAATTAGAGGTAAAGCATATCTGGACCATTAGTGTTGCGCCCAGATAATTGAATTTGGAACAGCTTAGTAAATGTATAAGACCAGCTGACCTGTTAACGTTCCTTGATAGATGGTGAAGAACGTATGGTGACTTGAAAGAGGAATGACAAATCAGTTCGGGGTAGGTGAAGGACGGGCATTTTGGGGGTACCTTAATACTCTCCACCCCCACAGCTTAAGCTGGGTGGAGGTAATGTTTTCACTCCTGTTAATTTTTAAACAATATATTTCAAAAACAAATAGACATATTTCAACACAGCGTGGCCCAAGGAAGAACTGATTAATTTTTGGTGGTGAAGGTGCAGGTCTGAATACTGTAATTTTCTAAAGGATCATTGGCATTGGATGAAGGGGGGATTTGACTTGTTTTTTTCAAGAACATTTTTAATTTTCAATATTGGCTGCTGTGGTGGAATTTGTCACAGCTGTCACATTGATCTGTTTTCAGAGCAGGTTTTTGGACGTGAATTGGCTAGAAGACTTCTCAGCTTTGTAGATACAGGGCATTAACCAGACAGGGAAAAGCCTCAAAAGAGCTGAGTAATTATAGTAGTGTTGTGTTAACACAGCATGGCAGAGGTGTGCCCTCTTCATTTGTTTTGTACTGCTTTCAACTCTTGTAATAATAATCATTTATTGTCACAAGTTACTGTGAAAAGCCCCTAGTCACCACATTCTGGCACCTGTTCGGGAAGGCTGGTATGGGAATGGAACCCGCGCTGCTGCCTTGTTCTGCATTACAAGCCTGCTATTCAGCCCAGTGTGCTATTTCCATGATTTTGTGCATTCTATCTTCAGACGGTGTTGTTCGTTCTTCAATTCTTCCAGCTGGAAAAACATTTCAACTTTCCACAGGAGAGTATTTTGGCATCTTAAAGGAAAACTGATGCATTTTCTGGTATGAGGACATGGGGCTGGTTTGGCTCAGTGGGCTAGACAGCTGGTTTGTGATGCAGAACAAGGCCAGCTGCGTGGGTTCAATTCCCATAACAGCTCACCTGAACAGGCGCCGGAATGTGGCGACTAGGGGCTTGTCACAGTAACTTCATACTTGTGACAATAAACGTTTATTATTATGTTGCATAGCTGTTTTTTTTTTTTAAAAGAGGTACTGATTTCAGAATGAATCTAGTATTTGTAGCAAAATAGGAACAGAAATAAGCCTGGACATAAATTGCACAGTGACAGTGGTTAGCATTGCTGTCATAGAGTGCCAGGTTCAATTTCAGCCTTGGGTGACCGTGTGGAGTTTGTATATTCTCCCCATGGCTGCATGGGTTTCCTCTGGATGCTCCGGTTTCCTCCCACAGTCTCAAAGATGTGCAGGTTAGGTGGATCGGCCAAATTAAAATTGCCCCTTAGTGTCCGGGATGTGCAGGTTCTGGGAATAGGGAGGGGTGGATGGAGGAGTGGACATGGTTGGGTGCTCTTTCGAAGGGTCAGTGCAGACTCGATCGGCTAACTGGCCAGCTCCTGCACTGTAGGGATTCTATGATCTAGCTGAAAGGTGGTGCATTTTGATTCATTATGGACAAAGTACAAAATGTCATTTGTTGCAAGACATTTCAGTTCAGAGAAAGGGTTACTTAGAAATGAAATGAAAATCGCTTATTGTCACAAGTAGGCTTCAATGAAGTTACTGTGAAAAGCCCCTAGTCGCCACATTCCGGCGCCTGTTCGGGGAGGCTGGTACAAGAATTGAACCGTGCTGCTGGCCTGCCTTGGTCTGCTTTAAAAGCCAGCGATTTAGCCCAGTGTGCTAAACCAGCTCCTTGACTGGGAAACCTCAAATATTCAAAATTAGTTTGCTATATTCTCAAATGATGGCTTAAGTGTGGCTTGTGAACTTTTTCCTACTTTCCACTAGCTGTTACAGCAGAAGTCGCAAACCCATTCAATATGTCAATAAGGATTGCCAGTTTGGCTACATCGCAGAGAATGAGGAACCAAGAGCAAACGAAGAAGCGGTAGCTTTCTATGAAATCGAAGAAGGAAATGAACCAAATTTTCCTGTTGTACATGTAAGTGGAAAAACTGCAACGTAACTTTTTTTGTCAAATATAAAAAGTTAATAGTATATAAACATATGCTGAAAATGCTCAGGGCAGGCAACATCAAACTCTCAATGTAGGATCACCCATGGTATTGATTATGTTAAGCTACAACATTGTAGCAAAATGTGGCAAATTGCTACAAATATGTGCTGTCTCCAACAGGGTTTTCAAACTGGGTTGCAACTAATGGGTGGGTCGGGGCGGGCATCGGGAGGGTCACGGGACGGGCAGCGGGAGGGTTGTGGAGCACTCAGTCGCAGCTTTCCCAGTTACGGGAGAAGCGTACCGAACGGCCACGAGCGGCTTTTAAGAATGCTGGCCGCAACAGGGTTTTAAATACAAATGATAGTTTTTCTACCAGAAGTGGCTGCAGAGGGCACATCATGCTCCCGGCACATACACTGATATCATGCGGCCTGTGCGTCCATGCTTTTGGCATGAAATCATGGAGAGATTCTGCCATTTTCTAGCTGCAAGCAAACCGGACTGTGAAGAACTGAAGATGGATCATTTTGTTATAAGGAAGAGGGGGACAGAGACACAAAAAGACCAGGATCTCGCAACTGAATTTGCTGGAGAGACCTGCTCTGGAGAGGCCATGGTAAGACAAAGCTGTACTAGTGTGAGCTGCATACAGCACTCCAGGGCCTCTGGTGAACAATCTACTATGAAGGAACAAAGCAGTATAACGATTTCTTGAGGTATGGCTTTCTAATAGTGCCAGCAATTTTCAGAAAATACTTTTCACTGTACCTTGGTACACGTGACAAACAAATCCAATCCAGTGCCAATCGGGATGCAAAACCCATGTGCGTTATAGACAAGGAAGTACAGGCAAAAGAAAGTCTGAAACCCTCAAAAATTTCAATGGCATTTGAAGACTAAGCTTGGGCGAGTTCGGACATACATCATTTGAGGTTTTTTTCAAAGGATACAGCGAGAAATTAAAATAGTCAGCTGAAGTCCTTCGTAGAAATATAACATTGAATTACAAAGCAAGTGAGATGGTTAGGACCGAGCAGGCTCATCTGTTGCATTAAAAGTTTTTTTTTAAATGGTGGGTCACGAGTCGACCGGTTGGTAAAAGTGGGTCCCGGGGAAAATAAGTTTGAAAAACACTGCTATACAAGAAGCAGGAAAAATAGAATTCAGCAGATCAATCTAATTCAGCAAATTACTGCCCCATCAGCTGACTTTCCTTCATCAGCAAAGTGGTTGGATGTGTCATCGACAGTGCTGTCAAGCGGCCCCCATTCAGAACCAGCCTGCCCAGCGGTGTGCAGTTTGGGCTGTGCCAAGTGTTCTCAGCTCCAGTCCTCATTACAGACTTGGTCCAAATATGGACGAAAGAGATTAATTCCAAAGATAAGGTGAGAGTGACTGCCCTCAAGATCAAAGTAGCATTTGACCAAGTTATCAATTATCTTCTCTGCTGCCCCATTCCCTCCACCAATGTTGACCTTGTGATGGTTATGTTTGCTGATGATTGAATAATGTTCAGTACCGTTCTCCCCCCTCAGATGTTGAAGCAATCCTTTCCACATGCAGCAAGACCTGGTCAATATTTAGGCTTGCGGAGATAACGAGTAACATTTGTACCATCTAATTGCAAGACAATGACCATCTCCAACAAGAGTCAATCTAACCTAGATATTCAGCAGTGTTACCATTGTGGAATCCTCAGCATTGCCACACTTGAGGGTTACCATTCATCAGAATGTTAACTAGCTGTATAAATATAGTGACTCCAAAGACGGCTCAAAAGCTGGAATTCTGTGGTGACTAATTCACCACCAGTCTGATTTTTTTGAAAGCCTATCCGAGCCATCTGCAAGACCAAAGCCTGGATTATGATGGAATACTCATCTGGGTGAGCGCAACTCCCAGCAACGTTCAAGAAGTTCGAGACTATCTAAGACCACGCAGTTCACTTGATTGACACCCCACCCACCCTCTTCAACTCACCAAGGTTCCATGGACAGCACCCTCAAAATTCTTGACCTCTTCATTTAGAAGAACAAGGGCAACAGACACATGGTAACACTATTTTGTTGCTACTTTTCTGTTACTGGTTCAAAATACTGGAACTCCCTTAACACCAACATATTCTACATCACGTGGGCTGCAGTCATTCATGAAAGTGGCTCACCACCACCATTTCAAGAATAATTAAGGATGAACAATAATGCTGAACCTGCCAGTGGTACTCTCATCACACGATTGAATAAAAAGTCACAATACGTGCTGTTTCTTAACTATATAAGTTAATACAATAAAAGAGTTTGTGTCCTATGGATACACATTTCCACTTGTATTTTTTGATTGTTGTTGTTCTTTTACACTTTTGATAGCCATGGCCACAAGGACATAGCTAGGATGGTAGAGGACATAGCTAGGATGGTAGAGGACATAGCTAGGATCAACGTGAAAGCAATAATGTAACGTGCTTTCTTGTCTGTTCTGCAATACCTTCACATCTCTACCTCAATCTGAATGAAAGTACAGTAAGAAGTCTTACAACACCAGGTTAAAGTCCAACAGGTTTGTTTCAAACAC
Organism: Scyliorhinus torazame; assembly: GCF_047496885.1. Classification (NCBI taxonomy): domain Eukaryota; kingdom Metazoa; phylum Chordata; class Chondrichthyes; order Carcharhiniformes; family Scyliorhinidae; genus Scyliorhinus; species Scyliorhinus torazame. The sequence continues at coordinate 288,567,952 of NC_092711.1, read as the reverse complement.
TAGCTTTCGGAGCACTACTCCTTCCTCAGGTGAATGAATAGGTAGATTCCAGAAACATATATATAGACCGATTCAAAGATGCAAGACAATGCTTAGAATGCGAGCATTTGCAGTTAATTAAGTGTTTACAGATCCAGAGATGGGGGTAACCCCAGGTTAAAGAGGTGTGAATTGTCCCAAGCCAGGACAGTTGGTAGGATTTTGCAAACCCAGGCCAGATGGTGGGGGATGAATGTAATGCGACATAATCCCAGGTCCCGGTTGAGGCCGCACTCGTTTCTTATAGAAACTTATAGCCAAGTTCCGCACAGGAGTGCAGCCTCAACCGGGAAAATTGCCCTTGGTGTCCAAAAATGTTAGGAGTGGTTATTGGGTTACGGGGTTAGGGTGGAAGTGAGGGCTTAAAGTGGATTGGTGGGCCGAATGGCCTCCTTCTGCACTATATTCTATATCTTTTCCTTCTTAATTTGATCTTCACAATTGTATATCAACACTATTCTCATCAAGAGGGAAATGACAGCCATAGCGCAATGCAGAGAGAAAGGCATACTGTATGGAGTAGTCAACAAATGGTAGGAACGGAGTTGTAAGGTTTGGGGGTCTTTCAGCCATTTAAAGCGCAAACAGACTTGGCAGCAAAGCTTAATTGAGAATCAACTTTATTGAGAAAAGTCAGGACAAATTTATTTAAAATTCTCCGATAAACTGTCAACTTGGGAGGTGAGTTGTAACACTGAATACATGTTCATGTGACCATCTGGATAGCAGAGCACACAAAATGGTTTCTCTTGCAGCTTTGGTTTTCAACTCTCGTTCTCTATTCCCCAACCCTACATCTTCAGCCCTGACCAACCAGGAATACTTAAATATACCTGTTGATAACCTTGTAAAAGTATTGTCCTTTGTACCTCAATGCTTTTACATGCCGCGGTTCCATATCTGATAGAGAAAGACCTCTGACATCCATTCTCTCACGAGCAGTTTTTCCCCAGACAGCCTTCAAGGTCTTGTCCGTTTTTGTTGTGAGAAAGCTCTTCATCACTCGACATAAACTCCCCCGGAACCCCCTCTACCTTGACATTTTTTAATATACTTGCCCACTGAGTCTGCACTGACCCTCTGAAAGTGCACCCTACCTAGGCCCACTTCCCTGACCTATCCCCGAAACCCGGATCTTTGGGCTATGGGAGGAAACTGGATCACCCAGAGGTGACCAAGTGCTGTAAAATGGGAATAGTATACATAGGTGCTTGATGGCCGGCGCAGACGCGATGTGGCTCTCTGTGTGCTGTAAAGCTCTGACTACTAACCAGTCTGCCTACCAATCTTCATGTCATCCGCAAAAATCTTCTCCCCCTGCCCCCCCATCCCCTGTAAACCTAAGCTCCATTCACTTGTTTTTAATGTGAATAACAAGAATTTATAATGTTTTTAATTCATCTGCGGGATGTCTTTCCCATTTGTCCTTGAAAAGGTGTTTGTGCGCCACCTCCTTAAATCATTGCAGTCCGTGTGATGTAGGTATACCAATGGTGCTGTTCGGAAGAGTATCATAATAAAGATTTATAAATGGCACTGAGCACTCTGAAATCATCAGTGAACATTTCTGTTTCTGACCATGTGAAGGTCGTTGATGAAGCAGCTGAAGAGATGGTTAGACTTAGGACATTTTCTCAGGATGCCCTGGGGTGAGCTGGTAACTCAAAGGTAGTTCACTTGCTCTTCTGCTCTGGAACTGGGCTATTTTGATCCTTTTGAACCAAGGCTGCCACAAAAACCTGGAGCTGAGTGGCCCGGTTGGAATACCAACTCTAAGCATCAGCAAACAGGTGTTGCTTGATAGTTCTGTCTAAACACCTTCCATTGAATTTCAAATGTTTGAGAACAGTGAAATGGGGTGGTAATAGACCAGAATAATTATATTTTGTAGACGATACCTAGGAAATTTTCCACTTTTTCAAGGAGATGCCAGTATTGTAGTTTGACTGGAAGGCGCACATGTTCTAGACAGTATTTATTTCTCAATTGGCTTGTCTGCTTGTGGCACAGTGTACACTTCAATCAAGATTTCCATAACTCCTTGCAGAAGTTTGCTTTTTAAAGACCTTTTTCAGTGTTCGCCACTTTTAGATTCTTAATGCTAAATAAATTGTGCAGCAATATGTGGCATTAGTTTCTAATTGCATTATGATGGAAACGTTGTGGGATTTGACTTAGTGTAAAGTTTCCATGAATAATGCATCCAAAACTGAATATCGCCAAATTGATTGTGCCCTTTTGTTTCTCATTTCAAGAATCAGTCTGCTTCCTCTCCAATTTTACAAGCTCCAGCTGGGTACTGGGTAACCAGAAGAGGAAGCCCAGTCTCCGTTGGTAAGCAGGTCAATTCCTCCACTGAAGATGCTGATGAACCAAGTGATGGCGGTGAGTAGAAATGTATAATGAAGAGTTTCCATCGATCTTAATTGCACCATTTTATTTTGCATATTATCAGTTGTGGGTTTCTTAATCTGATTTCAATATTGTTAGTTGGGATGATGGTTACATGTGCTGTATTTTGTTTTTTACCAGAACGAGTGACTGACTGGCAAGATTAGTTTCCTTGCGTGTGTATATATATATATATATATATATATATATATATTTTGCCAGTCCTTACGAGAGAATCCTGCCCGTTGTGGACAGGATCACTTTCTGGAAAATCTGCATATTCGAGTGAGTCAGCTAGTCTCACTCGAATATAGAAACCTATAAAATTCTGACCTGTCTAGATATCATACCAAATACAGGAAGGATATCATACCAAATACAGGAAGGATGGTGTTAGGGGCATGGTACTTGCATGGGTAGAGCATTGACTGACTGGTAGAAGACAGAGCGAGGATAAAGGGGTCTTTTTTAGGATGGCAGCTGGTGACTAGTGCTTCGTAGGGGTCAGTGTTGGGACCACAATTATTCTCGATATACGTTAACAATCTGGAAGAAGGAACTGGAAGAAGGAACTGGGGCATTGTTGCTAAGTTTGCAGATGATACAAAGATATGTAGAGGGACAGATGATACAAAGATATGTAAAGGGACAGGTAGTGTTGAGGAAGTGGGGAGGCTGCAGGAGTTTGACAGGCTAGGAGCAAAAAATGAATTGAGGTGAAATATCTTCACCCAGAGGGTGGTAAATCTGTGGAACACGTTTTGGCAGAAGGCTGTGGAGGGCAAGTCATTGAATGTCTTTAAGACCAATCTAGATAGATTCTTAATTAATAAGGGATCGGGGGTCATGCGGAGAAGGCAGGAGATTGGGGATGAAAAACATATTACCCATGATTGAATGGTAGAGCAGACTCTTACGGGTTGAATGGCCTAATTCTGCTCCTCCATCTTATGGTCTTATGTTCCCGAAGGCTGGGGTAGTTCAGAACCATAGGTCACAGTCTAAGGGCAAGATCCCCGGCTGCTTTGCGCATTCGCTTGAGCACGCTGAGGATGATGAATGCCAGAAGAGCGCTCTCTCGGGGGTTCACCAAAGTGCCGCAAGGGGTCGAAGTCAGGATCACACTCACAAGAGGCGGGACCAAACCACGCCAAAGCCGGTTTTAAACCAGCTTTGGCAAACGTACTCTATCCATCGGCATCGTGGCATGCACCGGCCTACCCCTCTCTACCACAGAAAGCAATTGAGGCCAAAACATTGTAGGCGCGATCCACTGGCTGCATTGCGCTCTCGTTCGAGTGCGGTGCGGCCGGTGGATGCCGGAAGAGGCCTCCTGCAGATTTCCCAGCAGCCTTCTCGCCTCGCGGAATTCACCCAAATCCTGTGAGTCTTCGAAGTCAGAAGCACGGTCAAACGATGCGGGACCAAGCAGCTGCACAAAGTCAGTTTTAACCTGACTGGCGAACTTGCCCGCGATCTACCGACCTCCCCAGCGATGTTGAAACTGTGGGCCGTTCAGCACTGGTCCACGCTAACATGGACCAGGTGGAACATCACCCAGGGTGGGTCTCCTGAGCTATCGGGGCGCCTGGGAGACTGGTCAGTGCAGAGTGGCATCCTGACCTTCTGCCTGGGACGTAGGCACCTTGGTACTGCCGAGGTGGTAGGGATACTGCCTGGCTGGCAGTACAAGGGTTGCAGGGTGGCTCTGCCAAGAGTGAGGGCCTGAGGCAGGCCATGCCCATGAAAGGGGGATGCAGGGCTGGTATGAAGGGTGAGGGTGTGCATAGCAGCTAAGTAGGGACCTCTGGGAGGTTGGGGTAGTAGCTCCTGGGGGAACCTAGCCTGTTTTCTACAATGGGGATCTCCAATGGCATCCTGAATGCAATATGGGAGCGTCCCTGGGCCCCCAAACCCCCACTCCGGGCAACCCGGCCAGATTGCGTGCGAAACATGCCAACCTGGCAGTGCCATCTGTGCACTGACTTGTGCCTTAGATGGCGGGTGTCGGTAGGTGTTACTTGCCGTCGGACCCCTAGCCTTTGACCTGCTCTGGTTGCCCCAGTGTTAATATGGCTAGCCCAGTTCAGTTTCTGGTCAGTGGTAACCTCTAGGATATTGATTGTGGGGGATTCAACCTGAACGTCAAGGGCACTGGTTAGATCCTCTCTAGTAGGAAATAGTCATTGCCTGGCACTTGTGTCGCACAAATGTAACTTGCCACTTGTCAGCCCAATCCTGGATATTGCCCAGGTCTTTGTGCATTTGGACAATGACTGCTTCATTATCTGAGGAGTTGCAAATGGTGCTGAATGTTGTGCAGTTATCTGCAAACATCCACACCTCTGACCTTGTGATGGAAGGGAGGTCATTGATGAAGCAGCGGAAGATGGTTGGTCCTAGGACACTAACCCAAGTAACTCCTGTAGTGATGTCCTGGAACTGAGAGAATTGACCTCCAACCACCACAACCATCTTCCTTTGTGTCAGCTATGACTCTAACCAGTGGAAAGTTTACCCCCTGATTCACATTGGCTCTAGTTTTGCTAGGGCTCCTTGATGTCATACTTGGTCAAATGCTACTTTGATGTCAAGGGTTGTCACTCTCAACTCCCCTCAGGCATTCAGCTCTTTTGTCTATGTGTGAACCAAGGCTATAATGAAGTCAGGAGCTGAGTGACCTGGACGGAACCCAAACTGAGCGTCTGTGAGCAGGTTATTGCTGAGTGAGTGCCTCTTGATAGCATCGTTGATGACTCCTTCCATCATTTTGCTGATGATTGCGAGTACACTGCTAGGGCAGTAATTGGCTGGGTTGGATTTGTCCTGTTGCTTGTGTACAAGACACACCTGGGCAATTTTCCACATTGTCGGGTAGATGCAGTGTTGTAACTGAACTGAAACACCACTTTGAAGAAGCACAGAGGTTGGAAAGGGCACAGAATATAATCTGGGTGGGGGACTTCAGTGTCCATCACTTTCTGCTTGGCTAGGGGTGCGGCAAGTTCTGGAGCACAAGTCTTCAGTACTATTGCTGGAATATTGTCAGGGCCCATAGCCTTTGCAGTATCCAATGCCTTCAGCCGTTTCTTGATATCACGTGGATTGAATTGTATTGGCTGGAGACTGACATCTGTGATGCTGCGGGCCTCCGGAGGAGACCGAGCTGGATCATCCACGCGACACTTCTTCTGGCGAAAGATTGTTGCGCATATCTTTTGTACAAATGTGCTGGGCTCCTCCAACATTGATGGAGCCTCTTCCTCCAGTGAATTGTTTAATTGCCCACCACCATTCACAACTGAATGTGAGACTGCAGAGCTTCGATCTGATGCATTTGTTGTGGAATCACTAGGCTCTGTCTATTACTTTCTGCTTGTGCTGTTTGGCACACGGGTATCCTGTGTTGTAGCTTCACCAGGTTGACGCCTCATTTTTCGATACTGGTGTTGCTCCTGGCATACCCTCTAGCACTCTTCTTTGAACCAGGGTTGATCCCCTGGCTTGGTGGTAATGGTCGAGTGGGGGATATGCCGGGCCATGAGGTTGAGTATAATTCTGCTGCTGATGATGACCCACAGCGCCTCGTGGATGCCCAGTCTTTAGTTGCCCGACCTGTTGAAAGTCTGTCCCATTTAACACAGTGGTTGTGTTGTCACGCAACCTCAATGTGAAGACTTTGTCTCTACAAGAACTGTGCAGTGGTCACTTCTACCAATGCCGTCATGGACAGTTCCATCTGCAGCAGGCAGGTTGATGAGGATGATGTCAAGTATGTTCTATCCACTTAACAGTTTTACGTGGCTTCCTGGGTGCAATGTTGTCTATTGAAAGATAGATTAAGCCTACTGGGTGAAAAGTAGTGATGGTTGTCCTAGCAATTTAGTTCCAAATTTTATTTTTTCATTGTTTTTTTTGTTTGTTTTTAAGATGTGGTAATCCTTTAATTTTGAAGCAGTTCATCTTTTTTGCGTGTGGATTGTTCAAATATTTTAAAATGCTCGGTAGCTTCACTGAGTATCAGTGCTGGTTTGGAAAAGTTGATCCTTATTAACATGGCTTCTTGCCGATGGCTGCTTTTTCTTGTTGAGTTCCACATAAATTTCCATCTTCAGAAAGTTTGACTGCTATTTCTGTTCTCAGGGGAATATCACGAAGACTTCATGTATGCAGCAACAGGTTGGTATGGTACACAGTGCTAGGGATTGTAATGAATTTACAGCAAATTTAATGAAACTTCAGTAAATTCTATGAGTCAAGTTTTTCTGCTGTAGGGTCCTCGAAGAGGTTTTATGAAGTTGTTCTGAGTATTGTTTTTTTCTCTGGAAATGAGCAGTGATGGCAAGGCCATATTTATCATTCACTTCTCACGCGCATAGATTTGGTAGTGATTGTTCGGCTCTTAAATGGGGAAATTCCACTATGTTGACTGGCGATATATGACTCCAGTCAAGATGGTTTGTGACTGAGAGGAATTGGAATTGGTGATTTCCAGACGTTTATGCTCTTTTGTTGATGTGCACCATGTGAGCTCAGTTTACACTTAGAACTGGTGATGACATTATGCATGTAAACATATCAGGTTTTTTGACCAGGGCACAAATCATGCGAACGATTCAGCCTTGATGCATTGGGCATCTTCAGGTGACTGGTGACTGTTTCATCACCTCACTTATTGAGTCTTTATTGATGGTGGAAAGGCTTTAACAAGTCGGGAGATAAATCATTCATTGCAGAGCATCCAGTTTTTGTCCTCTTTGTAGCCACAGTTTTCAGGTGACTGGTTCAGTTCATCATCTTGCCAGTAATTGCCCTTCCTCCTCTCCCTCCCACCATCCATAAGCAGCTCCTGACTGCTGAGCAGACAGTTATGAGGAGACATCGAGCATGACACTTTAAAAAAAAAAAAAAATATATATATATATACTATATATATATATTATATATATATATTTATTAAAGTTTTTTAACAACACAATTATTCTCCCTTACAAACAATAACCCCCCCCCCCCCCCCCCCCCCCCGCGTAACAAAATAACAAGAAACCGCACTGAGCAAGATATGTACATGGCAAAATGGTATATTTACATAGCTTTATACACTGGCTCTCTCCCGCACGTGCCAGTTTCCCCCACCCTTCATGTTATCTCTTGCTCATCCACCCTCCCCTTCATGTTGTCTCTTGCTCATCCACCCCCCCCCCCCCCCCCAAGCAATCCCCCATTCCTCCCCCCCCCCCCCCCCCTGGGTTGCTGCTGCTGCTGACCGACCTTCCTCTAACGCTCTGCGAGATAGTCTAGGAATGGTTGCCACTGCCTGTAGAACCCCTGCGCAGACCCCCTCAAGGCAAACTTAATCCTCTCCAGCTTTATGAACCCAGCCATGTCGTTTATCCAGGCCTCCACGCTAGGGGGCTTCGCCTCCTTCCACATTAGCAAGATCCTTCGCCGGGCTACTAGGGGCGCAAAGGCCAGAATGCCGGCCTCTTTCGCCTCCTGCACTCGCGGCTCGTCCACTACTCCAAATATTGCTAGCCCCCAGCTTGGCTTGACCTGGACTTTCACCACCTGCTATATTGCTCCCGCCACTCCTCTCCAGAGCCCCTCCAGTACCGGGCATGACCAAAACATATGGACATGGTTCGCCGGGCTCCCTGAGCACCTTCCACATCTGTCCTCTACCCCAAAGAACCTGCTCAACCTCGCCCCCGTCAAGTGAGCTCTGTGAACCACCTTAAATTGTATCAGGCTGAGCCTGGCACACGAGGAGGAGGAATTAACCCTACCCAGGGCATCAGCCCACAGACCTTCCTCGATCACCTCCCCCAGCTCCTCCTCCCATTTACCCTTCAGCTCTTCTACCAGCGCTTCCCCCTCTTCTTTCATCTCCTGGTGTATTGCCGGCACCTTGCCCTCCACGACCCATACACCCAAGATCACCCTGTCTTGAATTTCTTGTGCCGGGAGCAACGGGAATTCCTTCACCTGTCGCCTCATAAACCCCCTCACCTGCATATATCTAAAGGCATTTCCTGGGGGTAACTCAAACTTCTCCTCCAGTGCCCCCAGGCTCGCAAACGTCCCGTCAATGAACAGGTCCCCCATTCTTCTAATCCCCACCCGATGCCAGCTCTGTAACCCCCCCCCGTCTATCTTCCCCGGGTCAAACCGGTGGTTACCCCTGATCGGGGACCACACTGAGGCTCCCACTGCACCCCTGTGCCGTCTCCACTGGCCCCAGATCCTTAGCGTTGCCGCCACCACCGGGCTCGTGGTATACTTTGACGGCGAGAACGGCAGCGGTGCCGTCACCAACGCCCCCAGGCTCGTTCCTTTACAGGATGCCATCTCCATCCTCTTCCATGCCGCCCCCTCTCCCTCCATAACCCACTTGCGGATCATCGCCACATTTGCTGCCCAGTAGTAGCACCCTAGGTCTGGCAGCGCCAACCCTTCTCGGTCCCTACTGCGTTCCAGGAACCCTCCCCTTACCCTCGGGGTCTTATTCGCCCACACAAACCGCATAATACTCCTACCTACTCTCTTAAAAAAGCCCTTGGTGATCACGATGGGAAGGCACTGGAACACAAACCGAAACCTCGGAAGGACCACCATTTTGACCGACTGCACTCTACCCGCCAGCGAGAGCGGTAACATGTCCCATCTTTTGAAATCCTCCTCCAATGCTCCACCAACCTCGTCAGATTCAGTTTATGTAGGGCCCCCCCAACTCCTGGCTAGCTGGATCCCCAGATACCGAAAACTCCCCGCCGCCCTCCTCAGCGGTAGGTCCCCTATCCCTCTTTCTTGGTCCCCTGCCTGTAATACAAAGAGCTCACTCTTCCCTACATTGGGCTTATAGCCCGAAAACTCCCCGAACTCCCTTAAAGTCTGCATGACGTCCACCATCCCCTCCATTGGATCCGCCACGTACAGCAACAGGTCATCCGCATATAGCGACACCTGATGCTCTTCTCCCCCCTCGGACCACCCCCCTCCATTTATTAGACTCCCTCAATGACATGGCCAAGGGTTCGATTGCCAATGCAAACAACAGGGGGCACCCCTGCCTTGTTCCTCGGTACAGCCGAAAGTACTCCGACCTCCGCCGGTTCGTCACTACACTCGCCACCGGGGCTCTGTAAAGGAGCTTAACCCAACTGATAAACCCTCCCCCGAACCCAAACCTACGCAGCACCTCCCAGACGTACTCCCACTCTACTCGGTCAAAGGCCTTTTCGCATCCATAGCTGCCACTATCTCCGCCTCTCCCTCCTCCGATGGCATCGTTATCACGTTTAAGAGCCGCCACACATTGGGGTTTAATTGCCTGCCCTTTACGAATCCCGTCTGGTCCTCGTGGATCACCCCCGGGACACAGTCCTCAATCCTCGTGGCCAGCATTTTTGCCAACAACTTAGCATCCACATTGAGGAGCGAGATCGGCCTGTATGATCCACATTGCAGTGGATCCTTGTCCCGCTTTAGGATCAAAGAAATTGTCGCTTCCGACATTGTCAGGGGCAGGGTCCCCTCCTCTCTTGCCTTGTTAAAGTTCCTCACTGGTAGCGGGGCCAACCGGTCTACGTACTTTCTGTAGAACTCCACCGGGAACCCGTCCGGCCCCGGGTCCTTCCCCGCCTGCATACTCCCCAAACCCTTGCTCAGCTCCTCCAACCCAATTGGTGCCCCCAAACCAGCCACCTCTTGCTCCTCCACCCTCTGGAATCTCAGTTGGTCTAGGAATCGTCTCATCCCCTCTTCCCCTGCTGGGGGCTGGGATCTATACAGCTCTTCATAGAAGGCCTTGAATACCTCGTTTATTTTCGTCACACTCCGAACCGTGGCTCCCCTTCCATCTTTGATTTCCCCCTATTTCCCTCGCTGCCGTCCTCTTACGGAGCTGGTGTGCCAGCATCCGACTAGCCTTTTCCCCATACTCGTAGGTCGCCCCCTGCGCCTTCCTCCACTGTGCCTCCGCCTTCCCTGTGGTCAACAAGTCAAACTCCGTTTGGAGCCGTCGTCTTTCCCCAAGTAATCTTTCCTCCGGGGCCTCTGCGTATCTCCTGTCCACTCTCAAAATCTCCCCCACTAACCTCTCCCTTTCCATGCCCTCTGTCCTCTCCCTATGAGCCCTGATGGAGATTAGCTCTCCTCTGATCACCGCCTTCAACGCCTCCCATACCACCCCCACCTCCCCGTTGTCGTTGGCCTCCAAGTACCTTTCGATACACCCCCCTCACCTTCCCACACACCACCTCATCTGCCAGCAGTCCCACATCCAGCCGCCACAGCGGGCGTTGGTCCCTCTCCTCTCCCAGCCCCATTTCCACCCAGTGCGGGACATGATCCGAAACGGCTATGGCCGAATACTCCGTCCCCTCCACCCTCGGGATGAGCGCCCTGCCCAGAACAAAAAAATCTATCCGGTAGTAAGCTTTGTGCATGTGGGAGAAGAAAGAAAATTCCCTGGCCTGCGGTCTTGCAAACCTCCATGGGTCCACTCCCCCCATCTGATCCATAAACCCCCTAAGCACCTTGGCCGCCGCCGGCCTCTTTCCAGTCCTTGATCTGGAGCGGTCCAGTGCTGGGTCCAGCACTGTATTGAAGTCTCCTCCCATTATCAGGCCTCCTACCTCCAGGTCCGGAATGCGCCCCAACATGCGCTTCATGAATCCAGTATCATCCCAGTTCGGGGCGTATACATTTACCAACACTACCCACGTCCCTTGCAACCTACCACTCACCATCACGTATCTCCCTCCATTATCCACTACGATAGTCTTGGGCTCAAATGACACATGCTTTCCCATCTCCTTTTCTGGGCCAGTCCCGTGTCCGCATCTCCCTCACCCTCCAGTCTCCCAACCGGGGGACCTCCGTCCCGACCACCTCTTCTGTGTCCCATTCCCTTTCAGCCAGTGCAGCAGCAACCCTTTTTCCCTCCTCCCACCCCCGCTAGATCCCTGTCTAGCTTTTTTGCTCCCCCCATATCACTCCCGTAAGTCAGCTGACACCTGACCCCGGCTTCCCCTGCCGTCCCTTTGACCTCCCCATCAATATGCGTTCCTTCGTTCCGCTTTCTGCCCGTGCGCGGGAAAAACCCGCTCTTTCCAAAGCCTGCCCCGCACGTTCTGGCGCAGCTCCTGTCGCGGCCTTGTCTCTCTCCCCCAGCCCATGTAACATTTCCTGCGTGTGATTGACCCCCTATATACAACAACCATCACCAACCCTCAAACATCCCCCCCCCCCCCCCCCACCCTCACAAACCCTCAGTTAGAGTCCAACTTTTCGGTTTGTATGAAGGCGTTTCAAAGTAATAGTGTTGGTCCTTGTATATGACCCACAGTCGCGCTGGCTGCAGCATTCCAAATTTCACTCCTTTCCAGTGCAGCACGCTTTGGCCCGGTTGAAACCCGCTCTCCGCTTTGCAACCTCCGTGTTCCAGTCCGGGTATATTCTGATCTCTGCATTGTCCCACTTGCTGCTCCGCTCCTTCTTGGCCCATTTCAGGACCCTCTCTGTCCGTGAACCGGTGAAATCTCACCACCATCGCCCTTGGCGGCTTATTTGCCTTGGGCTTCCTCGCCAGCATCCGGTGTGCCCCGTCCAGCTCCAGCGACCTCTAAGGGGCCTCCGCGCCCATCATTGCCCCGATCATCGTGCCCGCGTATGCCATGGCATTGGCCCCCTCCACTCCTTCTGGGAGACCAGGATCCGCAGATTCTTTCTCCTCGACCTGTTCTCCAGGTCTTCGAGTCTTCCCGCCCACCTCTTGTGTAGCGCCTCTTGCCGCTCCACTCTCACCGCCAGGCCCAAGAGCTCGTCCTCATTCTCACTCACTCTTTTCTGTACCTCCTGGATCTTCATCTCGTGGGCCTTCTGGGTTATCCCTAGTCCTTCAATTACCGCCAGCATAGGCGCCAGCATCTCCTTGTGCAGCTCCTCGAAGCAGCGCTTGATGAACTCCTGCAGCTCCGGCCCGCACTCCGCTTTGTCCCCGGCCGCCGCCATTTTGATTTTTTTCCCTCTCTTCTCCCGCTGCTCCAATGCCGCTTTTTTGTCCGTTGCACTTCTGGTCCGGTCCATAAAAGTTGGAGGGGGACCCCTCTCTTCACTTCCCCACGGGTTGTCTTCAAAAAAATTCCATTGGGGCTCCTCCAATGAGCCCGAAAGTCCGTAATAGCGGGAGCTGCCGAATCGTGCGGCTTAGCTCCGCATAGACTCAACCGGAAGTCAGAGCATGACACTTTTAATAGCTCCTTTAAAGAGCCAGTAGAGGTACGAATGCACTGAGGCTCTAAGATATGAGGGAGCTTCGAGACTTTTTTTCAACTTCCCCTGGTATATTCCTTACTCCTCTACAAATATATCGCCGTACACTTTTTTTTGCTAATTTCCAAGCAATCAGAACACATAGGTAGGAAACCAAATTCTACCAATCGGCTCACGTGCTCATTCGTCAAGAAATGTTCCACGGAAATTTGAAGATTTAAAATCCGATTGAGTTTGAAACCAACTCCGTGCTTAGGGAATTTACTCAGGATCCTTAATGTCCTCTTTTGGTCTAGCCTATCAGCATGTATATCATACGAGTTAAATGTGTCCAGCATACACCTGATTTGCTTTAAGAATGTGTGGGTATGCATTTGTGCATTGCCTTTATTTCCCAACAGTGCATTTTAAAACTCTTGACATTTTACTCTGCTTAGTGAAGCCCCCTGTTGAATTCATGGTAAGAATGTTGGGATATTGCAAACTGTCAAAAGATATTTTGCAAAATGTACCCAATGGTTTAAGTGAAATCAATTTCTGGAGTTCTAATTTAGTTTAATCATGCTGATTGCTTGATCTGGGTGTAAGATATTCATCATTAAATACTACGTGACAGCTTAAATTTAGCATCCAGCTAATAGGAATTAATATGATGCATTCATGGGAAGTTTCAAGGGATTCTGAATTCCTGCTATTTCTTTATTTGTTCATGGGATGTGGGTGTTGCAGGCTGTGCAACATTTATTGCCCATCCCTAATTGCCCTCAAGACGGCAGTAAGAGTCAACCACTCACTGTGGATCTGGAGTCACATGTATGCCAGACCAGGCAGATTTCCTACCCTAAAGGACATTTGTGAACCAGATGGTTTTTACGACAATTGACTATGGTTTTATAATAATTATTAGACTTTTAATTCCAGACTTTTATTGAATTCAAATTTTCATCATCTGCAGTGACAGGACTTGAACCCGGGTCCCCAGAGCATTATTCTGGGTCTCTGGTTTACTAGTCCAGTGACAATACCAATATGCCACCGCTTCCCCGTCATCTGCTGGAATACTTAAAATTTCACCAGCTTAGATTTTGCATTAAAGGAACCTGTATCTTTTCCTTGTTGATACAATTCCTGGATTTAAACAAAAACATTGGTGACCATGTCCGTTCTCACATCAACTACACATTCTAAATTCAAGCAATTAGACATCAAGGTTGTTGAAATTTTCAGTTTGTTGTTGGTGTATATACTGAGAATTTATCCCAAACCATCCATAGTTTGAATATTTGTGACCTGCATTTTATTGTATGGGAATTTAAAAATGTATTTTTAGGCTAAATAATACAGTTGCATTTTTAAGAAGACAATATTTTTGGGGATATTTGGCATTTCTGTGATTACTGAAAGTATAATTGGTTCTTTGCCTTGCTGGTTTCCAGAAATGCATGACTTCAATTCTTCCACAGATTCAGGATATACAGATCCAACAGTGTATAGCACAGCAGAGTCTACAGCGAACCTAGTAAGTATACTTTAATTGACAATTTTCATTTTAAGGCAGTCTTTTTAAAATAAAACCTGAGGGCTGGATTCTCCATCCCGCTGCGCCACATTTCTGTTTCACCCCGCCGGCGGGATGCTCCGTTACACCGGCTGGTCAATGGCGTTCCCATTGTGGGGCAGCCCCACGCCATTGGGAAACCGGGCAAAATGGAGCATACTGCCAGCGGAGAATCCAGCCACATGTTTTCGAATACAGCGCTAAATTAACATAAGGCTACATTTTAAAGTTACTTGCCCAATGAACTAAATAACCAACTCCACACTTGTGGTGTTTCAGTTTTGATGACCGTGTATGATAGCATGCAATTGAAAATGTACAAGTCAAGAGGATTTCAAAAGGTGGGATATGCAGCCGCTGTCACTGGCGGGCAGAGTGCAGGCGATTAAGATGATGGTCCTCCCGAGGTTCCTATTTGTGTTCCAATGTCTCCCTATATTGATCACTAAGGCCTTTTTCAAAAAAATAGATAGGAGCATCACGAGCTTCGTGTGGGCAGGGAAGGCCCCGAGGGTAAGGAGGGGGTTCCTGCAACGTAGCAGAGACAGAGGGGGACTGGTGTTGCCGAATTTGGGCGACTACTACTGGGCCGCCAACGTGGCGATGATCTGTAAGTGGATGAGAGAGGGAGAGGGGGCGGTGTGGAAAAGGCTGGAGATGGCGTCCTGCAAAGGAACGAGCTTAAAAGCGCTGGTGATGGCGCCACTACCGCTCTCCCCGAAAATGTTTACCACGAACCCAGTGGTGGCGGCAACATTAAGTATCTGGGGGCAATGGAGGCGACAGAGGGGTGTGTTGGGAGCCTCGGTGTGGTTCCCGATCAGGAACAACCATAGGTTTGCCCCAGGGAGGTTGGACGGAGGGTTCCAGAGCTGGCACCGGGCAGGAATTAGGAGAGTGGGAGACTTATTTATAGATGGGACGTTTGCGAGCTTGGGAGCGCTAGAGGAAAAGTATGAGCTGCCCCCCAGGGAATATCTTTAGGTATATGCAGGTGAGAGCGTTCACGAGACAACAGGTGAGGGATTTTCCGCTGCTCCCGACACAAGGGATCCAGGACAGGGTGCTTTCGGGGATGTGGGTCGGGGAGGGCAAAGTGTCCGAAATATACCGGGAGATGAGAGAAGAGGGGGAGGAGCTGGTAGAAGAACTGAAGGGAAAATGGGAAGAAGAGCTCGGGGAGGAGGGTTTGTGGGCTGATGCCCTAAATAGGGTAAATTCCTCTTCCTCGTGTGCCAGGCTTAGCCTGGTCCAATTTAAGGTGCTACGTAGAGCGCACACAACGGGAGCGAGGTTGAGCAGGTTCTTCGGAGTGGAGGACAAATGCGGGGGAAGCCCGGCGAACCACACACATGTTTTGGTCGTGTCCGGCACTGGAGGGGTATTGGAGGGGAGTGGCGGGAGTGATCTCAAAGGTGGTGAAGGTCCGGGTCAAGCCAAGCTGGGGGTTAGCTATATTTGGGGTAGCGGATGAGCCGGGAGTGCAGGAGGCGAAAGAGGCCGACGTTGTGGCCTTTGCGTCCCTAGTAGCCTGGCGTAGGATTTTACTCATGTGGAAGGAAGCGAAACCCCCCGGCGTGGAGGCCTGGATAAATGATATGGCGGGGTTCATAAAACTGGAGCGGATGAAGTTTGCGCTGAGAGGATCGGCTCAAGGGTTCACCAGGCGGTGGCAACCGTTCCTCGACTATCTAGCGGAACGTTAGGGGGAAAATAGATAGCCAGCAGCAGCAGCCCGGGGGGTGGGGTAAATTGTTTGTGTTCTAGATGGGGTGAGGGGGCGGGGGGAGCATTATTTTGTGTTATTTGGTTAGTTTACTATATTATTTAAACAATGTTATATATCAGTTATGTTACTGTTTTTGTTGATTTGTAAGGGGGCAATATTGTGTTTGAAAACTTTTAATAAAATATATATATTTTTTTTAAAAAGAACATGTACAAGTCAGTTTTCCATTATGTGTACTTACAATTATCTTCCTTTAAGTAGCAAATACGTCGTCTTTGCATGTTAATATTACTGTTTGTTTAATACATATTCCCTTAGTAGACTGCCTTAGAAATATTTACATACATAGATCAGAGATACATAGAAGATAGGAGCAGGAGGAGGCCTTTTGGCCCTTCGAGCCGACTACGGCATTCATCACAATCATGGCTGATCATCCAACTCAGTAGCCTAATCCTGCTTTCTCCCCATAGCCTTTGATCCCATTCTCCCCAAGTGCTATATCCAGCCGCCTCTTGAATATATTCAATGTTTTAGCATCAAGTACTTCCTGTGGTAATGAATTCCTCAGGCCCACCACTCTTTGTGTGAAGAAATAGCTCCTTATCTCTGTCCGAAATGGTTTACCCTGAATCCTCAGACTGTGACCCCTGGTTCTGGACACATCATTGGTAACATCTTCCCAGCATCTACCCTGTCTAGTCCTGTTAGAATGTTATAAATCTCTGAGATCCCCCCTCATTCTTCTGAACTCCAGCGAGAACAATCCCAACCTAGTCAATCTCTCCTCATATGACAGTCCCACCATCCCTGAAATCAGTCTGGTTAACCTTCGCTGCACTCCCTTGAGAGCAAGAACATCCTTCTTCCAAGAAGGAGACTAAAACTGCACACGATACTCCCAAGTGTGGGCAGCACGGTGGCGCAATGGGTTAGCCCTGCTGCCTCACGGCGCCGAGGTCCCAGGTTCGATCCCAGCTCTGGGTCACTGTCCGTGTGGAGTTTGCACATTCTCCCCGTGTTTGTGTGGGTTTCACCCCCACAACCCAAAGATGTGCAGGGTAGGTGGACTGGCCATGCTAAATTGCACCTTAATTGGAAAAAATGAATTGTGTACTCTAAATCTATTTTTTTAAATAAATAAATACTCCCAAGTGTGGCCTCACCAAGGCCCTGTACAATTGCAGCAACACATCCCTGCTTCTATACTTAACCTCTCGCAATGAAGGCCAACATACCATTAGCCTTCTTTACCGCCTGCTGCACCTGCATGCTTGCCTTCAGTGAAGGTCCTGCTGCATATTCCCCTCTCCCAATTTACAACCATTCAGGTAGTAATCTGCCTTCCTGTTTTTGCTTCCAAAGTGAATAATCTCAGTATCCAAATTATACTGCATATGCCATTGATTTGCCCAACCTGTCCAGGTCGTGCTGCAGGATCCCTGTATCCTCGTCACAATTCACCCTCCCACCTCATCCAAATATATTGTGAATAGCTGGGGTCCCAGCACCGATCCCTGTGGTACCCACTAGTTACTGCCTGCCAATTTGAAAAGGACCCATTAATCCCTACTCTTTGTTTTCTCTCTACCAACCAGTTTTCTATCCACCTCAATACATTTGTCCCAATCCCATGCGCTTTAATTTTACACAATGATCTCTTATGCGGGACTTTGTCAAATGCCTTTTGAACGTCCAAATATACCACATCGACCTGGCTCCCCCTTGTCAACTGTACTGGTTACCTCTTCAAAGAATTCCAACAGATTTGTCAAGATTGATTTTCCCTTCATAAATCCATGCTGACTCTGACTGATCCTGCCACTGCTTTCTAAATGTTCCGCTATAAAGTCCTTGATAATGGATTCAAGCATTTTCCCCACACAGATAGCATCTTGTACCGTCAAGAACCACCAATCATAGATGAGAATTTTCCTCCATGTTAAGACGTTAAGTGGGGCCGTAATTGGCAAATAACTTCAAATATGTGCATGTAAGGTGGTGGATTTTGTTAGGAAGACTGTGAGGCAACTTACTGCTTGGATAATCGTTTAAATGGAGCAAAGGGGTCTAGGGGTACAGATATATAAAACATTAATAGTAGTGATGCTTATTAATAAGGCTATCTTTAAAGCAAACCAAACAGTGGGAGTCTACTTCCCTGACACTACTTTTTCACCCACTGCTTATAATCCTTATTTCCCTGAAACAAAAAAGGCTCTTGTCTTACCTATAATGTACCTGGAACATCCACATACTCTGATGTAGAATAATCCAAATATCCACAACCCATTGTGTGATGAAATTTCTCCTAGTCTTCAAGATCAACTCTTAGGCTGTGCTGTGCCCCACCCCCTTCAGAAGAATCTTGCGTTTCAATGGGACCATCACTCCATCGTCTACGCCCCACAGAGAGTATTGACGCAATCTGCTCAGCCTTTCATTATAAAGCAATCCTCTCACCCCAGTGAACCTGCAATGTATTGCCTCCAATGTGAATATCTCATTTAATTCTGGAGAGAATAGATGTGTACAGTACTCCAGGAATGGTCTCTCTAAAGTCCCACACGATTGTACAAAGACATCCTTCTACTTGTACCCTATTAAAGGCCAACACGCATTTTCTCCTAATTGCTTGCTATTTACATCCTCAAAAACCTTAAGCCCAGAACACTCTGGATTCCTGCCTGCTTCAACTTTGCACTGGGGTGGCAGAGCCTTGGTCGGGTAGCCAGCCAGCCCTTGACCCATTTGAGGCCGTAAAGTGGGCATTCGAGGGCCATTTCCCATCCAGCCTCAATTTTAGTCTGGCGGGTGAATGACCACTCGGAAGGGTGGAGGGGAACCCAGAAATGAAAAGGGGTTGACTGCTGGAGGGAAGCCCCCTCCTGACTGGGGGTGCCCTCCCCATAAGGCTCGGTGATTTCTGAATCTCCCTCACCTCCTGCCCAGACCCCCATCGCCCCCTTGGCTCCCCTCCTCTCCCTACCTTAGGACAGCTGACAATCAGTCTCTTCAGGACATTGCAGCACTGCTCCTGGAGAGCTGCGGGCCAATCTTGTTGGAGCATAAAATGGATGTGGGGCTCTTGAAGTTGGCAGGGATGTGGGCCCCACCGATTCTTCGGAATTCAGACCTGATACATTTGTCAAACACTATTTCCATTTTATAAAATCATGTTGACTCTGACTATACATCAGCTTTAAGTAACTTCCTTAATAATAGACACTTAAGAAAATGCTTGTAACTTTCAAGCTAACTGGCCAGTTGCTGCCTGATTTTCCTCTCCTTGAATAAAGGTATTAGATTTTCTGACTGGGACCCATTTTTGAACCTAGGGAATTTTTGAAAATCGTAACTATACTGCTATACGTCTTTTAGAACCCTAGAATGTTAGATGATCAGGCCCTGGGGATTGTTTTTGAAATTAGCGAGGGTAACCAAAAATGTGATTTATTAAAAAACTATATATAATAGAAGCAAGAGTAAACTAGCCAGAAATATAAAAAATAATAGAGTACTCCTTGTATGAAAAAAATGGACCACAGCTAAATTAAATATTGGTCCTTTAGAGGACAGGAAAAATCGTGGGATGAAGAAATAGCAGGGATATTGAACAAATACTTGCATTAGCAGAAGACGCACATTGCATAGCAGAAATAGAGGATAGCCAAGGGAGAGGAATGAGAAATATCAGCATAGATAACATTTTGATTAGATTTAAGGGATTAACACCTGACACATCCCCTCGCATCATAGCCTGATGGAAGTCGCAAGTGATTAAAACTTCCACTTTTATTTTGAGTTTTATTGGGAGTGAAACACTCCTAATCCTCAGGCTTACTACTGTTCTTTGCAACAGTACAGCCTGTTCTTTAAATCTAATACCATCCCTAACTTTCTCTGATAGCCCAAGGTAACTTGGGTTTTTGTTTTTAATAGTTTGTTGAACATTTTAAATTGTTTCTTTAAATGTTTCCTGCTGTTTATTTACTGTCTTACCTTTAGTCTTATCAGATTTCACCTCCAACCTTTATAATTGACTATGTTTAAGATTTCTGTTTGCAACTGGAGTTTGGTGCTCTCTGAATTGATGTGGAATTCAATTGCATT
Source organism: Scyliorhinus torazame (assembly GCF_047496885.1). Classification (NCBI taxonomy): domain Eukaryota; kingdom Metazoa; phylum Chordata; class Chondrichthyes; order Carcharhiniformes; family Scyliorhinidae; genus Scyliorhinus; species Scyliorhinus torazame. Next base: position 288,547,847 of record NC_092711.1, on the reverse strand, counting down.
ATCGTTTTTCCCCAGATCTTTTATTGTGCGATTACAAAATAATACACAAAACTAAATCTAAAATAGATTGATCCCTAGTTCATTCCACATTATGTTCTAGTAAATTTATTGCAGAAGCGTTCTACAAACGCCAGATTACCTTTCCCAATTTGATTTCTTTGGTTTATTTGACTATTAAAACATTTAATGAGTCTTTACTGAATGCTCTCTCCAACGTATAACTATTGTAAGCGGGGGCTGAAGGCCACTCCAGCTGACACTTTCTGACCCTTGTTACAAAATCTCCAGATATACTGGTCCTGTACCAACATCCTTTCTTGCCATTGTCATCCTTACTAGAGGCCAACTCCTCTTGCTTTCTGTCTGCCTCTCAAAATGTTGTGTGCTCTTTAATTTTTTCACCAACCGTAGTCACCTTGTAACCATGTCTTTGTGACCATGGGCAGGATTCTCAGTTTGGAACATAAGAACTAGGAACAGGAGTAGGCCATCTGGCCCCTCGAGCCTGCTCCACCATTTAATGAGATTATGGCTGATCTTTGTGGACTCAGCTCCACTCCGGCCCGTACACCATATCCCCAAATCCCCTTTATTCTTTAGAACGGTATCTATCTTTTTCTTAAAAACATTTAAAGAAGGAGCCTCAACTGCTTCACTGGGCAAGGAATTCCAGAGATTCACAACCCTTTGGGTGAAGAAGTTCCTCCTACACTCCATCCTAAATCTACTTCCCCTTATTTTGAGGCTATGCCCCCTAGTTCTGCTTTCCCCGACCAGTGGATACAACCTACCCGCATCTATCCTATCTATTCCCTTCATAATTTTATATGTTTCAATAAGATCCCCCCGCATCCTTCTAAACTCCAATGAGTACAGTCCCAGTCTACTCAACCTCTCGTCATAATCTAATCCCCTCAACTCTGGGATCAACCTAGTGAATCTCCTCTGCACTCCCTCCAGTGCCAATATGTCCTTTCTCGGGTAAGGAGACCAAAACTGAACACAATACTCCAGATGCGGCCTCACCAACACCCTATACAATTGCAGCATAACCTCACTAGTCTTGAACTCCATCCCTCGAGCAATGAAAAACAAAACTCGATTAGCCTTCTTAATCACCTGTTGCACCTGCACACCAACATTTTGCGACTTGTGCACCAGCACACCCAGGTCCCTCTGCACAGCAGCATGTTTTAGCATCTTACCGTTTAAATAATAATCCATTCTGCTGTTATTCCTCCCAAAATGGATAGCCTCACACTTGGCAACATTGAATTCCATCTGCCAGACCCTAGCCCATTCACCTAACCTATCCAAATCCTTCTGCAGACTTCCGGTATCCTCTGCACTTTTTGCTTTACCACTCATCTTAGTGTCGTCTGCAAACTTTGGCACATTGCACTTGGTCCCCAACTCCAAATCGTCTATGTAAATTGTGAACAACTGCGGGCCCAACACTGATCCTTGAGGGACCCCACTAGTTACAGGTTGCCAACCAGAGAAACACCCATTTATCCCCACTCTCTGCTTTCTGTTAGTTAACCAATCCTCTACCCACGCTACCACTTTACCCTCAATGCCATGCATCTTTAGTTTATGCAGCCACCTTTTGTGTGGCACCTTGTCAAAAGCTTTCTGGAAATCCAGATATACCACATCCATTGGCTCCCCGTTATCTACTGCACTGGTAACGTCCTCAAAATTCTACCAAATTAGTCAGACACGACCTACCCTTTGTGAACCCATGCTGCGTCTGCCCAATGGGACAATTTCCCTCCAGGTGCCCCACTATTTCCTCCTTAATGATAGATTCCAGCATTTTCCCTACAACCGAAGTTAAGCTTACCGGCCTATAATTACCCGCTTTCTGCCGACCTCCTTTTAAACAGTGGTGTCACGTTTGCTACTTTCCAATCCTCTGGGACCACCCCAGAGTCTAGTGAATTTTGATAAATTATCACTAGTGCGTTTACAATTTCCCTAGCCATCTCTTTTAACACTCTGGGATGCATCCCATCAGGGCCAGGAGACTTGTCTACCTTTGGCCCCATTAGCTTTCCCAATACTGCCTCCTTAGTGATTACAATCATCTCAAGGTCTTCACCTATCATATCTTTATTTCCATCAGTCACTGGCATGTTATTTGTGTCCTCCACTGTGAAGACTGACCCAAAAAACCTGTTCAGCTCCTCAGCCATTTCCCCGTCTCCTATTATTAAATCTCCCTTCTCATCTTCCAAAGGACCAATATTTACCGTAGCCACTCTTTTTTGTCTTATATATTTGTAGAAGCTTTTACTATCTGCTTTTATGTTCTGAGCCAGTTTACTTTCATAGTCTACCTTACTCGTCTTTATGGCTTTTTTAGTAGCTTTCTGTTGTCCACTAAAGACTTCCCAGTCCTCTAGACTCCCACTAATTTTTGCCACTTTGTATGTTTTTTCCTTCAATTCGATGCTCTCCCTCACCTCCTTAGATATCCATGGTCGATTTTTCCCCTTTCTACCGTCTTTCTTTTTTGTCAGTATGAACCTTTTCTGAACACTGAAAGATCGCTCGGAAGGTTCTCCACTGTTCCTCAACTGCTTCACCATGAAGTCTTTGCTCCCAGTCTACCTTAGCTAGTTCTTCTCTCATCCCATTGTAATCGCCTTTGTTTAAGCACAAAACACTAGTGTTTGATTTTACCTTGTCATCCTCCAACTGTATTTTAAATTCCACCATATTGTGGTCGCTCCTTCCAAGAGGATTCCGAACTATGAGATCATTAATCAATCCTGCCTCATTACACAGGACCAGATCTAGGACCGCTTGTTCCCTTGTAGGTTCCATTACATACTGTTCCAGGAAATTATCCCAGGCACATTCTATAAACTCCTCCTCAATGCTGCCTTTACCAACCTGGTTAAACCAATCGACATGCAGATTAAAATCTCCCATGATAACCGCTGTACCATTTCTACATGCATCCGTTATTTCTTTGCTTATTGCCTGCCCTACCATCCTGTTACTATTTGGTGGCCTATAGACTACTCCTATCAGTGACTTTTTTGCCTTACTATTCCTGATTTCCACCAAAATTGATTCAACCTTGTCCTCCATAGCACCAATATCATCCCTTACTATTGCCCGGATGCCATCCTTAAACAACAAACCTACACCACCGCCCTGACCGTCCATTCTATCCTTTTGTTTAGTCTGATACCCTTGGATATTTAACTCCCAGTCGTGACCATCTTTTAACCATGCTTCAGGAATGGCCACTAAATCATAGTCATTCACGATGATTTGCACCATCAACTCATTTACCTTATTTCGTATACTACGAGTATTCAGGTAAAGTACACTTATGCTGTTTTTTATGTCTTTGTTATGAATCCTAACACCTTGATCAGTAACTTTTCACAATTTATTTTTCCTCTTGCCCTTTCTCCTAATTTTCCTTGTCTTTGAACCTATATCATAACCTGTCACGTAACCTGCTGCCTTGATCTCCATTAACCATTATACTGTCCATAGCTTTACACTTCCCTTCCCCCCCCCCCCCCAACTTGCTAGTTTAAAGTCCTTGTGACCAACCTATTTATCCTATTTGCTAGAACACTGGTCCCAGAATGGTTCAGGTGAAGACCGTCCCAACGGTACAGGTCCCTCCTGCCCCAGTACTGATGCCAATGCCCCATGAAATGGAATCCCTCTTTCCCGCACCACTCCTTTAGCCACGTGTTAACTTCCCTAATTTTCTCAACCCTATGCCAATTGGCACGTGGCTCGGGTAGTAATCCAGAGATTATAACCCTGGAGGACCTGTTCTTTAATTTAGTCCCTGGTGTTTGATAGTCCCCAAACAGGTCCTCTTTCCTAGTCTTACCTATGTTGTTAGTCCCAACGTGGACCAGAACAACTGGATCCTCCCCCTCCCTCTCCAAAATCCTTTCAAGCCGATCAGAGATGTCCCTCACCCTGGCACCGGGCAGGCAACATACCGTGCGGGACTCTCAATCTGGCTTACAAAGGATGCCATCAATCCCCCTAATTATAGAATCCCCTACAACTACCACTTGTCTTTTTGCTTCCCCCCTCTTGAATGGCTTCCTGTACCACGGTGCAGTGGTCAGTCAACGCATCCTCCCTACAGCCCTCTTCCTCATCCACACAGGGAGCAAGTACCTCATACCAGTTGGACAAGGTCAAGGGCTGAGGCTCCTCAACTCCTAAACTCAGGATCCCCCTACCTGCCTCCCTTGCAGTCACACCACTCTGTCCCTGACCACTGTCCGAATTAACAGTACTTATTCTACCGGGTGTGACTGCCTCCTGAAACAGTGTCCAGGTAATTTTCCCCCTCCCTGATGTGCCGCAGTGTGCGCAGCTCGGTCTCCAGCTCATCAATTCTGAGCCGAGGTTCCTCGAGCAGCCAACACTTGCTGCAGATGTCTTGCTGCAGACACTGACGGTCTCACTGGGATCCACCAGTTCCATCATCATACAGCAACAGCACATCACCTGTCCAGCCATATTCAACTAGTTAATTAATTTAAATAATTTTTTAAAATGTTTTTATAGAACCTCAAGGATAAACCCGAACACCAACAAAAACACAGCCGCTCACCCGAACTCAGTCACTCACCTAAACTCAGATGCACTCTGTTCCAATCAGCACTCCATGTCTAAAGGCACTCCTGCCACACCTTTTGTGCACTCACCTCTCCCAGCACTGTCCGGGCTCTCTCCTCCCGCGCTTTTTAAATCTCCCGGCTCTCTCCTCCCGCGCTGTTTTCGCTGTCCCGGCTCTCTCTCCGCTCGTGCTGTTTTCGCTGTCCGGGCTCTCTCCTCCCGCGCTTTTTAAATCTCCCGGCTCTCTCCTCCCGCGCTGTTTTCGCTGTCCCGGCTCTGTCTCCGCTCGTGTTGTTTTCGCTGTTCTCCTGCCGGAGCTGAAACTCACCTGACTAGGGAGCGATTCCTAATCCTCAGCCGTGCACATGTTTGCTTGGTGAGGATTGCGACAGATTCCCTTTCTCAAAAAAAAAGGAGAACGCCCCCTTCCTGGAAAGAAAATCAGTCAGCTGGGTTTAAACCCCCTCAGATCTTTGATCTGCAAGCCATTCATTCATTTCCCCATGATATTGATTTTACTGTGCTGTGATTGACAGCTTCCACACACACCCATCCACCCGTGCCCCAGCTGCCAGCATTGTTCCATTCCTCTCCCTTTATGGTTGAGTAACTTTTTGAAGTTGTCAGCTGTGAAACTAACAGTATTTAACTCTGAAGTGGTCCAGGAGTGAACCACTGCAATCCATGTGGTGGAGGTACACCCACAATGCTGTCAGGAACGGAGTTCCAGGATTTTGACCCAGCGACATTGAAGGAATGCAGATTATGGTTCCACGTCAGGATGTTGTGAGGCTTGGAGGGGAACTTGCAAGTCATGGTGCTCCCATGCATCTGCTACCCTTGTCCTAGATGGTAGAGGCCGCAAGTCGGTTTGGAAAGTTCTGCTGAAAGATCCTTGGTGAATTGCTGCAATGCTTCTTATAGATGTACACAATGCTACCACTAAACGTCAGTGGTGGAGGAAGTGGATGTTGAAGGTGGTGGATGGGGTGTCAATCGAGTGGGATGGTGCGAAGCTTCTTGAATATATGGAGATGCAATCATCCAGGCAAGTGGAGAATAGTCCATCTCACTCCTGCCGTATAACTGGTGGATAGGCTTTGAGGAGTTATTCCCTGAAGCATTCAAAGCCTGCTCTTGAAGCTACAGTACTTACATGGCTGGTCCAGTTCATTTTCTTGTCAATAGTACCCTCCTAGGATGTTGATTCAGCAAAAGTAATACCGTTGAATGTCATGGGGAGATGGTTGGATTCTTTTGTTGGAGATGGTCAGCTCCTGGCACTTGAGTGGTATGAATTTCACTTGTCAGCCCAAGCCTGAATGCTGTGCAGGTCTTGCTGCATATGGACAAAAATTGCTTTGGTATCCGAGGGTCCTTAATGGCACTGAACATTGTACAATCATCAGCGAACTTCTGACTTTGATGGAGGGAAAGCCATTAATGAAGCAGCTGAAGATGGTTGGGCCTAGGATACTACCCTGAGGAGCTGCTGCAGTGATGTCCTGGGACTGAGGTGATTGACCTCCCATAACCACAGCCATTTTCCTTTGTCCCAAGTATGACTCCAGCCATGGGAGGGTTTTCTCCCTGATTCCCATTAACTTCAGTTTTGGTAGGGCTCCTTGATGCCATACTCCTTCAAAATGCAACCTTGATGTCAAGAGCAATTATTCAACTTGCTCTTATTTCAGCTCTTTAGTCCTGGTATTGGCCTTTTAAGATTGAAAGGATCTGACAGGATAGAGAGAACATTTCTACCTTTGAGAGTCCAAAATGGAAGTCAGAAATATAAGCTAGTCTGTAGCAAATGCAATTTTAAAAACAATCAGGAGAAAGTTCTTTGCCCAGAGCATGGTGTAAATGTGAAACGTGCTACCACAAGGAGTAGAGGTGACAGCATAGATTTGCTTAAGAGGAAGCTGGATAAGCACAGAATAGAAGGAGCTGCTGATAGGATAAGATGAGGAGGGGTGGGAGGATGCTCATGTAGACGGTAAAGGCCAGCAAGATGCCGTTCTCGAATGTTTTTGGGAATCAAAATCTGAATAAACTTGTCACTCATGCTAACATGTTTATTATTCTAATTCATTCTTCAATTCTGACCAGGCATGAAACAGCCATGCCAAAATCTGAGACATGCACCACCCTGTCTACTATTTTCCATCAACTTTAGTGAATCTTTGTCATTTGGAGAATGGAACTGTAACAGTACACGATGCATTCCATGCAGACACCCATTACATATGGAAAACAAACTGCCAGGAGAAATACTGCTTTGTTCCTGATCCATCTACCAATGGGAACAGATTTTCCTTATCTACTCTGTCCAGATCCCTCGTTATTTTGAAGATCTCTATCGAGCCACAAGAGTCACCCAGACCGACACGTTAGCTCTCTTCTCTCTCCACAGATGCTGTTAGACCTGCTGAGACTGTCCAGTATTTTCTGTTTCTGTTTTAGATTCCAGCATCCGCAGTAATTTTCTTTTATCTCCTCTCAACCTTCTCTCCTCCAAGGCAAACAGTCCTTACTTTGCCAATCTATGTAACTCGTCATTTAAGTGCAGGGAAAGGGGTAAAATGTTTCCAAATTCATTTTTGAGTACCTTGTACATTTAATATCCAAAAAATAGTTTGAACTTTAAACTGTATGGTGAAGGGGAAAAACATAGACATTTATGCCTCGTAGTTTTATGTCTTGCATAATATCAAACCTTTCACCTATGTGGTATTGTCTCAAAAATGAAAATATTTATTCGAAATCAGTTGAAGGCAGTAACTCAGTTTTGTGATTCTGATCTTTGTGAACTGCTGAACTTGGGTTTAAAATGATCAGGCTACTACTTTTTTTTAAAAAAAATATTTTTATTTTCCATTTTCTTCAGATTTTACCCCCCCACCAACAAACCGTAAACGGTAACGAATACAATGTCAATCCCCCTACCAACAACAACGATCCCAGCCTCCCACCCCCCCCCAAACAGCACCCCACCTGACAATATAAGCATTAAACAAAACTTTAATCCTCCCAAGGAGGAAAAAAGAAAACAGAATCGGGAGTCGCCCCTGGTCACCGTTGACACATATAGCCCAAGCCCCCCCCAATATTCGATGCCATCCAATCCCCGAAAGAGTACAGTGAATGGCACCTATTGGAATTGTAGACACCCCCCTTCCCCTCCACTTCCTCCCCTCCACTTCCTCTTGTAAACTCCTCCCCCAACGTCTGTTCCTTTCCCCCAACCTTTCACCCCGGCTAGACTCACCGAAGCCTGTTCTACCAGGCTCCCATGGCCGCAGCCCCCCCCCCCCCACCTCACTCGCATTCACTGGCCAGCGTGGAGGCCCCCGCCCAGGTCTCCTTCCCAACCAAGAAATCCCCTTTAGCTCACAACCCCAGCATACACACCAAAGCCCCAAAGAACCATCATTGCAAATGAAAGTCCCAACTCTTCCCTTGTCTAAATATACAGCGCCGACTCATTTAGTACATACACCAACACTCGGTGAACAAATAAAGTTACATGAGGCTACGTCGGTATACGACCTGATCTCAGTCCCATTTCTCAATTCTGCCACAGTCCTTCTGCCTTCGCAAACTCTTCCGCCATCCCAAAATAAAAGTCCTTGGATTTGTAGGTCACCCTCAACTTAGCTGGATATACTATGCCGCATTGCACCTTGCTTTTTAAAAAAAAAAAAAAATTTTTATTAAGGTTTTCATAAAATATCAATAACAAAATGAAAAAGGAACCCAACAGGGATAAGTACAAAACAGTCCAAAAAAGCAACCCTCTATACCCCCACTCCCCAGTACATAAATAATAAATTAACAGTAACACCCCGACTTAACACAACAGATATATACACCCCCTCAGACCCCCCAGTGTAAATAACAAAAGCAAAAATATAGTAAACCCCCCCCCCCCCCCCACCCCAAGTTGTTGCTGCCATTGATCAATATCTACCGCTCCGCTGATCCAGGATTCCACGCTTGGGGGCCTTGCATCTTTCCACTGAAGAAGAATCCTTCGCCGGGCTACCAGGGACGCAAAGGCCAGAATTCCGGCCTCTTTCGCCTCCTGCACTCCCGGCTCCTCTGCCACCCCAAATATTGCGAGCCCCCAGCCCGGCTTGACCCTGGAACTGTCCTCGCTACACCCCTCCAAAATTCGTCCAGCGCTGGGCATGCCCAGAACATATGGATGTGATTCGCTGGACTCCCCAAGCACCTAACACGCCTGCCTTGCCCCCAAAGAACCGGCTCATCCTTGCCCCAGTCATGTGTGCCCTGTGCAGCACCTTAAACTGCATGACGCTGAGCCTCGCGCCAGATGAGGAAGGGCATCTGACCACGTCCCTTCCTCTCTCTCCTCTCCCAACTCCTCCTCCCGCTTACCTTTCACCTCCACCACCGAGGCCTCCTCCTCCTCCTGCATCACCTGGTAAGTTTCCGAGATCTTCCCCACTCTCTCTTCTCTTTTCCACCCCCCCCCCCCCCCCCGCCCCCCGAGAGCACCCTGTCCTGTACTGTGCGTGGCAGCAGCCGTGGGAATTCTGCCGCCTGGCAAACGCCCTTACCTGCAAGTATCTGAAGGTGTTCCCGGGGGGGGGGGGGGGGAGCCCATATTTCTCCTCCAGCTCACCCAGGCTCGTGAATTTCCCGTCCACAAACAGGTCCCCCAACTTTCGTATCCCTGCCCTGTGCCACCCCGAAAACCCTCCATCTGTTCTCCCTGGGACGAACCGGTGGTTCCCCTGTATTGGGGTCCACATGAGGCCCCCAACTTCCCCCGTGTCGCCTCCACTGCCCCCAGATTCTGAGGGCAGCCGCCACCACCGGGCTTGCGGTATACCTCCTTGGAGGGAAAGGCAGCGGTGCCGTTGCCAGCGCCCCCAGACTTGTACCCACACGACGCCGTCTCCAGCCTTTTCCATGCAGCCCCCTCCCCCTCCATCACCCACTTGTGCACCATCGTCGCATTGGCGACCCAGTAGTACCCACAGAGGTTGGGCAGTGCCAGCCCCCCCCCACCATATCTCCGCTCCAGGAACACCCTTCTCACCCTCTTGTGTCCCCCGTGCCCACACAAACCCCATTATACTCCTGTTGACCCGCCTAAAAATGGCCTTCGGGATAAACACGGGCAGGCACTGGAACAGGAACAAAAACCTTGGGAGCACCGTCATTTTGACTGACTGTACCCTACCCGCCAAGGACAGCGGCAACGCGTCCCACCTCTTGAACTCCTCCTCCATTTGCTCCACCAGCCTTGTGAAATTAAGCCTATGCAGGGCCTCCCCAGCTCCTGGCCACCTGGACCCCCAAATACCTGAAGCTTCTCTCCGCCCCTTTTAGTGGGAGCTCGCCAATCCCCCTCTCCTGGTCCCCTGGGTGAACCATGAACAGCTCGCTCTTCCCCATGTTGAGTTGGTACCCCGAGAAATACCCGAATTCCCTGAGGATCCTCATTACCTCCGTCATTCCCCCCACCGGGTCCGCCACATATAGCAGCAAGTCGTCCGCATAGAGCGACACCTATGCTCCTCCCCACCCCGCACCAACCCCCTCCAGTTCCTCGACTCCCTCCGTGCCATAGCCAGGGGTTCAATCGCCAGTGCGAAGAGCAGGGGGGACAGGGGACACTCCTGCCTTGTCCCTCAGTGCAACCGAAAGTACTCAGACCTCCTCCTGTTCGGGACCTCATACAACAGCCTAACCCACCTGACGAGCCCCTCTCCAAACCCAAACCTCTTCAGCACCTCCCACAGGTACCCCCACTCTACCCTATCGAAGGCTTTCTCAGCGTCCATAGCCACCACTATCTCCGCCTCCCCTTCCCTCGCCGGCATTATGATAACGTTTAGAAGCCTCCACACATTCGCGTTCAACTGCCTCCCCTTCACGAACCCCGTCTGGTCTTCGTGGATGATCTGCGGCACACAATCCTCAATCCTCGTGGCTAAGACCCTCGCCAGCACCTTGGCATCTACGTTTAGCAACAAAATCGGCCTGTAAGACCCACACTGCAGGGGATCCTTGTCCTGCTTCAGGATCAAGGAGATCAGTGCCCAGGACATCGTCGGGGGCAAAGCCCCCCCCCTCCCTTGCCTCATTGAAGGTCCTAACTAGCAACAGGCCCAACAGGTCCATATATTTTTTTATAGAATTCGACCGGGAAACCGTCCGGCCCCGGTGCCTTCCCCGCCTGCATGCTCCCTATCCCTTTGGTCAGCTCCTCCAGCCCAATCGGGGCCCCCAATCCCGCCGCATTGCACCTTGCTGATGTACAGTGCCTTCTTCACCTGGCTGAAGGCAGCCCACCTTCGCCAGGTCCACGTAAAATCCTGTTTTTTGCGTATACCAGCTCCAGCCCACTGCACCACCCGCTTCTGTTTTGCCCAGCACAGGACCACCTCCTTCACGCTGTACCTACGGAAACACAGTTACTACTCTTGGCGGCTGACTCGCCTTTGGTATAGGCCTCCATGACCAATGAGCCCAATTCAATTCATATCGAGAGGGATCGTCCCCTCCCCCAATAGCTCCGCCAACATCGTGGCAAAATACTCCGTCGGCCTCGGGCATTCCACCCCTTTGGGCAGACCCACGATCCTCCGATTCTGCTGCCTTGATCTGTTTTCCAGGTCTTCCATTTTGGCTCGCAGGCTCTTGGTGGTCTCTTGTCACCTTCCGCAACTCCTTCCCCATCAAGGTGATTTGATCACCGTGCTGCGATAATATCTCTTCCACTTCCTTCAGTGTCTCACCTTGCTCCCGCACCTCTGCCGCTGTGCTTGATACCGCCGCCCTCACCGGGGCAATCGCCTCCTCCACCAGCACTTTCAGTACCGCCCCATCTCCTTAATCATCGCTTCCATGTGCTTTGTGAACTGCTTTTCAAGTTCCACAACCATCACTTTGGTCATTTCTTCTGCTGTGAGCGATGCGGCCTCCCCTGGTGCTCCAGCCTTTGCTTTCCTTACAGTTCCTGCGCTGACTTTTCCACTCACCGGCGGACTTTTATTAACCCCCTTTTTCATGGCCGTTCTTTCCCCCAAGCTTGGCCATTTCTCCTCCCTGTGCCTTCTTACAGATTTTTCAGCCTCCGTTGCCCCTGGGACCGAGCTTTAAAACCCCAAAATTTCTATTCCAGAGCGGGAGCCCTCCAGTCTGCAGCTGCCTCCCATCCACCGTAACCGGAAGTCCAGGCTACTACTTTTAATAGTTCATCGCTGCAATGCATGATCTCAATGGTTATTGATCATGTTTTTTATGTATACACCTGTATCATCCAAATCAGATAGTAAGACACTTTTTTAAAGTCTCAATGGGACTGATGACCTGACTTCATATAGGACTTTAGCTGAGGAACATTACTCCAGTGCATATGTGGAACAAAAAACTGATCATTGTTTGTCTTGTAGTCTATTCAGGAAGGATGTTCTGCTGCAGAGTCACCCCAGGAGGGCCAGGTTGACGCACACTTCAGTTATTCACAGCAGGTACACTTTTTCCCCAGAAGAAAGCCATTGGTTTTATTCCTGTCCATAATCTGGTGTTTAATATGAGTAAACATATTGATTTATTTTAATAATGCAACCAAATACAATTCCATTTGCTTTTCATACTGTTCTGTTTGGACCAATTACATTAGCAGATGACTTGGCAAATGATTTATCTTTTGGAAATTGCATTACAAAATCCTCGTAACTGTCGAATGCCTGGCCCATAGGTCAAATTTTGACCATTTGAATAACGTGCAATCTATTTCATTCCATATCTTGTAAACTTCTAATTTTTAAACCTGATTGTTTTGCCATGAATTTAGCAGATTCATCACTGCTGGTTATTTAATTTGGAAATTGGGACGAGGTGAAATCCATTTCCAAACTAAGTAGTAGAACGAATTGGTTTATGTTTTAACAACATTACAGTTACAGTATGTGAATCCTCCGAGACGCAGTGTGTGCGCGACACACTACGCAATCTCTTTTAGGCTGACTATGTGCAGGAATTTGCACCTAATGTGTATGGTTACTAGTCTAATGATTGCGGCTTGAGCATTTTGAGGTGAAAATGAGATCACTGACTGGACCGCTTGGATGGCCTAAAGAAATTGACCGGGTCTGTTGTAGCCTATTAAACTTGATCAATTTTCTTATGCTGTAATTTAAGGATTTGTTCAAAGACCCTGTGTAGACTGAGCAACACTGAGTCTCTGACCTTGTTGTGAATCTGCCCCGCGTGATCTGTGAAGGTAACATGTTTTTTGGCACTGTTTTGTAAATTAAAGTATTGTGATGAAAGTAGTCTGTTCCATTGATGCTAAATGGCTTTGTCACTGGCAAGTTGGTGGTTACTGCTTGCTTCTAATTGGCCTTTAGAAGGTGATGGTGAGCTGCTTTGAACTGCAGTAGTCCATGTAGTGTAGGTACCATTCACAGTGCCCATAAGTGGGTAAGATCAGAAATTTGACCCTGTGGCAGTGAAGGGCCAATGATTATGGGCGTGATCTACCAGACGCATCCTGCCTGGACAGGGGTGCGGCTCAGCTGGGAGAGGCCTCCATGCACTTTCTGATGGCTGTTGCGCCTCATTCGATAGAACCAGATTTTGCGAGGTGTCGATATCTGGGTCCCACCCACAATGGGTGGCGCTGACAGGAGCACTGAAAGAGTTTTTTCAAAAAATTCAGTCAAGGAATGCGGATGTCGCTGGCTAGGTCAGCATTTATTACGCATCCTTGTGAAGGTGGTGGTTAGCTGCCTTCTTGAATGCTGTAATTCATGGCTGTAGGAACACACAATGCTATTCGGGAAGCAATCCAGGATTTTGACCCAGTAACAGTGAAAGAACAGTGATATTTCCAAGACAGGATAGTGAGTGGCTTGGAGGGGAACTTCCATGTGGTGATTTTCATGTGTGCCTGCTGCATTTGTCCTTCTAGATGGTTTGGAAGGTGTTGAAGGAGCCTTAGTGAGTTGCTGCAGAGCATCTTGCAGATGGTACCCACAGCTACCACTGTGCATTGGTGGTGGAGGGAGTGGATGTTTGTGGATAGGATGCTTATCAAGTGGGCTGAATTGTGCAATCTCATTGAAGATCCCCATCTTTGACGGAGGGATGGTCATTGGAAAACTGTCGTAGATGGTTAGGAACAGCACGCTACCATGAGGGACTCCTGCCGTGATATCCAGGAGCTGAGATGGACCCTCCTCCCATCAACACCACCACCAACCACAACCATCTTCCTTTGTGCTAGGAATGATTCCAAATAGTGGAGAGTTTCTCCTCTGATTTCCATTGACTACAGTTTGGCTAGGGCTACTTAATGTCACAATTGGTTGATGTGAATGGCAGTTACTCACCTCTGGAGTTCACCTCTTTTTGTCCATGTTTGAACCAAGACTAAAGAATTCAGGAGCTGAGTGGCCCTGGCAGAAGCCAGACTGAGCAGGTTATTACTAAGCAAGTTGCTGCAGTGATGGTGCAAGCTGTCGCAGTGGGCCGCTGGTGGAGGGAGTGAATGTTTTAAGGTGGCTGATGGGGTGCGAATCAAGAAATCTGCTTTACCCTGGATGGTGTCAAACCTGAGTATTGACGCTACACTCATCCAGGCAAGTGCAGAGTATTCCATCACACTCCTTACACCCCTTGCTTGTGCATTTTATAGATGGTGGAAAATATTGGGCTGTCAGGAGGTGAGGTGCACTCACTACTACATATCCAACATTTGACCCTGCTCGTTTGTGACTGATTCAATTAAGCCTCTGGTCAATTGTGAAACCCCCCATCAAAAGCATTCTGATGGCAATTGGTTTAGACTATTGTTGGAAAATGATCATTGCCTGGCACTTGCGTGACACACACGATACTTGCCTGGGTACAAGCAATTTAGAGTATTGACCACGGCATCAGTATTCTCTTATAAACGGTTATTAAACATTGCTGCTGTAATCTTTCAGTTCAAAATTAAGCAGTGTTTATTTTTACAGTATATGCATATTGTGTAAACTTGTTCTTTATTATTCCTAGATGATGGTAAATTCATCAGTAGCATCGACCTCCAACTCTGGCAGTTCAGCCCCTGTAGTGGGTTTCTCCTCTTCAGCAGCAGAAACTAGCCAAACCTACGCAACAGTGCCACAGCAGACGGTTGTATCACCTGTCCTTGTACCTTCTCATCCTGTTGGGAGACCAGGTATATAATCCAAAGTTGATGCAATTTAAGTTTTGCTGCTTCTGTAAATAGTCATATTTCCAGCTGTGACTTGAACAAAGTGCTCGTTTTCTTTTTCAAAGTAATTACTGATCATAAATTCTTGTTACACCATACAAAATCCATCAACAGAGCAAATTCATAATATCATAAATAACAAAAACTATTCACTTGGCTTCTGGTATAAACATGGAAACTTTAATACTTGATATTCCACTCACAACAGAAACACCGAGATCACGGAAAAATAATACACCACCAGCATACTTAGTGGAGAGGGGGAAAGGAAGGCTGAGATGACCAGAAGTAGGAAAATATTCCCAGTATAATTCCCACCATTTATACTATTCCTGTTTATCCCAGACAGCCATCTACATCAGACAAATGGCACTCGCCAATTTTTTCATTGCATTAAATTAAACCACACAAAGGAACAGCTCAAGCAGCTGCTCACCTTTCATTTAAAGTGTGATCACCTGTTGTTAAGCCTTAAACGCCTCCGCCGTGTATCAGAGTCCAACCCTGTGTGGCCATACAAGCGGTGTTCATTATTTAAAATCAACGATTAATAACCACCACGCAAGATATTGAAAGGCAATGATAATTGAAATGGATAGTTATTGAGAATATGACAACATATATTACAGATTGCTCCAAATTCTGGGTCATCTTTTATTTGGCAACACAATATGACAGTCTCTTAAATGGCTCTAGGGAAATCATTATGGCTAAATGGACCAATGTGTGCTTTTCTGACCCTGGACACCAGGCCCTCATCACTAAATTGATGATTAACAATTCCAGTGGATATAATGGGTAAATTGCAGCTGCACAAATATGTCCACTAAAAGCGAAGCAGACTGTGATAGAAGGCACAGTGGTTATAGCACAGTTGCTTTACAGACCCAGGGACCCGGGTTCGATTCCTGGCTTGGGTCACTGTCTGTGCAGAGTCTGCACATTCTCCCCATGTCTGCATGGGTTTCCTCCGGGTGCTCCGGTTTTCTCCCACAAGTCCCGAAAGACGTACTTGTTCGGTAAATTAAACATTCGGAATTCTCCCTCAATGTACCTGAACAGGCGTTGTAGTGTGGCGACTAGTGGATTTTCGCAGTAACTTCATTGCAGTGTTAATGGAAGCCTACTTGTGACACTAATAAACATTAATATTAATAGAAGCTGAAAGTATTGTTCCAAATACTTCAGCAATACATTTACCAGTTATGCACTACATGTGTAAGCTCCCAACTGTTCTCAAACTTGTAGCCTTCTGAGGGCGAGTTTTCAGATTTCCACTATCCTTTGTGTAGGGAATTGTAATTTTTGATCTCACTCCTGAATAATCTACTTGGGATTCTGTGTCAACACAAAATACTGGAAAATCTCAGCAGGTCTGACAGCATCTGTGGTGAGAACG
The DNA here is from genome assembly GCF_047496885.1 of Scyliorhinus torazame. Taxonomy (NCBI): domain Eukaryota; kingdom Metazoa; phylum Chordata; class Chondrichthyes; order Carcharhiniformes; family Scyliorhinidae; genus Scyliorhinus; species Scyliorhinus torazame. Next base: position 288,531,588 of record NC_092711.1, on the reverse strand, counting down.
GAGCTACGGTTTCGAGTCTGGATGACTCTTCGTCAGAGGTGGAGAGAACCGGAAATAGGCTGAGATTTACCAGACTCTCAAATGTTAGCTCTGTTCTGTTCTCCACAGATGCTGTCAGACCTGCTGAGATTCTCCAGCAATTTCTGTTTTCTTTGGAATTCCAGAATCCGCAGTAAATTGAATCAGTGTCCCTTTGTTTTAAATTCCCCAACCAGGGAATATCGTTTCTGTCTACCCTATCCCTGTCAAATAATTTTGAGATCTTGAATGTCACATCTGAAAATTCATCAGAATTAACACATTTATGTTATGCATGCACAAAAGCCCCATTCAAATAAAAGTGGCAAGTTCTCCAAGTCTTTTTTCCACCAATATTTCTATAAATGAATGATCTCTGCATTCATTCTTTGGCGTCCTTATGCCCAACTTGGCTACCGGTCTTGATTGTGTCATAGGTATTGACCTTGAAAAGAATCTTTTAGTTATATATATCAAGAACATATTTCAATATTTCGGCCATTTGGTCAGAGCTCAAAGGCTATAGAGATCTTGTCCAGAGGACAAAGTGGAGGGTAGCAGAAAGAGGGGTCAACCTAGGTGTAGTTGAATGACTGATGTCTCTCGCTGGTTGCAGGCGAGCTACGGTAGATGTGAGAGGATGACACAAGACAGACCAGCATGACATACCATGACAGCAGATCTGGTAGGAGTAGGTGAAGAGCAGCAGCAGCTGATCATACATCACTTTGGGTTGGCCTGAGGGAGTGATGAAGTGCTTTGTAAATGCAATTCTAAAAAGCCTATAATGAAATAATTAACTAGTGTACAAAAAGATTTCCTTGCACTGGCTCAGTAGGTGTTCTCTTTGTTTACAGAACAGATCATTTGGGATGGAATAAGAAAACGAGCCACTTAGCACCTCTTGCATTATTTAAAAACTCCAGTAGATGGCACTCTTTTATTAGTCTTCAAGAAAAATTAGCAGCCGAAGCTCCATACTTTCCTATTTTAACATGAGTTCAGTTTTTTTGCATTGATTTTTATACCAAAGCCGTACAAATTGTGAAATATGAGAATTGATTGTTGCAAAAACAATGCCTGAAATAATTTGTCCCTGAACCAAAAGTGCTATTAGGGTTAGACTTTTTTTTGTTTAGTTTTAATTTGATTCGAGCACTCATTCCTCCTTCCTTCATGTATTGTAAAACAGCTAAACACATGATTTTGTTGACTCCATGGCATAGTGAAAGGTCAGGGAAGAAAAAGTACCTTGCTATCCTGCTTAATGTTGTTTACATTTATACCTCTCCTCCTTGATGCTGATGAAGGGGGAAGTAAGTATTGAAATGAAATGAAAATCGCTTATAGTCACAAGTAGACTTCAATTAAGTTACTGTGAAAAGCCCCTAGTCGCCACATTGCAGCGCCTGTTCGGGGAGGCTGGTACGGGAATTGAACCGTACTGCTAGCCTGTCTTGGTCTGCTTTAAAAGCCAGCGATTTAGCCCAGTGTGCTAAACCAGCCCCTGTGGAAGGATTTTAAAAATCCGTTGTAAAGTCTTGCTGTCAAATATAATTCAGTGTTGACTTAGTTTAAAAAAAAACAAATAAACGTTGATCATGTGGATTGACACAGGCATCTTCAAATGTGTCCTTGTAATCGCTCCTCTTTTTAAAATTCCCCCTCGAGTAAATTTTGTGGTCAAAGCTATTTCTTTTAGGTCTTTGTGACACTTTTTGCTCACTCTTCATACTCCCAAGTGTTAATGCATACACCTTAATTAATCTCTGATGAGGTATAAGTTGTTTGAACGGAAGACTTAAATCTCCCTTTGCAGTACACCAGCCCACTGATCACTAGCGCAAAGTGAAATCTGGGCTGGATGCTCTGCACGGCCGGTAGCAGAGTTCCTTCCCGATGCGGCGGAGAATCCAGCGTTGGCCGACAAATGGGATCTGCGCCGGGCGCGGATCATGTTCAGATGTTCCAGTCTACCGCTGGTGACTGCATCGAGGGTTTCCACCCCATGCCAGCGGGAGGATGCAAATCGGTTGAATTGAACCATTTGCATCCTATTAACAGCCTGAGCACCGATTCTCCAAGCCTGCATGAATCTCCATTCCTCTGAACTGTGATTCACGTGGGTGAGAATTGATGCAGGTATTTTCCAGGGTGTCTTTTGTGGGGTGTGGGCCAAGTGGGTAACTTCTAGGGAGCCCCCAAAGTTCACCAGCGGACCCCCCCCCCCCCCCCCCCCCCCGCCCGCACACACACACAGACCACCACCAGAGACCCCTGCCCGCCCATGCCTGCCTGGGAGCACTCCCCTCCCCCCCCCCCCCCCCCCCCTTTAAGGGAGATGTCTGCTTGGGAGCACCCCGCCATAAGGGATGAGTGGATTTCAAGTTGCCTGCTGTGAAACTAACTACAATGTTTGTAAACATCTAGCTATGATTGATAGTTCTTGGACCACATCAATGGCAGTTCAAGCATCAAAGGAAATTAGATTGTTTTGACAGTTGGTTGTGCACAAGCTGTCAAGCCTATTGAAATCAATTTCGCATTGATGTGAATGAGCCTTGCAGATCAAAGATCTGAGGGATTTAAACCCAGCTGATGTGGTTTTCCCTTTCTAGGATTTTACAGGTGTTGCTTTCTCTGCCTGAGCCAGCAGCTGTATTGCACACTTGATTTTTAAAGCAGTGATTTAAAAAAAAAAATAATAATAATTTTTTTTTACTGTCTCTGTCTGGACTGCTCTCTAGCTTCCAGCTAGGGGCCACTGTAAATGGGGGGTTTCCAGTCAGGGGCCTCTTATGAGCGGTTGGATCACCCTGTACAGTGGGGTGATCCAGAAATTCCCATGGTGGGAGGGGGGTTGCCCTGTCCTCAAAATGGCAGCCCGATGACTAAATTCGCAAGAGAATATCTCTCAATCCCCGTCATGCATAAATATGTATGGCAACGGACTGTGAATCGCCTCTGATTTGCAATCCCAGTGCGAGCACAAATTGGAGGCGATTCATCTCCGCCGGGGGAACATAGTCTCCCAAACCTAGAATTCCGGCCCTGCTTTTTGTTAATTAGCTACCTTTCCCTTCTCTAGTCAAGGTCAGCACTGTCTTTGTGCATAGATCCAACGACATTGGTAACTCCAGGATGCCTCTCTGTTGACTGCTGTTCACATCCTAAATTGGTGCAATGAATGTTGATACAATAGTCCATCACAGTTTAGCCCTACTCTGCTTGCACAGTCTGTGCTCAAAACCTGTATGTTCCAGAAGTGACCTGGAACATGTTTTCTATGCCCCCCCCCCCCAATTGTTTCACCCCAGTGCTGCCCAAAGCGTCAAGTCAGCACAGTACAAGAATATTCTGGTCTGGAAAGCTATATTTTTTATTGTTCATGCTTAGCCCACAAATTGTGCCCTGTAACTTTTTATTTTGATACAAAGTTGCAGGAAAGTATTCGTTACAATAGTTTCTGATTGTTCCACTCTTCCATATCCCTTCTGCTTTCAATGCCTTTGTCATGTTAATATTTCCATTATTTTCTGTTCTGAGACGCAAATTCCCTAGCCTATTTTCTGATCCTGTCAGTGTGTGTGTTATCCATCCACCAAGGCTCATGATTTTACAGCTCTGACACTCATTACCTGGAAGAATGTGATGTTTGCTGTGTACTTTCTGGTCGCACTGCTTTCTAATATGCATTTTGTTTTCAGGTCCTCCCCTTCCTGTCAATGAAATGGGTGAAACCATGAGTTCTCCTGCACCTCCACCATATTCTTGTGATCCCAATGGCAATGACCTTCCTCGAGGTGAGACTCTTTCACTGGAACAGAGCCAAAGTTCACAAATGCTCAAGTTTTATAGTAACAAAAGTTTGTTTGATGTCTCTCTTTAGATAGAAAGGTGGTTCAGTATTACTTCAACCTTGGCTTGCAGGTGAGTTTGATGGCAATTATACACATGGTTCTACAGAGGCCAAAATTCTGCTGTCCTTTTGACATTTTTCAAAAACATCTTCGTGAGTCATTCATTCTGAACTTCAGAACATCTTTAAGGACTTCAGCTTGGTTTTTAAATGATGGCACATAACGTTTTATATAGAATTTACCTTCATGAGGTTCCCCGCAAACCTCTTGATGTTGTTAAAGCAACATTGGACTTAAATTAACGCTGAGGCCACTAGATTGATTTGAGACTTGTGTGCCTTGGGCAAGTGTGCCTTGGGCAAGTGTATTCCTTAATGGATTTGTGATATAAATTGTGTCTTGGGAGATTAGTAGTGAACACTATTTTGAGTTTTATTGTAAACGTGCTGTAGTATTTATACTATTTTGAGTTCATATCTGTTGGCAAAGCGGTGTTGCAAATGATCAGTTTTTTTTTTTGCAAGGTGAGTTGAAAATCATAATTTTCTTGGCTCTGGTCAGTTCTGAATTAATTGCTCTCTCTCCTCTCTTTTTCTCTCTCTCTCATTTCCAGTGTTGCCACCAAAACTATTGGCCCTCAGTGGCCTATATGCCACAACAGCAACCAATGGATGTATATCCAGCATTCCCTGCAGCTTCCCAGTTTATTGAACAGTCAACCATGCCACAGTTATATGGTGATAACGGGAGAAATGAAGACCATCAGAGTTCCTCTGACGCTATGTCTAATGGCAAGTTTATTTCATATTTTCATCTTTACTTTGATCCGAAACCTGTGCCGGAAGTTTTAATCTGTATCGGGAAGAGAAATTGTCCAAATCTTGCATTTTTGTCAGGAATTACTTTGCTACATATAGAGCAAGATTCATTGTATTCTACCCCAAGAATGTGTCACACCCTTGATCCTGACTGCACCAATTTCACATTTTATCCACTTTTCACCTGAGCCATTCTGAGAGCAACAATTGACTCTGAATTATGGACAGTCCTCTACTGAGTGTTGCTCCATGGCATGGAATATTTTTCAGTTCCATATAGAAACTTCCATCAACTCCCCCTGGTTTGCCACTCACACTCTTGAAATAAATAAGAATTACTCCTCCATAGCTGCTCCTGCATTACAAAGAAACAGTTGTTTGCTTTTAAAGGAAGTTATATGTGATGCTTCAAGTGCAGTAATTTAATTATCAGGTTGCGCAATGGGATTGGCAAAACTAGATTCGTAACCAACCAAACTTATTTCACATGCAAATCTTGCAGAGGGGAGATTTGAGCACAAATGTCTGGCTGATTACGTAGCACAGTGCATTTGGCACTGTTCCTTCACCAATTTGCAACTTGCCCACCTTACTCCTCGTGATTTAAACCAAGACGTGGATTCTCCACTGCTGGTTGCAGAGTTCCCGATACGACGGGGAGTTGCGCGTTGGGCATAAAGCAGGCGCCGATCCCTTTCCTAAGCTCTGGGCTCCGCCGGGTGGTGGCAGCGAGCTATGCGCCCTGCTCTGGCGGGAGGATGCAAATGGGTTATTCGCATTTGATTAACGGGCTGGAAACCCAATTCTCCATGCCTCTGAAATGTTCCACCTCTCGCCTGGGATTCACGCAGACATGGATCGGTGTAAGTATTTTTAAATGTGGTCCTGATAAACCTTGCAGTGTGTCAAAGTATGTAGCATAAGTGTCCCCAAATTCCACCAGAGGACCCCTCTCAAAAGAGCAGTGCAGGCAGAAACAAGAAAAAAATCACTGCTTTTTAATTTCCCCTGACTGCCTCAGATAAAAGCCAAAGCATATCACAAGACTTTAAACCCCCTTTGATCTGTGAGGCTTCTATTCACTTTAAAAGAAAAATAGCTTTTAGTTGGCTGTAACTGACAGCGTAACAGCTTCCAGCCAGACAGCCAAGTGTCTGGATTGCTTATTTTCATTTCCCTCACTCTTGAATGCCTTGGGCAGTCAGGGCACCCTCATGCTTGTGGTGGCAGGATTTGTGTTGTGGAGGGGGACCTCCGTATTGGCCATCCGCTCAATATGGCAGCACGTTAGCAGCATTCAGAACGGAATCCCGGGAGCTCCTCACCATACATAGATTTGCATGGCAAGGGAGACTGAATTGCTCCAGGGTGCAGCTCCTAGCACCAGCACAGACCAAGAGTCTTTCTACTCTGGCGGGAGAACTCGAGTCTCCCAAATGGAGAATCCTGACCCAAAGTATGGGCAGCATGGTAGCACAGTGGTTTAGCTCTGTTACTTCACCGTGTCAGGGACCTGTTTCAATTACCGGCTTGGTTCACTGTCTGCGGAGTCTGCACGTTCTCCCTGTGTCTGCGTAGGTTTCCTCCCACAATCCCGAAAGACGTGCTGTTAGATGAATTGGACCTTCTGAATTCTCCCTCCGTATACCCGAACAGGCGTCGTGGTGTGGCGACTAGGGGATTTTCACAGTAACGTCATTGCAGTGTTAATGGCCTACTTGTGCCACTAATAAAGACGATTATTATATTTAAAATTATTTGACCAATTTTATTCTGATCTCAGACAGGTATGTGAATAATATAACCAGCACAGAAGGAACCAGAGTGAGCTCTCACCATTAAAGTTTAACAAATGTTTGTTCAAATTGAACATTAATGTAAATTAGAATTTCAGTTTTGAAAGAATTGTCATTTCTGGGCCTCCATAAGGACCACTGGACAAAATTGAAAGGTGTGTTTCTGAACAAGCATACCCAGTAATGGTGGACGCTGAGGCAATTTGTACACTCTTTTTAAATAACAATGTAGGAATTGGCCATGTGCTCCGGATTTAAAACCTAATTAAATGGTCGAGCAAGGGCAACTGGAGATGGGCAATAAATGCTGGCTCAGCCAACGATGCCCACATCTCATGGACAAATTAAAAATATAATGAATACTGAAATGGGAGCTGTTTATGCAGCATTACTCTCCTGAAGCCTTGGGGAAGGTTGAACTGAACTTATTAGCTATCTTCAGAAACAGCATCTCATCAGCCCTCCAATTAAAAGAATATTAGCATGCATATTAATGTTTTACTTTATAAAAATAAACATAAATGATATTGGTTTTTCAAGGGCACTGAATGGTTCCATCAGGAGCACTCTGCTCCAGGCTTCATTACAGCCTTGGTCCGAACAGGGACAAATGGGCCGAATACCTGCGGAGCGGTGAGAGTGTTGCCTTATGAATCCCTAGTAAAATTGAAGTTGATGAGAATTGGGGAGAAATCTCCACTGCCTGGTGGTGTACTTACCACAAGGTAGATGGTTTGGCACTGTTGGAGAACAATTCTCTCCGCTCCCAGGGGCATTCCTGCAGCAGGTCCTCATGGGAGTGTCCTAGGCCCAACTATCTTTTGAAAATGAAATGAAAATCGCTTATTGTCACAAGTAGGCTTCAAATGAAGTTACTGTGAAAAGCCCCTAGTCGTCACATTCCAGCCTCTGTTCGGGGAGGCTGTTACGGGAATCGAACCGTGCTGCTGGCCTGCCTTGGTCTGTTTTCAAAGCCAGCAATTTAGCCCTGTGCTAAACAGCCCCTCTTTTTAGCTGCTTCAGGAATAACCTTCCCTCCATCATAAGGTCACTGATAATTGTACATTTTACACTGTTCAGTTCTATTCACGGTTCCTCGCGATAATGAAGCAGTTTGTGCCTTCGAGCAGCAAGATCTAATAAATGCATGTTGCTTTGAAATGTTATCTGAGCAACATCACCTGCTTCTTGCCTCACTTCTTTTCCCAACATTCTTGCCCCAGAAGAGGTGCTGTGGGGCATAATAATTTTTTCACAATTCGACTGATGGTTGCCTTTAAGTTGAGAGATTGTGTAAGTAGGCTGTTGGTTCTTCTAAGTTCTTTCCAGGTTATATAATATTTTACAGCTTTGGGCAAAGTGAAGATATTTTTGATACTGATGGACTTTTTTCCTGCAGGTTCTTATCCTACTGTGGAGCCTCAACCAGTTCCTCATTCAACGGTGTACTATCCGGTGCTGACAGACCAGTACATACCAGCTCCTGCTTATGATCCATGTATCCCTGTAACATCCACTCTTCATTTTGTTGGTCCATGGTACCCAACAAACCAGATGTGTAACAATTCAGCAAGGCTGCAGAGCCCAGCACCTCCTGCTCCATTAAATTATGTTGGACCTGCTAGTCAGCCTGCGCATTATGCATCTCACTAGAGTATTAAAACAACTTTGGATTTAACAGACCCAACTAAAGGACTGGATTGTTAACCTGCTTGCCCCCTCAACCCACCATTATTGTGCATCAGATCCTTTAATTGCCTTGCCTCCTGAAGGTTTAACTTTCTATTTGGGTAGGCAAGAAATCTTCTGCCTTTTCCTCAGCATTTGCTTGAAATATCTTTATATATGGTCTTTTATGGGAGCTGTTTCCATCTCCACCCTGAGAGTTTTTTTACTTTCTAGTAAAATTCCCGATTGCATTTTGACCAACAGCAAGGTAAATGTTGCCAGTGAGTAGATGGGCTTTATAGGGTTTCCACACTGCACAATATCAATGACTATTTTCTCACATTTTCCCCACTGCACAATATCAACAGTGAATTTCAACTTTCCCTTGAGTGCAATGGCTGTCTTCTGAAATTAGTTGAAGGATTACCCTTCAAAGAAGGAAAGTTGTTTCTACTTGATATCAAGTACTATTTTTCACCTACTTTTGATGTGTAAGGTAGCCGATGATTCGAGCATACAATCTGTACCGCTTCTACCTCATGTTTAAAAACCTTGATGTTTGTAATGTATTTAGTTTGTGAAAGTCTGTGTATTTTTGTAAGTATCCAGTTCTGCTTCACGTTGACTTCCACTTATTTTTGTAGGGCCAAGAGAAAAAATGTTTGGCATTGAATTTTTTTTTGGTTTTGTTTTAGACTTGTTGATTGCTGCTCTGTTTTTGAGTACAGTTCTAAACAAAATGGTGTGTGGTTGTGGGCTCACCTTTATTTAAAAATGTTAAGTAATAAAACCTGTGCACTGCAACCTATTTGTGTCAATGTGCTCCTTTGCATGTAACCCAGTGCAGTATCTTGCATTGACTCTGCACTCTAACTTTTCATTATCATAGAGCAAACATTTGAATGAATAAAATGAAACCAGGCTGAGGAAAGAAATGGGAAAGATGGACTTGGCAATCACTGTAAGCTCCTGTTATCAGAGAATAATATGGCAAAGGATGCTACTAGGTCCAGAGCAGTCCACTTTGTGTGTCTCTCCCTGCTCTTTCCCCTTACAACTTCAGTTTCTTTTCTCCCAAATATTTATCTAATTCCCCTTTGAACGATACTACTGCATTCAGTCGGTTTCCATCTCATTAACCAGGTGGTGTATTCAAATTCCCTACCATTTGTTGCAAAAAGATTTTTTTCTTCATGTTGCTTCTGGTCTTTGCCAATCATAAATCTGTGACCTCTGATTATTGATCCTTCAGCTATTGGAAGTAGTAGCTCATTATTTACTCTATCGAAACCCTTAAGGATTTTAAACACCTCTTAACAAATTTCCCTGAGGTCTTTGAGAAAAATGCTAACTTCTCTGTGCCCTTAAGTGACTGATGATTGAGGCATTCGCCATTGCAAGGTTTGGTTTTCTAGCTAACATATTACACGGAAGTAAATGTCAGAGTAAACATTGGTCTAAAATTAGCATTTTGGGAAGCAAGAGGTTTACTGAAAAATTCTTGGCCTTCTACACTGTTCGAACTGAGCTTTGTTACAAGCTTTGAGGCATGCTGGCACACTGGTTAGCACTGATGCCTCACAGCACCAGGGATCTGGGTTCGATTCCGGACTTGGGTGAATGTCTATGGGGGTTTCTTCCGGGTGCTCGGTTACCTCCCACAGTCCAAAGATGTGCAGATTAGGTGGATTGGCCATGATCAATGCGTGGGGTTCCAGGAATAGGGCATGGGCCTAGGTAGAGTGCTCTTTCAGAGGGTTGGTGCAGACTTAATGGGCTGAACAGCCTCCTTCTGCACCGTAGGAATTCTCTGGATTCTGCTCACACATTGTTCAGTTTGGGTTCCACTAGGGCCACTACTTCAGGTCTCATTACAGCCTTAGTCCAAAAGAGGTGAGACTACAGCGAATGCCCTTTACATCAAGGTAGTATTTGACAAAATGTGGCACCAAAGAGCCCTTGCAAAATTCAAGTCAGTGGGAATCCAGGGAAGGGAATCCACTGGTTGACGTCTTACCTGCTAAGTTTGCAGGTGATAGAGGGACAGGTAGTATTGAGGAAGCAAAAGGGTTGCAGAAGGACTTGGACAGGCTGGGAAAGTGGGCAAAGAAGTGGCAGATGGAATACAATGTGGAAACGGGTGAGGTTATATACTTTGGAAAGAGGCATGGAGGCATTGACTATTTTCTAAATGGGAAAATGTTTAGGAAATCAGAAGCATAAAGGGACTTGGGAGTCCTTGTTCACGATTCTCTTAAGGTTCACGTGCAGGTTCAATCAGCAGTTAGGAAGGCAAATGCAATGTTAGCATTCTTGTCGAGGGCTAGAATACAAGAGCAGGGGTGTACTTCTAAGGCTGTATAAGGCTCTGGTCAGACCCCATTTGAAGTATTTTGAGCATTTTTGGACCCCATATCTAAGGAAGGATGTGCTGGTCTTGGAAAGGGTCCAGGGGGGCTTCACCAGAATGATCCCTGGAATGAAGAGGTTGTCATCTGAGGAACGGTTGAGGACTCTGGGTCTATACTCATTGGAGTCCAGAAGGATGAGGGGGAATCTTATTGAAACTTGCAGGATACTGCGAGGCCTGGATAGAGTGGACGTGGAGAGGATGTTTCCACTAGTGGGAAAAACTAGAACTAGAGGGCACAATCTCAGACTAAAGGGACGATCCTTTAAAACAGAGATGAGGAGGAATTTCTTCAGCCCGAGAGTTCTGAATCTGTGGAACTCTGCCGCAGAAGGCTGTGGAGGCCAAATCACGGAGTGTCTTTAAGACATCGGTAGTTCCTTGATTAAAAATGAGATTATGGGGAGAAGGCAGGAGAATGGGGATGAGAAAAATATCAGCTATGATTGAATGACGGAGCAGATCTGATGGGCCGAGTGGTCTAATTCTGCTCTTATGGTCTAAACCATCTATGTTCTAAACTTTCTTGGCCTTTTTAAACTACATTCAAATCAGCTATTTGGATTTTTGGTCACTGTTCTCATTTTCACCCCGTTTGGCTTAGTGTTTATTATCTTATTATCTTGTATTGCAGCTGCGAAGTGTTTCGGTCCCTTTCTTTCTGTGTTGCAGGGTGAATGACAGTGCAACTTTGTCGTTATTTCTCAAGTAAGAATTACAAGTGTAGACAGGGTCAATGAGTTTTTCCAGTCCTTGGATTTGCCAACCATCCTGAGGCACTTGCTGGATAAGTCTGAATATAGGAGATTGGAGAAATATATTGGGCGGGATTCTCCCCTATCCGGTGGGGCGGGCGGTCGCGGCGGCGAGGAGTGGTTTGCGCAGCGCCGGCCGGCACGGAAGGGGCTCCACCGGCCGGTGCGAGTTGGCGCATGCGCGGGAATGCCAGCGTGTGCTGGCGTCATCCCAGCACATGCGCAGGGGGCTTCATCTCCGCGCCGGCCATCGCGGACTGTTACACCGGCCGGCGTGGAGGAATAGAGTGCTCCCATGGCACAGGCCTGCCTGTGGGCCATGCAGCCATGGGGGCACCCCTGGGTCCAGATCCCCCCAGGCGCCCCCCCCCCGGAGGACCCTGGAGGATGTCCGCGGAGCCAGGTCCTGCCGGTAAATACCTGTCGTAACATACGCCGGCGGCCCATCGCGGGCCGGAGAATCAGCGGGCGGGGACCGCTGCCAACGGCCCCCGACTGGCAGGTGTGATTCCCACCCCAGCCAAATCCCCGGCGCCGGAGAATTCGGCTGCCAGCAGGGGCGGGATTCAGGCCCCCCCCCCCCCCCACCGGCGATTGTCCGACCCCGGGGGGTGGGGGGGGGGGGGGTCGGAGAATCCCGCCCATTGTCTTTGTGTGCTTTCTATTGTGCTCCTTTTCAAGTTTATTGGAAATGATCAGAAATGTTGCTTGTTTAGCTGAGGATGCGCCTGAAAGGCAGCGCAAGGCACAGCATGGCCAATAGAAGCCGGGAGACCCTATTCCCGGGATCTACCCGGCTTGCACCACCTCCCGAGATCTCAGGAGACGTTGCGATATGAATCTCACCCATTGTGGACAGGATCACTTTTTGGCAAATCCGTATATTGGAGCAAGACTGAGTCTTATAATATGCAGTTTCCTGAGACATGGGATCTATCCCCTTTGCTTTGGAGACCTCGGGCGTACGCCATTCCGTACTGGTTTCCACAAACCGGGACCAGACAGAATGGCACTCATAAAGGTCTCCCAAGGGATCGGTGCTCGCCCTCTGGGATATGTGGTACACAGGCGGTCCCAGTCTGGCACATGCAGTGCCACATGTGCCAGCCTGGCACTGCCACGCTGGCATTTTTCACACACTAATTTGGGGGGGTGGGCTGCGTGGGAGGGGGGCCCCCCCGGTGACTCCCTCATAGTGTGTTGGGGCTTGACGAGGGGTAAGGGGTTGCGTTGCTCTCTTGCTACAATGAGGAGTTACGGCGAGTGGAGCTCCTCAGTGCAGGAAATGGGGCTTTGTGAGGCGTCGGCTGCGTGTTCCCTGCTGAGGTCCCCTATCTAACTGGCCCTTGAACGCTGGGAGACACGTGGCTAAATGCGGTGGCTATGGGACTTCTTCCCCATTTAGTTAAACCGTGTCCATTGTGGAGAAAAAGCACTCCAGTGTGCTACATAGAATCTCTCAATCTGTGAACACGGTATCTTTGATTGGAGGCCAACATTCGAAGTTGAAGTAACATGTACCATTAAAATGTAAATAATGTGACTGAAATGTTTATTTTTGCCTGTCTATGTTGGTCACTCTCTGGGAAAGCAGGTTATGGTGGTAAATGGCAGGCTTGTGCATGCTGTTTCCCTGCATAATATCTAACTTATTGTGGTATTATCAGGTACTGCAGCACCCGAGAGGCTGAAGTCCAATTGGTCAAACCTAGGGGTTTACCATTGGCTATATAGTATGTAGCTCTGCCCAGATAGGTGGGGTATAAGAGTCGGTGCCGTCCCAGCAGCCCTCATTCTGTACCTGAGCTGCTGGGGAACAGTTCTAGTCTATTAAAGCCTTCAGTTATGCTTTAACCTTGTCTTTGCAGTAATTGATCGTGCATCAATTTAATAGACTACACTTAAGCAGAGAAGATGGATCTCCGAATCAAGCCGGAGTGTCTGCAACTCAGTCCCCACGCGGTGAACTCAGCGGCGATTTTCAAACACTGGCTGGTGTGTTTCAAAGGCTACCTTGAGGCGGCTGGAGGCACACCCACGGGGGAGCAGAAACTGCATCTCCTGCACTCCAGGGTAAGCCCTGGGATCTACACCCTCATCGAGGAGGCGGAAGACTTTGAAATGAAAAAATGAAAATCGCTTATTGTCACAAGTAGGCCACATTCCGGCGCCTGTTTGGGGAGGCTGTTACGGGAATCGAACCATGCTGCTGGGCTGCCTTGGTCTGCTTTCAAAGCCAGCGATTTAGCTCTGCATATCCACCTGCAAAGGGTGCGGCAAGAAGGGCAATTTTGTGGGGGTCTGCCAGGCACGAGCGGTGGCCGCGGTCTCCAGCGGTGACTCCGGGCTGCCACAGCGAACTTCCCCTCGGGGCCCCAGGCGGCCAGCAGTCACCGCCACTTCCGTATCATAGAATTTACAGTGCAGAAGGAGGCCATTCAGCCCATCGGGTCTGCACCGGCTCTTGGAACGAGCACCCTACCCAAGGTCAACACCTCCACCCTATCCCCACAACTTAGTAACCCCACCCAACACTAAGGGCAATTTTGGACATTAAGGGCAATCTATCATGGCCCATCCTCCCAACCTGCACATCTTTTGTTAATCAAAATCACCACCCTCCTCATTTTAGAGGCGAATCCCGAGTGAAATACATGCCCTACCCACCCCTTCCTAAGTCTAGCCCCCACCTTCAGATGCATCTCCTGCAACATAGCCACGTCCGCCGTCAAGCTTTTTAAATGTGCGAACATGTAGGCATGTTCCTCGGGCCACATGCGGCCCATGAACACCGCCATCTTGTTTCCCGGACACCATGCTGGACGGATGGGAGCCGCCATTTTGTCCATCTCCGACCGCCATGTGCGACCCATGGGAGACGCATTATAAAGTCTTCTCCACGGTGGATCTCATGTCCGCCTACCACCAGTAAGCCCTGCGCGCAACGTTTCCGTATCTCGATAACGGGAAGGGCAATTATGATGCCATTAGACGTGACTTGGGGGGGATAAGGTGGAGAAGTAGGCTGCAAGTGTTGGGCACACACTTGGGGAAGGGCAATTATGATGCCATTAGACGTGACTTGGGGGGGGATAAAGTGGAGGAGTAGGCTGCAAGTGTTGGGCACACTGGATAAGTGGGGCTTGTTCAAGGATCAGCTACTGCGTGTTCTTGATAAGTATGTACCGGTCAGACAGGGAGGAAGGCGTCGAGCGAGGGAACAGTGGTTTACCAAGGAAGTGGAATCTCTTGTTAAGAGGAAGAAGGAGGCCTATGTGAAGATGAAGTGTGAAGTTTCGGTTGGGGCGATGGATAGTTACAAGGTAGCAAGGAAGGATCTAAAGAGAGAGCTAAGACGAGCAAGGAGGGGACATGAGAAGTATTTGGCAGGAAGGATCAAGGAAAACCCAAAAGCTTTCTATAGGTATGTCAGGAATAAGCGAATGACTAGGGAAAGAGTAGGACCAGTCAAGGACAGGGATGGGAAATTGTGTGTGGAGTCTGAAGAGATAGGCGAGATACTAAATGAATATTTTTCGTCAGTATTCACTCAGGAAAAAGATAATGTTGTGGAGGAGAATGCTGAGCCCCAGGCTAATAGAATAGATGGCATTGAGGTACGTAGGGAAGAGGTGTTGGCAATTTTGGACAGGCTGAAAATAGATAAGTCCCCGGGACCTGATGGGATTTATCCTAGGATTCTCTGGGAGGCCAGGGAAGAGATTGCTGGACCTTTGGCTTTGATTTTTATGTCATCATTGGCGACAGGAATAGTGCCAGAGGACTGGAGGAGAGCAAATGTGGTCCCTTTATTCAAAAAGGGGAGCAGAGACAACCCCGGCAACTATAGACCGGTGAGCCTCACGTCTGTAGTGGGTAAAGTCTTGGAGGGGATTATAAGAGACAAGATTTATAATCATTTATATAGGAATAATATGATCAGGGATAGTCAGCATGGCTTTGTGAAG
Source organism: Scyliorhinus torazame (assembly GCF_047496885.1). Classification (NCBI taxonomy): domain Eukaryota; kingdom Metazoa; phylum Chordata; class Chondrichthyes; order Carcharhiniformes; family Scyliorhinidae; genus Scyliorhinus; species Scyliorhinus torazame. The sequence goes on along the minus strand of NC_092711.1, from coordinate 288,516,295 downwards.
GGTAGGTCATGCCTCACAAACCTTATTGAGTTCTTTGAGAAGGTGACTGAACAGGTAGACGAGGGTAGAGCAGTTGATGTGGTGTATATGGATTTCAGCAAAGTGTTTGATAAGGTTCCCCACGGTAGGCTATTGCAAAAAATACGGAGGCTGGGGATTGAGGGTGATTTAGAGATGTGGATCAGAAATTGGCTTGCTGAAAGAAGACAGAGGGTGGTGGTTGATGGGAAATGTTCAGAATGGAGTACAGTCACAAGTGGAGTACCACAAGGATCTGTTCTGGGGCCGTTGTTGTTTGTCATTTTTATCAATGACCTAGAGGAAGGCGCAGAAGGGTGGGGGAGTAAATTTGCAGACGACACTAAAGTCGGTGGTGTTGTCGATAGTGTGGAAGGATGTAGCAGGTTAGAGGGATATAGATAAGCTGCAGAGCTGGGCTGAGAGGTGGCAAATGGAGTTTAATGTAGAGAAGTGTGAGGTGATTCACTTTGGAAGGAATAACAGGAATGCGGAATATTTGGCTAATGGTAAAGTTCTTGAAAGTGTGGATGAGCAGAGGGATCTAGGTGTCCATGTACATAGATCCCTGAAAGTTGCCACCCAGGTTGATAGGGTTGTGAAGAAGGCCTATGGAGTGTTGGCCTTTATTGGTAGAGGGATTGAGTTCCGGAGTCGGGAGGTCATGTTGCAGCTGTACAGAACTCTGGTACGGCCGTATTTGGAGTATTGCGTACAGTTCTGGTCACCGCATTATAGGAAGGACGTGGAGGCTTTGGAGCGGGTGCAGAGGAGATTTACCAGGATGTTGCCTGGTATGGAGGGAAAATCTTATGAGGAAAGGCTGATGGACTTGAGGTTGTTTTCGTTGGAGAGAAGAAGGTTAAGAGGAGACTTAATAGAGGCATACAAAATGATTAGGGGGTTGGATAGGGTGGACAGTGAGAGCCTTCTCCCGCGGATGGATATGGCTGGCACGAGGGGACATAACTTTAAACTGAGGGGTAATAGATATAGGACAGAGGTCAGAGGTAGGTTCTTTACGCAAAGAGTAGTGAGGCCGTGGAATGCCCTACCTGCTACAGTAGTGAACTCGCCAACATTGAGGACATTTAAAAGTTTATTGGATAAACATATGGATGATAATGGCATAGTGTAGGTTAGATGGCTTTTGTTTCGGTGCAACATTGTGGGCCGAAAGGCCTGTACTGCGCTGTATTGTTCTATGTTCTAACGTCACCATCTGCGGCCATGACCAGCAGGACCACGACGCCAACCTCCCAAAATTTCTCCAGACCGCTAAAATCCTTAACTTAACGTACAATAAGGATAAATGCGTATTTAGCACCGACCGTCTAGCCATTCTCGGCTACGTGGTGCGAAATTGAGTTATAGGCCCTGACACGCATGCGCCCCCTCATGGAGTTCCCCCTCCCTCAATGCCCCAAGGCCCTGAAGCGCTGCCTCGGGTTTTTTAATTACTTCGCCCAGTGGGTCCCTAACTACGCAGACAAAGCCCGTCCCCTGATCCAGTCCACAACCTTCCCCCTGTCGATGGAGGCCCGCCAGGCCTTCAGCCACATCAAAGCAGACATTGCAAAGGCCACGATGCACGCCATTGACGAGTCCCTCCCCTTCCAGGTCGAGAGCGATGCGTCCGACGTAGCTCTGGCCGCCACCCTCAACCAAGCGGGCAGATCCGTGGCCTTCTTCTCCGTACCCTCCATACTTCCGAAATCCGCCACTCCTCAGTCGAAAAAGAGGCCCAAGCCATAGTAGAAGCTGTGCGACACTGGAAGCATTACCTGGCCGGCAGGAAATACACTCTCCTCACTGACCAACGGTCGGTGGTGTTCATGTTCGATAATGCACAGCGGGGCAAGATAAAAAACGACAAGATCTTGCGGTGGGGGATAGAACTCTCCACCTCTACCTACAACTACGAGATCTTGTATCGTCCTGGGAAGCTAAACGAGCCTCCTGACGCCCTGTCCCGCGGCACATGCCACTGCACAAGTGGACCGCCTCAGAGCCCTCCACAAGGACCTCTGCCACCCCGGGGTCACTCACTTTTTCCACTTTGTTAAGACCCGCAACCTGCCCTACTTCATCGAGGTCAGGACAGCTACCAGGGACTGCCAAATCTGCGCGGAGTGCAAACCGCACTTCTACCGGCCAGAGAGGGCGCACCTGATAAAGGCTTCCCGTCCCTTTGAACGCCACAGCATGGACTTCAAAGGCCCCCTCCCCTCCACCGACCGCAACACATACTTCCTGAAGATGATTGACGAGTACTCCCGGTTCCCATTCACCATCCCCTGCCCCGACATGACCGCAACCACCGTCATCAAGGCCATCCATAGCATCTTTGCACTGTTCAGGTTCCCCGCTTACATACATAGTGATAGGGGGTCCTCCTTTATGAGCGACGAACTGCGTCAATTCCTGCTCAGCAAGGGCATCGCCGCGAGCAGGACGACCAGTTACAACTCCCGCAGAAATGGGCAGGTAGAGAGGGAGAACGGAACGGTCTGGAAGACCGTCCTACTGGCCCTACGGTCCAGGAACACCCCAGTCTCCCGCTGGCAGGAAGCCCTCCACTCCATCCGGTCATTACTCTGTACGACCACCAATCAGACACCTCATGAACTTTTCCTTGTCTTCCCCAGGGAGTCCTCCTCCGGGACCGTGCTCCCGACCTGGCTAGCGACACCTGGACCCGTCCTGCTCCGAAAACACGTGCAGGCGCACAAGTCGGACCCGTTGGTCGAGAGGGTCCATCTGCTGCATGATAACCCCCAGAACGCCTACATGGCGTTCCCTGACGGCCGACAAGATACGGTCTCCCTAGGGGACCTGGCGCTCACCGGAAACCCACGCGCACCCCCACCTCCCCTCCACAGGAGGGTCAGTCCTCCCACCGCTCCTGCCTGGGCCCTCCCACCCACCGACGCCCCCTACAGGCGCCCCCCTCCCAGGTCAACCGCTCTCCCCACCAGCGCCGTCTAGGGGTGACGAAGCTGCCATGGAGGCCGAAGCCATGCTCCCGGAGTCGCAGACGCCTGGACCCCCACTGGAATCACCACCGAGGCCCAGACGATCCCAGAGGACGACCAGGGCACCCGACCGACTGATTGCGTCATCTTAACCGATCTGTAACTGTAAATACTAAACACTGACCGTATATATCTGCCATGACTGTAAATATCCTCTAAACGCTGTAAGGAGGTATCACGGTACCTCCATATCTGTTCATACCATGTTGAATACAGTTGTAGCCGCTGGCCACCACCCCCGATGAACTCTTTTTTTTTTTTTAACGGGGTGAATGTGGTATTATCAGGTATTGCAGCACCCGAGAGGCTGAAGTTCCATTTGTCAAACCTGGGGATTAACGTTGGCTATATAGTAGCTCCGCCTAGATAGGCGGGGTATAAGTGTCGGTGCCGTCCCATCAGCCCTCATTCTGTACCTGAGCTGCTGGGGAACAGTTCCAGTCTATTAAAGCCTTCAGTTGTGCTTTAACCTCGTCTTTGCAGTAATTGATCGTGCATCACTTATCTAATTGAATTTGGCTGTATTCCTCTAAGGAATTCCCGGCACCCACCGCCACCACGGCGCAGAAGTAATGTTGCATCCAGCATTTAGTCCATACTTGCCCCACATGGTGGTTTTAAGCAGCTTGCAGTTCAGATTTAACTGGCGCCTGGTCTGCTTCATTAAAGGGTAAAATGGAGGAATGCCAAAATCCCAGGAGGGTAACTGTCTATTTAATTTCAAGGTGCAACAAAGTTGGAGGCTAAAGGATAGCTAATCAGCAATTCTGCCTGGAAAAAGACCCATGTGTTTTATGTCACCATGGAAATGGGCTTTGCGTATGAATTAGGAGTAGGCCACTCGGTCCCTCCAGCCTGCTTCACCATTCGAAAAGATGATGGCTAATCTGATTGTAACCTCAACTCCTGCCTCCCTCTTGCTTATCAAAAATCAATCTCCCTCTGCCTTATATCTCTCGAAACATAGTGGAAGCAGTCCCAAAGACTCCTCAGGGTAAAGATAATATCACATCTATCTTCATGGGACTTCCCCATGTTTTTAAACTGTGAACCCCTAGTTCTAGATTCTCCCACCAGAGGAAACATCCATTCCAATTCCACTCTTCAAGACCCCTCAGGATCTTGTATATTTCAAACAAGTCACTTCTTCCTGTCCAATCTTTCCTTGTAAGACAACCTGTCCATTCAGGTATTAGTCTAGTCAATCTTCTCTGATCTACTTTCAATGCATTTACATTCTTCCTTAAATAAGGAGACCAATATTGTACACGGTGCACCAGATGTGGTCTCGCTAGTGCTCTGAATAACTGAACCATAATCTCCGTAATTTTGTATTCAAATCCCCTTAGCTATCCAAATTAGTTTCTGTACCTGCATACTGACGTCTTGTACCATGTACCAGGACAGCCAGATCTCTGCATTTCTAGAGCTCTGCAATTTCTCACCATTCAGATAATGTTTTATTATTCATCCTGCCAAAATGGACAACTTCACATTTTCCCACACTGTACTCCATTTTCAAGATCTTGCCCACTCACTTAACCTATCTATATCCCTTTGTCGCCTCCTTATCCTTTTCAAAACCTACTTTCCTACCTATCTTTGTCATCAGCAAATTTAGCAACCATACGTTCAGTCCCTTCATCATGAGTCATTTTTACCCCACATTGGGCGGACCGGACCCCACTATACAGGCCCTGCGTGCCCCCCAAACAATGGACCTGATTCGCGAGTCTGGCCATCTTGGAGCCCCCCCACCCAAAAAAAAACCAGGACAGCAGTGGACTGAGTCCGCAGCTGCTACCCTGAGTGCCTGCCGGGTGGAACCATGTTAGAACCATGCCGGCGGGAACTCGACCAGTTGTCGGCAGAGAATCGCTGCGGGGGCCTCAATGGCCCCCAACCGGCGCCACGTTGACAGTGCACGCACGATTGGTAGCGGTTCTCCGGTAACCGGAGCATTGCAGGAGCGGTGTTGCACTGGGTTTCTGTGTCACGCCCATTCTCCGCCGCTGCGCTGAGCGTGATTGCAGTGCGGAGGCTCTGAGAATCCCACCCGTGCTGTTAGGTAATTTGGACATTCTGAATTCTCCCTCCGTGTACCCAAAACAGGCGCCAGAATGTGGCGACTAGGGCCTTTTCACGGTAACACAGTTACTGTAAGCCTACTTGTGACAATAAAGATTATTATTATAAAAAGTTGAGGTCCCAGCACTGATCCCTCAGGCACACCATTCGTTCCATCTTAGCAACCTAAAAAAGACCTATTTATGCCTACTGATTCTTGTCAGCTAGCCAAACTTCTACCCATACCAATATGTCACCCCCTATATGATGAACTTCTATTTTCTGCAATGACTTTTGATGTGGCACTTTATCAAAAGCCTTCTGGCAATCCAAGTACAATAAACCCCTTTATCCACAGCACATGTTACTTCCTCATAGAACTCCAATACATTGGTAAAACATAATTCCCCTTCAATAAAACCGTTGACTCTGCCTGAGTACCTGGAACATATCCAAATGTTCTGCTATAGCTTTAATAATAGCTTCTAACATTTTTCTTGGGACTAACTGACCTGTAGTTTCCTGTTTTCTGGCTCACTTTTTGGATAATGGAATTACATTTTCTATCTACCAATCTAAAGGGACCTTACCGGAATCTAGGGAGTTTTGGAAAATTAAAAACAATGCATCAACTATCTCACCAGACACTTCAGGCGGGATCCTCCGGTCATGCTGTGCTGGAAAAGTAGCTTACCAGAAAAGCAGCGTGGCCTGTGAAAGCCGGGAGACCCTGCTCCCAGGATGTCCCTAACTCGCAAAGCCTCGCGAGACGTTGCAAGGGGAGCCTACCCACAATGGGTGGGATCATTTTTTACCAAATCTGCGTATTAGAGCGAGGCAGTAATCCTTACTCTAATGTGCAGATTCCCGAGGTAACTGAGGCTTTGGGACGAGACGGAATGGCACTCATGGGGGTCTCCAAGGGGATCGGAGACACCTAGCTGCATGCCCTTTTGGGCAGGGTGGCACTGCTGTTGCCACCTGCGTAACTTAGCACTGGCAAACTGCCACCCTGACACTGCCCAGATGGCACTCCCAGAGTACCAAGCGGGCATTTTTACACACGTGTGATCGGGCCGGGGTTGCCCACCGTGGGTGTTGGGGATGCAGGACTGGGGTACCCTCCCATGTTGCATTCGGCTGGGGGATAGATTGGTGATTCTTTTTGGGGCCTTGGAGTTCAGGATGCCATATAAAAATGGCGCTGTGATCTCTCGCTACAACGGGGAGTTCCTGCGAGCGGAGCTCCCCAGTGTAAAAAAACGGGGCTTTGTGCGGCCTCGGCCATGTGTTCCCCATTCAGGCCCCTTATTCAAAGCAAATCACGTTGAACAACCATGTGTTTCTCTGCACTGTGAGTGTCGGGAAACACACGCTAAACACGTTCCCTTGGGGACTTTATTCCTTTTTGGAAAGATCACGTCCCTCTTTTAAGACCTCTTTTAAGGATGCAGTCTGTCAGCATATGGGTACTTCATAGCCTGTAGCTCTAACAGTTTACTCAGTGCCACTTCTCTGGTGATTGTAATTTCCCGGGTTCCTCCCTCGCTTTCATTTCCTTAATAATAGCTGCTTCTGGGGTGTTACTTGTATCCTCAATAGTGAAGATTGATGCAAAATACCTGTTCAATTCATCTGCCACTTTTATGATTTGCATCATTAATTATCCAGTCTCACTTTCTATAAGATCAATGTTCACCATGTTAACTTTCTTTTAAAAATATTTATTGAATCTCTTGCAATCTGTTTTTATCTTTCTGGCTAATTTTCTTTCATGCTCTAACTGTTCCCTCATTATTGTTTAGTCATCCTTTGCTGTTCCTTGTATTCTGTCCAATCTTTTGACCTTCCACCAGTCTTTGCACAATTATGTGGTTTTTCTTTTACGTTTGGTATTATCTTGAAACTTTCTGGTAACCACTGATGGGGCTTGGAACCTAATACATGTCGGAATGAATCTATTCTGTGTATTCTGAAATATCCCTTCAAATATCTGCCACTGCATATCTATTGATCTATCCCTCAACATAATTTTCCAATTCACTTCTGCTTTCATGCCTTCATAGTTGCCTTTATTTAAGTTTAAAAATGTAGTCTCGGACCCACTCCTCCTTCCCTCAAACTGAATGTAAAATTCAATCATGTTCTGGTGGCCCCTTAACTATGAGATCATTAATTAACCCCATCCTGTTGCACAATTCCAAGTCTAGTTGGCTCCAGAACATGCTGTTCTAAGAAATCAGCCCCAAAACAATTTATGAACTACTCATTGAGGCTACCTTTGCCCATCTGCATTTTCCAGTCTATGTGTAGATTAAAACCTCCCATCTATCACTTGTGCCTTTCTGACAAACTACATTATTTTTTCCTTTATGCTCCACCGTACCATGTGATTACTATTAGGTGGCCTGTACAGCACTCCCACAGTGACCCTTTGGGCTGGATTCTCTGCTGTCAAGATTCTGCTATTCGCCGGCAGCCCAGGAATTTCCTGACGGCGTGGGGCTGCTCACAATGGGAAACCTCGTTGGCCGGCTGGCGAGACTGAGAATCCTGAGGGTGCGCCGTAGCAGAAATCTGGTGCGGCGGCACGGAGAATCCCACCTCTTGCCTTTACAATTTCTAATCTTTACCTAAACTGCTTCCATATCATGGTTTCCTGAAATTGGGTCATCCCTGTCTATGGTGCTAATGCCATCATTAACTAACAAAGCCACCCATCCACATTTTCCTCACTTCTATCCGTCCTTCCTATATTTCATAGAATTCCTACAGTGCAAAAGGTCATTGAGCGCATCGAGTCTGTGCCAGTCTGTAACATTTCGAGTCCAGTGCTCTGAAAGAGCACTGGATAAAAGCTTTGACAAAGAGTCATCGGACTCGAAATGTTAGCTCTTTTCTCTCCCTACAGATCTGCTGAGATTTTCCAGCATTTTCTCTTTCGTTTCTAAAAGACCACCCTATCTAGGCCCAATCCCCACCCTCCACCTAACCTTTGATCACTAAGTGATACCTAACCTGCACATCTTTGGACTGTGGAAGGAAATTGGAGCACCACAGGAAAACCACACAGGCACCGAGAATGTGCAAACTCCACACAGTCGCCCATGGCCGGAATTGAGTACCTAGCACTGTGAGGCTGCAGTGCTAGCCACGGTGCCACAATGTTGCCGTGCCTGTATATGACCTGTACCCATCAACATTCAGGTTCCAATCTATCTTTGGCTTTTTTTAGTTAACCACAGTAACTGGCTCCACCCCTTGGAATTTTTCAGTCTGGTAATAATAATAATCTTTATTATTGTCACAAATAGACTTACATTAACACTGCAATGAAGTCACCTGAAGTAAAGGGGCTGGTTTAGCACACTGGGCTAAATCGCTGGCTTTTAAAGCAGACCAAGCAGGCCAGCAGCACGATTCAATTCCCGTACCAGCCTCCCCGAACAGGCGCCAGAATGTGGCGACTAGGGGCTTTTCACAGTAACTTCATTGAAGCCTACTTGTGACAATAAGCGATTTTCATTTCACCTTGAAAAGCCCTTAGTCGCCACACACCGGCACCTGTTTGGGTACACAGGGAGAATTCAGAATGTCCAATTCACCTAACAGCATGTCTTTCGGGACATGTGGGAGGAAGCCGGAGCACCCGGAGAAAACCCACGCAGACACAGGGAGAACGTGTAGACTCCGCACAGACAATGACCCAAGCCGGAATATGAACCTGGGACCCTGGTGCTGTGAAGCAACAGTGCTATCTACTGTGTTACCGTGGACTGTATCTATTCTGTGTATTCCGAAATATCCCCTTAAATGTCTGTCACTGCATTTCTATTGGCCTAATTTGCCTATTCACTTTAGCTAGCTCTGCTTCCATGCCCTCATAATTTTACTTAAGTTAAAAGGCCACTCTTTGTCAACCTGAACGTAAAATGTCAAATTCAATCAAATGAAATTCATTCTAAATTCAATGCCTTCTAAGAGGGTAAGGAAGCCATTACAGGATCAGCAGATTACAATGCTCTCCTAAAAGGTGAGCCTGAATTTCACAGAGGCCAGTCTGGAAAGATCCAAGTGGGAGCGAGAGCGGCCAGAGGTGTGTCTCCGGTTCACTGCAGAGGCGGGTGGGAACTTGCACTCTGTTGAAAAGACCAAATTTGAGGAGTTAAAATGAGGCTGAAAGATTCGCCTACTTTGAGCTAGATGGAGAATCTCCAGTAAAACTGTAATATATCTCTCGGCTTAAAGTCGTCAGGCTAGGAAAGGAAAAGAATAGAATTTAATTCTCGGTCCAACACTCTGGTTCTGGGATAGTTCAATGCCTACTTGAAGCAGTATAACTGTAGAATAATAAATCTTTGGGTAATTAAAAATGTTAAAAAGGGAAATTATAGTTTAAAGTACAAGCTGCTTACGAAATAAAGTTTAGTTTGCTTGTCACGGTAACTTGAAATCTTGTCGTGCAATTTCTGTTCATCTATCATGGGGAATTTGTATCTCTTTTTAATAGTTAACTGTCTCTGCAGAGATTGTAACACAGGTTTCCGTCCCTAAAAAATATGAATGAAATAGTTGGGTTTTTGAAACCATTTGAAGTCTCATGGGCACTATTAATGGTCTAGTTTTTTGATTAATTCCAGACTTATTTACTGAATGTAATAAGAACATAAGAACTAGGAGCAGGAGTAGGCCATCTGGCCCCTCGAGCCTGCTCCACCATTCAATGAGATCATGGCTGATCTTTTGTGGACTCAGCTCCACTTTCCGGCCCGAACACCATAACCCTTAATCCCTTTATTCTTCAAAAAACTATCTATCTTTATCTTAAAAACATTTAATGAATGAGCCTCTACTGCTTCACTGGGCAAGGAATTCCATAGATTCACAACCCTTTGGGTGAAGAGGTTCCTCCTAAACTCAGTCCTAAATCTACTTCCCCTTATTTTGAGGTTATGCCCCCTAGTTCTGCTTTCACCCGCCAGTGGAAACAATCTGCCCGCATCTATCTTTTCTATTCCCTTCATAATCTTATATGTTTCTATAAGATCCCCCCCTCATCCTTCTAAATTCCAACGAATACAGTCCCAGTCTACTCAACCTCTCCTCGTAATCCAACACCTTCAGCTCTGGGATTAACCTAGTGAATCTCCTCTGCACACCCTCCAGTGCCAGTACGTCCTTTCTCAAGTAAGGAGACCAAAACTGAACACAATACTCCAGGTGTGGCCTCACTAACACCTTATACAATTGCAGCAGAACCTCCCTAGTCTTAAACTCCATCCCTCTAGCAATGAAGGACAAAATTCCATTTGCCTTCTTAATCACCTTTTGCACCTGAAAACCAACTTTTTGCGACTCATGCACGAGCACACCCAGGTCTCTCTGCACAGCAGCATGTTTTAATATTATATCATTTAAATAATAATCCCTTTTGCTGTTATTCCTACCTTTTTGATTTTTGACTATGGCTTCTCTGCCTTACACTTTCCCCCTTACTGCCTTTTATTTCTGTCCCTGTTCCCATCCCCCTGCCACATTAGTTTAAACTCTCCCCAACAGCTCTAGCAAACAACCCCCCCCCCCCCCCCCCAGGACATCGGTTCCAGTCCTGCCCAGGTGTAGACCATCCGGTTTGTACTGGTCCCACCTCCCCCAGAACCGGTTCCAATGTCCCAGGAATTTGAATCCCTCCCTCTTGCACCATCTCTCGAGCCACGTATTCATCCTCTCTATCCTGACATTCCTACTCTGACTAGCTCGTGGCACTGGTAGCAATCCTGAGATTCCTACCTTTGAGGTCCTACTTTTTAGTTTAACTCCTAGCTCCCTAAATTCAGCTTGTAGGGCCTCATCCCGTTTTTTAACCTATATCGTTGGTGCCTATGTGCACCACGACAGCTGGATGTTCACCCTCCCCCCCAGAATGTCCTGCAGCCGCTCCAAGACATCCTTGACCCTTGCACCAGGGAGGCAACATACCATCCTGGAGTCTCGATTGCGTCCGCAGAACCGCCTGACTATTCCCCTTACAATTGAGTCCCCTATCACTATAGCCCTGCCATTCTTCTTCCTGCCCAGCTGCGCAGCAGAGCCAGCCACGGTGCCATGAACCTGGCTGCTGCTGCCTTCCCCTGGTGAGCCATCTCCCTCAACAGTATCCAAAGCGGTATATCTGTTTTGCAGGGAGATGACCGCAGAGGACACCTGCACTGCCTTCCTACTCTTGCTCTGTCTTTTGGTCACCCATTTACTATCTCCCTCAGTACCTTTCACCTGCGGTGTGACCAACTCGCTAAACGTGCTATCCACGACGTCCTCAGCATCGCGGACGCTCCAAAGTGAGTCCATCCGCAGCTCCAGAGCCGTCAAGCGGTCTAACAGGAGCTGCAACTGGACACACTTCTTGCACGTGAAGGGGACAGTGGACGTGTCCCTGAGCTCCCACATCGCACACGAGGAGCATGACACGGGTCTGAGGTCTCCTGCCATGTCTTAAACCTTTGGTTAACTTCAACAATTTCAATTTCCCCCCCAAAATTTAAATAAATAAATAAACAACGAAGAAAAAAATAAATAAATATACCAATGAAAAGAAACAGAAAAACAGAAACACTACTTACCAGTCACTTACCAGGGATAAAACACACTTCCTCCCCACCCTGCTTCGAAATCCCACCTCGAATCAAATTCCCAAACTCACTCTTAGATGTCTCACTCCTGGCTCTGTCTTCTCTGGCTCACTGGGAGAACTCACTGGGAGTGAGTTTACAAGTGGCTCTTTTTAAACTGTCCTGAATTGACTCCCCTCCCCCACCTGCTTTTAGATCAAAGTAGATTAAAGTGACTGACACTTAACTGCCAACCAGTTATGTGAGTGAGTGGGGCAGCCCTTGTTAACCTACACTGCACAATACTAGCTTAATTTAAATTAATTTAAACTCCTGAAATTTAATATATCCAGCTATTGCATTGGGATTTGAGCTCCTATCTCTGAGTTATGAGTCCAGATTGCGTGGCACAGTAGCACAGTGGTTAGCACCTATTGCTTCACAGCATCAGGGTCTCAGTTTTGATTCTTGCTTGGGTCACTGTCTGAGTGTTGCTGTTGTTAGGAGGTACTGAGGTATGCCGGGAGGTGTGAATAGGCAGTCTTGGTGATGACTGCGAGGTGCAATTTGAAAGTTATAACTGGGTCATAAAGCAAATTTAGATTTCACACTGCCAGGGTTCAGCCTGAGCGAGCAACCCCGTTAAGGGGTGGCGGCACGGTAGCACAGTGGTTAACACTGTTGCTTCACAGTGCTAGGGTCCCAGGTTCGATTCCGAGATTGGGTCACTGTCTGTGCGGAGTCTGCACGTTCTCCCTGTGTCTGCGTGGGTTTCCTCCGGGTGCTCCAGTTTCCTCCCACAAGTCCCATAAGAAATGCTGTTAGGTGATTTGGACTTTCTGAATTCTCCCTTTGTGGACCCGAACAGGTGCTGGAGTGTGGTGGCTAGGGGATTTTCACAATAACTTCATTGTGACAATAATAAAAGATGACATCATTATTAACCCCTCTGGTAGCAAAACCACAAAAATTCAGTCCTAGCATGTAGGCTTCGCAGATATGCCAACTATTATGACCCATCCCTAGTTGCTCTGAGAAACTGGTGATGGGGTGCTTTCAAAAACCAGTGTGTTTTGGGACTTAACCTGATCATGACACATCTGGGATAAGGGAGGTTAAATTAACCCAATATTTCATAACTGTGATATTGAGATGAGCTTCCGACCACATATCCGAACCATCATTAAGAAAGCCTTTCCAGCATATCATCACCTGGCTGTACCCCTGCCATAGTTCAACTCTTTCTGAAATGCTCATCCATGCCTTTCTTACCTCTAGACTTGAATATTCCAAAGCGCACCTCAAACTTTCTTTTCTCCATAAACTTGAAGTAATCTAAAACGGTGTTGTCTGTGTCCCTCCTTGCACCAAGTCACATTCACCCATCATAACTCTGCTTGTTGACTTACATTAGATCCTGGTTAAGCAATGTTTTAATTCTAAAATTCTCGCCTTTTTTTTTAGTGCTTCTGTGGCCTCCCTATATCTGTGATTGGTTTCAGCCACACAACCACCCCCCAATATCTATGCTCTTGAATTCAGGTCTCTTTCATCGAATCCCTACAGTGCAGAAGGAGGCCATTCAGCCCATCTAGTCTGCACCGACCCTTCAAATGAACACTCTATCTATCCATGTCCACACCGCCCTATCTTCATAACCCCGTAACCTCACCTGCACATCCTGGGATAGTAAGGGGCAATTTAACAAGGCCAATCCACCAAACCCGCACATCTTTGGACTGTGGGAGGATACTGGAGCACTTGGAGGAAACTCATGCAGACACTGGGCGAATGTATAAACTCCGCACAGTCACCCAAGGCCAGAATTGAACCCGGGCCCCAGGCACTGTGAGGCAGCAGTGCTAACCACTGTACCACCATGCTGCCCCACCTATTTCAATTGCCCCACCTTTGGTATCCGTGCCTTAGGAATTCCTTCTCTGAATCTTTCCACCTCTCTCCCTCTGTTTTCAAGATGCTCCTAAGCCTATCTCTTCGACCAGTTTGATATACTGTTGCCTTACATGGCGCTGCATCATATTTTGTCTCATAACGCTCCTGTGAAGCGCCTTGGGACATTTTATTATATTAACGGTGCTATACAAATACAAGTTATCGTAATTTACAGAAAGCAGGGTTCCTCTTTAGAAAAGACCCTAACAGCCACATATTCTATATATTTAATAGTTTTAAAAATAATTCCTCATGGATATGACCCAAGTCTCTGTGGTAAAGTAATATCTCGATATATTATACTGTATTATAATTGAGTTGTTACATAGTCCTCTTGACGACTGTTCCACCTGGTCATCAGCAAGTCACAGGCTTCCCCCCAGGAGTCATAGACATCACTTGATGAGTCAATGAGTTTGTTATTGGAGGCACTGATATTGGAAGAGCAATTGAAGGAGTCATTATGGTTAGCTGAACAATGGCTATCAATTCTGTTTCTACTGTTCACTTCATTAAGACCAACAGCATTGAGACTGCTCTCACTCTTGGTTATATTGTTAGGATTCGAAATTTGGGAATACGTGAAGTCCTGCCACATATTGTGCGCTTGATGTAGTCCATCAGAAATGCTCGAGACAGGCTCGGGACTTGGTTCAGAGAGTTGCCCATTCATCTTGCTGAACAAGAGGCCAAGTCTTTTGAAAGAATCCTTCTTGGAGTTTGGGCATCTCTGGAATCGATTGCCGTTTCTGACTGATGAAGGTTGCTTACTCAGCATATTATTTTTAGATTTTTCTTCATTCAGGTCAATTCCAGAAACTGATTTGATTAGAGCTGAAACACTGAAAGAGTTCATTTTCAGCTTCTTTCGGTCATTGCTTTCACCTGCCAAATTGAACGACACAATTTTTTTCATTTCTTCTGCACTATCTTCTTCCAAGTCTCCTATTTGCATCCCATCGCTGCTGGTAGAATATGTTCTTCGAGATGCTTTTCTGTTTCCCAAAAGGCCAAGAACCTCATAGCGGAAACTGGAGATATCCTGTTTCAGTTCCTGTGATAACAATAAAACCAATTACTGCACTGCAGAGGTCAAATTTAGATGACCTTATCTTGTGATATATCAAAGGATGCTTTTCCCCTCCAAACCTGATGACATATTTGGTAAATTCCATGCCCATGGAGATACCAAGTCATACAGACGGAACCCAGATATGCTGAGTTGTAAGCATATGTTCCTTATCAGAATGATGGTATTAGACATAGAAGTTACAGTGCAGAAGGAGGCCATTCGGCCCATCGAGTCTGCACCGGCTCTTGGAAAGAGCACCCTACCCAAGCCCACACCTCCACCCTATCCCCATAACCCAGTAACCCCACCCAACACTAAGGGAAATTTTGGAAACTAAGGGCAATTTAGCATAGCCAATCCACCTAACCTGCACATCTTTGGGCTGTGGCAGGAAACCGGAGCACCCGGAGGAAACCCACGCACACACGGGGTGAACGTGCAGACTCCGCACAGACAGTGACCCAAGCCGGGAATCGAACCTGGGACCCTGGAGCTGTGAAGCAATTGTGCTAACCACTATGCTACCGTGCTGCCTATTCAAGAGAAGATATTCAGTTGTCTTGTACTATTAGGTTCACCATCATATAAATACAGTGGAAACATTTGGTGATGACTGAGTAGTTACTAAAATTAATGATGTAAAAGAGATGAATTTACTTTAATAGTCTAACTCAGGATTTTTCAATGATTTTGTAAATTCACTCCCCAGTGCTGTTGTCAAATCTGCTGTCACCTAGTTCCTCGCATTTCTATTCAGTTTTTACTTTTTAAATGCCAACTATTTATCCCCAACAACACTTTCACTTTTATCCAAATCTACCTCCCAATAAGCCAAAAAGGATATTGCTTCCTTCCCAGCACTGCTCCCTGTGTTACAGGAAACAATTTTGGGTTTCTGTATAATATAGGCAAGTACCTTGCAGCAATAATGGTCAATTGTGGCCCCTCTGGCTGTATTGAAGAGTTAGGTGTTAATAATCAAACTGAATAACTATATCTGATCATATAAGAAAAGGCCTTTCTAAGGATAACAGGAGAACAGTGAGGACTTTATGAACGAAGAAGCTTCGTTCCTCTCCCGATGTTTGATTATCATCTATAAGGAATGCCTGTACAAGGACTTATGTGACTGGAATGACAACAATCAAAAGTGATTACAACTATAGTGTAATTAAAAATAGACAGAGGTAGCAATTAACTGTAGTATAGAACAGAAGTCTGTTCTAGTTTAAGCAGACAAATGGTCTTTGGGAAGTTCCAGGGACAGATAACTCATGAAGGCTTATCTGGAAAATGTACCTTTGAATCTAAAAAGCTGCTTTTCCAGCGTGACTTGGAATGAGAGAAACCCAAAGCTACCCTTTCTACTGTATGACCTGATCACCTATGCTGTATTAATAAAGCCCATTTGGTACACACAAACTGTTTTATGAATGACTTACTCCAAGCTTGTAATGAGTAAGGTTAATTTGACACAAACTAGCTAAGCCTATTCTTCAAATCCTGCAACCCTCTGGTCTGTGTCACTGTGTACGAAATTGAATAACGTGTTTAATCGTTCGAACATTGAAGGAATCTGTCATTTTCTTTGAATATTGCCTGGCATTGAGACAGGTTCCACTTGAAGGCAATTATAAGATATCACAAATTTTACCTAGCACTTGCTAAAAGCACAAAGATACGGGGCTGGATTCTCCGTTAAGCTGACGCAGAAATCGCGAAACGCGATCGGGCAAATAGGTTCCGAGCCTGACTCTGGTTTCACGCCAAATCGGGATTCTTCGGCCCCCCCAAAACGCGCCCGCCGCGTGGCCAGAAAGTACAGTAGACATATCGTGAGCGGTCCTGATGACCAATTCTCCGGGGCCTCTGCGATTCAGCGCCTTGGATGGGCCAAATTCCCGAAGGTGTGTTTCTAATGTACTATAAAAACTTGTGAACCTGGTGTGCTGGCTGCAGCGACTGATAGAGGAAGTAGGAAGTGGCATGGGCCGCAGGCCCTATATGCAGCCCTGAGGCAGCATGAGCAGAGGCCGCTCAGAGGGGGAGGCAGAGGCTGCAGCAGAGCTGTGGGCTGCAGAGGGGCAGATGGCAGAGGCTCAGGCTGGAGGGCCGCCCACTGGACAGGCCAAGGTGGAGGAGAAGGTGTCAAGGAGGCGCCGGATGAGGCCACGCGTTTACCGCGACCGCATGTCCTTTGAGGACCTTCCGAACCGGGTATGCAGAAGGAGACTGCAGATGAGCAGGGAGACAGTGCAACACATCTGCCACATGATGGCACACCTGGCACCGTAGGGGAATGGGGAAGGACACCTGCTACCGGTGACCGTCAAGGTGACAGTCTCGCTGAACTTGTATGCCACGGGATCATTCCAGTCGCAGAGTGGGGACCTGCCCGGCATCTCCCAGGCATTAGCGCACAGGTGCATTCGTGCCATCACTGACGCCCTGTATGCCCAGGCGGAGCATTACATCCAGTATCCTGTGGGCCGCGCCTACCAGGATGCCCGGGCAGCGGGGTTCGCCGGGATGCCCCGGGTCCAGGGGGTCATCGATGGGATACATGTCGCCCTACGGCCACCGGCGGATAACAGGCCGCTGGTGTCGAACAGGAAGGGGTACCACTCCATGAACATTCAGGTGGTCTGTGACCATCAGATGCGGATTATGGACGTCGCGATTCCCGAGCAGTGTACATGACTCTTTCATCTTGGCGCACTCGGTGATCCCCGACATGTTCAAGGAGCATCTCCCCGCCCCCCCCTCAGCTGGTTGCTGTGCATCAGGGATTACCCGTTGCAACCCTGATGACACCCACATGGGGGCCACAGACCGACACGGAGAACAGCTACAATGATGCCCAAACAGCGATCAGGGGCGTGGTTGAGAGGTGCTTCGGGGTCCTGAAAATGCGCTTCAGGTGCCTGGACTGCTCCGGAGGGGCTCTCCAGTACGAGGGCAGGAGGGTCGCCCATATCGTGGTGGTCTGCTGCGTCCTCCACAATATAGACCAGCAGAGGGGCGATGTGCTGGAGGAGGATGAGGAGGAACGACAGGCCTCGCCAGATGTGGAGGATGAGGGGGAGGGGGCAATGAGCGTGACATGGGGCCTGGCCAGGCATGGGAGGCCACACAATTGCCAGGGCCAGCACACACGGATGCTTTCATTGAGACACGTTCACAGACTAGGGGTGGAGAGGGGTCGCTGGCCAAGGTCAGACCACACACCCTCACCACCGAACACGCTCACCTCCCACACCACCGAACACGCTCACCTCCCAAACCACCAAACACGCTCACCTCCCACACCACCGAACACGCTCACCTCCCACACCACCAAACCACCTGCATGCACTCCCCCTCCGTAATATATACCTGCGGCCCTACGAGCTGGGGGCCCTGGGTTGGCAGTGACAGCGGGTGTCGTCCATTGGATAGAGGATGATGACAACCCACTCTGCGGGTCTGACTCATGCCCACAGTAGCACCTTCCACCTGGGTGATCCCTGCGAGCTGGGCCTCACTTGTTCCCCACCCCCACTGGCCAACACTGACCGCCCCACCCCCACACCCATCAGACAGAGCACCAAGGCAGCTTTGAATGGTATGAACATGTGCCCTAGCCCCTATAACTAGACTGTACCCTGCAACCGTGCCAATTCAACTGCTGTCTAACTTTCTGGCCTGACGGGCTCTAACACTACGCCTAGGTGGTTCCCCAGATGGTACAGCAGGAGTGGAGGCGGCCTGCTGTGACTCCTGTCCTGCAACGAGGGTCCCCGTTGGCACACGTCTCCTGGGGCGGCCCAGCCTGGATGGGCCTGGCTGCTCCTCGGGCGTCCCAAGTGGTGTAGTACTGCCCTGTTCCACCCGCTGCCCACCAGATGCACCAGGGGCAGGTGGGGGGTGGGGGGGGGGGGGGGGGGGGGTGGGGGGGGGTGGGGGGGGTGCGGGGGGGGGAGTCTGAGGTGCTGCGGTTCCGGCACTTCTCCTGCAGGTGCCACCGGCACGGGCCCCATTATCTCCTCCTCCCTCGGGGTGCCCGAAGGCCCCCGGGCTTCTCCACAGGACGGCGGTGTGAGCGGATCCAACCCCTGAGACAGCCCGCCCCCCCCCCCCCCCCAACACCTGGCGCTGCCAGTCCTGGAGGCCCGCCCTGGCCTCAACAAGGGTCTGAACGTCTGCAGCAATGGAGCGCAGGGAGTGGCCCATCTCCGTGTGGGACTGCACCACATCACTATACGACAATACCACCACCCTGAGGGTCTGTGTCACATCAGCCAGTGAGTGGGCAATGTCCCTCAGGGTGTGGGCCACGTCCCTCAGGGTGTGGGCCACATCAGCCAGTGAGTGGCCACATCCCTCTGGGTCACCTCCCTCTGTGCCTGCGCCATGCCGCCCTGCACCTGGTCATTGCCGCCGCCGCTCTCAGCCATGGCCTGCTGTGACTGGGCCATGCTGAGGAGCGCCGCTGCAATCTCCAGCTGGCTCTGGCACATGGCTGCCTGTGAGAGGGCAGCCCTGTCCTGGGATTCGGCCCCCACCTGCACAGAATGCCCCAGGCCTTGCACATTCAGACCCATATCCGACACCGTCGCCCCCATTGCCTCCACCGCGGATGCTGCCCATGCGGTTTCGGCCTGGGTGATCGCATGACTGGCACCACCCCCTGATCCTGCACGTGGCTGGACTCCTCCACCTGCCCCTGCAGGTGCTGGAAGCCGGCCATCACCCCCTCCTGTAGTCCCTGGGTCTCTTGACTGCAGCTGCACAGTGGGTGGGACTGGATGTTCCAGGAGCCCGGGACCCATCTGGACGGCAGCTGTTTCCTGGGGCCTGAATGCTCTCCGACCGTCCAGCCCCGCTGCAGCTCCTACCTCCACCTGCTGTACCAGATACAATGTGTGGTGCACACCAAATAGTGCCCCAGGAGCCTCTTTACTAATGTGCGCAACCGAGGTAATAGCCTCTGTGATGCTGGAGGGTATTGGAGACCGCTTTGACGCAAAGTCCTCCTCTGACCCGAGCTCTGGGGTCTCCTGTGTCTCGGCAGAGGGCTGGTGTTCTGGCGCCCCTGATGGGCTGGGCCCATCTCCGGCAGGTCCTGTAAGACACAAGATGCCATGTATGGTTAGACAGCCGGATGGTGGCGAGGCGTGAGGGTGAGGCGTGAGGTGGTGAGGCATGAGGGTGAGGTGGTGAGGGCTGAGGTGAGGGGGTGAGGGCTGAGGTGAAGGGGTGAGGGGAGGGGTGAGGGGGGTGGGTGAAGGTGATTGGGAAGGGGGCACACATGTGTCATGCGGATCCGCAATTAGACAGGGGGTCTCACTTTGCCGCCCGCCGCCGACCTCCAACTCGGCGACCTCCCTCTCCACCAGGTCAATGACCACGTCCAGTGCCCTCTGGTCGGGCATGGTGAGGGGACGCAGGTCTGGTGGTCCCCCTCTGGTCTTCTCCCGCTCCCAGCATTTGTGCGCGGCCTTGTCCTGGTTGGGGGGGGGGGGGAACATAAACAACGACACTGTTAGACAGTCCGGCGCATGCAGCCCAGGGTTGGGTAGATGATGGCATCGGTGGCCAGGGCACATGACCATTGCAGCTGGCATGGGTGCTGGCTTTTGGAGCAAGGTGGGGGTCCGGCCGTCCCCGGGGCGGGTGGTCCGGGTCACATGTGTGTGGGGGGCAGGGTGTTGGTGCCAGGGGCATAGCACTGCCTACTCACCCTGGCCGCCCTGAGGAGATTGTGCAGTTTTTTTCTACACTGGATGGCAGTCTGGGCGACTTCCACCTCCGCCCAGGCACGGCAAACAGCGGCGCCTGACGATCTTCTTCCCGGGTACATTACCATCCGCCTCTCCTCCACTGAGTCCAGGAGGGTCTGCAGCTCAGCATCCTGGAAGCGCGGCGCTACTCTCCTTCCAGCCATGTTGGCTGCGACGGTTGTGTGCGTGTGTGTGTGTGGGAGGGGGGGTGAAGAATCCATTAAGTGCGGCTGTAGCTTTACGGCAATCACGGAACTGGCGAATCCGCCACCGTTCTCCTTGCAAAGTGTGGCGTTTCCCGTGACGCCCGTGCTAGCCCCTTTGGAGGTTTTGCCGCAGTGATACTCCACAGTTTTCACGATGACGTCAGCACTTAATCTCAGAAACGGAGAATCCAGCCCATGGGGAGATTGTACTAGGGTCAGATTTCCAATAGCATAGTTTATTACCAGCAGCCAGTGATTTCGGTTCAGAATGTCCCAAATGACACATATTAAAATCTGTACATTTGAATATTTAATTCTATTCTAATTGTCCATTGTCAATTAATCGTTGAGTCTGATACCAGGATCTTACGCACATTTGTGTTTTACTTGGTTTCAAAGATTAACATGTAAATTGTTGTAGTTATTTCCGAATATCATTTCTAGATTGATAAAATGATGCAGCAAAGAAGGAAGCCATTCAGCCTGTGAAGGAGATAATAATTTAGTTTCTCTCCTTTTTCCCCATAGCTCTGCAAATATTTACACTTTTTTAAGGCATTAGACGAATCGGAGATGAAATAGGAAAAAGTGCTTGAAATTTATTGCCACATTGCAATCGTGTAGCAATGGCTCTGTCAATGCTGAGGCACTCTTATGTTCTGGAATCTGTCCATGTGCATTGTGGATTGACTTCCACAGCACAGGCAACAATATCCCTGCCAGCTGTCTGTTCCTGATGGTTGGAATAACTCCATACAACCCAGCAGGCAGAATATTGTAAAAGATATTGCATCTTGCCACTACTGCGCTCAATTCACAAAGCACCAGAGGAATACCTCGTCTCTACCCACCACCACCACCACCACCCCGCCTCCCCCAGGGGCAGCAGTAACACTACTCCAATACGATTGAAGTCTTGGCTGGCAATGTAAAGTGGAAGCAAAGATGTCCATGGACAAGATTTGTCTTTGAACTGGGTCTTATTGACCTGGGTGCTGATTTGGAAGTGAACAAGTCAAGGTATTTACAAGAGAAAAAGAGAATGAATTTGTGAACCCAAATTGCTTTGTCTACCTCTCTGTCTCCATCAGATTCCCAGTGGAAATTAGTGTACAGGACAACAAATGCTTGAAACCACAATCAAAATAGTACCAGAAAGTAAGGGGTATTAAAATAAGTACCATGTTTACCTTAAAGTTCTCTTCTGTAAGTCCTTCATCAGTTTTAGCACTTCTGATCATAGCTGCAACGTATCTTTTCACTAAATTTTTAATAACCTCCTGCCAAATGAAAAGGAACAATTATTTCATTATGCTTGTTACTGTAACTAATATGAATCGTTCGCTGTATTGTTAAATTATTAAGCAGATGAACTTGCTACATTTAAAGGGACTTCAATCTGAAGTGTTAGTAAACATTTGGCTTGATATTTAATGTAAATGTATTATCGTCATGCGAAAGTATCATCACTGGCAAATGCTTCATTTTGATGATAAAGATTGGGTTGTTCATTTGACACTGGTTAGTGAACAGATCATAACGGTGATCCAACATCGTATCCAATCCACGGACGTCTAAGGATGAGAGTCTTTGACGACTGTGACATCCGTGCTGACAAGAAGATCCTCATGCACAAGGCAGTTGCCCTCCCAATTCTTCTATCTGGTTCAGAAACTTGGACCACGTACAGATGCCATCTCAAGGCCCTGGAGAGGTACCATCAAGGCTGTCTGATACAGATTCTCCGCATCAGCTGGGAGGACAGGCGTACTAACATCCGTGTCCTTGAAAGAGCCAAGAGCACTGGAATTGAGGCCAGGATCATCGAAAACCAACTCTGTTGGGCCGACCATGTCCCAACTGCCAAAGCAAATCATCTTCGTCCAGCTCAAGGAAGTCTCGCAAACAAAAGGTGAACAAAGAAAGCGCTTCAAAGACTCTCTAAAGGCCTACTTCAAGAAATGCAACATAGACATCAACACCTGGGTGACCCACCTCAAGAAATGCAACATACACGTCAACACCCTGGGAGACCCTTGCTCAGAAGAGACCTACTTGGAGGAACATACTAATGGATGGGACACAATTCTTTGAGGACGCCCAATGGCAAGGGGAGTCCCGGAAAGGAGCCTGAGAAAGGACTACCCGCTACCTGAAAACACCTGCCCATGACCTGGAAACACCTGCCTGTGACCTGGAAATATCTGCCAAGTGTATGATCAAAGATGGAGCACAGGGTTTCGCTCTATGCAGATGACCTGCTTCTGTATGTTTCGGACCCAGTAGAGGGGATGGAAGGAATCATGAAGATTCCAGGGGAATTCGGCCGGTTTTCGGGGTATAAGATAAATGTGGAAAAGAGTGAGATGTTTGTGGTTCAGGCGAGGGGACAGGAGGGGCGACTGGGAGAGCTGCCGTTTAGGTCAGTAGAGAGTAGTCTTAGGTACCTGGGCATCCAAGTGGTGCGGGAATGGGACCGGCTGCCTCTTTGGTAGCCCGGAGAAGGATCTTACTAATGTGGAGGAACGCGAAGCCCCCAAGCGTGGAGGCTTGGATCAATGACATGGCGGGGTTTCTCAGGTTGGAGAAGATAAAGTTTGCCTTGCGAGGGTCTGTACAGGGGTTCTTGAGGTGGTGGTAACCGTTCCTAGACTTTCTCGCGGAACGTTCGGTGGAGGTCAATAGCAGCAGCAACCCAGGGAGAGGGGGGGGGGGCTACTTGTATTGTAAGGGGCGTTGCCCCATTTTTGTTCTTAATTTGTTAGATAGTTTAATGGTTAGAGGTTTAAGTTGCTTTGTGTGTTGGCGTAAGGCCATTTTTATTTCTCTTTTGTATATTTTCTTTCCTTTCTGGAGTGTTTTGTAAAAATGTATTGAAAAAATTTTGAATAAACATATTTATTTTAAAAAAGGATGGTCTAAGGGCAGATGCGTTGAGTAGAGTCAACGCGCCGCAACATGTGCCAGGCTCAGCCTGATACAATTTAAGATTGTTCATCGGGCTCACATGACAGTGGCCCAGATGAGCAGATTCTTTGGGGTGGAGGACAGGTGCACAAAATGCACGGGAGGACCAGCGAACCATGTCCACATGTTTTGGGCATGTCCAAAGCTTAGGGGATTTTGGCAGGGGTTTGCAGATGTCATGTCCACGGTGTTAAAAACAAGGGTGACGCTGAGTCCAGAGGTGGCGATTTTCGGGGTATCGGAAGATCCGGGAATCCAGGAGGAAAAAGAGGCAGACGTTCCGGCCTTTGCTTCCCTGGTAGCCCGGAGACGGATACTATTGGCATGGAGGGACTCAAAGTCGGAGACCTGGCTATCGGATATGGCAAGCTTTCTCTGTATGGAGAAAATTAAGTTCGCCTTGAGAGGTTCACTGTTAGGGTTCACCCGGAGGTGGCAACATTTGGAAAACCTTTTACTTCTTGACGATGGTGGTTACATTTTTACGCAGCATAAAAATATTAGCAAATAAATGCCAAACAAGATTGTAGCCCATTTATCATGCTGCACTAATTGCTGTAAAATTGGCTCCCTCCATAAAACATCAAATCAAACTGTACATACTGCACTTCGAGTATTGTGTCCAGATTTGGTGAGCAAACAGTCAAATAGTGAAGTGCTGGAGACAGTGCAAAGAAAAACCAGAAGGCTGATTTTTTGTGCTAGGTTCTAATGTTAAGAGGAACAATTGAAGAAACATTGGTTTTTCAGCCTGAATAGGAGGCATTGGAGAGGTAATCATGCTGATCAATGTGTGATGTTTAATCCAGAATGCTCCTACACTTCAAATTAAAATGTGAGAGTAGGACAAGTGACATAAGTACAGATCAGTAATTAAATATATTCAGGATTATATCAGGAAGTTCTTCATGCAGTGTAACAATAGACAAAATGATGGAGATGAATAGCTTCGACATAAACAATTAAATACAGCGATGGGACACAATAGAGTCTCTCTAGATGGACAGTCTGGTTTGACCACACTTGTGGACCTGCAAACAATTTGGCTTGCCATGTGGATGAAGAGGCAATGGAGAAGGTGCAAAAATTATTTACTATGATGCTATCTGAACTGAGCGCTTTGACCTATTGGGAAAGATTGAGTGCTGTTAGGAAAATGAGAGTTCTTAATATTTTTGTAATATTATTGTCATATACAGGGAAACAAGCGTGTGTGTGTGATTATGAGTGTGACTAATTTAATTAAACTTGAGACAGTTAGACTGCATAAACATCAGTAAGGAAGGTGTGAGGGAAATGGTTGAAGTGGTAATGAACAGGGTGCCAGGAAAGCGTTTGACCAGGAATTTACATCAGGCAGGTAAGAGAAGTGATTGTAAAGTTGGCTGTTGGGTTTCAAAGGAAATTGGGGGATTTTAATTGTGAAGCAGGAGTGAATTTGCTTTATAAATATAGTAGTCATAAAGACATTTTTAAGAAATGATCAGTTCTGGGAAGAGGAACTTCAAAAGCATTGTCGAAAAAATAGAGTGGAAGATCAAAGGGAAAACGCATATAAAATGAGACTGAAATGGGGTGGCTGTGAGATCTTGAACAAGACAAGTGTGTGGTGAAGCCAGACTTGTGAACACCAGTTTTGCAGCCACCCTCGGAGAGGAGAGTCTATATGAGATTTCCTCTATAAGTAGCAGGGTACTGTGTGGCAATGCTACTGCTACTATATGGTAAATGAAAAAACCCTGGGGAAAATTGATGTACAGAGAGATCTGGGTGTTCAGGGCCATTGTACCCTGAAGGTGGCTGCGCAGGTCGATAGAGTGGTCAAGAAGGCATACGGCATGCTTTCCTTCATCGGACGGGGTATTGAGTACAAGAGCTGGCAGGTCATGTTCCAGTTGTATAAGACTTTGGTTCAGCCACATTTGGAATACTGCGGACAGTTCTGGTCGCCACATTACCAAAAGGATGTGGATGCTTTAGAGAAGATGCAGAGGAGGTTCACCAGGATGTTGCCTGGTATGGAGGGCATAGCTATGAAGAGAGGTTGAGTAGATTAGGATTATTTTCATTAGAAAGACGGATTTTGAGGGGGGATCTCATTGAGGTCTACAAAATCATGAGAGGTATAGACAGGGTGGATAGCAAGAAGCTTTTTCTCAGAGTGGAGGACTCAATTACTATGGGTCACGAGTTCAAGGTGAGAGGGGAAAAGTTGAAGGGAGATATGCGTGGAAAGTTCTTTACGCAGAGGGTGGTGGGTGCCTGGAATGTATTGCCGGCGGAGGTGGTAGAGGCGGGCATGATAGCATCATTTAAGATATATCTAGACAGATACATGAATGGGCAGGGAGCAGAGGGATACAGATCCTTAGAAAATAGGCAACAGTTTTAGATAGAGGATCTGGATCGGCATAGGCTTGGAGGGCCGAAGGGCCTGTTCCTGTGCTGTAATTTTTCTTTGTTCTTTGAAACTTTTGTAGATTAGAAAATCTATAAGGACTGTTGCCATCAAAATGGGGATTTAGTTCTGAATTCATTTAATCAATATATTTTAGGAAATGTTTATAAAATACCATTAACTATGTAAAAGTGTTCTTGTATCATCAAATGCCGTTTTTCTTTTTACCTAGTTTAATAAATGTTTACATTTATTATTTAACGATCATAAGTGGTGTGGAATTTACATATCTTGACATCAGGTAACTCCTCAAAACACACAAATTGCAAACCATTATGTCAGCTTGTTTCAAATTTCCCTTTTGGGATTCGGGCAGCCTGTCCAGCACTTACCATCTGCTGAGCCATAACAGCAGGCTGGGACAGGGTTCTGGAGAAGAATGAGGGGTCACCTGAAAGAAGTCTTAAAGATATGAATGGAGAAGACCAGCACGAAGGGCCAAAAATATAAGATAGTTGCTAAGAAATCAGATGAAGAATTCCGGAGAAATTTATTTTACCCAGACTATGGTTAGAACATGGAATGAAGTAACCTTCCAAGACGACTTGGAAGGAAGCATTTAAAGGAAGCTGGATAAACCATTTGAGATAGAAATGAATAGAAGGATATAATAACAAAGTTAGGTTAATAAGGCTGGGAAGCAGGTCATGTACCATGGCCTGTTTCTGGGCAGTAAATACTATGTACTTAAGACGAGGTGAATAGCCACCTTCATCTTTAAATATGTTGTGATTCAGTGATGTCAACTTCAGAGTATAATGCTTGGGCTGTAAGCAGGGTGGAATTCTCCGCTCCCCACCGCTAAGATCGGGAATCCTGATTGGGCGGAGAATCCCTTTTGGGATTCGATGCCGAAATCGCATTCGACGATCGGGCGGAGAATCCCTTCTGACGGCAAAATCGGGGGCAGTGCCTGTTTTCGGATGCTCCGCCCCAACCTTCCGGTGAATACGCCGCACGCCGCTGGGACGGCCTCAGGATGTCACCTGAAGGCCCTCGCCCGATGATCGGCCCCCGATGGGCCGACTTCCCGATGGTGTGATTGAAATGAAATGAAAATCGCTTATTGTCACAAGTAGGCTTCAAATGAAGTTACTGTGAAAAGCCCCTAGTCGCCACTTCCGGCGCCTGTTCGGGGAGGCTATTACGGGAATCGAACCGTGCTGCTGGCCTGCCATGGTCTGCTTTCAAAGCCAGCGATTTAGCCCTGTGCTAAACAGCCCCTTGAATTCACTTGTATTCTGAGTTTTCAACAACCTCGCGTGGCGGCTGCGGATTGTATCCAGCGGCGCCAGTCGGGGAGGGGGGAGCGGTTCCACTGGCCGGGGCGGGGGCTTCAGCGGGGGCTGGGGGGACTTGTGGAGGGTGGTCAAGGGGTGGTTACAGGGGGGCACTATCTGGCAGGCCGGGTACGCCCGCGGCCGGAGCCATGTTATACGGCGTGACTGCTGCAGGTCGTCACCATGCACATGGGTGGCCATGGACACGGCAATTCTCTGGCTGTTTCTGTCGGGAACGCCAGGGCTATTGTGTGGCGCAGCTGCTACGTGGCGGAGCCGACTTTTTCATCATAAGACTAGACACACGCTCAGGACATAGCCTCGAAATCGGAGACTCCAGCCCCTAGTCCTAAGGTCCCATTCCAACGGCTATAGCAGGCCTCTGCTCCATGCCGGTGGGAACATGCATTTTGAATGTGATTAATTGGCTGGAAGCCCGAATCTTCACTCACCCGTTATGCTCTGATCCTCTCACCTCTCTCCCCCCCGCTGCCCCATCCCGGCACAAGCGGAAACTCCACCGGCTAGGCTTTGGTGAAAATATTAACGAGCGCAGTCCGGGCACGATGGAGGTTAGCCCATTGTTTGTGTGCCCCTCGGGCCCGCTGCCCGGCTGCAGAGGGAGGGTCCCCCAAGGTCCTTGGGGTTAGGTAGACTTGGGCTGTGGGTAAGCGGTTGACCCTGGGACTGTCCCTGAGATGGGTGCCCATATCTGGAACACCTCTTCCTGCTCTGGGCATCGTGAAGATCGCTCTCGGCATGGTGATCTCAGTTTGAACTTTGAAATGGCTTTCTCACTGTGCTCTGCCTGAAAACCAGGTAAGACCTTCCCTTTCCTCACATCTGCTCCCTCAGCCCTATGTATTTAAAACTGCTGCTAGTTGCAGTGTCTGAGCAAACTTAGAAAGCCCACGACACTTGAGAAACCTTGAAATTCCCTGAGATCCATTGAAATGTTTATTCATTCAATTTCACAGTGCAGTATCTTTCACTAACTTTGATTGACGGCTTAATGTTCTACAACAAGCTGTAGGTTTGTTTAACAACCTTTGCCTTTACGCTTGAATGCATCTGAAGTACCCTCCATTGATCCTAACCACAATGCTTATGAACAACCTTGTTCTGATTGACAGCTGCTGGTCACTTCAACAATGCTAAGTGCTTTCTGCAGTTAGGAAAGAGGAAGTGAAAGGACAAGGGGGGTTAGCTGAGGGAAGGGGTTTGGCCAGTCGGGTGGGGTGGGGGGGGGGCGGGGGGGGGGGGGCGGGTTGACCTGTTTTTCCCACGGTGGATGGAGGATGTGCACCCTTGATGATGGGTTGGGGGTGCTCCCCTTGTCAGCAGGGGAGGGGTGGGGGGGGGGTCAACATTTGTGTTATGGAGGGGAGAGGGGCCTGAATCTGGCTGCTGGGATTGCGGCGCTTGTTCAAAATGGTTGCCTGAGACCATTAAGTGCAAGGGAATTGGTGTGATCGCTGCTATGCATGAATTTGCTTTGTACAGGTATGAGAATGCCACCTCGACATCGCTCCCAGCACCAGCAGGCCACAGTCCTGACTTTCTGCTGGCGGGGAAATAGAGAATTCTGCTCATAGTCTCCTGCTGCCCTATGTGGCCTTAGATGTAGAATAATATTTTAGAAAAGATCTTTCTTCATCTAGATAGGCCCTGTATGGTACGTTTAAGGTTTTTGTGAAATTCACATATTCCCACATGCCTGAGCTTCATGAAACTTGCATTTTTTTCAAATTTTCACATTTATATTTTTGGAGATCATTTATCTCTCCTGATGCCCAGAATCAACGTGAAGCATTATCGGATTATTTTCCTAACAGAAACATCCTCTACTGCAGTAATGAGACATTTACACCTCCCACACGAACCGTCTTTGTGGCTAATCTGACTGGGACGTAATCTACTGGCAATTTGTGTTGAATTTCGAGCCAAGAACACAAGGCCCTGAACCTTTTATAAAGGTTTGGCACAGCTTATTTGCTTTTAATCACACAATTAATTCTAACAGATTGTATTTAACTGAACAATTCACTGATACATAGGACACATTTCCTTCAGTAACACAAAACAACAGTTGTTACCCCCTGTATATGTCTGATATTTTCTTTACTACCAAATCTGAGGTCACAAGGACAAAACAATGGAAGAAACAGCGCCACATTAGCCTTCCAATAATGAAGTACATGCTTTGCTCGTGCAACATGATATTTGCATAAAATGAACCTAATCCCTTTCAAGATTTCGCTCGAACTACTAATAGTGATATAGCTACTATTTTATTCAGGTTATTTAGTGAGGATGTGTAGCTATAAAGGTGACACCGATGTAATGGTTTGTAGGTTGGGGATTACTGCTAGATTCCATAGGATCATAATCTAAAATCTCAGCGTAAAACAATGTGGGAGTGTGCCTTAGCAAATTGCCCATGAAGATGTCATTTGACTGCTGAATAGACATTGACTCCAACACAGTGATGGAAAAGCAAGTTGATTGCTATATTTAAGACATGGCAGGAACAAGTAAGGAACGCTCGGACAACCATTGACTGTAATGATAATAGTGAGACAGAGTAAAGACTGACGAGTGAAGGATCTGCAGCAAGAGGTTAAAATGGAGGCTGTGAATAGAATGGATCTGTAGACAAATTTTGATTCTTAGTGAGGAATTGCATTTAAATGAGTTGATTTTATGTGATTTCTCTGTAATACTGACTGGTCAGCAAACCTGGTAGTGTTGGTTTTGAACCAAGTCATCCGCATGACGTTCCTGGAAGAAGAAAACAGTTTTCAGCTTTTAATTTATCGGAAGAAACACGGCAGTGGGCACTGCGACATGCTCCATTGACAGCATAACAAAAGTTCAAAATTAAACAGGTTGGAATTAACAAATTTCAATATTTTCACAACCTTCACAAATGTCAATAATAAAATTCTTGCCATCGGAGAAGCCTTCAGGAATTCCCAAAGCAAAATGGAAAACTGCTGAGGTTTATGTGCCTCAGTTCTGCAGAGGAAGGGAGGGTCTTGGGTTCTTTCATCTATGTTTACTCCAGCTCTTTATAAAGGGTATTCCAAGCTTAGAGAAAGTGAGTTAAGAATATGACTGTCAACCTGTCTCCAGCCTTAGGAAAGAGGCTTCTTCATCCCCACCTAGTTTAGCTGAATGGGATCATTCACACTGAATCCAGTAGGCCATTAAAATTGGATCCACATCCTATGTGTACTAAAATACCCAATTTGCATCGTTTAGTGGAAGCTCCTGCCTGATTCAGGTGCCCCTAGGGCTATCTTGCAGAATACGCTGGGAGAGATTATGGCACTATGGGAATGGGGTGGTGAGTTGACCACCTTAATTTTAACTTGTGATTTCCCTAAATCTGCTGAGCAGAGGGAGTTAAAATCTCTTGTGGTGAAAAGGCTTGATCGACCAGGGAGGGCCTTTTGAGGCATATTTGGTGCTCTCTGTTTCTAAAGCTTGCTTGAGTCTTTATTAGTTTCTATTTTAATTGGCATTATTATTTTGATCTTGTGTGATCAATCTACTGTCATTTCTATCATATTCTTACGAAAAATGGACAAAACAAATTATAACGGCAGTCAACAGATTCGACCAATCTTTATAAATTCATGCTAAAATGACACAGAATTTCACAGTAACTGGTATTTGGGCCAGCCAGGAGTTGGTTAGAGTGAAGGTTAGATATCTATCCTCAGCCTCTGTCCTGGATCAAGCAGGAGGGAGGAAGTCTACATTATGGTACTGTTAGTGGAAGGTCTTCACCATTTATCTGCACTGTATTTTTAAAAAAGATTTTGAAAATCATCCTATTTGTTGGGCTCCCACGTGAAGATTTTTGTCAATTAAGTTTACGCTGAGCATGGCAGTGTGAACACATCGGACTAACATGAGCAGAGCAGATGCCCTCCCTGTGCGGATTTAAATCTTCTCTCCTCCACGCCTAGACCAGGCTGGTCAATCGTTCCACATACATTAGCTGCTTTGGTAGCTTACTGACATTCGTCATTCTTCATTCGTCAGCCTGGACTTCGAATTTTGACACATTAGTTAACCATTTGGTTGGGATGGTATCAGATTAAGACCGAGACTTGATCTTGTCCTCATTTAATGTCCACTTACGTGCATTGGCAATTGGTGGGCACTTGCTGGCAAACATCACTGGGCAACCCTGTCATGTTTTGGTGTATCAACCAGCTCAGGGGCCAGATCTCAGTCCCACATTGCTAACCCAGCTGGCTCGGCAAAGATAGAGATTGAACTTGGAGCCACATTCTCTGCACACTTTGCATCCGGACATGGCAGTGCAATTCACCAAATAAGTTGTGGATTTTCCTTTCAAGTCTCTACAGGTATTTGACAAAGGAACGTAAATACTTGGCAGAAATTATGGGAAATGCAAGATTTTCTGCAGTGATCCTTCTGAACGGCAACAGTCAAGATGTTCTCTGGATATTTCTACATCGTCCATTGTCAAAAACAAACTGCAAGGATACCGAGTTCAGCAAATATAACTGTTTAGAGAAATTAAGGGCAAGACTTTGCCCTTTGGCTCATAGCCCTGATGTGGGGGTCAAATGGCAGTCATGACTCTGGAGAGACAGTCAGCTGTCAGTGGTTTTCCCTGAATTAGACAATTTGTGGCCAGCAGGCAGACTTGCCCTCCAAATGGGGGGGGGGGGGGGGGGGGGGCTTTCTCAGCTGGAGGATCAATAAGACATCCTCCAGCATGGGAGCAGCATTGGGGAAGAGGGACAGAGGGAGTGCTTCCATTTTGAGACAGCCTCTTTGGAATTTATGAAAGTTTTAAAGTGAAACAAAAATGGCCTCAGCATGTTGGGCTCATCCAGAGAGCAGCCTGTGGCTGCAGCCATTGCCAGGCAGGCTGGACCGCTGACTCTCCCTACCTATGGAATCTGCCGCCGGGGGGCTGCCTCTCGGCAACTCGAAATCGAATCAAAATCAAAATCGCTTATTGTCACAAGTAGGCTTCAAATGAAGTTACTGTGAAAAGCCCCTCGTCGCCACATTCCGGCGCCTGTTCAGGGAGGCTGGTACGGGAACTGACCAAGCTCGCGATGACCTGGATGGCTTGCAGCAAATATTTTACTCCACTGGTTAACCATTGCAGAAGGCAGAAAAGATGGGACAAGAATGGGCTATTTGGCCAATCAAGCCCAATACGTACACAACGTATAAATTCTATAACATTTGCTTGTCATGGATTCTACCCTAATTTTTAATCTCCTGTGATAGTTGATTAATTATAGGTAAATAGAACCAAAACTTGGTTCATTACTGCAAGATATTACAATGGGAAGTACAGATCTCTCACTTTTCACTCTCCAACTTCAGGCCCTCTATTGATACCAGTGGAAGCTCAGCGTAACTTAGTGACCAACAATCACCTCCTCAGTGTTTGCATGCACACATGCCAACTATATTTGCATAAAGTACAAGGGAAGTGAAAAGTGAGTTGCTGGTGAATATGGCATTTGATAGAATATTTTAAAGAGATTTCATACTGTAAATTCTCTGAGATTCTCGCGCTTTTGTTCATTCTCCGAGTCTCTGCTTGGACAGATGTGAGAGTGCAGCCATTTGCAGAGGTACCAGACAGACTTTGGGCTGGGGATGATGTTGAAAGGAGGTGGAAGAGTTGCACCTTCATCAAAATAACTCATCCAAAGCTTCGTCCTGGCAAATTTCCATTCGATGTCAGCATGGTCCTGCAAGTGGATCAAATTCACAACTGATGATGAACAAGCCTTGCCAACAATCTCCATTGTGGTTCTGTTTCTATTAACTAATGTTGCCTGGTAACTGTAGTGTCTCTGCCTGTGATTCCTGGGGACTATAGTGTCTCTACCGCCTCTGATTCTTGGGGACAGTAGTGTCGCAGTCTACTGTCTGTGATTGCTGGTGACTCTGCTGCCTGCTGCCTGTGATTTATTGTGACTAGTGTTTCTGCAGTCTCTGATTCCTGCTAACTGTAGTTTCACTGTGTGCTGCCTGTGATTCCTGCTGACTGTAGTTTCAATGCCTGGTGTCTCTGATACCTACAGACTATCTGGTCTGTTTCTCTTAACTGATATTGCCTGGTAACTATAGTGTCTCTGCCTGTGATTCCTGATGATTGTAGTGTCTGTCCGCGTTCTCTGATTCCTGGTGAATGTAGCGTCACTCTGTCTGTCATTGTTCCTCAACCTCCTGCAGGTCGCTCCACAGCTGTGCCACGTTATAGAGGGCACAGCTGACCACTGCAAAATGGGCGACCCTCGGGGGACGGGACGGGACGGGACGGGGGGGCACCGTATTTTGACGAGTCCGATGCACCACTCGATGACAACCCGGGTGGCCGCTTGGGCCTCATTGTATCGGGTCTCCGTATCAGTCATTGACCTCCATACAGATATCATTAGCCAGGGCCTCAGCGGGTAGCCCTTATCCCCCAAGGGCCAACTGACCTTCCTGGGGTGATCCTCAAAAAGACTGGGATTGTCCGACTTCCCCAGAATGTAGCTGTCGTGCACACTCTCTGCGAAGCATTCGCACACGTGCATGATCTTCAAGTGGTGGGATACGAGGAGTGGAACTGCACCCTGTGGATGTAGGGCACTCCCTGACAGCGCGGTGCGTGAAATGCGACATGCATGCCATCTATTACCCCCTGGACCTGAGGCATCCCGTCGATGGCGGAGAATCCTGCTGCCCGGGCATCGTGTTGGGCCTGGTCCATGTCAAAGTTTAAATAGTTTGCTGCCAGGGCGAAGGCGTTGGCTGGGCTCATGAGGGAGTTGGGAGGAGTGGAGCCGTGGAGGTTCTTACATCCGAGGGAAAGGGAGTATTCGTTTTCAATAATCTTTATTATTGTCACAAGTAGGCTTATATTAATGCTGCAATGAAGTTACTGTGAAAAGCCCCTGGTCGCCATATTCCGGCGCCTGTTCGGGTACACTGAGAGAGAATTCAGAATGTCCAATTCACCTCACAGCACGTCTTTCGGGATTTGTGGGAGGAAACCGGAGCACCCAGAGGAAATCCACGCAGTCACGGGGAGAACGTGCAGACTCCGCACAGTGACCCAGGCCGGGAATCGAATACGGCACCCTGCTGCTGTGAAGCAACAGTGCTAACCATTGTGCTACCGTCTACACAAGATGTTTTTGAAGATTGACTTTTTCATAGTGGGGAAGGCACTATTGGCTGGGGTTAGGCGGCCGGAGTACTTAGCAATCATGATTTCGGAGCATGCTTGGAGAGTTGGAGAGGGGGGTTCGTCTCGGCGAACTATGGGAGGACCCTGGAGGAGGATAGGATGTCCATGGAGGGGATTAAGGCAAAGTGGGAGGAAGAGTTGGGGGTGGCTCTGGAAGAGGGACTGTGGTGCGAGGTGCTGTGGAGGGAGAACGCCTCGACCTTGTGTGCAAATTTGGTGCTGATACAGCGTAAGGTAGTCTACAGAGCACACCTCACAAAATCAAGCATGAGTCAGCTGTTCGAGGGGGTGGAGGATGTCTGCGAGCAATGTGGGAGGGGCCCCATGAACCTTATCCATATGTTTTGGTCCTGCCCGAAGCTAGAAAGGTTTTGAAGGATGGTCTTTAGTACAATCTAGAGGGTCTTACATGTGGATGTGGAGCCCCATCCCCTAAAAGCCATATTCAGAGTGTCGGACCGGTCTGAGCTGCAGGCGAGTGCAGGGTCAGATGTCTTAGCCTTCGCCTCATAGGCATGTATGGGTAGGGTGGCGGTCAGCTTCTCCACCCTGTGCCGCGGAGTGGCGGAGGGACCTGCTGGCGTTTTTGACCCTGGAGAAGGTGAAGTTTGAGCTGAGGAGGGTGAAGGAGGGGTTTTACAATTGTTGGGGTTTGTTCATTGTGCACCTTCGGGAATTGGTTACTGATGATTATTGGGGGTGGACGGGGGGGGGGGGGGGGTGTTCGGGGAGTTTTTTGTTTGTTTGGGTTGTTTTCGTATTGTGAAAATCTGTTGAATAAAAAAACTTTTTAAAAAAACTACGATTGCCAATTCCCTATTAGCAATAGCCTTCAGCCGCGCGGCCAGAGGCGTCCACGATCAGTGGGAGTTATGGGTGGTCGGTGGGCTGCAGTTGTCCCCATTATGGGTAAACTTGCTCCAGGAGGGTGGCATGGTGGACCTGGGTGCGCTGAGAAATCCCCCCCCCCCAGCCTAGGGGCGACCCCCGCCCTGAGCACTGGAAAGCAACCCCAGTGCCCCCCCGGGCTTATCGCCCGAGAGTGAAGATGGTTATTCACCTTCTCAGATTCACGCAGCAACCATTCCGCCAGCTTCACCTCTTTAAAAAGGACCATTAATCTGTTCCCACGTGACCACTTGCTGGGGAGGCCATTAGATAGGGGGTCATTTCCGTTAATTGTATGGAGATTGGCCTTAAGTGGTGATTACTGGTTTATCGCCACGCCGACGGGAAAGGGCCGGTTAGATTGCAAACCAATCGGTGCCTGGCGTGCTTCCCGATTTTGGCCTCTCCCGCAATCTAACGGCTGTGTCGTGCTCTCGCTCCAGCGCGACGCGGCCGTAAAAGCGCATCCTCTGTCTCCTGTTTGTGATTCCTGTGACTGTAGTGTCTCCGTGTGCTGTAGTCAGTCTCTCTGCAATACTGCCTCACAATTATACTTAATTCTGAAGATGTCAAAGTTTGCAATGCAAACAAAATCTGTATTTCTAGATCAGATCATCATCCAAATGCCAATCCTAATATTTTGGTGGCCTGATTCTGTTCATATTTTGTTTAAATGTCACAGAAAGCTACAGTGTAAGATGTTGGCATTAAGCAACACTGCTGGAGCACTGAACTGGCAGATACAATCAATCTTCAATGATTAAAGTACATGATTAAATTTCTTGCCTTACTGTCCAGCTTTTTGATTTTTAAGTGTTAATAACCTTCAAAGAGAACTGCGGGGAAAATAGCATGTTATGTGTAATAACGTTGATGTAACCCTGGAAGTTCTGAATATAGGATGAACCCTTGAAAATAGACAAGTGGAACTAGAAATTTCCCATATTTTCTGTCTGTATCACAAATAGCTGGTATCTTTTGTTTTTCTCTTTTTATTTATTATCCCAATATGATCATAAATATTAAAAAAGCAAATGTGCAGTTTGTATGAATGAACCAAATTAAGCTTCATTGTATGAGGTTAGCTACACATTATAAATAAACATCATTGTGAAGTATGAGTGGGCTATGTAATTTTTTTGTAAGAAGGCATGCATGAATTAGGTATTAACGGTGTCTAAGATAAGGTAATAATTACAAATTTTGTATTATTTAATAGAAGGTATTTACTGTAATATTGGGCCAAATCTTCTGAGGAGTGTCATTCACTGTCAGATTACTCTACTCCTATTTCTTTATACTAAGATGGTGTTCCGCATTTCTGGACTTCCAAACCCAGAGTGTTCTTGTTCTGGGTGTCCTCCTTTGGGCACAGGATCATCAGGTGGAAACTAAACCACTTCCCCTTTTTACAGCACTAGCTGCTGTATTTTAGTAAGTCTTCCTTCACTAACGCACTGAAAAGCTTTGAAACGTTTAAATAGTTTTTCAGTGTCCCAGCGAATGAGTGTGAGTAAGTGGCAGGCTCGTGATGCGGGTAGGCGCCGGCAGTGTAGGGTGATAGGATGACATTTGGGTAGCATGGTAGGTGGCAGGGGATAGGTGGATGGTGAGGTCAGGTCAGGGTGAAGGAGATGAGCAGTTGAGTTGCCAAAGAGGAAGCCACAGGATCAATCAGGGGAGGGGGGTTTGCTGGAGACAAAAGGTCAGAGGATGAGTCATGGGGGAAGGGTGGGGGAGGTTGGTGGAGGAGGTTGGAGGGTCCTTGGCAGTCGGACGATCGGGGCAGTCAGGGGAATTGGAGGGTCAGAGACAGGTTTTTGTTTATTCGTTCAAGGGCTGGAGGGCCTGTTCCTGTGCTGTACATTTCTTTGTTCTTTGTTCTTTGGATGTGGGTGTCATGCTCAAGGGCAGTTCAGAGTCAACCACATTGCTGAGGGTCTGGAGTCACAAGTAGACCAGACCAGTTAAGGATGACAGATTTCCTCCCCTGAAGGACATTAGTGAACCAGATGAGGTTTTACGACAATCAACAATGGTTTCATGGTCATCTTTAGCCTTTTAATTCCAGGTTTTTATTGAATTCAAATTTCACCATCTGCCATTCGAACCCAGGTCTCCAGAGCATGGCTCTGGGTCTCTGAATTACTAATCCAGCAACAATGTCACTATTCCACTGCCTCCCTCTGGAAGGCCAGTGGCAGGTTTGGAAGGGCAGTTGGAGACTTAGAAGCAGTCAGAGGGTTGGGTGAGGGGTCAGAAGGGATTTAGGGATGGCCAGAGTGGAATTGGGAGGGGGGAGGGGGAGTCGGGGAAGAGAGATACAAGGTACGGGGAAGTCAGAAGGTTGATGGGAGACTCGGGGTCAAGTAGTGGGATGATAAGGGGGAGTTCAGAGGTTAGGGGCTCAGAGGGTTGGCGGAGGCGTGGGGCAGTCGGGACTGGCAGGGTGTGGAGCCTGTTATCCGGAGTTGGACATGTTTTTTTCCTGTCTGTCATTTCCTGAGTTAGAACCCACCAAAGCCCCCGACTCAAACTCACAGTCGGAGACTTTTTCCAGAGGGTTCCGGAAGCAGGAGAATTGCCTGTCTGAAGTTGAAATTTCCCGGGCATTTCTTGAGGGATCCTTGCATCGGGACTTTCCAGGGATCCGTAACGCATCGTCCTAGGGTGTGTCTGGTCTCCGATCATCCAGACACTGGAAGATCTGGGCCTGAATATGTGTAGTGTGAGATACCAGCTGTGCACTTCTATTGCAAGGTAGTAACTGTGGACTTCATTATATCAGCTTTCCCCTTTTTTCTCTCACATGAGAATTAGAGCATTTTTATGGGCCACTGAAGCAGGTTATTTGGCTCAGTTTACCTGTGCCAGCTTCCAAGACCTTTCCACTTCGTCCTATTCCCCTGCCTCTTCCACATTGCCTTTTAATTTTTCTCTCACCTTTCATTTCTTCCTGGAATTGGTGACTGCCTCGGTCAGGGTGCAGTTACAAAGCCACTGTATACCGTCTGGTGTCACTGTGACAGTGATGGTCAGCAGACATTCCAACTATGTAAGACAGTACGGTGAGCCTGACCCTACCCTGACTCCTGCAAAGGCACTTGATGGACAAGTTGCAAACAGGAGTGGATACCCTGGCCAAGTTTCCATACCCTGACCACAGACTGCTAGCTGATGAGATCCTAGCTGAGTCCTGCTGTGGGTTTTACTGCTTCACCTGTCACATATCACAGATGTTTCTTTTTAAATTCTGGAACATAATGAGTTCCTGAAGACATTTTCTTTTAGTCATGTAATACACACTGGCACTTCCTAATTTATATCCTTCAAAGTTTTAATTATTTTGGCAGTTCCTTACATATTTGCCTCTTCACATCACCATTTTCCAATTAAGGGGCAGGTGACAGTTAATCCCAAATGCCTCCACCAGAACCATTTATGAGCTGATTTAAGTTTCTCCTCACAATTTTCCCTCCTCTTGCAGCTCAATGTCTGACTTTCCTCGTGCACCATTCCAAGTAGCTCTGCAAATTGGGAAGTCACAACATAAAACTAATTGTCGAAGGTCACGTGGCCTTTTTCAAAGGCGAGCAGCTAGGGAAAATCTCCTGGACAACATCCAGCCTCAAATCAATGTCACTGAAACAAATTAAATGTTTGTTTACGTCACTGTGCTTGAGAGGACTTACGGTCAGCAAATTGGCCGCTCTTCACGTCCAAAACAAAATGGCGACTGTTGACTGAAGATGTGAGAGATGCTAAATAAATGTAATTTTTCTCTCTTACACTTGGTGGCACACGACAGCAATCTCAACTCTTTAAATGTATTGGCTAATTATTTTGTTGGAAAGAATCATCAGAATGAACTTACTGCAATGAGCTGGTAAGAGTTATTCATCATGGCAATCAGCATGTTGAGCAAGACAACCAAGGAGATTACATTGTAAGTTCCAAACATGGTGGCTCCAACAAACTCCGTGAACTCGTGCCGAGCTTTCACATTTGTGACGTACAAATTCAACAGACCAAAAACTGACCAGAATAGGGATTGTAACGTCTCAAATAATCTGCAATAAGAGACAATGTTATCATTTCTGAGACAAAGAAATGGCAGAATCAGTCGAAACAAAGGCCACATTCCTGGTAAGTGGTCCTACATATAACATTCAGGATTGACTTCACGATCGCTGATTCACGGCTGATATCAAAATGCCAATGGATTTCACATAGGAAAACAAGAATTGTTAAAGCACATTGTTTGGTTAGATAACTGAAGACTTGACTCTGTGTCTGACTGAGGAACTGTGCCAGATACTGACTCTGGGTATAAAAAGAAGGCTCATCACTGACATTGGGAAGTCATTTTAAAATCCCCTTCCAAAACTCGACCATAAAAAGTCAGCACAAAAACTAATGTTTAGCATTGATTTTGTGCTGAGCTCACGAATCAGAGTTGTGATATCTTCACGTGAAACGCTTTGGAAATCAGGTAATTCATGGGAGGCCAGAGCACTCTCGCTGACAGTATCAATTAAGGCTGTTATCACGCTATTTGCAAATAGTTGTTACAAAGATGCATTCTACGTTACATGATGTGTGTTGAATTAATGACATCACTTGGAAACTTCCCAAATATACGTGCTGCAGGGTATTCCAGAATAGTTGGACTACAATCGGAAAAAAAAACTCTGCAGATTTGTTCCTTGATCAAAGAAACTGTGATAAAATCATTAACACCTTCAACTTACAACAACCGGTACGTTTAAACAGAAAACGTCTGTTGTGTTATGTTATTGCTAGTAACATAAGCTGCCACTTGATGTAGGCTCTGCTGAAAGATGCTCCAGACTCGGAGATAAGTTTAACGTATTTATTGAACGATTAACAATGCTCTTGAATGAGTTTGACACTTGATGAGACGGCGTCATGATGTAGACCTGTCGGATGAGGTTCAGTTGCTTGCAGGCGTGCGCACCTAGCAGGGACGCCCTGTCTGGTTTAACAATCTTGAAGCGTAGGCTTGTCTGTGTGTGTCGGTTGGACACTGTCAGGTGGCAGGACCCCAGTGCCTTAACTGCGTTGCCATTGTAATCCTGGAGTTTGCAGGCAGCTGGAAGGAGCTTGGGAGTCTTCCTGATTCTCTTGAAGTCCAACTGCGAGATCAGGTTGACGGAGGCACCTGTGTCCAGTTTGAACTGGATGGGGCATTGGTTGACATCCATCACTGCATTCCATCCGTCCTCAAAATCCTCGGCAAGGATTGACTGGACTTGCGATGTGCTCGGTGTGGCATATTCGCACTTCGTGATGATGCCTACTCGGTATGTGTTATCCAGGTAGTCATCGTCTGGATCTGGAGCACTACCTTGATCAGAGTCATGTGTTCGGTGTTGCACGTCTTGTATGGGAATTGTGATTTCTTCGTCACTTGTCTCACATACAGTGGGTAGACATTCAGTGTCTTCTTGTTGGTTAAATGAGCTGGGTAGGCTTTCATAGTCTTCTTCTGGTGGCTCAGATAGGGTTGATAGACCTTCATGGTCTTGTTCATGCATGGGCTTCGCTATGGAGTCTTGAGTTGCTTCCATTTTGGAGTCTGTCAATGAGCTCTTTGTGGAGGCTTGTATCACTCTGTGGAGTCTTTCATCGCTCTCTGTGTGGAGTCATGCAGTGGTCTCATTGTGGAGTCGATCTGTGCTCTCTCAACGGAGTTGTTCAGTACTCGCTGTGTGGCATCGTTTTCTTCTTGGGTATTTGACAGGTTGCTGTCATCCAATGTATCGACGATCTGCCATTGCATCATGGTATTGGATTCATCTACCATGAGTGGAGGCGTGTTGAGCTTTTCAACCGTGGCGCTGATGCTTGTATGATCATCATATCTGAATAACTCAGCCATGTCTGAGTAGTATTCTTCGATAAACAAATCATCTTCTTTTGTTTCGGATTTGTCATTGTGCTCTTCATGTTCAATGAACAAATCAACTTATTTAGTTTTGGATTTGTCATTCACTTCGGGATGGCCTGAACACTCTCAACCTCGTGGAGGCTTGTTTTTCACTCTCAGCATTTTTGTATTGTGGGTAGCGATTTTTTGAATGCTCATTCACAGTGCACGTTTCAATAGCGTCTTTTAAGGTCATATGCTTGATTTTCAGCAATTGCTCGCGCAGAGGATCAGAGTGGACTCCAAAAATGATTTGGTCTCTGATTATGGAGTCTGTTATGTCACCGAAGTTGCAGGATTGCGCTGGCAGCCTAAGTTTAGTTAGATAACTATTGAAGGATTCGTCTTTACCTTGCATCCTTTGCTTGAAGAG
The DNA here is from genome assembly GCF_047496885.1 of Scyliorhinus torazame. NCBI lineage: Eukaryota > Metazoa > Chordata > Chondrichthyes > Carcharhiniformes > Scyliorhinidae > Scyliorhinus > Scyliorhinus torazame. The sequence goes on along the minus strand of NC_092711.1, from coordinate 288,474,409 downwards.
GTAGCGCTCGAATATTTTGTTCGTGTCCACCTGGCAGTGGCTGTTGAATTTGTCCAGGATAGTCTGGTACTTCGCTTTGTCCTGCCCTTCTGAGTATTGAAACGAGTTGAAGATCTCTATCGCATGGTAACCCGCGGTGGTGAGCAGGAGCGCTATCTTCCGCGCATCGGTCACGCCAGTCAGGTCGGATGCTTCCACGTATAGTTGGAATTTTTGTTTGAACGAATGCAAGTTAGCACCATGATTACCGGTGGTCCTGAGTTGATGTGGAGCCTGAATCTTGTCCATTGTGCCTGGATTCGGTAGCTGGTTGTCTCTGACCTTACTGAGTTGAACTAGGGAGATTGAGCAGTCACTCCTGTACCATGTTGTGTTATGTTATTGCTAGTAACATAAGCTGCCACTTGATGTAGGCTCTGCTGAAAGATGCTCCAGACTCGGAGATAAGTTTAACGTATTTATTGAACGATCAACAATGCTCTTGAATGAGTTCGCCACACTACTAATCTGCCTCTAGTAACTCAGTCTATTCTACTAACTATACAAGCTTGCTCTCGACCATGTGCTAGCGTGTGATGTCGCTGATAATCAACGCTGTCCTGCTCTCTTGGTTTCTGCCGGTGGAAGAGGAAGAGCCTGTGTGCCTTGTCCTTTGTATATGGGTCGTGTCGTGCCCCCTTGTGGTAATGCCATCTCTGGGTGTCCTGATTACTCATTGGTTGTGTCCTGTTCTAATGACCCATTGGTTGCGTGTCTGCATATCATGACATCTCTGATGCTCCCTCTAGTGGTTACTTAGTTATAGTGTACTTACATTAACCCCTTGTGTATATACAGTGATGCATATCACTACAACGTCTACATCAAAGAAACACATTCTAGTCATTTTTGGGGGCGATCATCAGATTGCATCCCTTATTGTGTCCCAGTTCTCATGCTAATAGTTTTATTCATTCCCCTTCCAAATTCTTTTTCCAATGTATTGCAGCATGACTTCATTGCTGGGGTAATAATTCTCTTTGGTTCTCCATTCAGAATCAAGTATATGGGACTCAGTTGTTGGTAAAGTGTGGAACTAAATCAGAGCTGAAACCGAGCACTGTCAAGCACCAGCAACTAAAGGGTAGCCATTTGTCAAAGGACCTGTGGTTTCTAATAAAACAAACATTTAACAGTGTTAAAAGTTTGGCTTCCACCTGAAGGCCAAATACAAACCAGGATAAAAGTGCCCTGAATGAAACTAACCCGGCCAACCTCCACCTACTTCCCACAGAATATCGCGCACAGCGCCAAACCACCTTTAACTGCATTAATTATCACTAAACCAGCAGTCAGATTAGGAAGGCCATTTGGCCCATTTAGTTAGCATTCTATCTAACAGACGTGAGAAAGGGAAAAATGTTGAACAGTTGAAGTAGGGCTGCTCTTGTGAAGCTGGAAGGTAAGTCATATTGGATAATTCTGCATCAAACCATGCTCTACCTGACCTGGAGTGCTCAATGCTGATTCTGGGTGTCTGAGTTAACAGTTCCAATTTCCCACTTCTTCATAGAAACAAAATATACAGGAATGTAAAATTCATTTACATGGCACTGCTTCAATTGATGAAGAATGTATTTCTGTCTTCCTGCCCTGCCTGTCTGGCAGGGCATTACTTAAATGGTGAGAGTTAATGTCCAAAGGGACCTGGGTGCCCCTTTTCAGAAGTCACTGAAAGCTAACATTCATTGCAACAAGAAAATGGTATGTTGGCATTTACGGCAAGAGGGCTAGAGTACTGGAATAAAGAAACCTTGCTGCAGTTGTATAGAAACCACGGGCACGATTATCCGGAAAGATTTCTGCGTTGCAGCGAGCGGGAACTGATGCGAGCTTTGGCGACGTTATTCTATGTTATTTGGTGCACTTAACGAACCCTTTCTGTGTCTCCTCAGGAAACGCCCTCCCTCAACCGTCGGGAGAGGCCCCAGATTGGCGGTGGTGCGCAGGACTTAAGACTCCTCACCACCATCGAGGAGCGTGTCCTGGAGTTGACTGGGGTGGCCGAGGACAGAGTGATCACCATTGCTGAGGCATGCGGATGCCGCCGAGGTGAGGAAATTCTATGATTCTAACCACCGGGCTCCACCTGGGGGACCTGACAAACGTGAGATGTTATTGCCTCACTGACTGATCCAACCTCCCACTGACCACATGTCCATTCTTCCTCAGGTCCTCCAGCTGACGGCGCGGCCTATCCCGGGTGGCTCCCACTTCAGCCTCCCAGGAGGACACCTCAGAGGGGATCTCCGAGGAAGATACGATCGATGCATCACAGCTTTCATCCACACTCTCCACCAGCCCAGATACACGCACCTCGGTGGGAAACGTTAGTGGTCAGGCTTCTGGGGCACAATCTGGTGAGCACCACACTGCTGATGTACATCAGGTGGAGGCAGGAACCCTCAGGCGAGGCCTCAGGCTGGGTCCCAGCCAGATGCCGAGCCTGTGGAACAGGCTATCCCGGAGCTGATGGAGACATTAGGGAGCGGCCTGGACATTCAGAGGGAGATGTCAGCCACACTCCAGCAGGTCCATAGACGCTTGGAGAAGTCCCAGAGGCTACGGCGCAGGAGATAATGCCGGCAATGCATGGCACTGAGGCCAATACTACGAGGGTGGCGACCGCAGTGGAGAGCCTGGTGCAGGACCTCGGCACCATTGGCGAAGGTGTCCAAGGCGTCGTGCAGTCGGCGACGGCCATAGTTGAGGGTCTTGGCAGAATGTCCGACTCACTGGGGGTTGTGACCCAGTATCAGGCTGACCTTGGGGAGGTTCTGCGGGACATGTCCCGCTCTGAGATGGGAATGGCTGAGGCGCTGTGGAGCGTGTCCCATTCACAGGTGGACATTGCTGAGGCAGTGCAGAGCATGGTCCAGTCACTGAGGAGCATCGTCAAGGGCGTCGACACCACGGTACAGACATTGGGGAACCGCCAGGGATGGCAGAGCCAGATGATGCAGGGGCAGCCAGGGCTCAAACTGGCTGCCCCCCTCCTCCCAAGGTTAACTCCATGGCCCTTTGGGCACCGAGGGGGAGGAGAGGGAGCTGGGTGCCAACCCAGACCCATCTCATGGAGTGGCCAGCTCCCCAAGTTCCACCGCTCTGATGAGGCTGTGTCGCCCAGCCAGCACACATGACTTGCCACCGACAAGTGAGTCGGGGCCTTTCGGTCCCAGAACCACCAGAGGACACCCACCACCTGGGGCATCGGAGGCCACGAGATGAGGTAAGCAGCTTTCTGGCTCCACCTCTGATGTGCACTCTGGGGACACACCTAGACGTAGTGGTAGAGCAAGGAAGGCAAAGCACATCGAGGATCACTGAGGGCACCTGGAGAGGAGGGAGGAGGTGTGGGAGTAGGTAGGGGGTTGGGGTGCATCATCGGGAGAGTCGGGAATTGTTCCCCCCAGAAACACCTTTGTGTACAACTAGTATGATGCCTCTGTCATGTTCTTCCGCAATGTGAGCTGACCTCCGAACGCTTGGCATATCTCTTCAGGCATCCAACCCTCATCATGACACTCACCCATGTGAAGCCATGTCCCATCCTCTGGGTGTTCGAATGTTGGTTGATGTGTGTGTGAGGCGTTGCCTCCCGCAGTGATCAGGCACAGTGTCCAGATATCAAGGTGTGATAGGGATGCTAGGGAATGAGGTGCACAAACTACATGGCCCTCCTACCCATGGGAATTCAATTGGGTTGTGTGAAGTGCTCACTTAACCATGATTGCCAATTCCCGATTAGCAATAGCCTTCAGCTGCATGGCCAGAGGCCTCGGCAGTCTTTCGGGGTTGTGGGTGGTCGTTGGTGCAGACAAGCAGGGACTCAGGTTGCGCTCGAAACGGGTGCATGCGATCCAGGGGCTGTCACGCTGGTGCCCGGCGCAGTTGCCCTTCCAGTGTCCACCCCTCCACACTTCCACAGTGACCCACCCCTGCGGAGGGACCCCCACTCCCAGCAGAGGGTCCCCCAACCCCATCAAGCACTGGGGTGGCAAGCCCATCACCCCTGGCTTTTTGCCTGTGAACAAAGATGGCTACTCTCCTCCTCTGCTCCCACAGAAGCCTTTCCGCCCAGGTTTGCTTGTTTCAAAAGGAGTACTAACCGGCACCAGCGTGACCACTTGCTGGGGAGGCGGCTGAATGACGGGAGGCCGTTGGATAAGGGGTGGCTCTCGTTAATTATAGAGCTTAAGTGGTGATAATTGATTTCTCGCCACGCTACGGTGATAGCCGGATTTCACCTACGGCAGCGGACTGGTTGCATTGCAAACTGTTCGGTGCCTGGCGTGGTTCTCGTTTTGGCCTCTCCCACTATTCACTGGCCTCATTTCGCTCCAGCGATAGCACAACGAGGCTGGAGATTCTCGCCCCACATCTGTGTATTGTGTACAGGTTCTTGTCCCTTTACCCAAGGAAGGATATGAGGGTGGCACAGTAGCACTGTGGTTAGCACTGCTGTTTCACAACGCCAGGGACCCTGGTTCGATTCCTGGCTTGGGTCACTGCACGGAGTCTGCACGTTCTCCCCGTGTCTATGTGGGTCTCTTCCGGTGTTCCGGTTTCCGCACACAAGTCCCAAAAACGTGCCTGTTAGGTGAATTGGACATTCTGTACTCTCCCTCTGTGTACCCGAACAGGCGCTGGAATGTGGCGACTAAGGGATTTTCACAGTAACTTCATTGCAGTGTAAATGTAAGCCTACCCGTGACATTAATAAAGATTATTATATACATGCCACAGAGGGAGTGCAAGGAAGGTTCGCCAGACTGATTCCTGGGATGACAGGATTATCCTATAAGGAGAGATTGAGATGCCTGGGCTTATGGGCCAGGATTCTCCGAGCCCACGCCTGGTCGGATAATCGGCTGAAATCCCCGCCACACCGCTCTGACACCGGGACACGATGCTCCGGCAACCTGGTACCACCCGAGAGCTCGGACACATGGCCGCAGTGGCCATCCTGGTGGGGGGGGGGGGCATCAGACTCCGGGGGAGCCTACACGATGGCCAGGCCCGCAATCGGGGCCTACCGATCGGCGGGTGCGCGCAATCCGGTGGGGGCCTACCTCCTTCTGCGCGAGCCCACTGTGTCGCTACACCATGTTGCGCGGCGCCGGCGTGGAAATGGCCACCATGCACATACGCGGTCCCGCGCCCGCAGTACAGGGCTGCGTATCGGCGCCGGAGCAGCGCGCAGCACTCCGGCGCCATGCTGGCCTCCTAGGGCCCAGTAAATCGCTGGGCCAAGAGGCCCGTTGACGCCGGAGTGAAACACCCCGGTGTTTACGCCAGCGTCAACACTTGGCCGGGATTTTGGAGAATCCCGGCCATGGTCTCTAGAGTTTAGAAGAAAGAGATGTGGGGTGAAATTCTCCGGTATCGGCGCGATGTCCGCCGACTGGCGCCCAAAACGGCGCAAATCAGTCGGGCATCGCGCCGCCCCAAAGGTGCAGAATGCTCCGCATCTTTGGGGGCCGAACCCCAACCTTAAGGGGCTAGGCCGGCGCCGGATGAATTTCCGCACCGCCAGCTGGCGGAAAAGGCCTTTGGTGCCCCGCCAGCTGGCGCAGAAATGACATCTCCGGGCGGCGCATGCGCGGGAGTGTTAGCGGCCGCTGACAGCATTCCTGCGCAGGCTCAGTAGAGGGAGTCTCTTCCGCCTCCGCCATGGTGGAGACCGTGGCGAAGGCGGAAGGAAAAGAGTGCCCCCACGGCACAGGCCCGCCAGCGGATCGGTGGGCCCCGATCGCGGGCCAGACCACCGTGGGGGCACCCCCCGGGACCAGATCGCCCCGCGCCCCCCCCAGGACCCCGAAGCCCGCCCGCGCCGCCTTGTCCCGCCGGTAAGGTAGGTGGTTTAATCTACGCCGGCGGGACAGGCATTTTAGCAGCGGGACTTTAGCAGCGGGCCGGAGAATCGCGGGGGGGGGGGGGCCCACCAACCGGCGCAGTACGATTCCCGCCCCCGCCGAATATCCGGTGCCGGAGAATTCGGCAACCGGCGGGGGCAGAATTCTCGCCAGCCCCCGGTGATTCTCCGACCCGCCGGGGGGTCGGAGAATCTTGCCCGTGATCTCATTGAAACATAAAAAATTCTTACAAACCTGAACAGAGTAGATGCAGGAAGGATGTTTCCCCTGGCTGCAGTCTAGAACCAGGGGACACAGTCTTTAAATAAGAGATAAGTCATTTAAGACTGAAATAGGGAAAATGTCTTCATTCACAAACTTTGGAATTCTATATCCCAGAGGGATGTGGAAGCTCAGTCCTTGAGCATGTTCAAGACAGAGTTCAATAGATTTCTATATATTAATGATATCAAAGGATATGGGGATAATGTGGGAAAATGACACTGTGATAGAAAATCAGTCATGACCTACTTGAATGGTGTTGCAAACTCGAGGGGCTGAATAGCCTAATTCTATTCCTACGGTCCTTTGTTTATTAGTGTGTATTTAGGAGAGAATTCAACTTAGATTGGCAAGCCATTGTCTCCCTTATGGATGACTACAGAATCCCCAAGCAGAACTTCTAGGGGAAGTGTCTCGAGGTGATTAGTACAAATTGCGCAAGGCAACCCCCAAAAAAGAGCTTTACGAAGCTCTGCAACGCAAGGCATACCTCCTCCTTTTCTTAGGAAAAAAACTTGCAACATTCAACGTGAACAGAGGAAGGTTATAAGTGGCACAATTGCAGAAGTTCCCCAAGCATTAACAATGATAAGATGAACTGCCTGTTCTGTGCACGTTCATGCCGATCTTGCATCGGGCTCTTCTGCCATGAGAGGATGCGCAGAGGAAAATGAAGTCACTTCCAGTTTGGATGTACTTGAATGTCGAGGAGTCCACCATCATCGGGAAGAGCACACAGATATAAGAGAAATAGGGGTTAACTTAAAAGAGGAACATCCTGGATCAAGACCTAGGTTAGATGGGAGTTTACACATCACGCTAATTTATGATATTGTACATAGATACTGAACTTGCTTTTGCCAGGCAATAATATAATTCAACACAGTGTAATTGGAGCAGAAAGTCTGAACTGGGTTGAGGTGTGTATTGTTGATTTTGAGTCGATGATCTTAGAGTTTGAGACCAGGGTTGTTGCAACATCTGCCTTTTTCAGACTTACTTAAGGCCAAAGCATGGGCAAAGCGGTCAACAAATGGCCGGATGTCATCTTCAGAGGGACGGCATGGTAGCACAGTGGTTAGCACTGTTTCTTCACAGCGCCAGCGTCCCGGGTTCGATTCCCGCTTGGGTCACTCTCTGTGCGGAGTCTGCACGTTCTTCCTGTATCTATGTGGGTTTCCTCTGGGTGCTCTGGTTTCCTCCCACAAGTCCCGAAAGATGTGCTTGTTCGATGAATTGGACATTCTGAATTCCCCCTCAGTGTACCCGAACAGGCGCCGGAGTGTGGCGACTAGGGGATTTTCACAGTAACTTCATTGCGGTGTCAATGTAAGCCTACTTGTGACAGTAATAAAGATGATTATTATAATCACCGGCAAACAAGAGTAGCTGTTCTGTGATCGTTGTGCGAGCCTTGGGTTTTGCAAAGTCAGAATTTGGCAGTGTCACCCACAGGCTTTAAAGAAAGCATGGAGTTTGTCTCAAAACAAAAATCGGCGCCGACCTGATAGTGGCTCTCATATCACTGTTCCTCCGCTTTTACAAATAAACTTATATTGATTCATGTTTGTGGAAACTATTACAATTCCCATTCATTCTGTAGAATCTTTTGTACCCCTGATCACATAATATGACTGGAAAAGGCTTAAAACTTGTGTTACTTAATATATGCAATTTTAGATTTGCTGAGAAATTGGCTATTTACTGCTGATTTAATTTTTGCAGGGTGACCTTATAATGGGATCACTTCAGTGGCAAATAAAAGATGTCTTTCGTCATATTCTATTGACTCCTACAGCAGGAAGAAGCTCATGTGGAGCTTTAATGCTGTAGATTCGACAGCTCCTTAATGCAGTTTTACTTATTTATATATATATATATATATATACACACACAGGCTGCAGAGGAACAGCATCAGCAGCATAGCAAGGAAGGTAATTTAAATGATAATTCAATATCAGGGAACTTACCCGCTGGCCAGCTAAATCATCCCGCATGTAGCTGAAAGAGACTCTCAAATTTAATCCCCCCTCTCTGCTAAATTAGCTGAATACAAGCAAAGTGGCAGTGGAGTGCTAATATTGGTATCAATGTCCCTGTTTACAGAGGATAAGGAAACAGCCAGGTTTCCCACTCCAGATTGATATCCAGTTACCCACATTGAAAAGTACATGAACATAGATTTTTTTCTTTTAAAAAAAATTTAGACTACCCAATTTTTTTTCCCAATTAAGGGGCAATTTAGCATGGCCAATTCACTTGCCCTGCATATCTTTTTGTGTTGTGGGGGTGAGACCCACGCAGACACGGGGAGAATATGCAAATTCCACATGGACAGTGACCCGGGGCCGGGATCGAACCCGGGTCCTCGGTGCCGTGAGGCAGCAGTGCTAACCACTGCACCACCATGCAGGACGTACATGAAAATAGATGATGCATATAAACAGAGAAAGATGCATGACAAGGGGGCTATTTGGCTCAACGTGTCCTTGCCAGCCTAAAGAGAGTTATCCAGCCTAGGTCCAACTTCCAGCTCTTGCTCTGTAGCCTTGTAGGTCACAGCAAGTGCACATGCAAATATTTTTTAAATGGAGTGACTTCTGCCTGGGGACTCTTTTTAAAAAATATATATTTATTCAAATTTTCAACGATTTTCAACAAAACACTCCAACCAGAAAAAAAAAGAATAAAGCACAAAGCAAGCAAAAATTATACATGAGATTCCAACAAAATACAATAACCCACATTTAACAAATAAACACGCCAGTAAGGAAAATGCCCCACTCTAACCTAAACAAAACAGAAAATCCAAACGCCCCCCTCCCTCCCTGGGTTGCTGCTGCTGTTGACATCCACCTACGAGAAAGTCTAGGAACGGTTGCCACCGCCTGGAGAACCCCTGCACAGACCCTCGCAAGGCAGCTTGATGAACCCTGCCATGTCGTTAATCCAAGCTTCCACGCTTGGAGGCTTCGCATCCCTCCACATTAGTAGGATCCTTCGCCGGGCTACCAGGGGCGCAAAGGCCAGAACACCGGCCTCTTTCGGCTCCTGCACTCCCGGCTCGTCCGCTACCCCAAATAATGCTATCCCCCAGCTCGGCTTGACCCGGGTGTTCACCACTTTGGACATAGTCCTCGCAAAGCCCCTCCAGAATCCCTCCAGTGCCGGGCATGTCCAGAACATGAGGGCGTGATTTGCTGGGCTCCCCGAGCACCTCACACACCTGTCCTCCACCCCAAAAAACCTACTCATCCTCGCCCCCGTCATATGCGCCCTACGGACAACTTTGAGCTGTATTAGGCTGAACCTGGCGCAAGAGGAGGAAGAATTAACCCTACTCAGGGTATCAGCCCACAGATCTTCATCCAGCTCCTCCCCCAGCTCCTCCTCCCACTTACCCTTTAACTCCTCCACCAAGGCCTCCTCCGCCTCCTGCAGTTCCTGATAGATCGCCGAGACCTTGCCTTCTCCGACCCATACACCCGAAATCACCCTGTCCTGAATCCTTCGTGCTGGGAGCAGCGGAAATACCCTCACATGCCATCTCACAGATGCCCTCACTTGCATGTACCTAAAAGCATTCCCGGGAGTTAACCCAAATTTCTCCTCTAGCGCCCCTAGGCTCGCAAAAGTCCCATCGATGAATAGGTCCCCCATTCTTTTAGTCCCAGCCCGCTGCCAGCTCAGAAACCCCCCATCCATCCTACCCGGAACGCACCTGCGGTTCTTGCATATCGGGGACCAGACCGAGGCCCCCACCTCGCCCCTATGTTGCCTCCACTGCCCCCAGATCTTCAGAGTCACCGCCACCACCGGACTTGTGGTGTACCTTGTCGGCGGAAGCGGCAACGGAGCCGTCACCACGCTCCCAGACTCGTACCCACACAAGACACCACCTCCAGCCTTTTCCACTCCTCCCCCTCTCCCTCCATTACCCACTTACAGATCATCACCACATTAGCTGCCCAATAATAGCCACATAGACTCGGCAGCGCCAGCCCCCACCCTGTCCCTGCTACGCTCCAAAAACACCCTCTTCACCCTCGGTGTCTTATTCGCCCATACAAATCCCATTATACTCCTGCTTACCCATTTTAAAAAAGCCTTGGGGATCATAATGGGAAGGCACTGGAACACAAACAGGAACCTCGGGAGGACCGTCATCTTGACCGACTGCACCCTACCCGCCAGGGAGAGTGGCAGCATATCCCATCTCTTGAAGTCCTCCTCCGTCTGTTCCACCAACTGTGTCAAATTGAGCTTGTGCAGGGCCCCAAGCTCCTAGCCATCTGGATCCCCAGGTATCGGAATCTCCTCTCTGCTCTCTTCAGTGGTAGCTTGTCTATCCCCCTTCCCTGGTCCCCCGCATGCACCATAAAGAGCTCACTCTTCCCCACGTTGAGCTTATAGCCCGAGAAGTCCCCAAACTCCCTAAGGATCCGCATAACCTCCGCCATCCCCTCCACTGGGTCTGTAATATATAGCAACAGGTCATCAGCATATAACGACACCCTGTGTTCCTCCCCTCCCCCACCCGGACCAATCCCCTCCAGTTCCTAGACCCCCTCAGTGCCATGGCCAGCAGCTCAATTGCCAATGCAAACAACAAGGGGGATAAGGGACACCCCTGCCTCGTCCCGCGGTACAACCTAAAGTACTCTGACCTCCGCTGGTTCATAGCCACACTCGCCACTGGGGCCCTATATAACAGCCTGACCCATCTTATGAACCCGTCCCCGAACCCAAACCTCCCAAGCACTTCCCAGAGATACTCCCACTCCACCCGATCAAAGGCCTTCTCCGCGTCCATAGCCGCCACTACCTCCGCTTCCCCCTCCACCGAGGGCATCATGATCTCATTTAAGAGCCTCCGCACATTTGTGTTTAATTGCCTACCCTTCACAAACCCCATCTGGTCCTCATGGATCACCCCCGGGACACAGTCCTCAATCCTCGTAGCCAGCACCTTCGCCAACAACTTAGCGTCTACATTGAGGAGCGAAATCGGCCTATACGATCCACATTGCAATGGATCCTTATCCCGCTTCAAAATCAACGAGATCAGCGCCCGGGACATTGTCAGGGGCAGGGCCCCCTCCTCCCTCACCTCATTAAAAGTTCTCACCAGCAACGGGCCCAGCAGGTGAACATACTTTCTGTAAAATTCAACCGGGAACCCATCCGGTCCCGGGGCCTTCCCCGCCTGCATGCTCCCCAATCCTTTAAACAGCTTCTCCAGCCCAATCGGCGGCCCCAAACCAGCCACCTGCTCTTCCCCCATCCTCAGGAACCTCAGTTGATCCAAGAATCGTCACATCCCCCCGCCCCCCCCCGGGGGCTCAGACCTATACAGATCCCCATAGAAGTCCCTAAATGCCTTGTTTATTCTCACCGCACTCCGCATCGTATTCCCCCCTCTATCTCTAATTCCACCAATCTCCCTTGCTGCCTCCCTCTTACGAAGCTGATGTGCCAGCATCCGGCTCGCCTTCTCCCCGTACTCATACACCGCCCCCTGCCTTTTCCTCCACTGCGCCTCTGCTTTTCCCGTGGTCAATAGATCAAATTCCATTTGGCGGTTTCGTCACTCCCTAAGCAGCCCCTCCTCAGGGGCCTCTGCATAGCTCCTGTCCACCCTTAATATCTCCCCCACCAATCTCTCCCTCTCCCTCCTCTCTCTCTTCTCCCTATGGGCCCTAATGGAAATTAGCTCTCCCCTAACCACCGCCTTCAGAGCCTCCCAGACTACCCCTACCTGCACCTCCCCATTATCGTTGGCCTCCATGTATCTTTGAATACACCCCGGATCCGCCCGCTCACCTCCTCATCTGCCAGCAGTCCCACATCGAGGCGCCACAACGGGCGCTGGACCCTCTCCTCCCCCAACTGCAGCTCCACCCAATGCGGGGCGTGATCCGAGATGGCTATAGCCGAATCTTCCGTTCCCTCCACTTTCGGGATTAGTGCCCTACTCATTATAAAGAAATCTATCCGGGAATAGGCTTTATGGACGTGGGAGAAAAAAGAAAACTCTCTGGCCTGGCAAACCTCCACGGAGCCACTCCCCCCGTCTGGTCCATAAACCCCCTAAGCACCTTGGCCGCCGCCGGCCTCTTACCAATCCTGGACCTGGAGCGGTCCAGTGCTGAGTCCAGCACCGTGTTGAAGTCCCCCCCCATTATCAACCTCCCTGCCTCCAGATCCAGGATCCGACCCAACATACGTTTCATAAATCCGGCATTACCCCAATTCGGGGCAAATACGTTCACCAGTACCACCCGCACTCCCTGCAACCTACCGCTCACCATCACGTATCGACCTCCATTATCCACGACAATATTCATTGCCTCAAACGACACCTGCTTCCCCACCAGTATCGCAACCCCTCTATTCTTTGCATCCAGCCCCGAGTGAAAGACCTGCCCTACCCATCCCTTTCTCAGCCTGACCTGATCTGCCACCTTCAAGTGCGTCTCCTGGAGCATGACCATGTCTGCCTTCAGACCCTTTAAGTGCGCGAACACCCGGGCCCTCTTGACCGAACCATTCAGGCCCCTCACATTCCATGTTATCAGCCGGGTCAGGGGGCTACTCGCCACCCCCCCTGCCGACTAGTCATCCCCCTTTTTAGGCCAGCCACGTGCCTGCGCCTTTCGCACCCTCCAGTCCCCCAGGCGGCGGACCCCCGCCCCGACTCCCTCTTCTACCTCCAGCTCCCCTCTGGCCAATACAGCAGCAACCCAGATCCACCCCTCCCCCCCCACACCACCTCCCAGCAGATCACCGTCCAGCCATTTTGCTCCCCCCATTACACTCCCGTAAGTCAGCTGACTCCTGCTGACCCCGGCCCCTCCCACCATTCCAACGACCCCCCAGTGTGGGAATCACCCCCACCTCCCCCTGTCAATCAATGTGCACTCTCCTCCAGCACCACCCTTCCCCACCGGCCCCGCCCCTCCCTTCCATAGCGCGGGAAAAAGCCCACGCTTTCCATCCGAGGCAGCCCCGCCCCCTATGGCGCAGCTCCTTTTTCTGCGACCTCGCCCCAGCTCCCCATCCCTGGGCTTCCAACCCCCCCTTCATCAGCGGGGACCTGCTCCTACAGTACCGGCGCCCACACTCTCTCACAGCCCCCACATCATATAGAACATAGAACATAGAACAATACAGCGCAGTACAGGCCCTTCGGCCCACGATGTTGCACCGAAACAAAAGCCATCTAACCTACACTATGCCATTATCATCCATATGTTTATCCAATAAACTTTTAAATGCCCTCAATGTTGGCGAGTTCACTACTGTAGCAGGTAGGGCATTCCACGGCCTCACTACTCTTTGCGTAAAGAACCTACCTCTGACCTCTGTCCTATATCTATTACCCCTCAGTTTAAAGTTATGTCCCCTCGTGCCAGCCATATCCATCCGCGGGAGAAGGCTCTCACTGTCCACCCTATCCAACCCCCTGATCATTTTGTATGCCTCTATTAAGTCTCCTCTTAACCTTCTTCTCTCCAACGAAAACAACCTCAAGTCCATCAGCCTTTCCTCATAAGATTTTCCCTCCATACCAGGCAACATCCTGGTAAATCTCCTCTGCACCCACTCCAAAGCCTCCACGTCCTTCCTATAATGCGGTGACCAGAACTGTGCACAATACTCCAAATGCGGCCGTACCAGAGTTCTGTACAGCTGCAAAATGACCTCCCGACTCCGGAACTCAATCCCTCTACCAATAAAGGCCAACACTCCATAGGCCTTCTTCACAACCCTATCAACCTGGGTGGCAACTTTCAGGGATCTATGTACATGGACACCTAGATCCCTCTGCTCATCCACACTTTCAAGAACTTTACCATTAGCCAAATATTCCGCATTCCTGTTATTCCTTCCAAAGTGAATCACCTCACACTTCTCTACATTAAACTCCATTTGCCACCTCTCAGCCCAGGTCTGCAGCTTATCTATATCCCTCTGTAACCTGCTACATCCTTCCACACTATCGACAACACCACCGACTTTAGTATCGTCTGCAAATTTACTCACCCACCCTTCTGCGCCTTCCTCTAGGTCATTGATAAAAATGACAAACAGCAACGGCCCCAGAACAGATCCTTGTGGTACTCCACTTGTGACTGTACTCCATTCTGAACATTTCCCATCAACCACCACCCTCTGTCTTCTTTCAGCTAGCCAATTTCTGATCCACATCTCTAAATCACCCTCAATCCCTAGCCTCCTTATTTTTTGCAATAGCCTACCGTGGGGAACCTTATCAAACGCTTTGCTGAAATCCATATACACCACATCAACTGCTCTACCCTCGTCTACCTGTTCAGTCACCTTCTCAAAGAACTCAATAAGGTTTGTGAGGCATGACCTACCCTTCACAAAGCCATGCTGACTATCCCTGATCATATTATTCCTATCTAGATGATTATAAATCTTGTCTCTTATAATCCCCTCCAAGACTTTACCCACTACAGACGTGAGGCTCACCGGTCTATAGTTGCCGGGGTTATCTCTGCTCCCCTTTTTGAACAAAGGGACCACATTTGCTGTCCTCCAGTCCTCTGGCACTATTCCTGTAGCCAATGATGACATAAAAATCAAAGCCAAAGGTCCAGCAATCTCTTCCCTGGCCTCCCAGAGAATCCTAGGATAAATCCCATCAGGTCCCGGGGACTTATCTATTTTCAGCCTGTCCAGAATTGCCAACACCTCTTCCCTACGTACCTCAATGCCATCTATTCTATTAGCCTGGGGCTCAGCATTCTCCTCCACAACATTATCTTTTTCCTGAGTGAATACTGACGAAAAATATTCATTTAGTATCTCGCCTAACTCTTCAGACTCCACACACAATTTCCCATCCCTGTCCTTGACTGGTCCTACTCTTTCCCTAGTCATTCGCTTATTCCTGACATACCTGTAGAAAGCTTTTGGGTTTTCCTTGATCCTTCCTGCCAAATACTTCTCATGTCCCCTCCTTGCTCGTCTTAGCTCTCTCTTTAGATCCTTCCTCGCTACCTTGTAACTATCCATCGCCCCAACCGAAACTTCACACTTCATCTTCACATAGGCCTCCTTCTTCCTCTTAACAAGAGATTCCACTTCCTTGGTAAACCACGGTTCCCTCGCTCGACGCCTTCCTCCCTGTCTGACCGGTACATACTTATCAAGAACACGCAGTAGCTGATCCTTGAACAAGCCCCACTTATCCAGTGTGCCCAACACTTGCAGCCTACTTCTCCACCTTATCCCCCCCAAGTCACGTCTAATGGCATCATAATTGCCCTTCCCCCAGCTATAACTCTTGCCCTGCGGTGTATACTTATCCCTTTCCATCATTAACGTAAACGTCACCGAATTGTGGTCACTGTCCCCAAAGTGCTCTCCTACCTCCACATCCAACACCTGGCCTGGTTCATTACCCAAAACCAAATCCAACGTGGCCTCGCCTCTTGTTGGCCTGTCAACATATTGTTTCAGGAAACCCTCCTGCACACACTGTACAAAAAACGACCCATCTATTGTACTCGAACTATATCTTTTCCAGTCAATATTTGGAAAGTTAAAGTCTCCCATAATAACTACCCTGTTACTTTCGCTCATATCCAGAATCATCTTCGCCATCCTTTCCTCTACATCCCTAGAACTATTAGGAGGCCTATAAAAAACTCCCAACAGGGTGACCTCTCCTTTCCTGTTTCTAACTTCAGCCAATACTACCTCGGAAGAAGAGTCCCCATCTAGCATCCTCTCCGCCACCGTAATACTGCTCTTGACTAGCAGCGCCACACCTCCCCCTCTTTTGCCTCCTTCTCTGAGCTTACTAAAACACCTAAACCCCGGAACCTGTAACATCCATTCCTGTCCCTGCTCTATCCATGTCTCCGAAATGGCCACAACATCGAAGTCCCAGGTACCAACCCATGCTGCCAGTTCCCCTACCTTGTTTCGTATACTCCTGGCATTGAAGTAGACACACTTCAAACCACCTACCTGAACACTGGCCCCCTCCTGCGACGTCAAATCTGTGCTCCTGACCTCTATACTCTCATTCTCCCTTACCCTAAAACTACAATCCAGGTTCCCATGCCCCTGCTGCATCCACTCACCCTTCCCATTTCCCCTCTTCCCAACCTGAAACCAGAAGAGGAACACCCCCAAAATACAGTAAACACCCCCCTACAACAAACCCTCAGTTCGAGTCCAGCTTTTCAGTCTGAATAAAGGTTCACGCCTCATCTCGCGTCTCAAAATAGTGGTGACGGACCTGAAACGTGACCGACAATCGCGCTGACTGCAGCATTCCAAACTTCACACCCTTCCGATGAAGCACCGCCTTGGCCCGATTAAAACCAGCCCTCTTCTTGGCCACCTCCGCACTCGGATCTCCGTATTCTCCCACCTGCTGCTCCGTTCTTTCTTCGCCCATCTCAGGACGCACTCTCTGTCCATAAAGCGGTGGAACCTCACCACTACAGCCCTTGGCGGCTCATTGGCTTTAGGCCTCCTTGCCAGGACTCGATGAGCCCCATCCAGCTCCAGGGGCCTTGGGAAAGCTCCCGCACCCATCAGCATGTTGAGCATTGTAACTACATATGCCCCAGCGTCGGACCCCTCCACTCCTTCAGGGAGACCCAGAATCCGAAGATTCTTTCTCCTCGACCTGTCCTCTAGGTCCTCAAACTTCTCCTGCCACTTCTTGCGTAGCGCCTCCTGTGCCTCCACCTTCACTGCCAGGCCCAAAATCTCGTCCTCGTTCTCTGAGGCCTTCTGCCGCACCTCTCGAATCGCCGCCCTTGGGCCTTCTGGGTCTCCACCAGCTTTTCGATCGACGCCTTCATTGGCGCCAGCATTTCTTCTCTCAGCTCCGCAAAGCAGTTTTTAAGGAACTCTTGCCGCTCCCGCGCCCACTGCGCCCAGGCTGCTTGATCTCCACCTGCCGCCATCTTGCTTTTCCTCCCCCGCTCTCTTCGCTGCTCCAAAACCACTTTTTTGGTCTCTCCACTCCTGGTTCACTCCATACAGTGCTGGGGGAACCTTACTATTACCTTCCCACACTGGGAACCGTCGTACAAGTGCCGCAGGGGCTCCTCAAAAGGGCCTAAAAGTCCATTCTTGGTGGGAGCTGCCGAACGTGTGACCTACCTAGTCATAGGCGCAACCGGAAGTCACCGACTATGCTGTTCTCTGATGGTGCCATAGATCGATGCATGCAGAATGGCTATGTGGGTGAGATTCTGAAAGGAAGATGGTACCATCCCCTGGAATTGTACTCAAGTAAGAGTCAGTGCCCTCGAGAAAACGTGAGGAGAAAATCATACTGGAGAGGAACATTGTTCAGTTTCTTTGAAAGAATTGTCCAATTAGTCCCATTGATCTGCACAATTCCCAGCAAATACTACCTTTTCAAGTTTTAACCAATTGGCTTTAGAATGTAAGAACAATTGTGCAAACTTAGTTATCACCAACTGATGAATCACTTGATGGTTCTATCTGGAGAAATGGTTGAGTAAGTGCATCTTTCATGAGGCAAATGTTACATCGGAGGCATGAAATTTCACGATTCCACCAATTTTCTGGGATCTGGGGCGAAATTCTCCGGAAACGGCGCGATGTCCGCCGACTGGCGCCCAAAATGGCGCAAATCAGATGGGCATCGCGCCGCCCCAAAGGTGCAGAATGCTCCGCATCTTTGGGGGCCGAGCCCCAACTTTAAGGGGCTAGGTCGGCGCCGGACGAATTTCCGCCCCGCCAGCTGGCGGAAAAGGCCTTTGGTGCCCTGCCAGCTGGCGCGGAAATGACATCTCCGGGCGGCGCATGCGCGGGAGCGTCAGCGGCCGCTGACAGCATTCCCGCGCATGCGCAGTGGAGGGAGTCTCTTCTACATCCGCCATGGTGGAGACCGTGGCGAAGGCGAAAGGAAAAGAGTGCCCCCAAGGCACAGGCCCGCCCGCGGATCGGTGGGCCCCGATCGCGGGCCAGGCCACTGTGGGGGCACCCCCCGGGGCCAGATCGCCCCGCGCCCCCCCCAGGACCCTGGAGCCTGCCCGCACTGCCTTGTCCCGCCGGTAAGGTAAGGTTTAATTTACGCTGGTGGGACTGGCATTTTAGCGGTGGGACTTCGGCCCATCCGGGCCGGAGAATCGCGCGGGGGGGCCTGCCAACCGGCGCGGCGCGATTCCCGCCCCCGCCGAATCTCCGGTGCCGGAGACTTCGGCAACCGGCGGGGGCGGGATTCACGCCAGCCCCCGGCGATTCTCCGACCCGGCAGGGGTCGGAGAATCTCGCCCCTGATCTCCTTCTGCTCTATATGATTCTATGTTCAATGTTCCTTTCATTATATTTGTTTATGGGATGTGAGCATCACTGGCAAGGCCAACATTTATTGCCCATCCTTAATTGTGCTTGAGAAGGTCACAGTGAGCCACCTTCTTGAACCACTGCAGTTCAAGTGATGCAGGTCCATCCACCGTGCTCGGGTTCCAGGTTTTTGACTGAGTGACTGTGACGCAGCAGCAATATTGCTCCAACTTTGGATGACATGGAGGTGGACATTGTTCCTGTCCTTCTGCTGCCCCAATCCTTGAACAATCCAATAATTTCCTTATTATGATTACCGAGACAAATGTTTTCTACATCTGCTCTAGTGGGATTTGAACTCATACCTCCAGACGTCTGGATTACTCGTCCTGAAACATTATCCGCTATACTATTTGTTCCCTTCTGTAGAATTCAGTGCAATTTTGATACTTTTTAACTAGCTGTCACTTTCTGAAAGTGTTTTTTGTTTTTAAGGGAAATAGAAAATTCTTGAAAAATCACCCAAATCATTAAAAGCTGTTTAACACGATGAGTTCTTCATTTTCAGCAAGTTGAGCAGTACAGTTCAGCAAAAGACATCAGCCTGATAAAAAAACACTCTGAAACTTCTCTTCAACAGATCACCCTCCTGTCGGCATCTCAGAAACATTTTCAGATAGGTGATTTATTCTTCATCCCATTCTTCAGCTCTGATTCTGCTGACTTAGAACTGCAAATTGTAGCTATAAATTGTGAATCAATTATGTAAAGGAACAAAAAAAAATCCAATGTGGCACTAAAACTCCCTCCGATTGGAGATCTATTGGGCACCATGGTAGCACAGTGGTTTGCACAGTTGCTTCACAGCTCCCAGGTTCAATTCCCGGCTTGGGTCACTGTCTGTGCGGAGTCTGCATGTTCTCCCCGTGTCTGCGTGGGTTTCCTCCGAGTGCTCCGG
This sequence comes from Scyliorhinus torazame, assembly GCF_047496885.1. Taxonomy (NCBI): domain Eukaryota; kingdom Metazoa; phylum Chordata; class Chondrichthyes; order Carcharhiniformes; family Scyliorhinidae; genus Scyliorhinus; species Scyliorhinus torazame. The sequence continues at coordinate 288,454,963 of NC_092711.1, read as the reverse complement.
TTTCCTTCCACAGTCCAAAGATGTGCAGGTTAGGTGGATTGGCCATGCTAAATTGTCCTTAGTGTCCAAAAAGGTTAGGTGGGGTTACTGGGATAAGGGTGGAGGTGTGGGCATAAGTGGGGTGCTCTTTCCAAGGGCCGGTACAGACTCGATGGGCCGAAAGGCCTCTTTCCGCACTGTAAATTCTATGATTGTATTTAGTGAAGAATCCAGGACAGCTGAATCCGAGCTGCTTTGTTAAAAACAAAATTCTGCTTGCATCATGAATTTCTACAAATTGCAACGAGATAATTGCAAATCACTGTCCCAAATCTAAAGTAACACACAAAAATCCAACAAGTGTAAAACAGAAAACACAGGCCAAAATCAATCATTGCATTTCTTGTTAGGCTACAATCATGCTCTCGGAGAAATATGACAGTGGGTTGACTGATTATAATTACATTTCTTATTTGCATTCTGTAAATCCTGACATGACAACTCCATGCATCTGAATCTGCAACAGCAGAAAATGAAAACCCTTATCATTCCTGTTGAATACTGTCGTCATACATTTAGTTGTTCAGCCCTGTCACTGCTGTGTTAATTATTCACTTCAATTTACCCAGATTGTGATTGTTTATTTTTACACTCTAACTGAAGCTGAAACTTTAACCCTCCTAATAAATGGGACCGACAAAAAAAACGACAAAAAAAACCACAACAGTATTATAGCAGGAGAAACACGTCAATGTTCTCCCTAAAGTGAATCAAAAAGGAAGTAGATTTCGGAGGTCAATATATTCCCAAGCTTTTATGCATCCCTAAAAAACAAATAGAAATGAACACCTAAGGTAAATGTTTTAACAACTGTGCCTTTTTTAATGATTCACTGTAGTCCAGATTGACAATTGAGATCTTTGATTGGGTATTAACGAGGCAGTACATGATTGGTGCCTGCCTAAATGCTAGTGTACGGAGCTCAGCTGACTTTGGACAGTCAGTTCATCTCGATAGGACCTGGCTTTGGGACTTCCTCAGAGTGCGGCAGTGGATCTAGAAGGAATTTAGTGTTCCGAGTACAATTTGAAGCTGACCCAATGATTTGCTTTTCTTTGTCAAACTGCCTCAATCTCAAATTGCAGCTTGGTAATAAAATAGTCGGGTGTCACTATAAAAATACAATACCTTTCAAACTGTCAGCTGAGTAATGCAGAGCAGGAACATGCACGGTAGAGGCACTGTAATCAGCTACAGTGTTCTTGGGATAGGGAGATAAAACTGACACGTGTCCCCACCCTTGATTGCAATCCGGTGAGCCTTGCTAGAATAATACATCTGTCTGAAGTTGGGTAGCTCACTCTGATGCGTCATTTAAAAAGAAGTGGATCAGCACTCCATTCTCCAGGCTCAATGGGTGAAATGGCTGCTTATACTGGAGAGCAGTTAGCTCCTGTCAAATCAAACACTCAGCAAATGTTGTCAGATTTAAGAAAGGAATGGAGGGTATCAGATGAAAAAATGATCCTCCAGACTCTGGCGTCATCGCTATTTGCTTATGTTAAGATTAAAAGTCTTTCGTCGAGTGTCAAATCCTTTAACCTAAAAGTGTGTCCTCAGGGTGGTAATAGTCCACGAATGACACAATCGTCCACTTGCATGCTGATAATCATATATCCAAATGATTAATTGGGGATAGATCGAAAATATCAAAACTATTAGTGCGGAAAAAGCAACCAATCAAAATTCAGCAAACAAACTATTTGATTCTCTCAAAGCAACAATACATGAAAGCAGCATAAGACAATCAGATAAATAGTTTCTTCACAATGTTTTCAGACAACATCAAATTCTTCTTCACACATGAGTGTATCAATCACAAATAGAATTTATTTGTACTGCCAATCATGTACTGCCTCGTCAATGCCCAATCAAAGATAACACATGAAAATATTGCACAGTTCCGAAAAAGTTTGGAAACCTGTCCATGAAATTGTTTGTTTAACTTTAGAAATGCCTGTGAGCAACCTTCCCCCCATTTATGTTTACATTACTGCCGGGAACCTAAGGCTGAACTTTGATTTTGCACCCTGACCCTTGTGTGTTGACGATCCCTATATGCTGTGGATAAATTCTGTATTGTAGAAGTTTTGGTTTTCACTAGTTTCCTCCAATACACAGTGCATCAAAACAACTTAGACCACATGACAAACAGGTAAGAAAGGAGTGGAGAAATATAGCTCCTCTGGGCTAATGATATGTAGGTTTGTGAGATTCTTCATTTGAATTGCAGCTTTTAGTCAGCTGTGGGGATTCTATGAATCTTCCATCAAAGTTATGACAGAGAGGTGGAAACCCCCCACAGAAGGGGGCGCAATTCTCCCATCGGGAGTCCCGACGCCGGAGTGAAAACCAGAGTGTTTCACTCCGGTGTCAGAGGCCACTCCCAGCCCCCTATTCTCCACCCCCCACCCCCCCCCCCCCCCCCAAGGGGGCTAGGAGCGGCGGCGCGTCATTTATGCGCGCTGGGCCTGGACGCTGCGTAAAAGCGGCGCCGCGTAAATGACGTCACCCGCGCATGTGCGGGTTGCCGTCCTCCCCGCGGCTGCCCCGCAAGAAGATGTGGGATGGATCTTGCAGGGCGGCGGAGGAAAGAAGGTCCTCCTTCAAAGAGGCCGGCCTGCCGATTGGTGGGCACCAATCGGGGGCCAGACCCCTTTTGAGGCCCCCCCCCGGGGCAGGAATCCCCCCCACAGCCCCCCCCCCCCCCAGCGTTCCCGTGCTGTTCCTGCCGGCAGCGACCAGGGGCGTCATTCTCCGACCCCCCGCCGGGTCGGAGAATCGCTGGGGGCAGCCGTGAATCCCGCCCCCGCCGGTTGCCGAAGTCTCCGGTACCGGATATTCGGCGGGGGCGGGAATCGGGCCGGATGGGCCGAAGTCCCGCCGATAAATTGCCTGTCCCGCCGGCGCAAATTAAAGTACCTATTTACCGGCGGGACAAGGTGGCGTGGGCGGGCTCCGGAGTCCTGGGGGGGTGCGGGGCGATCTGGCCCCGGGGGGTGCCCCCACGGTGGCCTGGCCCGCGATCGGGGCCCACCGATCCACGGGCGGGCCTGTGCCGTGGGGGCACTCTTTCCCTTCCGCCTCCGCCACGGTCTCCAACATGGCGGAGGCGGAAGAGACTCTCTCCACTGCGCATGCGCGGGAAACTGTCAGCGGCCGCTGGCGCTCCCGCGCATGCGCCGCCCGGGGATGTCATTTCCGTGCCAGCTGGCGGGGCAACAAAGGCCATTTCCGCCAGCTGGCGGGGCGGAAATCCCTCCGGCGCCAGCCTAGCCCCTCAATGTTGGGGCTCGGCCCCCAAAGATGCGGAGCATTCCGCACCTTTGGGGCGGCGCGATGCCCGTCTGATTGGCGCTGTTTTGGGCGCCAGTCGGCGGACATCGCGCCGTTTGGGGAGAATTTCACCCCAGGTGTGGATGGCGCCGGCGGAAGCCTGCTGTGTTGGGCAGGCCGCTCATCCCGTCCGGGCTGGAGAATCACTGCTCGTCCGTTACAAACGGCAAGCGGTGATTCTCCCAGCGGCCAGCCGTGTTTCTCGCCGCACCATTTGGGGGGGGAGAATCGCGTGCCGGTGTCGGCGTGTCGTGGTGGGACTCGCGCGGTGCCCGGGCGATTCTCCCACCCGGCGTGGGGGGGAGGGGGGGGGGGAGAATTCCGCCCCCAGTCTTTGAGAAAATCATAGAATTTACAGTCCTTAATGAACTGTGCACAACAACATGAATATTTAGAGAAATAAGTCAATTTTTAAAAAAAACTGCAGCATTTCTCACAAACCATTCAGTGATACTTGTGAGGTATTGATATCATTTGAGATGAGTTTTGTTTTAGCATGAGTGAAGGAAACAAATGTTAATGACGAGGCCACTCTGATACTGATCCAGAACATTGTGGCCAGAATCCCATTAAACATCGAAGATCAGACCATTTGGGGTGAGCTCATTTCAGGCAAAGTCACTGAACATCCATCAGTGGCAGAAACCTACCTGGGCAGTGTTTGACTAGTCATTGCTTCAATCTGACCTTCAGAACCACTGCGGGGAGGAATGGGGGGAAAAGGCAAATTTTCTAATTGTATGAATGTGAGGGGAAAAGGCAAAGTTTTACGGGGTGCTTTCACTAGAGCATCTGCTGAGTACAACAGCACAGTGGTTATGCTATTGGACTAGTAATCCAAGCCAAGACCACTAATGGGAGGCAAGGTAGCACAGTGGTTAGCACTGTTGCATCACAGCGCCAGGGTCCCAGGTTCGATTCCCGCTTGGGTCACTGTCTGTGCGGAGTCTGCACGTTCTCCCCGTGTCTGCGTGGGTTTCCTCCGGGTGCTCCGGTTTCCTCCCACAAGTCCCGAAAGACGCGCTGTTAGGTGAATTGGACATTCTGAATTCTCCCTCTGTGAACCTGAACAGGCGCCAGAATGTGGCGACTTAGGGCTTTTCACAGTAACTTCATTGCAGTGTTAATGTAGGCCTACTTGTGACAATAAAGATTATTATTAATATAATCTGATCATGTGAGTTCAACCCCCACCATGGCAGATTGTAAATTGAATTCAGTTCATTGGATAAATCTGCTATTAAAAACTGGCGAACACAAAGACTGTTTTAAAAACCCGACTGGTTCACCGATGTCTGTCAAGGAAGGAAATCAGCTGCCCGGCCGGGACTGGCCCATGCGTGTATGTGGTTGACTCTATACTGCCCTATGAAATGGCCTAGCAAACCACTAATGCAGCTTACTACCAGTTCTCAAGACTAATTAATTGCTGGACAATACATGCTGGTCCTGTTAGCGATGCCCATGACTGCTGAATGAATTAAAAACAAAATACAAATGAGCTTCGGAGACAGGACATCAAATAAACAAGGTAAATAATTGGAAGCGTTTTAGTGAAGGAAAGAACAAAATTATTTTACTGTAAGCATATTTTTGCAAACTGCTAGATAAGCAATATTACAAATATAAGCTTTCTAGCCTTTTTGTCGTCTGGTGTCAGTTCTGTTGTATATTGCTTGTTAATTTGCTGGTCTGCAATATAAGGTGAATTGCTGTCATTTCTGGCTTGCAACAGGACCCATGATAAACATCAAAAAACACATTCAAGTCCCAGATGGCCTGTGAGCAGTGCTATAGTACATTTATTAGTTTAAAACAAAAAAATGTTCAGAAAAGCAAGTCACCTGAAAGAACAGGAAAAATGGACATACAGAAATATTTGACTACCTGTACTTTGAAATGTTTTTAAAGGTTATTTGATGACATTATTATCTTTACTGGTTATAAATCTTTAGTAAGTGGACTTACGTTGAGAATGCATTGTTTTGCTTCTCACACCGTATTCCCTTGCAATTATTGGGCTCTTCAGAAGCGCTGGTCTCATAGTAAAAGTACAGCTGATTCAGTCCATTTGCAAATGCGAGCAGCACCAGGCAATAAATGAAGAGGAACTTGAGAATATCAAGGAGCATGCGGCCCAGCGAAATCTGTAGTGGTCCCAGGTGAGAGTTCGCAGTGAAAAGCGAGATCAAACGAAGGGAACTGAAGATATTGGCTATTGCAAACAGGGCTTCTGCAATCAGCGTTGGGTGCCACATCTCCCACTCCTCACGGGGGCGTGAGCCATTGTACTTTAAAACAAAGCAAAAGTTAGGGCTGGAAAATCTAATTGACTTTCTGGATGAACTTAGCATTTGACAAACAACAAGGTGTCTCCTGATTATAAGTTTGGAGTTTTGGAAAGTAAAGTCACCTCACAACTGTCTCCTGCCTCCCTGGCCCAGGGAGGAGATGTTTCCTTCATTTTGAGTTTATCCTCAACTTGCAGCAACATAAGTAACAAGCTTGTACATCCCATATCAGCTACATTGCCTCGCAGCCAATGTGGTTGGCTCTAAAATGGACTTCTCCCAGGTTTCCTGGAATTTCATCCAGAAAACTCTAGCCTTCCCTCCTTGCAAAGTGTTCTTCCCACCAGCATTCTCCCATTCTGCTACCCAGCATTCCCCCATTCTGCCACCCAACATTCCACCATTCTGCCACCCAGCATTCCACCATTCTGCCACCCATTATTCCCCCATTCTGCCACCCAGCATTCCCCTATTCTTCCACCCAGTATTCCCCCATTCTGCCACCCAGAATTCCCCAATTCTGCCACCCAGTATTCCCCCATTCTGCCACCCAGTATTCCCCCATTCCGCCACCTAGCATTCCCCCATTCTGCCACCCAACATTCCCCCATTCTGCCACCCAGAATTCCCCAATTCTGCCACCCAGTATTCCCCCATTCTGCCACCCAGCATTCCCCCATTCTGCCACCCAACATTCCCCCATTCTGCCACCCAACATTCCCCCATTCTGCCACCCAGTATTCCCCCATTCTGCCAGCCAGCATTCCCCTATTCTTCCACCCAATATTCCCCCATTCTGCCACCCAACAATCCCCCATTCTGCCACCCAGTATTCCCCCATTCTGCCACCCAGCATTCCCCTATTCTTCCACCCAGCAATACCCCATTCTGCCACCCAGTATTCCCCCATTCTGCCACCCAGCATTCCACCATTCTGCTACCCAGCATTCCCCCATTCTTCCACCCAGTATTCCCCCATTCTGCCACCCAGCATTCACCTATTCTTCCACCCAGTATTCCCCCATTCTGCCACCCAGCATTCCCCCATTCTGCCACCCAGAATTCCCCCATTCTGCCACCCAGTATTCCCCCATTCTGCCACCCAGCATTCCCCCATTCTGCCACCCAGCATTCCCCTATTCTTCAACCCAACATTCCCCCATTCTGCCACCCAGTATTCCCCTATTCTGCCACCCAGCATTCCCCTATTCTGACACCCAATATTCCCCCATTCTGCTACCCAGCATTCTCCCATTCTGCTACCCAGAATTCCCCCATTCTGCCATCCAGCATTCTCCCACTCTGCAATCCAGCATTACCCCTTCTGCCATCCAGTTATTTCCCTATTCCTCCACCCAGCAATCCCCCATTCTGCCACCCAGTATTCCCCCATTCTGCCACCCAGGATTCCCCCGTTCTGCCACCCAGTATTCCCCCTTCTGCCACCCAGTATTCCCCCATTCTGCCACCCAGTATTCTCCCATTCTGCCACCCAGTTTTCCCCCATTCTGCCACGCAGTATTCCCCCATTCTGCCACCCAGCAATCCCCCATTCTGCCACCCAGTATTCGCCCATTCTGCCACCCAGTATTTTCCCATTCTGCCACCCAGTATTTCCCCCATTCTGCCACCCAACATTCCCCCATCCTGCCACCCAGCAATGCCCCATTCTGCCACCCAGTATTCCCCCATTCTGCCACCCAGAATGCCCCCATTCTGCCATCCAGAATTCCCCCATTCTGCAACCCAGCATTCTCCCATTCTGCTACCCAGAATTCCCCCATTCTGCTACCCAGCATTCTCCCATTCTGCTACCCAGAATTCCCCCATTCTGCCATCCAGCATTCTCCCACTCTGCAATCCAGCATTTCCCCTTCTGCCATCCAGTTATTTCCCTATTCCTCCACCCAGCAATCCCCCATTCTGCCACCCAGTATTCCCCCATTCTGCCACCCAGGATTCCCCCGTTCTGCCACCCAGTATTCCCCCATTCTGCCACCCAGTATTCCCCCTTCTGCCACCCAGCAATCCCCCATTCTGCCACCCAGTATTCCCCCATTCTGCCACCCAGTATTCCCCCATTCTGCCACCCAGCATTCCCCCATTCTGCCACCCAGCAATCCCCCATTCTGCCACCCAGTATTCCCCCATTCTGCCACCCAGTATTCCCCCTTCTGCCACCCAGTATTCTCCCATTCTGCCACCCAGTATTCCCCCATTCTGCCACCCAGCAATCCCCCATTCTGCCACCCAGTATTCGCCCATTCTGCCACCCAGTATTCCCCCATTCTGCCACCCAACATTCCCCCATCCTGCCACCCAGAAATCCCCCATTCTGCCACCCAGTATTCTCCCATTCTGCCACCCAGGATTCCCCCATTCTGCTACCCAGAATTCCCCCATTCTGCCATCCAGCATTCTCCCACTCTGCAATCCATCATTCCCCCTTCTGCACCCAGTAATTTCCCTATTCCTCCACCCAGCAATCCCCCATTCTGCCACCCAGTATTCCCCCATTCTGCCACCCAGGATTCCCCCATTCTGCCACCCAGTATTCCCCCTTCTGCCACCCAGCAATCCCCCATTCTGCCACCCAGTATTCTCCCATTCTGCCACCCAACATTCCCCCATTCTGCCACCCAGCAATCCCCCATTCTGCCACCCAGTGTTCTCCCATTCTGCCACCCAGTATTCCCCCATTCTGCCACCCAGTATTCCCCCATTCTGCCACCCAACATTCCCCCATTCTGCCACACAGTATTCTCCCATTCTGCCACCAAGCATTCCCCCATTCTGCCACCCAGTATTCTGCCACCCAGTACTCTCCCATTCAGCCACTCAGCATTCCCCCATCCTGCCACCCAGTATTCCCCCTTCTGCCACCTAGTATTCCCTCTTCTGCCACCCAGTATTCCCCCTTCTGCCACCCAGTATTCCCCCATTCTGCCACGCAGTATTCTCCCTTCTGCCACCCAGTATTCCCCCGTTCTGCCACCCAGTATTCCCCCTTCTGCCACCCAGTATTCCCCCATTCTGCCACGCAGTATTCTCCCATTCTGCCACCAAGCATTCCCCCATTCTGCCACCCAGTATTCTGCCACCCAGTACTCTCCCATTCAGCCACTCAGCATTCCCCCATTCTGCCACCCAGTATTCTCCAATTCTACCACCCAGCATTCCCCCATTCTGCCACCCAGTATTCCCCCATTCTGCCACCCAGTATTCCGCCATTCTACCACCCAGCATTCCCCCATTCTGCCACCCAGTATTCCCCCATTCTGCCACCCAGCATTCCCCCATCTGCCACCCAGCATTCCCCCATTCTGCCACCCTGTATTCCCCCATTCTGCCACCCAGTATTCACCTATTCTTGCACCCAGCATTCCAACCTATGGACCTATGCCCCAAGATCCATCTGGTCCTTTGTTCGTCTTAGCATCCTGCCGCTCACTGTATATTCCCTTGCCTTGTCAGTCTCTCAAAATGTAAAACCTCACACTTTTCCGGGTTAAATTCCATTTTGCCACTGTTCTGTCCATCTGAACAGGCCGTCCATATCATCATGTAATCTAAGGCTTTTCTCCTATTTACCACACCACCAATTCTTGCGACATCTGCAAACTTACTGATCAAACCTCCTGGATTCCGGTGCCAATTCTACACGGCCAATTCTACACGGGAAGAGCATCCATAGCCCTGTTAACTGCACTTACATTCCAAGGTCAACTGTATTTCTATTACCAACTGCTTCACATAGCATGAGCCCTACAGAGAGATGATAAAACTACTGATAGAAGAAGATCAAGTAGCAGTTAAAGCTAGGTCGAAACCCATCTTATTGTCGAGCAGTCCAACGTTCTTCCACTGAAGCTATTAAACTGCTTTTGGAACCAGCGGCTATAATACCCAAGCCTACTAATCTCTAGCTGTACTTCTGACTAACAAAAAGAAAAAGAACAAAACAGGAGAAATACAATTACCTGTAACAGAAACTGTGAAAAAGGCATTTTGCTTTCTTGAATGTAAAAACCCATTGATGTGACACTAATGAGGTAAAACAAGCCTGCTCACGTATCAACAGTAAATTGATGATACTACACTGGCTAGATATTCTTGCTGCAAAATTCAGGTTAGTAGAGCTGGACTTGTATTTAGGAGCAGGTAGGACCCCTCCTCCCCCCCCACCAATTCTTCAGACTATGGATTTGTTTTATTACCAAAATGTCATCCAATCACATGTGAATGTTTATAGTTGGGCCACACTGGGCATAATTTTGGTGAGATTGTTAGCATGGGTGCTGGGAGTATGTGCCTGAAGTATACAGCGCTAGCAGATTCATTGAATTTACAGTGCAGAATGAGGCCATTCGGCCCATCTGCACCGACCCTTGGAAAGAGCACCCGACTTAAGCCCACGCCTCATACCTATCCCTGTAGCCCAGTAACCCCACCTAACCTTTTGGGCACGAATGGGCAATTTAGCATGGCGAATCCATCTTTGGATTGTGGGCGGAAACCGGAGCACCCGGAGGAAACCCACGCAGACATGGGGAGAAAGTGCAAACTCCACACAGTCACCCGAGGCGGGAATTGATGAACCAATGTCCCTGGAGCTGTGTGGTAGCAGTGCTAACCATTGTGCCATCATGCCACCAGTCAATGTGGAGCTTGCTATTTCCAACCACGCCTCTCCAGCGAATGCCTCTCAACCTTGCACAGCTGGACTTGTATTTAGGAGCAGGTTGGACCCCCCCCCTCCACTCTATTTACCCCCCCACTCTCTATTTAAAGTTGAGAGGGAATTGTGTGACATGTGATGAAGGTTTTAGTTCTCACTTCTGCTCAGATCGTGGATCAGGCTCCAAGTCATGTGTGCAATTGTTTCTAACCTCCTTGGTCTGCAGGAAGAAAGGTAAAATGAGCAGCGGCATCACGGAGGAGGACAAGATGCTCCCAAAGGGAGAAGGAGGAAAGGAAAAAAATCTCTTATCAGGAGGCCATGCCCAGCCAGGATCTTCAGGGAGGAACAGTGCGTGTGATACTTTCATTTCGCTGAGGAGGTGCTCAATGAAATTTGCAGCCTATCTGCAGCCTCACAGCAGAGCCAGGTGAGCATTGCCAGTAGCGGTGAGGAATTGTTTTACTCTGGGCTCCTTCCAGACTGGAGGGGCAGGTACTATGTATTACACCTCCCAGTTCACCATCTATTGTACTGTGAGGGAGGTCACAGTGAATACAATTCAGTGAGTTTCATTGGAGTGAAACAGGCAGTGAGGAGATGGTTTTGCCAATATAGTAGGCGTCTCGATTTCCATGTGTCACATGTATATTCAGAGATGTATCACAATCGGAAATAATTCCACGGCTTCAATATCCAGCTGATGTGCAAACATGTCCAATGCGTCAAGTGGCCAATTCTTGATATCCTGACAGCAACCAAGATACCAATATTCTGCACCATCAGCAGCAGAGCCACCATGAGAAACCTGAGGGTGGCTATTGCATGACAAGGGCTATCTGCTGACCCCCTGGCTCATAGTTTTATTGTGCAATCCATGCACACTTGGGGCGACATGCAAATAACAAGAGAGCACTCTAGAGTGGCCCTGCAATGGTCTTCAGAGTGCTTGCACGATGCATCATGGCTTGCTGCATGCTACATAATCTCAGCAACATGTAGGCACAGCTGATACCAGCAGCTATACAGTGAATAGCTGAGAAAGAGGAGGAGAAGGAAGGGGAGGAACGGAGGAGGGAATCAACAAGCCCCCTGTCCTGCCGAACGAATATAATCAGTAATATGAATGAACACAATCCCAATTCCTCATTCAACATCAACACCACACTATCTTTTCCCTGTTACTGACAATAACAGTACCCTCTTGGCCACAATATCAGCATTGGGCAGGTATTGAAAACCACCTTTATAAATTAAATTATCTATTATCTTACACAAAACTCAACTAATCATCCTTGTGCATTCCCTTAGTCTCCAACACGTAACGTTAGTAGCTACTGCATGGCTGGCGGAAGACAGCTGACTTTCACTAAGGGTGACTGCAGATGATCTAGCAAGATGGCCGTGCACAGCTCTGGCCATAGAACACCTGGCTTCTGATTGCATCGCCTCCATGGATGGTAGCAGCTGTCTGGATTGACTGGCTGCAGATAACAGCTGGGACCAGGAAGAGGCACAGCGATGGGAGCATAAATGTTCATTCATATTACCGATCCCATTTGTTCTGGGGAGGACAGCAGGTTTGTTCTCTATGGCGCCAGCGGCATTCCCTCGGGGTGGTGCCTCAGCTGTGTGTTGGGAGGCCAGGTTGCTGGGTAACTTGAAAGTCCCTTTGCAAACTGGCAACAGTCTCAGTTTGTGTGGCAACAAGCTGGACTTCCATGGGAACAGGCTGAGATTCCATGGCCTTACTCTGAGCTTCCACTGAACTTACTCAGATGTTATCTTGCTTCTGCCTGCGGTGTGATGACATCAGCCAAAAAGCACTGCATCATGGCTGGGTCCACTTGGGGTTGGTCACTAGTTCCATGCTGTAAAGGATGGAGATCCTGTGCAAGGACCTGTTCAGGGTTGGTGCCGGACATCCCAATGTTCCTTGACCACAGGACTTCTGGCAAGCCAACTAAAGCACAAGGCACGAAAGAGAAAATTCTGGAAAATCTCAGCAGGTCTGGCAGCATCTGTAGGGAGAGAAAAGAGCTAACTTTTCGAGTCCGATGACTCTTTGTCAAAGCACCTCGGCGGAGGTGGAGGCTTTTATCAAGGAGCACGGACTTGGAATTGATTGAATGGATTTGATTGGGACTCTACTGGAGACAGTTAGGAGGGGTTTGTTTGAGAGAGGTTGCAGTTTGTATCTGTTCTATGTTTAGGATTGAGGGGGCTACGGTTGATGGGGGTAGTGGTCAGGGCAATGGAATGGGGAATATATGGGGCGGAATTCTCCACAATCAGCGCGATGTCCGCCGACCGGCGCCAAAAACGGCACAAATCAGTCCGGCATCGCGCTGCCCCAAAGGTGCAGAATCCTCCGCATCTTGAGCGGCCGAGCCCTAACCTTGAGGGGCTAGGCCCGCACCGGACTGATTTCCGCCCCCCCAGCTGGCGGGAAAGGCCTTTGGTGCCCCGCCAGCTGGCATGAAACTGACTTTGCCGGGCGGCGCATGCGCGGGAGCGTCAGCGGGCACTCACGGCATCCCCGCACATGCGCAGTGGAGGGGGTCTCTTCCGCCACCGCCATGGTAAAGACCGTGGCGAAGGCGGAAGGAAAAGAGTGCCCCCACAGCACAGGCCCGCCCGCGGATCGGTGGGCTCTGATCGCCGGCCAGGCCACCGAAGGGGCACCCCCTGGGGCCAGATCGCCCCGCGCCCCCCCCAGGACCCCGGAGCCCGCCCGCGCCACCTTGTCCCGCCGGTAAGAGAGGTAGTTTAATCCATGCCGGCGGGACAGGCATTCCAGCAGCGGGACATCAGCCCATCCGGGCCAGAGAATCGCCGGGGGGGGGGGGGGGCGCCAACCGCCGCGATTCCCGCCCCCGCCGAATATCCGGTGCGGGGGAATTCGGCAACCAGCGGTGGCGGGATTCACACCAGCCCTCGCCGATTCTCTGACCCGGCGGGGGGTCGGAGAATCTCGCCCATGGTCCCCTGGGGGAGTTTAAGTGTGGTGAGGGTGTTGGGCTTCAGCAATTCATCTGTAGCCAGGATGAGCTGGGAGACATTGGACGGGATTCTCCGAGCCCGTGCCGGATCAGAGAATCGCCAGGGAGCGGGAAATTCCCGCCACGCCACTCCAACGACGGGCTGCCATTCTCCGGCGACCGGATAATCGGCGCCTATCGCACCTGCGCAGTCGCCGCGGCGCCAGTCGGGGGCCGCTGAATGAGGCTCCCGCCGCAATTCTCCGCGGGCGACCAGCCGAACCTCCGCCGAGTTCCACCGAGACCTGCAAGCGTGGCTTCAACCTGGTACCACCCGGCGGGAGGTTGGACCCGCAGCCGCAGTGGACGTCCTGGTTGGGGGCGGGGGGGGGGATCTGACTCCGGGGATGGGGGCTCCACGGGGTCCAGGCCCGCGATCAGAGGCTTCCGATCGGCGGGCACCTGCGATCTAGAGGGAGCCTACGTCCTTCCGCGCAGGCCCGCTGCTAGGTCTCCGACATGTTGCTCTGCGCCAGCGCGGAGATGGCAACCACGTGCATGCGCCGGCGCAGGAAAACGGCCGTCGCGCGCATGGGCGGACCAGCGCCGGCCGTTCAGGGCCGCCTTTCGGCCCCGGAGCAGCGCGCAGCACCCCGGCGCTGTGCTAGCCCCCTGAAGACTGGTGAATTGCTGGGCCAGAAGGCCCGTTGACGCTGGCGTACACCACTCCAGTGTTTACGCCGACGTCAACACTTGGCCGGGATTTCGGAAAATCCCGCTGGAGTGAGGTGGGGAGGAGCGGCTGCGGTTTGTTGGACCTGCTTGAGCAAGGTTCAGTGAGCCTAGCTTATTTGTTTGGTGGGGGGAGAGAAGACGGAATCCTTTTTCTGGAAAAAAAATTTCTGGGTAATGGGGGGGGACGGGGTTGGGAGGGGTGGGGATCTGACTGAGACCAAGAGCTCTTAAGTGTCTTGTCCTAGGTACGGGGTTGGTGGCTGTCTTGGGTGTGTCTTGGGAGGTCCTGGCCCTCCAAGGCCACCACCAGCCGGAGGTGAGGGGGGGTGGGGGGGTTCTCTTCAAGGTTTGTAAATGGTATTTTGTTTGTATGAGTTTGTTTATTTTGAGTTTTGTAAAATGAAAAATATATTTTAAATAAATGGTTGATGAAGATTGGTGGTTCGTGAGTTCAGGGAGTTTGGTTAGTTTATCAGTGGGACTAATAGTTCAGTGGCACTTGAAGATGTGGTCACTGGCCTTGACCACTCGTGTGAGGTCGTTGAACATGCAGCACTGCATCCAGGTTGTTGGCGCGACACTGCTGGAGTTGACCATGACAGAAATCTGCTGCCAATGCCTTCTGATTTGGTTGCTAGCTTCCGGATATGGAGTGAGGTGGGGTGGGATGAGGGGAATGATGGGGGTGTGGGGGGGCGGGGGGGGAGATATCCTTAATTGGATGGTGGCCCTGGAGGCGGCCACTCATTTGCATTTACTGCCATAGGCTCCCAATCCTGACCGAAGCAGATTTGTTTCCTACATGGGGATCTGGCTGTGAGACTCTGCTTGCTGTAATTCACAATCCAGCTCCATGAAAACTCTAATCTTATTGAATGGCCTGAGCTTGAAATTTGGCTGACATTGCTCAAATGCTTAGTGGGCAGCATGGTAGCACAGTGGGTAGCACAGTTGCTTCACAGCTCCAGGGTTCCAGGTTCGATTCCCGGCTTGGGTCACTGTCTGTGCGGAGTCTGCACGTTCTCCCCTTGTTTGCATGGGTTTCCTCCGGGTGCTCCGGTTTCCTCCCCCAGTCCAAAGATGTGCAGGTTAGGTGGACTGGCCATGCTAAATTGCCCTCAGTATCCAAAAAAAAGATTGGGTGGGGTTACTGGGCTACGGGGATAGGGTGGAGGTGTGGGCTTGGATAGGGCTCTCTGTCCAAGGGCCGGTGCTGACACGATGGGCCAAATGGTCTCTTTCTGCACTGTAAATTCTATGATTCTATGAAATGTGAGTGCATTCTCTACATGTCCCCATGTTTTTTGAGGAGAAATGCTTTTGCTCAGCTGAACAATTTGCCATCGGGGTAAATAAGCAGCAGCTGATAGTACAAATTTTCGCCATGCCTTTGCAGCTTTTTGTCACTTTGCCATTGGCAGGGACTGTGGAAAGCATTCAGACTTCATGGGAAATTACAAGAGGAAGACAATAGCTGCCATTCTGTATCCACTGTGAGATTCCCAGCTAGCCCTATTGACTTCCTACTGCAATTTCCCTTGATCAAAGTTATTGCCAAGTGCGGAGGGACCAAATAGAGACTCGTCACTTTTACAATGGGAACTGGAGGAAGATTCAGGCTTGTCTTGCAGCTGAGACGAAGCTGATTGACTGATGCCTCGCCCGTGGCGACTTAGAGAAGGGAAAATGAACAAGAAAAGAAAGCAATTACTTGATATAAAATATAAGCGCCTTAAATGAAAATTGTATTGAATATTCATAAACAAAGCTAATTATAAAACGGTGCCGAAATAACAGTAATTAGAGGGGAATGCCAACACTTGCAAGTAATAAAGATAATGTATAAGCAAAAAGATATGGTTATGTGACTCAAGAATGGCAATAGAACAAAGAACAAAGAAATGTACAGCACAGGAACAGGCCCTTCATGGAACATAGAACAATACAGCGCAGTACAGGCCCTTCGGCCCACGATGTTGCACCGAAACAAAAGCCATCTAACCTACACTATACCATTATCATCCATATGTTTATCCAATAAACTTTTAAATGCCCTCAATGTTGGCGAGTTCACTACTGTAGCAGGTAGGGCATTCCACGGCCTCACTACTCTTTGCGTAAAGAACCTACCTCTGACCTCTGTCCTATATCTATTACCCCTCAGTTTAAAGTTATGTCCCCTCGTGCCAGCCATTTCCATCCGCAGGAGAAGGCTCTCACTGTCCACCCTATTCAGCCCCCTAATCATTTTGTATGCCTCTATTAAGTCTCCTCTTAACCTTCTTCTCTCCAACGAAAACAACCTCAAGTCCATCAGCCTTTCCTCATAAGATTTTCCCTCCATACCAGGCAACATCCTGGTAAATCTCCTCTGCACCCGCTCCAAAGCCTCCACGTCCTTCCTATAATGCGGTGACCAGAACTGGACGCAATACTCCAAATGCGGCCGTACCAGAGTTCTGTACAGCTGCAACATGACCTCCTGACTCCGGAACTCAATCCCTCTACCAATAAAGGCCAACACTCCATAGGCCTTCTTCACCACCCTATCAACCTGGGTGGCAACTTTCAGGGATCTATGTCCATGGACACCTAGATCCCTCTGCTCATCCACACTTTCAAGAACTTTTCCATTAGCCAAATATTCCACATTCCTGTTATTCCTTCCAAAGTGAATCACCTCACACTTCTCTACATTAAACTCCATTTGCCACCTCTCAGCCCAGCTCTGCAGCTTATCTATATCCCTCTGTAACCTGCTACTTCCTTCCACACTATCGACAACACCACCGACTTTAGTATCGTCTGCAAATTTACTCACCCACCCTTCTGCGCCTTCCTCTAGGACAAACAGCAACGGCCCCAGAACAGATCCTTGTGGTACTCCACTTGTGACTGAACTCCATTCTGAACATTTCCCATCAACCACCACCCTCTGTCTTCTTTCAGCTAGCCAATTTCTGATCCACATCTCTAAATCACCATCAAACCCCAGCCTCCGTATTTTCTGCAATAGCCTACCATGGGGAACCTTATCAAACGCTTTGCTGAAATCCATATACACCACACCAACTGCTCTACCCTCGTCTACCTGTTCAGTCACCTTCTCAAAGAACTCGATAAGGTTTGTGAGGCATGACCTACCCTTCACAAAGCCATGCTGACTATCCCTGATCATATTATTCCTATCTAGATGATTATAAATCTTGTCTCTTATAATCCCCTCCAAGACTTTACCCACTACAGACGTGAGGATCACCGGTCTATAGTTGCCGGGGTTGTCTCTGCTCCCCTTTTTGAACAAAGGGACCACATTTGCTATCCTCCAGTCCTCTGGCACTATTCCTGTAGCCAATGATGACATAAAAATCAAAGCCAATGGTCCAGCAATCTCTTCCCTGGCCTCCCAGAGAATCCTAGGATAAATCCCATCAGGTCCTGGGGACTTATCTATTTTCAGCCTGTCCAGAATTGCCAACACCTCTTCCCTACGTACCTCAATGCCATCTAATCTATTTACCTGGAGCTCAGCATTCTCCTCCACAACATTATCTTTTTCCTGAGTGAATACTGACGAAAAATATTCATTTAGTATCTCGCCTATCTCTTCAGACTCTACACACAACTTCGCATCCCTGTCCTTGACTGGTCCTACTCTTTCCCTAGTCATTCGCTTATTCCTGACATACCTATAGAAAACTTTTGGGTTTTCCTTGATCCTTCCTGCCAAATACTTCTCATGTCCCCTCCTTGCTCGTCTTAGCTCTCTCTTTAGATCCTTCCTCGCTACCTTGTAACTATCCATCGCCTCAACTGAAACTTCACACCTCATCTTCACATAGGCCTCCTTCTTCCTCTTAACAAGAGATTCCACTTCTTTGGTAAACCACGGTTCCCTCGCTCGGCACCTTCCTCCCTGCCTGACCGGTACATACTTATCAAGAACACGCAGTAGCTGATCCTTGAACAAGCTCCACTTATCCAGTGTGTCCGACACTTGCAGCCTACTTGTCCACTTTATCCCCCCCAAGTCACGTCTAATGGCATCATAATTGCCCTTCCCCCAGCTATAACTCTTGCCCTGCGGTGTATACTTATCCCTTTCCACCCTTAACGTAAACGTCACCGAATTGTGGTCACTGTCCCCAAAGTGCTCACCTACCTCCAAATCCAACACCTGGCCTGGTTCATTACCCAAAACCAAATCCAATGTGGCCTCGCCTCTTGTTGGCCTGTCAACAAACTGTGTCAGGAAACCCTCCTGCACACACTGTACAAAAAACGACCCATCTATTTTACTCGAACTACATCTTTTCCAGTCAATATTTGGAAAGTTAAAGTCTCCCATAATAACTACCCTGTTACTTTCGCTCTTATCCAGGATCATCCTCGCCATCCTTTCCTCTACATCCCTAGAACTATTTGGAGGCCTATAGAAGACTCCCAACAGTGTGACCTCTCCTTTCATGTTTCTAACCTCAGCCCATACTACCTCGGAAGATGAGTCCCCATCTAGCATCCTCTCCGCCACCGTAATACTGCTCTTGACTAGCAGCGCCACACCTCCCCCTCTTTTGCCTCCTTCTCTGAGCTTACTAAACACCTAAACCCCGGAACCTGCAACATCCATTCCTGTCCCTGCTCTATCCATGTCTCCGAAATGGCCACAACATCGAAGTCCCAGGTACCAACCCATGCTGCCAGTTCCCCTACCTTAGTTCGTATACTCCTGGCATTGAAGTAGACACACTTCAAACCACCTACCTGAACACTGGCCCCCTCCTGCGACGTCAAATCTGAGCTCCTGACCTCTATACTCTCATTCTCCCTTACCCTAAAACTACAATCCAGGTTCCCATGCCCCTGCTGCATTAGTTTAAACCCCCCCAAAGAGCACTAACAAATCTCCCCCCCAGGATATTTGTGCCCCGCAGGTTCAGATGTAGACCATCCTGTCTGTAGAGGTCCCACCTTCCCCAGAAAGAGCCCCAGTTATCCAGAAATCTGAAATCCAAGCCCGTGCTGACCATGCTGCCCGACTAAACTACAATCTTCTACACTTCCTGGGTCCGTATCCCTCTATTCCCATCCTATTCATGTATTTCTCAAGATGCCCCTTAAATGTCACTATCGTCCCTGCTTCCACCACCTCCTCCGGTAGTGAGTTCCAGGCACCCACTACCCTCTGCGTAAAAAACTTGCCTCGTACACCTACTCTAAACCTTGCCCCTCTCACCTTAAACCTATGCCCCCTAGTAATTGACCCCTCTACCCCGGGGAAAAGCCTCTGACTATCCACTCTGTCTATGCCCCTCATAATTTTGTAGACCTCTATCAGGTCGCCCCTCAACCTCCTTCGTTCCAGTGAGAACAAACCGAGTTTATTCAACCGCTCTAGAAAATTCTTGCTCTCTCAATCAGGGATCATAGATCCTATAAGAGTGCATAAATAAAAAACAATAAAGGCGAAATCTGACTTGAATTCACCTGATTTAATCACTGGATTCATGACAGAATTCCCCATTAATGCCATTTGGGGCCGTGGTTTATGCCATCACTGCGGTGGGGCGGGTCTTGATAAAGCTGGCAAGGCCAGTTCCACAGAGATCGAGGCACCCTTTAAAAACAGCACCCCGATCTGCACCTAAAGAAACTCCCCCTCCAGCACCCGGGGGCATTGTCCGGCGTCTCCATTTTCCCTGGGGGATTCACTCGACTGATTCTGTTTTTTACAAACCTGACGTCACGTCACAATCATAGAATTAGTGGCGAGGTTTGAATATTTATTCAGTGAGGGGGATCGTATGGCTGAAGGGGCCTGGGTAATGAGATTAAAAAGTATGCAGACCTATTAAAATTGGGTTCCCATTGTGGGCACGAACCTTGATACGTCACTGGCGAGGGGTGGGGGAAATCGGGAAACGAGATCTCAATGACGAGAATCTCGGTTCCCGATTCTTGCGAGATTTCATGCCCGTGTTACCGTTCACACTGACTGCGGACACAAAACTGCCCTCCAGTTGTTTAATACTCTGAATTCATCAGTTCAAATTGCTTCCATCACAACCGCTTCACCATTTTGCAGAAATATATAACCCAAGATACTGTCTCCTGGCATAGTTCACATTTGGCCGGACACAATTTATAGTTGTACTACGGAATGCTTTTTAATAAAAAAACAGGAAAACAGAACATAATACCAAAAGATTTCATGCAGTTATTATTATAATTTACTTGAAATCCTGTGACAAAACATTGACTGACTACTCACCTTCACATAGGCAACAATCTTCAGTGTGATGGTGGCTAAATACAAGGAATTCATTGCAAAGTCCATCAGGTTCCACCAGTCATGTACATATTCAGTGAACCCACCATCCCACATTTCTTTGATTTCAGCCCATATAAAACCTGGAAAAAGAGATATATTTTGTATCTGTATATCTGGCACGTTTCATTCAGATCATTTTCATTTGATTCACTATTGTTGCCTCCAGTTTTAGTTCCTTCCACTTTTTCAAGCACTTTCCGATGTGTTAATTTGAAGATCTGTTTTCAGCCTGTTCGGTTTGCAAGGTAACGAGGTAAAAGCAGTCAGTCACAAATGGATTTTGATAAAGCGTTTTAAATGTAGATGAGATGATAAAGGGATCAGCATTCAGGTCACTGTATCTTTTGATATTATTAAAAAGCATAGGGAATTCCTGAGCTTTATAAATAGGAGAATTTATTACAAAAATAAAGAGGTTGTGCCTTTTGGAAATCACTGGTTAGGCTTCCAACTCTGGGCACCGCACTTTAGGAAGGGTATTAAGGGCTTGAAGATGGTGCAGAGGACATTTACTGGAATGGTACAGGGGATGAGGGTCTTGAGTCATGGGGAGAGAAGAAGAAATTGAGATTGTTTTCTTGAGAGCACCATATTTAATATGAGGAAATATTTAATAGAGGTATTATAAAATATGAAGGGTTTAGAGAACAGATGGGAAGAAACTGTCCCCAGTGTTGGAGGGTCAATAACTAGACAATACAGACTTAAGAGAGCTGGTAGGTGGGAGAATTTTCTTCACACAGCGAGTTGGGTCAGATGTTACTGTTCAATTGATAATGAGACTAATAACAGGTGCCTTTATTTATGTGTAAATGGTACAACAAAATGTCAGGCGATGAGCAGATGCATGTCTAAATCCAAATACCAATTACAAAATGTGCCACTCCACTATTATCTGTGGAAAAGCAGCATTTCACTCTTGGCCTCAGCTTTGACATATATCGAATACCATGGAGGCGCAGTATTTGTGCAGCAGATACAAACTACATTAACCACAGAAAATAAAGTTGCTATTTCAAGCGTAAGTACACACTTAATCATGTGATAATTTTTCATGCAAAAACAGAAAATACTGGACAATCTCAGCAGGTCTGACAGCATCTGTGGAGAGAAAGGGGAGCTAACGTTTCCACAGCTTGAACATGCTGTCAGACCTGCTGAGATTGTCCAGTATTTTCTGTTTTTGTTTCAGATTCCAGTGTCCACAGTAATTTGCTTTTATGGTCATTTTTAATTGTTGGTTTTCTGGCACTGAAAGCAATCATTGCATGCGCGGAGTCGTGTTCCTTCAGGTATCCATTGTTAGGAGGTCAAAATTAATATTAAATTTAGATTCTGAAAGAAGCATTTTTGTTTACATTTTCTTTTTCTCTTTTTTTCCTCCCTCTTTTAATCCAATCGTTTTTTCCCTCCCCTCTTCCTTTACCTCATTGTACATTGAATTAATCCACACTTATTCACCCCCCTTCTCAATCCTTCCTCTGTTTATTTCTCAGTCTGTCAATTTGACTGGTTCATGAGATACCTGGTTGATTACCCAGTTCGCTCAAGTCGAAATGCTGTTGCCCTGACTGCAATATTAACAGCTTGTGGGGGCAGGACTAATGGCAGGTGCCATTGGCCGCCCTATTTACCAAAATCTGTGAGGTTACCTATCATCTGGAATGCATGACCTGCAAGGGACGTGGAAGCAGATTCAATAGTAACATCCAAAAGGGAATTGGGTACACACTTCAGAAGGCAGAACTTGCTGGGCTATGGGAGAAATGGGCGGGCAAGTAATTGAATGCCTCTTTCAAGGAGACAGTATTTGCATGATAGGCTGAATGTCCTTCTCTGCTGTAAGGCACTATGGTTGAAACAATAACGTGCTAATAGCTCCGAAATGAAGAAGTGTTTGTAAGGAGAGATTTTTTTTTTTTACCTAAAACCCATGGTAATATCATCCACTCGACAACAGTTGGTGGTGGCCCCTGCATGTGAAGGTCAGTCTTGACAATGTGCTGAGAAGCTAACAACAGCAGGAAAAGAAATGTCAGGTAGGAGCCGGTGTGGCAGATAAACTTAATAAAAGGGTTCCTAATGAACAGTCCCAGCCTGCTCTTAGGAGCCACCAAATAAACCACAGAGAGTATTGGAAATAGGAACCCGATGGTAATGCAGGTTAGGAGCTTGACTGCCCAATGTCGACGGCGCCAGCCTGGGAATCCATCATACCATAATGTAGCCAGTAATTGCTGGCAGTTTGGCTGAGCAACAAACTGTGAAGAAAACAAAAAACATTAAAGTTAATGGAATCAGGACAATATTTTTTTTTCTCCATTTGAGCTTCATAAGTCCTCAATTCAAGGTTGTTCTCTCCCCCTGCCCCCTTACGTCATTTGGACCCAAGAGGTTCGCCTGGCAGGGGGGAGGGGTGCAAAAGCGCACCCAGTTCCTCTGTCCACGTAGAAAGGCAGCTGGTCTTGCTCACTGCTTTTCTATGCTGCACAGCTGAGAGCAGTCATTTGGTTTTAAATGGAATCATTGGCACAACACTGGCTTCATCATCCCATGTCACAGCACATTAGTATTACAATTTACTGCATTTTCAATGAGCGCACCATCACACTATTAGGAGCTGCCTGTTTCTAATTAATCCAAGCAAACTCCACCCTATTCCCTGAAATAGTGCAGATGGTTTTCTGTGGTAATAGCTGACCTGTGCCAGGAGAATGGAGAGCAGTGGCCTCCTGGATGTAGTACTAATAAAACACAGCTTCTGATAAACAGGGAACCAAATCGCAAAATGATTGCGGTATTCTACAGTAATGCACAGCCACTGTCACGCAGAGAGGCTAGGGGGTGGTTATATTCTGCTCAGGTGATGGACGTAGATTTACACTGTCCTCATTTTATACCTTCGGTAACTCTGAAGAAAAGTCACACAGACTCGAAACATTGGGTGGGATTCTCTGATTCTGGGGCTAAGTGTTGACGCCGTCGTAAACGCCGTTGCATTTTCCGACGGCATCAAAATGGCCTCAGGATCAGCAATTCTGGCCCCTACAGGTGGCCAGCAGGGCACTGGAGCGACCCACGCCGCTCCAGCTGCCAATCCCGGCATCAGGTGGGCGCCACCGGTCCGCGCATGCGCAGTGGGACCGGCGCGATTTCCGCGCATACGCGCTGCCTCCCTTCTCCGCGCCGGCGCCGCCGCAACATGACATAGGGCGACAGGGGCCGGCGTGGAAGAAAGGAGGCCCCCAGCCCGAGAGACCGGCCTGCCAATCGGTGGGCCCCGAGCGTGGGCCAGGCCACAGCGGAGGCCCCCCCCCCGGGATCGGACCCCATCCTTCTCCCCCACAGGCCGCCCCCGGGCCATTCCACACCAAGGTCCCACCGGGTAAGACCAGGTTAAAACGGCGCCGGCGGGACTCGGGGTTGTCGGAACGGCTGCTCGGCCCATCCCGGGTGGAGAATCGCCGGGGGGGGGGGGGGGGGGGGGCCCATAGAGCGGCCCATGACCGGTGTCACGCCTGCTGCGCTGGTGCCAATGGCGCCGATTCTTTGCAGAGCGGAGAATTGTGTAGGGGCAGCGTGGTGCTATTTGCGCCGGACTCGGCGATTCTCCGGCCCGGCCCTGGGCTGAGAGAATCCCGCCCATTAACTCTATTTTCCCTCTCCACAGGCGCTTCCTGACATTGCTGACTTTTCCCAGCATTTTCAGTTTTTGTTTCAGATTCCAGCATCGCAGGATTTTGATTTTATTAGGTTCAAAGTTCATGCATTATGTGAGGGTGTGGACAGGAGGACCAAGTGTACAAAAACGTCTGTCGTCATTAGTTCACATCAAATGTCATAATTTTAAAAAAGCACTATCACAGCCCTGGATATGCAGGATGATCACCTCATGCTGGGATTATGTCAGGTTTTTTCTGTCAATTTATTTTACTGATTTTACCGCTGCTAGAATGCCTGTCCCGCCGGCGTGGATTAAACCACCTACCTTACTGGCAGAATAAGGCGGCGCGGGCGGGCTCCGGGGTCCTGGGGGGGGGCGCGGGGCGATCTGGCCCCGGGGGGTGCCCCCACGGTGGCCTGGCCCGCGATCAGGGCCCACCGATCCGCGGGCAGTCCTGTGCCGTGGGGGCACTCTTTTCCTTCCGCCTTCGCCACGGTCTCCACCATGGCGGAGGTGGAAGAGACTCCCTCCACAGCGCATGTGCGGGGATGCCGTGAGCGGCCGCTAACGCTCCCGCGCATGCGCCGCCCGGCAATGTCATTTCCGCGGCAGTTGGCGGGGCACCAAAGGCCTTTTCCGCCAGCTGGCGGGGCGGAAATCAGTCCGGCGCGGGCCTAGCCCCGCAAGGTTAGGGCTGGGCGCCCCATGATGCGGAGGATTCCGCACCTTTGGGGCGGCGCGATGCCGGACTGATTTGCGCCGTTTTTGGCGCCGGTCGGCGGACATCGCGCCGATACCGGAGAATTTCGCCCCTTCTTTCCAACATCATGGGCGAAATTCTCCCGAAACGGCGCGATGTCCGCCGACTGGCGCCCAAAACGGCGCCAATCAGACCGGCATCGCGCCGCCCCAAAGGTGCAGAATGCTCCGCATCTTTGGGGGCCGAGCCCCAACATTGAGGCCGACGCCGTAGGAACTTCCGCCCCGCCAGCTGGCAGAAATGGCCTTTGTTGCCCCACCAGCTGGCGCGGAAATGACATCTCCGGGCGGTGCATGCGCGGGAGCGTCAGCGGCCGCTGACAGTTTCCCACGCATGTGCAGTGGAGGGAGTCTCTTCCGCCTCCGCCATGGTGGAGGCCGTGGCGAAGGCGGAAGGGAAAGAGTGCCCCCACGGCACAGGCCCGCCCGCGGATCGGTGGGCCCCGATCGCGGGCCAGGCCACCGTGGGGGCACCCCCCGGGGCCAGATCGCCCCGCGCCCCCCCCAGGACCCCGAACCCACCCACGCCGCCTTGTCCCGCCGTTCAAAAGGTGGTTTAATCCACGCCGGCGGGACAGGCAATTTATCGGCGGGACTTCGGCCCATCCGGGCCGGAGAATCCAGCGGGGGGGGCCCACCAACCGGCGCGGCCCGATTCCCGCCCCCGCCGAATATCCGGTGCCGGAGACTTCGGCAACCGGCGGGGGCGGGATTCACAGCAGCCCCCGGCGATTCTCCAACCCGGCGGGGGGTCGGAGAATGACGCCCGAGGTCAGATGTGGGGATGTTCGCTGATGATTGCACAATGTTCAGCATCATTCATGACTCCTCAGACACTGAAGACAGATTACTACCTGGATGATTGTAAATTGGGAGAGGGGAGTGTGCAGCGGGACCTGGGTGTTCTTGTGCACCAGTCGCTGAAGGTAAGCTTGCAGGTGCAGCAGGCGGTAAAGAAGGCTAATGGTATGTTGGCCTTCATTGTGAGAGGTTTTGAGTATAACCACTGCGCCACATGCCACCCTAAGGCTAATAATAATAACAATTTTATTAGTGTCACAAGTAGGCTTACATTATCACTGCAACGAAGCTACTCTGAAAAGCCCCTGGTCGCCACGTTGTGGCACTTGTTCTGGTACAGAGGGAGAATTCAGAATGTCCAAATTACCTAACAGAACGTCTTTCGGGACTTGTGGGAGGAAACCGGAGCACCCGGAGGAAATGCACGCAGACACAGGGAGAACGTGCAGACTCCAGACAGGCAGTGACCCAAGCCGGGAATCGAACCTGGTACCCTGGAGCTGTGAAGCAACAGTGCTAACCACTTTGCTACCGTGCTGCACTTAATGATTAATAAAAGGACCAGAGGCAACACAGGGAAAACATCTTTATGCAACAAGTGGTTTGGATCTGAAATCCACTGCCTGATTTTACAGAGCTACAGGGAAAAGGTCGAGATGTAGGACTAGCTGAGTTGCTGTTACAGAGACTGGTATAAAGACAAGGAGCTGAATGGCCTCCTTCTGTGCTGTAAACATTCTATGGATGGAATTTAACAGCCCTGTCATGGCGGGGTGGGCCATGAAATGTGACAGGCCATTCAAAGATCGACTGACTTTGGGGGGACTGGAAAATCCGACACGGAACATTAAGCCCAAAGATTCTAGTATGGATACATCGAAGGAAGTTGATGAACACATGAGGAAAAATGATGCTGACAGTTGCCCTGATAATGTGATCCCGAAGGGTGGTAGGATGCTTATGCGGAACATATTCAGCAAAATAGATGAAGTGGGCTGAATGGCCTGCTTTGGTGCTGTAAATTCCATGTAAAGCTGCCAGCAGGGAATAAAAACGCTACACCACATCTCGCATCCTCAGGCAAACATAGCAGATCACACTCTCTCCCCACATTCTCCCTCCTCCCACAGTCCCTCCACCCGCTCACACTCTCCCTACCCCCATCCCCTCACACTCTCTCTCTCTCTCTCTCTCTCTCCAGCCACTCACTTACTCAGATGCCAGTGCAGTCCATTCCTCTGGCCGCCTCACCTGAACCCGTCTCCTCCAGCTGCCTTGCCTCGGCCCTGGAAAGCATCTTCAAAACTTACCTTCCCAATCTTCGGTGCTGGCTGAGCAGTCTTCAGCATTCTTCAGACATAAGTCAGTTGAATGTCCAACAAGTTTGATGGGCCGCTTTGAGTTGGACAGGTCTGCTTTAAATAGAAGGTGGTGGAGCGACGCACTGGTGTTCCCCAGGAGCACTACACCAATGCCTCTCTCTTGTAATTATCCTCGCTCCATCCATTGGATGAACACATTCTATTATCTCCCTCGTACATTTTTAATTTCCCTCCTTGGAGGAGAAGTGAGTCCAGAACACAAGGGAGAGGAGCGAGGGCAGGCTCCCCAATATCTCACGGATGACATTCACAGAAGGTAAGATGCTGGAAATCAAAAAGTCCCAGACCATTTGAGATGGATGGCTCCCAGCTACCTGCTGACGCAATTCAATAAGAAAAACACCCATACATCATACGACACTCAGTCATGTTGATGTGATTTCAGCAGTCACTGAAATAACTTGCAGCATATCTTTCCGTGCCAGAATTAATTAATTGTCTTTCATCTTCCACAAGGCCTTCAAGAGTGCAGCAGCAATTGTTGGAAATCGATGATGATTATTCCCCAGAGGAGAGGTGTTCTTCTGAGGGTACACAATCACAGGAGTCATGCAGACCCTGAGCCAGCTCAGATACTCACACTTTGGTGGGAGCAGTAAGGCAGATCGTTGTGTTTTCACCTGGAAGCTCACCGTTTACAAGTGAACATGAGCATGTGGAGACAGAGACAGCAGTGGAGACCCCACATTAGAGGCCACAGACCTCTCCAAGCTCCATGCTCGGGGGCTGTTGATGAAGAAAAGAATCATTAAGAAGAAGCAATCCAATGTGGAATGAGTCGACAGGCCTTGAAAGCAGACTTTACACAATTGCAGAGGGATTGGAGTTCACGACAAATAGGAGGAGGGTGGTGTCATAGGCCATTGGGATGATGCATTCCTTTGGGATCCGATGTCAAATGAAAATGGTGCGTCAATATTGCAAATTAGTTTAAGGAATAGGTCAATAGAAATGCAGTGGCAAACATTTAAAGGGATATTCCAGAATATACAGAATAGGCATATTCCAATGAGAAAGAAAATTTCCAAGGGGAGGACTCATCATCCGCAGTTAACTAGAAAAGTTAAAGATAGTATCAAACTTAAAAATAAAGCATACAATTACACAAAGATATGTGGCAGAAGATTGCACTGAATATTAAAGAGAGCAAAGAATAACTAAAGGACTAATAAGGAGGGAAAAACTTGAGTACGAGAGAAAGAATATAAAGATAGATAGTGAGAGTTTCTATAGCTATTTAAAAATGAAAAGAGTAAACAAAGTGGATGTTGGTCCTTTGGAAGCGATTCTGGGGAATTCATAATGGAAAATAAGGCAGATGAATTGAACAGGTATATTATCATTGGTCTTCACTATAGAGTATATAAGCAACATCCCAGAAATAGCTGTAAATCAGGAAATAGAAGGGAGGGATGAACACAAGAACATTTCAATCACCAGGGTAGTGGTACTGCTAACATGTCCCCAGCTCCTCATGAACCTCATCCTCAAGTCTTAAAAGAAGTGGCTAATGAGTTAGTCCAGGCATTGGTTTTAATTTTCCAAAATTCCCTGGGTGGGATTCTCCACTCCCTCGCCGGAGTGCCGACGCCATCCCTGCATGCGGCTGTGACACTGCAGCGCACGGTCCCGTCCTCTGCCCGGGGGATGTTGATGGCGGCCCAGGGGAAAGGGGCAGACTCACCTGGGGCTGAGGTAAGACCACCCCTCACACACACACTTGCGCTCAACGTACATGACACCCCCGCACGCTTTGGACACAGCACAAAGGCAGCTTCTGTAGGTGTAACATTGACTTTAATAACCAAAGGAGTTCATGCACCTGCCCTAGCCCCTAAAACTCATCTGTGCCCTGCACCCATGCCAACTCACTCAGTGTCTAATTGTTGGCCTTACGGGCCCTTTGACTACGTCTACGTGGTTCCCCAGACGGTACAGCAGAACTGGAGGTGGACTCCTGTGATTCCTGCCCTCTGACACGGGATCCCTTTGGCGGACGTTTCCTGGGGCGTCCTGGCCTAGATGGGCCAGGCTGCGGCCCGGGCGACTGGGATGGCGAGCTGCCAGCCTGTCCTGCCCGTTGCCCACCCGATGCACCTGGGACGGAAGGGGGGGGGGGGGAGTCCGAGGTGGCGCGGTGTTCCGGGACCTCCCCTACAGGGGGACCCGAGACGGACCACACCACCTCCTCCTCCCTCGGGGTGCCCGATGGCCCCCAGGCCTCTACATGGGTGGGGGATGCGAACGGACTGGCCATCCGACGCCCCCCCCCGACATCTGGCGCTGCCAGTCCTGGAGACCCGTGCTGGTATCGACAGGGGTCTGCAGATTTGCAGCCATGGAGCCCAGGGGATTGGCAAACCCTGTCTGTGACTGTGCGACGCCAGCTCGCACATGGCCAATGGTGCCGATGCCCTCAGCGATGGCCTGCTGAGACTGGGCTATGGCCTGCAGAGACTGGGCTATGGCCTGCTGAGACTGGGCCATGGCCTGCAGAGACTGGGCCATGGCGTTGAGCGCCTCTGCCATCTGGCGCTGGCACTGGCTCATGGCTTCCTGTGACAGGGCAGCCATGTCCTGGGCCACAGACGCCGCCTGCACGGATAGCCCCAGACCTCGCAAGCCGTTCCCCATGCCTGACACCGTCGCACCCATTGCCTCCACCGCGGACGCCATCCGTGCGGTGTCGGCCCGCAGAGGTTAAGGTTAGGGCTGGATTCACTTGGGGATATGGGGGAGGGGGGATATGGGGGATGGGGGATATGGGGAGGGGGATATGGGGGAGGGGGATATGGGGGATATGGGGGAGGGGGATATGGGGAGGGGGGATATGGGGGAGGGGGATATGGGGGAGGGGGGATATGGGGGAGGGGGGATATGGGGGATATGGGGGAGGAGGATATGGGGGATGAGGGGGGATATGGGAGATATGGGGGTGGGGGATATGGGGGATGAGGGGGTTATGGAGGATATGGGGGAGGGGGGATATGGGGATATGGGGGAGGGAAATATGGGTATATGGGGGAGGGGGGATATGGGGGAGGGGGATATGGGGGATATGGGGGAGGGGGGATATGGGGAGGGGGATATGGGGGAGGGGAATAGGGGGGATATGGGGGAGGGGGTATATGGGGGATATGGGCGAGGGGGATATGGGGAGGGGGGATATGGGGGAGGGGGATATGGGGGTATGGGGGAGATGGGGGAGGGGGATATGGGGGAGGGGGAATATGGGGGGATATGGGGGATATGGGGGAGGGGGGATATGGGGGATATAGATATCGGGCAGGGGGGGTGGGGGAGGCTCACCCTGCCTGCTCTGACGAGGTTGTTCACCTTCTTGTGGCACTGGGTGCCTGTCCGTGTTGTCAGGGCCACAGCGGTGACGGCCTCTGCCACCTCCCTCCACAGACGCCGGCTGTGGCGTGGGGCAACTCTGCGGCCGTGACCGGGATACAGGGCCTCCCTCCTCTGCTCCACTGCGTCCAGGAGCGCCTCCACATCGCGTGACTGGAACCTCGGGGCTGAGCGGCGGCCAGCCATCCAGTCGGGTGTTCCGGTCGGGTGTTCCGGTCGGGTGTTCCGGTCGGGTGGGGGGGAGCAGCGCGTTGTTATGAGCCGTCACGCCCTGCGGCGTGTATGACGCTGCACGGCGTGAACCATGTGAGCAAGCGCGGATCCCGTCATGTTGCTGCTAGCCCATTTCGGGCCGGAGACTTCGCGGCGATTTTTGCGGCATGACGCAAGTCGGATTTGCGCCGTTTTTGTGCCGATCGGCGGACTTTGCGCCGATAACGGAGAATTTCGCCCCAGGCTTCCATTTGGTTCATCTCATCTTTCTTCCTACCCTGGTTAGAATTTGATGGTGTTCTACAAAATGGGCCTAGCCCTTCTCATTAATATGTTGAATACATTAAAAACTTACATTTCATGAACACGTCCTGCCATAATTACCTATTATAATGTTCTGTCTTTGCAGTTGCATTGGAAGTGGTGAGATAAATGTGACATACGGGGCGTCATTCTCCGACCCCCCGCCGGGTCGGAGAATGGCCGCTGGCCGCCGTGAATCCCGCCACCGCCGAAGTCTCCGGTACCGGAGATTGGGCGGGGGCGGGAATCGGGCGCGCCGGTTGGCGGGACCCCCCACTCAATTCTCCGGCCCGGATGGGCCAAAGTCCCGCCCAGAAATTGCCTGTCCCGCCAGCTTTGATTTACGCCGGCGGGACCAGGCGGCGTGGGCGGGCTCCGGGGTCATGGGGGGGCGCGGAGCGATCTGACCCCGGTGGGTGCCCCCACGGTGGCCTGGCCCGCGATCGGGGCCCACCGATCCGCGTGCGTGCCTGTGCCGTGGGGGCACTCTTTCCCTTCCGCCTCCGCCACGGCATCCACCATGGCTGACGCACCCGCGCATGCGCCGCATTTACGCGCCAGCTGGCGGGGCACCAAACGCCATTTCCGCCAGCTGGCGGGGCACCAAACGCATTTCCGCCAGCTGGCGGGGCGGAAATCCCTCAGGCGTCGGCCTAGCCCCTCAATGTTGGGGCTCGGCCCCCAAAGATGCAGAGCATTCCGCACCTTTGGGCCGGCGCGATGCCCGTCAGATTGGCGCTGTTTTTGGCGCCAGTCGGCGGACATCGCCCTGTTGGGGGAGAATTTCGCCCACTGTAACCATGAGCGAAATTCTCCTACCCGCCCCGCCACATTTCTGCCCCGACCCGCCGGCGGGATGCTCCGTAACACCGGCCGGTCAATGGGGTTTCCCATTGTGGGGCAGCCCCACGCCGTCGGGAAACCCCCGGGCGCCGGCAGAACGGAGACTCCCGCCGGCGGAGAATGACGCCCCTGATTCATATTAAGAGGCGAGATTCTCCGACCCCCCGCCGGGTCGGAGAATCGCCGGGGGTTGGCGTGAATCCCGCCCCCTCCGGTTGCCTTGCCGAATTCTCCGGCACCGGAGATTCGGCGGGGGCGGGAATCGTGCCGGTTGGCGCCCCCCCCCCCGGCGATTCTCTGGCCTTGATGGGCCGAAGTCCCGCTGCTGGAATACCTGTCCCGCCGGCGTGGATTAAACCACCTCTCTTACCGGAGGGACAAAGCGGCTCTGGCGGGCTCCGGGGTCCTGGGGGGGTGCGTGGGCCGATCTGGCCCCGGGGGGGTGCCCCCACGGTGGCCTGGCCCGTGATCGGGGCCCACCGATCCGCGGGCGGGCCGGTGCCGTGGGGGCATTCTTTTCCTTCCGCCTTCGCCATGGTCTCCACTATGGCGGAGGCAGAAGAGACCCCCCTCCACTGCGCATGCGCGGGGATGCCGTGAGCAGCCGCTGACGCTCCCGCGCATGTGCCACCCGGCAATGTCATTTCAACGCCAGCTGGCGGGGCACCAAAGGCCTTTCCCGCCAGCTGGCGGGGCGGAAATCAGTCCGGCGCGGGCCTAGCCCCTCAAGTTTAGGGCTCGGCCGCTCAAGATGCGGAGGATTCCGCACCTTTGGAGCGGTGCGATGCCGGACTGATTTGCGCCGTTTTTGGCGCCGGTCGGCGGACATCGCGCCGATTACGGAGAATTTCGTCCTAAATTCTGAAGGCAAGCTGGGGTCAAACAGGCATTCTGCTGCAATTCTCTGGCTGAGATGGATCAATGGGAAATCAGAGAGCCTGCCTGGGGCAAACCCAGGAAAGGGCCTTGCCTCACCAGAAACAGGCCAGGGGTTTCTGAGGGGGCCCAGGAGACGCGTAACTGTCTCATGAAAATAAAAATTTGAAATATTTTCCGGGCAGTTTACTAACTGGTCTCCAGCAGTCGTGAGTACTGGTTAGGCCACTCAACGTTTTTATAAAGAGACAGTGCATTCAAGATGCAAGCATCACTCATTTGAACCTAGAATTGGCAATCGTGACCTTGCAAGTGGCATTGGACTCAAACTATTTGGACTATTTTTAGCTTTGTAACAATAACAGACTGCTCCCTCATCCACATAAACATTGCATATCGTGTCGATGAGGTGACAGATGCGTCACTCACACTCCCTTTTAAATGGAGCCTGAATTATGGATACATGCACTGGTTCAATTGTTGTAAACCCTCAAACCCCAATTCACCTGATGGTGAAACCTGGTGTTACCTTAACAATGCACAATTTTATCGGTGACCGGTTAGTATATTTCTTGATTATAAATATATCAAGCTAACTAGGGTCCTGAGATCCCTGTACCACCTGGCACCATGCTTAGAAAGCTTAGGCTGCTTTACATACTGGCAGGTTAGGAATTATTTCCAATGAATTATGTTGTTACGAAGGTGTAATGTCATCCGTTGAAAAAAGATGAAACTTTTTGGAAAGAACATTTTGTGCTAGACAAAGCACGCTGGCCTGCAGCAGATAGTAAGTTGCATTGTCAGGGCCACGAGCCACGTTTTGGAGACGTAGGGTGAGATTTTGCGCCCCCACCCCCACCACGGCATGTTTTGCATCAGCGTAGGTGGCCGCCATTGGATGGCGGCAGCATCATCTGGTCCTGCCACTGTCGACACGTTCTTCCATTGTTCACACCCTCTGTCACCAGGGAACAGGGGTACCCATTGACAGGACTGGAAGATCCTGCCGGTGGGAACAGCATGAAAATCTCATCCACAGAGCTCTCAGAGACAATGGCTAAGGTAAGTTCCAGGTTGAATTCAGAGGGACGTCATGTAACCCAGCTCTTGTGTATAAAATGGACTGAATGAATTTGAACTAACAGACAGAGCCTGCCACAGGGACAGTAGAGGCCCACACATTCTCTCTCTCCCTCTCTGACTTTACTTTTATTACTTGTCCAGGTTTTAACATCTGATACTCTATAAAGTTTATTTTCTTGTGTACGTGCCTGGGGGAGTTGTATGTGGGTTTTTTTGCATTAGTGGGAAGTTGGGACATATTTATATACTTTAAACATTTTTGTTAATAATTTCTGTATCTTTACCCAAGCGGTTTTATTAATAAAACTAACTCCTTACTAATTAACTCAAGGTACTTGGCTGGCTAAATTCTTATGCCCGAGCTGTACAAATTAAGTAAAATTTGAATTGGCAATGACATATTAAAAAAGAACTTCAAACTCTATTGTAACCAACCCAGATGTGGGGCAAAGAGAGGAGTCGGCTCAGTCCTTCTAACCAAGTTGGAACAATGATGGTTAATAAAAGTTTACGGAAGGAGCCAATTATATGATGACTTAAAATGTTGCTTCTGACATGAGCTCACTTATTTAGATTTGCATTAAAGTAAATATGACCATGTCTTACCTCTTTCTGATGGTACTTGATGGCTACCTTTAGTTTGGCAAGATCATGGCATTTTTGGGGATCTAACTCATCACTCTGATCATCTCGGTGGTTCAGTATGATCTCCAGTTCCCTGGAACTTCGAGCCTGATCCAGCAGGTCTTTGGCAAAGTGCTTGCATTGCTGTGACAGCTCTTCGTATTCAGCTTTGAACTCATTCTCCACTTTGCTAAGCTCCTTCAGTTCCCAACCCAGTTGAAAGGCTGTGAGGATCGGGTCTTCGCTTGACAAGGCTATTAACGAAGGGCTGGCAAGGGCACGGTAGATATTCAGCCGTGACCTCGAGTGACGGAGGCTGTCAACCTCTGAACTGGAGACACACTCCACGCAGTTGCACCTGACTTGGTGGGGTCGAGGGATGGAGACTCCTCCGTGTACCAACAGTTTTATAATTTCATAGTTATTGGTGTGCGCAGCAAGCATTATGGGTGTAATATCTGGAGTGAATTCTGAAAACTGGGCATCCATCAGTAAAGGAGGGACCTGTCAAACAGAAAAAAATTAATTAATCAATAGCTATTTTCTCAGAGTATCAAAGCAAATCAAAAAGTAGATTACACAACGGGAAACATTGTAGTCAGCAGACAGAATGGGATTGATTTGGGCTTTTGATGGAGTGCGTGGTTCCAGTGATGAAGTGTCATTATGATTTAGAGGGTTGAGGTTCTGGGACCACAGAGGTCCAAAATATGCTGGCCGATTGCGGGGGGATTCCGCTGCTCCTCCAGAGTAAACAAAAATAATTGAACTCAAACGTTTAGAGGGCCTCTTTTCTTTCATTGCCCAGTTTTCATCTAAAATAGCAATTGGGGTTCATAGGACCCCAATTTCCGTATTGAAAGAGGCCCATCAGCTGAAGTACTTTAGATACTAAGTGTCTGTTTTAAAATGGAACAGATCAGACCAAAACAGAACAGGACTCACCAGATTTTGAGGCTGTTACTACCCCTAATTAGTTTGACTGCATATTCTTCAAATGTTCAATTCAATTCCTTCTCTTTCCACCAAGCAACATTTTTCACTGAAGTATCCAGTCCTTAAAAAGTGGCAACTGAAATTATTTTATTTTAAACATTTATAGACCAAGGTGATTGATTATTTTATGCTGAGTTTGTAAGATTAATTATCCAAAACTGATTAAATATATCCTTACAAATGCTCTCATATTCAATAGGTAATCTCTTGTACACCATCTCTGGTCACGATCTTGAGCAATTGTCATGCACTGCTAAGGGCTGGCAATTCTCTTGTCCTCTCTCATTTGGGGGTAAGTCCAAGATTCATTGCAAGAATGATGATGACACTTCTGAGTACATTGCCTATGCAAGGTTTTTAAAAATGTTATTTGTTCACAGGTGTGAGCATTGCTGGCTAGGCCAGCATTTATTGTCCATACTTAATTGCCCTTGAGAAGCTGATGGTGAGCTGCCTTCTTGAACCCTTGCAGTCCATGTGTGTAGGTACACCCACAGTGCTGTTAGAAAGAGAGTTCCGTGGGCAGCACGGTGGCGCAGTGGGTTAGCACTGCGGCCTCATGGCGCCAGGGTCCCAGGTTCGATCCCGGCTCTGGGTCACTGTCTGTGTGGAGTTTGCACGTTCTCCCCGTGTTTGCGTGGGTTTCACCCCCACAACACAAAGATGTGCAGGGTAGGTGGATTGGCCATGCTAAATTGCCCCTTAATTGGAAAAAATGAATTGGGTACTCTAAAATTAAAAATAAAATAATTTTTTTTTAAAATAATAAAAAAGTTCCAGGATTTTGATCCAGTGAGAGTGAAGGAGTGAAGGAACGGTGATATATTTCCAAGTTGGGTTAGTGAGTGTCTTGGAGAGGTAATTACAGGTAGTTTGCAGATTTGGAAGGTGATATCGAAGGAGCCTTGGTGAGTTGCTGCAATGCATCTTGTAGGTGGCACACACTGCTGCCACGTTATCTTGGTGAGCTACTTGCCACAGATTTGCACCATCTGACATGCTTTTGTAGCCATAGTATTTATATGGCCAGACTAATTCAGTTTCTGGTAATCTCCAGGATATTGCTAGTGAGGGATTCAGTGAAGGCAATGCCATTGAATGTTTTTAAAAATAAATTTCGAATACCCAATTAAGGGGCAATTTAGCGTGGCCGGTTCATCTACCCTGCACATCTTTGGCTTGTGGGGGTGAAACTCACGCAAACACGGGAGAATATGCAAACCCGACATGGACAGTGGCCCAGAGCCGGGATCGAACCTGGGACCTTGGCGTCGTGAGGCAGTAGTGCTACCCACTGTGCCACTATGCTGCCCAATACCATTGAATGTTAAGGTGAGATGGTTAGATTTTCTTTTGTTGGAGATGGTCATTGCCAGGCTGTGGTGAGCCACATATGGCTGTTGTATATATTATTGTATTTACTCACGGCTGTTGTATATATTGTATTTACTCACGGCTGTTGTATATATTATTGTATTTACTCGCTGTTACTGTTGTTGTGTTGATGTTGTTGTTGGCTCCGCCTGTGGCTCCGCCCCTCTGAGAAGGTATATAACCCATCGATCCGGGACAGCCTCTCAGTGCGGGAGAAGCTACTGGGGGGCACTGCCTAGCTGATTAAAACCACAGTTCTTGTTAACTACCGTTTCGACTGGATTGATTGGTGCCACAGACACTTGTGTGGCATAAATGTTTACAATCATTGTACATGGTAATGACATAATTATGCCAACAGTGTATTTGAATGCATGTGTGTCTTCTTTCTGTGTACATGGTTACATATATGAAACCCGAAGACAGATGATAGATGGTAACATGAATGGAAAATCAGGGATGAGGTTTAAACTCTGAAAAAAGTGAGAGGATTAGCTCTTTTGTGTTTCAGTTAAGTATTCGACTTCTTTTCGAAGAATCAAATTCTGTTCCCACCAACTTGCTGAGTTATTATGTGGACTGTCCAATAGAAGTGCCTGAATCCTAGACCTGTAATGCTGAACTGCCAATGCTAAGATTCGGCTTGATCAAAATCTATTACTTGAACAATGTGTTATAATTGTACTATATGTTCTATGTACTGGATATATATGTTTATAGTCAATGCTATTGCTATTTCAGTTTTATTTCACTTAATTTTGTTTCTCTATCCTACTCTTCCCTTTCCTTCTTTCTATATTTCACTTGACATTTCTTTTTATCACTTTTCACCTTTCAGCAAAACCTACTTTCAAAAAAGGCAGATAGTATTACTGACCACTTTCGCATCAGTGGTGTGAAACATACCGGAATGTTTGCCAGAAGATTAAGTAAACAAGCGTCGAGAGAAGTAGAATGTAACAATAATAATCACCATGGATTTCGAAAAGGAAACTTAATTAACCTTATTGAATTATTTGAATAACAGAAAGCGGAGACAAAGACGGAGACAATGGATGTGATGGATTTTCAAATAAACGTGGAATAGTGATCTATAAATTACTAAAAGTAATAACACACGCTAATAAGGTGAGTAAGAGTGCAAACAGTGTAATAGGGTTCATTTCTAGAGAAGTAGAATACAAAAGCCGGAACATCATGCTAAATTTGCATACAACCCTGGTTAGCTCACATTTGGAGTGCTGTGCTGGTCTCCGAATGAAAAAAGAATTGTGATGTACTGCAGAAAGGGGAGGAAAGATTTACTAGTTACTGCAAACAAGGGGGTGCGACTATTAGAAAGGTGAAGAAGGCTGGAAGTTTTGCTCTAGAAAAGAAAAGATGCAGAAGGGAATTGATGAAATCTCTGAAATTATTAGCAAAATAAGAACAAAAGAATCTAAGAAATAGAAGCAGGAGCCTGCTCTGCCATTCAGTGTGATTTTGGCTGATCTCTGCCTCAATTCACTTTCCTGCCTTATTACCTGCGAGTCCAAACATCTGTCTATCGCGGCCTTGAGTATAATTAGTGATAAAACATTCACATCCCTCTGGGGTAAAAAAAAAAGTTTCAAAAACTCATAAGCCTTTGAATGAAGAACTTTCCTCATCTCGGTCCTAAATGATTGGTCCTTCAGCCTGAAAATTTGCCCCCATGTTCTAGATTCTCCAGCCTGTAAAAATAACCTTTCAGTGCTTACCCTGTCAACGGATTGGTTAGGATAAATGTGGAGAAACTGCTTCCTTCAGTATTAGTCCACAAAAAGGAAACGCAGATATAAAATAGCCACTAAGAGATCAAAATATCATTTTGAGGGAACACCTTTACACAGAAGGTGGGAAGAAAATGGAGTTCTCCAAGGGCCAATGTGGTTTAGTTACCATAGGGATTGAAGAGCCCAGGTTGAGGCTTACTGGGAGAGAGGTGCAAAATATTCACATCTGAAAAAAGACAAGAACAACTGGGCTAACTGTGAACAGAGAGTAATATCAAATGGAGGCGATGAGGTCTCGCCGACTGGCTGGATAGCCAGTGAGAGCCCCGTGTCACCTCTTTTAGGAAAGGCCCACTGTATTAGGTGCCACTCAGGCACTTAACTGGTCAGCTCAGTATCATCCCCAGGATTATAAGGATCCGGGGGGGGGGGCAAAGACAGGAGTTAACTCCCAGTGGGCTCCTCCTTCCCAGTTCCTTGATGTGTGGCAATAAGGAACCCCATATGGAAGCCCACAAACAACACACTCCCCATCCCATTATAATCTTCCAATAATAAACCCAAACAGAGTTGGCAGCCGAGTCACATAACAAGCTAGGTGAGATCATTTGAGGATGATCGTGAGCTGTGGACCACTCCAGGGAGATGCCACATGAGAAGTCACATAACAATCACCTGAAAATTGATGTTGAGCTCATTGAAGAGCAAGTGGCAATTCTGTGTATGCTTTGCAGATAAGTCAATAGGAAAACTGAAGTTCTAACGACTGCTACCAGCCTGGTATTTTGCGAAACGTTGCTTGATTTAAATTTTTATTCATGGCTAAAAGATTATACTAAGCAGGAAGATGCACATTTACATTTTCACCATTGATTTGAATGCGGCTTTGCTTTAGCAGCAAGATAGAAAGACCATATGTCATGTTCCTAACTAA
This sequence comes from Scyliorhinus torazame, assembly GCF_047496885.1. Classification (NCBI taxonomy): domain Eukaryota; kingdom Metazoa; phylum Chordata; class Chondrichthyes; order Carcharhiniformes; family Scyliorhinidae; genus Scyliorhinus; species Scyliorhinus torazame. The sequence continues at coordinate 288,415,606 of NC_092711.1, read as the reverse complement.
TCCTCTTCCTAGTCAGGCTGAACCATTCATTACATATGCTCAGTGAAGAGGCAACCAAATCCACATGCTCACAAAAGAGAAGCAGTTGAAATTTGCTCTCTATTGCTCTCAGGATATTACATTTGGAGGATGAATGGAGTTGGAACATTGTCATTTGCCTCTGGGAATTTGGTCTGAAAATTTGTACCCAGGTTCACTCATCTGGTTATAAAGATGAGTGAGTTGAAATCAATCTAATTCCTAGTTCAACTATCACATAAAAGCTAAGCATAATTCATCATTAATTATCATTTAATTGGAATTCCTCTTCAGAAAGACAACTGCCATTTCTTTTATAAGCACATTCTACCTATGAACATATGGTGGAGCAGGAGCAGGCCAGTTGGCCCCTCAAGCCTGCTCCACCATTCAATAAAATCATGGCTGATCTGATTGTAACATCAACCCCACATTCCTGCCTACCTGAAAACTGTTCAGCCCTTTGTTTGTCATAATATACATCTATGTATATAATGGAGTGCAGACAGGCAGTGATTGACACACAGGATCACCAGTAAGCACACAGAACAGAGCAGCCAACCACCAGACAGGACACGACCACTATAAAGCCAGAGGGCACCAGTTTTCCCGCTCTCTCGGGACCCAGCCTCTGGGACAGTCAGAGTTAGTGAGCTGGCCAGTGCAAACACCATGTGGTAGCTAGTAAGTCTGGTTAGGCTAGTATCCAGTCAAATCAGCATAGTGTCAACCCACAGTTGAACATGTATAATAGTTTAGATGTTAAATAAAATCGTGTTGCATCTTATCAAGTGTTGGAGGTCTGTCTCTCGCTACACTGCATCAAGTGCAGTGCACATCGACCCAGCCTACCCAACACATCATTGTTATTCAAGAATCTGTGTAGATCTACCTTAAAGACTGCTTTACTCCTTCCCTAATAGCACTGTGGGTGTACCTACACCACATAGACTGCAATGGTTCAAGAAAGCAGCTCACCCCCATCTCCTCAAGGTCAATTAGGGATGGCCACTGAATGTTGGCCAAGGCAGCAAAGCCCACATCCCTTGAATGAATTTTAAAAAAAATCTAAAGACTCTGCGTGAGATTTTCTAGGATATTGGCAAAGTACAATGTTGGGCAAGAAAAATGGCATTGAGGCCACCAACGGCAATGGCAAATTTTTACGCCATATAGTATGGCACTCAGTGTTAAAAGACATACAGGGGTCCAACGATGTACGGCGGGCGACCTCTGAATCGCCTCCCTCACCATCAACCCAGTGAGTCGATGGTATGGGTGCCATATTTAAAGGTTGCCCAAGCGCGCAGCGCAAACATAAGGAAACATTCTTCACCCAGGTGAAACCCCCTGGAACCATCCTGGAATCAAACTGGAATCGCCCTGGCTCAACCCCCTCCCCCGAGCACTGCACTCACCTCCGAGCGCCCCTCTGAGTACTGCTCGACAGATGCACGTCTTCTGAGACCAGTCGTTCTTTGCACTGTTCTGACATCATGCTGCCATCGATGCATTTTTGGATGTGGGGTATGATTCCGGTATATGGACCCGATAATATGTTAATGTATTTCAATGAGGTTTCTGACATTGAATGGTAGAAAACACTATCCGCCACTGGCAGGGGGAGGGGATGATTACTTCCTGCTTTTACATCGAAGTGAGAAGTAACTTTGACCTTGCGATATTTTTCACTCTTGCCACCAAACTCAACAGACATGAACGGGAGCAAATAAATCCTTGCTTCTGCTTCCACTGCCATTTGAGAAGCTGTACCACTAAAGACTCATGATCCTCAGAGAAAAGAAATTCTCCTCATCTCTGTCTTAAAAGGGCAACTCCTTATTTTGAAACACCGACCCCAGTACAACCAAAGGACCATAAACAAGAGTAATGACATACCGATGTCACACAGGAGGGAGAAATGTTTACTCTGGATCTCAAGTGAATAAGTAATCTGTTGGTAAACTCCTTCAAAATTAACTAGAATATATGAGTTTATAATAGCAATTTAAGGTTATGTAGGTAAACATGGAAACTAGGAGCAGGAGTAGGCCATTCAGCCCTTCGGGCCTGTTCCATACAAATAGAGATCATCAAATGTTGATGGGACTTGATAATGATCTTTGCTGGAAATATCATCTGTGAAAATGAACCGGTTCATATTAGATAATAGAGGTATGAACATAGATTGATCTTGCGGTGTTTTACCCAACATTCTTTATTGGGTGACCTGTGAACTTTGAAGAACATTTCCTCAGGTGACTGACAGCTGAGTTAGAATGCATAAGAGGATGGATTGTACAAGGTCTGCAAGTTTGGTAAGTGTCTTTTTCTCATTCCATCCCTCCTTACAGCTTAGTTCTTCCTGAACTCAATTTCCTTGATCGTGTCAAATGGGTTTGGAAAGTGAAAGTTTTCCTATCTTTCCTCAATAACGACATCCCAAAGTAGAAAGTTCACCATCAAGTAAGTAACTCTATCACAGATATCAATCAATGTACAAAAATTGCAACAAATTCTTCAAGCTTGGGTGAGTTTCAGTGAACCTTTGTCTCAGTATGTGAATCACAGGAATGTATTTCTGCTCATAAGGAGGAACTGTATTGATTCAGCAGTCAGCGACACCCAAGCTTCAATTCACATGTGTGCACATTCTTTTTTTTTCTTGAAATGAAAATGAAAATCGCTTATTGTCACAAGTAGGCTTCAATGAAGTTACTGTGAAAAGCACCTAGTCGCCACAATCCGCCGCCTGTTCGGGGAGGCTGGTACGGCTGGTTCTTCACTTATGAAACACCATTTTGTTGGCGTAATGCGGTTACTTCTATGGAATAAATCCTTTTTACTGTATTGCATTCATATTGAAGCAGATTTGTTTGAATATTAAGCAATAAATGTTAAAAAGCAGAATATGCAGGTCAGCAAACGGTGTAGCACCGTCAATATGATGCGAGGCAGGTTGAGGTAATGTCAATTGAAGGCTTTATTAAGCAGAACTTTATCCCCAGCAGCATGGTTACAGAATGCAACTGCTGAGGGAAATGGAGGGAAAAACTGGGTTCTTATACCGGCATTTCTGGGTGGAGTCCAGTAGGTGGCAGATCCTATCAGGACCTGGCATCCCTCCACCAATAGCCTGTCGACATGTGGTGTACCGTATTACCCCTAATACATACCACCACAAACGGCTCCCCGGTAGTCTGGAGTATTTACTCCAAATACGCAGAGCCACTTTATCTAAAAATAGAGCTCCTTGAATTTTGGAGGTTAAAATTTAAAAAAAGAATGTTCGTTACAGACTATGTATCAAATAGAACAGAAGGAGCAGTTCATAGTAAAGCCATGATTCAATCAGAGTTTCAATTATATTAAATTACAGAAGCAAAAATATCATTAACAGTCTTGAAATCTATCCAATATGCCAATTATCTTTGTATGATATATTCATTTTGCATTGTTGACAGAAGACATCAGGGCTCACAACAAAATTAGATCATAGATCTTAGAATTTACAGTGCAGAAGGAGGCCATTCGGGCCATCAAGTCTGCACCGGCTCTTGGAAAGAGCACCCAAGGTTAACACCGCCACTCTATCCCCATAACCCAGTAGCCCCACCCAACACTAAGGGCAATTTTGGACACTAAGGGCAATTTATCATGGCCAATCCACCTAACCTGCATATCTTTGGACTGTGGGAGGAAACCGGAGCACCGGGAGGAAACCCACGCACACACGGGGAGGATGTGCAGACGCCGCAGAGACAGTGACCCAAGCCGGAATCGAACCTGGAGCTGTGAAGCAATTGTGCTATCCACAAGGCTACCCTGCTGCCCCGTTACACCTGTGAATCTTATTCTTGCTCATATTCACACTAAAGGATTTATGATCACTGCCGAATTGATTAGTCGGAAATAATGATCACTAGAAACTATAACAATAATATTAATGGACTTAAATTGCTGATAAAAAAATTCAAAATTATGTGTCTGGAGTTCCTCTGGTCAACTTTGTTGCAAAATTGCAGATGCATTCTGAAGGAAATTCTTCATCCTTTCACTAAATGGTAAAGAACAAAACTTTGCACATGCATTTATTTTTAAAAAAATTTTTTTTTTAATGTTTTGATTCTCCATTTTCACATTTTCCTTCAAAGTTTACACCCCACCCACAAACAGTAAACGGTAACAAATACAAAATCAATCCCCTTAACAATACCAATGATCCCATCCTCCCACCACCCCAAACAACGGCCCACCTGTCAATATATGCATCCAATAAACCATACCCTCCCACGGTGGGAACAGAAAACAAAGGGGAAAAAGAAAAAGGAGTCCGGGACCACCCATGGTCACCATTGACCTATAGAGTCCACTCCCCCTCCCCCCCTACACTCAACGCCCTCCAATCTCTGAAAGAGTACCGTACATGATACCCAAGAGTTGTACCCACCCCCCAGTCTCCAACTCCTCCTGTCCACTGCCTCTTGTAAAACTCCTCCTCCCAACCTCGGTTCCTTTCCCCCAACTTTCCACCACGGCTAGACCACTCGGGCCCTGTTCTGCCAGGCTCCAATGGCCGCAGCCCCTCCCCCCACCTCACTCCCTTCACTGGCCGGCTTAAACCAACCAGCGTGGAGGCCCCCGCCCGGGTCCCTTTCCCCCTTGCCCGGCCCTAGGAAAGCCCAGAGATCCCCTTTTAGCACACAAACCCCACATATCCACCTGCACCCCAAAGAGCCCTCATTTCGAGTGAAAGTCCCATCACTTCCTTTGTCCAAATATATACAACATTGGCTCCTTTAGCCCATACACCCGCACGCAGTGAAACAAAAAAGAAGAAAATACAGTCATGAGGTTACATCGGTACATGGCCATTTCTCAATTTCTCAGTTCTGCCACAGTCCTTCTGCCTTCGCAAACTCCTCCGCTGCTTCCGCCGTTCCAAAATAAAAGTCCCTGAGCTTGTAAGTCACCCTAAGCTTAGCTGGATATACAATGCCGCACTGCATCTTGCTAATGTACAGTGCCCTCTTCACCCAGTTGGAGGCAGCCCGCCTCCTCGCCAGCTCCACCGTAAAGTCCTGGTATACACGAATACCAGCTCCAACCCACTGCACCACCCGCTTCTGCTTGGCCCAGCTCAGGACCTTCTCCTTCACACTGTACCTACGGAAGCACAGAGTCACTACCCTTGGCGGCTCACTCGCCTTTGGTACAGGCCTCCACGACTGATGAGCCCGATCCAGTTCATATCGAGAGAGATCCTCTCCCTCCCCCAATAGTTTCGCCAGCATCGCGGCAAAATACTCAGTCAGCCTCGGTCCTTCAACTCCTTCGGGCAGCCCCACAATCCTCAAATTCTGTCGCCTGGATCTGTTTTCCAGGTCATCCATTTTTCCTCGCAGATCCTTGTTAATGTCCATCACCTTCCGCATCTCCGTCCCCATCGAGGCAAGTTGATCACCGTGCTGCAATACCGTCTCCTCCACTTCCTTCAGCGCCTCCCCTTGCTCTCGCATCTCAGCCACTGCGCTCGCCACCGGGGAAATTGCCTCCTCCACCAGCACACTGAAAACCTCTCTCATCTCCTTCCTCATTGTCTCCATGTATTTTGTAAATTGCCTTTCGAATTCCACAGCCATCACCTTAGTTATTTCTTCAGCCGTAAGCAATGCGGCCTCCCCTGGTGCTCCAGCCTCCATTTTCCTTGGTGACCCCGTGGTGACCTTTCCACTCCCCGAAGGACCTTCAGCTGTTTTCCTTCCGGATGGGTCTTTTGCTCACCCTCGACATTTTTCTTCACTGTGCCTTCACTCTGCCGCCTCTGTGCCTTCTCCCTGCTTTTGCCGCCTCCGTGGAGCCTGGGACTGGGCTTAAAGCCCTGAAAATGCAGTTCCCGAACGGGAGCCCTCCATTGTGCGGCTGCCTCCCGCCCGCCGTCACCGGAAGTCCCAGCACATGCATTTATAATGTTACTACACAATGCAGGCAGAGGAAATTTGTAATCCGCACTCATCAATAATATTTAAACAATATGACCAATAAAGATTAAAATGAATCAAAGGAGTAAAATGGGACTCAGTTAATTCACTTCTGCCTTTCAGCGAAAGAACTGTCTGCTGTGGCTGACTCTTAACTGCTCTCTGAAGCAGCCAGTGAGCCATTCAGTTGCGTCAAACCACTGCAAAGATATGCAGCCGTTCAAACAGGCAGCCCAGCTTCAGTTTCTCAAGGCAACCGAGATTGAGACAGAAATGCCAGCTTTGCCAACATGCTGAGAATGCATTTCAAAAATACCCGAGCAGGTGATTTTTCTTCTTTGCTGCTTTCTCCTGTGAATTTCTTGGGCTGGGTTTTCAAATGCAGGTGGGTCTGGAACCCAGCGCTGGCGTGAATTCGCTGGCATCAGGGAGGAAACTTGCGCCTCCAAGAGATGCTCAGCACCACTAACAGGATACTGAGCCTGCCTCCTGCCCAATTAGGGCACTTACATTCAAAAATAGCATTGTGAGGCAGAGGGTTGGGACTCAGAATTCATCCGGCAGTCAGGTTCTTGATCCTGCTTTGAAAGGCTGACCTCTTGTGCGCAACAGGTACAGCAAAATCCAAAATATATTTCTAAGTGAAGGCTTATGATTAAACTACACGTAGCACGCAGGAAAATATCTTCTGGCAGATTTATTTTTAGTTTAACTCTGCATTTAACTCAAGTTATATATGACTGTAAAGTGCTTGATATGCAGGGAGCAAATTTGGGCTCCATTGTGCCATTATTTTCAATAAGAAGCAGGAACATAAAAGATCTAATTCCCACACTCCACTGACAGCTTAGCCATGTTCACTGTCATTTTGGCTCACGTGTATTCAGATCATTATGGCAGCTGTTTAAGTAGTGTTAGGAAAACAAAGGTAGTTTTAAAGGATTTGTGATAACCCTCGTGAGAATCACGGGTGATCACTAATCGATCGCTCATGGGGCTCACGGAGCACGGGTTCTCGTGACAGCGGGCGCAGGCCCTCCCAGCTGGGACTTGTTAGTGAGCCCTTTAAATGCTGCTCGTGGACCCAGACTGGGAGTTCTGATAATCCCGGGCAGGTACATTTGTGTTGTCACAGCAGCGGCTTTACCTTGTGAGGTAAAAGAATCCTGTTAAACTTTCTTCTTCATGTCTCCTGGATTATTACCTTGACAACGAGAATCAAGTACTCAATTCTGGACAGACTTCCTTCAAAACTCCGGCAGGGACCGGTAGCCTCCTGGGATGGCCACTTACAAAGGAAAACATGGCCACTTGCAAAGAATCACGGGAAATATGGCCAATGCAGGATCCAGCCGAACTCAGAGCTTAAGTGTATATTTGCCACTAGATAACCAGACACTAGCGAAACCTCCAGTCGATTTGCATTCTAATGGCCCATTTCCCCAGAACAAAAGACTTGTGCTCAGGTATCAGATACAGATCCAGACTCATTGGCGCCACTCCCTTCACCCAGGAAGCCCAAGGTCAATGACCGCTCAGGACACGCCCAGCCATCAAGGCTTTAGTGTGAATATGAACAAGAATAAGATTCACAGGTGTAACGGGGCAGCACGGTAGCCTTGTGGATAGCACAATTGCTTCGCAGCTCCAGGGTCCCAGGTTCGATTCCGGCTTGGGTCACTGTCTGTGCGGAGTCTGCCCATCCTCCCCGTGTGTGCGTGGGTTTCCTCCGGGTGCTCCGGTTTCCTCCCACAGTCCAAAGATATGCAGGTTAGGTGGATTGGCCATGATAAATTGCCCTTAGTGTCCAAAATTGCCCTTAGAACATAGAACATAGAACATAGAACAATACAGCGCAGTACAGGCCCTTCGGCCCACAATGTTGCACCGAAACAAAAGCCATCCAACCTACACTATGCCATTATCATCCATATGTTTATCCAATAAACTTTTAAATGCCCTCAATGTTGGCGAGTTCACCACTGTAGCAGGTAGGGCATTCCACGGCCTCACTACTCTTTGCGTAAAGAACCTACCTCTGACCTCTGTCCTATATCTATTACCCCTCAGTTTAAAGTTATGTCCCCTCGTGCCAGCCATATCCATCCGCGGGAGAAGGCTCTCACTGTCCACCCTATCCAACCCCCTGATCATTTTGTATGCCTCTATTAAGTCTCCTCTTAACCTTCTTCTCTCCAACGAAAACAACCTCAAGTCCATCAGCCTTTCCTCATAAGATTTTCCCTCCATACCAGGCAACATCCTGGTAAATCTCCTCTGCACCCGCTCCAAAGCCTCCACGTCCTTCCTATAATGCGGTGACCAGAACTGTACGCAATACTCCAAATGCGGCCGTACCAGAGTTCTGTACAGCTGCAACATGACCTCCCGACTCCGGAACTCAATCCCTCTACCAATAAAGGCCAACACTCCATAGGCCTTCTTCACAACCCTATCAACCTGGGTGGCAACTTTCAGGGATCTATGTACATGGACACCTAGATCCCTCTGCTCATCCACACTTTCAAGAACTTTACCATTAGCCAAATATTCCGCATTCCTGTTATTCCTTCCAAAGTGAATCACCTCACACTTCTCTACATTAAACTCCATTTGCCACCTCTCGGCCCAGCTCTGCAGCTTATCTATATCCCTCTGTAATCTGCTACATCCTTCCACACTATCGACAACACCACCGACTTTAGTATCGTCTGCAAATTTACTCACCCACCCTTCTGCGCCTTCCTCTAGGTCATTGATAAAAATGACAAACAGCAACGGCCCCAGAACAGATCCTTGTGGTACTCCACTTGTGACTGTACTCCATTCTGAACATTTCCCATCAACCACCACCCTCTGTCTTCTTTCAGCTAGCCAATTTCTGATCCACATCTCTAAATCACCCTCAATCCCCAGCCTCCGTATTTTTTCCAATAGCCTACCGTGGGGAACCTTATCAAACGCTTTGCTGAAATCCATATACACCACATCAACTGCTCTACCCTCGTCTACCTGTTCAGTCACCTTCTCAAAGAACTCAATAAGGTTTGTGAGGCATGACCTACCCTTCACAAAGCCATGCTGACTATCCCTGATCATATTATTCCTATCTAGATGATTATAAATCTTGTCTCTTATAATCCCCTCCAAGACTTTACCCACTACAGACGTGAGGCTCACCGGCCTATAGTTGCCGGGGTTGTCTCTGCTCCCCTTTTTGAACAAAGGGACCACATTTGCTGTCCTCCAGTCCTCTGGCACTATTCCTGTAGCCAATGATGACATAAAAATCAAAGCCAAAGGTCCAGCAATCTCTTCCCTGGCCTCCCATAGAATCCTAGGATAAATCCCATCAGGTCCCGGGGACTTATCTATTTTCAGCCTGTCCAGAATTGCCAACACCTCTTCCCTACGTACCTCAATGCCATCTATTCTATTAGCCTGGGGCTCAGCATTCTCCTCCACAACATTATCTTTTTCCTGAGTGAATACTGACGAAAAATATTCATTTAGTATCTCGCCTATCTCTTCAGACTCCACACACAATTTCCCATCCCTGTCCTTGACTGGTCCTACTCTTTCCCTAGTCATTCGCTTATTCCTGACATACCTATAGAAAGCTTTTGGGTTTTCCTTGATCCTTCCTGCCAAATACTTCTCATGTCCCCTCCTTGCTCGTCTTAGCTCTCTCTTTAGATCCTTCCTCGCTACCTTGTAACTATCCATCGCCCCAACCGAAACTTCACACTTCATCTTCACATAGGCCTCCTTCTTCCTCTTAACAAGAGATTCCACTTCCTTGGTAAACCACGGTTCCCTCGCTCGACGCCTTCCTCCCTGTCTGACCGATACATACTTATCAAGAACACGCAGTAGCTGATCCTTGAACAAGCCCCACTTATCCAGTGTGCCCAACACTTGCAGCCTACTTCTCCACCTTATCCCCCCCAAGTCACGTCTAATGGCATCATAATTGCCCTTCCCCCAGCTATAACTCTTGCCCTGCGGTGTATACTTATCCCTTTCCATCATTAACGTTAACGCCACCGAATTGTGGTCACTGTCCCCAAAGTGCTCTCCTACCTCCAAATCCAACACCTGGCCTGGTTCATTACCCAAAACCAAATCCAACGTGGCCTCGCATCTTGTTGGACTGTCAACATATTGTTTCAGGAAACCCTCCTGCACACACTGTACAAAAAACGACCCATCTATTGTACTCGAACTATATCTTTTCCAGTCAATATTTGGAAAGTTAAAATCTCCCATAATAACTACCCTGTTACTTTCGCTCATATCCAGAATCATCTTCGCCATCCTTTCCTCTACATCCCTAGAACTATTAGGAGGCCTATAAAAAACTCCCAACAGGGTGACCTCTCCTTTCCTGTTTCTAACTTCAGCCCATACTACCTCGGCAGAAGAGTCCCCATCTAGCATCCTCTCCGCCACCGTAATACTGCTCTTGACTAGCAGCGCCACACCTCCCCCTCTTTTGCCTCCTTCTCTGAGCTTACTAAAACACCTAAACCCCGGAACCTGCAACATCCATTCCTGTCCCTGCTCTATCCATGTCTCTGAAATGGCCACAACATCGATGTCCCAGGTACCAACCCACGCTGCCAGTTCCCCTACCTTGTTTCGTATACTCCTGGCATTGAAGTAGACACACTTCAAACCACCTACCTGAACACTGGCCCCCTCCTGCGACGTCAAATCTGTGCTCCTGACCTCTATACTCTCATTCTCCCTTACCCTAAAACTACAATCCAGGTTCCCATGCCCCTGCTGCATTAGTTTAAACCCCCCCCAAAGAGCACTAACAAATCTCCCCCCCAGGATATTTGTGCCCCTCAGGTTCAGATGTAGACCATCCTGTCTGTAGAGGTCCCACCTTCCCCAGAAAGAGCCCCAGTTATCCAAAAATCTGAATCCCTCCCGCCTGCACCATCCCTGTAGCCACGTGTTTAAATGCTCTCTCTCCTTATTCCTCATCTCACTATCACGTGGCACGGGCAACAACCCAGAGATAACAACTCTGTTTGTTCTAGTTCTGAGCTTCCATCCTAGCTCCCTGAAAGCCTGCCTGACATCCTTGTCCCCTTTCCTACCTATGTCGTTGGTGCCAATGTGGACCACGACTTGGGGCTGCTCCCCCTCCCCCCTAAGGACCCGGAAAACACGATCCGAGACATCACGTACCCTTGCACCTGGGAGGCAACATACCAAACGTGAGTCTCTCACGCTCCCACAAAATCTCCTATCTGTGCCCCTGACTATAGAGTCCCCAATTACTAATGCTCTGCTCCTCTCCCCCCTTCCCTTCTGAGCAACAGGGACAGACTCCGTGCCAGAGGCCCGTACCCCATGGAATTAGTGTTGCGTGGGGCTCCTGGGTTATGGGGATAGAGTGGCGGTGTTAACCTTGGGTAGGGTGCTCTTTCCAAGAGCCGGTGCAGACTCGATGGGCCGAATGGCCTCCTTCTGCACTGTAAATTCAATGATAAAACTAACTAACTGGTTTTGGGGTCTTTGATCGATATCCAGCTAAACCTTGTGGTGGCATCATCTGATACTTGGCAACTCATATTAGTGTGAATATGAACAAGAATAAGATTCACAGGTGTAACGGGGCAGCACGGTAGCCTTGTGGATAGCACAATTGCTTCACAGCTCCAGGGTCCCAGATTCGATTCCGGCTTGGATCACTGTCTGTGCGGAGTCTGCACATCCTCCCCATGTGTGCGTGGGTTTCCTCCGGGTGCTCCGGTTTCCTCCCACAATCCAAAGATGTGCAGGTTAGGTGGATTGGCCATGATAAATTGCCCTTAGTGTCCACAATTGCCCTTAGTGTTGGGTGGGGTTACTGGGATAGGGTGGAGGTGTTGACCTTGGGTAGGTTGCTCTTTCCAAGAGCTGGTGCAGACTCGATGGGCCGAATGGCCTCCTTCTGCACTGTAAATTCAATGATAAAACTATGATAAAACTAACTAACTGGTTTTTGGGTCTTTGATCGATATCCAGCTAAACCTTGTGGTGGCATCATCTGATACCTGGCGACTCTGAAAGCAATATCATCATTAATAACTGTCATATTAGTATCCAGTTAAAAAGAGCAACATTATTGGCGTCTCCGAGCCAAATTGGCAACAGACCGGAGTGTGAGGATAAACCGGAAATGCCTCTATTCGGAAAACTCAAAACATATGGTGCGGCGTAGAGGACTGGCCCCACTATAGTGAAAGAATGCACTATTTTTATCGTGCTAATGACATAGAAGGTGAGGACTGACACATGGTAACCCTCCTGACTACTTGTGGAACCTGCCATTCGCCATCATTAAGAGTTTGATGTACCCAACAGCCCCAGACTTAAAAAACTTTAACAAACTTGTAGAGTTAGTGGCAAACCACTATGACCCAAGACCATTGAGAAATATCCACCGTTACAGATTTAACAAGGCTGGAAGGACCCCTGGATAATCCGTGACGGAATTCCGGAAAAGGCTCAGGAAATGGGCGGCACAGTAGCACAATGGTTAGCACAGTTGCTTCACAGCTCGAGGGTCCGATGTTCGATTCCTGGCTTGGATCACTGACTGTGCGGAGTTTGCATGTTCTCCCCATGTCTGTGTGCGTTTCGTCCGGGTGCTCCGGGAAAAAGTCTCTGACTATCCACCCTGTCTATGCCCCTAATTTTGTAGACCTCTATCAGATCACCTCTCAACCTCCGTCGTTCCAGTGAGAACAAACCGAGTTTATTCAACTCCTCCTCATAGCTAATGCCCTCCATACCAGACAACATCCTGGTAAATCTCTTCTGCACCCTCTCTAAAGCCTCCACATCCTACTGGTAGTGTGGCGACCAGAATTGAACACTCCAAGTGTGGCCTAACTAAGGTTCTATACAGCTGCAACATGACTTGCCAATTCTTATACTCAATATGCCTTCTTGACTACCTTCTCCACCTGTGTTGCCCCTTTCAGTGACCTGTGGACCTGTACACCTAGATCTCTCTGACTGTCAATAGTCTTGAGGGTTCTACCATTCACTGTATATTCCCTACCTGCATTAGACCTTTCAAATGCATTACCTCAAATTTGTCCAGATTAAACTCCATCTGCCATCTCTCCACCCAAGTCTCCAAACAATCTAAATCCTGCTGTATCCTCTGACAGTCCTCATCGCCATCTGCAATTCCACCAACCTTTGTGTCGTCCGCAAACTTACTAATCAGACCAGTTACATTTTCCTCCAAATCATTTATATATACTACGAACAGCAAAGGTCCCAGCACTGATCCCTGCGGAACACCACTAGTCACAGCCCTCCAATCAGAAAAGCACCTTGCCATTGCTACTCTCTGCCTTCTATGACCTAGCCAGTTCTGTATCCATCTTGCCAGCTCACCTCTGATCCCGTGTGACTTCACCTTTTGTACCAGTCTGCCATGAGGGATCTTGTCAAAGGCCTCACTGAAGTCCATATGGACAACATCCACTGCCCTACCTGCATCAATCATCTTTGTGACCTCCTCAAAAAACTCTATCAGGTTAGTGAGACACGATCTCCCCTTCACAAAACCTTGCTGCCTCTCGCAAATACATCCATTTGCTTCCAAATGGGAGTAGATCCTGTCTCGAAGAATTCTCTCCAGTAATTTCCTTACCACTGACGTAAGGCTCACCGGGCTGCTGTTCCTTGGATTATCCTTGCTACCCTTCTTAAACAAAGGAACAACATTGGCTATTCTCCAGTCCTCCGGGACATCACCTGAAGACAGTGAGGATCCAAAGATTTTTGTCAGGGCCTCAGCAATTTCCTCTCTTGTCTCCTTCAGTATTCTGGGGTAGATCCCAGCAGGCCCTGGGGACTTAAAGCGCCACCATTATTGGGGCAACTTTGTTTGCAATGATGTGGTTTAGTTACATTGTCCCTGATTCTGGAAGTGAGTATAACTGCATGCTGTGGGCCAGTACTGGCTTTGGCTTGTTCCCTGAACAGCACGCATTTTGCCTATTCCTATAACTTTGTCTTGGCTATGCCCTTTGACAGTGCTTGCAATAGTTCATCATCTGGCATCCGCAACTTTCCGAAGCATGTTCACTGGCATTCTTGGGGCCATCATTGTGTTTCCTTGACCGCTGGATTATGTGAATTGAGCTCCGATAATGTAATGGACTATTTGACATCTTACTTACATAAGCAATCTCAGTTGAGGAATGGCCACTGTTAGGCGAGGGCCCTTCCCCTAACCGGAGGACATTGCTGTCTGACCCCCCCTTGTAGCTCCTGTGTTCCTTTTTCTGCATTTTCCAGTGATAGAGCTATATTGATGGCTTTTTTTAAATCCAGGTTGAGTTCCACCACTATGGTTTTTGGTGTTGTCAGGTTGTTTATTCCACATTCCAATCTGTCTCGCAACATCTTGTTCAGGGATGGTTCAGATTCATAATGTTCTGCCAATTTTCATAATCTGGCCAAAACTTCAGTGACACGTACCCCTGGGGTGCTCTGTTAAAGCGATATCGCTGGAGTATAACAGAGGGTTTCAGATCTTACCAAGTCTAACTCATTAAAAGTCTTCGAGTAAGGGGCAGCTGGATAGGTCAGACTTTTTATCACGCTGAATGTCAGGGCCTGCATGCTGTTAGTAAGATCACTTTCTGCTTGTCAACTCCCTCAATAAGTAACGCGTATGCTCTGTGTATTGGACCCAGGCTTCTCTGCATACATCATAGGGTTTAAGTTTACTGAAGAGAGGCATTTTTCTTCTTACGGAGAAGCCGCTGTTCTCAACAATGAAGGTTGCTCAGAGAATAAAAACTGGACACCAATGTAATGATCTCGCCAAGACCAGTCCTCGGACACAATAACCTTTTATTTATATAATGAAAAAGGTAGTAGCCATGGCTTACAGTGCACAAGTCCGAGCCCTCGACCTACAGAATACCGGCCCACGTTGAAAGCAGTGGTTTTAAATTTCCACTGCCCGTTTCCCATTGGGCAAACTCTGCCCACTCAATAAGGAAGTTCATACTTCACAAAACCCATCAGGAGATATTTGATGACCCCCAATGACCTTTGTGATCACCATAACAGTTGCTGAGCAACTGAAGTCGCTTGTGAGATAGAAAAGCGTTTAAGTTTAATTTTAGCTGGATATATTGCAGTTGGAGACAGGACAATGGAGAATGAACATCTCTCAACTCCTCCAGGTGATGCTATACAGGTCAGGGGAGTTGCAACAATGCAAGCTTCCTAAGGAAAATGTTTCAGCCCAGATAACCAGGGAATTGGACAGACAGTATGCCTAAAATGACTGGTGTTAAAAGAACAGAAAGGACAGCACAGTAGCTAGAACTGTTGCTTCACAACTCCAGGGTCCCAGGTTCGATTCCTGGCTTGGGTCACTGTCTGCGCGGAGTCTGCATGTTTTCCCCGTGTCTGCTTGGGTTTCCTCTGGGTGATCCGGTTCCTCCCACAGTCCAAAGATGTGCAGGTTAGGTGGATTGGCCATGCTAAATTGCCCTCAGGTTCGGTGGGGTTCCTGGGTTACAGGGATAGGGGGAAGGTGTGGGCTTAAGTAGGGTGTTCTTTCCATGGGCTGGTACAGACTCGATGGGCCAAATGGCCTCCTTCTGCACTGTAAATTCCATGATCTATGATCTATGAACAGAGACTAAGGTATTTAATAGAAGAGTTCAAGGAAGAGTAAACAAAGTGTTCTGCGTTAAACAGACAATTTCAGAAACTAGATTTAAAGTGGGAGAGCAGACTTCAGAGGTAAATAAAATTTTTGATGCCATTTTTCCTCGAGTCTGCGAATTGAGAGTTCAGCAATTATGAGTGGTTTTCACAGTAGTCATGACAAAGAAATCCTAAAGATGTTGGTGTAATTCCTCGACTAGATTCACTGGTAAGAGTGGGGGGAAGCTTTGTTTCAAAGAGTCATTTGGAAAATATGGACTGGAGTTTAAAATGCAAACAGCTAAAGGAAAGCATTATTGTGAGAGAAGATGTTAAAGTATGTTTTTGGGAATGGAATTTGGAAATTCTCATGTGACAATCATCTGGGGGATTTTTGGGGAGTGCTCCACAGACACTAATTTGGGTTATGAGCAGAGGGTGTCTATTTCACCGTAGTCATCTTGTGTGCTTAAAAAGGATGCTCTGCGTTACTGAGACCATTATAGCTTAAGGTGTACTTTGTAATCCATGTTGATCTTAAAATCTGTGTGTAATTGTTAGAAGAGTATTGGTGAAATATAGGAGTATTGTATAATAATCCAACCTTTCATGTTTAATCATTTTTTTTATTGTTGCTCAAACTAATTTGTGGTTCGGTAATTCTGTTCCTCCATGTTATGGTCTTTTGAGCCAGGGCTCCATTCTGGGATCTTCCCATCCAGTTACAACATCAATTGGGATTGTAACATTAGACTTGTTGCATGTGCTCATTAGGGCTCCAACATGTGTTTGAGCACCTCCTATTGGAGCCAGTTCAGGTAATTCTGAAAGACACACGAGCCTCTGGCTTTTGGCAAATGCTGTGAACTTTCTTCTTTTTTAAAAAAATGTATTTTATTCAAAAAAAAAATTTCGGCCAAACAAAACAGCACAAAATGTTTTCCCTTTTTACAACAGTAAAACAATATAAATAATAGTGACCGTTTTTAAACAAATAAATAAATAATATATAAACTAAATGGCAACTGCCATAACAAAATATTAACTCTCCCAAATAATAA
Organism: Scyliorhinus torazame; assembly: GCF_047496885.1. Lineage (NCBI taxonomy): Eukaryota > Metazoa > Chordata > Chondrichthyes > Carcharhiniformes > Scyliorhinidae > Scyliorhinus > Scyliorhinus torazame. The sequence continues at coordinate 288,398,856 of NC_092711.1, read as the reverse complement.
AGTCAAACAAGCCAATATACATATCCAAGTAAAAATATCCATACAAAAACACCCCTGAGGACCCACCCGAGCCCTCCCCCCCTCCCCCGGGGTTGCTGCTGTTACCTTCCCATTTCCTTTATCGTTCTGCGAGATAGTCAATGAACGGTTGCCACCGCCTGGTGAACCCTTGAGCCGAACCTCTTAGTGCGAACTTTATCCGTTCCAGTTTTATAAACCCTGCCATGTCGTTTATCCAGCCCTTCACGCCCGGGGGTTTAGCTTCCTTCCACATTAACAATATCCTTCGCCGGGCTACTAGGGGCGCAAAGGCCAAAACATCAGCCTCTCTCGCCTCCTGCACTCCCGGCTCTTCTGCAACCCCGAATATAGCCAACCCCCAGCTTGGCTCGACCCGGACCCCCACCACCTTCGAAAGCACATTTGCCACCCCCACCCAGAACCCATGCAGTGCCGAGCATGACCAAAACATGTCGGTGTGGTTCGCTGGGCTTCTCGCGCATCTCCCGCACCTATCCCCTACCCCGAAAAATTTACTGAGCCTTGCTCCGGTCATGTGCGTCCTGTGCAAGACCTTGAATTGTATCAGGCTAAGCCTGGCACACGAGGACGAAGATTTTACCCTGCATAGGGCATCTGCCCACAGCCCCTCTTCGATCTCTTCCCCAGCTCTTCTTCCCATTTTCCCTTCAGCTCATCCACCATGATCTCCCCCTCATCTCTCATTTCCCTGTATATATCTGACACCCTACCATCCCCCACCCATGTCCCCAAAATCACTCTATCCTGAATCTCCTGCGTCGGGAGCTGCCGAAATTCCCTCACCTGTTGCCTCGCAAAAGCCCTCAATTGCATATACCGAAATGCATTCCCCTGGGGCAACCCGTATTTTTCCGTCAGCGCTACGAGACTCGCAAACGTCCTGTCTAGGAACAGATCCCTCAGTTGCACAATCCCTGCTCTCTGCCATGTTCTAAATCCCCCATCTATTCTCCCCGGGACAAACCTATGATTATTCCTTATCGGGGACCGCACCGAGGCACCCGTCATTCCCTTATGCCGTCTCCACTGCCCCCAAATTTTCAGCGTTGCCACCACCACTGGACTTGTGGTGTATTTCTTCGGGGAGAACGGCAACGGCGCCGTCGCCAATGCTTGTAGGCTGGTTCCTTTACAGGACGCCATTTCCAGTCTCTTCCACGCCGCTCCCTCCCCTTCTCCCATCCACTTACACACCATTGAGATATTGGCGGCCCAATAATAATCACTTAAGCTCGGCAGTGCCAGTCCCCCCCTATCCCTGCTACGCTGCAAAAAAACCCTCCTCACTCTCGGGGTCTTCCCAGCCCACACAAAGCTCATAACACTCTTCTCAATTTTTTTTTTAAAAAGCCCTCGTAAACATCACCGGGAGGCACTGGAACACAAAAAGAAATCTCGGGAGGACTACCATTTTGACCGCCTGCACCCTACTCACCAGTGACAGGGACACCATGTCCCATCTCTTAAAATCCTTCTCCATCTGTTCCACCAATCGTGTTAAATTAAGCCCATGTAGGGTTCCCCAGCTCGTGGCTATCTGGATCCCTAAGTACCGGAAATCTCTTATTACCCTCCTCAGCGGTAAATCATCTATTCCCCTGCTCTGCTCCCCCGGATGCACCACGAACAACTCACTCTTCCCCATATTCAATTTGTACCCCGAAAATTCCCCAAACTCCCTGAGTGTCCGCATTATCTCAGGCATCCCCTCCACTGGGTCCGCAACATACAGCAATAGATCATCTGCATATAATGATACCCGGTGTTCTTCTCCTCCCCTGAGTACTCCCCTCCACTTCCTAAAGCCCTCAGTGCTATGGCCAGCGGCTCAATTGCCAATGCAAACAGTAACTGGGACAGGGGACACCCCTGTCTTGTCCCTCTATAAAGACGGAAGTAGTCGGACCTCTGCCTGTTCGTGATCACACTTGCCACCGGGGCCCTATATAGCAGCTGTACCCATCCAATAAACCCCTCTCCAAAACCAAATCTCCTCATCACTTCCCATAAGTAGTCCCACTCCACTCTGTCAAATGCTTTCTCAGCGTCCATCGCCACCACTATCTCCGCCTCCCCCTCCGGCGGGGGCATCATCATCACCCCTAGCAGCCTCCGTATATTCGTGTTCAGCCGTCTCCCCTTAGCGAACCCAGTTTGATCCTCGTGGACCACCCCCGGGACACAATCCTCTATCCTTGTCACCATCACCTTGGCCAGGAGCTTAGCATCCACGTTCAGGAGGGAAATAGGCCTGTAAGACCTGCACTGCAGCGGGTCTTTTTCCTTCTTTAAGAGTAACGATATCGTCGCCTCCGACATAGTCGGGGGCAACTTCCCCCTTTCCCTGGCCTCATTAAAGGTTCTTGTCAAAAGCGGGGCCAGTAGGTCCATGTATTTCCTATAAAATTCCACCGGGAACCCATCCGGTCCCGGGGCCTTCCCCGCCTGCATGCTCCCAATCCCCTTTACCACCTCCTCCGCCTCAATCCGTGCTCCCAGTCCCGCCCTCTCCTGCTCCTCCACCTTCTGGAATTCCAGCCGATCTAGGAAATGCATCATTCCCTCCTTCCCTTCCGGTGGGCTGAGCCTTATACAGCCTCTCGTAGAATGCCTTAAACACCCCGTTCACCCTCTCCGCTCCCCGTTCCATCTCACCTTCCTCATCCCTCACCCCACCTATCTCCCTCGCCGCTCGCCTATTCCTCAGTTGTTGGGCCAGTAACCGGCTCGCCTTCTCTCCATACTCATATTGTACTCCCTGTGCCCTCCTCCACTGTGCTTCTGCCTTGCCCGTGGTCAGCAGGTCAAATTCCATATGTAGCCTTTGTCTTTCCCTGTACAGTCCCTCCTCCGGAGCCTCTGCATATTGCCTGTCTACCCTCAGAATTTCTCTCAACAGTCGCTCCCTTTCTTTGCTCTCTTGCTTCCCTTTATGGGCCCTTATGGATATCAGTTCCCCTCTGACCACCGCCTTCAGCGCCTCCCAGACCACTCCCACCTGGACCTCTCCGTTATCATTAAGCTCCAGGTACCTTTTGATACACCCCCTCACCCTTAGACATACCCCTTCATCCGCCAACAACCCCATATCCAATCTCCAGAGTGGGTGCTGCTCCTTTTCCTCTCCTATCTCCAGATCTACCCAATGTGGAGCGTGGTCCGAAATGGCTATGGCCATGTACTCCGTCCCTATCACCTTCAGAATCAGTGCCCTTCCCAGGACAAAAAAGTCTATCCGTGAATACACCTTATGAACATGGGAGAAAAATGAAAACTCCTTACTCCTAGGCCTAATAAATCTCCAGGGGTCTACTCCTCCCATCTGCTCCATGAAGTCCTTAAGCACCTTGGCCGCTGCCGGCCTCCTCCCGGTCTTAGACCTAGACCGGTCCAGCCCTGGATCAAGCACCGTATTGAAGTCTCCCCCCATTACCAGCTTTCCCGCCTCCAGGTCCGGGGTACGCCCCAGCATGCGCTTCATGAAGTTTGCATCATCCCAGTACGGGGCGTATACGTTCACCAGAACCACCGCCTCCCCTTGCAACCTGCCACTCACCATCACATATCTACCCTCACTGTCCACCACTATGGTCTTTGCCTCAAACTGTACCCGTTTCCCCACTAAGATAGCCACCCCCCTATTCTTCGCATCTAAGCCCGAATGGAACACCTGCCCCACCCATCCTTTATGTAGTCTGACCTGATCTGCCAGTTTCAAGTGCGTCTCCTGCAACATGACCACATCTGCCTTTAAGTTCTTTAGGTGTGCGAGTACCCATGCCCTTTTAATCGGCCCATTCAGCCCTCTCACGTTCCACGTGATCAGCCGGGTTGGGGGGCTCTTTCCCACCCCCCCCCCCCATGTCGACTAGCCATCCCCTTCCCTAACCCAGCTCCTCACCCGGTTCCCACGTACCCGTATATCCCACTGACGGTGCTCTCCCGTCCCGACCACCCAGCCCCATAACAGCTCCCCCTTAGCAGCAGCAACCCAGTTAACTCCCCCCCCCCCTCCCTCCGCTAGATCCCTTTCTAGCGTAGTTGCACCCCCCATGTTGCTTCCAGAAGTCAGCAAACTCTGGCTGACCTCGGCTTCCCCCGTTTGTCCTCGGCCTCTCATTGTGCGAGGCCCCCTCCTTCCTGCGTCCCCGTTCCCGCCACAATAACCATAGCGCGGGAGCAAAGCCCGCGTTTCCCACTCGGCCCCGCCCCTGATGGCGCAGTTCCCTTCTCCTTCCCCTTTCCTTCCCACCAGCGCCCACAGTTCCCCATACTCCCTCCCCCACCCCACGAGGGGAAAAGAGAAAAGTTACCAAATTGAAAAATTGAAAAAATTCCCCCCCCCCCCTTCCCCTTCCTCGTCCCACATAATCACCCCACCACTTTATTACAGAAGCTTTTTCTCTCGCCAGACTATTCCAGCTTCTCGTCCACAATGAATGTCCACGCCTCTTCTGCCGTCTCAAAGTAGTGGTGCTTCCCTTGGTGTGTGACCCACAGTCTCGCCGGCTGCAACATTCCAAATTTAACCTTCTTTTTGTGGAGCACCGCCTTGGCCCGGTTGAAACTTGCCCTCCTTCTCGCCACCTCCGCACTCCAATCCTGGTACACGTGGATCACCGCGTTCTCCCACCTGCAGCTCCGAGTTTTCTTTGCCCATCTTAGAACCATCTCTCTGTCATTGTAGCGGTGAAACCTCACCACTATGGCTCGAGGTATTTCTCCTGCCTTTGGTCCTCGCGCCAGAACTCGGTAAGCTCCCTCCACCTCCAAAGGGCCTGTCGGGGCCTCCGATCCCATTAGCGAGTGAAGCATCGTGCTCACATATGCCCCGACGTCCGCCCCCTCTATGCCTTCGGGAAGACCCAAGACTCTTAAATTCTTCCTCCTCAAATTATTCTCCAGGGCTTCCAACCTCTCCACTCACCTTTTGTGCTGTGCCTCGTGCGTCTCTGTCTTTCCCACCAGGCCCTGTATTTCACCCTCATTCTCCGCAGCCTTTGCCTTCACGACCCGAAGCTCCAACTCCTGGGTCCTCTGCGCCTCCTTTAGCCCTTCAATCGCCTGTAGCATCGGGGCCAACACCTCCTTCTTCAGCTCTTCCACACAGCGCCGCAGGAACTCTTGTTGCTCCGGGCCCCATACCGAACAGCCACCTTCCAACGCCATCTTGCTTCGAGCTTCCCTTCCTTGCCGCTGCTCCAGTGGATCCACTGCAATCCGGTCGCTATCCTCTCCTTTATCCATATTTATACGGGGGGATTGCCTCCTATTTCACCGCACAATGATTTTGGCCGTTAAAAATTGCCGTTGGGGCTCTTAATAAGAGCCCAAAAGTCCGTTTCAACGGGAGGTGCCGAAACGTGCGACTTAGCTGGTCAGCGCCGCACCCGGAAGTCGCTGTGAACTTTCTGACCAGCTTAGACCCAAAATGATTTTCTCCTCCATCAACAAAAGTGATTCATTCTCTAGCCCTGACACCTCTCACCTAACACGAACAAAGAAACACCTACTGACGTCTGGATGGGTGCCTACTGCTCTTTTGTCAAACATTTTAGAATGTTAGGGCTGATTTATGTGTCCACTGACCTTGAGTTTCCAATAATTTAAACTAATTTCAGGAAAATCAGGGGCTGTGGGCCTGCAATTTCTCATCATGTCTCCCTTTGAGTGCCACTTCTCATTGGGAGTGACCATTTAAGGAATCAACGTGACTGAACCTTCCAAAAAAAAAAATCCAACTTTCTGCCGCTATGATACTAGTTTTTATGATTTGGAATTTATTTCTCTACTATTATGAATATCGATCCCCCAATAATGATTCCAATTCTCTGCTACTGAGGATCCTAGTTCTGCTGAAGCAAAAAACCAATGCTTATCCTCTGAGTGGAATGGGGTAGATTTGCACTTCTCTGTAAATCTCATTTAGATTTCTGATCAGACAACATATGTAATGGAAAACAAAGCCAACAAGCTTTAAATTTATGCACAGATCCAATCATTCAGATGCACTGTGCATATCGAACCTTTACTTTTGCCCTGTTTGCTTTTGTTTTTTGAGCCTTTGAAGAGGTTTCTCAACAGGTTTGCTAGCAAATGGAAGTATCTCATACACAGTTATCCACTGCCTTTATTGAGTTGAAATAGTCCAAAGCTGATGTTCATTGTAAAGATCAACAGGTTCTGTGCGCAAACCAAAGGTAAAGTGAAACTTATTTTAAATTTTCAAAAATAAATTTACGGGACGTGGGCGTCGCTAGCTCGGCCAGCATTTATTGCCCATCACTAATTGACCTTAGAAGATGGCAGTGAGCTGCCTTCTTTGACCACTGCATTCCCTGAGGTGTATATGCACCCACAATGGTCCTGGGGGAGGAAGTCCAGATTTTGACCCAGCGACAGTGAAGGAACGGCGATATATTTGCAAGCCAGGATGGTGGGTGAATTGAGTGAGCTGTTGCTTAAGGAATTTGCGACAGCAAAATGAGATGATTCCATCCATGAGATGGAACCCTACAGTCCATCAAAACCTTCCAATTCGCAAAGTCTTTTGGTGGGACTTTCCAGGGTCCGACATCATTGCGGATGGGACGGGAAAAGTTGGAGAGCTGTAAAAAGTCATCGGCTAAAGATACTAAATTATTTTGGGGATGTGGGTGTTGCTGCAAGGGCAGCATTTGTTGGCCATTCCTAATTCCCCTTGAACTGAGTGGCCTACCGAGCCATTTCAGAGGGCAATTAAGAGTCAACCACATTGCTGTCACATGTAGGTCAGACTGGACTGATTTCTGTCCCCAAAGAGCATTAGTGAAGCAGATTGTCTTTTACAACAATCAATGACAGTTTCTTGATTACTGGGATTTTTCTTGATTACTGGGATTTGTTTTACGTTCCAGGTAAATTAATTGAGTTTAAATTCCACCAGCTGCCGTGCTGGGATTTGAACCCGAGTCCCCAGGGCATTACCTGGGCCTCTGGATTACTAAAGTAAAGTAAAGTCACCAAAGTCCCAGATGACCATAGGCTGTTTTCCCCTTTAGTGGGAGAGTTGACTGGTGGCGTTTAACCTGAAGATCACCACAGGTTGCAAAGGCAGGGCCTTTATGAATAACCTCAGCCAGAACAGGAATTGAACCGGTGCTGTTGACCTTGTGCTGCATCGCAAACCAGCTGAGCTAAACCAGCCCCTAGTGACATTGCTATTCATAGGGAAAACTAAAGTGAAGTGAACATTCATGGCAAGGGGGTATATGGACTTATAGAACAGGATTCTAAGCAGATGGTTAAGTGTAAAGTGTGAGGAAATTCTAATAAAACTGAGTTAAACTATCTGTACAACAATGCACATAGTGTCAGTAATGAAATGGGAATTGGAGGCAATCGTGCATTGGGAGGAACCAGGCGTAATATGAATTACTCAGACATGGCTATAGAAAATTCAGGATTGGGAATGAATCATTGTGCATATAACATATTTAGAAAAGGTAGAAAGAGAAAAAGGGGAGGTGGAGTAGCTATAGTTATCAAAATCATGGAAGTAAGTATAAAGGTCTCAACTATCCCAAATAGAAAAATAGAACCCATATGGCCAGAGCTCAAAATATAATAAAGGATCGATCATGCCAGTATGTGTAGTCTACAGACCAGCTAATAGTGGACAGGAGACGGAGAAAGAAATACGCAGACAAATTAGGGAATTGAGTAAAAACATGCAGAGGACTGCTTTCTAACCCAATATGTTAAAAAAAGTCCAACAAGGGAAGATTTGCTATTGCATCCAGTAATTGGAAATGAACCAGATCAGGAGAGGTAAGTAAAAGTATGGGAATATCTAGATAATAGTGATCATAATATAATTTCTTTAAGGTGATAACAGTGGAGGACAAGAGTTTGACAGAACACCAGGTTAAAAGATGGAAGAAAATTGGATTTTGAGGGTTGAACTAGAATTTGGAAAATAAAGGGAGAAAATCAATATTGGCAAACCAAAATGTAGAATTACAATGGGAAACATTTGAAACAGTGTTTAATAGAATACTGGAAAATATATTCTGCAAAAAGGAAAGAAGAAACTGAACACTAATGAGAATTCATGGATGAATAAAGACATAAAGAAACAATTGAGGGTTAGGAAAGAGGCATACATTAAGGGCACTGACAATAGAGGGGATCATCACAAAAGAGAATTCAAAAAGATTGGGAAAGAAGTTAAAAAAATAGGAAGGCAGAGAGGAACTAGGAAATTAAATTATTGAAGAACATAAAGCAAAATACTAAACTATCGTACGGGCAGATCAATATAAAAGGAAGACTGCAATGGGAATAGGGCGATTAAGGAATAGTCAGGATAATAGATGATAAAGAGATGACAGGAGTACTAGATATCTATTTCACTTTGGTATTTTCCAGGGAGATCAAACAGCTAGACGTGATATTGAATGATGAAGTGCGTAATGCAATATGTTCACTTAAAGTATTAAAAAATGCATTAAATAAACTGATCAAAATCAAAGAGGATTAAAATCCGAGTTCAGATGGATCGCATTCACACATTTAAGGTCTGGCAGATATCTAATGAAACTCTTATTACTTAAGAATGAAACATATTCAGGGAACTGTAGACCTCAGCTTAACATTGGTATTAGAACAATAATGGAATCCGTACCAAAGGAGAAAATAGAAACAAATCAATATAATAATGATTAGTCAACATGGATTTCAAATGGGAAGATCGTTCTTGGCCAACCTTATTGAAATTTTTAGGAGGTATCAGAGAGGGTAGACAATGGCAATGCAGTAGATGTAATTTATTTAGATTTTTGAAAAGGCCTAGATAAGGTTCCCCAAAACAGATTCATGTGTACGGTCAGAGGAGACAACGTAAATGGACAAGTGGCAGAATAAATTGTTATCTGGCTTCAAGACATGAAACAGGCAGTGGGAATAATGGATAGCTATTCAGAGTGGCAGAAGAGACCAGTACTAAATTTATATTAATGCTTTGAAGTCTGGAATCAGAATCTTAATACACTTTCAGAATAGGCAAATAATTGGCAAATTATGTTCAACACAGGTAAAAGTGAAGTAATTCATTTTGGTAGGAAAATATGGAAAAACTTGGAAGCTGTGAGTCGAGGTCAGGTAGAGGAATAAACATTTTGGAACACAAATACACCAGTCACTAAATATTGTGCCACATGTTAACAAGGCCATCAAATTGCAGAGCAAATATTAAAGTATATTTCTAGAGGGATAGAATTGATAAGTGGCCAAACTATGCTGGACAGTATCAAACCTTGGTTAGATGATATTTAGACTTAACTTATAATGATTGCCTTGAGTTATGCTCTTTCCTTGCATCAGCTTGATTAAAACCTTTCATAATGTTAAAGATATTTAGGGTAATGGGTGTAGCCTATGTTGCTACATTATGAAAAAGGATATATCAGCACTGGAGAGGGTGCAGAGACGATTTAAAAGGCAGAAATCAGAAATATTTGGTATACATACGAGTAAAGCATTGACAGGTTGGCTCTCCTTTCTCTTGAAAAGAAGGAGGCTGATAGGTGACCTAACAAAGGTCTTTAATATTATTAAAGGTCTTGATCAAGGGGTTACAAGGAGAATGGGTGGATTTTTCCCAAGATTTGTCAGAGTGTCAGACTCTGACTGAAAACTGGCATGTTTCTCTCCAGAAACAACCCAGTTTACGGACCAGATTTTCTGACACTTTATGCACTGAAAAGCTGGGGGCATGGTTTATGCTGTCATTCTGGTGGGGCGGAGCCGGCATAACTGAGATTGGGGCGCCATCCTTAAAGGGCCAGAGCTTAAAATTAAATCCCCCCCCCAGACACAGAGCTTCACCCCCCACAAGCATCAGGGGCATCCCCCCTCCCCCCCCTCCGCCGTTCACTGACCACAGAAATATCGGGGCACTCTTCCTCCTCTCCCTTCCCCCACTAAAGAAGTACCGGGGGAACTCTGCCCCTTCCCCCTTCGTAGGCTTGGGGGTTCTTCCCTCTTCCTCCCCCCTACCACACATAAGGGGAATCCCCAACCCCATGGAGGAGGATTAGCCCCCTGCCAGAGCCCAATTAGCAGTACCCCCTTCATATGCCCACTTGGCACTGCTCAATTGGTACTTCCTACTTAGCATTGCCCCATGCTGCCAGGGGCACCTCCAGAGAGCACTGCCAGGGTGTCAGGAGGCTATGCCCAGCCTTAGAGCCTAAAGAAACCTCCGTGCCCCGGCGTTGTCATCACTTTTGAAAACCAATAGTGATTCACGCCAGTGTGACGTTACGCTGCTAGGGGAGGAGGATAAGTGGCGGGCGGAAGCTACAGCATCAAGTTCATTAATTATATTAAAATATATGTAAATTCATAGAAAGTCAGTTCATGCCCTTGCTGGGCGTGAACCTGATCACATCACTGGCTCTCTATGTGGAGTTTGCACATTCTACCAATGTCTGCATGGGTTTACTCCGGGTGCTCCGGTTTCCTCCCACTGTCCAAAGATGTGCAGGTTAGGTGAGGTTATGGGGTGACAGGGATAGGACGGGAGAATGAACCTAGGTAGAGTACTCTTTCACAGGGCTGGTTCAGACTTGATGGGCTGAATGGCCTCCTTTTGCACTGTTGGGATACTATGGAGAGGTTCCCAGATTCAATCTTTGCTTAAATGGGACTAGCTGATTTCAACAAAGTGAAGTGGCGGGGTAGTTGGGAAGAAGGAAGGGTGTTAAAGTTGGGCACTCCCCAACCCAGTGATCCTCAGCACCCTGGACTATTGCAGCAGAAAGGGGATTGCAATTGAATTATTCACGTTGGTGAAGAACTTGGAGAAGACAGATATGTATATGTCCAATAAGGGTTTAACTGCAATACCCCTCACTTTGAAAATTTTGAAAAAAATAATTTATGGGATGTGGTTTTCCTGGCTGGGCCAGCATAGGTTGCCCATCCCTGACTGTCTTTGAGCTGAGTGGTTTTCTTGGCCATTTCAGAGGGCAGTTAAGAGTCAACATTGCTGTGGGTCTGGAGTCACATGTAGGCCAGACCAGGTAAGGATGGCAGATTTCCTTCCTGAAAGTACATCTCAGGTACTAGATGGGTGAACTAGATGGGTTTTTACGATGATCAAAAATGGTTTCCCGGTCATCATTAACTTTTAATCCCAGATTTTTATTGAATTCAAATTTCAGAGAATTACCCTCTGATTAGTAGCCCAATATGTCAACATTATCTGTCAAAGTTCACACGTGGAAAATAGCCCCTAGTGGAGGTGCCAAAGGCCTTCTTCTGCCTTTGGAAGCATATCCCATAATGGATTAAACAGCTTCAGGAAAGGGAAAAACAAAGATTTGTGAGGAAAGAAAAATCTGTTTTTTAATAAGTCTCATATTCCCAGACAAGTGATATCACAGTGGCTTTATGATATTATCCAATAGTTAATGCTAATTGTCTGGACTGATATAGTCATTAATGCTGGACTGATATAGTCATTAATGCTGTGTAGTATGAGATGTTAAAGATATTGTCATTAATGTTTGGAACTATAGACTCCTCATCAATGTTAGAAGATTTAATGAGTTTCATGAGAAATATTTGTCAGATAAATGTGTCTCCACCCATTTGCTTTCCAGGTTACATATTAATCGACATCAAAAAGGTGTAGTCTCCCGAGCACCAGGCCACTGCCAATGTCAGTCTGTCAACTGATTCAGCAACCTGATTTAGGCTCACTTTCCCTATTATTTCGAGCCAAGTTCAATTTTGGCAGAAGCACAAAACAGCCAGTAGTGGATCAACTGCCATCCTAAACTCTCCAAATGGTGTACAACGGGTTGATACTTCCAAAGTAAAATTTTACCCCTATGGGATGTGTCTTACAGCTACTTTGTGACTCTCCTGAGGTCTGCTCTGAACTGGAAACTAAACTGTGAGTAATACTGATGGAAACATCCTCCTGCCCTATTTGCCTTAATTTCCACCTGTAAGGATGACCGCAACTCACTCACAGAAGATTCTCTCAGCCCGGGGCTGGGCCGAAGAATCACCGCGACTGGCGCGAATCGTGCCACGCCACCCCGATGCCGGGACGTGATTCCCCGCAGAACGGAGAATTAGCGACATTGGCGCCGGCATGGTCGCCCCTCCAGCGATTCTCCGCCCGGGATGGGCCGAGCGGCCGTACCAAAGAACCGGAGTCCCGTTGTTCTAACCTGCTCCTCCCCGGCGGGACATTGGCATCAGAGGGTCCGGGGGCGGCCTGTGGGGGGGAGAGGGGTCCGACCCCGGGAGGGCCTCCATTGTGGCCTGGCCCACGATCGGGGCCCACCGATCGGCGGGCCGGCCTCTCGGGCTGGGGGCCTCCTTTCTTCCGTGCCGGCCCCTGTAGCCCTGCGCCATGTTGCGTCGGGGCCGGCATGGAGAAGGGAGCCACTGTGCATGCGCGCGTTGGCGCCGGTGCCATTGCAGGGGCCAAAATTGCTGCTCCTGAGGCCATGTTGACGCCGTCGGGAAACGTGACAGCCTCAGGATCAGAGAATCCCGCCCCATATAAAATGAGAATGCAGGTGGTCTGTTAGGACATTTGGCTAATGTAGTGACTCGATCATAAGGTCACAATACGTATGGATGGGGAGGATTTTGAACATTCTTAATTTATCCATTCAAACTAACTCTACACTCTTCCTATTTCTTATGATATACAATTAATTCCTCCCCAATCTTCCCTAACATCCATTCCAAGTGTTGATTATTCTCGGAATGAAAAATCTGCTGATATAACTCTATTTTACTAGTTCAAACCTGCACCGCCCCCCCACATCACCCAGATTAATTGATAGCAACATTTTGAATTAACCTTTTCCATAGCACTTAGGTTATAGACCTTGGGGCATAATTTAATGGCAATGTTTAATGCGTAAGCAAGAGCACGATGAAGCCATTAGATTACGGAAGAGGCCAAAAAAGAGAAGGGCATTGGGCGATGGTCTGTTTGCTCTCTAACCGGCCTGCTCCCATTGGGGAAATCAGGATTCCACCTTAGCGTGGCGAAAAACAAAAATCACCACTTAAGCCCAATCTCCAAACAATTAACAGGAGCGACCCCCTATCTAACTGCCTCCGTAATCTAACAGCCTCCCCAGCAAGTGGTCTTGTGGGCGCCGATTAATACTCCTTTTTAAAAATGTGAAGCTGGCAAGAGGGCTGCTGCGGGGAGCCGAGGAGGTGAGTAGCCATGTTCGCTCACAGGCAATGAACCCGGGGGCATTGGGGTTGCTGTCCCAGTGCTCAAAGTGGGGGGGGGGGGGGAGTTACTGGGGGGGCCAGCCTTGGTCGGGGTGGGACACCGTCAGGGGAGGGGAGTTTGCGGAGCAGGGAATGTTGCTGCCCAAGGCCTGGGCTATGCTTGCGGGGACCGGGAGACGGTGGAAAGATGGGTATCTCAGGACCTGCTAGTCCATCATTGTCAGCCTCTGAACCACGTGATCCCATTCCGGGGGCAACCACAACCCCTGCTCGCCTGTCCCACCAATCACCCATTATTCCCACTGACCACAGAGGCCTCTTGCCACGTGGCTGAAGGCTATAGCTAATTGGGAATTGGCAATCACAGTTACGTGAGCATCATACATCCCAAGTGGATTCCTGTGGGTAAGTGTGTATGTAGCAAGTGGGAGTCATTGCCCAGATTCCAATCAGACAGTGATGCCTGGTCACTGCTCCTGAACACTGTGGGAGACAACACCTCGGACACAGTGGCCAACATCCGAAGACCCAGGGGGCTGGGCCCTGGCACCGGGAACATCTATGCGGCCAGAGGGTGGGTGTGTGCACTGGGAAGGGTCCAGCGTGCGATCCATGTCATGTTATGTGCGGGTGTCTGGGGTACAGGGCCTGGAGCCGATGATCGGAGGCTGGGGTTGCGTGGGCAAGGTGCGTCAGATGTGTTCTGGGGTGGGGGGAAAGAGTGATGGGTGAATGGAGGGTGCTGAGGTGGAAGACACCGTTGGTTGTCAATCTAATCAATCCCTTACAGATATTGCATGGGATGGACAATATCTTGGACCCCTCAGAACCTGCTGCTGCTGGCAGGCCAGGCGGCCAGACGCCAGAGAAGGCAACGGCAGGAGCATCAACAGAGGCTCAAGGCGCGGCTCATAAGCAGGGCCCCGTCGCACACCCTGAGGACCCGGTCACTATCAGGCCAGGGAGGGACCCAGAGGTGGAGACCGGCAATGGCCTAAGGTGTACAGGCATTGCTGGTCTTTCGAACAGATGACGGACAGCATGTGCCACAGGGGGCTCTGCTTCAACAAGGGGACGGTCCGGCACCTGTTCCATGGCCTTGCGGACTTAGAAACAAGTGGAGGAGGAGGAAAGCTGCACCCTGTGGCTCAAGATCGCCGCAGCCCTGAACCTCTATGCCTCAGGATCATTCCGGGGCTCGAGTGGGAACTTTTATGGCATCTCACAAGCTACAGCCCACAAATGCACCTGTGAAGCCACACAAGCCCTGTTTGCCCAGGCAGAAAACTATATAAACTTTGACATGGACCAAGTCCAACAAGATGCCTGGGCACGAAAGAGAAAATGCTGGAAAATCTCAGCAGGTCTGGCAGCACCTGTAGGAAGAGAAAAGAACTAACGTTTCGAGTCCGATGACTCTTTGTCAAAGCTAACAGACAGAGAAAGTGGGAAATATTTATACTGTGGAGTGAGAATGAAAGATGAGTCATAGCCACAGAAATCCAGGGAAATCGGGTGCTAATGGCCACAGAAACCAAGGGGAAAGAGTGCTAATGGCATTCCCCAGAAAGAACAAAAGACGTGGAAGGTCAAACAGCAGGGAAACTAATGTCAGAGGATGAATTGTAGATGTGGGGGGAGGGGAAGGGGGAAGCAAAGAGGAGAAAGGTGAAGGAAAGGTGGATAAGATTGGGGGGGGGAATTAAATATATATTAAGAAAGAAAGAAATGGTAAAAGAAATGTTAAATTTCTTTTATTAAAATGTTAAAATGAAATGTGATGAAAACAAATAGGTCGAGGTGGGGTAGAGCTGATCATCTGAAGTTGCTGAATTCAATGTTCAGGCCGGAAGGCTGTAGTGTGCCTAACCGGAAGATGAGATGTTGTTCCTCCAGTTTACGTTGAGCTTCACTGGAACATTGCAGCAGGCCAAGAACAGACATGTGGGCATGGGAGCAGGGTCCTTTGTTAAAATGGCAAGCAACAGGAAGGTCAGGGTCCTGCGCACAGACCGAAGATGCTCAGCAAAGCGATCACCCAGTCTGCGTTTGGTCTCTCCGATATAGAGGAGACCACATTGGGAGCAGCGAATGCAGTAGACCAAATTGGAAGAGATGCAAGTGAAACGCTGCTTAACCTGGAATGAGTGTTTTGGGCCTGGGATGTTAAGCATGGAAGAGGTAAAGGGGCAGGTGTTACACCTTCTGCGATTGCATGGGAAGGTGCCATGTCTGATGGGAGAGGTACTGGGTATGGTGGAGGAGTGGACTAGATTGTCTCGGAGGGAACGGTCTCTGCAGAATGCTGATAGAGGGAGTGAAGGGAAGATGTGTTTGGTGGTGGCATCACGCTGGAGTTGGCGAAAATGGCAGAGGATTATGCTTTGCATACGGAGGCTGGTGGGATGAAATGTGAGAATGAGGGGGACCCTATCCTTGTTCTGGGAGGGAGTGGATGGGGCGAGGGTAGTAGCGTGGGAGATGGACCGCACACTGTTGAGGGCCCTGTCCACAACTGAAGGTGGGAAATCACGGTTGAGGAAGAAGGAACACATTTTCGAAGCAGCATTTTGGTAAATGGCATGATAAGATGCCTGGGCAGCAGGATTCTCTGCCATTGCCAGGATGCCCCAGGTCCAGGGAGTAATAGATGGCACGAATGTCGCCTTGAACGCACCAGGCTGTCAGCGAGTGCCCTACATCAGCAGGAAGCGGTTCCAGCCCCTGAATCAGGACGGCACAGTAGCACAGTTGCTTCACAGCACCAGGGTCCCGGGTTCGATTCCCGGCTTGGGTCACTGTCTGTCAGGAGACTGCACGTTCTCCCTGTGTCTGCGTGAGTTTGCTCCGGGTGCTCCGGTTTTTTCACACAAGTCCTGAAAGACCTGCTTGTCAGATGAATTGGACATTCTGAGCAGGATCGGTTTAAGTGCTGCTCTCCCTTGTTGGCAGGGAGCTGGCGAGCACGGTCCCGGTGAATCAGCCAGCTTTGCCATGATTTGTGGCGAAAAGCCCATGGAGTCTCGTTAAGGGGACCAATTAATATTTCGTAGTAGTGATGGCCTCGTCCGGCTGAGCGTCGGGAAGCTAGCGGCAGTTCCCATTCGCTACCATACTTAGACACTTTTTGGTTAAACTGCGCCCCTTATATTTATCTTATAAACCTCCATAACCTCTCTGGTGCCTGCCTTCGGGGATTAAAACAAACAGTCTCTCCAGTTTTTGTCATGACTCACTCCTGTGAGATTAGTATTCAGCCTCATTGTTCTTCGACTCACTGCTTCCAGAGCTTGAAAACCTCTCAAGAAGAATTGGACAAAATTCAAGGTGTGACCACAATACTATACAACTTGATCACCACTTCCTCTGATTTGCATTCCACTAGCTGATGTTGATGTCTCCTCTATGTTGGTTGAACATGTTGGGTCGAATCTTGTTGATTTATGTTTAAAGGAGATGGGACCACTTCCGGATCTCAATGGTTTTGTAATCCGCCTACCACCTCAATCCTCCTGGAGGCTGTCTATAAACAGGACAGCTCCAGAAGCCCCAGCCAATTAAAGGGCCAATTGGAGGGTTTAAGATTGTGGGATGCCAGTAGCCCCACCAGAAGAGGTTGCTTTAGGTGGGAGACCACCTGGGCATCGCAAGATTGAGGTGCCCCTCGAACACTTTTGAATGCTTGTAAAATACAGGTTGGCCACAGCTGTCAACCGAGAATTAAAAGAGGCCTCGCTGACTCCCAAGCCTGCTGCTGGGAGGCTGCTTAAAGTCACCTGCCAGGCTTTGTATTCACTGGGGAGGGGGCCTGGCTGTGTTCGGAAAGACCTTGGCAACGTCACCAACCTGACCTCAAGTAGCTACGTATTAACTACTAATTACCTACCCACTGCTGGCAGGTGGGTAGCAGATGCCATCCTGACCCTACCTTTGGCAAGATCGCTTGGAGGTGGGATCGCCTAGATAGGCGACCCAGCCCACACCTTCCTAACTTCCTCACCCCCACTTCCAAAGCCTCCTTCACATGTCTGATAAGGTTGTTGGGTGTTTAGTCTTCAAACACTCTTGGGCTTCCCTCAATTTCTATTTCAGCACTGTTCTTGGAATAGATACATTGCCAATTCCACCCTCCCACCCCAATGCTTTACACTTGTCTGTCATTGTTTGACCCACACATACCTTGTTTACATTTTAATTTAATTAAATTACGTTTAATTCTCTAAGTTGTGTCCTGTTTCTTCAATTGCAATTTGGTAATGTCTGCAAATTTGAACAAATCGTATTAACTTTCTGAATCCAATGTTGTAAATTAGAAAGAGCAATGTTTTAACACTGGGCCCTGGGCACATTGACCTAATTTTCCCCCATACTGTTATTCATCTTTATCTAGAACATGTTTTTTGTACCCATGAGGTAACATTTTTTCTCTCCATTTGCCCTGAATTTCCATACTTTTGTTCAGAACCAAATAATCTTTCATGTGTAATTATATCAAATGCTGTTTGCAAGTTCTGGTTCACTGCAGTTGACTTGGACTTTCATTTATTGTAGTTTGGGAGAATTCGCCTCTTTTGTGTTGAATGATTGTACTGCAGTATATATTCTCCCGAAATCTAATTACAGATCTGGCAGGACCACAAAAACATGACTGTGTACTGTTCCCACCTGCCAAAACCTGCTCACTATTCCATGATCATCCTGGAATGCAACGATCACTCCTGGCATCTTTTCTCCACAGCAAACCATCTTCTTAAACCCTTTCTTTGTCTCATCCACCCTTACCTTCAATAGAAACTCTGAAGAGCTCAAGCACCTGTCACTAAGATTGAGACTATTTCATCGGCTGCCTTTCCTGCATCCCTCTTACGCCATCCCACCGAACGAAACTACTTCTAAATTTCCACTCTGCCAAATCCTGAACTCATATATTTCACTAGATTCTTCCCAATCTCATTTCATGCCCTCTCTGAACTCATGAGCCCACCTCCTGCTCGCTCAACCATATTACCACTAGAATGCTGATCACCCAGCTTTGCTGTTTAGCCAATGTTGGTTCTCTCTTATTAGATGTTGTCCTTCTCTCCTTTAAATCTGTCATCATCATCCCTCTTCTCAAAAATACAACCCTTGAATCCACAATCTTTGAAAACTGCACCCAACCTCCACCCTCCTTTTCCTTTCCAAGTTCCTTGAATGTGTTGTCGCCTCCCAAATCTGAGTCCATCTTTCTTGGAACTCCATGATTGAATCCCTCCAATCGGATTGCCACACTCATCACTATAACAAAGCAGCTTTTATCAAAGTCACAAATGACATCCTGGATGACTGCAACAAAGGTAAACTTTCCTTCCGCATCCATCCCGAGTTTGTCTGCACCATTGACGTGATTGACCACATAATCTTCCTCCAATGTCCAGCTGGGTGGAAGTGCTCTTGTTTGGTTCCATTCCCATCTATCTAATCATAGCCAGAGTATCACTTGCTTCTCTTCCTACTCCTGCGCCATTACATCTGACGTCCATCCATCCCTGGCCCTCACTATTTCTCATTTACGTACTTTTTTGCCGTTATTTATTCATAGGATGTGAATGTTGCCAGTGGGCTAGCATTTGATGCCCATTCTGAGTGGCCTTTCAATGACTATTTAAGGACCAACCACATCTGGAGTCACATGTAGGGCAGATAAGGATAGCAGATTTCCTTCCCTGAAGGACATTATTTAACCAGGTGGTTTTTACAACAATCGACAATGGTTTCATAGTCATTTTAATTGCAGATTTTTATTACATTCAAATTTCATTCATCTGCCATGGTAGGATTTGAACCCAGGCCCCCAGAGCATTACCCTAGGTCTGCTGGATTACTAGCCCAGTGACAATACCACTATGCTATTGCCCCCCCCCCCTCCTTCCCCTGCACCAATGCTGCCCCTTGGTAAGTACAGCATTAGTTTTCACATAGATATTGGGAAGGCTGCAGCCAATGATTTTGTCCCAACTCCACATTTGCTTTCCTGGCTGCCGACTCCATCACTCACCCTGCCAACTGACTGAGATCATACCAAACGGTTCATAACCTTGGTGCCACCTTTGACCCGAAGATAAGCATCTAACCACATATTCATATGATCACTATTACCACCTCCGTAATGCCACTCAAATTCGTCACTGCCGCAGATCATCAGCTTTGAAACGCTCATTCAGGTGCCATGTCCTATTCTTCAAATTAATTTCATATTTTAAAACTGCTGAAAAGATGACCGCCCAAATTATTTTGTGGATTGAAATCACACCCCTGCCTCAAGAGGGAACAAAAGTAACATTGTAGACTGCTGTGAATCAATGCCCTTTCCTGGAACCAATCTGAAAGAATTACTAAATTGAATGGATCATTCAAAACCAAACACACTGATTGTTTCAAAGTCTCATGGTGTTAAACCACAACACAGGATATTGGAATCAACATGACACCATCCCTATTTGGAAAAGGACTTGGACTTGTAGAAATTCACATGATGAAATAGACATATTCCCATCTGCTTTTTTAAAAAATATGCACAAGCTGTTTGCAGACAGCTCCACCAAATTCCATCAAACTCATGCCCAAAGGTGTGCAGTTTAGTTAGATTAGCCTTGCTAAATTGCCAGGGATATGCAGGTTTGGTTACAGGGATGGAGTGGGGTGGACGGGGGAGTGGACCTAGGTAGAGTGCTGTTTCGGTGGGTCGGTGCAGACTCAATGGCCGATTGGCCTCCCTCTGCACTGTATGGATTCTATAAAAACTCAGCGGAAGTAAGTGAGAATAAATAACCTACTTTATTTTAAAATTCACAAAAGCTTGCTTCTGGAATTATTTAATTGGGATACACACTTTGAGGGTAAGAAAATACATGCCACCTTTTAACACAAACATACTGATAATGGGAAGCCAGAGAACACAAACATTCTGTCTGGACGCATGCTTCTGTGACCTCCAGACATATCGATTTCAATGCACTCCTGGCTGGCCTTCACATTCTATCCTGCATAAGCTTGAGGCCATCCAAAGTTCCATTGCCCATGTTCTAACAATACCCATTCACTATCTCATCTGTGCTCACTGGACTCCAATAGCTTCTGGTCGAGCAACACTTTGATTCTAATATTCGCATGCTCATTTGTAAATCCTCCAGTGGCCTTGCTACCTTCCTATCTCTGTAATATCCTCCTACTCTAAAACCCAACAAGATATCTGTGCTCATCTAATTCCAGCCTCTCGAACATCCCTGACTTTAATTGCTCCACCTCTGGTGGTTGATTTTTCCGCTATCTAGACCCTAAGCTCTGGAATGCCCTTTATAAACCTCACCACCCAGCTACCTTGCTTTCCTCCTTTAGACACTCCATAAAACATACCTATTTCACCCAGCTTTAGGTCATCCAACGTAATGGGCACAATTCACCAACACCGTTGTGCCCAATGGGGATCTGGGCGCAACAGGTGAATCGCAGGCGAGTCCCTTATTGGGCTCCATGCCCCGCTAACTCACTTTGACCAGTGAGATCCCTTTCTGCATATTTAAATGAGTGGTTAAATACCTGGCCACCGGGTTCACCCGGTGCACGGGACTAAGCAGCTGCGCCTGGGAGACCTCGCCAGGGTGCCAGGCATAACAGAACCAGGGGTGGGGTAGATCTCCTAGGACATTGGGAACCCCAGTGTGGTCAGGAACAGGGCAGGGTGGCACCCTGGCATTCCCCCTGGCACCTGGGAACCTTGGCACTGCCAGCCTGGCAGTACCATCCAGGCAGTGCCACCCTGGATAGCACTGTAGGGTGCTGGGCTGGCAGTGCCAGGGTGCCCATGTGCCAGGTAGAAGTGGGGTGATGGAGGGTTCCTGCAGGCCTCCCCAAAGTTGGTGGGGTGAGGGGGTGGGGGGTCAGAAAGGCTGGGGGAGGGGGGGGTGGCGTGGGAGGGGTCTGAAAGGGGTAGGAGAGATCAGGGTTGCTGGACAAAATGGCACCTGATCTGCCAGGAAACTTTGAATTCCTCTAAGTGCAGCCAAAACAAAAGGCAAAGTGCCTTTGGCTAGCGGGATGTTTCTCAATGCTGCAGCCGCCGAGAAACACCCCGCTAAACGCGCAGTTGAAATGAAATGAATGAGATGAAAATCGCTTATTGTCACAAATCGGCTTCAAATGAAGTTACTGTGAAAAGCCCCTAGTCGCCACATTCCGGCACCTGTTCGGGGAGGCTGTTACGGGAATTGAACTTGAATCTGCTGAAACGCGTCCAATATCTCCTTCTGTGGCTCGGTGTCATATTTGTTTTACAATGCTTCATACTTGTTGAGTTTGAGTTTGTTGATTTGCAGTGTCTCTGAGGATTTAAGATTTATCTTGCAGAGAATTTGGGCCACACCATGCCTGTGTTTTGGAAACTATCAGAAGGGGACAAGTAGCACGGATTTCATGGTAACCTTAGATAATTATTCCGGCACCTCTGGTGACCAGCTAAAACAGGAGCAAGGCCTCTTTCACACGTAAACAAGGAACCTTGCTTATACTGTATCTCTTTTAGAGTACCTCTCCTAAATTCGATAGTTTGATGTGGAGCCAGGAGAAGCAGAAGTACTTCATAAATCTCCACCGCTTCCATTCCTCTTGACCCCAAAGCACTCTGAGAGACACAGCTGCCCTGCAAGCAGCTGGCTGTAACGGGCTGTAACACATTTCTATCCCATTTTATTAATGGGAGTACTTAAAGTTGATTCCCCTTCCAGTTCCCAATTCTAGTTTCATGCAGTGCATTCTGCAGAGTGGTCAAGGTGCCTGCTCCCAGGTTGCTCTGTACCTTGGAGGTTGTCTGTGATATATGTGACAGCATATATGGAAACATGGCTGATTCTGAAGCACATTGGAGAAACCCATGATGAGGAGGAATCACGTGCTTGAACATGAGTCCCGTCATTATAACCGATGGGATTACCATCTAATCGCTTACCTTAACACACCCCTCTGCAGAGTTACACATTCAAGCATGCTGACAATTTGTAAGTAGATTGATTACCT
Source organism: Scyliorhinus torazame (assembly GCF_047496885.1). NCBI lineage: Eukaryota > Metazoa > Chordata > Chondrichthyes > Carcharhiniformes > Scyliorhinidae > Scyliorhinus > Scyliorhinus torazame. The sequence continues at coordinate 288,376,503 of NC_092711.1, read as the reverse complement.
GCTTTTCTCCACTTGGCTTCCTATAATGCAGCAGAAGCTCGACAGCGCCAACAACCTCCTTTCGTATAGCATAGAGCAACGCATCACCCACGTAGATACTGAAACTTAGGAGCAGCTCCATGATCTCCAAGTTTTCATTTTCAATTGCTATGAGGAGTGCGCTGCGTCCCAGAGGATCTGTGCAGTTGATATTAATATTAAAGTAGATTTCAGCTTCCTCCAGAGCCTGCTTCACGCTGGCGTAGTCCCCTTTTTCCACTGCATTCAGATAAGCTTTTTCCTCCAGCGAGAGCTCATTTTCTGCTCGCACTATCTGCAATGGAATCCGGTCTATGTATGGAGAATAGTTGACCTTTTTGTAGTACAGCTGGGCCATTGTTCATTGTGCCGCATGGATCCTGCATTAAAATGAAAAAAATAAAATGCTGGCAGCTTCGCTCAGCTTTTAGGGTCGAACTGATTCAAAATTGACTCTTTGAGTGCTAGGAAGCATTTTTAATAAAAGAGCTGAATTAGCTTTTCTCATTTGGGGTGATGGGGTGAGATAGGATGGGGAGGCTACCATTGGCCTTTGTACTCCAAGATTAGTGAGAGAGGAAAAACAGCCAGGATTCTCACTCTTTATCACTACCCAGGACCTGTGTGTACATGAATGGGGACGGGGTTAGGTTGGGCATGGTGCTCATCACAGCCAAATAGCCTGTTAGCCCCTGAGGCTCATACACCATGATTGGTCATTTGGATAAGCTACCAAGGAAACCAATGGCTGATATCCGTGGAACCACAACAGAATCAGTGCTGTGAGGAGAATGGGAACTAAAGTGTGGAAGTAAGTGAAACAAACTGCTCACTCTTGGCTCAATCACCAGTCAGTTAAGAATCTTTCACTATGTTTGGTGAGGTACTAATACAAATTTGAGCATGTCTTCTGAAACTCCATCCCTAACTCTGTTCATCTTCGGCACCATCTTGTCTAAAAGAAACCCTTGAACGTGCTGCCTGCCAATCACAGTATTTTCCCTTTTCACTCTTATGTTGCCCACATTTCTTCCTTCTGCTCGATAAATTGCTATTTGTTTTACTCGAGGTGTGCTATAGGAATAATAGTTGTTGTTGGGGAAAGGTTCGATGTAAACTTTTGTCACTGAAACAGGTCATTAATTTATTACCCTTTGTGGGACCTCCGTGTTCAAATTGGATGCCATGCCTCCCTTAACTACAATAGTAGCTGCACTTCTAAAGTACCTTATTGACTATCATGTGCCTTGGGACGGCTTGACGTCATTAAATGTATTATATAGATAGTAATTTTTATTTTTGAATCAAATTCCTTTCGTTCATTTGCAAAGATATTGTGGGAGTCCCTCACCCTCTCACATAATTTCCTGGGATGGCGGGGGGAGAAGAACAACTTACAGTTGTAAGAAAAGGGGTAAACTTTGATGCGATTCACTTGTCCTGATTGTAGCCAGAGTATGGCTTCTCTTCCTGCCCCTAACCAAAGTTTTCTCAGGATTAGTCCTGTTCCTCCTCCTCTTCCTCATCTACACACTGCCCATTGGTAATCCAATTCGCTGATACAGGATCAGCTATCAATACCCAGCACTTCTCATGAACCTTCCATTACCCCTGCGTCCAATCTTGGTTAGGTCACAATTCTATCTGGTTAAATATCGGAATGACCACCATATATTCGGCAAACTTGCTACCGATTCCATCATGTCAGCTGGAGCTTTGCCATGCGATTCTGGGTTCAAGTCCCACTCCACGGCTTCAGCATAAATTTCTCTGCTCACACTCCAGTGTCACAGTTGGACATCCAGAGCTGTTAAACTGAGGTTGTATCAGCCTGCTCAGGTGGATGTGAAAGGTCACACGGCACTATTTTGAAGGAGAGCAGCAGAGTGACCTTTGGTGTCCTGGCTAATATTCATCCAATATTATCAAAAACAGTCTATGTAGTCATTATAACATGGTTGTTTGGGAATTTGCTGTGCGCAAACTCACTGCTGTGTTTTGTACATTGCAATGGTGTTCATCCTTCAAAAGTACTTCATTGGCTGCAATGTGCTTTGAGACAGTCAATAGTCATGAAGAACACGATATGAATGCAAGACTTTCTCTTTTTCCTCTCTCCTTCCGTGTATCAGCCCATCTAACGTTCAACTGCCCATATCCTATCCTGCAGCAAGTCCAACTCTCCCATCACCCTTCTCCTTGCTGACCTAAATTTGTTTTCACTCCTCAATGCCTTTGATTTAGAATCATAGAATGCCTACAGTGCAGAAGGCCACTCGGCCCATCAAGTCTGCACCGAATCCCCGAAAGATCACACCACCCAAGCCCACTCCACTGCCTAATCCCAATGCCACCACCTACACATCTTTCGACACTAAGGGGCAATTTAGCATGGTCAGCCTACCTGGTTGCGCATCTCTGGACTGTGGGAGGAAAACGGAGCACCCGGAGGAAACCCACACAAATACGGGGGAGAAAGTGTGTGTGAAGTTTGCACTATCACCCAAGGCCGGAATTGAACCTGGGTCCCTGGCACTGTGAGGGAGCAGTGCCACCATGCCGCCCCATTAAATACTCCTTCTTAGGTTCCCTCCATCCAAACTCTGTTCCTTTGACTCCATCCTGTACATTTGCTCCCAAGGCTCCACATACTGTATTTCCTTGCCCAACCCTTTCAGTCCCTCTGTCACTCACTCACCTTTAAAAGAAACCTCTGTGATCAAGGTTTTGGTCGCTCTTCATAATGCCTCCTTCTTAGGCTCAGCATCTATTATTTTTACATGATTACACCTTTGCGAAACGCCTCGGGATGTCTTTACTGTGCTTCACATTATTTCACAACGCCCAGAAGTACTTGAACCAAGAACTCCAACAGACTGTAGGGGGAGAACAGAAATAAATGATTCATGATTACATTCCAGATTCAAACTAAGAGACAAGGCAATGGAAATATATTTTCTCTCTTCTAATTGCCTAATTTCTATTCATTTACGGGATGTGGCTGGTTAGGCCAGATTTATTGCCCATCCCTGGTTGCCCTTCAGAACGTGGTGGTGAGCTGCCTTCTTGAACCTCTGCAGTCCCTTAGGGATACCAAAGTGCTGTTAGGGAGGGGTATCCAGGATTTTGTCCCAGGAGCAGTGCTGGAGTAGATTTCCAAAGGTCCTGGTACTTCAGCAAAGTGCTCCAACATTGAGGCTCTGAGTGCTGGTACCCTCCAGTGCTGACTACACTGGAGTTTCTGGGGTAAGTGGGCAGGCCGTATCTGCATTTGGTTGGTGGAAGCCACTATACTACAGGCATATGTACCTGCCCCATACTGCCAGAAACACTCCATGCACCTTCCTCCTCTTTGGACAATGGCTGGTCCAATTGGTATTAAAACAAAAACTCTTATTTCTATATATACATACTCATTGGATGTGAGTATCACTGGCTGACCAGCATTTGTTTCCCTTCCCTAATTGCCTTGAACTGAGTGGTGTGCAAGGCCATTTCAGAGTAATCCAGACCACATAAGGATGGAAGATTTACCTCCCGAAAGGATATGAGTGAACCTGAGAGTCTTTTCAATGACAACAACTCTATTAGACTTTTAATTCCAGATTTTATTGAATTCTAATTTCACCATGTGCTGTGGTGGGATTTGAACCCAGAGCTTTAACCAGAATCACTAGTCTAGTGACAATACCATTACACCACCACCTCCTCATAGCCTTCAAACTGCTTCTCAAACCTGTGCCATCCTAAAGGAGTCACTTACATTCCATTCCAGAGGGAATAATAGCCACCATTATTAAGCAGCCACAGATATTTCAGGAAATATTTCATAAGTCTCAAGAAAGATATATTCCATTGAGAAAGAAAGGGTCAATGAGAAGGATGCACCATACGTGGCTAAGAAGGAAATGTTGCGCCCCCGGAATGCAGAGTTCCCTCCTCTCCAGCTGAATAGCTCAAACCATTTCAAACCAACCGAGAATTCACTTTTAGGGTTGAGGATGGGCATATCCTATGACCACCTGGAGTGAGCTTACATACATAGAACATAGAGTGCAGAAGGAGGTCATTCGGCCCATCGAGTCTGCACCAACCCACTTAAGCCCTCACTTCAACCCTATCCCCGTAACCCAACAACCCCTCCTAACCTTTTTGGTCACTAAGGGCAATTTATCATGGCCAATCCACCTAACCTGCACGTCTTTGGACTGTGGGAGGAAACCGGAGCACCCGGAGGAAACCCACGCAGACACGGGGAGAACGTGCAGACTCTGCACAGACAGTGACCCAGCAGGGAATCGAACCTGGGACCCTGGCGCTGTGAAGTCACAGTGCTATCCACTTGTGCTACCGTGCTGCCCGTGCTTACGATTAATATATGTTTCCTTTTACATATAAGTGTGTAAATGTAGAACAGACTCCAGATAAAGTAGTCAGTATCTTATCAATTAATTCACTTGAAGGATAAGAGCGATCATGGCATGGTAGAATTTTACATTCAGTTTGATGGTGAGAAACTTGGATCTGAAACTCATGGCCGGGATTCTCCGACCCCCCTGGGAGACGCGGGAATTGCGCCCCGTCACCCCGACATCGGCTTACCGATTCTCTGGTGCCGATTCTTGGGCGCCCCCGGGGAGGGCCTCCACGGTGGCCTGGCCCGCGATCGGAGCCTAACGATCGGCGGGCGGGCTGGTACCGTGGGGTCCTATGTTCCTCCGCGCTGGGCCCCTGTAGGGCTCCGCCGTATTGCCCAGGGGCCGGCATGCGCGGAATCACACCGGCCGTAGCGCGCATGCGCGAACTCACGCCGGCTGTTCCACGCCATCTGGAGCTGCGGGGACCACTCCGGTGCCAACCTAGCCCCCTAGGAAGGGGAGCATTCCTCATTATCGGGGACCGTTGATGCCGGAGTAGTTGCTGCCGCTTTTCACACCGGCGTCAGAACTTGGCCGCGGGATTGGAGAATCCCGGCCCATGTCTTTAGCTTGAATAAAGGCAACTTAAAAAACCATTAAGACAGTCAGTTACAGTGGACTGTGAAAATAGGTTGCTTGGTACGATGGTACAAGTCAGTCACAGATATTTCAGCAGGGTGAGCTGTGAGGAGGATGCAGAGGTGTTTCAGCAGGATTTGGACAGGCTGTGTTGGTGGGCAGATACAGTATAATATGGATAAATGTGGAGTTATCCACTTCGGTAGCAAAAATAGGAAGGCAGATTATTATTTGAATGAGTGTAATTGAAAGAGGTGGATACTCAACGAGACTTGGTGTCTCGTGCATCAGTCGCTGAAAGTAAGTGCACAGGTACAGCAGGCAGTGAAGAAGGCAACTGGTATGTTGGCCTTCATAGTGAGAGGACCTGAGTATAGAAATAGAGATGTTTTACTGTAATTCTAAAGGACATTGGTGTGGCCACTCCTAGAGTATTGTGTGCAGTCTTCATGTCCTTATCTGAGGAAGGATGTTCTTGCTATGGAGGGAGTGCAGCGAAGGTTTACCAGGTTAATTCCTGGGATGGCGAGACTGTCGTATCATAGAGTGCAGAAGGAGGCCATTCAGTCCATCGAGTCTACACCAGCCCCTGAAAGAGTACCTCACCTAAGCCCACACCTCAACACTATCCCCGTAAACCAGAAACCGCACCTAATTTTTGGACACTACAGGCAATTTAGCGTGACCAATCCACCTAACCCACACATTTTTGGACTGAGGGAGGAACCCAGAGCACCCGGAGGAAACTCACGCAGACACAGGGAGAACGTACAGACTCCGCACAGACAGTGACCCAAGACGGGATCGAACCTGGGTACCTGGTGCTGTGAAGCAATGGTGCTAACTACTGTGCTACCGTGCCACCCTATGAGGAGAGACTAAGTCGGTTAGGATTATATTCATTGGAGTTTAGAAGACTGAGAGGGGATCTCGTAGAAACGTATGAAATTCTAACAGGATTGGACAGGGTAGATTCAGAAAGAATGTTCCCAACGGTAGGGGGTCCAGAACTAGGGGTCATAGTTTGAGGATAACATGTAAACATTTTAGGACTGAAGTGAGGGGAAATTTCTTCACTCAGAGAGTGGCGAGTCTGTGGAATTCACTACCACAGAAAGTAGTTGAGGTGAAAACATTCTGTGTAATTTCAAGAAGGAATTAGATATAGCTCTTGCAGCTAAAGGGATCAAGGAATATGGGGGAAGGCAGGGTCAGAGTATTGAACTTGATTATAAGCCACGATCATAATGAATGGTGGAGCAGGCTCGAAAGGCTGAATGACCTCCTCCTGCTTCTATTTTCCATGTATGTAAACTCACTATGAACATATGTCCGACTGAGAAAGAGAGACAATGAGAAGGCTCTGCCATCCATGGCTAATGAAGGAAGTTAAGGATGGTGTCAAATTAAAAGAAAAGACACACAGTGCTGTAAAGATTAGAGGTAGGACAGAAGATAAGTAATATTTTAGAAGCCAGTAAAGGATGACAAAAAAAATAATACAAGAAGAAATTAAACTGAAAGTAATGTAAAAACAGAAAAAAGGACAAGAGTAACTAAAGTAAGCATTGGTCCCTTAGAGCAGGCATTGTCAAACTCGGGGGCGAGACCCACGGGTGGGTCGTGGGCGGGTGTCGGGGGAGTCGCGGAGCCAGCTGTAGTGGCGCTCCCGATCGCGTAAATCTGCGCGTAACAGCCGCAGCAGCAGGCTGTTTAATACGGCTGCAAGCGGCCTTCAAAATGGCCACGAACATGTAAAAAAAATGCGGCCGCATGGCGCATGTGTGCCAGATCATCAGCGTGCATGCGCAAAACTATGCGCACGCGCGCCGATGATTGGGGCCCGCATGCACAGTACGGTCGCAGCTTTTTGTTTTACAAGTTCGGGGGGGTTTATTCATTTTATTAATTTATTGTATTCATTTAATTTTAATTTTTTTCATTTATTTTATTCATTTTATTATTTTTTTACAAGTTCGGTGGGAGGTTCTTTGATAAAATTTTACCGGAAAAAAAATGCAGAACTTTGGACAGATGGAGACTCCATACTTTCCGACACCGGAGGAACGTGTTCGAGGGCCAAAGGGACGCAAAACCATTTCCTCCATTGTTGTCAGCAGAAAACAAGGTAAGAGAAAATGGTGGGTCGCGCAGGTCAGCTGGCGTGGGTCGCGAAGGTCGGCCGGCGCGGGTCGCGACATTCGGCCGGGTTGGGTCCCGAAGGTTCGCCGGTTGGTAAAAATGGGTCCCCGGAAAAAAAGTTTGAAGAACACTGTGATAGAGGATGAGATTGGGGAATTAATGAGAAAAAAGGAAGTGGCAGAGGCTTTGAACAAGTATTTTGTCTGTGTCTTCACAATAGGACATACAAAAAACATCCGAATAATAACAGTGGAAAATCAAGTGGAAAAAGAGAGGGAGGAACTTAAAACTATCGCTATAACTAGAGAAAGTATAATGGGCAAATTAATAGGCTGACAAGTCCTCTGGACCAGATAGATATCTTAAAGCAAGTGGCTGCAGAGATAATGGATGCATTTGTTGTAATCTTTCAAAATTTCCCAGGTTCTGGAAGGTCCCCAGCAGATTGGAAAACCACAGATGTAATGAACGGATTCTCTCAGCCCACGTCGGGCCGGAGAATCGCCGGGCCGGGCGCGAATCGCGCGACGCTGCCCCGACACCGGTCCGCCCATTCTCCGGAGAGCGGAGAATCGGCACGCCGCCGCCGTCGGTACGGCGCAGTCGGGGGGCGCTCTACATCCCCCCCCCCCACCCCGGAGATTCTCCGCCAGGGATGGGCCAAGCGGCCGCACAAAGAATCCGAGTATTGTCGACGCCGTGCACATCTGGTCTTACCCGGTGGAACCTCGGCGTGCATGCATCCGGGGGCGGCCTGGTGGGGGCGGGGGGGGGGGGGGGAGAAGGGGGTCTGACCCCGATGGGGCCTCCGCTGTGGCCTGGCCAGCGATCGGGGCCTACCGATCGGCGGGCCGGCCTCTTGGGCTGGAGCCTCCTTTGCTCTGCGCCGGCCTCTGTAGCCCTACGCCATGCTGTGTCGGGGCCGGCGTGCATTGGTGGCAGTCGCACTGCGCATGTGCGCATTGGCACAGACCCGCAGCGCCCATTTGACACTGGCATCGGCAGCTGGAGCGGTGTGGGTCGCTCCAGTGCCGTGCTGGCCCCCTGTAGGGGTCATAACCGCTGCTCCTGATGACATGTTGACGCCGTTGACGTCAGAGAATCCCGCCCAACATCTCTATTCAAGAAAGGAGGGACACAGAATGTAGGAAACCAGAGGCTGGTCAGCCTAACACTGTCGTTGGGAAAATAGTGAAATCCATTATTAAGAAAGGAGTTGCAGTACATTTAGAAAATTATTATACAATCGGGCAGTCAAAGGAAGCCATGCTTGCCTAATCTTTTGAGTTCATTGAAAGATGTGACAAGCAGGATGGATGAACAGGAACTAGTAGATGTAGAGTATTTGGATTTCCAAACATCATTCTTTAAGGTTCCACAAAAAAGGTTACTGCACAAGGTAAAAGCTCATGGCATTGGTGGTAGAATATTAGCATGAATAGAGTATAGGCGGACTGACACAAAACAGAGGATTGGGATAAATGGATCATTTACAGGTTGGCAAACTGGAATAAGTGGAATTCCCCAGAGATCAGTACTGAGGCCTTAACTGTTTAAAACCTATATTAATGACTTGGATGAAGGGGCCGATTGTACTGTAGCAAAATTTGCTGATGATAAGAAAATAAACAAGAAAACAATTTATGAGGGGGCACAAAGAAATCCACAAATTTTGAAAGGAGGTATGATAATTTGTGTGAGTAGACAAAAACTTGGCAGATGGAGTATAATATGGGAAAACATGATGTTGTCCACTTTGGCGGGAAGAATGGAAAAGCAGAACATTATCTGAATGGAGAGATACTGCAGAATGCAGGGATTTTGGTGCCCTTGTAAATTAATCAAAAAACGTTGGCATAGTTGGGAAGTAATCAGAAAGGCAAATGGAATGTTAGCCTTTATTCAAGGGGAATGGGATATCGAGAAGTATTGCTAATTCTCAGAGTGTTATAACCTGCCTGCTTATGATTGGCTGGGGACTAATGACTATCCCACAATCCTATGGGAGTATGAACTTCCCCAATGAGGGGGGCGGAGAAACTCCTAGTATAAATAAGCTGGCCAGTTCAGGAACCAGCAGGAAGGAGAAGGTAGCAAGGGAAGTTACTGCTACTGTTATGTATATATTGTTATAGTAAATAAACGTTATTATTTTGTATCCTTAAAACTCGTGCTGGATTCTTCGTGGCCCTTACAAAACTGGCGACGAGGATGGGATTGGCCAGGGCGGCCTTGGGCACGCTTACATGCAGATTTCGCAGGCCCTTTTCAGGGATCCATGTTCCTTCTACTAATTGACGCCCAGTCCAAATGGCTGGAGGTGCATAAGATGCAGGGGACAACGTCCTGCGCAACAATTGAAAAGATGTGTTTATCATTTAGTACGCATGGCCTCCCCGAGGTGCTGGTCACGGATAATGGCACTCCATTCACGAGTGAGGAGTTTGCTAGGTTTACAAAGATGAACGGCATCCGCCATATCCGCACTGCCCCTTACCACCCGGCTTCAAATGGGTTGGCAGAGCGTGCAGTGCAAACATTCAAAAGAGGCCTAAAGAAGCAGTCTTCCGGATCAATGGACACGAGACTGGCTCGCTTTTTGTTTACATACAGGACCACCCCCCATGCAGTGACTGGGGTAGCTCCCGCAGAACTCCTAATGGGCCGAAGACTTCGCACCCGCCTTAGTATGGTCTTCCCGGACATTGGTGCAAAAGTACGCCGCACACAAGAACGGCAGGGACAGGGATTGTCTCGGCATCGTCCGATTCGGCAGTTTGCGCCCGGTGACCCAGTATTCGTGCGGAATTTTGCTGGTGGTGCCCAATGGGTTCCTGGTGTAATCTTTCGCCAAACGGGCCCTATATCTTACCAAGTGTATGCCCAGGGTCGTCTCCAGCGAAAATATGTAGACCACGTCCGGTCCAGAAGATCATCCCCTCAAAAGATTCCCCGCCCCCGGAGCTCAGTTCAACAGCCGCAAAGACCAGAGACAAGGGAAGGTAGTCCTCAAAATCTTCCACTGGTGCCTCACTCGAAGCCTGCGCAAGTCATTACGAGACCGAATGGAGATAGAGACGCTGACATGACGGAGGCAGCAGACTCTGACTCCGAGATGGAGACACAGGATGAATCAGAGGGGGAATCCTCGGGTCCACAGGCCGTGGATGTACAACCGCGCCGTTCATCACGGAAGCGCCGGTCTCCGTCTCGTTATACGCCGCCTGATCCAGCGCCGCGTGCAATTGGCATCCAGCCTGCGGCCAAACGAGTTCGACGCCTTCCTTCGCCAGGGTCTTCGATGGATTCCTTGGACTTTGCGGGGGAGGGATGTTATAACCTGCCTACTTACGATTGGCTGGGGACTAATGACTATCCCACAATCCTATGGGAGTATGAACTTCCCCAATGAGGGGGGCGGAGAAACTCCTAGTATAAATAAGCTGGCCAGTTCAGGAACCAGCAGGAAGGAGAAGGTAGCAAGGGAAGTTACTGCTACTGTTATGTATATATTGTTATAGTAAATAAACGTTATTATTTTGTATCCTTAAAACTCGTGCTGGATTCTTCGTGGCCCTTACAAAACAGAGCATCCATGAGACTGCAACTAAAATACCGTGTTCAGTTTGGGTCGCCTTACTTAAGGAAGTATGTACTTGCATTGGGGAAAGTTCAGAAAAGATTCGCTAGGCTGATTCCTGGGATGAATGTGTTGCCTTATGAGAAAAAGTTAAGCAGGTTAGGCCGATACTCATTGGAGTTTAGGTGATCTTATTGAAACATATAAGAATTTGAGAGGACTTGACAGGGAGGATGTTTCATTTCTAGAACTAGGGGCATAGTTTCAAAATAAAAGACTCCCATTTAATAAAGAAATGTGAAGGGATCTCTGTTCTCTCAGGGGGTCAGTGATCTTTAGAATTCTCTACCCCAGGGAACAGTGGAGGCTGGATCATTGAAGATATTCAAGGTTGAGCCAGACAGATTATTGATGTACAAGGGATTCAAAGAGGCAGGAAAGTAGAGTCAAGGCCATAATCAGATCACCGATAATCTTACTGAATTGTGGAATAGGCTCATTGGGACAAATGGTCTATACCTGCTCCTATTTCTTATGTTCTTACGAAAGAAATGGTTAGATGATTATGTGTTTGGGAGCAAGATTATCGGGATAAGTGCAGCTAAGAAAACAAATGCTGTATGGAACACAACAGGCTTGATTTTTCAGTCAGTGACAAAGTGATTGCAGTTGAGCTCAAAGACGGTGCCTACCAAGATCTAGTGGTCTCTTTGGGATGGATTTACTGACGTCCAATTCAAAAGGATCTCCAGGATCAAGCATGGTAAGCAGCCAATTACATTGAAGTATTCTCACAGTGAGTAAGCAAAGAAGTAAAAACCAGTGGATCGCTCCAGTTTTAATTTTACAGTTAGTAAAATAAATAATCAAGACAGGCACCTGGAAAGCTAAAACATCATTAACAAAACTTTAAAAGAAATATTATTTTAAAAATATGTGGAATGTTTTATCACAATGGAGAATTTTGACATTCAACAAACAGAAAATAATTATTTCAGTGTCAGTGAGGGTTTAGCAATAATTGTGAACTTATTATACAGTTACGAAACCAGTTACACCTCATTCAACAAAGTGTAACCTTTTAAAGGATTTTTACAACAAGACTAAGAGCATAAACAGGATTAAACATTTTCTCAACTTAATCCAGGCCAATTAAGGAACACAGCAAAGTAGCCAGGATGGAAAATGTAGATTGCCCAGAAGAGTGAGGTAAATACTTTAATTAGCCTGCACATAACACGATAAACGCGGAACAGATGTGGATATCATTCCAGAAGATGTGCTATCACACTATTTAAGCACATTCGGAATGGCATATAAATAATACAGTAAGACAATTCAGGAAAGTCATCAGCTTTAAATACCCACCATCCATGCGGCCTGGTGACTGTGCAAGAAACATATGCAAGATGTTGCTATGTTTCAACTATGCAAGAAACAAATCAGTTACAGAACTCAATCAGTATGTAAGGTAAAAGCAATTTTACGTGGAGTGGTCTTTTCTTTGTGTTCTTTTATAGATGTCCTGCGCCATTTGAAATGGAAAGTACTGATTGTCATATTGAATGTATTAGAGATGTTCTTTTCTGGATGGTTGTAAATATGGAAAATCTTTTGGAGCTGGTTGATAAAGCAGCAATTATGCATTTTTGGCACAGTAATTTTCACTTTACAATGAATCTCGAATCTTGCATGTGTTCGACGTCATGTGCCATTCAGGCAGCGTCGTAGTTATGGCAACTGTAATAGTGCTGTTCCCATCTATGTAATTCCTAATGGCAATAATAACTATAATAGAAACATTCTGGGTATTTCTATCTAATACATTTATTATTACTACTTAGACTTTTGGCTGGTGGCCTAAGGCGACATACCCTACATATTTTCTACTGTACCTCACATACAAATTGGATATATCCCAACATGAGAATTTAAATGTTAGGGTACTCGGGATGATCCCAGTCTTCCATTGTTTACCCAGAGAGACAGTGGGCTGGATTCTCCGATTTCAAGACTATGGCTGGAGGATCCGTGGCGTTTTACGTGGAAAAAAATCGGGGCTGCCCAGCACTGATCCTCTGCCCGGCTTCCACAAAACAAACAGCTGGGGAATTGCCGGGTCCATCGCTGCCGACCTGCAGCGGTTGCGCCGTACAACATGGTGCTGGCTGTGCACGGACCTGATCTGCCAGATAGTGTCAACCTGGACAACCCTTCGTCAACCCCCACCAGTCCCTCCAGCCCTCGCCGAAGGCCCCCGGCCAGCAGCACGGCTCCCACCCGACTGTGGCGCTGCTGGACATGGTCCGCAGCTGACACGTCAGACTCCCGACAGCTGAGACCACACGTCACCGCCCATGGGAACTCGGCCCATTGGAGCGGAGCATCGGGGGAGGGCCTGCAGGTGATGGCCTGAGGTTGTCTTAACGGCGTGCGCTGCGCGCTGCAATGATGCCATTTTGGACGGGGTTGAGCATGCGCAACCTGCTTAAAACAGGTGCCGCCCCCGATTCGGTCGTGAAAATAGATTCTCCGCCCGATCGTTGATTACGAATTCAGCATCGGGAAACGGAGAAGTGGTTCCTCCTCATCTCAGTTTTGAATCTACCGCCTCTCAACCTGCATCTGTGACCTCTCATATATATACCTCTGCCGGGATTATTTTGAAAAACAGAGATGTGTGATAACCCTAGTGTGAGCAGAAATTCTCAGCAGTTTGACGATTTTTAATTGATAGCAGTCCATGGAAACTTAGATAACCCATCCTTAAGACAGCAGGGGAGCACGGTGGCACAGTGGTTAGCACTGCTGCCTCACTGCGCTGAGGACCTGGGCTTCGTCCTGGCTCCGGGCCACTGTCCGTGTGGAGTTTTCACATTCTCCCAGTGTCTGCGTGGGTCTCATCCCCACAACCCAAAAAGATGTGCAGGGTAGGTGGATTGGTCACTCTAAATTACCCCTTAATTGGAAAAGAAAATAATTGGGTACACTAAATTTATTTTTAAAGAAGAATAACTGACAGACACCTTGGGATTTCTGCAATTAATTGCAGACCCTAGAGGTTGGTGTTAGTTTCAGAGGAATAATGATGGCAAACATTGACAGTTTGCTGTCATGACTATTTCAAAATTCAAACAATGATGCCTGGCCCATTGATTCTCATGTTCTATTCTTTGGCTCATTATGAATTGAACATGCATAGAAACATAGGAACACAGGAATTAGGAACAGAAGTAGGCAATTCAGCCCTTCGAGCTTGCTCTACCATTCAATCAGATCATGGCTGATCTCTTCTTGGTCTCTGATCCACCTCCCTACCTGTTCCCCATATCCCTTTAAGCCGTTTTTAAAAATCAAAAATATATCTACCTTCTTGAAACCATTTAATGATTCAGACTCCACTTCACTATGAGGCAACGAGTTCCACAAATTCATCATCCTCTGCGAGAAGTAGTTCCTCCTCATCTCAGTTTTGAATCTACCGCCTCTCAACCTGCATCTGTGACCTCTCATTCTAGATTGCCTCACAAGGGGGAACATTTGGTCTACGTTTACTTTATCAATCCCTCTTAGTATTTTATATACCTCAATCAGATCCCCTCTCATTCTTCTTGGCCCTGCTTGATCATTAACCAGGTGAATTTAGCTAAGGTTTTGGAGCAGCCGACACAAGGCAAGAAACTGATTGTGCTGCAGAAAACCAGTGCACTAGTTCACTACCTAGGATAATTCTTTGAGTTACCATAAGAGGAAAGCAACTGTGAGTCATGTCAGGTGTGTTCTCAAATGTGCAGGTGAGTTAAGCTGAGTATTTAAAAATCATTAGACAGACACTGAAAATATCACTTTCTAATTGTGTGGCCAAGTCATTATCTATAAAATTGTTTTATAGAAATGGAATCAATGAAAAATGCAGGGAGAGAACATGTCATAATGGAGGTGGTGATGCTTTGAAGTCCTATCGCACTGATCGGGCTCTCCATGGCTCACCCCCTTGAAATGGAATTTTCCTTTTCAATTTCAGTTTCCTCTCACGTTATGTCTTCTTGAGCATAAGCCTCCCTGATGTCTACTGTCATAAATGTCTCATTATTCAGTCCCGCTGCATTTGCACTAAAGCAGCCTGCAAAGACTGGGCACCAATTTTTAAATTAAAGGTTAGGATTTGAATTAAGAGAATATTCAAGACGATTTTCCTTTAATTTCATCTGATACCTGGAAAAAAAGCTATAATGCTACTTAAACCAGATGAGTTATGTTGCCATCCTTCATTTATATAATGCTCAAAAGGTAGCTCGGAAAACATTACAAGATTGTATGTATTTTGATGTGTGTTACAAGCCAGTAACATATTAAGGAAATCAGATGGACTTTGAAATTCTTAATCGATGTCATCTAAACTTACTGTAACTGTCACATAACATAGATTTATAGGCACTGTTCTTTATTAGATATGTAAATGAACTGACTATTTGATTTAAAAAATCAATTGTAGAGTCAAATGAAAATACCTTGGCTACATTCTGTGACTCAAAAAATGTAGTGTTATATTATCTGATTCATACTGTAATGCTTCAATTTGGGTGGGTTATAACTTTAGATCAATGCTTTATTTGTATAACATCCATGCAATGCTCTCTATGCAACCAGTATCCTTCTATTAGATGAATCACCAGCCTTCCATAACATTATTGAGCAAATTCTTTTTAATATCTGCAACTCACGGAAAACTGAAATTTATTGTGCACTTTTAAATTAAAGAGAGAATTTTCTGGAATACACACAGTGTTCATATTTAAATTATATTTAAGTTTTACAGAGCCCAAAATTATTGTTCTAGTATTGTGGAGAACTGGGCATTCCTAAAGAAGAGGGGCTGGATTCTCCATTATTGGGACTATGTCCCCACACACAAAACGGTGGAGTTTCACGCCAGAAAAACTGGTGTGAAAGGACCACTAATTCCTAGCCCTGCAGGGGTCTAGCAGGGACCTGGCGTGGAACTCGCAGCTTCTGCTGCAGATACAGGCCCTCACACTTACGGATCGGAGGCCACGCATGCACACAGTGGCGGCCTCCAGCGGACGCGCCGTGCTCCATAGTGGACTCAGACCGCGGAGCTGGATCCTGAAAATAAATCTCCCCGATTGGCTGCACGCCCAACCCTCAATCCCTGCACAAACATTTTCCGGCCACCTATAAGGCACCCCCGCCCGCCAATTGGCCCGCCCCCGACCGGGCGGCCGTGGACTGAGTACGCAGACATCACGCGAGTATCCCGACAGGCTGGACCACATTAGTTCCACGCCGTCGGGACTTCGGCTGGTCGGGGGCGGAGAATGGCAGAGTGGGCCTCTGGCAAGGGCCCCAGGGAGCAGAGTACGCCACTTTTTGGGGCCCGCAGAATCAGCGAACCGGCGCCGGTCCTGATTCCTTGCGGTAAAATAAATACTCCGCCCCCGCACTGGCCGCGATTTCATAGTCGGGGTGCGCAGAATCCAGCCCGAGATTTTAAAAATTATTTTTTTCTTGACTACTCTAATACCTGTTCAATTCATAAAACGTTGTGCACATGAATATTTTCAAAGATTTTCCCAGGATAAAATCATGATGTCTTCACAAAAATGACTCCCTTAGAGTAGTAGGACAATGACATATCAGGTCCAATTTTGTGTCATGTTCTTGGATGGTGGTAAGATTTTGGACTTAGGCATTTGGCCACTGAGTAACATGTGCCTGGCCCCAATTAGTGTTCCAGGGTCAACCCTAATTATATATTACACCTGTGATTATCCACTCACAGTTTGTTCCTGTATTTGTTCCTGTAAAGACTCACATTCCAACCATTCTTCACATTCCAATCTGTAATTATCTTGTCTCTCCTATATATGTTGTGATTGTGAACCTGCCTCCACTTCACCTGATGAAGGAGCAGCGCTCCGAAAGCTTGTGATTGCAAATAAGCCTGTTGGACTTTAACCTGATTGTGAGACTTCTTACTGTGCCCACCCCAGTCCAGCACCGGCATCTCCACATCATATGTATTTCCTGTGAGCCCCTGGCATGCAAACACCTATTACAGCAAGATCAATAGGTTTGGAGTGGGAATTGTAGATTTCTGCATCTATTTAAATAGGCTCTAATTGTAATTTCAAAGGCAAGGTAGTTGCGGTCAAGCAAATCTTTGGAAGGACGATTCAATTTCTTGTTTGCAGACTTACTTATAATTGAGCACTGGCAAGACAGAACACCCACATTTCCAGATAATGCAAGAAAAATGCAGTAACAGTTTTACATCAGCATCAGAAAGGAGGCAAGGGAAGGAGTGGTACATAGCACCTGACCAAATATAATGCAAAGGATCTATGACAGAGGAATTGGACCAAATGAGGAAAATTTCCAGACCTAAATAATTCAGCCAAAGGTAAGCTATCCAGTTGTATCTCATGCCAAATAGATGGACAAAGTATGAATACTGCAAAGTGTTTGCACACATTGATGAAAGCCTCATATAAAGCACTTATATTTCTTTGAATGTTTTATCATGCATTCCAAATGACAGCAGGGTATCAATTCTTGCTGCAACTTAACGCCGGTACACTTGGCACATTGACAACTTGAAATCTCAATAAATTTATGCAACAAATTCTTCTGTCTGGTGCAATTCATGCATTCACATGTAGGATGTGTTCTGGCACTTTATATGTTTCCCACACTCCCAACCCCTCAAAGCTGCTTGCTAACTTGTAGGGCAAGGTAGCAGTAATGGTAAGGAACAAACCAGAATGATAGGACTTAGAAATATTCCTCCCTGAACACCTTCGGAGAGCCTCTTTATAAAACCCAGTGATTAAAGAGATAAGTTAGTGATGGATTGTGAAGGGGAAGGATTCCTTTTGCCATTGTTCCAAAATTACTATTTTTCTCATACTCTCTTATCCACACGCTCGCTCAATGCAAGACACTAAACACTCAAGCACAGCACCATACTACACATTTAATCAATGCTTGAAAGGGGAATATGCCCATGTTTCTTTCTTTTACTTTTTCACAGGTATTTAAGAAACAGCATCCTACATTCCTCACGGTAATATTTGCAGGCA
Source organism: Scyliorhinus torazame (assembly GCF_047496885.1). NCBI lineage: Eukaryota > Metazoa > Chordata > Chondrichthyes > Carcharhiniformes > Scyliorhinidae > Scyliorhinus > Scyliorhinus torazame. Next base: position 288,358,663 of record NC_092711.1, on the reverse strand, counting down.
CCAGACCCAGATTATACACAGTTGGTGAATTTGAGAAGGCAGTAGTGACTGACTCATTGTTTACAGTAGGAAGAGCATGTGATGGTGGCAGAGGAGGACTAGTAACCAGCTATCCAGATGGTATTTGCGAAATATGGTAATGGTGTGAATCTGTGTCATGTTATTCAAAGGCAAAGGACATGAAAATACTAGCCATGCTGGTCACCTGTTTGATATGTATGTAACCAGCACATTGGTTAATGTTGCAGATGATCTCTATGGTAACTTGGAAGGAAGTGCATTCAGACATGTGAGGGAAGTGATAACCTTGACTACCACTGGAAGATTCTATTTAGATTGGATTCGAACCTCTACACAACAGATGTAAAGCAGGGGAACTGGTTCTTTGATGAAACCGCTTGTCCTTTGTTATTACGTCATAGTTATGACAGGGCCTACATATACAGTTGGCGGTATAATGGTGACTGCCAGCGGTCCAGTACTGGTGCCTAAAGGTGGTCCTGGTACAGTTCCTTTGATTTTGTACTACTTTTACCATGAAATACCACGACCTCAGTACTGACAGCAATTCCTATCATTAATATAATGTTTTTGAACAGCTGGCATGGGATTTTATAGCCTGAAATTAGATGACTTGTTACTTCCTGAACTGGGGTGAATGGTTTTATGTCCATTCTCCTTTCACAATATTTGTCTGTTTTGCTCGACATTTGTAACTAATTGTAGTTGGCTTCTTAGTGATTCTGCAGTCAATGTTCGACTGTTTCTGATATCACATAAATGCTCTCATATGATCAGATTCCCAAAATGGGAAGAAAACAGTCCATATGGAAAAGGAAAAAATGCATTAAAATAATATTAAAGGTGCTAAACAAAAATAGTAAAAGACCATTGGGGAGAAAAAAAAGCAAAATATTCATTAAGCAGTTTTTGTTCTTTTAAGAATTCTTTTGGAAATGAAACTTCTCTTTATACGCAAGCCAGATGGATTCAACACACAGCATGATTCCACAATGAATGACAGGAAATTGCACACAATCTGATTTACATATATTATCATCTTATTTCAATAGTACACAAAAGCTCTTGCACAAAATGTGCAAGGGCAATCAATCAGATGTTATGCTCGAATGGAAAATTGCATGTTAGGGTATTCTAGTGGTCTTTACATTCCCATTTTACACCAGCAGGAAGGATCTTACCAGATAGAAAATGTCAAATATTCAAGTTCATACAACATTGTATATGTGCACACACACTACACAACTGTCCTGGTGAAAATACATATTAATAAAATTACAAATGGGGATCCAAGATTTGAAGCCAGAAACACTGGATTTACATTTCACCTTAAATTGTGTTTGCTCAGAATTAAAGAAATTATTTTGGTTTCATTGAAACAGCAACATTTACTAAAGGGCATTTATAATCTCTGGTTTGTCTGTAGCCCCTCGCATTCTACCATTATTGGAAATGTCCCGATCTTTTTGAATGTCATATTTCCAGCATAAATACAATGAATACTCTGATATTCCGACCCCACTCTGTCAGAGCTGCTTCAGTTACCAAGTCTCCATAATACATTATCAATATCAATCCTGCAGCTATTTCATGTTCCACTGCTTTGCAGATGTTTCACTGGAGACTGAGGTCCCAGAGGTAGTCTGCAGCAGCCGTCTCTGGAATCATATGCAAGGAATGGCTATTTGAGCAAGTAATCCATGAGTTAAATGGCAAGGCAGAGCAGACAGCTTATGTAAAAACACTTTTGTAGAAGACCTCAAGATATCTTTTTCCTGTCAGTCAGTATTTAGATGAGAAAGAAATCTTGAATTTCTATAGAGTGTTTCATGACTTCAGCATGTCCCAAAGCACTTTAAAGCCAATGATTTATTTTAGAAGTGTAGTCAGTTTTATATAAAAATACCAGACAATTTGCATTCAGTTAACTTCCATAAAAAACAATAAGGGAGATAGCCAGTCAACGTTTTTTTAAATGATGCTGGCTGAGAGATAATGATTGGCCAAGAATCTGGGAAACTGCCTTGCTCTTCAAATTGTGCTGTAGGAAAATTCAACATCAGACAGGCATTTCCCATGGATATTTCATCTGAAACACAGCACTACTGACGGTGCAGCACTCTTTCAGCATGGTCAGTTGAAGGTTAGCTGGATTACATTCACAAGTGAGGAAGTGTGGTTTGAACTTATGACATTATGCCTCAGTTATAGTCACATCATGAAAATCTGCATTTGTGATAAAAGTAGGGTTGCAGTACTCCTTGAATAATTTACATATTTTCACGCCCTAAAATGCATTTTGGTTACCTTTTTTTCGAGAAGCCCTTTCCCTGGATTCCTGAGGTAAGCAATACACTAAAATACACCTGCAGGTTACCCTGCAAAGCCACTCGGTTTGCCAATGATATCTCCCTTCCAATCTCTGGCAGCTGTATCCAGGAGGCAGCTCAGAAAATGCACTGAATGACTTCCCGCAAGTCCCCATGCAGGAATGTTTAAACTTTCGATGTGCAAATACCCTGAACTGGGAACTATCTGATACTCTGATTTCAATGGGAGAATTTGGATGGTTCCGACTGTCTTAGAAGAATAGTTACCCAGGAAAAGTTAAAATAATTGAAACCACTTCCAACTCCTTGGTAACTATAGTGCTGAACCCCGAACACCCCACAGGAACACCCCCAACCCCCTCGACAATCCCCCCCTCCAACTCCTCCCAACTAAAATACCCAGCTACCCCATACCAACTAGTCCCCATACCTCCAACTATTCCCCGACCCTCCGACTACATTCCCAATCCCCCCCATACCCTCCTCCCCCCCCCCTCCCCCGTGAACACCTTCCCAACCCCTGGCTATCTTTCTGACCACCAACTCACCATCCTGCCTACCCTCCAGACCTCTTGACTACACTCCAGACCCCCTACATCCTCCCCTCATGCCACGACTACCACCCCACACATACTTTGCCTACCCTCCCGACACACTGACTACCCTTCCCACTACCAAAATCCACCCAATCCCTGGACTACCCCCAACCCCTCTACAGCAACCCTCCCAATCACCTTTCCAGCATCCCCCTCCCGAAAGGCCCCACCCGCTGCCTGCTCTCCCAAACCGCCGGCTTAGAATCCAACCCCACCAACCATCCTGAACCCTCTCATGACCAACCATCCGATCCCCCCCCCCCCCCCAACTGACCAGCCATTTGCTCCCTCCTCATGAACTGCCTGACCACCCATTCCACCCCCCAATCCCCCATCTTGCCCACTTACCTTACTCACTTACCTGCTTCCTGGTTTATCAAAGTGGCTGATCCTTTAAACCTACCTGCTTTAGGGCAGCTAGTGTGGTAAAATGGGGATGTGTCTTCACTTCCCCTGACTCTGCTGCACTGCACTGAAGGTCTTGGGAACCCGCAGCACTGCACTTTTCTCACCCAGCCCAAGTTGGAAGGTGAGGTGAGAAAGGTGAGACTCCCAACTAAGGTAGGGAAAAAGAGTGGAGTGGCAATCTGACTCTGATGCCACTGCTCCAAGGTTCTGGCCCAATGATATGTCTGTATTTATAAGATAAATGCATCAGAAATTATCTTGCCTTTAAAATGTTAAGTGTATCCAAACTTACAAAAGCCAATATAACTGGAAAATCTCCCTCATATTTCTGAAAGAAGACCAGGCAAAGTACAATTAAGGAGGAGCTACAAGAGTAGGACACCACCTGGGCTGTAGTGAAAGAGAGTGTGAAGTGGTCCAGGGCCGGTGGCGGAGCCTTGCTGTACATCGACCTACGTGGGTACGGGGGAACTAAAGTAATCATAGATTTAGCCTGAATTATAAAGCCCGATAGGGTGTTATTTTTTGCCTTTGGGTACAGGATTGCATGGTTCATAAGACACGTAGAATTCTAAAAATTAATCTGTTGATAAAAGAATAATTCATAGAATCACTACAATGCTGAAAGATGCCATTCTGCCCATCGGGTTTGCACCAACCCTCTGAAAGAGCATTTTACCTCGGCCCATGCCTTAATTCTAGCCCGTGACCCAATAACCCCATGACACTAAGGGACTATTTTAGCATGGCTAATCCATCTAACCTGCACATCTTTGGACTGTGGGAGGAAATTGGGTCACCGGGAGGAAACCCACGCAGACATCAGGCAAACATACAAAACCTACATAGATTGTGACCCAATGCTGGAATTGAACCCAGACCCCTGGCGCCGTGAGGTGGCAGTGCCACCCCTCTGCATTCTCTGTCCACTATATGACATCGAAAAGGTTGTAAATTTCAGCCTAAGGCTATGCCCTATCAATGGAAACCACCTATTACTAGAAACAGAAATCCAAAGTGTTGGAAGGAAATCATTTGAGATATAAAAACAAACCCTGCAAACCCTTCAACTGTGGTGCATTACTGATATTTTGGGGCAAGATTTTCAGTGTTTCTTTCAATCCCCTGCAGTAATTTCAGTGAAAGATCTATTTATATTCTCTTTCCAAGCGTTCCCCTGAAATCGCAGCACCAGATTGTGACAATTCCCCATGGAAATATTACCAGATAACAAGTGTCCATAATTTTTCTGTCTACTATTTGAATTCCTCCCACCCAGCTTCCTGCTATATCAGCACAGATTAAGTTAAATTTCTCTTTTCATTTTGATTTTTATTTCCATCTTGTGCTCTGATAAAGAGTTACATTCTTCACCTTTCAGATACAAACAGTTTGACATTTCTCAATATTATATGTTTATGATGAACATATAGTTTACAACAAATTTATAAATTGAGTGGCTAATATTTTTTTTTAATTGCTTTGGGTAATTGTCATTATTTACCTTCTCAATTGCCATTCATTGTATTTCTGTGATCCCAACTTTCACTCACTTTTCTGGCAGCCTCTTGTAAGATCATAAGAAATAAGGGCAGAAATAGGCTGTTCGGCCCATCGAGCTTGTTCTACCATTCAACAAGGTCATGACTGATCTGATTGTGGCCTTAACTCCACTTTCCTGTCTCTCCCATAACTCTGGACTCCCTTGTTGATCAAATATTTGTTTAATCCAGTCTTGAATATATTCAATATGTGACCCCTTCCCCTTTTTCTTTCTTCTGGGAAATCTTGGAAACTTTCCAGTACTTCAGGCAATAGGCACGGAGAGAATTCTAATTAAGTTGCGGTGTTGTCCTTGTTTTGTCTAGCTAGATGATAACTGTCCAGCGGCATATCAATTCTCGAAATGCCTAATGACAAAATTGTATTTGATTCTCAGCAGTATTGCCAAGTAGCCTTATATGGTGTGTGTCTGGCTCTGCCAATCATATTTTGTTTCCTCCCCTTTTCCAGCATGATCTTCTGTGCCTACTTTCTTTGGTAGTTCTGCAGTTAAGAATCATAACCTGGGACGGCAAGAAAGGTGTCTTCTTTAATGCTATTCTTACACTTTTCAACTCACAGCTTATTGAGTTCACAAGACCAGCTCAATGACAATGGCTATTCCCATCCATCCAACCCTACAGTTACTTCTTAAATTAATTAATTGCGCTGAGGACCACAAACCTTCCTGGTAGTCCAGTTGCGAATCACTCTCAGTATACATAAATGCACCCTGATCTCAGCCCTAAACTTACCTACGTGGCTGAACCTAAAGTTTCTTACAGTGCTACCTTATCAAAAAATCATAATGCTTTGGGACTTCCTCTTTTGTTAAGTATATTAAACACTGCTGTAACATCTTTCCAGAGATATCCCTTTGTGAGTACGAAGAGAACTAGCTTAAAATCTGCTCTTCAAAATTCTTCCCTCCAATATTATCAGCCTCCTGGCGCACAGGTAAGCTATCTCTGGGACCCACGTGGTTCTTTACAGTAGCATGAGCAAAGGTGTAAGCAGTACTCCAAGTCTGGTCTGAAAATAATGTATAGTTTCAGCAAAGGCTTCTGACAACGTGAACTGGATTGATTTAGCAATGTAAGACAGCAATCATATATACTGTCAACACTCAACATTTAGACATGTTGAATGATGAGGCAACTCCACTAAATCTCCTTGATCAAGTTGTGTTGCACCTGTAGAGTACGCATACCTCTTACTTATTACTCCCAAAACACAATTTCAATTGTCCATATTTTATTCCATTTACCATTAATCATTCCAAGTGCACATCATGGTGAGCTCCCTTTGCAATGTCACTTGCCTCTTTCTCCTCCCAAGCTTTATGTTTATCGGTGAATTTAATTTTCTAATGTAATTCCAGGTCAAGACCCCTGGTGCACGCTGCATTGTATCTCAGCCATTGCATTCCAACACCCCTGCTGATTGATTCTTAAACCTAGAAGCTTCCCATGTCTATTGACGTAGACAACATGTCTATTTCTGTGGGGGCTAGTTTTCCCTGGAACATCTCACCAGTAGGGTTGCCAACCCTCCAGCATTGGCCTGGAGTCTCCAGGAATTGAAGACCAATCTCTAAGACGCTGCTGTGTGCAACCATGGAGAAAATCAACGGAGCATTAAACATTGTTTGGTAATTTTCTTTGAACAGATGTGAAAAATATGTAAAATGGGTGGGGGGAAAAGGGGGTGTTGTTTAGCTGACAAATCAAGCATCGTCCAATTGGGTAAATAATATTGTTGGTTTCCAATTGGGCTGGTTTAGCACAGGGCTAAATCGCTGGCTTTGAAAGCAGACCAAGGCAGGCCAGCAGCACGGTTCAATTCCCATACCAGCCTCCCCGAACAGGCGCTGGAATGTGGCGACTAGGGCTTTTCACAGTAACTTCATTTGAAGCCTACTTGTGACAATAAGCAATATTCATTTCATTTCATTTTAGGGGCTGGTTTAGCTCACTGGGCTAAATCACTGGCTTTTAAAGCAGACCAAGGCAGGCCAGCAGCACGGTTCAATTCCCGTACCAGCCTCCCCGAACAGGCGCTGGAATGTGGCGACTATGGGCTTTTCACAGTAACTTCATTGAAGTCTACTCTTGACAATAAGCGATTTTCATTTCAATTGGCCAGGAAGGCAGTATGTGTCACAAGGATGGACGTGTTGGTCGACCAATGTCTAGGGCGGGGGAAGACATGTGATATATAAAGGGGTAGATATATGCACAGTTGGCAACCCTATATACCACATTGTTGCCAGTAGCTGTGGTGTGGGGTGCCCAACACCAGGCAGCCTCTTCTAGGTGTATAACAAGGTTTTACTTGTTTGACCATGTTGGGAGGTACCTTCATGGAGTCTGGGATAGGATTCGAACCAGGGGTTTGGAGGCAAGGAAGGACACCCACTGCAACTCCAATCCCTCCAGGTCCCACCCCTCCAGTTCACTCAATTCCCTTAAATTATGATACCCGCGGAACTTAGTTGATAAAGGAGTCTGCTCTTATCAAATAGTTTTCCCAAGTCTCAGATGTGTGTGGTGGATGTCCCAGTTCTCACGTTCGCCTGTGGACGGCCGGAGCGCTGGGATTTCCACAGTTTTACCGCTAAAGTTACAGCCGCAACCCTTGTTAAAATTCATCCCAATTTCATAGAGTTATCATAGAATCCACAGCACGGATTTCTCCCCTTAGCCGAGGAGAGCGGATTCCAGGTTGACCAGACTGTCGCTTCTAAAGTCCGTATTCTATCGAGCTGCTTCCACGCAGGGGGGGGGGGCAGTTTCTATTTTGTTTTATGATACTTGATTGTTCAGCTTTTAAATATTGAGGTTAACGGGCCTGAGGGTGTGACTGCATTCAGTGTGAAACGAACCTCCCCAATGTTCATGGGTTCGCTCTTTGGTTCACTATCGATATAATACATCATGGGTTCGCTCAATATAACCGAGCTCCACAAGTCTCCTGTCCTGTCTTTTGGGTACCCCTGTGAGTTACTTCATCCATCCCTTGGGGGCATCGTCTGTATTCAAGTCCCAAGGAAGGAGACACTGCTCCACTGACACCACATTCTCAGGGTGCGTGTTTGCTAACACTGGTTAAATATTCAACGCTTAACACCAAAACAAATAATTCCTAATTAAATCGAGTGTCAGCCCGCAATCGCCAGCCTTCGAGTTCCTTGCCAATTATTGCAGCAACGTAGATCATAACATCATTCGGACCAGAAGCCCTGGCCACACACACACACACACACACAGCTGTGCATGTTTACATGTGCAATTGCCTAAGGATAGATGAAAATAATGTGCAGGAAGGTTGTTTGTTTGGCCAAAGGCGAAGTAAATATCCAGGTTGTTTTCCACCACCGCGTTTTAATCGTCAGCCCTCATGTGAAATTCAGCAGCAAGCTACAACGCTGCACCTTTTTTAATTAGCAGAGGGGAAAGCATTGCCACAGCCCCAGAGGTTGCTTCAGTGAGTGAAGATGGGACATCTGGGCACCCAATCAACCCCATTTTTTAAAAAAAGTTCATAAATCACTGGTGTGCTGGGTGCTAAAACGATCGTCCGGCTGTCTGCCTTATCGTGGCAGGCAAGCAGAATGACAATAGCTCTGCCCACCACGCAGACAACACAAAACACAGCACAAGCTGGTCGAGCACTCAAAAACCGGCGAACGGTTTTTACAAGAGCCTAAATCGAGAGGCTTGAGTTTCCTTTCCGCGAGGTTATTGGGAAAGTCCCTCCTGAAATAAACAGGTTGGAAATCAATGGGACATTGACACGGCCGGAGTCCATAAATTAATTAAGATTCGCCCACAAATCTCCTGTCCTGTCTTTTGGGTACCTCTGTGAGATACTTCATCCATCCCCGTTTGTATTCAAGCCTGGGATCAGTCCACAGCCAGCAGATTTTTCGAAAGTGCATCAGTTTAACGAGAGCTTACTGAGTTGATTATTTCCCCTCTGACTCAGTTGACTTGTAGAATGATGCTGGGAGTGTGTGTGTGTGGGGTGGGGGGTGGGAAGAAAACGTGATTGTTAAAATAGTTCTTCGTAAATGGCAAATGGAGCAAAGATTGCCTGCAGTTTGCCACTCCAGCCTCTCTCTGCACACAGGTCCATCTGAGCAGACCTTCCACAAGCCCCTTCAGCCCAAGGCAGTCAGCCACAGGCTGCTTGCTGGTGGGTGGATGGGTCGGATTCCGTGTCCACTGGGTCCATTTTCTTTCGTGAAATTACATTTTTCAATTCCATCCCATTGAACGTTGGAAAAACAAATAACCCCATTGCCTCGCACCGCAATGCCATCATTTCAAACCCTCAAACGCTGTCAGTTTTTTTTTAACCATTTCTCCCAATTTTTTTTTGTTTGCTTTTAAAAGATAAGCAAGCAAACGCACTGGAATAGTTTAAGAGACTTATATTTACCTGCAGGCTAGGTTCCCCGTGATTTCCACCTCATAAATCGGCACAGTTACCTTTTCGTTTACAACGCAGCAATTGTTACTAACGTTATCATTCTGGAAGACAATAAAATAGAAAACGTCGGTGATCGTAGGATCCCAAATCATTTAAAATTCACATCTTCACATGACCGTTGTGAAAATTAACTTTTCCAGCGTTGACATCCATCGTAAGACACTGCCTTTTGTTATACAAAAAAAACGTGTCCAAAGGCTTATTATATCCGGACAGGTTCGATTTCCTTGCAAAAGTGCTCGCTGTTGTCACTTCCTCTCCCTTTGTCAGATCCCTCTGAGAGACCTGTTCTCCATCGAGACAGCGAAGCCCAGGAGCTGGGCTTTCATTCCCAGAACCTTCCAACAATAAGCGGCACACTGCGCCTACTCGGCAGAAATCTTCAGCTGAGGAGCATTTTGGATAGGGCAGTAACTGCCGGTACGGTTCTGCATTGGCGTGAGAGAGCTGTCAGTCAATCATCCTTTCGCTGAGAGCCCGTTCCACCAGTCCGGCTGACACACACACTGTGCATGCAACACAAGCGGGGGCTGCCTGCTCACCACACCGGAACGGTGACAGGTAAGTTACCAGCCTCTTCCCTTCAAATTCCCCCTTCCCTTTCTTCTTTCTGCCACTTCAGTTGCTCTCTTTCTTTCTCCCTATTTATTTTGGGTCCATCCTTCTGTCTTCAAAGATGAATGTACCCGGTGTTAGGGCAGTGGGTGACAATGCTGCAGACTCCGGTGTACACGTGGTGCTGTGATCCAGCTTGTACAGCAGTTTCGGATGGTAGAATCTGTTAGAGGTCCCCCACCACCCCTCTTTCTTTCACGGCTCAGAATAGACGAGATTAAACCTGAATCACTCAAGACATCTGGACCAATTCTTGACCCAACTAGTACTGGTCACAGGCAGAAATTGGGAATATTTGGGATGACCGTCACAATCTCCAAAAGAGGAATCGAACTTGGATTGATATAGTATCTGTCTCCACCTTAGAACATTCAAACTCGCTCTGTAGCCAATGACGCTCCTTTGAAGTCAGGTCACTGTTACACTCTAGGAGGTCTAACAGACAGCGTGTGTACTGAAATAAATAGCCTGGTGCTCTGTTTCTGAGGTGGCAGGACAACTCTCCTTTGAATAGTGCCATAGGGCACTTTACATCAATGGAGCTTCGGTTTGAGATGCAAACTCCAGTGGTCCCGTACCCTGGTGGGCCAATCTAGATTCTGGGCTCAAACCTGGTGAGTGAAACTTGAACTCATGACCTCCTGAATCAGAGGCAGACATGTTACACTGAGCCCAGGTTGGCACTAACAAAGAGCCGAGTGTGCATTCTTTTATTTAGTTACACAATTCCTAATTTACCAATTCCCACACATTATTCTCTCAACGTCATTGTATACATGTGCTGGCAAGGAGGGTAAAATAATGTGGACGCAGGTAAAAACTGGAGTAGAAAGAGAATAAATGATTAATGATATGTAAAGAAATTAGGCATTTGTTGCCAATGGATTATTTTCAATTTGGACATGTAGAATCATCGAATTTACAGTGCAGAAGGAGGCCATTCAGCCCATCGAATCTGCACCGGCTCTTGGAAAGAGCACCCTACTTCAGCCCGCGCCTCCACTCTATCCCCGTAACCCCATCTAACCTGGACACTAAGGGGCAATTTAGCATGGCCAGTCCACCTAACCTGCACATCTTTGGACTGTGGCAGGAAACCGGATAACCCGGAGGAAACCCACGCAGACACGGAGAGAAGGTGCGAACTCCACACAGACAGTCACCCAAGGCTGGAATTGAACCCGGGACCCTGGAGCTGTGAGGTAGCAGTTACTAACCACTGTGCCACCGTGCCGCCCTTTACCTTCTCAGTATGAAAGCTACAGACTGTGCAGCCAATGTAGGTTGATTGGGGGGGGGGGGGGGGATGTGGGGAGAATTGTAGCCCAACCTGAATAGCGACCAGAGTTGAATAGTGGAGATACATGAGTATTTTGGAGGTAATTTTCATGTCAATCGCAGGACATCAGAGACTCTGTATGCAAAATTTTTCTATAGCAAATTAGGTAAGTTGGAGGGAGTTTACAAGAGGGCAGATGGACGGATTGGACTCGGGTAAATCAAGGAAGCAGTTGTTTAGTCCACATTTCTGACAAATACAAATGTTTTTGTGCCAGAATTGGGCTCTTCTGCTCGTTGCTGAATCAAAATCCAATTTCAGTGTTGAATATTTCAGCTAAATCAGCAATCCTTGTGTGGTGTTGATGAATGGCATAATTCACCAGCTCTTGAATGTAAAATAATTATGTCTTAAAAGTAGTCAGCAAAGATTAAGAGGATCATTTTCATTGTAAGTATCCCTCAACCACCAATCAAGATAACATTTTAAAAAACATTTCAATATTTCAAACTGAATTTGTTTTCACAAACCACACCTGGATAACCATGTGCAGTTTTGCTCTCCAGACATAAGGATAGACTTGCCTTAGGCAGGGTACGACAAAGGTTTGCCAGATTGATTCCTGAGCGAGTTCTCCTTCAAGTAGGGGTTGAGTAGAATTTGCCTATATTGTTTGGTGTTTAGAAGAAGGAAAGGTGATCTCATAGAAATGTATGAAATTCTTAAAGAACAGGGAGGCGGTAGTGTAGTGGTATTGTCACTGGACTAGTAATCCAGAGACCCAGGGGTCTCAGGTTCAAATCGTGTAGGTTCAAATCAGATAGTGAAACTTTAATCCAATAGAAATCTGGAACTAAAAGACTAATGATGACAATGAAACCATTGTTGAGTGTCTTAAAAACCTAAGGAAATCTGCCATCCTTACCTGGTCTGGCCTATAAGTGACTCCAGAGCCACAACAACGTGGTTGACTCTTAACAGCCCCCTCAAGGGAAATTATTGATGGGCAATAAATGCTGGCACAGCCTGCGATGCCGATGCCCCATCAAAAAATAAAAAAAACATTTAAAACTGGAAGGCAGAGTCTCAAGATAAACTGTTGGTCATTTAGGATTGAGGTGAGGAGGGATTTCATCATTAAGAGAGCTATGATGAATCTTTGGAATTCTCCACCCCAGAGGGCCCTGGTTGTCCTGTCTTTGAGTATATTCAAGGCAGACGTCAGTACTCAGAGAATCAACAAATTTGGGATCAAGTGGGAAAATGGGGTTGAGACAGAGGTTCAGTTCCAAGGGATCAAATAGCTTACTCCTACTCCTGTTTAGTATGTTCTTATGTCTCTGTGGGAAAAAGAGAATATCAATTTAATGCTGTTTTGTAATTATTTACTTTGCCAAAAGGAAAGTGCACTTATGTTCTGTTTTAGGTTTTACTTGTAATTTATTTTGTTTACAATTATGTTGCCATTTTTATTTCCAAGCATCCTCATACGGTGCCCCAGACTCTTGAATACTTTTTGTCAAGCGGTAGAGATTTCCTTTATGCATTTCCCTCTGCATCAAAATTGCGAAGAATTGATTTAAAGTTCCCATCTGTTAGATTGAAGTACACTGACCAGAGCAATGCTGAGGCACACACAATTGGGTCGATCCCAGTTTGAATCCCAGTCTGCACTGAGCAGATTTTCACCAGCATGGCACTTGCTGTATGACAATTGGCCTCACCAGTCTGACTAGTGAGGGGGGAAATTAACCAAGGATCCCACTAAAAGGGCAGCACGGTGGTGCAGTGGTTAGCACTGCTGCCTCGCGGCGCCGAGGTCCCAGGTTCGATCCCGGCTCTGGGTCACTGTCCGTGTGGAGTTTGCACATTCTCCCCGTGTTCACATGGGTTTCGCCCCCACAACCCAAACATGTGCAGGATAGGTGGATTGGCCACGCTAAATTGCCCCTTAATTGGAAAAAATGAATTGGGTACTCTAAATTTATAAAAAGTTTTTAAAAAAGGATCCCACTAAATGATACTTAATTAGTGTCTCCTTCAGGAAAGTGTGCTTGTATGAATATCAACACTGATTTCTCCCCCAACTCCCAGCTACCCATTGGAATAGATTATCCAAACTCACTGTCAAGACCAACGCATTAAGAACACCCACTTAGACAAAGGGTGAGCAGTCGCTCATGAAACTGGACCTCAGTGCACTGTTTGCATTTTCAGATAATACTGAGATGCAACTGAGAGAAAACATAGGAAAAAATAACGGTCAAGGTTCTCCATCAGCTGACGCCGAAATCGGGAAACGCGATGGGGCGGAGAATCGTTTTGACGCAGAAATTGTAGCGGATGCTGATTTGGCGTCAACCCGCAATTCTCTGTCGCCTCGACAGTGATGTTAATGCGTTCTGGAAAGCACGTACAGTAAACGCTGTTTGCATATCATTAACGGGCCCAACGCAGTATTCCCTGGGTCCTCCGCGATTCTTGGCCTAGAAATGTCGCGGTTCACTTGTGCTTTTAAAAATCATGAAACTGGCGTCACGGCTGATGAGGAAGAGAGAGGAGGTAGGACACAGAGAGGCGTGACTGCTGGCTGCCGGGATGTATACTGGATGGGTTGGCTGGGGTGGGGGCGCCCTGCCAGGGCCAGCAGGGGGGAGGATGGACTATGGAGCTGGCGTGACCCCCCATGGGACTGGGGCGGTGTCCAGTCACGGACCGCCATTGCCACGGCCTGCAAGGCAACCACCTTGCTGCGCACCCCACTGACCACCCACCTTGGCACTTGTTCTGAGATACCGGCCATATGGGTGCCCCAACCCCACCACCCCGCACCTCAGCCTCCGCCATAGCTACCACATCCAACCTGCTGCCACCCATGGGCGGGACATCATTGGCCCATCCAAGGCCATGCCCACAGTAGCCCCTACGGGGCCGCCAGGCAGGGGTGCAGAGCACACGGCATGGGCAGCGCCAGCCAACGGTACCCCTGGCAGCAGAGATGGACACCAGGGCCAGAGGCCCCCATGGTGCCGGGCACCGATGGGCCAGGGGTGCGGAGATGGGGCGGCATGCGGGGGGGGGGGCAAGATAGTACCAACAGGGGCACCATGCAGCTCGTTGGACCTCGTTGGACACAGGGATATGCAGCATGCTAACATGTCGGCCTTTCATGCCCTGCAGACAATGGATATTGGAAGTCAACCACCAATGGTGACCTTCCTGCTAGTCGCCATATGCTCGAGGAGGAGAGCCGGCTGTCCAACAGGCTGAGGAGGAGCAGGAGGAGTAGGTGCAAAGGAGGCGCCTCAAAAGGCTTCATGTGTCCCGGCAGCACCTGTCATTTGAGGCCCTGAAGGACCGGGCATGTTGCCAAAGACCCCGGCTGAGCAGGGAGACAGTGCAACATATCTGCCAGATTATGGTGCAGCTGGCACCACCGGGGAATGGGGAGAGCACCTCTCCCGGTGGCTGTCAAGGTGACGGTCACCCTGAACCTTTATGCCACAGTGTCCTTCCAGATCTCTATCCGGAGGCCACAGGCTGACGCCGATACCTGCTACAATGATACCCACGCAGCAACCAGGGGAGTGATCGAGCGATGCTTCAGCCTCCTGAAGGGGCCCTCCAGTATGATGCTGAGAGGGTTGCCTGCATCGAGGCGGCCTGCTGCGTCCTCCACAAACTCACGCAGCAAAGGGGCGATGTGCTGGAGGAGGAGAATGAACACCAGTCCTCGTCCGATGAAAAGGATGCAGGGGGAGGGCAAGTGTGGGCTGGACATGGGGCCGCACGACGTGTGCGTCAGGGCCAACGCACACCGGGTGCTCTGATCGCCTCCAGGTTTACCAACACCAGTTGGGGGGGGGGGGAAAGACTGGCAAGTGGCTCAGGCTCTGCATCCCACATCCACTCCACACCCCCTCCCACGGCCACCCTCCCCCTGCATGTGGCAGTGATACATACCTGCCACACTATAGGATGCAGGCCCTGGGTTGGCAGTAACACCAGGTCTGGTCCATGGGATGGAGGATGATGACAACCTGCTCTGTGATGAGCTCTGGTGCTCCGCATCGTTTGACAACGTCTGACCCCTGCCCATGGTAGCACTTCCCACCGTCCACCAGGGTGATCCCTGCATATGAGCTGGCCACTCCATCACACGGTGCCATCGGATCCCTGGGGTGACCGCGGTGGGGACGGTTGGGGGGTGGGGGGGAACCATTGCCATTTAAAACGTCCGCCCACCCCCCTTCCCCCAACCCCCGCACCCTCTCTTTGGACAGTCCATACCAGCCCATTCCTCACACCCATCTGACAGAGCACAGAGGGAGGTTGTAACCGTGTTAACAGGTGTTTAATGTGCACAAATATTTATAGGTACGTACCCTTGCCACGATAGCTAAACTGGGCACTGCACCCATGCTGACTTAACTGGCATCTAACTTTCTAGCCCCAATGCTACAAATAGGGTACATCAGGATTGGAGGCGGCCCGCTGTGATTCCCGCCCTGGGACCTGGATCTCCGTTGGCGGCCGTCTTCTGGGGTCTCTGAGCCTGGATGGGCCTGGCTGCTGCTCAGCTATTCCAGTGGCGTGGTGCCACATTGTTCTGCCCGGTGCCCACCAGATGCGCCAGGGACAGGAGGGGGGGAAGTCCGAGGTGCTGAGGTGTTCTGGCACCTCCCCTGCGGGAGTCAACTGCATGGGCCCCTTCACCTCCTCCTCCCTCAGGATGCCTGGTGACTCCCCCAGCTACTTCATGGGACGGGGGTGCTAGCGGAGCTATCCCCTGAGCCTGCCCCCCCTCCGCCACCTGGCTCTGCCAATCCTGGAGGACGGCTCTGGCCTCGACCAGTGTCTGCATGCTCTCAGCCATGGAGCACAGGGAGTGGACCATCCCTGTCTGGGTCTGGGTCACATCAGCCAGTGACTGCGCCATCTCCCTCTGGGACTGGGTCACCTCCCTCTGTGTCTGTGCCACATTGGCCAGTGCCTGGGCAATGCCACCGATGTTCGCAGTAATGACTTGCTGTGTCTGGGTCACGCTCAGATGTGCCGCTGCAATTTGCAGGTAGTTTTCACTTGGCTGCCTGTGAGGCACCAACCCTGTGCTGGGCCTCGGCCAGCGCCGACACAGAATGCCTCAGGCTGATCCATAGCCAAAACCCTCACCCCAAATGTCTCCACCACGGATGCCACCCAGGTGATGTTGGCTTGGGTGTAAGCCTTGTCCAGCACCACTTCCTGCTCCTAAACGTGGATGGAGTCCTCCAACTGCAACTGGTACTGGATGATTGCCAACAACCCCTGATGTGATTACAGCTGCACAATCGATAGGACTGTCCGGTCCAGAAGCCCGAATCCTGTCTGGCCACCAGCTAGTTCCTGGGGTCGGCCCGACCGTCCGACCCCACCTGCTGCACCGGATCAGCAGTGTGGTGTGCACCAGATGGTGTCCCAGGAGCCTCTTCACTGAAGTGTCCAACCGAGCTGAATGTCTCTGGGATGGTGGAGATTGTTGGAGACAGCTGTGACGGGAAGTCAGTGTCATCCCCGGACTCGGGCTCCGGGGTGTTTTGGGTTTCAGGAATATGGCTCTCGTCTGTGTTGTTCTCCTCATCACTGCTCAGCACACAGGGGGGGGGCCTCTGGATGTGACACTGGCTGGGGGGTGGGGGACACCAGATGGACCCGCCCCATCACCAGCAAGACACAAGATAAGCGGGCCGGGGGGCGGGGGGGGGGGGGGTGCAGGTAGCGGGGTTGAGGGTAGGGGTGAGGGTGAAGGTGGAGGTGTGGGTGGGGCTGAGAGTGATGTGGGTATGGTGCTAGGGGGGGCGTGTCACGGGGAACCGCAACTCAGCGGGGTCACACTTCCTCCACTCTGGCGACCTTCCTTCCGACCCGGCGGGTGGTCGGAGAATCTCGCCCCTGTTATCAAATGCTTTTTTTAACAGTCTAAACTTCATTAATAGTGCACAGATGAAAGCTGAAACATATTATCACAATTAGAAGTGTACCCAGGGAGCATTTAAGTAACTTCATAGGCATCCTAAACCCAGTCACATCTCCTGAATTACATTTTCTCAAATGCCTCCCTTATGTCCTCTTGCATTGCATAATTCTAGTGACAATTTAAAAAGTAAATGAACCTGTATTAGATGTAAGAAATTATTCCTATTAATACATGAACATGCACAGGGCAGAGGCACAATATTTAATGCTGAGTGTGTCACACCAAATAATCTTCAGTCTCAGGACAGGAACTTATACTGGGAAATATCCATTTCTCACATCAGCAATCCTCAGGTACTATCCAAATGAGATTGTCAATTTCAGGACAATTAATGCTGAGGACTAATGTATACTCAGAATATAATTGAGATTGCCTGATCTGATTTCACTTAGAGTCTTTAGAGCTGGGGGGTTTTTTTTTTGGGGGGGAGCAGGAGATAAAGGGAGGGAGGGAAAGATTGTGATGAAGACCACAAAAGAAAAAGACCAACATCCCCTAAAGATTGTACACATTGGTACCACTTTGCAACAGCATTCAGAGTTTGGAGATCAGAAATGGTTTTAATTTTGAAGTTGCATGTATGTGAAACTAGTTTAAATATTTAGTAAATATAGACCAATAGAACATAGAACGTACAGTGCAGAAGGAAGCCATTCGATAGGTATTGAATGCTCTGCCACCACAAGGTTGGGTGCTGCAAAATGGCATGAGAGAAAATGTTTAAACCTTGAAACAATCAATGCGGTTTTACAGCTGAAATTACTCATCAACCAAGTTAATTATCTCAGCTATATAATTGAAAGGAAATGCTGATTGCCAGTCAAAGGGAGCCAGAAAAACAGAAGGAAACAGAAGGAAGATCCAAGGCCACCAGTTCCAACCGCTGGTCAAGGAATACTCTAGCTGAAGTCTGCCAGCATAGTCACACAGAACACTTAGATATTAGCAAAAACCTCAATATTGATGTTTCATTTCTGTTGCATTAAAATCAAGGGGAACAAGGAACTAATACATTTGTTTTAATGAACCAATCAAATTGATTTGATGATGTTGAGCAAAATAAATTGGTAAACAGTCTTGATCTCAAATTGCTGTGACACCGCAAAGGACAAGGCTTGAGCACTTAGAGGCTTGCAATCAGGTCCTACTCAACATGAGCATCAATTGCACTACAAAGTATCTGCTCCACCAAATATACCCCACATTTGAATGTGTTATCTTGAATACTTTGGTCATTTGTTTTCAAAAGGTTTTTAGGGTCATTGCAGCCTACATAATTCTCACATAGGACATTTACAGGTTTTGCTCTGAAACATTACCTGGGACAGCTAGATTAAAGCTCATTCCATGTGGATGCAGATGGAAGATTGAAAGGTCCCACATTGGCAACTTGTAGTCCTTTGTCATTTCTTTACCAATTTAACTTTCTTTATAAGATACACACATCTAATGTATGTGGATATTACTATAATTTATTTTCAAATTCAGCGAGAGGACCTCATCTATTTTTCTATAATACTCTGAATAAAAAAGTCAAAGCGCGGAAAATTGATACAATTAATGTTGCACTGCAAGCTATCCCTGGCCGCCAGCAAGGCAGCTTTTTGGAGTAGGTTGTTCCTGATTATTGTAAGGATGGTGCTTGGCTGAAAGCTTCTTACTATAATGATTCTCTAAGAGCATTCCCAATGATATTTCTTTTTTGTCAATTGCCCCATGGCAGCATTTATATTCTGTTGAACAAGGTTCCTACAGACTTTTAAAAAATAAATTTAGAGTACCCAATTAATTTTTTCCAACTAAGGGGCAATTTAGCGTGGCCAATCCACCTAGCCTGCACATCTTTGGGTTGTGGGGGCGAAACCAACGCAAACATGGGGAGAATGTGCAAACTCCACACGGACAGTGACTCTGAGCTTGAATCGAACCTGGGACCTCGGCGCCGTGAGGCAGCAGGGCACCACTGCACCACCGTGCTGCCCCCGGTTCCTACAGATTTAGCAGACAGCTTAGTTAGAACTTATTAAAAAGTAGATCTGAATTTCCATAATTCAAAGTAATTCTCCTGGTGTCTTCTGCATAAATTTCCAAGATCCAATTAGCTGACTCATTGTTTCAGTGTCAACAGACCAAAATCCTAGTTGGTATATTGGCTGATTGTCCGCCCCCCCCCCTTAGTCCGGGATCTTAATGCTGCTTTCACAACATTGATGTCAACTAGAAGTAGGTCAAGATAATGGTTACACGGACCAAAGAATATTTATTTACGATAAAGTCTTTAATTTTGATTGTATTCCGATAGCTACGCTCATGATTCAGAGCTACCTCTATCAAGACATACTAGGAGTGAGTGACATTCATGATCAATAAGCGTCACAGAGATTGCAAGCCAGCCTAAGAGTGATGGCCATCAAAATAAATCACATTTTTGAATCAAAATTGTTCAGTTGTCACTCCCGTGCATGGTACTTGGCAAGTCTTGCTTTGATTGTCACCATGCGTGAGTGGCTCTATTATTGTAACTAATTTAGCTTGAATCCAATAGATAATATCAAGAGCCATTGACGGACTGTTACTGTCATATAAGATGACAAGATGTAAATTGTATTTTGAAAGAAACTAAAGACAATTGTTGAAAACCGTCTGAAATCAAATGACAATGGATCTGTTAATAAGTAGGTGCTTTTGACTATGTAATGTAATGTAAAGTCGCCATAGTCCCAGATGACCATAGGCTGCTCTCCCCTTTGAGGGGGAGAGCTCATTTGTGGTGATGTAGCCTGAGGATCACCTTACCTCAGGCAAGAGCAAGCTTGAATAACCTCAGCCGTTGGGGGAATTGAACCCGCGCTGCTGGCCTTGCTCTGCAGCTCAAACCAGCTGGCCAGCCAACTGAGCAGCTGTATCATGCTATTGAACAGGCATGACTCTACGTTGGAAACTACTACAGTTTGACTGCAGTAGAACCTGTGCCATCCAGGTTCCAATTATTTGCTTTCCTACTTATCTGTCAATTTCTTTGTACAAGATATCGCTTAAATGAAGAGTGACTAATGACAATTTCTCCTTCCTGTCATAAATCAATCCCTTAATCCAGCAAATACTATGTTGAGTTTATGATCTTTGTATTTTACTAGTCTTTACTAAGGTATGTCATGAGTATTACTTCATCCAAGTTTGGGGTCTCTGGTCATCTATCAAATTCAGTTGCTTGTCAAATTCAGTCATCCATTATAATGGATAATGGAGCTTCCACAGATCCCATTTAACCTTGTTCACTCTCTCTCTCTCACCCTCTCTCTCCATTTCCATCTATTTGTTACACTTTGTTAATTAAAATGAGTTATTTCATTAATTCTTCCCCCACACATCTCGTTAAAATTCCTCTTCATCTTCTTTCCTCCTCCTCGTCCCATCCCTAACTGGTTGCCATTAGTCTCTTTTTTGCCTGTCTTTGCACCCATTTTATCTGGCTTTTCTCTGTCCATTATCCCTGACTTCCTTCAATCTGTGGCTATGTTTCTTTCTGTCTTTGAGTTTAATGCCCATCTCTATTGGTAGAAGTGACTTTCTCCTTCCTCTATTTCCATCCATCCTACCCCACCGTATCTGTGTTCGAAAAACAGAAATTGCAGGAAATACTCAGCGGGTCTGGAATCTTCTGTGAAGAGAGAAAGAGAGATAAGAGTTTCAGGTTGATGGTCATTTGTCAGAGCAGAGAAAAGTTGGAGATGTATTGATTTTAAACAGGGGAAAGGGACGAGGGTATAGAAAGAATGAAAGGGAAGGTCCATGTTCTGGTGAAGGCTGAATGCCGTCACAATTGCTACGTTTATGTTATCTACACAGAAAACAACACTGTGAGGATAGCCGAGGCAACAACATAGCAGGTGATAAGTATATTTGTGGCATCATCCCTAAGTCGTCAAAGTACAAAATGTTCATTGTCCACTGGAAGATTTCAGGAAGAAGGAAATGGGGATTTAAGCTTGCTTTCACAGCTGGGATGTGACATAAATGAACTAAGCAGACCTTTACATGCATCTACAATGCGAGCCCAACTAAATTGACAAATCAGCCTTTTTCTCACTTGTTTGCCTTGTATTTTAAGAGCTTAAATTTATTTTAATATAATAAATCCTGAAGAAATGTAAGCATTCATGGTGATGGCCCAAAGATGAAGTGAGTTAAGTGCAGTGATCTTTGTGAGGGTTTTCCAGGACGGAAGGCGTCGTGGTCTCAAAGACACTTGAAGCTCATTTTAAGAACTAAACTCATTTTATTTACTCTACTAAATGAGAGTTCAACACTTATTCCAAATCGTAAACATATATATATATATATATAAGAATTAAACTACATTCACCAACACTATCTTTATCTACTAACTGTGACTATAATATCTTAACTAGCTCTGCAATACACTTCTAATCTTGTCTTCTTCAGTTCTAATCCACTCTCCCCTAGAAGGCCAAGAGCCAGTGCAATATATAGTACTGTCCTTTAGCTCCCTCTAGAGGCTAGGCTTAACATAACATTAAGTCTTCACATGCTGTACATTTATATAATGCCACATCCCCCTTTCTTTGGAAAAAAATGTTCTTTTTTTTACTTACAAGGTTGAATGTCTATACATTTTCTGATTGAAATTATCATACAGCATGTCAACAATGATAGAAATAGTGCTGGATTGACATATTTACAGATTCAACTTATTCAAAGATTTCCTATGCTTTTTAGACTTTCTTAATGCTACAACATTGTCATTTGAAGTGTCTGGTGCATTTGACAATAAAGCTTTTGGAAAGGCATTGGTCGGAAATATAAGTTCTTGACTCGTCATAGCAGATTATGTAAATGTAACAGGTTGTTTAAGTTTCAATAGAGCTCTTCTATTTCTCTGAAAAATCTTTCCAGATTCTGTTCTGATTACGTATGATCTTGCTGTGATTTCATTGAGTACTTTTGCAATGTCCATCCATCCACCATCAGGATTGTGAATGCATACAATATCACATTCTCTGAGTGGAGGCAATGGTTTGGAGTTTTTGTCGTAATATTTCTTTTGCTTCTTGTTTAGTTGCCGCATTTTCTGATGCACGACTTGTTTATCCTCATTTGAAACAATTAGGGTTGGCAACGTCATACGTATTCTCCTTCCCATCAATAGTTGGGCTGGTGAAAAACCCGTTGACAACACTGTAGCCCTGTATGATAACAGTGCGGATGCAAAGTCCCTTTTGTGATCCATTGCTTTTTTGATAAGCTGCTTCACAATTCCCACCCCTTTTTCAGCTTTCCCATTTGTCTGTGGGTATAGTGGGCTAGAAATGACATGTGTGAAGTTGTATTTGTGAGCAAATTGTAACCATTCTACGTTGCTAAAACATGGTCCATTGTCCGTGACAACAGTAATCGGTATGCCATGGCTGGCAAATATATTTTTCGCTGCCCTGACAACTGAATGCATTGTTGAGTCGGATAACGTGATAACCTCTGGAAAATTAAAGTAATAGTCAATGATAATTAAATAATCACGTGCTCGAAAATAAAATAGATCCATGGCGACTTTTGCCGAAGGTTGAGTGATTAGGTCACTTTCAATCAAGGCGTGTGTACATGGTGCCGGTTGGTGCATTTGGCATACCTGATACTTTTGAATATAATTGTCTATATCTGTGTTGACTCCCAGCCAATACACCAATTGCCGTGCTCTCCGTCGACATTTCCCAATGCTTTGATGTCCCTCATGGATTTGTTTGAGAATATTTTGTCTGAGACATAATGGAATTACAATTTTCAGCAGAAAGCCCACTATGATTGTCAGGTCATCTTTGATGTTGCGAAAGTTTGCGGATTTCCCTTTAGGCCATCCAATCTGTAGATATTGTATCTCTTGCTGAAGTGTTTTATCTTGTAGAGTTTCTGCCTTCACCATTTGTGATTTAGCATCTGTTACAGGTAGCATTTCTGTAATGAAGTTTGCTTGTGCTTTGACACTTAGTTCAACATCAACAGCTTTGTCATCCTTGTGCATCGTGGCTCTGGATAACGTATCTTTGCCTCCATCTTCATGCTGAAATGCTTTGACCTGCTTAGTTAATTTCACCAGATTTAATTTAAGGCATGCCTCTGCCCCAATGAGTGATGATTTTATGGCATACACTATCCCAAAATCAAGTGGAATCCAAACATCACCATTCTGCACCATCAAGCAGCAGGACCCTTTTGTCGCCATCTCGTTGCCATTGTAGTCAGTTAACCTACAAGTCATTTTTTTTAGTTTTGGAAGGGTTTCCACTTTTCTCAAATCTGATTCCGTTATCAGATTAGTGTGTACGCCTGTGTCCAATTGAACTGCACATTTGACCATTTACAATTAATGTCTCAATCCAATCCTTTTTCACATCAGAGAGTTGCATAATTTGTTTATCAGCAGTATCAACTTTAGTTATGGCTTCAATAATAAAGGAATCCAGTGAAGGAAGCATAGTGGAATTAATTTCTGACTTTAAAATGTTTTCTTCATCCTCATTATTTTGGTATGCTGTAAACCTTTTTGTTTGGTTCACGTACCTTTTTAAAATTGTTCTGCTGTATTGCTGTATTAAATTGGCATTGTGCAGCAAAATGATTAAGTTTGTTACATATTAAACATCTTTTTCCAAATGCTAAGCATTGTTGCTTTAAGTGGGCATGGCCACAGCGTCAGCATGTCATCAAGCTTGTGACGTCTTACTCAAATCTCACAAGTGCATGCGCAGAACGGCCGACTTCCGGTTTGCGTTCTTTTTCAAAGTGCGCACGTGCGACCTAGTCCTGCACATGCGCAGAACAGTCAACATCCGTATTGTGTTTTTTCTTCAACTGCGCATGTCCGAAATGTCCGTCTTCCGAAGCGCGCTTTTTTTCATGCGCGCTTGCGCAAACTGCTCTTCTTTTGTAACGCGCTGTTTTCCTAGTTGCACCACAGCTTCCACGGCATCAACCACGTTGGGAACTTTCGCGCCACATTCTCGCACTAACAATATAGAACTATTTTTAGCGACTTTGCTCGCATGGGATTTCTGAATAGATTCTTTTTCTGAGATGTGTAGCGATGCGATGATTTTTTCTTTCTTCCTTTCTTATTGCTTACTATTATGGAACACACTTCCTGGTACCATGTGGTGATCTTTGTTAGGGGTTTCCAGGATGGAAGGTGTCGTGATCACAAAGACACTTGAAGCTCCTTTTAAGAACTAAACTAATTTTATTTACACTACTAAATTAGAGTTCAACACTTATTCCAAACAGCAAACATATATATATATATGAGTTAAACTACACTCACTAAGACTACCTTTAACTACTAACTATGAGTATAATATCTTAACTAGCTTTGCAATACACTTCTAACCTTGTCTTCTTCAGCTCTAATCCACTCCCCTAGAATTCCAAGACCAGTGCAATATATAGTACTGTCCCTTAGCTCCCTCTAGTAGCTAGGCTTAACATAACATTAACTCTTCACATGCTGTACATTTGTATAATATCACATTGTAGGCACTTTATATTGAAATTGGCTTTTAAAATCCTTTAGATTCTATCTGGAAGATAAGACCACAGGCAGGAGTTGAAAGCAGTACTGGATGATTGTGAGATGACATATGACAGCCATTGAGTCAATCCGAGGTCACCAGATGACATAAACTGAGAAGGACAAACTTTATCAGTTTATAAATGACATTAGAATTGAAAAATTAAATGCATTCCTTTCACACACCTTCGCTATTTGACATTATTTATAATGCCACTAGATCTCCATAACATTTCTCACAGAAGATTGGATAATATGTCATTTTATAAGAATAAAGTACAGTGAGACAGCAGATTAGTTATGTTTTCTAATTCATTTATGGGATGTGGGCGCCGGTGGTTAGACCAGCATTTATTGCCCTTCTCTAGTCCCCCTTCAGAAGGTGCTGGTGAGCTGCCTTCTTGAACTGCTGCAGTCCATGAGGTGCAGGTACACCCACAATGCTGTTAGGAAGGGAGTTCCAGGATTTTGACCCAGCAACAGTGAGGGAATGGCAATATATTTCCAAGTCGGGGTGGTGAGTGACTTGGAGGGGAACTTCCAGGTGGTGGGGTTCCCTGGTAGCTGCTGCCCTTGTCTTTCTAGCTGGTACTGGTCATGGGTTTGGAAGGTGCTGCCTAAGGAAGCTTGGCAAGTTACTGCAGTGCAGCTTGTAGATGGTACACATGGTTGCCACTGTTTGTCGGTGGTGGAGGGATTGAATGGTTTTGGAAGGGGTAGCAATCAAGCGGATTGCTTTGTCCTGGATGGTGTTGAGCTTCTTGAGTGTTGTTAAAGCTGCACTCATCCAGGAAAGTGGAGAGTATTCCATTACACTCCTGACGTGTGCCTTGTTGATGATGGACAGGCTTTGATGGATCAGGAGGTGAGTTACTCACTGTAGGATTCCTAGCCTTTGATCTGCCCTGGTAGCCACAGTATTAATGTGGCTAGACCAGTTCAGTTTCTGATCATTGGTAACCCCCAGGATGTTGATTGTGGGGGATTCAGTGATGGTAATGCCGTTGAATGTCAAGGGACGATGGTTAGATCCTCCCTTGTAGGAGATTACCTGGCACTTGTGGGGCGTGAATGTAACTTGCCACTTGTCAGCCCAAGCCTGGATATTGTCCACATCTTGCTGCATTTGGATACGGACTTCTTCATATGTTTCTGGATTAGTAATCCAAAAACTAAACTTGAGTTCAAATCTCACCATGGTAGCCAAGGAACTCAAATTCAATTATTAAATAAATCTGGAATGCTACGTTGGTGACAGTAAACATAAATCTACCAGCTTGTTGTAAAATGAAACCCATCTGGTTTACTAGAGTTCTTTTGGAAAATAAATTGGCTGTCCTTACCTGAGCTAATCTATAATTGGCTCCCGGTGAACAGATGCGGGAGTTCAAGTCCATCCATGTCGTCAACATGCCTATTGGTGCAACTTCTGGAAAAAGGCCTAATTGGAGGCGTCCATACTCACCATCCTATTAAACATGGCAAGTCGGCTCCTGAGGCCGGAGCATATCAGAGACCCTGCAGTGATTTCCTCCTCACATCTCATCCCAACGGATTGTCATTGTAGCTGCAGCATGTGGGACCGAGTGACCCCAGTTGTGGTTCATACTGACCACATCTGTAGCAACTGTCGGTTGCTTGAGTCACTGAGCTGGAGTCTGAGCATCAGACATTGTGACACATCATGGAAAGGGGAGAGTTATCTGGACATTGTGCTTCAGGAGGCAGTTACATCCCTTGGATTAACTACCTTAAATTCAGTCACTGGTCAGGGTCAGGAGAGTGTGACTATGAAGAGGTGGTGGGATCGGAGAGGTAGCACTGTAGGTGCCTCAGCCCCTGCCCTTGTCCAGCAGGGTTGAGATTCTTGCTCTCTGTGTGGACGAGAGAGGGGACTGTAGGGAGAGTGAGTAAATGGACCATATCACCATGGTACAGGGAGCCATTCAGGTGGGGGGAGAAAAGAGAAATGTTGTTGTAGTTGGAGATAGTACAGTTAGGGGAATAAAAACAGTTTTCTGTAGGCAGGATTGAGAGTCAAGAAGGCTGTGATGCCTAGCGGGTTAAGGATATCTCATCTGGGCTACAGAGGAACTTGGAGTGGGAGGAGAAAGATCCAGTTGTCGTGGTCCATGTAGGTACCAACATTATAGGTAGAACGAGGAAAAACGTTCTGTGGAGAGAATACAAGCAGCTAGGCATTAAATTAAAAGCAGAGCTACAAAGATAATAATCCCTGGATTGCTACCTGAGCCACGAGCTAATTGGCATAGGGTCAATAAGATTAAAGAGTTAAATGTGTGACTCAAAGATTGATGAGGAAGAAATAGGTTTGAGTTGATGGGACATTGGCACCAGGACTGGGGAAAGAGGAAGCTATTCCATTGGGACAGGCTCCACTTGAATCATTCTGGGACTAGTGCCCTGGAAAATCGAATAACTAGGACTGTCGATAGGGCTTAAAACTAAATAGCGGGGGAAGGGTTCAATTGCAAAGAAATTTAAAAAGTCAAAATGTAAGGAAAAGGTAGAAGTACAGATTAGTGATGAGTCTAATTGTTACCAGATAACGAAAGGAAGGGGCAGAGCATCTGAACAAGATACTACACTAGGGAATCGTACAATAGTAGGGGAAATTAATAATAGGACAAACCTAAAGGCTTTGTATCTGAATGTGAATATCATTTGGAATAGAATGAATGAATTAACAGTGGAAACAGAAACAAAGGGGTTTGATTTGTTGACGATTACTGCGGCGTGGTTATAAGGAAACCAGGTCCGGGAGTTGAATATCCAAGGGTATCCAATGTTTTGGAAGGTTAGATAAAAAGGAAAAGGAGGTGGTGAAGCTTTATTAGTAAAAGAAAGGATCAATGCAAGAGTGAGAAATTATATTGGCATTGGAGATAAAGATGTGGGATCAGTCTGGTTAGAAATAAGAAATAGCAAGGTAAAGAAGTTTCTGGTGGGAGTAATCTATGGGGCCCCTAATAGTAGTTCCACAGTCGGACACAGTATAACCCAGGAAATACTGGGGGTTTGTAAGAAAGGTACGACAATAATCATAGGTAATTTTAATATGCATATAGATTGGATTAATCAAATTGGCAAGGATAGTCTTGAGGGCGAGTTCATAGAGTGTATTAGAGATTAATTCTTGGAACAATATGTTGAATCAACCAGGGAACAGGCTATTTTAGATTTAGTATTGTGTAATGAGATGGGATTAATTCATTACCTTGTAGTAAAGGATCCTCTAGGGAAGAGTGATCATTGTATGCTTGAATTTCAAATTCAGTTTGAGGGTAATAAACATGAGTTCCACACTAGTGTTCCTTTGCTAAACAAAGGTAATTAATTGGAATGAGGAGAGATTTGGCCCTATTAGACTGGATGGAAATACAAAAATGTAGGACATTTGATGAACAGTGGCAGACATTTAAGGAGATATTCAATTTCGCCCAACTAAAATATACCCCAGAGAAGAAGAAAGATTGTAAGAGGGGGAAAATGCATCGATGGTTAAGCAAGGAGGTTAAAGATATCATAAAGGAAAAAACTAATACATATCATGTTGCAAAGTGGCATTCTGGAAGATTGGGAAAATTTTAAAGACCAACAAAGGGTTAGCAAGAAAGTAATAAAAAGAGCAAAGGTAAGTTATGAAAGAAACCTAACGCAAAATATAAAAATGGATCGCAAAAAATTCTGTAAGTATGTAAAAAGGAAGAGAGTTGCTAAAGTGAATGTTAGTCCCTCGGAGGATGAGACAGGGAGTTTCTTGTGGGGAACACAGAAATGGCAGAGACGCTAAATCAATATTTGGCCTCGGTTTTCACGGTGGAGGACACAAAAACCATCCCAATGGTAAGAGGTAATGCAGAGGTTGTTGGAAAGGAGGTAGTTAAAACAATCAGCATCACTAGGGAAAAAGTGCTGAGCAAAATATTGGGATTGAAAACAGATAAGTCCCCAGAGTATGATGAACTACATCCTAGAGCCTTAAAGTAAGTGGCAGTTAGAGTGGAAGTGCTGGTCATAATTTTCAAAAATTCTCTGGATTCTGGAAGGGTTCCAGTGGTTTGGAGAAAGGCTAATGTAATGCCCTGATCAAAAAGGGAGGAAGCAGAAAGTAGGCGGCAATAGACCAGTTAGTTTGACGTCTGTCGCTGGGAAATTGCTGGAATCCATTATTAAGGAAGTAGCAATGGGACATTTGGAAAGCCAAAACGCAATCCGTCAGAGTCAGATGGTTTTAGGAAGGGCAACTCATGTTTGACTAATTTGCTAGAGTTCTTTGAAGATGCAACAAGCAAAGTGAATAATGGGAATCCTGCAGATGTGGCGCGTTTGGACTTCCAGAAGGCATTTGAAAAGATGCCACACAAAAGGTTAATACACAAAGAAGATCCCACAGGGCTGGGGATAATTTATGAACTTGGATAGTGGATTGACTAACCAACAGAAAGCAGAGAGTGGGGGGATACATTGGTCTTTTTCTGGGTGGCAAGCTGTAACTCTTGGTGTGCCACACAGTTCAGTCCTTGGGCTCCAGCTGTTTACAATCTATATTCATGACTTGGATGCAGGGATAGAATGAACTTTAGCCAGATTTACAGATGACACTAAAATAGATGGGAAAGCAATGAGGAAATAAGACATTTACAAATGGATATGGATAGGTTAGGTTAGTGGGACAAAATGTGGCAGATGGAATTTAACGTGGATAAGTGTGAGGTTATCCATTTTGATCAGAGGAATAAAAGGCAATTTATTATCTAAATGGAGAGAACCTTCAAAATGATTCAGTGCAGAGGGATCTGGGTGTCCTCGTGCATGAATTGTGAAAAATTAGTATGCAGGTGCAGCAGGTAACAAGGAAGGCAAATGGAATTTTGGGATTCATTGCTAATGGAATAGAGTATAAAGTTGGGGAGTGCTATTGCAAGTGTATAGGGCATTGGTAAGATCACATCAGGAGTATTGCGCACAGTTTTGGTCCCCTTACTTGAGGCTAATGTAATGGCCCTGATGAAAAGGACATAAATGCATGAGAGGTGGTTAAGAGAATATTAATTAGATTGATTTCAGGAATGAAGGACCTGTCTTATGAAGAGAAATTGGGCAGCTTAGGCCTATACTCGCTGGAGTTTAGGAAACTTAGAGGAGATCTAATTGAGGCATATAAGATGATAACGGGGATTGACAGGGTAGACGTAGAACAGATGTTTCCCCTTGTTTGAAATTCTAGAACAAGGGGCCATAGTTTTAGGCTAAGGGGTGGCAGATTTAAAACAGAAATGAGGAGGAAGTCCTTCACTTAAAGGATCGTGAATCTGTGGAATTGACTATTCCAGAGTGCAGTGGATGCCAGAACATTAAACAAATGAGGAGATAGAGAGGTTTTTAATTAGTAACGGGATAAAGGGTTATGGGGAGTGGGCAGGTAGGTGAAGATGAGAGCGAGTTGAGATCAGCCATGCCCGTATTGAATAGCTGAGCAGGCTCGAGGGGCTGAATGACCTACTCCTGCTAGTGGTTATGTTCTAATGTTCATTTATCTCTTTATTGCCTGTATCACTGGACCCACTTTACCTGGCTTTGCTCTGTCCATTATCCCTAGCTTCCTTCAATCTGTGACTCTATTAGTTTCTGCCTTTGGGCTCTATGCCCTCCTCTATTGCTAACAGTGATTTGCTCGTTCCTCTAATTCCATCCCTCCTATCCAACCATATCTGTGTTCAAAAAACAGAAAATGCTGGAAATACTTAGCAGGGCCGGAACTACCTGTGAAGTGGGAAACAGAGATAATAGAGTTTCAGGTTGATGGCCTTGTGTCAGAACTAAGAAACTTTGGAGATGGAATAGATTTTAAACAAGTGCCAGGGACAAGGTTGTAAAAAGGATGAATGGGAAGACCGATGATCTGGTGAAGGCTGAATGCAGTCACAATTGCTATGTTTATTGTTGTATCTGTCCAATTCAGATACTTCAACCAGCTCCTTAATCAAAGTTGACCCGGTGTCTTTATTTATGAGGAGAACAAAGTACGGACAGAGATATAATGCAACACACTTTATTAAATATAGTTAACACGTAAATTACCCACTACACATACACAAAACACCCAGGATTTGACTATACTACCCGCAAAGATGGTTTGGTATGCTGTAGATCAAGGTAACAGTAGATACTCTGGGTGACAGAAAGTCTGGCTTGATCTGGGCTATGGACAATAGTTACTCACTACCTCTCTTTGCAAAAGGCCTTAAATTGTCCCCTCTCCTAGTATGCGGTTATCTCTTCAGGAAAACAACACTGAGTATAGGTCTTGAATGCCCTGTCGTAGTTATTTTGAAGCTGTGTTGAATCAAAGTTGTACTCTCACAAAACATTAACAACTGATAGCAGTGTATATTTTTTGCTGTGTTTCTCAGATACACTAAAGGCTTTGTTGTCATCATAGAATTTACAGTGCAGAAGGAGGCCATTCGGCCCATCGAGTCTGCACCAGCTCTTGGAAAGAGCACCTTACCCAAGGTCAACACCTCCACCCTATCCCCATAATCCAGTAACCCCACCCAACACTAAGGGCAATTTTGGGCACTAAGGGCAATTTATCATGGCCAATCCGCCTAACTTGCAAATCTTTGGACTGTGGGAGGAAACCGGAGCATCCGGAGGAAACCCAAGCACACACGGGGAGGATGTGCAGACTCCGCACAGACAGTGACCCAAGCCAGAATCGAACCTTGGACCCTAGAGCTGTGAAGCAATTTTGCTATCCACACTGCTATTGTGCTGTTGGTTTATAATTGTAAGGTAAGTCTTTAAGGTACTTTTTCTCTTTGAAGAAGAACGTTTTGTGGTTTGAAGGACTTGTATCTGTGACTGTAACGGATATAACCTGAACCCAATCAGTCCCTCATAGCTGGCACAAGCTCAAAGATTACCACATATTTCTGAAACAAAAGTGTTATAACCTGCCTACTTACCATTGGCTGGGGACTAATGACAATCCCACAATCCTGTGGGAGTATGAGCTTCCCCAATGAGGGGGGCGGAGAAACCATTAGTAAACACTTAGTATAAATAAAGCTGGCCAGTTTAGGAACCAGCAGGAAGGAGTGTGCAGCAAGGGAAGTTGCTGCTGCTGTTATATATATATGTTATTGTAAATAAATGTTATTACTTGGTATCCTTAAAACTCGTGCTGGATTCTTCGTGGCCCTCACAAAAAAAAGTTAATGCAACTGGGAGTTTTGCAACTTTGTTAAATTGTTTTTATAAGACTAAAGTAATGTACCATGGCAAAGAGATTAAAAAAAGAAACTGCTTTAATAATAAAGAAAGACTGGGAACACTGAAATACAAAATAAAAATCAAAAAGTCTGGAAAAGTACATTAAGTACATTAAGTACATTAAATCAGTCAGCATCTAGTAGGGGAAATACATCAACTTGACTCTTCAAAAGAATATTATTTTGACGAACAACATAAATCCCAAATACAGAGACACGTATCTGACACACACAATGCAGAATGGGCCAGATTTTCAAAGTTGGCTCAGGAATGTTTTAGTGAATTACAGATGCTGGCCCCACACCCCTACTGTGTTGCAACACTATTTTAAAATGCTAATGTCCTAATTGGCCAGGAGGCAAGTGTCATAATATACACACAAGTATATGATGGCGCACAGACAGTGAGTGACACAAAGGATGACCAATGAACATTTAGAACACAGCAGCCAATCACCAGATAGGACACGGCCACTAGATAACCAGGGGTCACTAGTTTTCCCGCTCTCGGGGAGGATGCAGCCTCTGAGACAGTCAGAGCCTGTGAGCAACAACTAGAACATCCACCATGTGGTAGTAAGATAGTCTGGTCAGGTGAGCCTCAGGTCTCCAGTCAACTCAGTATAATGCCAACCCACAGTTCAAGCATGTTTAGTAGTTAAGAGTTTAATAAAATAGAGTTGCATTTCCTCAAGTGTTGGAAGCCTGTCTCGCTCTCTGCTACAGTAAACACAGTCCTCGCAGACCCAGCTAACCCAACACATCAGCAAGTTTGACGCTCAATTAGGAGCACTGAACAACCCAATAGATGGGCCTTAGAACTCCTACGGTGCAGAAGGGGGCCATTCAGCCCATCGAGTCTCTACCAACCCTCCAAAAGAGCATCCCACCTAAGCCCACTTCCCCGTAACTCCCGTAACCCCCTCCTAACCTGCACACTTTTGGACATCTTTGCCGCAGCCTTGCCAGAAAGAGCAGGCAGCATTTTGGAGGGTCAGCAGCATGAAGCCACGCAGTCAAAGTACCAGCGCAAGATACCAAATGAATGGATATTGTTCCACCTGCAAAAAAAAACTTTCAGATGAATCCGATAGCTCGGCACAAATGTGTACAAGACTGTTCGAATTGCTGAATTGACAATTGGAAACCCTCCCCTGGCTTGTTAAAATCCTCTGTGGGGAGCTTAATGAATCATTAATTGGAGGTGAGTAAGTTTCTGTGGTAGAGTGGCCCCTTTAAGAGGTGAGCCCTCACAGTCCATGTGACTAACTCAGGGCCCATCGCGCGGGTGCATCTGAACCCAAACCAATGAGAAAAAACACAGGGCCCTGGGAGCAGGGTCCTGGGCAGAGTAGCCGGAGAGTGACGACCTATTTAGTGACTGCCCAAGTACAGTTTACCTTTACAATTCGAGGTGGAAGGGAGAAGCCTCCAAAATTAACAGAGAAATCGGCAAGCGCGACTGCATCATAGAACAGTGAGGGAAAAATGCCCATGACTAGGAAGTCTGACTCATTTGACCAGGGGGCCGGAGACTGGAGCCAGCATATTGAGCGGCTCCATTACTTTTTTTTACAGCAAATGAAATATTGGGGGAGGAATAAACAGAAGGTTATTCTATTAACGGTTTCTGGGCCCCAGATTTTGGGGCTGGATTCACTGTTTTTGAGCCTAAGTGCGGAGGATCTGTGGCTTTTTAACATGAAAAAAATCAGCGCGCCCCCTCACTGGTCGCAGCCGTGTTGCGTAAAACTCCTGGCTCCCACGATATAAATGGACGGATAATGGCCGGGTCTGTGGCCATGCATGTGCATGGCGGCGACCTACAGCGGTCGCGCTGTGCAACACAACGCCAGCCATCCGCGGACCTGACCTGCCGGATAGTGCCCCCCTGGTCACCCCCAATCAGTCCCCCCAGCCCTCGCGGAAACCCCCCGGCCAGCAGCACAGCTCCCGCCCGACTGTAGCGGTGCTGAACACAGTCCGCAACCGCCATGCCGGTTTGCCGACCACTGAGACCACACGTAACTGTCTGGAACTTGGGCCCTCGGGGGCGGAGCATTGGGGAGGGCCTTTAGGTGACGTGCCTTTAAGCCATCGCAACGGAGTGCGGCACATGACACGATGAAACCATTTCAGACGGGAAGGAGCATACAAAATCTGTGTCAAACATACAAAATCGGCATCAGGGAATGGTGAATCCCGCCCACTATCTGACGTCTCTGGAGGCTCCCGAAACAAAGTTGGTGGAGCTGTTCAGGGAACATTTCGACCCCAGACTCTCAATCATACTGCAGCGATACAAATTTAATTCGACTGTCAGGAACCCAGGAGAGATGATGGTCTAGATTCTCCATTCCTGAGACTAAGTGTTGATGCCAGGGCAGGATTAGTGGACTTCCACGGCAGCAAGACTGGTGCCGTACCTGGGCCAATTCACCAACTGTTAAGGGGCTCGCACCAGCTCCACATGGAACACAATCGATTCCAAAGAGAAACAGTGCCGGATTTGGCGTTTTGGGATTGACACTCAGGAGATTGACAAGCTGCAGCCGCATACACACACTGCACCCCCCACACACACCATCCCAGCCAAGAAGATGGCAACAAGACGAGTGGCACCAAGGTTCACGGACGCCGAAGTGGAGACCCAGACGGATGCCGTGAAGAAGAGGTGGATGACCCTGTATCCCGGGTGGAAAGGAGGCTGCCAGCCGCCGGCGTTTGCCGGGCCTGGACACAGGTATCAGAGGTTCTCAGCTCCATGGGCAACACTGCGAGAACTGATCAGTGGTGCCAAAAGCAACTGCACAACCTCTTCAGGGCGGCCAGGATGGGTAGGCAGCAATGTGCCCTAGCACCAACCCCCATTCCACCCCGCCCCCCCCGCCATTCAACCGTGTGCTGTGCAGCCATTTAGCATGTGGTATTAACAATGTAAGTGTGCAAAAGAAGCTTCTGACTGAAGCAAAGATTACCCTAGAACAAGCGATCGAAATAGCTCAGGCAACCGAGTGCGTCAAAGGGGCACGGCAGAGCTGCATGATGTGCAAGAATGTGAGGTGAACCAGCTGTGAGATGGTACGGCTGCAAGGCTCACAGTCAGGCCGACGGGCACAGAGGATGACCAGCCACGATCCTAGGAACAGGATCGTAATCAGTAGTCAGGGAAGAAAATGGGTCATCAGCCCAGAAGTCAAGATGATTGCTACGGATGTGGGGGAGACCACCTCTGCGATAGGAAGGACCATATCCAGGCACATTGCCGTGCCAGGCAGAAAGCACTAATTTAAAAAAAACAAGTCATATGAAAAAAGTGCAGAGGAATTCAGATGAATTCACATGAAAAACCTGAAACGTACTGATTAAACATGGTGAAAGTGAGCATTTTGGACAGTGTCTTCCTGGAAGTCTTATGTAAATATAAAGATGTTTTCCGGGATGAGTTGGGTCAGATAAAGGGAGTAAACGCCAAGATTTACGTCAACCCTGATTCCACACCAAAGTTTTTCAGGGCGAGACCCGTCCCTCACACCTTACACCGAAAAGTCGAAGCTGAACATAAATACCTGGAAGAATTGGGACTTATCAGACATGCAGTTTTCTGAATGGGTGGCCGCCATTGTGCTAAAATGAGACCGCTCAGTTTGAATATGCGGGGATTGCAAGCTTACAGTAAATCAGGCAGTCCTGATTGTCAAGAAGACAATACTCAATTCCACAAATTGAAGACCTTTATTTGACGTTGGCGGGAGCCTCATGTATACCAAACTTGACCTTAGTCAAGTCTATTTGCAGTTAGATCTGAATGAAGATTCACAAAAGTTTGCGACGATTAACACACATAAAGGCATGTTACAAAGCACCAGATTACCCTTTGGCATCTCCTCGGCCTGTGCGATAATGGAGAATCTGCTCCAGGACATCCCAAAAGTTGTGGTCTACCTTGATGACATTCCGGTAACAGGAACACCACATGAAGAGCAGCAAGAAAGTCTGGATGTTGAGAAGGTTTAGAGATGCTGGAATCTGACTGAAGTGTGAGAATTGCACTTTCCAAGCTAGTGAGATCACTCACTTAGGGTTCAAAGTGAAGTCAAAAGACCTGCACCCACTCGAAGACAAGGTGAGATCTGGAAGAGATGTCCTGGCCCCTAAGTATATGGCAGAATTAAAGTCTTTCCTGGGGATGATCAACTACTGAGGTGGTTTTATCCCTAACCTAGCAATGACATTGGCACCACTAGACTTGTTCTTAAGAAAACACCAGCATTGGCATTGGAAGGAACCACAGGAGCAAGCCTTACCACACATCAAGCAGGCCTTACAGTCACCGAGTCTGCTGGCTCACTTTGACCCTGGTGAGCCAAATATCGTAACTTGTGATGCATCGTCATATGGAATATCGACATATGGAATCCTGTCCCATGAAATGGAAGGTGGCTAAGAAAGACCAATTGTCTTCACTTCCAGAACTCTTTACGATGCCGAACAGAACTATCCACAGATCGAGAAAGAAGGCCTTGCCTCAGCTGTGGCATCAAGAAATTTCACCAGTCTGTCGATGGGCACTTCACAAGAATAACTGAACACAAGCCTGTGTTGGGGCAGCTCTGTGAAGCCAAACCAATACCTCTGATGTTTTCCTTTTCCTGCCTCCGACTCTCCGAGTATTCCCATCACCTCTAAAATCAACATGCATGCCCAGCATGTGGCATGGTGACACAGTGGTTAGCACTGCTGACTCACAGCGCCAGGGTCCTGAGTTCAATTCTGGCCTTGGGTGGCTGTCTGTGTGTCGTGTGCACTTTCTCCCTGAGTCGGCGTGGGCTTCCTCCAGGTGCTCGGTTTCCTCCCACAGTCAAAAGATGTGCAGGTTAGGTGGGGTTGTGGGCCTAGGTCGGGGGCTCTTTCAGAGGTTCGGTGCAGACTTGATGGACCAAATGGCCTCCTTCTGCACTGTAGGAATACTATGGTTCTAAGGCTAAAAAGCCCATTCCTAACAGTCAGTTTTACTGCAAATTTATGGATGGTGAAGTAGTTGCCTGAAAATTGATCATCGCTTCAAGGTCCATGTCTGGCTGTTGTTTTTTTTCTTCTGACTATTGTACTGGATAAACATCCTTGTTTATTTTTTATACTATTATGTTTTTTGGGGTTTTTACTTTTACTCACAGAATCTTAACAAAGGATAACCAGGTTGCCACACTGTGGGTTACTTAACCACTTGACAGAGCTATTGCAGAGGTGTTGCTTGCTCATAGTCTCAAATAAAGTAGGGGGGAGAAATCTCCCAAATGCCTCTGACGATGTCACCACATAATCATGTGACATACTATTGTAGCCACATAAAATGGCTGCTTCCCGATTAGAATGGTCAAAACCCCAATTTAAAATGGCGAACGAAAGAGGCTGATGGGAAAATCAGCCAACAGGACTCAAACGGACAGCTGCATGTAAAACAGTGTATTCGCCTCTGGGGAAGTCAGCCCAGACTGATACCTGCAGCCATCAACATCACAACAACCCAGCCATCTGCATAGTAAGCAGCCAATCCCGGGAACAATTGCTACACATTAGCAACATAAAGCCGATCCAGACCTTTCGGCGCCAGCAGGGACTAGCACAAAGGAAGGTAAACGACCACCCCCTGATCAAGGAATCGCCCCATTATTGGAGAATATCGAACCAAGTGATTGGGACCAAGTCTAATCACTTGGAACCAGGTACGAGGTCCGCCCTGAGAGGCGGGAAGCCCCTGGGGACTATAAGAATAGGGGCAAAGTCAACTCGACCCTTCTTCTCCTGCTCGCAACCTTCGAGACCCTTCGACAAAGAAAACTGTAAGTCTTACTCCAGCGATCGCTACCAGATAGGCGCTCCTGACTATCGACTTGTACCAGCTTTTGAATCCCGCAGGCCAGAACCAATTCGAAAGACCATTCGTTTCCCTGACCTGGTGGGCCATTTCCAAAGTTAAGTATTGGCTTTTAGTGGTAGGTAGTAGTCTAGAAGTAGGATTATTGTATAAGTATTAACTGCTGTATATAATAAATGAGCGTTGATTTAACTCTTACTAAGCGGTGTGTTGCATTATTAATCATTACTTGGACTTGAACGACGTGGCGGTATCAGAAAGATACCTGGCGACTCATGAGCAAAGGTGACAGAATAAGAATAAAGTAAACTAAGGCTAAAACGAGCAACATTTTGGCGACTCCGCCGGGACCCGATCTAGAAGTGGAAAACCACTCCGGGAGAACCCAAGAAATTTCGAATTAGAATCCAATTGGAAACAGAATACCACATGTGTTCAAGCAGTTCTGATTAATAGTCATAATTCGGAAGTGTGTGTATGCCTGCGTAACTAACAGGGCTATAAGGTAAAACTGATAGATTTTTGTTGCGTCAAAACTGTCAGAAGTCTGTATTTTCGGAAATTAGCGCAAGCCGTACCCGCATCTACGACACCACCTTAGCCCCCTGTTCCAAATTTAACCGAAGCAAGCGGATAGGAGAGATGGCCATGCAGGCAATGCAACGCCTCATGAATCCCGAGGAATTTGCGGTCACAGCGACCAGCAGCAGTAGAGTGGGACAGTGTCCCATTTGGGAAGAGGAAATCCGGAAATATCTCAAGGGCAAAGGATGGCCCATGTGGAATGATTTCTGCGATAATAACGAATGAGGTCCCGGAAGTATAGGGCATACTTGGTGGGAGAACATGAGCGAAATACATAAAAAGAGCTTAGAGAAAACTCGCAAGCCGATGGCAATTGTGTCCTGTTTGGCACAATTGCGAGGCACAGAGGAGGTCGTCAAGACGCTCCGCAAAGAATTAGAGGGCATACATCGTATGAGTAAAGTCGATGTATGTGAGGTTGAGAAAGAGAATCGGGAATTAAGGAGGAAATTAGCAGCAAAGGATGAAGAGGTGGCTGACGCCAAACGGGGTCACCAGTCTTGTCTGGCGCATTTGAGTAGTTTCCAATCCCAGTATGAAAAGGCCTATCAGTACACGCAGCGTGCAGTCCTGGTAAGGAAAGAAACAGAGAAGCAGGTGGAGACGCTACAGAAACAATGTAATGATCTCAAGGCAGCCTTGAGAGCGCTCCACGCTGCAACCACAGAACAAAGGCAGAGCACCATACATCATGCAAAGTGCCGGAAGCAAATTGCAGACCTGCAGTCACTGCTTTCTGTCCAGAAAGGATTTCAGGAAACCTTTGGGGAAAAGTTAGACCAGGAAGACGGCCCTGATTGGGAAGATTTACAGGAAACAGCGCAGAGATATGTTTAGGGAACATGTGCGCAGGGAAAGCCCCAAAGGAGAAAAGCACCCCCACCCCCCACACAGCAGGTAGTTCAGGCTCCAATGAACCCTGTAACAATCCACCGCACAGCCACATCGGACGAGGCGGAATTCCTATATTCCACCCCCCTAACAGTGACCCAATTACGGGGCGCGTGTGCAGAAATCACACCATTCCTCCCCGCTTCAGACCCCACCATTTCTTTGCCACCGTCAAACATCAGGCGACCATGTACGGCCTGGATGAGAGAGAGCATGTAAAGCTCATGGTTCTAAGTTTGGATCCATTGGTAGCAGCAGCCTTTCCCGACCCACAGAACATAGCAGGAGGCACCCTTGCATAAATGCATACCGCGATCCTGGATGCGATCGGGTATAACCGGGGTGACCCCATAGATGGCCTAAATAAGTGTAGGCAGAAGAAGTCTGAGCACCCCACAGCGTTCGCAGGACGCCTGTGGATTCACTTCGAAGCCGTTTTTGGAGACGTAGACCGTGCCCATTTGTCCCCAGATAACATGGCCAAATGGACCCGCACCCTTATCTCCCATGCTACAAATGCAGGACAGAATGCCTGTAATAGTTATGATCCCTCAGAAGAGGCCCATAACGAGAAGTGGGTGGTTAAAAGATTGTCCCGCGTTTGGGAGCAGTCGGTTCAGAATAAGCCCACCGCTAAAACCACCGAGGAAAAACAAACCGCCGCAGACATGCAGGCAGTAAAAGCAACCCATCACAACCCCGCCTGGGTAAATGAGGGAAAGAACAGCCCCCCACCCAAATCACAAGAATGTTACAACTGCGGACATTTGGGACATTTTGCAAAAGAGTGCAAAGGCCCCAAAAAGCCACAAGGAGCCCAACAAACAGGCACTCTGATTAAGAAAAACACAGAGCCCATCCATAGCGTTAGCGCCCGTTTGGATCAGACGGACTTGACCGAAACAGACTGATGGTGTACAGGCTCCCCCAGTTGGGTCTGCGATACCCTTTGGGATAGGTTAGGACGACCCGTAGTCGCAGCAAAGATTCGGGGACAGCCTATCGAGTTTCTTTGGGACACAGGAGGGTCCTGCACCACCATAAATTCCTCCACCCTTTTTCAGGACACGTGGCCCACTACAGCCACTATCACCCTCAGCGGTTTTATAGGCCACTCGCAGCAGGGGCACATCACGGCCCCTGTACCCATTCAAATCGGAACCATAACCACAAAACACCCCGTAGTTTTAGTAGACCTGCCCCACACAGCAGAACACATTCTGGGAATCGACTTTATGAATTCCCACCACCTATCCTTCGATCCAGTCAACCAGTGTGTCTGGAAGATGGCGAAATCCGCTAGAGCCCCCGCAACGCTCAACATAGGGGACTATATGAACAAAATTAGCACAGTAGGCGAGTTTTGGTTCAACCCCACCGCGCTTAGCACGGACAAGCAGGTTAGGGCAGTCCTGCAAAAGAGCAGGGCAGCATTCACGACCCACAAGCACGACTGTGGACGGATGACTGGCTCCGTACAAGTAACAGGACCGGACCCTAGACCCCAAAAACAGTACGGATTTCCCCTAGAGGCAGAGGGAGAAATCCTAAAAGTTATAGAGAGCTTATTAGAGCAGGGCATACTAAGATCAGTAGCCTCTACTAATAATGCCCCGATTTGGCCAGTGAGAAAGCCCGATAGATCATGGCGCCTGACCATTAATTATCGGGAACTCAATGAAGTCGCCCCCCCAGCAGCCCCCACCGTAGCAACAAGTCCCGAGGCCATGCTCAAGCAGGGACTCAATTCCTGCTACTTCACGGTTTTGGACATCAGTAATGGATTCTGGTCCATTCCATTGGCAAAGGCGTGCCAGTATAAATTTGCCTTCACCTTTAAAGCGCAGCAGTACACATGGACATGCCTGCCACAAGGCTTCCACAACACCCCCTCCATTTTCCACCGACAGATGGCAAATGGACTAGCAACATTTTCTCG
This sequence comes from Scyliorhinus torazame, assembly GCF_047496885.1. Lineage (NCBI taxonomy): Eukaryota > Metazoa > Chordata > Chondrichthyes > Carcharhiniformes > Scyliorhinidae > Scyliorhinus > Scyliorhinus torazame. The sequence goes on along the minus strand of NC_092711.1, from coordinate 288,317,189 downwards.
CACCGAATGTCTGGTGCAGTATGTCGATGATCTACTACTGCAGACAGACACAAAGGAAGAGCACATTGAGCTTCTGTCTGATCTCCTGGAATTGTTACATTCCATTGGTTGCAAAGTAAACCCCAAAAAGGCCCAGATATTGGAAGAAAAAGTGGTATATTTGGGAACAATTGTCACGCACGGTAAACGCGAGATCGAGCATAAAATAACTGACTCGATCGCTAAATTGCCCCTTCCCCAGAACGTTTCAGCCCTCAGGTCATTTTTAGGACTGCTTGGCTACTGCTGAAACCACATTGACGGTTTCGCCAGCAAGGCAGCGCCCCTCTCAGACCTCCTAAAGAAAGGAGCCCCCTGGGAGTGGCTTCCGCAGCATAGGAATGCTGTGGAATCATTAAAACAGGCACCCATGCCCGCCCCCGCACTACAGGTTCCAGACCCGCTTTCCCCTTACGCAATAGAGGTAGCGACCACAGACCGCACCCTTTCAGCCGTGCTCCTGCAGGAATGGCACGACCTGTTAAGACCCGTAGCTTATGCTCCCAACTGTGGAGCAGGGATTTTCAGCCTGTGCAAGGCACCTGCTCGCAGTTTTCTGGGCAGTCCAGTACTTTTCCTACATTACCGGACTGAACCCCATTACCATTTTGACCGAACACACCCCCACCCAACTTTTACTGGACGGACGACTCAAGGACGGTACCGTCAGCCAAATACGCGCAGCTAGATGGACCCTTCTCTTGCAGGGACGGGACATCACAGTAAAACTGACCAAGACACACACATACTTAGCGGACAATTTGCAGTACCCCGGAACCCCCCATGAATGTGAGATTATCTCTCCATACCATAACACAGGTCCCTTTATAGCAAAAACACCCCCCAGAAAGATAGGAAATTCATCTCAGAGCCCCCCGCACACGGACAGGTGTGAACCCATTAAGATTTATATGGATGGATCTTCCACAGTCTTAGATGGGCAACGCATAACAGGTTGCGGGATATATGTTGAGGACGCACAGGGAGCGCCCTCGAGGAAATAGCTTTAAAACTACCCGGGCACTTAAGTGCGCAGGCAGCAGAGCTTGAGGCCATCGCGTACATAGTAGACCACCCAGATTCCTTCCCCAGCCCAGCAGACATATACTCAGACAGCCTCTATGTCTGTAACAGCCTTACAGAATTTCTGCCCCTGTGGGAAACAAGAGGATTTGTTTCCGCGGACGGGAAACCCCTCCCTTCAGCCCCATTACTCCGCCATATTTTAGATAAAGCCCAGAACATGACTTTTGGCATCATAAAGGTCCACAGCCACCATCGTTCCTCCCCCCTGGAAATGTAAAAGCCGACGCACTGGCTAAGGCAGGTTCCAGGCATGGGTATTTTTGGAAACCCCCCGAAAGCGCGCCAGTGAGTGCGCCAGTGAGTGCAGTTCAGGTCACGCAGACTAGGATCGAGGATCTAGTAGAGGCCCAGAAGCAGGATAGCGCTCTCACTGAGATTGTGAAAGGGAAGTTTCCAGCCTCCTACGAGAGGTTCTGAAATACACTAACCACACATGACGGTGTGGTGTTAAAGGACACCCTTTACGTCGTTCCTGAGCAGGATAGGAACCAATTGATTTGTTTATTCCATGATGGTCATGGACACCAGGGAATCGATCCCATTACAGCCCACCTCAAACAGCTTTGTTGGTGGCCAAATCTCAAGGAAGATGTAAACCATTACATTGAGAATTGCCTTATCTGCGCGCAGAACAACCCCGACAGGTGTGCCAAAAAGGCCCAACTCAGCCACACCCGACCCGTTAACGGCCCCTGGACTAACCTCCAGATTGATTTTATAGGTCCATTGCCCCCTTGCAGGAATGGCTATAAATATGTTCTGGTGGTCATAGACACTTTTACAAAGTGGGTGGAAGCATTTCCAGCCCGCACCAACACCGCGAAAACCACAGCCAAGATCCTAACCCACCACATCTTTACAAGATGGGGACTCCCCCGCAGCATTAAATCGGACCAAGGTTCTCATTTTACGGGATGTGTCATGCAGAACGTCCTCACGATATTTGGCACCACCCAAAAATTCCACATTGCGTACCACCCACAGTCGAGTGGTATAGTGGAGCACATGAATCGGACTCTAAAAACCACCCTCAGAAAAATGGTCCAGCAGAACAGCACCACTTGGGACTCAGTCCTCCCTTTTGCGCTGATGTTTTTGCGTAACACTGTTTCCACCTCCACAGGTTACACCCCACACACACTCATGACCGGACGCCCCATGAAAGGGACAGAATACTTGTTAGGTTTAGACCTGACCAGCCCCGAAGTAACGGCCCTCACCCACGAGAATGCCATGGAGCAATTAGTTGCTAATGTAAAAACGGCTCAGTTAGCAGCCGCTGTAAAACTGGGCACCAAAAAGAAACAGAGCAAGGCCTGTTTCGATAAGGCAGTGCATGCAACGGAGTATGATATCGGACAGCAAGTGATGTTGTCTGTATATAACCCCAGCACATTCGTGTCTCCAAAATACTTGGGTCCGTACTCCATTGTGGATAAAGTAAGCCCATCAGTTTACAAAATAAAATACCCAAATGTAAGACTGCGTGGTTTCATATCAACCAGTTGAAGGTTTATAGAACACAGTCGAACCACACACACCACGTCATGCTTGACGCAGCAGACCACACCCCGCCCACAGCCAACGTAACCCGACCAACCCCCACCACGTCCAGCTCAGCCATGGACTCGACCTCGACTCCACCCCCAAAATATACACTCCGCCCCGGAACGCCCACAGCGACTGTGACTCGGACGATAGCCACAGCACGCCTCCCTACTATCCCCATGCAACCGTACCCACACCCAGCGACTCCGACTACGATCCCAGTGATCCCTTCCTGATCACTTTTCTAAATAAATCCCACCACCGACCACCGAACCACACGGACGACCCCGACTTTGTCCTCACACAACTCTACACAACTCATTGGCACCACTACAACTCCTACAGACTCGTCCGCAATGACGAGAGCGACCCCAACTCACACCAAGCAGCCCTTTCAGCCCTAATTCACTTCAGAGTTTGGCACCCGGGATTTTTATCAAGCCGCTTGTTCAGCGGTACCAACTTATCTGCAGATACCTGGTCAACAGACCACATGCTTATTCAACGGAACTAGCTTGTCTACAGACACTTCAGCTGATACTGGTTCGGGTATCAGACGCCCGATCGTAACTGCTCTTCTGATTCAAGGGATAGAATCACTATGGCAGACCCACCACGATGACTACATTTTTGCCCGTTCTTGTCGGTTGCTCAGGCAGTGGAGAAACGGCGTGAGGCCCGCCCTGCCTGGGACCCCCCCCCCCTCCCCCCCGCTGGTCAAACACGCTCAGGTAGGGGAGATACGGCATTGGTAGCCGTCCTACCCGAGGACTCCATCCAAATCTTACCCGTCGCGGCCCATACGCACCTCATTTGACATCCTTTCATTTCCAAAAGTTTTTATTTGTTTAGGCGACCTTTAGGTTGCTGCCATCTGCTATTTACATCCTGGAACATTTGGATGGTAAATCAGCACTGGTCCGTCATTGGGAAGTGTGCCGTGTCCTAAAAAAAAAATAAGTGAGTCACACAAAGTGACCAATTATAAGGGTATAATTGGCCCCAAAGGACAGATACACTAGCATACCGGATATTAAACCAAGATAGTTACAGATACTATGCTTGTTTTTACAGAACTCCAGAAGCTCCAGGACCGGAGAAAATACAAGAGAACACACAGAAAGAAAAGGAAAGAGGACAGCCATGAGGACTCCCTTCATCGTGCTCAACATGATTTTTGTGGACATTTGGTTGCACGGGAACGCGAACCCCATTACTCCAAACCTCCCAGCCGTTAATGTTTCACTGCCCCGCAGTACCCAGAGCCCAGTCACCAGCGACACTGCATCTTCCTGGTGTGCCAGGTTCATAACCTGGTACTCCCTGTCCTACGTGATCAAAGCACTGTTAGCGTTGGCGATACTCTGCTGTGTAGTGCAGACTATGCGCCTCCGTAAATGGAGGAGGAGAGCATACCGTGCTCGAACCCCGGTATATCGGATCAGATCCCCTATATTCAGTTATGACCAGACCCCCGACCCCCGCGATCTATAACAAAATAATAAAGAGCATTCACTAGCGTTATTACTGTGAATAAAGAAATGTACAAATTTTTCATGAAAAATACTGTATGATCCTGAGCTTGACTGCCAAGCCAGGAAAGACTATGGAATAATGTGATTTTGTTGTATGTTTAGGAAGATAGGATAATGCAATGTTTATCGTGTAATAAGGATAAAATTAGAGGTTCCAAGTTTGTTACTTTGTAATGCATGTCCCTGTCTGACATAGCGTCCTTAGAAGTGTTAGGTAAAAGTTTTTGTGCATAGCTAGGGTCAGAGCAGCGGCTATGTAGGAGGTGTCCCCCCCGGTCAGGGAATGGAAAGGAACAAAGTGATGTGATCCTTCACGCTTCGCGTTAGGATCACAAGGAGGGAATGTAGCCACGTAAAATGGCTGCTTCCCGATTAGAATGGTCAAAACCCCGATTTAAAATGGTTAACGAAAGAGGCTGATGGGAAAATCAGCCAACAGGACTCAAACTGACAGCTGCAGGTAAAACAGTTTTTTCGCCTCTGGGGAAGTCAGCCCAGACTGATACCTGCAGCCATCAACATCACAACAACCCAGCCATCTGCATAGTAAGCAGCCATCCCCGGGAACAATTGCTACACATTAGCAACATAAAGCCGATCCAGATCTTTCGGCGCCAACAGGGGCTGACACAAAGGAAGGTAAACGACCACCCCCCGATCAAGGAATCTCCCCATTATTGGAGCATATCGAACCAAGTGATTGGGACCAAATCCAATCACTTGGAACGAGGTACGAGGTCCGCCCCAAGAGGCGGGAAGCCCCTGGGGACTATAAGAATAGGGGCCAAGTTCAACTCGACCCTTCTTTTCCTGCTTGCAACCTTCGAGACCCTTCGACAAAGACAACTGTAAGTCTTACTCAAACGATCGCTACCAGACAGGCGCTCCTGATTATCGACTTGTATCAGCTTTTGAATCCCGCAGGCCAGAACCAATTCGAAAGACCATTTGTTTCCCTGACCTGGTGGGCCATTTCCAAAGTTAAGTATTGGCCTTTAGTGGTAGGTAGTAGTCTAGAAGTAGGATTATTGTATAAGTATTAATTTCTGTATATAATAAATGAGCGTTGATTTAACTCTTACTAAGCGGTGTGTTGCATTATTAATCATTACTTGGACTTGAACCATGTGACGGTATCAGAAAGATACCTGGCGACTCATGAGCAAAGGTGACAGAATAAGAATAAAGTAAACTATGGCTAAAACGAGCAACACTATGCAGAGGGCATTGGTTACAATACCTTCCAAATATAGCTAATTACCTGGGGGGGGAGACAGCACATTCTCGGAATGTACAGATGTGATTGAATGTTGTCTTTTAACGGTTGCAAATTTGAAATATCCAGATGTAACCCAGGCTTTTAAAACAGGTTGAGATGGTAATCATTTCAATTTAAATATTTTACTTTGACCTCATTACAGTTGGACAGGTGTCTCAATTACATCTGAGCATTCTCACCGTGCGCATCTCACTGAATTGGATCAGTGCATCAGAATGACTTGAACGAAAGAACAATATGTTCCTTTCAACCAGTGAGTTTATCTGATTTTTTTCAAAAGACTGAAAGAAACTGGAGATTGAATTCTTCAAATTTTATTTTAGATTATTCTGACATTAATAACACACGTTGTCTTTGTGCGATAGTGTAAAATAAGTGATAGGAAATCAGCAATCCATTCCACATCCCTGCTCAGCTTCATTATCGCTCAAGTCAATGGTAATAAAAACCTGGAGCCATGTCAAATGGGTGGCAAGTTCACCGTCATTCACTTACTCAACACACAAAATCAAGATTACCATCATTGTGTCTGCCTCATACACCGCAGACATGGGGAGAGAAAAGAAGTTCTACTTTGAACTGCTCAGACAGGTTATTGATTGTGAGTTCACATCAATTGTTCAAAAGGATCTGGGTAACTCAAGACATCTTGATCTATAGGAAGTAGGTGGGTTGATAGAGATAGAGGTACCCCACACCATTCTCTCCCGGAACTTGCACAATCTCCTCCAGGAATTTTAAACAAAATTCCTGGAGTCTGTCTTTTCCCCTAAATTGGTCTACATTTTATTTCACTGGTGTTCTGCCTTTTGCAAGAATTTGTATGGCTGCTGGGAAGGGATTGGGAGTGTGGGGGATGATGGAGGCTTGGTTGATATGTTGTAGGATAGGATCAATTGTTTTTGCAGCTTGCAACGTATGTTATGGGACAGGATGGGTAGACTAGCTGGCTGTTTCCTTCCCTTTTCTGTGTGTTATATGTATAATATCTGTAATCAACTGCACTTATGATTAGTAGCACCTTGATTATGGTTTCTTTGTTGATGGTTCAAACACAGGCATGCAGGACACCCCCCCCTCCCATCTGTCCTCACCTGCATTGAGGCATAATTTCCCCCCAAGTGATGTGGTCGCTTAGGGCCTGCCCTCTTTCAAGGCCCTACCCCTTTTACCCTCCCCCTTAAGCCCCCCCTCCAGGCACCACCTTCAGGCCCCTATTCAGGCCCCACCCCTTTCAGGCTCCCGCTCAGTTCCCCCCCCACCTTTCATGGTCATGACCCCACTCGGGCCTACCCCTTGGCAATGCCCCTGGCACCCTGGTTGGCACAGTCAGGCTGCCAAAGGGCAGGACCAGAGTACCGCCCTGTCCTGACCACCCGGGGGCTCCAATGTCTTTCAAGCACAGCCCCCCCCCTCCCCCCAGCGGATCCATCGCTTCTGCTTTCTGTTTCCGGAAACCAGTAGTGGTTCCCGCCAATCTCACGCTGCACCTGTGGGAGCGGTGAATCCCGGAAACCGGGAGACTGCGGTCTCGAATGGCTGAGCATATTTAAATTTGTTTAATTACTCATTTCAATATGCAAGTCTGGTTAATGCCTAGCAAGGGCGTGAACCAGATTGCATTGGGTGCTGTGAGCTGGGAGCATCATGCTCCATTCGGTTTCCAGTGCATCCCTGTTTAGGGGATCTCCCGCTCTTCTCCGTGCGCAGCGGATAAACAGTGCAGCCAGTGTTTTCTCTCTATCTGGCTAGTGAGTATTTAAAGCCTGAAGACAGAACTGGGGGGGCGGGGGGGGGCGGGGGGGGGGGAGCTTTCTGGATTCCTTTTCCTATAAGGTTACCAGATTGCTCTGAGGCCCATCAAATCTGCTGCTCTGATACTCTGTTTAACCGAGACAAGCTATTGGTCAGTCTGCTGAAGCTGACCACAGATAAGAAACTGAACAAACGTGAAGTGCATCTTCTGTGGTAAGGCTCAGGTCAACACAAGTTAAAGTATCTCTCTAGAGGGGATCCCACAGCCTGAGAATCCGGCCTGAATATTCCAGCTCGAAGATCCAAACCAGTTGGTGGTTTCAACATTTTGCGTCCCGAGAAGATAGCCAACTACAGAGGCGACAACTTCAGCAGTAATGATACACATGTCTCATGTCCATCTAATCCCCCATTATTTTAATCCTTCCCAAACCCCCTGTCTTGTGTGTGTGTCTGTGTGGGTAGAGGGTGGGACGGTGAAGGGGGGTATAATTAGTTTATAATAATAATAATCGCTTATTGTCACAAGTAGTCTTCAATGAAGTTACTGTGAAAAGCCCCTAGTCGCCACATTCCGGCGCCTGTTCGAGGAGGCTGGTACAGGAATTGAACCCGCGCTGCTGGCCTTGTTCTGCATTACAAGCCAACTGTTTAGCCCACTGTGCTAAGCCAGCCCCATGTTTAGCAGACCTTTGTTCTATTATTGCCATTACATGTTGGTCTATGGGCAACGTGGTAGCACAAGTGGATAGCACTGTGGCTTCACAGCGCCAGGGTCCCAGGTTCGATGCCCCGCTGGGTCACTGTCTGAGTAGAGTCTGCACGTTCTCCCCGTGTGTGCGTGGGTTTCCTCCGGGTGCTCCTGTTTCCTCCCACAGTCCAAAGACATGCAGGTTAGGTGGATTGACCATGATAAAATTGCCCTCAGTGACCAAAAAGGTTAGGAGGAGTTATTGGGTTACGGGGTTAGGGTGGAAGTGAGGGCTTAAGTGGGTCGGCGCAGACTCAATGGGCCGAACGGCCTCCTTCTGCACTATATGTTCCATGTTCTGTGTTTATCTCTTCTCTTATTGTAAAAGACAGTTTTTCTGTACTATTCTTACAAATATGATGCCTGTAAGTCATTGCAGCAGTTGAGGGGCAAAGATCCCCTAAACTTTATACAAATTATTAGTTAATTCACTTATGTTGGGACTCCAGGGACTTGAATTGACCACGCACCCGCTCAGAGTGTCATAACAATATAGAAACATAAAGATCGGAATCGACTGACAATAGTGATGTCAGTGTGTGAGTAGTGTTTTTTTTGTAAAATATTTTTATTCTCCATTTTCACATTTTCTTCAGAATTTACCCCCCACCAACAAACAGTAAATGGTAACGAATACAATGTCAATCCCCCTACCAACAACAACGATCCCATCCTCCCTCCACCCCCCAAATAATGGCCCACCTGACAATATAAGCATCAAATAAAACTAAACCTCCCAAGGAGGAAAAAAGGAAAAAAGAAAAAGGAATCAGGAATCGCCCTGGTCACCGTTGACACATATAGTCCACCCCCCCAACCCTCCCCCAAACATTCAACGCCATCCAATCCCCGAAAGACTACTGTGAATGACACCCACGAATTGTAGACACCCCCCACCCCCTCACAGACTCCTCCCCTCCACTTCCTCTTGTAAACTCCTCCCCCCAACCTCGGTTCCTTCCCCCAACTTTTCACCCCGGCTAGACTCACCAAAATCTGTTCTACCAGGCTCCAATGGCTGCAGCCCCTCCCCCCACCTCACTCCCGTTCACTGGCCGGCTTAAACCGGCCAGCATGGAGGCCCCCACCCAGGTCTCCTTCCCCCTTGCCCGGTCCCAGGAAAACCAAGAAATCCCCTTTAGCACACAACCCCAGCATACACACCCAAGCCCCAAAGAACCATCATTGCAAATGAAAGTCCCAACTCTTCCCCTGTCCAAATATACAGCGTCGACTCATTTAGTACATACACCAACACGCAGTGAAAACATAAAGTTAAAAGAGGCAACGCGACCCGCTCTCAGTCCCTGTGGTATTATCAGGTATTGCGGTACCTAAAAGGCTGATGACCCTTGGTTAAACCTAGGAGTTTACCATTGGTTGTTGATACGTAGCACCGCCCTGACAGGCGGAGTATAAGAACCGGTGCTGTCCCAGCAGCCTTCACTTTCTGTACCGAAGCTGCTGGGGAACAAGTTCTAGTCGATTAAAGCCTTCAGTTATGAAATCACTTCATCTTGAGTGTAATTGAACGTGCATCAATTTAATCGACTTGACTTAAGCTGGAAGGACGGATCTCCGAATCAAACCGGAGTGCCTACAACTCAGCCCCCACGTGGAGAACTCGGCTGCAATATTTAAACACTGGCTGGCGTGCTTTAAAGGCTACCTCGAGACGGCCGGAGGCACCCCCTCAGAAGGACAGAAAATGCATCTCCTGCGCTCAGGGGTCAGCCCTGGGATCTACACCCTTATCGAGGAGGCGGAGGACTATGATGCTGCGATCGAACTGTTAAAAGGACATTATATCCGCCCTATAAATCAGGTCTACGCACGTCACCTGCTTGCAACTAGACGGCAAAGCCCCGGGGAATCGTTGGAGGATTTCTACCGGGCGCTACTGGTGCTGGGTCGAAACTGTGGCTGCCCGCAAGTTTCGGGGAGCGAGCACATGGAACTTTTAATCAGGGTGCCTTCGTAGCAGGTATGAGCTCCTCAGATATCCGCCAAAGACTGCTAGAAAAGGACACCCTGGGATTTAGAGAGGCATGGGCCCTGGCAGGTTCCATGGACGTAGCCTCCCAAAACACGTAGTCCTATGCGCCCGACCGCGCGGCAGCCCCCTGGGCTGTGTGGCACCCCGCAGTGGCAGCCCCACAGCCCTTCCCCCCTGACCCCGCAGGCCTGCGTGGCGAGACGGCCCGCTAACGCCGCCAGGCCCCACTGTTTCTTCTGCGGGCAGGCGAATCATCCCCGCCCGCGCTGCCCAACCCGCACCGCCACCTGCAAAGGGTGCGGCAAGAAGGGCCACTTTGTGGGAGTCTGCCAGGCCCACGCCGTGGCCACGGTCTCCAGCGACTCCGGACTGCCGCGGCAACCCCTCCTTCAGGCCCCGACCGGCCAGCGCTCACCGCCACCCACCTATCCTAGGGCCACGTGCGACCCACGGGCGCGGCCATCTTGCCCCCCGGACACCACGCTGGACGGGTGGGTGCCGCTATTTTGTCCATCCCCGCCGCCATCTTGTCCATCCCCGGCCACCATGTGCGACCCATGGGAGACGCCATCTTGGATGGGGCCCCAGGCCCCCAGCACGGCCGACTACACGCTGCCCGATCAGAACTCGCAACTGCTTCATCTGGCCTCGGTGACACTGGACCAAAGTTGACCTTGGACACTCGCAACAGCAACAACGGCGGTCTTCATCAATGGCCACGAGACGTCTTGCCTGATTGACTCTGGGAGCACGGAAAGCTTTGTTCTCCCCGACATGGTAAGGTGCTGTTCACTTGTTACCCACCCTGTAAACCAAAGGATCTCCCTGGCCTCCGGGTCACGCTCGGTGGAGATAAAGAGGTTCTGCCTAGCGAACCTCACTGTCCAAGGCAGGAGATTCAACAATATCCACCTTTATGTCCTGCCGCACCTCTGCGCGGCTACCCTCCTGGGGTTGGACTTCCAATGTAACTTGCAGAGCCTGACCTTTAAATTCGGCGGCCCTATACCCCCCCTTACTGTCTGCGGCCTGGCGACTCTTAAGGTCGACCCGCCTTCCCCATTTGCGAACCTCACCCCGGATTGCAAACCCGTCGCCACCAGGAGCAGGCAGTACAATGCCCAGGACCGGACCTTCATCAGGTCAGAGGTCCAAAGGTTGCTGAGGGAAGGGGTCATCGAAGCGAGCAACAGTCCCTGGAGAGCTCAAGTAGTGGTGGTAAAGACCAGGGAGAAACATAGGATGGTCATTGACTACAGTCAGACCATCAACAGGTTTACGCAGCTGGGTGCGTACCCTCTCCCCCATATAGCCGACCTGGTAAACAGGATCGCGCAATACAAGGTCTTCTCCACGGTGGATCTCAAGTCTGCCTACTACCAGCTACCCCTCCGTAATAGTGAACGCAAGTACACTGCCTTCGAAGCAGATGGGCGTCTCTATCAATTTTTAAGAGTTCCCTTTGGTGTCACTAATGGGGTCTCGGTCTTCCAGCATGAGATGGGCCGAATGGTTGACCGGTACTGCTTATGCGCAACGTCCCCGCATCTGGATAACATCACCGTCTGCGGCCATAACCAGCAGGACCACGACACCAACCTCCGCAAATTTCTCCAGACCACGAAAATCCTTAACGTAACGTACAATAAGGATAAATGCGTATTTAGCACCGACCGTCTAGCCATTCTAGGCTACGTAGTGCGAAATGGAGTTATAGGCCCCGACCCTGAGCGCATGCATCCCCCTCCCTCACTGCCCCAAGGCCCTGAAGCGCTGCCTCGGGTTTTTCAGTTATTACACCCAGTGGGTCCTTAACTACGCCGACAAAGCCCGACCCCTAATCCAGTCCACGACCTTCCCCCTGTCGACGGAGGCCCGCCAGGCCTTCAGCCGCATCAAAGCAGACATTGCAAAGGCCACGATGAGCGCTATCGACGAGTCCCTCCCCTTCCAGGTCGAGAGCGATGCGTCCGACGTAGCTCTGGCGGCCACCCTCAACCAAGCGGGCAGGCCCGTGGCCTTCTTCTCCCGTACCCTCCATGCTTCCGAAATTCGCCATTCCTTGGTCGAAAAAGAGGCACAAGCCATAGTTGAAGCTGTGAGACATTGGAGGCATTACCTGGCCGGCAGGAGATTCACTCTCCTCACAGACCAACGGTCGGTTGCTTTCATGTTCGATAATGCACAGCGGGGCAAGATTAAAACCGACAAGATCTTGCGGTGGAGGATAGAACTCTCCACCTTCAACTACGAGATCTTGTACTGTCCGGGGAAGCTAAACGAGCCTCCTAATGCCCTATCCCGCGGCACTTGTGCCACTGCACAAGTGGACCGCCTCCGAGCCCTCTACGAGGACCTCTGCCACCCGGGGGTCACTCATTTCTTCCACTTCATCAAGACCCGCAACCTGCCCTACTCCATCGAGGAGGTCAGGACAGTCACCAGGGACTGCCAAATCGGCACGGAGTGCAAACCGCACTTCTACCAGCCAGAGAGGGCGCGCCTGATAAAGGCTTCCCGTCCCTTTGAACGCCTCAGCATGGATTTCAAAGGCCCCCTCCCCTCCACCGACCACAACACGTATTTCCTGAACGTGATTGACGAGTACTCCCGGTTCCCATTCGCCATTCCCTGCCCAGACATGACCGCAACCACCGTTATCAAGGCCCTCCAGGGTATCTTTACACTGTTTGGTTTCCCCGCGTACATACACAGTGATAGGGGGTCCTCCTTTATGAGCAACGAACTGCATCAATTCCTGCTCAGCAGGGGCATTGCCTCAAGCAGGACGACCAGTTACAACCCCTGGGAAAACGGACAGGTGGAGATGGAGAACGGAACGGTCTGGAAGACTGTTCTACTGGCCCTACGGTCCAGGAATCTCCCAGTCTCCCGCTGGCAAGAAGTCCTCCCGGTGCCCCTCCACGCCATCCGGTCGCTGCTCTGTACAACTACCAATCAGACACCTCGTGGACGTCTCCTTGTTTTCCCCAGGAAGTCCTCCTCCGGGACCTCGCTCCCAACCTGGCTAACGACACCCGGGCCCATCCTGCTTCGGAAGCACGTGCGGGCGCACAAGTCGGACCCGTTGGTCGAGAGGGTCCACCTGCTGCACGCTAACCCCCAGTACGCCTACGTGGCATTTCCTGACGGCCGGCAAGATACGGTCTCCCTACGGGACCTGGTGCCCGCCGGAACCCTACGCGAACCCGACCCATTACCCCCCCCCACAGCCTGGGGGTGATGAAGCTGCCAGGGAGGCCGAAACCACGCTCCTGGAGTCACAACCACCTGGACCCCCACCAGAATCAGCACCGAAGCCCAGACGATCCAGAAGGACGACCAGGCCACCCGATCGACTGATTGCTTCGTTGTTACTTTAACCGTGAACAAACACTTTGTAAATATTCTCGACAGATCTGTAAGGAGGTATCACGGTACCTCCATATCTGATCATACCATGTTAAAGGCGACTGTTACCACTGGCCACCACCCCCGCCGGACTCTTTTTTAACAGGGGGTGAATGTGGTATTATCAGGTATTGCGGTACCTAAGAGGCTGATGACCATTGGTTAAACCTAGGAGTTTACCATTGGCTGTTGTTACGTAGCTCCGCCCTGACAGATGGAGTATAAGAACCGGTGCCATCCCAGCAGCCTTCACTTTCTGTACCGAAGCTGCTGGGGAACAAGTTCTTGTCGATTAAAGCCTTCAGTTATGAAATCACTTCATCTTGAGTGCAATTGATCGTGCATCAGTCCCATTTCTCAATTCTGCCACAGTCCTTCTGCCTTCGCAAACTCCTCCGCCGCTTCCACCGACCCAAAATAAAAGTCCTTGGATTTGTAGGTCACCCTCAACTTAGCTGGATATACTATGCCACACTGCACCTTGCTGATGTACAGTGCCTTCTTCACCCGGCTGAAGGCAGCCCACCTCCTCGCCAGCTCCACAGTAAAGTCCTGGTATATGTGTATACCCGCTCCAGCCCACTGCACCACCTGCTTCTGCTTTGCCCAGCAGGACCTTCTCCTTCACGCTGTACCTACGGAAATACCACAGTTACTACTCTTGGCGGCTCACTCGCCTTTGATATAGGCCTCCAAGACCGATGAGCCAGATCCAGTTCATATAGAGAGGGATCGTCCCCCTCCCCCAATAGCTCCACCAACATCGTAGCAAAATACTCCGTCGGCCTCGGGTCTTCCACCCCTTCGGGCAGACCCACGATCCACAGATTCTGCTGCCTGGATCTGTTTTCCAGGTCTTCCATTCTGGCTCGCAGACCCTTGTTGGTCTTTGTCACCTTCCGCAACTCCTTCCTCATCAAGGTGAGTTGATCACTGTGCTACGATAATGCCTCTTCCACTTCCTTCAGTGTCTCACCTTGCTCCCGCACCTCCGCCGCTGCGCTTGATACCGCCGCCCTCACCGGGGCAATCGCCTCCTCCACCAGCACTTTCAATACAGCCCCCATCTCCTTAATCATCGCTTCCATGTGCTTTGTGAACTGTTTTTCAAGTTCCACAACCATCACCTTGGTCATTTCTTCTGCTGTGAGCGATGTGGCCTCCCCTGGTGCTCCAGCCTCCGCTTTCCTTACAGTTCCTGCACTGACGTTTCCACTCAGCGGCGGACTTTCATTAACCCCCTTTTTCATGGTGATTTTTTCCCCAAATTTGGACATTTCTCCCCCCTGTGCCTTCTTACAGCTTTTTCAGCCTCTGTTGCCCCTGGGACCGGGCGTTAAAACCCTGAAATTTCTATTCCCGAGCGGGAGCCCTCCAGTGTGCTACTGCCTCCCGCCCGCCATCACCAGAAGCCCTCAGTGTGTGAGTAGTGTTAATGGTCTTAAAGGGGCCCCACTTCCTGGATTCTCTTCCCCAAAAGTATGAGCGTCATATCCCAACAACTCTTAACATACTCAGACTCCAGCTCTTCTCTGCAATGCTCCGTAACTCCCTCACCACTCTTGCCAATCCCTAAAAGGTCCCTCCTCATCTATCTTCACTCCAAGGTTCCAGGACTGCCTCTCAAATGCTCACAAGGGCCTTGCTATTCCAATGCTTTGTTTCCAGCACCATCCCAGTTCTAGATCCCGAGACTTCTCTTCCCAGTGATCCCAGATCTCAGGACATACAAATGTTCCTCGAACCAGCCTACCAGTGTTCTCAGACAATGAGACTTCTATCCCAATGCTGTCAGTGGCTGTGCTTGTTTCCCGAGCTTCCAGATCCCGTGGCTGTGCCCAGTGTTTATAAATTGGTATCTCTAATCATTTGCTTTTAATAAACTAATGACTTACTATAAGCAATGCCATAGGTAGGAGATCTGATTAATTAATTAATTATCTCCTGTAGTTTGCCTTGCAGCAAATTGTAGGTTAGATTGTTCAAAGCACTGGGGATGTGATCAACAAAGTGCGACAGGGCAGGTATCATAGCAAGCATGTGTGACAGGAATTTGGTTTACTATATTATAGATGCAAACAGAGCTGGCACCAAATAATACAAAGTTTTTATGCTGAATGTTCTCAGAGAGTTAAGCTCTGTTTGAGTTTCCTTTTTAAGATTCTCATTCACTTATAGGACATCTAAATGAAAATACTTAGTGGACATTCTCAATAATATATTAATTGTACAATGGTAAATTGATGCTGAATATTGTCTGAAAGGTTACCAAATACCCCTGTTTATGCCCCCCTTTCATGTGCTCCCCCCCTTCAGACTTCCTCCCTTCAGGCCCTGCCACTTAGTAGTGCCAAACTGGCACTTCCCCTTGGAAGTACCAGGATGCCAGGGGAATGTGCCAGGGTACCGCCCTGCTATGTCCCTGACCACAGAGGTGTGACCATGGCCTCCAAGCCCCTGTGTGGTCGTTACATCTGGGGTGAGATTCTCCATTTGGAAGAATCTGGGGCAGGATTCTCCATCGGCCGACACCGGAATCGCGAAAAGGGGAGAATCGGTTCCGACGCCGATATTGCAGCAGGGAGCCGATTTGACGCCAAATTGCAATTCTCCATTGCCTCGACAGCGGTGTCAATGTGTTCCGGAATGCACGTACAGTAAACATTATTTACATATCATTAGTGGGCCTGACCTGATATTTTCTGGGGCCTCCGCGATTCTCCGCCTCCGACGATGGGCCGAATTCCCGATGGCGAATTTCACTTCTGCTTTTAAAAATCGTGAAACCGGCATGGCGGCTGCTCAGGGAAAGAGAGGGGGTACGGAAAGTGTCCAACATTGCCATAGTTTGACAGTTGCGCCGATGGCCAGGGGGCTTCTGCCAGGGCCTGGGGTGGGAGGGGGGGGGGGAGGGGGGGTGGGGGGGGGGGGGGGGAGAAGCTAGGAGTTAGGCTGTGCAGTCGGGGTGAACCACATCAAAGAGCCATGATGTGGAGATGCCGGTGTTGGACTGGGGTGAGCACAGTAAGAAGTCTTACACCAGGTTAAAGTCCAACAGGTTTGTTTCGAATCACTAGCTTTCGGAGCACTGCTCCTTCCTCAGGTGAATCAAAGAGGAGTAAGCACATTCCAATCACTAAGTGCAATCCAATCACTCAAGCATGTGATTCCATTTGGGAGCTTGAGGTAAGGGGGTTCTCTGGGGGGATGGGGAGGCCCCACATTCAAGGGGGTGGGTCCTGTGTCTGTGTGGGGGGGTTGGGGGGGGGGGAGTTTCCTTTGGGGCCCCTGTGTCCATGGAGGTGTTCCTTTTTAAAAAAATGTTTTGGATCGGGTTTATTCGGAGCCGAAGCTGCTGTTGGGGCCGGATCTGCCAGCGTGACATTGTGGGACCCGTCGCTTAACCTTTTTATAATCTAAGTGTTTAAAAATTTGGTTGGAAAACAAGGCAAGGCACCTGGCACTCCTCTTTTCCCACCAGAGACCTATTGGAGTTTTGATGAAGTAACAGAGAATGTTGATGTCAGGAATGCCATGAGTGTTATCTATAGGTACTTTAAGAAAGCACTTCTCGGCCTTTTGGCTAAGATCATGTGTAGTATATTAGTAAATAACATATGAGAGATTGATTAATAATACTGAAGATCATGGGATAGGGTCCACTTGAAAAAAAAACTGGCTTCAGGATTGAAAACCGCAAAATCATAGTGATTGTTTTTCAGACCCGAGGATGATAGTTAGTAATGCTACCCAAGCGTTAGTGCTCGGAACACTGCCTTTTTGGTACATATAAATGACTTGGGAATCGGCGGAGCATAAAATAAAATGTATACATTTTCTAATGATAATAAACTTGGAGAGGCAAACAAAGAGTATGATATAAGTTAACAGCAATAGCACATGGATAAGCTAGTAAAATGGGCAGACAAGTAGTTGATGAAAGTTAAGTCAGAAAGGTGTGATATTGATGGATTTTGGCAGAAGGGATAGGGACAGGCAATGCAGACTTAATGACACAGTTCAAAAGAGTGTGCAGGGACAAGAGGAAGCTATGGGTGTATGTCCATAGATAGTGATTAGCTAAGGGAACATAGGCTTCATAAATAGAGGGATTGATTACCAGTCAGAGAAGTTATGCTGAATGGTAGCACAGTGGTTAGCATTGTGGCTTCGCAGTGTCAGGGTCCCAGGTTCGATTCCCTGCTGGGTCACTGTCTGTGTGGAGTCTGCACATTCTCCCCGTGTCTGCGTGGGTTTCCTCCGAGTGCTCCGGTTTTCTCCCACAGTCCAAAGACGTGCAGGTTAAGTGGATTGGCCATGATAAATTGTGTCCAAAAAAAAAGGTTAGGAGAGGTTATTGGGTTAAGGAGATGGGGTTGAAGTGAGGGCTTAAGTGGGTCGGCGCAGACTCGATGGGCTGAATGGCCTCCTTCTGCACTGTATGTTCTATGTTCTATGTCCTATTTATAAAGCTCTGGCTAGGCCACAATGAGAATACTGTGTCCACTTCTGGTCACCACATTTTAGGAAGGATGTTCGAGATTGCTGAGGAGATTTGTCAGAAAGGTTACAGGGATGAAGGAATTTAACTGCAATATTACGTATGGGAAGCTGTATTTCTCCTTGGAACACAGGAGATTGAAGGGAGCTTTGTTGAGGAAAAAGCAGTAAAACTTGGAAATGTCTGGTCTGAACCGGCATTTCATTTTAAGGCATACAGGACCAGTTCAGACCAGTACCAGTCATTTCCAAGTTTTACTGTTTTTCCCTTCTGGGGAGAGGAGTACAAATTATGACAGGTTCAGAGAAGGTAGATAAAGAAAGGTTGTTCCCCTTAGGTGGTCATACAATGAGTATGGGGGCACAGATTTAAAGTTTTGGGCAAGATATGTGGGGGATCTGTGAGGAAGATCATCTTTACACAGTGAATGCTAATGGTACTTGGTTCCTATGAGGGTGCTGGATTGTAGGTGATGGATTGTAGGCGATCAGTGATTTAAAAAGGAAATTGGAAAGACAGTGGAAGGAGGTAAATCTGTGGGGTTATGGGGAGAAAGCAGGGCATTGGAACTGACTGGATTGCTCTACAGAAAGGCAGCATGAGCTCAATGGGATGAATGACTCTAAATAAATGGAGTTGATTTAGAACATGGTTTTTCAAAGTGTGGCTTGCGACCTCCAGGTTGGTCATGGCCAGGTGTCGGGAGAATCACGGAGCAATCATTTGCGTGGTTCCTGCAGTGGTTGCGATTGTGGGAGAAGCACCCAACGGCCACTTTCCCAGCTTTTAAATTTAGAATGATGGCTGGCCACTACCAGCTTTTAAGTAAGAAAACTGCATTCCTCAGACCATAAGCGGCACGAGTGAGCAGGTCAGACGCCCTTTACATACACTTGACGTTAAGCGCCCTGTACGTAAGTGTGGTTGACGCAAAATCACGGAGGAGAGCTTCTTCCATTTTCTAGCTGCTCATAAGCAAGGATAGGGGATTGTGAAGATGGAGTGTTTTGTTACAAGGAAGAGAAGTCTGGAGACACAAATCGGCAGTGTACCTACTGGCCAGGATCTCACATCTGGAACTGCTGGAGAGAGCTGCTCAAGTCAGTCCACAGCAGGACAGAGCAGTGCTAGTGTTAGCTCTGTACAGAGCTCCAGGGCCTCTGGCCTCCTCACAAAGAAAAACTTAATTCGGGAACAAAGCCTCTTGATTTTTTTTCAAAGGCTGCAGCGAGAACTTAAATTACCAGCTGAGTCTTGAACAGAAATGTAGCATTGAATGACAAAGCACAATTAGCCTCTTACATGTTGCTTACCGTGGTGTAGCTAAGGAGAAAATACCTCACACTATAGCAGATAAATTAATTCTGCTTGCAGCATTAGTCATGGATCTTTCAGTCCTAGGTGACAGGTCAGCTGAAAAATTGAAATACATCCCATTTTGTGATAACACAGTAGTTCGCTGAGAATTTAGAAGTCCAGCTTATTTCTCGTTTAAAGTCAGCACAGGAGTTCTCAATACGACTGGATGAAAGTACAAACGTTTCAGATTGTGCACCCTTGCTAGTTTACGTTAGGTATACTTAGCGTAATGAATTTGTTGAGGATTTGCTTGTGACATTCCCAACTAGCATGCCTGCTGCACAGATTTTTGAAGTGTTGAATAGTTACGCGGTTGGAAAGTGAGGGCTCGACTGGGTTCATGGCAGAGGAATCACAAGTGATGGGGCAGCCAACATGACTGGGAAAAACAGTAAAGTTATAATAAAAATTAAGGAGGTCATGACATTGTTTGGAATCGTTGTTTTATTCACCGTGAGGCACTGGCATCAAAAGGAATTCCATCCGATCTTGAAGTGGTGTTGAAAGAAATTGTGAAAGTTGTGAATTCCATTAAATGCAGACTTTTAAATACCAGGCTTTTCAGCGCTCTGTGTTCTCCGATATGGGGGGGTTGTGTGAGCACACATATTTATTTTCCATTCAGAGTTACCTTGGCTGTCAAGGAATGGGGTGCTTTGCAAAGTTTACAAACGGACATATGAAATCCATGTTTTCCTCCTTGAGAAATTATCCCTTCTGGCTGCTAGTTTGGTGATGAAACTTGGATACTAACTATGTCTTACCTTGTAGACATCTTTTTAATTCTAAATGAACTGAACCTCAAATTGCAAGGGAAGGGCGATGATTGCTTTCAGCATTGTGCAGAAATAGACTATTTCCAAAAGTAATTGAAAGTTTGGCAAGTGCAAGTTCAAAGCCAAAACTACTACATGTACCCACACGTCAAAGAAAATAGTGTTAATAAGGGAACTATCAATAAACTGGCAAGCCTTATTCAGTTGTATCTGGCTGCATTGATCAACAGTTTTTGTTGCTACTTTCCAGATGAGAAATTTCAGATTTTGAAAGAGAAGAGGTGGGTAAAATATTCCTTTGTGTTTGAGAGCCCAGAGTTGATTATTAACTTAACAGCTGACTCCAAATGATGGGACTGAGTTTCTGTGCCTGGCCTGTGATAGCACTTTGAACACACACAAGTCCATTGAGGTTGTCAGCATTCTGGAGTAGCATCTTCAAGGAGTACCCAGTGCTGAGTAAAACAAGCAGTTTGTTCATATTGCCCTTGTCCTTCACGACAACCTATATGTGCGAGGTCGGATTTTCCGTTCTCACAAAAATGAAGACAGCACAAAGGAACCAACTGAACTCTGCAGCCTGATATGTGGATTTCCCTCTCCTCTTGTGAACCTGATTGGAGTGCGATCGTGAGGACCAAGGAGGCTCACCTCTCGCATTAAGTGTAAGTGAAAGTGGCGTGTAATGCAAAGGTCCTAATAATGATGGAGAAGAACGATGGCTGAGGTCACACGACAATGCAAAAAGCAACTCATTTTAAAAAAAAAAAATGTTAGCATTTCCGTTTGGGTTTCCTTTAACACTTGAAGTCCTGAGGCCCAGTTTCTTAGAGGAACGATTGCAATATAAACAAACTTGCCAAAATCATGTGGATGGAGTGAAATTGGTACTCATATATATATATCAAACCCTTGCACCTTGAGCAGTGCCCTTGAACTGTCTGGACTTGAGTATTGTCACACAATGAATCAGACATTTAGGACCCATGTCAGATTGTACCACTTTGGCAGAGTTTGAAGCCATGTCCCTCCAAATTAATTATATCGTTTATTACCTATTTCATTCCGCTGGCTGCTCTCTTTGTACAGATGAAAGACTGGGTGAAGCCCAATGTCCAACTTTAAAACATCTTTGCAGTCAGTACCCAACTGACTGAACTATCTGCGCAAAAACAGGATAGTAACTTTGGAGTCAAATCAAATAATGACAAATCATAGATGGAAAAACTGAACCAAACAGTTGAAAGATTCCTGTCTCAAATTTTAGGTTTGCCAAAAGCAGCAGTCCAGGTCCAGCACCACCAGTCTTTCTTGCACACCCTTCTCATGAACTCAAGAGTACTTTTACTGTCCAGTACCTAGTTACATTAGGCCCAGGGGCCTGGAATCCTCATTGTGACAACTAGATAAAGACCTCAGATACACCAGGTGAATTTCTAGTGTTCTGGAAGTTGGGAAAACATTTCAAAACATCCTTTCGAGTAAATAATAAAGAAAATATTTCAAAGTGAGTGTTCCATAGCTGACACCCCCCCCCCCCCCCCCCCCCCCACCCCCACCCCCCCCGCCAACCAACCCCACTCCCCCGAGCAATATGTTTGAGTTTGGGATCAATCACCCAGTAAACTCATCTGAGAAATGGACAGACAACGTTGAAACATGAAGTGGAATTTGCTGCTACTTTTTACAATGTAACAGCATTTATTTATCACTAGAGGAAGTGATGCCAACTGTAATAAATGTCAAGCAATAGCTTTAAGAGATTTGCACTTTCGGCTAATGGAGAATAAAATTTAAACAATGCATTTAAACCCTCAAGGGAAGTATATTTTTGTGACAACATCTGATTCCATAAAACTTTCTTCGTCCCAAGATCCAAGTGTAAGATCTGCATAGTCTTCTATCCAACTCACCTCTATAGTTAAAAACTCCCAAATGCAAAAAGGAAGGTAATGCGTGATGAAGAACAAGGCATATGATTCGTTATCCAATACTTTGCCAAAGAGCATAATTTGGAGAATTAAGTCTATGTTAGTGAGAACTCGTGTCCCCCTCAAATGCAGGCTCTCTGCTGGGAACACAAGATTGCACAATTCACCCTGTGGCCTGTACCCAAATTTGACACTAACAACACATCTTATTGATGTGTCCATTCGGGAATTGTAAACGTTTTTCCCTGTTCGTATAATTTGTATTTATGTAATGCAATCTATGTGCCAACTGTAGCATTGTTTTGATTTTGGCTTCTTGAGGGGTCCTGTTCACAAATGAAGTCATTGTACACCTTTGATGGCAAGTTGCAAGCAGAGTGATGCACGATCAATAACTACTAAAACGAGGTTGTAGTACAACTGAAGGCTTTAATAAGCTAAAAGTATTCCCCAGCAGCTCAGGTACAGAATGAGGGCTGCTGGGACGGCACGAGTTCTTATACCCTGCCTATCGGGGCGGAGCTACCATACTCTACAGCCAATGGTAAAACCCCTAGGTTTAACCAATGGTACTTCAGCCTCTCAGGTACCGTAATACCCGATAATACCACACAGAGTGACACAGTGAATTGAAGTTTTTTTTAGTACTGTAGGTTACAGGTTTAAACAAGTTTTTTCCTCTCGAGCTGTGGACACATTCAGCACTTCTCCACAGGAAATATACCAGCTAGACTAACTTGACTATATTTAGCCAAGAATAGTGAACTGACCCAATAGGACAGAATGTAAATTCTCCAATCAAAATGTACCAGTGTTTATTGCTTAATGGACCCATGACTGACAACCAAAATATATTTCTGACATACTAGTGTGACAAACATGTCTGAAGCGTTGACGTGAAAGGCTGTCATATGTTGCCACTTACCAATAAAGTGCTTAGAAGTGGCACTAAAGGAACAAACCAAAGCTAAAATACTTCACAAGGGCTTCAAATAGTGTAATAGAATGTATGGCGATCGCCACTCTCAGTTTATTATCTGGAGATATATCATCCTGATATATACTTCATGTATTCCATTCATTTTTAATATAATTTTGCAAACTAATGTTCTTATCACATTCAATGCAGTCAGAATATTCAAGCATGAACCAATTTTCCAGCAAATCCTTTCACACAGTACAGGAAAAATGATTTACTTTCCCAGATAGTGAGGGAAATTAAGATTTTCTACCACATTATAAGGAAAGTGAAGACTCCAGGAAAACGGAATAATTTCCTGTGCGAACTTACAGACGGAAAAGGTGACAAAACACCGAAGGTGAAAGTGAGGATGTGGTACCCAGCTTGCCGCTTCAGCATGTGTTCAGCACATCCAGGGAAGCAACTTGTGGATACAGTACCTTTAAAATCCTCAACATGTCCCAAATTGTTCACAACCAATTAATTACTTTTGAAGTATATTCACTATTATGTAGGTGAAGTGTAAGTAATACGTGAAATTCACTATTCACTATACACTATTCACAATGTCCTATGCTGCTCTTGCTCATATATTTACCTAGTTTGGCTCCTTGTTCTGCACTGTAACCAATCACTGTTTGTCGATGTGCCATTTGCCAATGTACTCTGTCGATTATTCTTTTTTTGTCTGGTGTACGTTCCCTTGACCGCAGAAAAACACTTTCCCCTGTGCTTCGGTACATGTGACAATAAATCAGATCAAATCAAATTGGGCACATTTAGTAACTGCAACATTTGGAATATCTAACTTTTTTCATTTAAATTTACCCATAGTCGTAACGTTGATTGACGCAGGCTTCTTGACAATTTCTTTTGAAATGACTCTTGCAAATGATCACAGTGACCTTTGAGATCTGTATGATCATGTTCAGACTGTCACACTGAGTATCAATTTAGATTTCTTATCACTAATGATTCCAGATCTATGTCCTCTGTCAGAACAGATGTTAGTAAAGGAAATTACTTTATAATGTCCAGACTCAAGGAAGCCATTATATCCTGCTGCATGTGTCCTTTTGTTCAGCTTGGCAACAAAAACATTATTCAGCTTAAAGCTGGAGTATTTAGACTGCCATTTCGGAACGGAATCAAGCATTCATAATCAAACTGGGCAGTAAATTCAGTCTGATCACCTCATTTTTCACTCAGTCACTTTAAAATTCCTTTCATATTTGTTTTTTGGTGGCAAGCAGGAAGAGAAACGTTAACAAGCAATGTGGTGTCATGACATCTACATGCAGTGTCAAAGTAATTGTGGTTGTTTCCATGGGAACACAATGGCAGACCCAGACCGCAATAGCAACTTGGAGATTCTAATGTACATTCATCTTAAGAAATTCTGAAAGACTGTGAAATTGTCTGGAAAATGGGACTTACACTCCTGAAATGATGGACCAGAATAAAGTCAAATACGGGCCGTCAAGGCATCCTTGTTGTAATTTGATACTGGGCCAAAGTACCCCATTTGTAGTCAATTTTATGATGAAGCTCTCATTAACATAGTTCCAATCATTCCCAATAGATTATGTCGTGAGTGAGAATGGAACTTCCACCTCACATTTCAGTATTGGCTTCAAACAACTGAGCAATCCCAGAAATGATCCAAAGAATGATTATTCATACCTTAGATGTTGAAGTCTAAGTCTACCGTTGAAGCTTCAAAAAATTCTGACCAAAACAAGGAAAACTTATCTTCCGATTATAAAATTGAACCACTGGCATGGCTTTCGGCAGCTGCCATTTTGAAAATGTCATTGGCATTCGATGCAAAGCATGGACATGTCATAAACACATGCACATTTTTGCAACACAGCCATGTCACTTGCTTGATCCTTGTGTTCAGTTATGGGTTACCAGTAGGTAAAGTATGCATTTGTGGGTTGAGCAATTGAGGCTGACTACTAATGCAAGTTTTTAGCAAGTTGTGGCTGAAAAGGGGGAATGAATTCTATGTCAAGTGTATGTAAAACATGATTTTTAGTGCCGGAAAAATATGATCGCCTTATGCATCAGGTAAACCTATACACCATGATTCATGATAGCTCAGCATGTGAAATTCTTCTTTAATTAAACTTCCCTGTGTGCTGGACAGTGACAAGGCTTGTCACTAAGTCAAACAACACAGATCCATGCATTAGATTTGCACATACATGGAGGCCTGGAGTTTCGCAATGACAGAAATCGCCTATCATTTTCATGTGGGGTGGGGGAGTGGAATGGGGACCAGTTGAGATTTGCACATGGTAGTAGGCAGATGCAGCTGTCTATATAAAAGTGCAGCGGCCTCCAGTCATGTCTGATATTCATTCGTGAGGATTGGGAACCACAATGTGTACAGATGTGTACGATGGGAGCAGGTCTAAATTTTGCAGAGTCTTTTGGAGGGGTGGGGTACCCTTTTTGAGATTAGGTTTCTCCTGGACATGGTCAAGATACCTTTGGAGAGATCGGGTGCCCTTCAGAAGACATAAATAGCCCCTTGGAATTGTTAAAAGTGGACATAAATGTGTGTACAAAGTGCATAAATATGCTGGAACTGTCAAGAGAGCTTTCAAAAGGAATTGTGAAAAGGAACCATCAACAGCAACCTGTCAAAAGTGTCAAAAGGAGCTGTCAAAGCAACTGTCAAAAGCAGCTGTCAAGCTGTTAAGCAATTTAAAACTCCCACCTTTTAAATCTTTGGGTAAAAAGTATCGAGTCTTACAAAAATCATTGCTTACTATTTCACTCTGTCTGTTGGCACGAACCTGAGGGTTATTAGTACCGGATTAGCATTGCATGACTGATTTCCCCACTTTCCGTTATCACAGTGGGATGCGTGTCATTTTAGTTTGATTGACAACTACAAGTGGTTGTAGACTTTTTGAAGTGGGACTACGAATTCCAATGTTAATTTCTGTAAAGGATTAAGTGCTTGAATTAAATGTTTGTTTTCATACGGTATTATGTCATTGAAGGATTGTAAATGTATTCATTGAGTTTTTATGAATTAGAGTTTTTTAAATAAAGGGTGGAAACTAACCATATTTTTTTCAAACTGTCAGACAGAAAACTGGCAAGGAGCTTTCCAGTTGTACAGATCAGTTTTCTCCTCAAATCTTGGGGCTCTGATAAAACAAAATGAATGGACAGGGTTTACGCTGTCAGTCTGGTGGGGAGAGGTCTGATAGAGCCAGCACCTGGCTCCACAAAGAGAATCCCAAATAAAGACAATAAAATAGCTTCAAATAATAGATGAGACATCATTGAAAAATTATGACAGAACATTTAAAACATTTCACCAATCATGTTACTGCCAAAACTAGACAACATCATAATCAAAATCACACAAATGTGATTTTTAAAAAAAAATTTCAAGTGGCACTATGTCATAATGCTCATTTGGAGTACCGGTATGGACAAGAAGGCTGAATGGTCTCCTTCTGTGCCATAACAACTCTGCGATTCTACAAAGTGACCTGATTCAGTATAGGAACTGATTTCCAAGATTAATTTTGTTCCATTATTTCATCCAATGCTTTGACAATGTGACTCTATTGAGCTTTCAATGTTCCATGGCCATTTATTATTACATTTTTTGTTCACCATGACAATACTCCCAATTTGCATAAGGATTGGAAAGCCACTGTAAGGAACAAGTAAAACACTTTTGTGTCTAAGTATGGGGATAGAGCTGGCTGACTGCCCAGGGTTCATTTGCCTGCCTGTCAGCATTTTGTATTTCTGACATTTGCTTGGAGCGATTGTTTTAATATTTTCTAAAGATATAAAAAGCTAAGTAATGATGCGCAGTTATTGGCACAGTTCCCCTATTTGGTGTGCCTCAGTGGCAGTTGTAGAGGTAAAAGAACAACAGCATGATTTTCTTTCAGAGTCTCAAATTGTGACAAAGATGGTTCTAGTGCCACAGCGTCAATTCTGTGGATCTTCCATTGAAACTCATAAAAGAGGGACACTTTGTGAGCGGGGTCCTACGAGGATCAGTGATTGGGCCACAAATGTTCACAACATATCTAAATTATTTTGATGTGGGAATCAAATGTAACATTTCCACATTTGCTGATGGCACAAACTTTGTGAGGATAATGCAATAGAGCAATTGCAATGGAAATCCAGCAGACTAATCTCTGGGGGGATTGTCGTATGAGGAGAGATTGAGGAGACTGGGCCTGCATTCGCTGGAACGTTGAAGAATGAGAGGTGATCTCATTGAAACTTCCAACGTTTTTACTGAGTTTGGCGGGATAGATGTGGATCGGATGTTTTCCCGTGGCTGGTGAGTCTAGAATCAGGGGGCACAGTCTCAGAATAAGGGGCAGGCAATTTTAATACTGAGATGAGGATGAATTTATTCACTTAAGAGGGTGGCGAGTCTTTGGAATTCTCTGCTCCAGAGGGTTGTGGATGTATAGTCATTGAGCATGTTCAAGACAGAAATTGATACATTTCTGGATACTAATGACATCAAGAAACATGGGGAAAGTGGTGGGAAAATGACATAAGAGGTTCTATGAGAACCAAGGGGCACAGTTTCAAAATAAGTGGCCCTCCCATTTAAGATGGAAGTGAGGAAGACTTTCTCCTCTGTCAGCACTGCTAATCTTTGGAATTCTCTTACACAGAGAGAAGCGGAGGCTCGGTGATTCGATTCAAGGCTGAGTTAGACAGCTTTTTGGTATACAAGTCAAGAGTTATAGAGCGTAGGCAGCAAAACGGAAGAAGGCCACAATCAGATCAGTCAGGCCCTTATTAAATAGCGGAGCAGGTTCAAGGGACCAAATTTTCCACTCCTACTCCTATTTCTTGTGATCTTAAAATCATTGGAATCCTGGAAAGTGTCATAATATACACCAGTATATCATGGTGCAGACACACACTGATGGACACACAGTGGGACCAATCAACACGCACAACACCACAGCCAATCACTAGTTAGAGCACACGCACTATAAAGACAGGGGGCATCAGAGTTCCCGCTCATTTCGAGCTGCAGCTAGCTATTAGGACAGAGCTCACAGCCTGTAGCACAAACATTCACCATGTGCTGAGTGCATCGCCTGGTTAGGACTTTAGTTAAGGCAAAGGTCTTTAGTTAAAGCTAGTATTGTGTTAACACACAGTGAGAGTATGTTAAACAGTTAATGATTCAATAAAATAGTGTTGCACTATTTCAAGTGTTGGTGACCTGTATGTGTTCCACGGATCCAGAGCACCCAACACCACATGATACCAGGAGTTGAGGGATATTAGCACTTCTTAGACCTACCTACAAGTGATCTGCCTTCTGCCAGCATTCCGTCATCCTGCAACATGGACAACATCTGCCCACCGCCGCCGCCGCTCTGCATCGCCGGCAACCTAGGGGCCAACTGGAAGATATTCAAACAACACTTCCAGCTCTACCTTGAGGCCACAGACAGGGAGGATGCCTCGGATACCAGGAAGATTGCTCTCTTCCTATCCACGGCCGGGGACCATGCCATCCACATTTTCAATTCTCTCACCTTTGTGGATGATGAAGATAAAACAAAGTTCAAGACGGTCCTCCTCAAGTTTGACACTCACTGCAGCGTAGAGGTGAATGAAAGTTTCGAGCGCTACGTGTTCCAGCAGCGTTTGCAGGGAAAGGATGAACCTTTCCAATCCTTTCTTATGCATCTCCGCGTCCTTGCGTAGTCTTGCTGCTACGGGCCCACCTCCGACTCCATGATACGCGACCAGATCGTTTTCGGTGTTCAGTCGGACCGCCTACGACAACAGCTCCTCAAAATAAAGCAGCTCACCCTAGCGACCGCCATTGAGACTTGTGTCCTACACGAAAATGCCACGAGTCGGTATTCCCACATCCAAGCGGCTGAAACGGCGCGGCAAGGTCCCCACGAGGCGGAACGGTTCCAAGCAATTGAGCAACTCCAGGGCCTCAGCCTGGATGAGGGCGGCCATTTCGCGTGCTTTTCGCGGACTCCCACGCTTGTGCACACCAAACGAGGGGACGGCGACATCGAAGAACGTAATGCGCAGGCGCGCACCACGCACGACCGCACCGCGCATGCGCGGTGGCGCAACGAACGTGCTGACGCTACGACGTGCGGCAACTGTGGCTCCGCCCATTTAAAACGGCAATGCCGTGCCAAATCTCGACAAAGCCTAAGATGTGGCAGGCTTGGCCACTATGCTGCCTCTGCCGAGCAGCTCAGCCTGCCAATTCATATCGCTTCAGCCAGCCTCGCAGGAATGTCCGGGCAATTCAACCCATGGTCACCGAGTCCGATGCAGATCTCCCACACAGCAGACGTCGAGGACCCGAAGTCGCCTTTTCGAGTCGGTATCGTGACAAAAAACAGGGTGCCCCCGAAGCAAAGACACCAGCCGCTGTCAGTATACAGCATCGATCCAGATGAGTGGTGTGCCACCCTGACGATCAACTGGTCCCAAATACGATTCCGCCTGGACACTGGGGCCTCCGCCAATCTCATTGCGCGGTCTGACTTCCAAAGCCTTCATGTCAAACCAGCCATCCTTCCATCAGCTTGCCAGCTACTGGATTACAATGGCAATGCCATTGATGCCAGCGGCTCGTGCGAACTTGAAGTGACGCACAGGTCACGCAGAGCCATCCTTCCTTTTGAAATCGTGGGCTCCTCGAAAGCCTCCCTGCTTGGCGCGCAGGCATGCAAGCTGTTGAACCTAGTTCAGAGAGTTCACTCTCTCTCTCCTGATGACACGTCTGCCTTTCAGGACACTGACTTCAGGGCACAACTCAACGCCATCATCAACCAGCACCACGATGTCTTCGAAGGCATGGGCACGCTCCCATATACCTACAAGATCTTATTGAAACAGAATGCCACGCCTGTGGTGCACGCACCTCGCAGGGTCCCAGCACCACTTAAGGACTGCCTCAAGCAGCAGCTGCAGGACCTCCAGGACCAAGGAATGATCTCCAGAGTCACGGAACCAACCGACTGGGTCAGTTCCATGGTATGTGTAAAATAGTCTTCCGGCGAATTGAGAATTTGCATTGGTCCCAAGGATCTAAATCGCAATATCATGAGGGAGCATTATCCAATTCCCAAGCGCGAAGAGCTCACTTGTGAGATGGCTCGCGCCAAGCTCTTCACCAAACTCGATGCCTCAAAAGGATTCTGGCAAATCCAGCTCGACAAATCCAGCAGGAAACTTTGCACATTTAATACCCCCTTTGGCAGATAATGTTACAACAGGATGCCGTTCGGGTTCATATCTGCATCAGAAGTGTTCCATAGGATTATGGAACAAATGATGGAAGGCATTGAAGGTGTTCGCGTCTATGTCGATGACATAATCATTTGGACCACCACCCCGCAGGAGCATGTTAGTCGCCTCCAGCGCATATTCAGACGTATACATGAGCATGGCCTCCGCCTAAACAGGGCCAAATGCTCTTTCGGTCAGACGGAACTCAAGTTCCTCGGGGACAACATCTCCCAGTTGGGTGTGCGGCCGGATGCGGACAAGGTGGCTGCTATCTCAGCCATGAAAACACCAGAGGACAAGAAGGCGGTCCTCCGATTTCTGGGCATGGTCAACTTCCTAGGGAAGTTCATCCCTAACCTCGCCTCTCATACCACGGCTCTCAGGAACCTGGTCAGGAAGACGACAGACTTCCAATGGCTCCCTGCCCACGAGCGCGAATGGAGAGAACTCAAAACCAAGCTCACCACGGCTCCAGTCTTAGCTTTCTTTGATCCAGCAAAAGGGACCAAAATTTCGACCGATGCCAGCCAATCCGGCATTGTGGCAGTGCTCCTGCAATGTGATGAGGCCTCATCATGGGCCCCTTTGCATATGCGTCACGCGCCATGACCCCCACGTAGCAGCGCTACGCGCAGATAGAAAAGGAGTGCCTGGGTCTTCTGACCGGTGTGGTTACGTTTCACGATTATGTGCACAGACTTCCTCAATTCACCGTCGAGACCGACCATCGCCCGCTGGTCAATATAATACAGAAAGACTTGAATGACATGACGCCTCGCCTCCAGTGTATACTTCTCAAGCTCCGGCTATATGACTTCCAGCTGGTATACACCCCAGGCAAAGACCTCATCATTGCTGACGCTCTCTCCAGGGCAGTCAACACTCCATGTGACCCAGCGGGATTCATCTGCCAGGTTGACGCCCATGTGGACTTCGTGGCCTCCAATCTACCTGCCACAGATAAACGTCTTGCCCAAATTCGCCGTGAGACGGCGGCTGACCCTTTGCTATAGCGTGTCATGCGCCACCTAACAGACGGGTGGCTCAAGGGCCAATGCCCTCAGTTCTATAATGTCAGAGGTGATCTGGCGGTAGTAGACGGGGTTCTTCTGAAACTGGACCGCATTGTCATCCCACATAGCTGCGCCAGCTCGTCCTGGAACAGCTACACGAGGGCCATCTTGGCGGGAAAAAGTGACGCCGGCGGGCCCGAGAGGGCATGTACTGGCCCGGCATTAATGAAGACATAGCCAACACAGTGCTCAACTGCCCCACTTGTCAGTGCTTCCAGCCGGCCCAACCACGCGAGACCCTGCAGCCCCATGAGTTGGTCACGTCACCTTGGACCAAGGTGGGCATCGACCTGTTCCACGCGCTAGGTAGAGACTATGTCCTGATCGTGGACTACTTTTCAAATTACCCGGAGGTGATACAGTTGCACGATATCACATCGTCTACAGTCATCTGTGCCTGTAAGGACACCTTTGCTCGACACGGCATCCCACTCACGGTTATTTCGGACAATGGCCCCTGCTTCGTAAGCCAGAATGGTCCAACTTTGCCAGGTGGTACAATTTTGCCCATGTGACATCCAGTCCCCTGTACCCCCAATCCAACAGCAAAGCGGAGAAGGGAGTCCATATAGTCAAACGGCTCCTCTGCAAGGCTGCTGATGCTGGGTCCGATTTCTACCTCACCTTGCTGGCCTTTCGCTCCACCCCACTGTCCACTGGCCTGTTGCCAGTCCAATTGATCTTGGGTCGTACCCTGAGGACGACGGTGTCGTCCATTCATGTCCCAGACCTCGACCACGTTCTGGTCCTTCGACGGATGCAGCTGTCTCGTGCACAGCACAAGGCGGCTCATGACTCCCGTGCAGCTGATCTCCCTGCTCTGGCTCCAGATGACAACGTCCGCATCCATCTTCCGGATGGTGGCTGGTCTGCAACCGCTGTTGTCCTTCGGCAGGTGCCCCCCCCGCTTGTTCCTGGTTCATCTATCGGATGGCTCCATTCAACGCCACAATTGACGCGCCCTTTGTCTCGCTATGTGATCCTCCACTATCGCCTCGCCCTCCTGCTGACCCTGCCGTGGACTATGCAGAGATCCCTGTCACTCTGCATCCTCTTCACTCTGACGCAGTCCAGCCTGCTCCTCAGCCGACGGCTCCCAACCCACCCATGAGGCGGTCAACCAGAATTCGTCGCCCACCTCAGAGACTTAATTTGTGAACTTTGTGGACTTATAGACTTTCTGAATTGTTCTGTTCTTCCGTTTGATCGTTCACATGGTTTGTATATATGTTCATCTCGTTATTCTTGTTGATACTGTTTTTCTGCACCAGGCATCTTCCCATGTAAATAGCTTAGTTCTCATGTATATAGTCCTGTAAATATGTCTTTCGCACACACGTAGTTAGGGATATTCTCACCATACACTATTTATTGCCACGCATGTACATTCTTTTATAAAAGGGTGGATGTCATAATATACACCAATATATCATGGTGCAGACACACATTGATGGACACACAGTGGGACCAATCAACACACACAACACCGCAGCCAATCACCAGTTAGAGCACATGCACTATAAAGACAAGGCATCAGAGTTTCCGCTCATTTCGAGCTGCAGCTAGCTAGTAGGACAGAGCTCACAGCCTGCAGCACAGACATTCACCATGTGCTGAGTGCATCGACTGGTTAGGACAAGGCAAAGGTCTTTACTTAAAGCTAGTATCGTGTTAAACCACAGTGAGAGTATGTTAAACAGTTAATGATTCAATAAAATAGTGTTGCACTATTTCAAGTATTGGTGACCTGTATGTGTTCGACGGATCCAGAGCGCCCAACACAACAGAAAGCATGTGCGATGAGGGGCATGCAGCAAATCAAACCCATTGGGAACAGGGTAGCTTCATGTTGTGCACTTTTTCTGAAAGCTGAAGGGACAATCCAAGGGAGGCAGGATCTGTCACGTGCTGCAGATGAAGGGGTTTCAGGAGTCATTGTGAGCTGTTTTCAGCGTTGGTGCCTGTTGCCAAACTGCCGTACCCACTGATCATCATGTCAGCCCATAAGTGATGTTGTCATTTGTCCCTATCGTCAGCTCATGTCTCCCATCAATGTTTAGGGCATCTAAGTCCCAAGTTACGGGCAGCACGGTAGCACAAGTGGATAGCACTGTGGCTTTACAGCGCCAGGGTCCCAGGTTCGATTCCCCACTGGGTCACTGTCTGTGCGGAGTCTGCACGTTCTCCCCATGTCTGCGTGGGTTTCCTCCGGGTCCTCTGGTTTCCTCCCACAGTACAAAGACGTGCAGGGTAGGTGGGTTGGCCAGGTTAGGAGGGGTTATTGGGTTACGGGGATAGGGTGGAAGTGAGGGCTTAAGTGGGTAGCAGCAGACTCGATGGGCCGAATGGCCTCCTTCTGCACTGTATGTTCTATGTTCCTATGTTCCTAAGTCACACGTAGGAGCAACTTTGAAGCAGAGCTTTGGGCCTCCCACTGGTCTTCTGGCTTGGTTGTCTCACCATCCGTAACATCCTTGGGCACGCGCCCATCTTCTATCCTGCGAATATGCCCGAGCCAGCAATGGTGCTTCTGAGAGTTTGGCTCAAGATAGAATTGGAGCTTGATGGGAAATAGAATGTCAAATTAAGATAGAATAGAGCTTGATGGGAAATGGAATGTCAAATAGAACTTGATGGGAAATGGAATGTCAAAGCTTTGTGTAAACTGTGTAATTGACTTTCGAGATGAATCGCTTCTGCTTTTGTACTAGACAGTCTGCAATAACAGGAAAACAGGACGCAGATGAGGGAATGGGTTCCTCATTCTAAAGATAATAATAACTTAGCTGAGAGCAACAGAATGTGTCCCTAACTTGGGCCTCTAAGGGGGCCGTCCTCAGAAAAGGGACAGTGTCATATTGTATATAAGCTACTGTCGAATGTACTAATGTTGGCTTGCTGCTGTGCTCCCCCGATGTACAGTGGTGCAGCCCCGGCCGTGAATAAACATATGTTGAAGTGACTTGGTGTTCGATTGATCATTTCATCCGGACTGAGAAGAGCGAATTCTCATTTGGTGGCAGCGGTGGGATCTCACGGAGCCTCGCCAGGGGCAGATTATGTAACTGATTGATCGTATCCGGACGCGAAGGAGGGATTGGGCCCCCAAATGTGAGTACCCTTGTTACCACTTTGGTTTCCCCCTCCGCTGTTCCGAGTGCGACCTAGTCCTACCGTCTGTTTCTGAAGAGACTCTTACGAGATCCAGATCAGTCCGGCGAACCCCTGTTACAGTCCGGGTTAGAGGCCCGAGACAGTGTTAGAGGCCCGTAAGAGGTTAGCGTCCTCTTCGAATCAGGGTTAGAGGCACATGAGAGATTAGAGTCCTCTTCGAATTAGGGTTAGAGGCCCGTGCGCGAGGGTTAGAGCCCCTCGGCTGAAGAAAGGTGCTTGGCTGATGATGATCCTTCTGGTCGCTTGATACCTTTGTGATAAAAGGTTGCCCTTAAAACAAGAGATTGTCTCAACCAGTGTCTTGACTTGTTCAACACTCCGAGTTGATTATTGGCTACAGCAGAGCCCGATAACTCCGTCCAAAATATAGTACTTACCCCGTTCTAATTCTTGATTGAATAAGCGACTTAGGCTCGCTGCCAAATTAAGTGAGTAACCGTGAGGATCATCTGAGGATAGGAGACAATTGGTAATACTCTGGATAGCACCTCTGATAGTGGAAGCGTGCTTCAGATTCTTTGCGAACAGTATCCAGAACATTCTAAGCAGCTGCGGTAGTTATCGGGGGAAATGCATAAACATTTGGGACAGGGAAAATGGCCCCTGGTGGGGCCGAAAGATTTGCCTACGGTTGTAGAGGCACAACAGGTTATTTGGCAACATAACCGCAGCTCTACGGCTAAGAAATTGATCGTGTTATGGCGGGAGTACTGTCTAAAATTAAAAGATGCATCTCTATTGGCTAGCTGGCAGGATAATGCCTTAAAGTTGGGCATTGAATTAACGGAAGGGGGAATTGTTAAAACTGCGGAGATTTTGAAAAAGGAATGTGCCCACCATAAGAGACCTAAGTCTCTCCAGCCCTCGACCCCTAAATCAGGACCGTACAGTCGAATGGCCGGCCTTGCCTTGACCGAGGGAGATGATGACGATGACCCTGAAAATTGGCAATATCGGGGGCAGCCGACTGCTCCTCTACCACCGCCACCACCGCCTCCACCTCCACCTTATAACCAAGCCCTTTATCCGCAACTGGTCCATTGATACTCCCCTGCCCGATGCAGAATTAACTGTTTTCACCGACGGGAGTGCCTCCGTCGGTGAAAGGGGGGATAGACTGTCCAGATATGCCATAGTTAATCAGCAGGGCGAAATTCTCGAGGCGGCAGCTTTTGAAACGCCGTTCTCCGCCCAACAAGCCGAGCTATTTGCACTAATCCGTGCGTGTGTACTGGGAAAGGACAAGAAAATCAACATCTATACCGATTCCAGATACACATTTGGAGTCACACACGACTTCGGCCAATTATGGAAGAACAGGGGATTTCTTACATCTGCAGGCACTCAGATATCCCACAAACAGTTGGTTACACAATTACTGCAGGCTTTAATGCTCCCTAAACAAATAGCCGTAATAAAGTAAGCTGCCCATACGACTGGCAAAACCCCGGTGGACGTAGTTAATTGGCAGGCGGACCACCAAGCCAAAGAGGCTTCTCGCTTAAAAGACATGGTGGTGCCCAAAATGATGAGTCAGACTAAAAGCTCTAAGGGTCAGTCTCCCTCTGAAAAGCCAATGCCGACCATCACTGACGTCATTCAATTACAGGAGGATGCTCCTTGCTGTGTAAAAAGACTATGGGAAGAATTGGGATGTTGTTATGATCCTGTAAACAAATTGTGGGTCAACCCGGCAGGGCAAACTTGTATGCCCGATGCATTAGCAGCCTGGGTCACCGAATGTGTTCGCTTTACAACTCATTATGATGCGCGAGCTACGGGTGATATATTGCTGAAAACTTGGTGGCATCCAAGACTGCAGGACATAGCACAAAACATTAGCAGTCGTTGCCTGGTATGTCAGCGATACAACCCTGGAAAAGCAATACCCTGTGAAATGGGTAAAACCCCACTACCGGAAGATCCCTTTGAGACACTCCAGGTGGATTACATTGAGTTGGAAAGATGCCAATGTTATAAAAATGTATTGGTTATTGTTGATGTATTTAGTAAATGGATAGAAGCTTACCCCACTGTAGATAACAAAGCTTCCACGGTAGTAAAAGTTTTGATGCGAGAAATTGTTCCTAGATTTGGGATTCCATATCGATTAAGCTCTGATAATGGACCTCATTTTGTGGGACAGATCAATAAGGAATTTTGTACTCAGCTGGGAATAAAACAATTACATTGCGCGTACCGACCCCAGGCAGCGGGAATGGTAGAAAGAGCTAATCAGGCATTAAAAACGAAAC
The DNA here is from genome assembly GCF_047496885.1 of Scyliorhinus torazame. Taxonomy (NCBI): domain Eukaryota; kingdom Metazoa; phylum Chordata; class Chondrichthyes; order Carcharhiniformes; family Scyliorhinidae; genus Scyliorhinus; species Scyliorhinus torazame. Next base: position 288,280,463 of record NC_092711.1, on the reverse strand, counting down.
TGGCAAAACTACAGGCAGAGACTGGAGCCACTTGGCTCAAATTATTGCCTATTGCCCTCTTCCAGATACGTGCAACCCCGGCTGGAAAGACACGGCAGAGTCCCGCCGAAATTCTATATGGAAGACCCTTTCACACTCCCTGGGGTCAAGAAGGCCCTAAGGAAGTACAGTTTCACCATATGACCTCAGAAATGGCCAACTATGTGATAGCCTTGATCAAAGTGCTAAAAGGCTTCCATTCACGGGTGCGAGCTGCTTATGAGGAGATACCTCCCTTGTCCAGTTCTGTCACTATTAATCCGGGGGAGTATGTTCTGATTCGTAATTGGGTTAGGAAAGGATTAGAACCCCGATGGGAAGGACCGCACCAGGTCCTACTCACTACTCCCACTGCTGTAAAAGTGAAAAGCAGAAATGCCTGGATCCACATCCACCATTGTAAGGTTGTGAAAATGCAATAGAAAATAACCCTCTATTTAGAGCCCTAGGTAATAACTCCGGCATCACTTCAAGGATGAAGGCCACACTTATTATTGTAACCCTGCTGGGACGTTTGGAGACGAAGGGGGGGCCAAGCGAAGGATCTGCGGTCCCAAAGGTAGGTGGACTCATCACCTTTGTCAAGGAGACACCTTACAATGCACCAGTCAAGGCTCAGGAGAAGGACCTTGGAACACGACCCCTGGGGACGGATGTTCGGCCTACGTACAACGATGCAATAAGACCATACTCAGCAGTGGAGTGACTAAGGGCAACCTACCCTGTTATCAGGTCAACTTTAAATGGGACTATAGTTGCAGAAACAAAAATAAGACTTTACCCTTGAGATGTGTTGACCAAGGGAGGGTAAAGTTGCAAGAAAAATGGGAATTACATGTAAACACGTATCTGTATATGTCATATATGTACGCAAAGGATATGAATGTTTCTGGTTGCTGGGTATGTACACATATCCCGACCCACACTAAGGGAGGGATCCCCCTCAGACCTGTTTCGCTTAACCTGTCAGAAACAGTAGAATGGTATATTTACCAGAATGGTACTCGTCAATCCCCTAGGACAATAAGAATCGCATCTGTGGTAAGATACCCAGATGGCGGGGCAGCTTCTAGTTTATCGTTTCTCCCCATATCCCCAAGACCCTGGAAAGAGGGGTGAACACCTTTGAGATGTGGTACCAACCAAGTTATGACCGATCCCACGAGCCTCCTTTTCTTACCCTCGCTAATACCACCAACATGGGAAGGCCACTGGGAATAATATGTTTAGTAAGGAATGTGGTTAAAGGAATATTCGTAGGTGCTAGTCGATGCAAGCACAAATTTGTAGTGGCCAACACATCCAAGGTCTATCCCGTATATACGTCTCCTCAGTTTTATGGATGTACACTAGACGTCCCATATGCTAATGGGACAGGTACCTTCAAGTACTCCCTGATGGCTGAAGGGTTTGACGTGGACAAACTCACTTCATACAATGGGACGTACTTTATTTGTGGCCACAAGGCATATCCCTGTCTGCCAGAGAATTGGACGGGATCCTGTTATCTGGGGTATGTAGTCCCCTTTATACACCACCTCGCCAATCTAGGCGACCATTATCAAATGATGAAGTGACAAAAAAGAGCAATAACCGAAACGCAGCGATACTTTAGGATCCTGCTCCCCCCCATCGGGGTAGCTCTTGCAATACAGGAAATAAGGAAGGTAGCAAAAATCCTGGAAGAGGTAGCAAATGACACCTCTGAAGCATTGACTGAGATAAATAATGAAATGGTAGCAATAAGAACCGTAGCCCTGCAAAACCGAATGGCCCTAGATTACCTCCTTGCAAACAAATGTGGGACATGTGCTGTGATCGGTTCGGAATGTTGCACCTACATCCCCGATAGTTCGGAGAACATCACCCACTTCATGGATCATATCTGCAAAGAGGTTAAGAAACTGCATGAAACATCAAGAGATGGGTGGTTAGATTGGTTGTTTGACGGATCATGGGGGTCTTACCTAGTGCAAGGATTAATAATCCTGGTAGTTGTAATACTTGTAATAATCATGCTTAGCTTCCAAATGAAATGCTTGTGTAAAAGTGTCGGTGCAGCAGTAATTTCCCAACAGTTAATACAGCAACATGAAGTGAGCCTTGAAGAGCTAATGAATGAGAAAGAAGGTGCAGAGGAACGTAGGAAAATGATAGAAGTGCAGATAGAATGGGAAAGACTGAGGCAAGTGGCTATGGATTAGAAGTTATCATAAAATGATAAAAGGGGGGATTGAGAGTTTGGCTCAAGATAGAATCGGAACTTGATGGGAAATAGAATGTCAAATCAAGATAGAATAGAGCTTGATGGGAAATGGAATGTCAAATAGAGCTTGATGGGAACTGGAATGTCAAAGCTTTGTGTAAACTGTGTACGTGACTTTCGAGATGAATCGCTTCTGCTTTTGCACTAGACAGTCTGCAATAACAGGAAAACAGGACGCAGATAATAATAACTTAGCTGAGAGTAACAGAATGTGTCCCTAACTTGGGCCTCTAAGGGGGCCGTCCTCAGAAAAGGGACAGGGTCATATTGTATATAAGCTACTGTTGAATGTACTAATGTTGGCTTGCTGCTGTGCACCCCGATGTACAGTGGTGCAGCCCCGGCCGTGAATAAACATATGTTGAAGTGACTTGGTGTTCGATTGATCATTTCATCCGGACTGAGAAGAGCGAATTTTCACTTCTGCTTGATGAGTGCCAACATACTTGGGAGATCTGTCTTTGAGAGGAATGCTGCAACCACGTGATGCCTGGAATACGCCTCAAACAGCAAAAAATGAAATTTGTTGAGCCTCTTGATAGCTATATGTTGTCCATGTTTCACTGCTGTACAACACTGCAGACATTGAAGATGGGATGGAGAAGTCAGAGATTGAGCGAGGGACAAAGACCAGGGTTGGAGGCATTTGCGGAACACGGGGAAGTTGGAATCCTGTGGCTGGAGATTGGAGATGAGGTTGGGGAGAGTTGAGACACAAGGGCAGGCATTTGGAGATGAGTGGTAGGGAGTTGGAGATCAAAAGGTGGAGTTAGAGATGGGGCAGGATGAGGGAGTCAGAATTGGAGGTGAGTTGAAGATGGGGCAGGTAGGTAGGTCAGAGATCAGGGAGAGTTGGAGATGGGGCAGGGCAGAGAGTCAGCGATCAGGAGAGTTGGATATTACGCGGGTGAGGGTCAGGGATCAGGGTGAGTTGGAGATGTGACAGAATGGGGGAGTCAGATATCAGGGAGAGTTGGAGATGGGACAGAAAGGGGGAGTTATAAATCAGGGAGAGTAAGAGATGGGGTGGGGGTCATAAAACAGGGGGAGTTGGCGAATGAGTGGGTGGGAGGGTTGGAGATCAGGCAGAGCTGTAGATTGGGTTGGTGGAGGTGTCAGAGATTGGGAGTGTTCGAGATATGGTTGGTACGGGTCATGGAACAGGAAGTGTCGGAGATGGGGTGGGTGGAGGGTAGGAGATCAGGAGGAGTTGGAGATTGGGAGGGTGGGGGAGTCGGAGATCAGGGAGAGTTGGACATAGGGTGGGAGTCAGATAACAGGGAGAGCTGGAGAAAAGGGAGTGTTGGAGAAGGGGTGAATGCTTGTTAGAGATCATGGGGAGTTGGAGTTTGGGTCGGGGAGTTAGTAATCAAGGAGAGTTCGAGACAACACGCAGTTGGCGAATGTAAATGGCCATGATCTTTTAACTTTTAAAGTCATGGGGCTGGATTTATCTCCATTGGGATGCTCCGTTTTGCATGCAGCCCGGGGTTTTTTCGACGGTGTGGGCAACCCCATTGACCGGCTGGCAAAATGGAGCATCCCGCCGGTGTGCTGAACAAGAACGCGGCAAGACAGAGGATCCAGTCCATGTTCTCCATGCTGCCAGCATTAGCCTCCAGGTTTTTCCTGAACATAGACACATGGGAAACAGGTGATCAAGCAACACATTTAATTTGCACTTCTATTCAAATTTCATTCGTGGCATGTATAATTTTTAATGCTATATATTAGACTATTTAGTGATGTCCAACATCCCCTGAATCTGCCATGTAACTTCTTCAATGTGACTGTACTGTTAAAGATGGTTAATGATTGCCGGGGGAGTTACACTAGAAACATAACTTTAATAGCTAGTTTCCTTCATTTTGAACCAATGGAAAATGCATGTCAGTCCTGCTCACTGGAATTGATGGTGGGTGGAAGTCAAATCAGAATAATTTATTTCAATGCAGTGAACTATATTTTCATTGCCCATTTAAAAAAAAATGTTTTTGCCGTACCCAATTCCTTTTTTCCAACTAAGGGGCAATTTAGCATGGCCAATCCACCTAGCCTGCACATCTTTGGGTTGTGGGGGCGAAACCCACGCAAACATGTGGAGAATGTGCAAACTCCACACGGACAGTGACCCAGAGCCGGGATCGAACCTGGGACCTCGGCGCTGCGAGGCTGCAAGGCTAACCCACTGCGCCACCTTGCTGCCCTTCATTGCCCATTTGAACGACGACTTACAGTTTGAAATAAAAAGAGAATAATGCATGCAAGTTGATTATCTCTTTATGCATTCTTTTTTAATTGAAATTACCCAGTAAGCCTCAGAATTTTGCTTTATTTATTTATATGCGCTGAGTGCTGATATTCTGCGGCCTGAAGCACATTTTACAATAAATTCCGTTTCATGGCGTTAGGGTACACTTGGCATTGTTGAATAAATATTAATGGACCTAATTTTAATATAATTCCAGTGCCAATTGCTCTATTTATAAACAACTTCCAAATGTACAGTGTATTAAAATCATACATTAAAATTAATTAAAGTAGAACAGAAAATATTTAGTTTTATTATTTTGGAATACTAATCCACATAGTTAAAATAATGATGTTTGGTGATCAATGGGTTATCAAGGATTTCTCAGGACTTTGGTTTAATATTGAGCTGAATTCTCTGCCTCATGATGCTGGAAACACAAATTGCGATCGGGCGGAGAATCCGGCGTCCAGCAAAAATCAAAGTCCACGCCCGCCGCCCATTCGAACGCTATGCTCGGTTTCTTCCTGGCGGTGAAAATGAGGATCGTGCCCTGCGAGCATGAAAAACCACCATTTGTGTGCACTTAAATGTGATTAGCGGGTTGTCTTCTTTGTGCCATCCCCATGTGCGACCTGTTCTGACTAGCATTTTACCTTCTGGCGGTGGGACCTGCTCGCCCCAGAAGACGGCCGCCAACAGGGACCCAGGTCGCAGGGCGGGAATCACAGCAGGCCGTCTCCACGCCTGCTGTGCCGGGATCTATCTAGACGACAGGGCCCATAAAACCAAAAAGTTAGACACCAGTTAAGTTGGCACAGGTGCAGGGCACAGTTTAGTTATAGGGGCTATAATATAATAATCTTTATTGTCACAAGTACGCTTATATTAACACTGCAATGAAGTTACTGTGTAAAGCCCCTAGTCGCCACATTCCGGCACCTGTTCGGGTACACGGAGGGAGAATTCAGAATGTCCAATTTACCTAACATCAAGTGTCAGGACAAAATCCCTAACACTGAACGTGCCATATACCTGGTATTGAGAGTTTGTTCATCAGAGCTCAGCTTCAATGGGTCGGCAATGTGGTTCTCATGGAGGACTCCTGCATACCAGAGGTGGTATTCTACAACCAGCTGAGCATGGGAACCCACACCATAGAACATTTAAAACTTGGGTGCAATGATATCCTGAAAGCCAATCATAGAATCAACCCAATGGTACTCCTCGTAGGGCTATAGTGGTAGTTGCACTGGGTGGTCTGCCTGATGTCCCTCCGGCGGATGGCAGCCGGTTGGGTGGTGGGGGGTATGGCAGAGGGTGGAGTGTGGGGGTGCGGCGATGGGGGCACCCATATGGCCAGTGTCACTCAGCAGAACCAGCACAATTGAACTGCGCTGTAGGGAACTCGGCCCATCAGATGCGGAGAATCGCGGAGCCCCGGAGAATACCAGGTCAGGCCCGCTAATGATATGCAAACAGTGTTTACTGTACATACATTCCAGAACACATTGGCACTGGAGAATTGCGATTTGGTGTCAAAAACGATTCTCCGTCCAATCCCGCTTCCCGATTTCACCGTTGGCCAACAGAGAATCCCGCCCACTTTCTTTGTGCCTACAGGTTCTTATCGCTTAATTCTCTTTGATCTCTCTAAAGTCCAATGAAGTACAGGTGCCGTTATGCTTGCTCCCTGAAGAGGTTTTCCAGTTTGGTTTCAAGATCATTTGTAGTTTTTTTATGTAATGGTTGACATTAGGGAATTCCAATAACTCCTTCTTTGGCTCCATGTCAATTTCTGTCTGATTGTGTTTCTGCGAAGTGCCTTGGGGGGACATTTTCCTACATTTGTGGTGCAAATAACATGAGTTGCTGTTGCTCGTTGTTGATAAACTTTCTGAAGGGAGATGGTTCCATCTTGTAGAACCGCTAATTTTATTTCAGCTTTATTGCACTGTTAGTAAATCACTTATGCATTCACCAATGTAGGTTGGAGATTTTGCTTTGGGGGCGATCACCAATCTGCACAAAGAGCACTGGTTTTCTGAAGTGAAGTTATGGTTCTGCTTTAACTCAGTTGCATAATTACAAACATTAAGGGGGCAATTCTCCCCAAAAATGGCTGAGCATCATCTCTGGCGGGAAACACGCCAAGATTCCTGTTGGGTGGGTCGGTGCCATCCAGATCGTAATCTACCCACACTTAGTGCAAAAGTTCATCGCTCACATGATTCACTCCGAGCCAGAGTCCACAGCTGTCAGATTAGCCTGAAGCAGATCTTAGCAGTTCATTGCTAACAAGGGGGAGCTGTGTTTATAAGGTCCCTCAGCACTCATTCCCTGTCAAACCGGGAGGATGACAGCGTGAAGACCTGCTCCTTACTTCCTGGAGGGAGACCTGAATGGGCTTCTGGATACCTTGGAGGTGAAGCGGGACATGCTGTGCCCCTGTGCGGGTAGCAGACCCAATGTTACTAATTCTGCCGACAGTGTTTCATATCTTTCACCCGCACCATTCACCATCACGGAGACACACACCTCGATGGGCAAGATTAGCAGACAGGCTTCTGGATCACCGTCTGCTGAGCATCACACAGTTGCTGATGCACATTAGGCAGAACATCTAAGGGAGCGGGCAGTTGGAGGTCTGCTGGAAGCCAGGACACAGCTGACCCCAACCAGATGCTGGGCCTCTGGAAAAGGTTCTCCTGAGCTGCTGGAGATGCAACGGTAGAACTGTGAAATTCAGGAGGGAGTGTCAGCTACATTGGAGGAGTCCCAAAGCCTTCAGTCACAGGAGATCATGTTGGCATTGCTTGGCAACCAGGCCAACATTGCAAGGGTGGCATCTGCAGTGGAAAGCCCGGGGCATGACATTTAGGCCATGACTGGCTGAGGGCCTTGACAGCACGGTCCAATCATAGAGGGACATACCAAAGGCACAGATGGACATCGCTGAGACACTCCAGAGCTAGGCTCCTTCACAGAGGACCATGGCTGAGGGGCCGGCACCATGGTGCAGACAATGGTAGGCCTCCAGGAATAGCAGCGCCATGTGACTTTGAGGCTCCTGGAACTCACTACAGCTTCCCCTCTGTCCTATGGAGTACCCTAGGGGCCCAAGTGAATCCCACGGGAGGACGATGCACTGGAGCCTATCCTGGGACCTGCCACCAAGGGGGTACAGGGTTTTTAGAGGGGGCAACAGGGTTCAGGAGAAGGGGAACGGGGTTTGACGGAGGGCGGTACAGGGTTCATGGATGGGGGTAAGGGTTTGTGTTGTATTTTATTACTACTCCTGGTAGCATGTTATATGAATTACTGTAATATATGTTACTCATTTGCTTCTTACCAAGATGCTCTTGAACTCGATGTTGATTAACACTCGTAGTCGTCCAATGAAAGCAAATAATTTATTGAGTAACTTAAGCAAATAAACAGTGAGTTCATTTATCTCCAATACTTTTACTAGCTATTAAATAGACAAAATTGAATAAGAATAAACTGTGATTATCTACACTTGCACTCTGAGCTATATCTCTCTGCTGCTAGTCACTAATGTCATGGGAGTGTCCCTTTAAGAAATATTTTGTCTGATCACATGGCTTCAATGATGTCATTGTGTGGGTGGAGCTGGGCTGTGGTTCTGAGTTTTACTTATGCTTTGGTTTGCGGCTGTTTTGTGGCTCTTGAGTTTTTTGCTTTCGTTTTCACATTTACCGTTTCACATTTCACATTTCGCATTTCACATTTCGGTTTCACATACCGCAGCACGGTAGCATTGTGGATAGCACATTTGCTTCACAGCTCCAGGGTCCCAGGTTCGATTCCCGGCTTGGGTCACTGTCTGTGCGGAGTCTGCACATTCTCTCCGTGTGTGCGTGGGTTTCCTCCGGGTGCTCCGGTTTCCTCCCACAGTCCAAAGATGTGTGGGTTAGGGGGATTGGCCATGCTAAATTGCCCTTAGTGTCCAAAATTGCCCTTAGTGTTGGGTGCGGTTACTGGGTTATGGGGATAGGGTGGAGGTGTTGACCTTGGGTAGGGTGCTCTTTCCAAGAGCCGGTGCAGACTTGATGGACCAAATGACCTCCTTCTGCACTGTAAATTCTATGATAATCTATGAAAAACTCCATGATATACTTTGGAGCTTTCTAAACCCTGGCCCATAACACTAGTCACAATACACACAAAGAGGCTGGGACTCGGATTGAGTCTGTCTTTTATACCCCTTTCTAGTGCTGCCATCTAGTGATAACTTAGCTGTTATATCTATACAGTAACCCTTGTGTACATACAGATATGCAGATCACTACATCCCCCCTTTTTTAAACATATTTTCTGTACTGTTTAAAGAAAATTGTACAATCAGAAATGATGATGTGAATATCTGTACAAGTTGTAACAATATTGTGATTTATACAAAGCCAATTAATATTCTATTAATGAGTCCAATCTTTATAAATTTAGACGGTTGGGTTTCCTTCTTCTTCTGTTTTCTTGTGTTTAAGTACCAACAAGTCATCATGAGGTGTTCAAATGGTTGAATCACTTTTGTTGTCTGACCTAGACTTTTTTGTGTGCTTGTGGTATTGATTTAGTATGTCATTTGCCTTAAAAACTATTTTGCTTCTTTGTCTTGGAGCAAGTACGAATGCATGAAATTCGTTGGCATGACATTTGTTTTGTCTGAACAATGCCCATGTTATGCTTCTACTCTTGCCATTGTTTTGGACTGTGCTGTTACATTGTTTTGGACTGTGCTGTTACATTGTTTTGGACTGTGCTGTTACATTGTTTTGGACTGTGCTGTTACATTGTTTTGGACTGTGCTGTTACATTGTTTTGGACTGTGCTGTTACATTGTCCTTCAGTTGCAGAGTTGTACCCTTTTGTACAGGTTGTTGTTTCATTGTTTCTGTGGTTGTTGTTCTTGTTTTGCTCAATTACTGCTCCTTGTGGATAATTTGAGTTGTTCTCAAAGTTATTGGTATTAGTGTCCTTTGTGGTATCTGATGTTGCATTGAGCTTTGCGATTTGAGGTTTGTGTGAATAATCTGATGTTGCATTGATCTTGGTGACATCAATCATTTCTGGTTGATTTGAATCATCTTTGATTTCTTGGTGCTCCTCTTCTGGAGTCGACGTCTTCAAGATTTCATTTTCTTCCAGGTTGTTTAGAGTAGATGAGGTTTCAATTGATGTGGTTTCAATGGATGTAGTCTCACCAGAGTCATGTGTAGTTTTACTTTTGATTTACGCAAATCAAATCAAATTGCTATGTTCTTTTGTACAGTCAAGTTGAGATCTGTCAGTCTCCCGGTGGTGTTGCACATCCTGTATGCGAATTGTGATCACTTTGTCACTATTCTCACATTCCGTGGGTAGACATTCATAGTCTTCTTCTTGTTCAAATAAGGTGGATAGACCTTCAAAGTCTTCTTTTTGTTGATCAAATGAGCTGGGTATACTTTCATAGTCTTCTTCTTGTTGATCTAATAAGGTGGATAGACCTTCATAGCCTTCTTCTTGCACGTTTGTCGCTCTGGAGTCTTCAATTGCTTCCATTCTGGAGTCTGTCAACGATCTCTCTGTGGAGTCTTTCATCACTCTCTCTGTAGAGTCGTGCAGTGTTCTCTCTGTGGAGTCGATCAGTGCTTTCTTTGCGGAGTCATTCAGTGGTCTCTGTGTGGTGTTGTTTTCTTCTTGGCTGTTTGACAGGTTTCTGCCATCCAATGTATCAACAATCTGCCATTCCATCATGGTATTGGATTCATCTACCATGAGTAGAGTCGTATTGAGCTTTTCAACCGTGTTGCTGATGCTACGATCATCATATCCGAATAACTCAGCCACGTCTGAGTAGTATTCTTCAATAAACAAATTATCTTCTTTAGTTTTGGATTTGTTAATGTGCTCTTCATGTTGAATGCTGCAAACTGCTTGTTCCATGGTGCTGCAAAAGTTATCTTCAACTATTTGTTGAAATTCAGGCAATGTTCTGCCTTACGAGGTAAGAAAATTGGGTTTTGTGCCTTTAAAACTGTTATTTAGAAATTTGGGGCAGTTTCCCTTTAAGTGGGTGTGTTCTCAGTGTTCTGACGTCATGATGTTTGTGACGTCATGCAAAATCATTGATTGTGCATGCGTAAATTGATCTTCTTCAAGAGTGCTCTCTTTTTTCAATTGCGCCTGTGCAGCTTCTCGCGCATGCGCAGAACGGTATTTTGCCAGTTTGCGTCTTTTCTGGATGTGCGCATGTGCATACAGGTTTGAATGCGCTCGCTCAAGATGGATGCCATTCAAAACGTGCTTCTTCATCGAGTGTGATCCTACCTTTTCCTTGTGGTCCATTTTGTGCCATTTCCATGGATTTTATATTCTAGGTATTCATTATATTGATTCTTTGATTGTTTGTGAGATATACATTTCTCAATCGTGATTTAGTCGTGTTGCCTTAATAATGCTTCCCTTAAACTTTCATCACATATTCCATATACAACTGATGACGAATCTTAGAATCTTGCAGCGTTAAGAAATTGCAGGATAGTGCTAGTAACTTAATGTCCGTGACAAAGCTTGTGATCAGCTTGCCATGTTTCTGCAACCTTTTGTGAAATCTAAACCTTTCCAAGATTTCATTCGTCTGCATTTTGCAGGGGTCGTCAAATTTTGCAATTATCACATTAAATTTGCTTTTGTCCTCCCCTCCAGAGAGAAGGACAATTTCAAAAGCCAGCTGTCCTGCCACAGATAATAGCAGTGCTATTTTTCTAGCTTCAGAAGCTGTGGTCAAATCATGTGCCTCAAGAAAAATTTGGAGCTGCTGCTTAAAAAGTCACCAATTTGAGTTTAGATTGGCGGTAGTTTTTTGTTGACATGGAGCTTGAACGTGGTCCATCGAGTCGATTTTTCTTCGAGGATCCAAATAATATGAAGCCTTCCAAAGTCGAATAGTCGGTATGAATTTTCTTGTTTTCTTTCTAATTCTTATCTAATCTATCTAGTAAGCTTTCTTGAAGTCAGCATCCTGGTACCATGTTGTATTTTATTACTACTCCTGGTAGCAGGTTATATTACCAGTAATATATGTTACCCATTTGCTTCTTACCAAACATCTTAAACTCGATGTTGATTAACACTCGTAGTCGTCCAGTGAAAGCAAATAATTTATTGAGTAACTTAAACAAATAAACTGTGAGTTCTTTTATCTCCAATACTTTTACTAGCTATTAAATAAACAAGATTGAATAAGAATAAACTGTGATTATCTACACTTGTACTCTGAGCTAATTCTCTCTGCTTCTAGTCACTAGTCACAATACACACAAAGAGGCGGGAACTCGGATTGAGGTCTGTCTTTTATACCCCATTCTAGTGCTGCCATCTAGTGATCACTTAGCTGTTATGTTTCTACATTAATCCCTTGTGACATACAGATATGCAGATCACTACAGTTTGTGGAAAGGGGAACAGGGTTTGGGTAAGGGGGGATTTGAGGCTCGTGAGGGGGCAGGTTGAGCTGTCGGACATAATAGCTCCTAACTGGTGAATCTGGAGGCTCTGGGGGCCTCTCTGGTCCTCCTGGCCTTTCGGACTCCAGCCACCGCCTGTCCTCCATCGTCCGGGTGCTCCTCAGGCTCATCCTTCACTCCCTCCCGGTCCTCCATCTCCTCTGGCAAAGCCACAGGTTCCTCTTCCAGCATGTCACCCTCCTGCTCTGCCAACATGTGGAGGCCCCAGTGATGTGTGAGACCCTCTGGGGGCTGGATTGCAAAGCACCGCCAGAGCAGTCCAGACAGCGGAACTGCATTTTCAGCAGCCCAATGCTCCTCTCAATGACAGTCTGATGGCAACGTGGGCCTCATTGTAACGGGACACTGCCTCGGACTCGCGCCTTCACACTGGCATCATCAGCCATGATCCCAATGGGTATTGCTTGTCCCCCACATGCCAATCTATCGGCCAGGTTGGTCCTCAAAGACTCCGGGATCTCTGAGTGCCCCAGAATGTAGTTGTCATGCACGTGCTGAAGATAGCAGGCACACGTGCATCATCCTGAGGCGCTGGTCACACAGGATCTGTGAATTCAGAGAGTGGAATCCTGTTTATGAAAGGAACTCCCTGATGCCACAGTGCTCTCAAGGTGACATGTGAGCCATCAATGATCCCATGGATCAAGGGCATCCCAGCGATGTGGGCGAATCCTGCCGCCGGGCATCTTGGTGGGTTTGGTCCAGGTTGAAGTGGATGTAGTTTGATGTCCGGGTATACAGAGCATCCTTACCTCACCGAAGCACCTGTGGACTGACGATTACGGTTGCCCAGGTCCCCGCCGGAGCCCTGGAATGATCCAGTGGACAGCCATGATCTTCACAGTCACCGGGAGCATGTGTCCTCCTCCTCCTCGGGTTCCATTAGCACGAAGGCGTGCCACAGGTGCCATTCTGTCTCCTTGGTCAGATGCAGTCTTTTGCGGCACATGGTGTTTGACAGCTCATTGAAGGACCATTGAGTCCTGTACACCTTGGTCTTCGTCAGTGTACCCTTCTGGTCCCCTGTTTGGCTGGATGGGTGGTTGGGTCTTGAGCCTAAGCAGTGCCCCCCCCCCCCCCCCCGCTATTGCTGTGGTGCAGGCTCTAGCCTGCATTGACCTTGACGCAGTCACCAATATCTGTCTGCCTCGACTGCAGTAATTAGGATGCTGGAGTGCTCTACTGGCTCTACCCAAAATTCAGATTTAATCTGTGAGGCTGAGGAGAAGGAGAGAAAGAGACACTCAGAAAGGTCTCTTCAATCCCGGGACACTCAATGCACGAGTACATTTGGTCCTCGCATGCTGGACACTGTTGAGGTGAGGAGGCCCACCTTCTTCCCCAAGGTGCGGAGCGACTCAGGCCCTCTTCACTGAACATGGCCTGGGATGAGGTGTCCTCACCGAGAGGCATGCAATGCCATAATGAAAATGTACGACCTCCTTCGATCAAGCCGGGTGAGTAACCACTTCAATACCCTGGCATTACTCCTGTCCCTCATTCCTCAGATCTGCCCCCAACCCCCTAGAGGCTAACAACACCCCACCTGCCTGCATTTCCTTTGCAACCCACCCTCCATGAACCCTCAACACATGTATTGCCCTCTTTGGCTGGGAGCCTTAGACACATATGCCACCAGCTACAAATCCCACAAACCTCACGCCCCAGCATCTCAACATGTCCTTTTTGTGACCCCAAGAATAAAGCGGACCGTAAATGTCAGGAGTGCCAGAAGACGGGAATGCAAATCTAAGCTATTCAGCTTCACACCCCATCAGATGAAAGGCCCCTGCAACTCACGGGGAGCTTGCAGAACTTTACGAGAAAGGTCTTCCCAAACTTTCCAGAGGCACCGTCCTCTTCGTTGCTGGAGGAGGTGCTGTTGGTGATGGGGTTGGAGGGTGGGGTTGTTTAGGCGATCTATGGTAGGATCATTGAGGAGGGTAAGGTGTCCATGGAATGGATTAAGGCCAAGTGGGAGGAGGAGCTGGGTATGGCGTTGGAAGAGGGATTATGGTGCAAGGTGCTGCGCAGGGTTAATGCCTCAACCTCGTGCATGAGGCTGGGGTTGATTCAATTAAAAGTGGTGCACAGGGCGCACTTACCGAAGGCGAGGTTGAGCCGGCTGCTTGAGGGGGTGGAGGATAGCTGTGAATGGTACTGGAAGGGCCCAGCTAATCATGTTCATATGTTCTGGTCCTGCCCGAAGCTGGAGAAATTTTGGGGATAATTTTTTAGCACCATGTCAGAAGCCCTACACGTAGATTTGCAGCCTGGTCCCCTGGTGGCCATATTCGGGGTGTCAAACCTGCCGGAGGTACAGACGGGTGTGGGGGCAGATGTCTTAACCTACAACTCATTGATCGCTTGCAGGCAGATCCTATTGGGGTGGAGGGCAGCTTCTCCTTCCTGTGCCTCGGCGTGGCTGGGGGATCGAAGGACGTCCTATACTTGGAGGTGAAATTTGCTCTGAGTGGGGCAGATGAGGGGTTCCAGCATAGATGGGGTTTGTTTATCTTACACTTGGGGGATCTGGTTGCTGTCAATGGGTAGGGGGGTGTGCAGTTTGAGGGTTGGGGTGGGGATTTGTTTTGGGTTTGTATTTATTCCTTGTAAAAAATTTAAAATATTGAAAAATTGAATAAAAAATATTTTTAAAAACTCGTGGGGAGCTCAAGGAGAAGGCAGTAACTGCAAAGGAGTTTGGCATACGCCAAACAAGTGAGAGTCCAACGCAATGCAGATGTACCCATAGCAAGTGAGTCACCCCTCTCCCACAGACCAGTCCTTCCCAAGATATCACCCTGTTGGTGGGATTTAACCAAATGGGAAGAAAGTCCCTTATCGAGCGCATTTAGCCACGTGTTTCCCGGCGCTCGCAGTGCCATGAAACACAACACTATAAAATGGCGCCCTGTTGAGATAGGGGGCCTCAGCGGGGAATGCGTGACCGAGGCCACATATAGCCCCATTTTGTGCATTGGGGAACTCCGCTTGCCGGAACTCCTCAGTGTAGTGAGAGATCAGGACGCCATTTGTAAATGTCATCCTGATCGCTGGAGTCCCGGAAAAGACCTCTGACACCCCCCCAAGCCCCAATGCACTACGGGAGGGTTCCCAAGTCCCCCAACACCCGCACAGGGCATTCGTAGCCTGATCGCCACCACGCAAAAATGCCAGCATGGCACCTTGGCAGTGTCAACCTGGCACCCTGACGGTGCCCCTGCCAGCTAGCAGTGCCATTTGGGCACCTTGGCAGTGCCACATGTAACTAATCACCATGAAAATCTTTCTCCACCTGTCCAATCTGCATCAAACCTCTGTCTCTCTGGTGTGAAGGATGGGCTGGGGCTGAGTGTTGTATGGTAGTCAGATGGGCCTGTTCTTGTCGATGAGGTCTTGGATGATATGGTCATTCTCATTGAACCAGTCTTGGTGTTTATTTTTAAAAACTCATGGGGAACTCAAAGAAAAGGCAGTAACTGCAATGGAGTTTGGCATGTGCCAACAAGTGAGAGACCAAAGCAATGAAGATGTACCTATAGCAAGTGAGTCACCCCTCTCCCACAGACCAGTCCTTCCCAAGATCTCACCCCGTGGGCGGGATTTAACCAAATGGGAAGAAAGTCCCATAGCGAGCGCATTTAGCCACGTGTTTCCCGGGTCTTATATGTGGGGGTTTCTTCCCTGGTTTGATTAATAAGTTTGTGCATGACACAAAGGTTGGTGGAATTGTGGATAGAGATGAGGCCGAAACGACTGAATCAAACCGCCTACATGCCAGTCTGAAGCTAGGGACCTCCAAATCTCATGGACCTGTCCCCATCACCTCTCGTCGATCACCGCCAGCCTTTTCTGTGTGAGGGATGCATTGGTTTCCTCTCGGTAGACGCCTGATGCGGGACATCTTTTAACGTGGGTGTGTCATTGCAAATCAGCAGAGACTTGACAGAGGGTAGGTACAGTTCCAGTGGCAAGGGAACCTCGACACCTGGGGATCTCCCCACTGCTGCAGCCTTCATCCGCCATCACAGCCGTTGACAACATACAGGTATCTTTGTGGTGTTTCTGGGTCTTGTATCGGGTGGTTTCTTCACAGTTTGAGATGATGGCTGTCTTCAGATCTTTCCAGTTTTCATCCGTTCCATTAGAATGGACACTTTGGAGATTTTGAAGAAGACTTTGATGGAAGTTCACAAGCTTGGCTCTTGAAACCACTCAATGTTGATTTTTTCCTAAGCTGTTTCTTGATATGCCGTTGCTTTTGGTGGAGTTTGATGAACATAAAGGACTGGATGAGCCGGTGGTCTGTCCAGATGATTGCTGTGGTGATGAGGGCATCCTTTTGGCCTCAGGATCGGATGATGATGAAGTTGATCATGCGCCAGTGCTTTGATCGTGGATGTCTCCGAGAAGTCTTGAATTTGTCTTTTTGGCGGAAGTGTATTAGTGATGACAAGCTGATGTTCTGCGCATTTGGTGAACAAGAGAACACCATTGGAGTCGCAATTTCCAACTCCTTCCTTCCTTTCCAGGATGGTTCCTTTCCAGGGTTGGGAATCCTTTCCAACCCTGGCATTGGAAGTCCCCAAGTAGGATGGCCTTATTTTCCTTAGGAAAGTTGGAGATTATGGTGTCCAGGGTGGAGTAGAAACCTTCTTTGGACTCATCATTCGCATCAGAGATTGGGCAATATGCACTCATGTCCGCTGCCTGCTGGTCCTTAGCAAGTTGTAGATCAAGTTTTTGAGGAAGTGGAGAAGATGATTGATGACGGTAGGGCAGTGGCTTTTGTCCACATGGACTTCAGTCCTTTGCCAAGGTCCCTCATGGCAGACTGGTACAGAAGGTGGAGTCATGCAGGATCAGAGGTGAGCTGGCAAGATGGATACAGAACTGGCTCAGTCATAGAAGACAGAGGGTAACAGTGGAAGGATGCTTTTCTGAATGCAGGGCTGCGACTAGTGGTGTTCCACAGGGATCAGTGTTGGGACCTTTGCTGTTTGTAGTATATATAATGATTTGGAGGAAAATATAACTGGTCTGATTAATAAGTTTGCGGATGACACAAGGGTTGGTCGAATTGTGGATAGCGATGAAGACTGTCAGAGGATATAGCAGGATATAGATCGGTTAGAGTCTTGAGCGGAGAGATGGCAGACGGAGTTCAATCTGGATAAATGTGATGTAATGCATTTTGGAAGGTCTAATACAGGTGGGAAATATACAGTACAAGGCAGAACCCTGAAAAGTATTGACAGGCAGAGGGATCTGTGTGTACAGGTCCAAAGGTCACTGATAGTGGCAACGCAGGTGGAGAAGGTAGTCAAGAAGGCATACAGCCTGCTTGCCTTCATCGGCCAGGACATTGAGTATAAAAATTGGAAAGTCATGCTGCAGCTGTATAGAACATTATATGGGCCATAGTATTCAATTCTGGTTGCCACACTACCAGACGGGTGAGGGTACAGAAGTGGTTTAACAGGATGTTGCCTGGTATGAAGGGCATTAGCTCTGAGGCAAGGTTGGATAAACCTTGCCTCAGACTTCAGAGAGTCGTGAACACGGCCCAGTCCATCACACGAACCTGCCTCCCATCTATTGACTCCATCTACACCTCCCGCTGCCTGGGGAAAGCAGGCAGCATAATCAAAGATCCCTCCCACCCGGCTTACTCACTCTTCCAACTTCTTCCATCGGGCAGGAGATAGAGAAGTCTGAGAACACGCACGAACAGACTCAAAAACAGCTTCTTCCCCACTGTCAGCAGACTCCTAAATGACCCTCTTATGGACTGATTTCATTAACACTACACCCTATATGCTTCATCCGATGCCAGTGCTTATGTAGTTACATTGTATATGTTGTGTTGCCCTATTGTGTATTTTCTTTTATTCCCTTTTCTTCCCATGTACTTAATGATCTGTTGAGCTGCTCGCAGAAAAATACTTTTCACTGTACCTCGGTACACGTGACAATAAACAAATCCAATCCAATCCAATAAACTCAGTTTGTTCTCACTGGAACGAGGGAGCTTGAGAGGCGACCCGATTGAAGCCGACAAAATTATGGGCAGAGGACAGAGTGGATGGTCAGAAGCTTTTTCCCAGATTGGAAGAGTCAATTACTAGGGGGCATAGGTTTATGGTGCAAAGGGCAAAGTTTAGAGGAGATTTGCGAAGGAAGTTTTTTACACAGAGGGTAGTGGGTGCCTGGAATTCGCTGTCGGAGAATGTGGTGGAAGCAGGGACGATAGTGAAGTTTAAATGTGAAGTTACAAATACATAAATAGATTGGGAATAGAGGGATATGGGTCCCAGACGTGTAAAAGGCTTTCGGTTAGATGGACAGTGACGCACAATCAATTACTCTCAAGACAAGGTGAGTCATAACTAATAGGCTTTAATCAGCTAGATGCAGAAAGTGAAGGCTGCTGGGTCGGCATTGGTTCTTATACCCCGCCTTTCAGGGCGGAGCTATGTACGTTAGCCAATGGTAGACTCCTAGGTATAACCAATGGTCATTCACCTCTCAGGTACTGTAATACCTGGTATTACCACAGACAGCATGGTCGGCACAGGCTTGGAGGGCCGAAGGGCCGGTTCCTGTGCTGAACTTTTCTTTGTTCTTTTTTCTTGAGGGTCATGAGGCATTCGTTGATGCTGACTGGGAGCTCTGAGAGCCGGTTGACGAGTTTGTTCTTGATGGCAAAACCAATTCAATGCGCCCTGGGCTGATGCTCAGGTTTTCCTCTCCAGAAGTAGGTGTAACTATTGCCATCTTCCCTCAGCTGTCCTTCGCTTTCTCTTCAGACAGTGATGTCAATGTTGAAGTGCCTAAGTTCAAATGTAAAAAAATGCAGTTCTCCATTCTGGTCGATTGTTTTGCTCATTACCCATGAGGGTTTGTATATTCCAGGTTCTGAAATTCAGTTAAACATTAATTTTCTGACTGCAGGGCGATGGATTTTCCGGATGCAATTTTCCAGCCAGGTTGGGATGGAACAGACTATTTTCAGGGCACCTTTTCTAGCCCTTTCCCCACGTGGTGTGAGCAGAGTGGATCCTGAACAGGACTGCTCAGTCATGAAGAAAGCTGGCAAAATGCTCTCCTGTTCCTATTCGAAGGGTGAGATGACTAAATCAAACTCCATCTCCTGCGTGTCAGCCCAGAGCTAGGGACCTCCAAATCCCAAGGATCTGTCCCCATCACCTCTCGTCGATCACAGCCAGCCTTTTCTGTGTGGGGGATGCGTTGGTTTCCTTTCAGTGGACGCCTGGTGCGGGACATCTTTTAACGTGGGTGTGTCATTGCACATCAGCAGACACTTGACAGAGGGTCGGTCCAGTTCCAGTGGCAAGAGAACCTCGACACTGGGGATCTCCCTACTGCTGCAGCCTTCATCCGCCATCACAGCCTTTGATACCGTACGGGTGTCTTCTGTCTGATCCATCATTGAGGACTTGTTTTGAATTGTGTTTGACTGGTTCCTCCCCTCCAACCTTACCACCGTGGGTGACCCTTCCAAGAGTTTGAGACGCCCAATGGCATTGCCCTCGGGATCAACAGAACATTCAAGCCTCTCCACCATGGCAAGGTGGCTATCCAAGGAAAGAGGGCAGCATAATAGAACATATTTATTTATTTTTCCTTACATTAAAAAATATTCCTTGATATATTTAAGAGCGGCAACGTAGTGTAGCTTTATTAATACATCTGAAAATGGCTTTATCGCAACAGTAAAACATTTTTAAAAGTATTTAATAAGTGAAGAACTTGTTTTTACTGAAAAATGCTCTAAAACATTATACTAAACCATTTATGGGTTTCACTTGTGTACGATAGTAAGATTCTTGGTACATTTAATATTTTAAAACTTTTCAAGCGTGCCAACTTTCAAGAGTGCCTGCTTCTGTGCTGAAAAGTAAGCATAATTTTCTAAAGCTGACTTTTGTTTTTTTAAAAACCCTGCGTATAACAATAAAACAAATCCCCCAAAGACTCGTGCATACAGTTGATATGTTTGCAAATGGATTTGGCCAATTATTTTGCTGCGGATCTGCTTGGGCAGTAATCGAAGAGAACTATTTTGCAATGTGTTAATTTGGAAATATTTTCAGGGGCATCAATCTTGTTGAGCCCATGATTTCACTGTGCCTCTGTTGATGGAAGCTGTACTTCAGAATGTTCATGGCCCCCAGATAAATTTGCATCTTTACAAACCTTATTAACACATCAGAAAACAGTCATTAACAGACTGTTCGATCATTGAAAACAGTAATGGCTTACTCATGGTGCTATAATTACATTGCTTGACACAGGTTAAATTATACTGCATAGAACGTGATTAACTGTTATTGATTTAGACTATTGGTCATTAAGTAGAACATTTGCTGACTATAATACTGCTTATGTTAATAATCCTTGCCGAGCTTGAAACCATCGTCATAAAAACCCATCTGGGTCACTAATGCAGGGAAATCTGCCATTCTTACGTGGTTGACTCTTAAGTGACCTCTGAAGTGACCAATAGTGAGCCTCTCAGTTGAAGGGCAATTAGGGTTGGGCAATAAATGCTGGCTTACATCCAATGAATGAATGAAAAAAAGGTTCCGAACCAACAAGGGAAGCAGCGGGATCGTAGTGGCAATTTCCCTGGTGTTCGCCACTGGATTGTCCGATGCTGGATCTGCCACCGAACTGAGCACCGTTAAGATAGGCTGCTGAGACAGCAAGGAGAAAGAGACAGCTCCTTAGCAGAGGAATCAGGAAGACCTTTTATTTGTCAGTTCCTTCACTGTCGCTGGACCATTATCATTACCAACTTTGAACCCTCTCCCATCCCAGAATCAACATATTGGGAGTTATCAAACTTAACTCAACAGTTATATAAATACGGTGGCAAAAAGGGGAGGTCAGAGATGCGTAACTCATCTTCTGACTCCCAAAAGTCTGTCCACCATCTAAAAGGGCTTTGATCTCAGTCAAGACTGGGAACTTCAAAAAATCCTAAATCCTAATTATTTGTTGAAAAAGGGAAGCCACAAGATTCCATGGTTTAAAACAGAAGAATTTTTACTGCACAAGATTCCAACAAATAAACACTAAATACTATCTTAGATAAGTGAGGGTAGCACGGTAGCATAGTGGTTAGCACTCTGGCTTCACAGCGCCAGGGTCCCAGGTTCGATTCCCTGCTGGGTCACTGTCTGTGCGGAGTCTGCACGTTCTCCCCATGTCTGCTTGGGTTTCCTCCCCAGAGTCCAAAGATGTGCAGGTTAGGTGGATTGGCCATGCTAAATTGCCCTTAGTGCCCCAAAAAGGTTAGGGGAGGTTATTGGGTTATGGGGATCGGGTAGAAGTGAGGGCTTAAGTGAGTTGGTGCAGACTCGATGGGCCAAATGCCCTCCTTCTGCACCGTATGTTCTATGTTCTATAACCACCAATACTCTAAAATCCCGAATCAACACAAGTCAAGCATTAATTAACATGGAAGTAACAGTTGATTATAAAATGTACAATATGCATTAAATAGCAGGTAGAATGAAATGAGATCACTTGATAGCGAGGTCCGGCGGCTGCCATCCCCACCCGCAACGCAATTCAGCCCCCGGGATTTTCTAGATCGCTCCCCCCCACCCCACCCTCAGTAAAGGGTGATCCGACGCTCCCCCCATTCACCGACCCTCCACCAGAGACCCCCCCAATTAGAGTGACACCCACCAGAGAACCTCCATATAGAGAGGCACCTACCAGAAACAACCCCATAAGAGAGATCTCGACCTGGAAGCTAGAGAGTAGACCGGACAATGGCAGTGAAAACAAATCACTGCTTTAAATCACTGCCTTATTCTTCGCATTCTTCATTATGATGCTCCTAATGTTCACCCCAAAATTATAGAGGTAATAGGGCATCTTTTTGAAAATTATTTTATGGCATATGAGCATTGCTAGCAACATTTGTTGCTCATCGTTAATTACCCTTGAGAAGGTGGTGGTGAGCCACCAAATAAAGTACCATAAATTAAATGAATTATCACTTGTACAATTCAACCTCTAGACCGGAAATTTTGGCCTGGCTAGGGAGCACGATCGGCAGAATTGGAAGGGGATGTGAAATCCGCTCCTGCCCACGATCAGCACTCGAAAACAATTTCACACTGGCTGGCCAATTGACTGCTGATCAGTGTGAAATGTACACTGAGACAGGCTCAGTGTGCCTGCGGGGAAGGTAAGGAGGTGGGCAACGGGACAAATAAGGGTGCGGGCAGGATGTTTACATGGAGATGCCTAAAGGTTGGGTATTGGTTCCTTCTCTGGACCCTTCTCGTTTGAAAATCCTGCTAGACCTTCACCTCTTCTGGCTGCACCTCTCAGTTCAGAAGGCCAACTCTAGGATGGTGCCCCTGGGCAGTTGGCCTTCTCTCTCTTCTGGCCTCCCCTCTTCTGAGGAGGAGGAGGCCCCTCCAGCAGAGTACACAATCCCCATACTTGTCCAGATGGTTGCACAGGTTACTGCATTGAAGGAGCTTTTCTGAAGAAAGGCTCTGCAAATGTTTCCCAATCCGAAAACTATCCAAAGAAACCCACAAAAGGCCAGAAACATTCTCTATGCAACAACCAACAACTCACAGCAAAATGTCTAATTTCTCATCTTACCTATTCCATCTTCAGGGCCTTTATCCCACCCTGAATGGAGAATGAATGAAAAACGTGAAGGTCGCCTGACCGATTGGCCCGTGCACCGAGCGTAAAAGCACATGGGCCACACATGATCGTAATCAATTAGTCATTTAATAGGCTTAATTGGCCCTTTAACAGTCGGTGGGCATGCTTCCAATTTCTGTGCGTGCACACTAACTGATGTCATCAGGCCCTACTTTGCGAATACTCGTTGGAGTTTAGAAGGATG
Organism: Scyliorhinus torazame; assembly: GCF_047496885.1. Classification (NCBI taxonomy): domain Eukaryota; kingdom Metazoa; phylum Chordata; class Chondrichthyes; order Carcharhiniformes; family Scyliorhinidae; genus Scyliorhinus; species Scyliorhinus torazame. Next base: position 288,257,463 of record NC_092711.1, on the reverse strand, counting down.
AGGGGGGGATCTTATTGAAACTTACAGGATACTGCGAGGCCTGGATAGAGTGGACGTGGAGAGGATGTTTCCACTTGTAGGAAAAACTAGAACCAGAGGACACAATCTCAGACTAAAGGGACGATCCTTTAAAACAGAGATGAGGAGGAATTTCTTCAGCCAGACGGTGGTGATTCTGTGGAACTCCTTGCCACAGAAGGCTGTGGAGTCCAAATCACTGAGTGTCTTTAAGACAGAGATAGATAGGTTTTTGATCAATAAGGGGATCAGGGGTTATGGGGAGAAGGCAGGAGAATGGGGATGAGAAAATATCAGCCATGATTGAATGGCGGAGCAGACTCGATGGACCGAGTGGCCGGGTTCTGCTCCATATGTCTTATGTTCTTAAAGTCTTAAAGGTTGGACCAACCACTTGCCCGCACAGCAATTACAAAATTCTGGCCCTAATGTTAGTTGCCACCTTTTTGAAGGGAATATTTTCCCCCAATGCTTTTGAACAGGGCTCCATTCACCATTCCAAGTCCGACAGTATAACTCAGATCCTGCTCCTAAAATCCGACCACTAATCCAACAATTCATTCAGGCTGAGAACAAATGGCTGTCTTGTAAGCCATGGTGGCTTTTCTGTGACTGAAACAAGGCTCTTTAAATGTGTTATTTAGCTGCACTGAATCTCTATATAAGTACTGCATGATAGTAGAGTTCGATCAGGAGTAACATGGGGATCCTAAACTCAATTTTTACCAACTTTAAAAGTAAAATCAATTTCATTTTTAAAGTGAATAGATAGGTTAGAAAATAGACTTCCTGCACTTCCTAACTAACCTTGACCTCTCCCCCCCACCACCACCACCACCACCCCCACCCCTTCCACCAGTGCCACTCCATCACCACAATATTAATCAGATAGATTCCTGAAAAGAGGTTTATTTCAGTATTTTCATGTTAAGTCTGGGCAACTATGTGAACTGCTTCTAAACTGTGGGAAAAATCATTAAATTGGTCCTCTTCATGGGAGGAGAATTATGGGCTGGAATCTCCGTGTGAATCCGCCCTCCTAACACTGCTAGAGAGGATGGAGAATTTGGTGTGCCGTTCGCTGGCAGTAGGATTGTCTACTCTTGCCCCTTGTCAGTGGAACTTCCCAGTGAAGTCACCGCACGTCACTGGGAAACCCTTAGAACCCTGATTCCTTACAAATGAACATCCGTTCTCCCCCCCCCCCCCCCATCCTCCCAGCCACGTTTGTTTTATGTGCACAAGAGCAGACAAGGCTGTTCTATTAATGTTCAGCAATGCCCTTGGCAGTGTGTTCTCCGTTTTAGGTTGTGATTCAAAACACCTCACAATCTTCAATCTGCTACTGCACACATCAATGTGTTTTGTTTCCAAGCATTTCACTACATCCAATCTTAATTTTTTTCTCTCTCTTTTTCATTCATAAATATGCCCTAATCTTACAACGGAAAAGAAAGAGGGAATGAGATAAGTAAGATTGCCTGGATGAGTGCAGCTCCAGCAACACTCAGAAAGCTCAACACCATCCAGGACAAAGAAGTCTAGTTGATTGGCATCCCATGCACCACCTTCAACATCCACTCCCTCCACCGCCGATGCACAGTAGCAGCATTGTATACCATCTACAAGATGCACTGCAGCAACTCACAAAGGCTCCTTCGACAGTACCTTCCAAATCCGTGACCTCGAACAGTTCGAAGGACAAGGGCTGAAGATGCTGAGGAACATCACCAGCTGCAGGTTCCTCACCAAACCACACACCATCCTGACTTGGAACGAGATCGCCATTCCTTCACTATCATGGGGACAAAATCCAGACATTTCTCCCGAACAGCATTGTGGGTGCGCCTACACTTCATTGACTGCAGGGTTTCAAGAAGGTGGCCCCATGACACATCCTCAAGGGCAATTAGGGATGGGCAACAAGTGCTGGTCCAGCCACTGTCACTCACATCCCGCAGAATCTGAAATAAAAGACTTGAAAGGGGCGGTGAGGGAAAAGGGGGAAGAAGAGAAGGAAGGGAGAGTACAAACACAGCTGAGAGAATGTTGTAAAAGAAAGGGACGATGGAGCGATAGGAGCTAACCGAGTTAAAGAAGGAAAGGGTATTTTAGAGAATGGGAATGTGTGAGAGAGATTAAGGAGATGAGACAAAATTTCAAGAAACTAGAGAGGAAAGGGAATTGTTAAAAGTCATTTTGAAGATTGAAGTTTCAACATTTCACATGTGGCATACTTGCACTATAGTCATAGAATTGTAGAATCATCAAATCACTACAGTGCAGAAGGAGGTCATTCGGCCCATTGACCCTCTGAAAGAGCACCCTACCTAGGCCCACTCGCCCGCCTAACCTTTGGATATTAAAGGGCAATTTAGCATGGCCAGTCCACCCATCCTGCATATCTTTGGACTGTGGGAAGAATCCACAGAAGAATCTGGAGCACCCAGTGAATTTAATAGTTATCATATGAGGGACGGCATGGTGGCATAGTGGTTAGCACAATGCCTCACAGTGTCAGGTTCAATTCCGGCCTAGGGTGACTGTCTGTACGCAGTCTGCACTTTCTCCCCGTGTCTGCATGGGTTTCCTCCGGGTGTTCCGCTTTCCACCCACAGTCAAATGATGTGCGGGTTAGGTGGATTGGCCATTCTAAATTGCCCTTAGTGTCCAAAAAGGTTAGGTGGGATTACTGGGTTTCGGAAATGGGGTGGGCTTAGGTAGGGTGCTCCTTCCAAAGGCCGGTGCAGACTCGATGGGCTGAATGGGCTCCTTCTGCACTATAAATTCTATGATTCTATGATCTATAAGACAACTTTCATTGGGGAATTGTCTTCTTTATATTTCTACTCTCCTAATTGAGTTGAGTCAAAATATAACTGAAAGAGTTCATTATTGAGGAACTTACCGAATATGATTAAGACTTGGTATTAGCATAATTTCTTGTACTTGATCCTGTTAATGACACTTCAGAGAAGACAACTTTGTCACGGTGCATCAAAAAAGAATTTTGGCCTGACCGACGGATCTTGCACTAAAAAATTATTTTAACTTTTCAACATTACTCATGTTGGAATTGGGTTGATCAACGGAACATGAAATGCACAATAGAGTATGCTCAAGAAAGCTACTTCATTAATATTTTTATATTAGAACAGTAGCATTATCTGAAAATTAATTGAAAGAAATAAAGGGGTTAATTTTCTGATCCAGTCTACCACGGAAATTGTTGTGGGCTGAACAGACAATTTAACAGAGAGTTAAAAGATTCGTTGACCATGGGCATGAATTTCCAGTCTCTGGGCAGGCGGGACTGGAAAATCCCATCCATAGAAACTTTGGAAGTTTAAAGTTTAGAAAGAGTCCATTCAGCCCATTATGTCTCTGCTGACAGCAAGGAACCATCCAGCCTAATCCCACTTCCTTTTTTGTACTGTAATTGTATAGGGCATTGGTGAGGCCACACCTGGAGTATTGTGTGCAGTTTTGGTGTCCTTATCTGAGGAAGCATGTTCTTGCAATGGAGGGAGTGCAGCGAAAGTTTACCAGACTGATTCCTCAGATGGCAGGACTGTCTTATGAGGAGAGACTAAATCGGCTGAGATTATATTCCATGGGGCAGCACGGTAGCACAGTGGTTAGCACAGTGGCTTCACAGATCCAGGGTCTCAGGTTCGACTCCCGGCTTGGGTCACTGTCTGTGTGGAGTCTGCACGTTCTCCCCTTGTCTGTGTGAGTTTCCTCCGGGTGCTCCGGTTTCCTCCCACAGTTCAAAGATCTGCAGGCGAGGTGGTTGGCTATGCTAAATTGCCCGTAGTGTCCAAAAAAGGTTAGGATGGGTTACGGTGATGGGACGAATGGCCTCCTTCTGCACTAAATTCTATGATATTCATTGGAACTTAGAAGAGTGAGAGGGGATCTCATAGAACGTATTAAATTCTAACAGGGTTAGGCATGGTAGAATCCGAAAGAATGTTCCCAATGGTGAGGGAGTTCAGAACTAGGGGTCATAGTTTGAGGATAAGGGGTAAATCTTTTAGGACTGAGGTGAGGAGAAATTTCTTCACCCAGAGAGTGGTGAATCTGTGGAATTCACTACCACAGAAAGTAGTTGAGACCAAAACATTGTTTGATTCCAAGAAGCAATTAGATACAGCTCTTGAGGCTAAAGGGATCAAGGAATATGGGGGAATGCTGGATCAGGGTATTGAATCTGATGATTAGCATGATCATAATGAATAGCGGAGCAGGCTTGAAGGGCCGAAAGGCTTACTTCTTCTCTATTTTCTATGTATGTTTCTTTACCCTTGGTCCATAGCCTTGTAGGTTACAACATAGCAAGTGTACATCTGAGTACTTTTTAAATGTCGTGAGGGTTTCAGTTTCTATCTCCCTTTCAGGCAGTTCAGTGCCAACCATTTCCCTTTGAATTCCCTCTAGAACTTGTACCCACCCAACGTAAATCTATGTGGTTAAGGGTTCGCCAGTCTGGAGGAGCTGAGGGAGAGGGTAGAGCCGCCGAGGGGTAGTGAGTTCAGGTATCTACAGGTTAGGGACTTTGCACAAAAGGTCTGGAAGGGGTTCCGTAGATTGCCGGGATACACCCTGCTGGAGCGACTGCTGCTTCTGGATGTGGAAGGGGAGGGAAGAATTGGGGATATATATAAGTGGCTGGGGGAGCAGGGAAGCAAGCGGGTGGTGAAGATCAAGGAGAAATTGGAAGCAGAGTTGGGAATGGAGATCAAATGGGGAGTATGGAGTGAGGCACTGCGAAGAGTAAACGGGACCTCCTCTTGTGCAAGGATGAGCCTGATACAGTTTAAGGTGGTGCACAGGGTGCATATGACTCGGGCGAGAATGAGTGGGTTCTTTCAGGGGGTAGCAGATGAGTGTGGGCGGGGGCCAGCGAATCATGCGCTCATGTTTTGGGGTTGTGAAAAATTGGGAAGATTCTGGGCGGGAGTGTTCGCAGTCTTAGCCACGATAGTGGAGGAGGGAGTGGACCCGGACCCTTTGGTGGCGACATTTGGGGTTTCAGAGAAGCCGGAGCTCATGGAGAGGAGGAAGGCCGATGTCTTGGCCTTCGCCTGGAGTATTGCGTGGGTGACCTGTATGACTTCCTGCGGTTAGAGAAGATAAAGTATGAGTTAGGGGCCTCAGCAGGGGAGTTTGAGAAAAGGTGGGGGATGTTTGTGACCGTGTTTGAGGAGCTGTTCGTCGCAGTGGGATGGGGGGGGGGGGGGGGGGGGGTGAGTGATGGGGAGGGGGGTGAAAAAGGAGAAAAATCTGTACAAACTGTAGAGTTGATTGATGGGAAGAATGTTTCCTGGGTGTTTATTTGCTGTAACCTACTTTGATACAAGTCTGAATAACGTGCATTTAAATTTTTTTTTAAATCTATGCGGTCTGGTTTTATATATCTAATAATATGTATATGACATATAAAACATATTTGTTAAAAAAGTTACATTTTAATATACATGTATATTATATATATATATTTTAAAATGTGGCAAGTTAGCTTCAAGTTCATTTTAAATAAACCACCGATCATACAGTAGCTTCCATGCATTTCAGACAGTTTTGGTCTCCTTATTCAAAGTTGGAAGAAGTAACCAAATATAATTTTTTTTTAGTGCAAATCAGTACTCATAGTGCATCAGCTACATCCCCCACCCCAAAACCGGACTCACTATGGGTGAACATTTTCCCTCTAGCGGGTGTAGCAAGATAATAAAACTACTTGTTACAATGTATTTACATCAGGAGCTTGGAGTAAATCTCTCGATCCCAACGAAATGGATAATCTAACACCTTACCAAAAACTGGAACATTTTGATCAGATAATTGGATGTTATCATCCACATTAATAGACTGAAGAATGAAGAGCATGAAATCATTGGAAAATGTTGTCTTTTTTATAATGCCCCGAAGAAGTATCCTGTGACAGTTTATTGCATTAAAGGAACAAAGGCAGCCTTGATGATTAGCTCCGAGACTCTGTTCAGGTCAGTTTTTTCAGAACAATGTGTTGTGGAACCAACCAACATCAGGCTATTTTAGGCCTGGTATTTTGTAATGAGACATGATTAATTAATGGAACAAGAACAAAAAAAGCTGGAAAACCTCGGCAGGTCAGGCAACATTTGTGGAAGAGAAACAGAGTTAATTGGCGCGATCTACCGGTCACGTTGCGCCCGAGCGACAGCGCAATGCAACCGGTAAATCCCAGGAGAAGCCACCAGGCTTCCTGGCAGGCTTTACGTCTCACAAAATATACCCAAGTCCTGTAAGGTGTCAAAATCAGAATCCCGCCTAAAGGGGACGTGACCAAACGGCGCGTGCCTTAGGTTTTAGACCTCCTTAGGTGAGCTCACAAGGGATATACTGGCCTTCTGGGCTCTACCAGCCTCCCCAGTGAGGCCGCAGCCGGGTGCCTTTCAGTACTGGCACACACAAATGTGAACCAGGCGGAACAGGGCCCAGAGGGCCTCCCCGGCCGATGCCCTGTGTGGTCAGTGCTGGGACAGGGTTGTTCCCTAGCCCTCTCCCTGGAACATAGGTACCTTGGCACTGCCCAGCTGGCACCTTGTACTGCTACCCTGACACTGCCAAGGTCCCTAGACGGCACTGTCAAGCTGGCAGGAGCAGTGCCAGGGTGCCAGGGTGGCAGAGCAAGGGTGCCTGGGTGCCAGGGTGGCATTGCCAAGGGTCAGAGTCCGAGGGGGCCATGCCCATGAAAGGAGAGAGGAGGGGGTGTATGAAGAATGGGGGGAGGTGCAGGGCAGGTAAGTAGGGGCCTCTGAGAGGTTGGAGGGTGGCGGTTGGGGGCCCTGGAGGGGGGAGGCTGTAAGTGGGTGTGAGAGTACGTGAAGAAGGGGACAGCCAGGGACCCCATAGTGGGGTGTCCTCACTTGAGGGGGGGAGGGGTAATGCCCATGTGTGTGGGATGTGACATTTCCCATGCGTAGGGGCACGGGGAACCCACAAGCTCACTTAGAGATTGGAGCACCCTTTCAAAATGGTGGCCCGATTTCTGAGTTTAGCTTCCCAGTGCTGAAAAAATTTCTGGGCGCGATTGGATGGCTATGCTGTGCCTGAAAAGCAGTGCATCGCAGCTCAGCATGGCTGATAGAAGCCGGACTGCCCTGCTCCCAGGATCTACCCTGCTCGCAACGTCTCACGAGATCTATCATGAACTCACAAGACTTTGCGATGTAAATCCCACCCAATGTGGGTGAGATCACTTTTGGTAAATCTGCATATTAATTGTACCTGAGGCATTGGGATCTACCCCCTTCTCTTTGGAGACCTTGGTGAGGGCCATTCAGCACTGGTCTCCAGAAAGATGGACCAGATGGAACGGAACTTGTAGGGGTCTCCCAAGCGATTGGAGGCCCCAGGTGCAAGCCCTTTGGGCAGGGTGGCACCCTGGCTCTGTTGGTGCCACCTGGGCACCCTGGCACTGTCAGCCTGGCAATGTGCAGTGCCACATAGGTATTGGGTTGGCACTGCCAAGGTGCCCAGGTGGCACTGCCAGCGGATGGGGACACTGTCAAGTTGACACTGCCAAGGTGGCAAGTTGGCATTTTTGAGCAGTGGCAATCGTGCTGGGGGTGCCCTGTGTGTGTGTTGGTGAGGGTGTGGGGTGGGGGGGCCTGGGTCCAGACCTGGAGACCCTTTCATTGTACGTTGGGGCTGGGGGGGTTTGGGGGTCGCTTTGGCAGCTCCAGAGATCGGGACACTATTTAAAAATGCCGTCCCAATCTCTTGCGACACTGAGGAGTTCTGGCAAACAGGGCGATGTGCACCCTCGTCCCAAAGGGAGACCCTGGGAGACCCCAACAAGTTCCCATTGAGGCCCCGGATCTAACCTGGTGACATTTTATAACATTGTGATTCACAGCTCTGCTAGTGCCAGGAAACACGTGGCTAAACGCACTAGCTTTGGGATCATTTAGTTAAATCCCGCCCTCTACATGTGGGCTAAACCGAAGAGAAACTCCCCACGACCCCAAAAAATGACGAAGTGTCCTTTGATAGTGATGAGGACTCACCGGCAGAGCCGACGGGAAAACCCGCCACAAATGAACTTAGAAATGTTTCCATTAAATTCTGCCCGATGTCTCAGGTCGATGACATTTTATCAGAACTGTTCTATATTTTATTTTCTATTCTATACCCTCAACTATTTACAATCTATATTAATGACTCGAAGGAACAGAGTGTATTGTAACCAAATTTGCTAATGATGCCAAAGAAAAACAGAAAAGCAAGTTATGTAAAGGGCATAAACATTCTGCATAAGGATATAGATAGGTTTAGCTTGTAGTCAAAAACACTTTTTGAGTGTCTTCATATATGAATAACAAAGGTTTATTGGCAGGCAGAGCAAGTAATTAGGGAGGCAAATAGATTATTGTCATATGTGTAGTGATCTGTACATCTGTACATACATCTGTACATACACCAGGGACTACAGACAGATGTAACAGCCACAGCATCACTAGAGGGCAGCATATAAAGGATCCAGCCCAAGGGAGGATCCGCCTCTTTCAGAAGCACAGGGCTAGTGAGCAGCAGCAGACAGAGACAGCTCAGCATAGGCAGCTTACCTTAGCTTCACTGGTTATACCTCTTGACTGTATTATATCTAGTTAAGCTGTGGAAACAGAACAAACCTACTGAATAAAGTATTTGAGTTAACTGGAAGTCTACAATCTTTATTCAGAATTCGAGAATAACATATGATACCAGGAGTGATTTCAGAAAGCTATATAGACACCAGCAAGAGAAGAAAAACTTAAACCGGATATTCGACTGTGGAAGACTTCGCAGCAAATGGATCCTCGACGACTAACTGATTCGATGGAACTTGTTGGAATTCCATGACGGCTGGAAACAACCGATAATTTAAGTTATAACTGGAAAATGTTTGAACAGCTGTTCCAAATATTTATCACAGCTAATGATTTAAGCACTGCCTCTGACGCAACAAAAATGGCCCTACTACTTTCAACAGGAGGGCATGAAGCTAGAGAAAACTACAATTGCTTTAATTACTTAGAAGGTGAGGACAACACCAAAGTAGACGTTATACTCAAAACATTTGCTAAACGCTGTAACAGTCAGTCTGGTGCGATGCTGGAAAGATTTAACTCTTGTCAGAGAAACGAAGGGCACATCTATGATTTTATTACAAATCTCAAGTTAATACCACAAGGCTGTGATTATGCTGATTTCAGAGACACTGTGATAATGCATCAATTAATTTCTGGACTATCTGATAAAAATTTGAGGGAAGAACTTTCACAAAATAAGTATCTAACTCTAGAAATCGCTATACAAAAATGCCTTGCTTATGAACAAAAACAAAATCAGTACTTTGAGTCTCTACAGAGAATCATCGTTTAGAAAACAAAATCGGTAAAAATGGCGCAAACACTCACCACGAGGTGGAGGCACGGTTGAATCGGAGGAAGACGTAGGTTCTGAGCGGCAGCCATCTTGGGAAAGGAGCCGCACATGCTCAGTTGCGAAAAGAGCGCACAGTACAGGAAACTCGGTGTGCGCATGGCCAATTGAGTCCTACACATGACGTCACGAGCGCCATGACGTCAGAGGACCAGGACCACGTCCACTTAAAAGGGAAGCGCACGAAAATGAACAAAAAGAAATTTAAAGCTGCAAAACCCAATTTTCTTGCCTCAAAAGACAGAACAATGCCCGGACTTACACCAGCAGTTGAAAATAACTTTCACAACACCCTGGAACAAGCAGTTAGCACCGCCCTACAAGATGATATGGTCCTTGTAGACTACGACTCAGGCGAAGATTTCATCTTGGGAGATGGCTACCCCAGTAATTTTTATTCAGACTTAGAGAATAACATAATATGTTGCAAGGGGAATGGAGTATTTTAAAAAGGTAACACTTGTGACAATTGTACAGGGTGTCAGAGAGAGCACACTAGAGTATTTCAGACAGTTTTTGTCTCCTTATCTAAAAATGGATATACTTGCATTGGAGACAGTTCACAGCAGGTCCACTAGGTCAATTCCTGCAGTGAATATAATGTAATAAAATGTCCCAGTACCTTATGAGGAATGGTTGAGCAGGCCCATACTCATTGGAATTTAGAAGAATGTGAGGTGATCTTATTTGAACATACACAACTTCTGAAGGGGTTCAGCAGGGTAAATGGTGAGAGGACATTTACCCTGCTGGGCGATCTAGCATTCGGTCGCAGTTTTAAAAGAAGGCGTCTACCATTTAAGATAGAGATGAGGAGGAATTTCTTCCCTCAGGAATCATTAATCTTTGGAATCCTTTACCCCAAAGAGCAGTGAAGACCGGGTCATTGAATACATTTAAGGCCGAGTTAGACAGATTTTTGATTGCTGAGAAGGTCAAGGATTGTGGGTCACAGACAGAAAAGGCCGCAATCAAATCAGCCATGACCTTATTGAATAGCAGAGCAGGCTCGAGGGACCTAATGGCTTACACCTGTCCCTATTTCTTATGTTCTTATATAAATGCAAAGTGGTTGTTGTGACAAGCTAACAATTTGTCCTTAATAGTTTCAGCATCTTCAATGCGGTCTGAAGTAAATGCCATTCGGGCCGATTTTATGGCCACATTCCCCAGGCGCAAATGCCATTATGTTGGGAAAATCTGGCATGAGGCCCAAAATGGGATTTGTGCCAGGTGTAAATCAACTTGCAATCCTCCCAGTCCCGTTATGCTGGCATGATCCGGATCTCACCCAGAAAAGGTGAGAACGTGATTTACATGCATTTTAATTCACGGCAATCTTATTGGCGAGATTTAAGTCACATGTTCCGGTCTCCCAGAATCTTCCCGCCCACCAGTCGGATGTCACGTTGATGACAATTACTGCTGGTCCTTAAAACTGGGGACCAGGCGTTATCTACTCTGAGAGGGAAGAAGGGGGTGCGTACCCCTCTCCACTTACTTCCAGGGTGCACAAGGGCAAAGCAACCACTGGCCCTATGCCGAAGGGGCTGGTCCCTCAGTGGAGCTGGGGGGGCTCAGGCTCGGCTGGAGGAGGCCAGGTCAGGGGTCTCCCCCAGCAGTGCAGTCCCGGTGATCTATGTAGCCTTGAAGCCTACTTCCTTTAAGGTTTAGCAACCATTTACATGCCAGAGAACAGCTGCAACCTTTCTCGCCTAAAACCCTCTTCAAGGACAGAGTCATTCTACAGCTTGTCTCTTTGAGAAGCATTTCACTCTCCTTGGCGTTTCAGAAGATATCTCACTGTTATGGGCTGCCTGCATTAGATCCTTTGTTGTTGTCTGTTCAAAGTCAGTTTCACTCCCCATGAAGTTTCAAAGAGCAGTCTTCATTCTTGCCATCTGCCAGCATGAAAGACTTTGTGGTTGCTTACTTATAGTCGATTTCACACCCCATTTGCTTTTACCAGTTTCTGTGGTTTATTTACTTGCTGTCTGCTTCATCGGATCTGCTGAGATTGTTTGTTTACACTGCATTTCATATACCATAAACTCTCATGAGCTTCCTCGATGGCAGAACTGGGGCCTGACTCAACTCAGACGAACATTGTCGGGATAGGTTGAACATTATCTGGAGGCAATGATGTGGAGATGCCGGTGTTGGACTGGGGTGGGAACAGTAAGAAATCTTACAACACCAGGTTAAAGTCCAACAGATTTATTTCGAATCACAAGCTTTAGGAGCGCAGCTCCTTCCTCAGGTGAACGAAAGACTTCCTCATTCACCTGAGGAAGGAGCTGCGCTCCGAAAGCTAGTGATTCGAAACAATCCTGTTGGACTTTAACCTGGTGTTGTAAGATTTCTTATTATCAGGAGGGAGGTGAACATTGTCAGGAGGGAGGGTGGTGAACATTGTCAGGAGGGTGGTGAACATTGTCAGGACGGAGGTAAACATTGCCAGGAGGGAGGTGAACATTGTCAGGAGGGAGGTGAACATTGTCAGGAGGGAGGTGAGCATTGTCAGGAGGGAGGTGAACATTGCCAGGAGGGAGGTGAACATTGTCAGGAGGGAGGTGAACATTGCCAGGAGGGAGGTGAACATTGTCAGGAGAGTGGTGAACATTGTCAGGAGGGAGGTGAACATTGTCAGGAGGGAGGTGAACATTGTCAGGAGGGAGGTGAACATTGCCAGGAGGGAGGTGAACATTGTCAGGAGAGTGGTGAACATTGTCAGGAGGGAGGTGAACATTGTCAGGAGGGAGGTGAACATTGTCAGGAGGGAGGTGAACATTGTCAGGAGGGTGGTGAACATTGTCAGGAGTGAGGTGAACATTGTCAAGATAGGGTGAACATTCCCAGGGGTGGGGCTGAATATTGTGGGAGAGGAGCTAGGCTGAGGTGGTGAACATTGTCCGGACACGTTACTGTCGGTGCTGACACTCCATCTGATTTACTTCGCTTTATGCTGAATTTGTACCTGCTATGCAAAACTCTAAGTATGTCTTTGTAAAAGGCAGAATACGTAAGTGCAAACAGTTGAAGTCACCATGTTTCTGATCCCACTGTGGTTGGAATTACAGAGCAATCAATGCAGGACAAGACTAAACTGTACGCTTCCCACATACATACTGTGGATGTGCAGATGTTGAGACTTCCTCAGCGGCCTCAGATGTGCACTAGCAATGTAAGTTGTGTCAGAGGCCTGTTTCATATCAGAGAATTTGGGCTGTTGCTCTGTTGCTGGAAGGCCCTTAAAAATGTTTCCACATCCAGGACAAACATTTATTATCTAAATAGCCAGAAGATACTGGGCTGGATATTACATGCGCCCTGGGCGTGTTTTCGATGGAGAGGCACAGAAAATAGGGTAGGAGAGCACCCAATAACTTCATGCCAACCTCCTTTGCATGGGATCAATCCCTTTACATGGTAGGTTGGCAAGTACCATAATCGGCACCCTATCTGCCATATTTAAAGAAATAATTAAGGGTCAATTGAGCTTGTTCACAAGTCAATTGGGCCCAATAATATGCTGTCCACACTATGGGACTACAGTTGGCATGGGCAGCAGGGCAGTGCCTTGTATGGGTAGGCTGTTTTTGTTAAAACGTTCTTAAATTTGCTGGAAAGACGATGGTTACTATCTTCAGAGAGTGCCGTTTGCACATCGGGGTGCAAGCCTCCTTAAGTTAGTCCCTCCCTGTCTTCATACCCACTTGCTTTTCAAAACCACCACCCCCTGCACTCCACTCCCTAAGCTGGCTAAACCCACCTGCCCAATACCCGGCTTTACCTTATTGTAGGATCCGCTGGGTTTTCTTTGAAATACTGAATAAACATGTTGGCCTATCAAACTGTACAATTGGTCTTAACCCTACGTATTTATCATTTTATTTAGAGAATGCAAATCCCTGAAGCCAAGTGACAGCCTCTTTGTTTTCTGAGTTTAAGGTGACCTTTCTGCCACTTACACTCTTCGTTAATGTGCAGGATTTTTTCTGTCTTTCCACAAGTAAATGAAGGGTTTGTACGTGCTGAGGAATGCACCAGTCGCCCGTGGTGCATTGAATTTATGTCAACATTAAGCGAGGACAGGATAATTGAGTTAACCGGCCCCCAGAATGCGAAGTACCTGAATTTAAAACAGACAATACTGGAAATAACCAACAGATCCGGCAGCATTTGAAGGCTGTGATGAGAAGTCGATCGACCTGAAAAGTTTAGCGATTTCTTTTTTATCATTGAACTTTGAAATGCAGCTCAAAGCTAAAATGAAGGGTAAGTGAAAGTAAAAGGCTTACACTTTTTCAGACATATCGTCTCCCCTTTCTCAGCGGCATGGTGTCTTCATTACTATAAGTGTTGAAACCTCTGAGATTTATGTATCTGGATGAATTGTGTGATTGAATGCATGGGAGTTCATAGACATGTGAAATCAGTGCAAGTGGCAGGCATTTAATTAAAATAGAGAGAGAAGGGACTAACAGTTTTGTTGATCAGTGGTGTGGAGGGTTTAAGACAAATTTGTGCAGAGTCACGAAACAATCTGAATCCCATTTGCCGTTCTTTCTGAACCGTCCCAATGCTCAATTGTATTCAGCAATTAGAACTGAATTTCAGATAGGGCCAGATAAATTTGCCTCGGAGCCAATGTGCAATTTCACCTTGATCATTTAATGAGAGTAGGTGACTATCAATAGACAGACAAATCGATTGACTATGATATTTATGATCTTGCCAATCCTACCCTTCAATAGAGGAGTTGTCTCCTGTAATTTAACAATTTGGTAGGTTAATCAACTGCCACCTTAAACATCCTTCACTCACCACCCGTCAGTCCACATTTTGGGGCAGAAAGGCTGAGCACAAGTTAAGGAAGCATTTTTAGATGTGAAGCGCAGTTCTGTTCTGACCTACAGTGGTGCACACACACTCGCTTCCCCCAAATTACATTCACCCTATCGTGATCTTCCTGATAAATGTACGTCCATCAGCTCCTGGGCCCCGAAACCAAATACAGTGCACTGAAATTACTTCTTTCAAATAATTAAAGAAGAAATATTGATAAACATGCATCTGCTGCAATAGGCCAGAATTCCTAACTGTTAAACCTGCCCCCATTGTAATTGTTTATGGAGAGGACTAAATTGACATTTTAGGTATGATTTTCCCTGCGGGCTTCTGAATGCTGCGGTTGGACACTCTGCGTTAGCGGCTGACAGGACAGCAAGCAGCATCTCGATCCTGCCTCTGCGACACTTCTCAGCGCTGAGAAACATCCCACTCTCCAAAGGCACTTTGCCATTTTCTTTGGCCTCGGGGAGTTTCATCGCCATCAGGAAAGGTTCCTCGTAGATCAGGGTGCCATTTTGTCCAGCAGCTGCAATCTTTCTTCCCCCCCTCCCCTGCTTTTTAGCACCCCGCCCCTCAGCTCTTTTGACCCCCTTTCATCCCTCCAACCTTGCAGAGGCCCCGGGAACCTCCCCTGATGCCCTCTACCTGGCCAGGCACTGTAGCCATTTGGCATGGCCACTTACAACAAGAAACATGGACGTTTGCAAAGCCTAAAGGGAAATATGGACAATGTAAGATTCAGGCATACAGAGCCTGAATGCATATTTGTGAGCAAAGAATCCAGACAGCATCGAAACCCCCAACTGATTAGCATTTTAATGGTCCATCTCCGTAAGACAAAGGATTGATACTCAAGTAACCGATGCAAGTCCAGACATTTTGGCGCCACTCCCTTTACTCAGGATGCATCAACAACAGGGTCAATAACCGCTTAGGACACGCCCAGCCATCAAGGCCCCTTTATTGGCTCAGATCGAAGGCAGTGATCGAGAACTGCCCAATTAATTGGGTCCAAACCTAAGGACCGCCCAAAAGAGCGCGAAACTCCCCAAGGATAAAGAGAGACACTGCCATGTGTTCGATCTCTTTTGGACCTGGCACTCCGGCAACGTCCATCTCCAATCGTAGCACCGCCAGAAGCAAGTTCAAGTTCAATGCTCGCTACCAGGCGGATGGGCCCAGTTGAGCAGCAGTTACTTCTCCAGACCCAGTAGATCCAGATTTGAACAAAGGCCACTGTTCCTCTGACCTAAGCCGGGTGCTTGAAGTTAAGTACAGGTTGTCACAGTTGTTAGGTGTAGTTTAACTAGTAGTGTTTATGTTGCATGTGTAAGTTAATCTTGTGTGTAAATAAAGTACCATTGATCTTGAACTAACTAACTGGTTGTTTGGCTCTTTGATTGATACCCGGTTGAACCTTGTGGCGGTATCATTTGATACCTGGCGACTCTGAGAGCATATTATATCACTATGTGGATAAAGGAAGGGCAACCTTATTGACTGCCATATTTATAGCAAGCAAAAAAGGCAACAGCAGACCAGGCCCCAGGCCCGACCCCTGGTAGTGCCAACCCGGGCACCCTGACAATTCCGGCCTGTCATGCTGGCAGTGCTCCGGCACCCTGGCAGTGCCACCCAGGCACCCTGCTCGTGTCATGCTAGTGCATGGTGCCAGCCTGGCAGTGCCAAGGTGTCAAGGTGCCAGAAGGAGTGCCAATGTGTCACCCTGTCCTCTCCCCAACCACCTGTGGGTTTCCCATGGCCTGGGAGACCTCCTCCCCCAGGTGTCGATACAACCGGTCCATGTTCGTGTGGTCCATGTTCGTATGGGCCCTGGCGAGGCCCCCATGGCCCCCGAGTCCCGGGCGCCAGGTGAACGCTTGCCGTAATCCAGATTGTGCAGGGTGGAGTGAGTCGAGTGATTCGCGCAAGGTTTTGCGCCCAGTGCGGAGCCCAATTTTGGGCTCAAGTGCATTTCACCCATTGATCCTGGATCTGGGCCTTGCACAGTGGGATCGCTGAATCGCAGCCATGATCTACATAGAAAAAGTGAATGTTATTGCACTTCATGTGATGGCCATTTTGAAATGTTTGTAATGTTCTTTCAGATATTTTATGGAAAAAGTATATTTTTCCCCCAAAAAAATGGGTTGGTACTAAGGCCCTAACGATGAAGGCTGGCGGCACAGGGTCCCAGGCCTGTCCTGAGCTCATTTAGCAAGGACCACTGTTGGCATGGCGGTTCAAAGACTGCCATTTCACAAATGGGGTTTGTCACAAGGAACTTGTTAGTGACTTCCCTTGTTTCCCATTCCTTGATCCAAAGGATGTTTCTCAGGAAAGGTGCTCCATATAGGGTGCTAAAATGGAAGGTGGGCAGTAGGTAGGTTGAACAGCTCATCCATGAGTGGGTAAGTGAGATGCAGCACGGATGGCTTCAATCAGCTTGTGGGTATTCAACAGTTGGTTAACCCCAGCAGACCACATTATTGATATATCCCTCAATACCTTTTCTTTCCAGAAAGATGACTTGTTGGCTCATGAACATGTTTACTCTCCTGCAAAAGCAAAATACACCCCATGCTGGTAATCTGAAACAAAAACAGAAGTGTTGGAAATACTTGGTCTCATAATATACACCAGTATATCATGGTGCAGACACACATACACACACTGATGGACATGCAGTGGGACCAATCAGCATACACAACACCGCAGCCAATCACCAGTGAGAGCACACGCACTATAAAGACGGGACGGGAGAGTTCCCGCTCTTTCCAGTATCAGCCAGCTCGGAGCACAGAGCTCACAGCCTGCAACACAGACATTCACCATGTGCTGAGTGCATCACCTGGTTAGGACTAGGCAAGGGTCAACAGTTAAAGCTGGTATTGCATTTACCCACAGTTCAAGTATGTTAATATAGTTAACCTTATAATAAAATAAAGTTGCACCACTTCCAGTGTTGGTGACCTGTTTGTGATCCAGGACACCCAACACATCATGATACCAGGATTGGTTGCATACTAGCACTTCTGAGATCCACCAGCAACCAATCAGCATTCCGGCATCCTGCAGTATGGAGAACATCAACCCGCCGCTGCCGCTGCCGCTCCGCATCGCCGGCACCTCAGCGTACAATGACAACCAGCAACGATACCCAGGCAAGATGTTCAAGATCCGGGTTCCGCAGCAGCTCCAGTGCCACGGCGATCTCCGTGAAAACGGGCCGGCATTCCGACAACAGTTTGAAATCATCCTGCTGGCAGCCGAACTAGAAGACCTGGCCGATCCTGAAAAAACAGAGCTTCTCCTCACCATCGCCGGTGCCAGAGCAGAAGAAATCCTTTTAAAATTCCAAGTTCTCCAAGGGGCAAAACAGGAGCGACTTCCAGGCAGTCCTGGACAAATTCGGCAAATACTGTGAGGAAAACACACTCCAACCAGCAAGAAAAGGTAAGAGAAGCGCCAGTACTTACCTCGAGGCCGAAATCCCGGAGCACAGAACAATTTTGGTCGGCGGCCATCTTTGTAAAGGAACTGCACATGCGCAGTTGCGCGACGCCGCGCATGCGCAATCACGAAAACGGTCATCGGTAAAGGAACCGTGATCTGCGCATGTGCAAAAGCCTCCTACGTGCTACGTCACACGCGCCATGACGTCAGAGGCCCCGGACCACGCCCATTTAAAGGGGAAACGTCCCAAATCAAAGAGAAAATCTTTTAAAGCTGCAAAACAACCTTCCTTCACCAGGAATGACAGCACAATACCTCAAATTGAACCAGGAAGTGAAATAAACCTCCGAAGAACCTTGCAAAAAGCAGTTACCTACCCCCAAACCGAGTCTGATTCTGACTTCCCGCAGACCAGTGACACTGAGGACCCGAGGGAACCTTTTCCAGTTGCTGTTATAACAAAGAACAGGCTGTCCCCGAATTAAAACCACCAGCTGCTGTTGGTGCACAGCATTGATCCAGACGACGAGTGGTGTGCCACCCTGACGGTCAACCGATCCCAGATATGATTCCACCTGGACACGGGTGCTTCCGCTAATCTCCTAGCGTGGTCAGCCTTTCAGACCCTTCGGGTTAAACCAACCATTCTTCAGTCGACCTGCCAACTAGTGGACTACAATGGCAACATCATTCCTGCTACCGGATCATGCCAACTCGAAGTGACGCACAACTCGCGAAAAGCCATCCTTCCCTTCGAGATCGTGGGCTCCTCGAAGGACTCTGTGCTAGGCGCACAGGCGTGCAAACACCTAAACCTCGTTCAACGAGTACACTCTCTCTCTCCAGAGGACACGTCTGCCTTCCAGGATGCGGACTTCAGGGCGCAACTCAATGCCATCATCAACTAGCACCGCAACGTTTCCGAAGGCATGGGCACGCTTCCATACACTTACAAAATCCTGCTCAAACAAGACGCCACGCCTGTGGTTCATGCACCTCGCAGAGTCCCAGCACCCCTCAAGGACCGCCTCAAGCAGCAGCTGCAGGACCTCCAGGACCAAGGAGTGCTCTCCAGAGTGATGGAACCAACCGACTGGGTCAGTTCCATGGTGTGCGTAAAGAAGCCCTCCGTCGAGCTCCGGATCTGCATTGACCCAAAGGATCTGAATCGCAACATAATGAGGGAGCATCACCCTATCCCCAAGCGCGAGGAGATCACATGCGAGATGGCTCGGGCCAACATCTTCACCAAACTTGACACCTCGAAAAGATTCTGGCAAATTCAACTAGACAGGTCCAGCAGAAAGCTGTGTACCTTTAATACCCCGTTTGGCAGATGCTGCTACAACAGGATGTCGTTTGGGATTATATCGGCATCAGAAGTATTCCACCGGATCATGGAGCAAATGATGGAGGGCATTGAGGGTGTGTGCGTCTATGTTGACGACATCATCATTTGGTCCACCACCCCGCAGGAGCATATCAGTCTCCTCCAGCGCGTTTTCAAACGAATACGGGACCACGGCCTTCGCTTCAACAGACCCAAATGTTCCTTCGGCCAGACGGAACTCACGTTCCTAGGGGACCACATCTCCCGGTTGGGTGTGTGGCCGGATGCGGACAAGGTGGCAGCCATCACGGCCATGCAGAAGCCAGCGGATAAGAAGGCGGTCCTCCGATTTTTGGGCATGGTCAACTTCCTGGGGAAGTTCATCCCCAACCTCACCTCCCATACCACAGCTCTCCGGAACCTGGTCAGGAAGACGACAGACTTCCAATGGCTTCCCGCCCACGAGCCCGAATGGGAGGAGCTTAAGACCAAGCTTACCACGGCCCCTGAATTGACATTTTTTGACCCCACGTAGGAAATTTCAACGGATGCCAGCCGATCCAGCATTGGGGCGGTGCTCCTGCAATGCGATGAGGCCTCATCATGGGCCCCCATTGCATATGCGTCACGCGCCATGACCCCCACGGAACAGCGCTACGCGCAGATCGAAAAGGAGTGTCTGGGCCTGTTGACTGGGGTCGACAAATTTCATGATTACGTGTACGGCCGCCCCCAATTCACTGTCGAGACCGACCATCGCCCGCTGGTCAACATTATACAAAAAGATCTGAATGATATGACCCCTCGCCTCCAGCGCATTCTGCTTAAACTCCGGCGGTACGATTTCCAGCTCCTATACACCCCGGGCAAGGACCTGATCATAGCCGATGCTCTGTCCAGGGCAGTCAACACCCCATGTGACCCAGAGGGGTTTGTCTGCCAGGTTGACGCTTACGTGGCCTTCACGGCTTCTAATATGACGGCCACGGATGAACGCCTTATCCACATTCGCCGCGAGACTGTGGCTGACCCCTACTACAGCGTGTCATGCGCCCCATGACGGACGGGTGGCTCAAGGGCCAATGCCCGCAGTTCTACAATATCAGAGACGATCTGGCAGTAGTCGATGGTGTCCTCCTGAAGCTGGACCGCATCGTGATCCCGCACAGCATGCGCCAGCTCGTTTTGGAACAGCTACACGAAGGCCATCTTGGCGTGGAGAAGAGCCGACGGAGGGCCTGAGAGGCTGCGTACTGGCCCGGCATCAATGAGGACATAGCCAACACAGTGCTCAACTGCCCCACTTGTCAGCGCTTCCAGCCGGCCCAACCACGTGAGACCCTACAGCCCCATGAGTTGGTCACGTCCCCTTGGTCTAAGGTAGGCGTTGACCTGTTCCATGCGCTCGGCAGGGACTATGTTCTGATTGTAGACTATTTTTTTAACTACCCGGAGGTCGTACGCCTGCACAACATCACATCATTGGTGGTCACCCGTGCCTGCAAGGAGACCTTTGCTCGTCACGGCATCCCACTCACTGTGATGTCGGACAATGGCCCCTGCTTCGCAGCCAGGAATAGTCCAACTTTGCCAGCAGGCACAATTTTGTGCATGTGACATCCAGTCCCCTGCACCCCAATCCAATGACAAAGCGGAAAAGGGCATCCACATTGTCAAATGGCTCCTCTGCAAGGCTACCGATGCAGGATCCGACTTCTACCTCGCCTTGCTGGCCTATCGTTCGGTCCCACTCTCCACTGGCCTGTCGCCAGCCCAGCTGCTCATGGGTTGCACCCTCAGGACCACGGTGCCGTCCATTCACGTCCCAGACCTCGATCACGTTCCGGTCCTTCAGCGGATGCAACAGTCTCGTGCACAACACAAGGCGGCGCATGACGCTCGGGTGACTGATCTCCCTGCTCTGACGCCGGTTGACAACGTCCACATCCATCTTCCGGAGGGTGGCTGGTCTGCAACTGCTGTGGTTCTTCAGCAGGTGTCTCCCTGCTCGTTCCTGGTTCGTCTGCCAGATGGTTCCATTCGCCGCCGCAATCGGCGTGCCCTTCGTCTCGTTCCACGCTCGCTACGTGATCCTCCACCGGTGCCACGCCCTCCTGTTGTCCCCAGTCTGGACTATGTGGAGATTCCGAATGCTCTGCATTCTCCTCACTGTGCCGTGGCCCAGCCCATTCCTCAGCCAGTGGCTCCTGACCCACCCTTGAGGCGGTCAACCAGAATTCGTCGCCTACCTCAGAGACTTGACTTATGAGTTTTACAATGTTGGACTCTTTGATCTGTTCTGTTATCCTGTTTCATCATTCCAGTAGTTTGTATATAATGTTCATTTCGTTGTTGGTGTGACACCCTATTTCTCTGCACCAGGCACCTTCCCGTGTAAATAGATTAGCCTCATGTACATAGTTATGTAAATAACACGCACACACATAGTCAGGTACATTCACTACACAATATTTATTGTCACGCAGGCACATATTCTTTATATAAAAGGGGGCTGTCATAATATACACCAGTATATCATGGTGCAGACACACACACACACTGATGGACATGCAGTGGGACCAATCAGCATACACAACACCGCAGCCAATCACCAGTGAGAGCACACGCACTATAAAGACAGGGGACAGGAGAGTTCCCGCTCTTTCTAGTATCAGCCAGCTCGGAGCACAGAGCTCACAGCCTGCAACACAGACATTCACCATGTGCTGAGTGCATCACCTGGTTAGGACTAGGCAAGGGTCAACAGTTAAAGCTGGTATTGCATTTACCCACAGTTCAAGTATGTTAATATAGTTAACCTTATAATAAAATAGAGTTGCACCACTTCCAGTGTTGGTGACCTGTTTGTGATCCAGAACACCCAACACATCAGTTGGTAGGTTGGGCAGCGCCTGTGGAGAGAGAAACAGTGTTAAAGTTTCAGGTTAGTCACTCTTCTTGTCTGAATGGCCTCCTTATTCGACAAGTCTGATACCTTTTTAATAACATTTCTACTGACTTCTCTTCTTCCTCCCAGACTTTAATTATTCAATGTTTGTCCCCTGGTATTCTGGAATGCATTTTGCCAATTCACAGTCTTGTGAAGCTTTATCACCAACTTGCTACCTACATAGAAAACTGTGATGCATGGAGGCGTTAGAGGGCATTTTGGTCCATTGAATCTGCTATTCTGTCTACATACATGACTGCTACCTCTTGACTCTCCCTCCACTTTGTTATTAAAATATCACAATTCTTTACTCCGTACATTGTTAAATATAAATGGCAGTATGGTTTTTGAGTGTTACTGCAAAATGAACATCTTATTCAAAGTGATTTCTTTGTTCATTTATGAAGTGATGAATTGAGTGACAATATGACATTACAATCTACATTATTCAACACTGACAAATTTCACTTGATAGTTGACATTTCCATGGTCCGAACATCAGTGTATCAGCAGTAACATTTTATTATTGGAATGAATACAGATTTACTGATAGAAGCGGCTGGACATCAATAAATCTAGAATTATGAGTGGCGGAATGACTATAATTTACTCTTGTGGTTCGAATGGCAATATCAATCATGAAGTAAAGTTTAAGTAATTCATGGATGCTTTCTGCATTCCAAGTTTAATTAGGCTTTGTCTCTTTCTCTATTTACTATTAATTGCAGTGTCATCATGCAAAGAGGATCATAGCGATTGTACTGCACAGTAAGTCGTTCAATCAGACTTGATCACTTAATATCCATTATAATATTTTGACACTAACCATGGTTGGTTTCAGGAACTAAATATGTGCTGAACCCTCAATGCGATGGGCAGAAAGGTGCTCTCATTGCCAGCTGGAAGTGTGCTCAGACCATACTGGTCGAGACAAAATAATGGGCTGGATTCTCCGCTGTCGAGATTCACCGTTACACTGGCAGTGCACCCACGCCCGGGGATTTCCTGACGGTGTGGGGCTGCCCACATGGGAAATCCCATTGGCCGGCTGGTGGGACGGAGAATCCCGCCATTGGCGGGGGGGGGGGGGGGGGGGGGGGGCGCCGCACCCGAAACCTAGGGTGGCGCGACAAAGAATCCCCCTCAACATCTATTAGGAGCAGGAACAGGTCCGTCAGCCCTTCGAGCCTTCTCCGTCATTCAGTAAAATCATAGTTCTGATTATGACCTTTGCTGCCCCACCCAGAACCCTTGACTCGCTTATGGAGCAAAAATCTGCCCAATCTTGCCTTGACTATAATCAATGAACCAGCTTCCACTGCTTCACTGATGAGGAAAATTCTTAAGATTAATGACCCTCTGTTGCTCCTCATCTTTGTCCCAGTTTGAAATTCTGCCCCCTAGTTTTGGGTTCCGCCACAAGGGGAGACATTCTACCCCGTTAAGCCCCCTCAGAATCTTATAAAAGGTTCATGAGCCACATCTGAAATGGGTTGTACAAAATTGTGTTGTTTATTTTCAGAGAAACAAGGTCCAGATGCGGTCTAATCTGAAAGGGATTGCTGCCATCATTAAAAATGGGAAGATTTTAAAAATTCTTACCTGAATGCGGAACCCGCAGGAGTGCTTCTCCCGGCTCCAATGCAGTCTCACAAACTGTTGCTGCCACTCAGTCACTCCGCCATTCACCAGCCCACCTCCGAATGACCTTTCCTCCCAATTGAGCTCCCCTTCCTGATTGACAGCTGCATCATCCCCCCATACTGATCAAGTTTGCCATGAACATTTTACTGTTATTTATCCACATCACCACATCGTTATGATTTCAGCTTTTAATGTAAATCAGGAAAGTTAGGAGAGAGAAGTTTTGTTCAAAAGTCTACGGTTCCTATTTTTAGGAGAGCTGACAAAGCTTCAGCCTCATTTCATTGATCATGCTGAGAAAATAACATTAATGCAATGACACTGCACAGAGAGAAAAATAATATACACAGTACGCTTGATAGATCTCCAAATTCAAATTTGCATTAATCTATTTGTGTGTGATCGAATTTCCATGGCTATTAATGCCAGACAAAAGAAAATGACTTTATAATATTGAGTATTAAATCATTACTGCTTTGTTCAATGGTCCAGGATTTGATTATTAATTGGTAATTACAGGAAAATGCAAAAGCTGAGATGATTATATAATATTTTTCTAGTTTGTTAAATTATTGCACAGGGTCTCAGTGATTTACAAGTTAGTGAATTGGCTACCATGTCAGGACAGAAGGGACACATTTCTAGCGCATCCTGTCCTATGTGGGAACTCCCAGAATGTGTCTTGGATAATTATGTAGGTAGGAAATTTTGACAGGGCGATTTTTGGAGCTTGAGGAGCAGCTGAAATCACTGTACCACATCCAAGAGTCTGATGCTGTAAAACTTTGTTGAGTAGCGTTGAACAATAGGTTGTTAGTGTGCACTGGGAGCATACAACAGGGTCTGGGATTGGTGTCTTTGCAGTCAGCACTGCAGTGGAATTGTCTAGAAACTGTTTCCTTGCAGTCAGTGATGCAGTGAAGCGGTCTGGGAATGATGTCCTTGCAGTCAGCATCTCAGTGAAGGAGTCACGATTTTTAAAAATTGTTTTATTTTGGAAGAAGGGATTAACTGAGAAACAACACAAAAAAGTGAAACTAAGGGTCATTATAATAAAGTAATATAAGTAAACAAAGTAGGGTGAAGGAAGTTAAGTTAGCGTAAGGGAGGAAAGTTATAGGATTCCTACATAAGCATATGTTTTTGTTAATACATGGAGTAAATAAGGGGCTTAAGGGTAGTCATAGCAGGAGAGCTCGCACCAGTGCTATGTGGCAAATCATGGAAACTTCAGGTATCCCTTCTGACCACGTGTAGAGGAAGTGTGTCCAACTTCAACTACTGGCTAACCACATTTTGGAGCTGAGGGTGGATTCACTGTGGAGCATTTGCGATACTGAGAAAGGCCTGGAAAACACGTTCAGTGAGGTGGTCACACTGCAGGTGAAGATCGAACAGGCAGAGAGGGCATGCGTGACCACCAGGCAGAGCAGAAGAAGGAAGGCAGTGCAGGCATCCCCTGTAACCATCCCTATTTCCAACAGATGTACCATTTTGGATACTGTTTGGGGAGTTAACTGTGCAAGGGAAAGCAGTGGCAGCCAACTTCATGGCACCGGGTGAGTCGGCAGCACAAGAAGGGAGGACAAAGAATTAGGTCAGCCAAAATTTGAGGTCGGCGCCGGGCATCAAACAGAACGCCATGCTGCAGTGCTTCCATAGCGGCGTGAATTCATTCCACGCTGTGCGCCGGTGCAAGCAGGTAAATTGTACCGTAACGGCCATTAGTATATCCAGCCTCCCGCAATGCTGTGCCTCCACCAGGCAGAAATGACAATAGTGTGATTACTTGTAGTATTTAAAATTGGGAAACAGATGCAGTGGCCAATGACGGGGAGAGGAGGTGTCACAGGTGATGTGGTCCTCCCTGTTCTGCCCCCTGCCCATCAGATGTGCCAGGGACAGGTGGGGGGGGGGATTCAGAGGTGCTGGCACCTCTCCTGCGGGAGTCACTGGCTCAGGTGCCATCACCTCCTTGTCCCTCGGGGTGCTCGATGACTCCCAGGCTACTTATTGGGACATGGGTTCGGCAGGAGCGAGCTCGAGGGGTTCTTCCATTACCTGGCCCTGCCAGTCCTGGAAGTCTGCTCGACCAGGATATCCATGCTCATAGCCATGGAGCACAGGATTGGATTGGATTTGTTTATTGTCACGTGTACCGAGGTACAGTGAAAAGTATTTTTCTGCAAGCAGCTCAACAGATCATTAAGTACATGAAAAGAAAAGGAAATAAAACAAGTGTGGGACTGTGCCACCTCACCCTGGGACTGTGGCACATCATTCAGTGATGCCCATAGTCATGACCTGTTGTGACTGGGCCAAGCTCTGTAGCGCCGCTGCAATGTCCATGTTGTTCTGGTACATGGCTGCCTGTGACATGGTTGCCCTGTCCAGTGTATTAGCCACCACCCACACAAAGTGCCGCAGGCCTTGGACATCTTGACCCATGGCTGATAGCTTTGCACCCAATGTCACCAAAGCAGATGCCACCCGTGCGGTGTTAGCGTGGGTGGTACGCATGGTTGGCACCACCTCCTGCCCCTGAAGGTGGCTGGATTCCTTCAACTGAACCTGCAGGCACTGGATGGTTGCAGACACATAGACATAGACATAGAATTTACAGTGCAGAAGGAGGGCATTCGGCCCATTGAGCCTGCATCGGCCATTGGAAAGAGCCCCCTACTTAAGCCCACACCTGTAACCTAGCAACCCTACCCAACCCCTTTGGGCACTAAGGGCAATTTAGCATGGCCAATCCAACCTGCACGTCTTTGGACTGTGGGTGGAAACCGGAGCACCCGGAGGAAACCCACGCAGACACAGGTAGAACGTGCAGACTCCGCACAGACAATGACCCAAGTCCGGAACCGAACCTGGGACCCTGGAGCTGTGAAGCGACAGTGCTACCCACTGTGGTAACGTGACAGCCCCCTCACGCAGTTCCTGGCTCTGCACCTGCATCCCTAACATTGATGGGAACGCCCGTTCCAGAAACCAGAGACCTGTCTGAACAGCAGCTAGTCCCAATGGTTGGGCCGTCCTCCGACCGACCGCCTCCTTTGGAGTTCATACCTCCACCTGCTGTACCACAGCACATGTGTGGTGCACACTAGGTAGTGCCCCAGGCCCCTCTTCACTAAAGTGACCAGCCGAGATGAGTGTCTCTGGGAGGGTGCCGGTGATAGCACTGAGGAGAAGTTGGTGTTGTCCCTGGACATGCGCTCTGGGGTGTCACATGGTTGCAGCAGGGGGGCACGGGTTACCAGCAGGTCCCGCCTTTTCACCAGGTGAGTCTCAGGGTAGCGGCATGGGGCGAGGGACTCCAGATGGACCTGCCTCGTCGCCAAATGATCCTGCAAGACAAAAGATAAGATGCATGGTTAGATCGCAGGTAGGCATGGTGCAGGGTGGGGCGGGGGTGGTGACACACACACGCACCATAGTGTCATCGCAATTCATTGTGGCTCACTTGCATCTCTGATGCCAATCTTCACCTCAGGGATTGCCCGCTCTCCAACCCCGAAGACCAGGTCCAATGCTCGGCTCTGTGACAATAAGGGGCTGAAGGTTCAGCGGTCCCCCTCCAGTCTTCTCTCTCTCCCTGCCATTTTGTCCACCTTCTCCTGGGGCAGCAGATAATGCACAGTGTGCGACACACAGATGCGGGCAACACAGGGGGCCTGTGGTCAGTGGTCTGTGAGTGCAGAGCACTCGACAATGCCGGGCGGTATGGTTGTTAGCATGTGGTGCAGGGTGGGGTGAGAGCGGCCTGCCAGCGGGTGGGGTTCATTCACTTTCTAGGTGGGGGGAAGGGCTACAAGTGTGTGGGATGGGTTTGGTCCCAGGGGCACAGTGGCGGTGACTCATCCTGGCTTTGCTGGGGGGGTTGCCCGACATCACCCAGCGCTAGTCTGTCTGCAGGGTGTCGTGGAGGGGGAGCGAGGGAGGGGTAAGGGGGGAGGGTGGTGGGTGTGGGGTGGGGGTCGAGGCCAGGATCATGGTGGTGATGGTGACTCAACCTGGCCACCCTGAGGAGGTTATGCAGCTTCTTCCTGCACTGCTGTCCGGTCCTGGCAGTGGGGCCCACGGCGCTCACGGCCTCTGCCGCCTGCACCCAGGCCCAGTTGACATCTGGGGGTGGCAGCTGCCTTCCCACCCTGGGAACAGGGTATCCAGCCTCTCCTCCATGGCATCCAGCAGTGTGTCCGGCTCTGTATCGGTGAATCTTGAGACCGCTCTGAGGGGTGACATCGTCTTGGCTGGAATGAGAGTGTGTGGGGAGTGAGGTGCTTATATCCAGCTCCAGCTTGTCAGGCCGTTGAGTGCCAATCCAGGCCCCAGCGAATCCGAGGCCGGCTTCAGTTGGAATCGCACTAGTCCCATGTGGCACTGGTGCTGACTCATTATCCTGTCCTGAATTGCTCCGGGACCGGCGCCGGTAACGGGACTGTAGAACACCTGATATTCTGTCCCGGTGCCGGCGCCTAGTCTTTCAAACGGGGAATCCAGCCCATGTGTCTCTGTTGCAGCAAGAATTCAGCAGAGTGAGAATGGAACAAGCATAGTGCTTGACTAAGATAGTGCTTTACTAAGATAGTGCTTTTCTAAGGTAAATGGACAACAAGTCGAGAAAAACTGGTCATGAAACCATCCGATGCCGGACAATAGCCAGACTGGCTACAAACTGGATTGTCCTAAACAAAACCAGGGGTGGGATTCTCTGGTGCGGCATGCCCCCGCCAGCAGCGGTATCCTCCATCCCGGCAGCCAGCCAAAGGGCTGCCCCATTGTGGCCACCCCCACGCCGTCGGGAAATCCGCGGGCGTGAGTGCGCTGCCGGCGAAGCAGAGGATCCCGTCGACAGAGAATCCAGCCCCAGATGACTGATCCCCTATGTATGAGGCATCTTAGAAATCTGGCTGAAGCCAAAAACATCAGACCATTTCAGGCTTTGATTTGTGACTGCAAATAGAAGGGAGTGACCTGAAGTGCCTTGTTTGAATGACAGTCATGGGAAGCGAAGGAGAGATAAGCTAAGCTAAATTGGGCTGCTGCAGGGCTGTGCCATTAATCAGAGAGATATGTGAATCTTCACTTTGATCCTGGTGAGATTGATAAATTTCTTCCTGTGTTGTAGCCACCTTTCTCCATCGCTGCTGGCTCATTTGACAAGACACCTACAGCACTTTGGATAGAAACACGATCCCCTTCCTGGTCCTCATTAGCTCCACAAGCACCTTTAATGGTTACTTTAAAGAATTAGGAGACTGGGGGTGTTGCCACGTTGCCTGTTGCTTCAACAGATAACTTTCCACTAACTACCTTCAAAAGTGCAACTTTCCTTTAAGCCTGCAGTCCACCCCAAGTTCCAACCTGCAACCCCCCCCCCCCACCCCCCCCACTTCTAAATTGTGTGAGGTCCCTTTAAGGAGCATGATTAGCGAGAGTGAGTCGTCTGATGTATTCAAAGAGGCATGACGATGAAACCATTTGGGTTTCCTGCCAACGTAATTGGGCAGGTGGAGTGGAAACACTGCCCACTGCCAGACTGATGTACATGGTATTACATCCAACAGTCCCATTCCTCCCCGCACACCCACATGTCTTTCATTTCAGGACAGGAATTCTGCCCTGTGATTTTCGGGCATTAGGTAGAAGTATTAAATGAGGGGGGATCTTATAGAAACATCTAAAATTATGAAGGGAATAGATAAGATTGAAGCAGGGAGGTTGTTTCCACTGGCGGATGAAAGAAGAACTAGGGGATATGGCCTCAAAATAAGGGGGAGCAGATTTAGGACTGAGCTGAGGAGGAACTTTTTCACGCAAACGGTTGTGATCCTGTGGAATTCCCTGGCCTGTGAAGCAGTTGAGGCTGCCTCGTTGAAAATTTTTAAGGCAAAGATAGATAGATTTTTGAACGGTAAAGGAATTAAGGGGCGGGCGGATAAGTGGAGCTGAGTCCACAAGAATGTTGTCATATCATAATTGGCCAGATTACCTCAGCTATCTCATTTTTTCAGTATCACTGCACCACTTTCATTTATTGTATATTCTCAATATTTCAAGAAGGCTGACTAATTCCATAAAAAAAGAGCCACTGCCGTACAAATACTCATTAAAACATTTTACCTACTCCGGTGTGCCAAGATATGGTGGTAATTTCCTAACATAACAAAACAAACATATTTGCCCTGACAAATGCGGCTGATTAAATATTTTGAAAAATTACATCCATTAACACTTTGTAATCAGACGATATTCCCTGCGTTCAAGTCTACTGAGGAAAAGTGATCACTAAACGGGCTTTAAAGGTTTAGTGCAAATGACATGCTAATTTCACACTGACCTTTCTCAGGTCGTGTAAGCAGTGAGTTAAGCTGATGCCGTTGAAGGGATGGCAATGGTAACTGGACAATGTAACGTTTTTCTTAATCTACCTTGAGTCTGTCCAAACAGTGTTCACTGCTCTGTTTCCAACCTGCAGCTATCTTTAAGATGGGTGTCGAAGGTTTTCATTTTTAAGTCTCATGTATTGATGCATATCAGCGTCCATTCACTTAAATGGGACCCAGAGCGGCCAACCGAATGGAGAATTCACAGCGACACTCCAGTCAGGAGAAGTTGCCAGACATCCAACGGAGACACAGATTAATTCACAGTTTACTTCTGTGGGGCCAGAAAGAGCAAGAGTAATCTCAACTCCACGGAAATAATTTGGCCAATTGCTACTCATGCTGCTCCCTCTTTCCACTTCTGTATATTTGAAACCCTCCCACACTCCCCGCCCTCTGAAAACTTTGTTTTTGCTGCGCGTCATGCAGTTTCTACGATTGCCCGATATAGGACCACCTATCCTGGTGAGCTGCCTCTGGACACCCGTTTGGGGCAGGCAGCTCTCCAGCATATTTCAATGCGGCTTGGCTGTTGAAATGGACTGGGCTTCTTTCCACATCTCCACTTACACTTCCGTCAGCCAACTGCCCAGGAGGACGCAGTAATGAGCAACTTGAAGCAAAACATAAATACGACTGTGGAGTTTGCACGCATTTCTTCTTGTCGCTTTCTTTGGCTAGAGAGAAAAAGAAGGGAGGGGATAATTAGACAAGTCAGGCTATTCCTTTTGTTAGAATTCCTAATGATAGCAGCAGCCTATGATTTTCACAGCACACTGTCTGCTGCTATAAATGTTCGAATATCTGGACTAGGCCTGCCTCCAAAAGCAATTTCTCCGATGAGGAAATAATGGCAAGAATTGCCAGTATAGAACAGATAGGAAAGAAATTGCAATTCTAGGAAGACCTCTTGTCTGAAGCTTGCATGAAATGTGAAGAAATGACTTGCCTGCCAATTTGGGAGAAAGTGGGTTCATTGGGACTGCTAGACATTCATCTACACCATTGGGATCCCCAGTCGATTACTGTTTTGAATCACATTTGTCATATGAATGAAACATAAATCAATTCTAAAGAGTATTTATAAATGAATTACATGTTATCCATGATTGAATGGTGGTGCAGACTTGATGGGCCAAATAGCCTAATTCTTTAAAAAAAAATTTTAGAGTACCCAATTATTGTTTTTCCAATTAAGGGCCAATCCACCTAACCAACACAGCTTTGGGTTGTGGGGTGAAACCCATGCAGACACGGGGAGAATGTGCAAACTCCACACGGACCGTGACCCAGGGACGGGATTCAAACCAAATAGCCTAATTCTGCTCTGAATGTCTTCTGCCTTATATTTTAATCAAAGTGGTCACCATATTTTATTGTGGAATAAACGCAACATTGTCAAGGAACGTGACAGCATATTATTTTACTGATCAATGCACAAAACACATTCATGTCAATTTAAAGTGGGCTGAGATTTTCCAACCCCACCCTGGCCATAGGGGAATTGGGTGGCCAAGCCTAAAGTCCACGGAACTTCAACAGGATCGGAAGATCGCGGATGTAGTTTCTAAATAAAAACTAGGAATAAAAACTTGATAGAGTTTTTCGAAGAGGTCACAAAGATGATTGATGCAGGTAGGGCAGTGGATGTTGTCTATATGGACTTCAGTAAGGCCTTTGACAAGGTCCCTCATGGTAGACTGGTACAAAGGTGAAGTTACACGGGATCAAGGGTGAGCTGGCAAGGTGGATACAGAACTGGCTAGGTAATAGAAGGCAGAGAGTAACAATGGAAGGGTGCTTTTCTAATTGGAGGGCTGTGATTGGTGGTGTTCCGCAGGGATCACTGCTGGGACCTTTGCTGTTCGTAGTATATATAAATGATTTGGAGGAAAATGTAACTGGGCTGCTTAGTAAGTTTGCAGATGACACAAAGGTTGGTGGAATTGCGGATAGCGATGAGGACTGTCAGAGGATACAGCAGGATTTAGATCGTTTGGAGACTTGGGCGGAGAGATGGCAGATGGAGAAATGTGAGGTAATGCATTTTGGAAGGTAAAATGCAGATAGGGAATATACAGTGAATGGTAGAACCCTCAAGAGTATTGAAAGTCAGAGAGATCTAGGTGTACAGGTCCACAGGCCACTGAAAGGGGCAACACAGGTGGAGAAGGTGGTCAAGAAGGCATACGGCATGCTTGCCTTCATTGGCCGGGGCATTGAGTATAAGAATTGGCAAGTCATGTTGCAGCTGTATAGAACCTTAGTTAGGCCACACTTGGAGTATAGTGTTCAATTCTGGTCGCCACACTACCAGAAGGATGTGGAGGCTTTAGAGAGGGTGCAGAAGAGATTTACCAGGATGTTGCCTGGTATGGAGGGCATTAGCTATGAGGAGCGGTTGAATAAACTCGGTTTGTTCTCACTGGAACGACGGAGGTTGAGGGGCGACCTGATAGAGGTCTACAAAATTATGAGGGGCATAGACAGAGTGGATAGAACAAAGAACAAAGAACAAATAAATGTACAGCACAGGAACAGGCCCTTCGGCCCTCCAAGCCCGTGCCGACCATGCTGCCCGACTAAACTACAATCTTCTACACTTCCTGGGTCCGTATCCTTCTATTCCCATCCTATTCATATATTTGTCAAGATGCCCCTTAAATGTCCCTATCGTCCCTGCTTCCACTACCTCCTCCGGTAGCGAGTTCCAGGCACCCACTACCCTCTGCGTAAAAAACATGCCTCGTACATCTACTCTAAACCTTGCCCCTCTCACCTTAAACCTATGCCCCCTATTAATTGACCCCTCTACCCTGGGGAAAAGCCTCTGACTATCCACTCTGTCTATGCCCCTCATAATTTTGTATACCTCTATCAGGTTTCCCCTCAACCTCCTTCGTTCCAGTGAGAACAAACCGAGTTTATTCAATCGCTCCTCATAGCTAATGCCCTCTATACCAGGCAACATTCTGGTAAATCTCTTCTGCACCCTCTCTAAAGCCTCCACATCCTTCTGGTAGTGTGGCGACCAGAATTGAACACTATACTCCAAGTGTGGCCTAACTAAGGTTCTATACAGCTGCAACATGACTTGCCAATTCTTATACTCAATGCCCCGGCCAATGAAGACAAGCATGCCGTATGCCTTCTTGACTACCTTCTCCACCTGTGTTGCCCCTTTCAATGACCTGTGGACCTGTACTCCTAGATCTCTTTGACTTTCAATACTCTTGAGGGTTCTACCATTCACTGTATATTCCCTACCTGCATTAGACCTTCCAAAATGCAAATGGATAGTCGGAGGCTTTTCCCCAGGGTAGAGGGGTCAATTACTAGGGGGCATAGGTTTAAGGTGCGAGGGGCAAGGTTTAGAGTAGATGTTCGAGGCAAGTATTTTACACAGAGCGTAGTGGGTGCCTGGAACTCGCTGCCGGAGGAGGTGGTGGAAGTAGGGACGATAGTGACATTTAAGGGACATCTTGACAAATACATGAATAGGATGGGAATAGAGGGATACGGACCCAGGAAGTGTAGAAGATTGTAGTTTAGTCGGGTAGCATGTTTGGCACGGGCTTGGAGGGCCGAAGGGCCTGTTCCTGTGCTGTACTTTTCTTTGTTCTTTGTTCTTTGATCACAGATTCACCTGAGGTGACCTGTTACCATGATCAATAATTACATGACTTGGGCCTTTTTATTATATCGAGGGTTAGTGGTTAATGGTTCAGGACAGTGTTGCTATTACAGAAGAGTTTACTTGACTTCACATCAACCTGCTCAGCTGGCAAAGACAACATGTACTAATCATATTTATTTTATTCATTCACCGGTCTGGGGTGTTTCTAGCAATTCTGCATTTATTGCCCATTTCTAGCTGCCCTTGAGAGGACGACAGTGAACTTTCTTCTTGTTGCAGACCAGAAGGTGCCAAGTTTTATTGTCCGTGCTGAGTAACTTGTGTCTTGATATTTGCCAGGCCACATGCTCGGTGCAAGGTGGGATGTCAGATTACAATGAATTCTAACTTGATACCAGTTGGTCACAGCAAACCTTTCATTGGTACACAATAGAAATTAACATGTCGTGGTGTCTACACAATAATGCACAGTTTCAAACGGACCGACCCCCCCCCCCCCCCGCCCACAGGTTTCCTGTCTGAAACCCAGTCTGATTGGCAGGCTGTCGGATGGGAAAATCCACGGCCGAATGACATAGTGGAAAAGCAGGTAAGGAAGCAGGAAGAGCGCGCATCAGGTGGTGGGAGAGTCAAGGTACCCAGTGGTGGAGTTATGATATGATCGTGGGAAGGGTGGTGGCCAGGGGGGGCAAGATAGGTCCGATGTTAATTGGGGGCGGGTGCTGGGGGTGGTGAGAGGAGGCGTGAGCTCTGGGGTGAGGAGGCAGTGGTGGGTGTTTGTTCGTTTGTCGTGTTTAGAAGTAACATTCCTGCTCCTGCAGGCTCACAAGCTGTGCTGTCAAAGCAATTAACGTGTAGATCTAACCCTTCCCACCTCCTTCTACATGCCAAAGGAGGCTAGGGAAGCTTGACCGGCAATAGTTAAAAATAAAGCACTTGTTGATTCATTTACAGGTTATGGGAACACGAGGAATAGAATCCTAGAATCAATACAGTGCAGAAATAGGCCATTCTGTCCATCAGGTCTGTGCCGACCCTCCAAAAGAGCAGCCGACCTAGGCCCACGCCCCCACCCTAATTCCGCCGCTCAATAACTTCCTAACCTTTTGGACAATAAGGAGCAATTTAGCATGGCCAATCCACCTAACCTGCACATCTTTGGAAGGCAAATATTTCTTCCCCAATCCTAGACACCTTTGCAAAGATGGGCGTGAACCTACTTTAAAGCTGTTACTGACCGGTTTGGCCTTTGAGAATGGATTGGTTGCCTGTGCCCTCCCCACTTTCATTAAAATTGGAAGTCGGCAGGTTTGAGGTGGGTTTGAAATTTTTACAAATTTGACTTCCCACCTGTTTCTTGGGGTTAAAACAATTCCTCTTCAGCTTGGTTGAGACTGCATTAGGGTGCCTGTCATTAGTTGAACATGTCTAAATTGTAGAGCAGAGGACACCTTAGCAAGATTCCTCCTCTTGATCACATATCTGTGATCAATGCTGGAAAATACATGTGAAAAACAAGGATTGAATTGGTACTTGTCACGATTGGCGATTAATTTGGTTGACTGAGGACCTCTATGATGAGGTGTTGTAGGACGGTTACTTGACCCAGGACTGCATTGACAAGGTGCTGTAATGCAACTGTGAACTAAATGAGACTGCTTAAACGAATTTTATATCAGACGCCCAGAAGTAGCAGGGGGTGCAGATTTGCAACCTGCAGTTAAGACTGAATTTGAACCAAGATCCCGTAATGACGTCATAGGGCGGGATTCACCACTTGCCTGATCGCCAAAATTATATTCGCCGATCGGGCAGAGAATCCCTTTTGATGCCGAAAACGGGGATGGTGCCTGTTTTTGAATGTTCTCCCCCTCCAAAATGGCATCATCGGTGAGTACACCGCACGCCATTGGGCCGGCCTCAGGACTTCCCCTGAAGGACATCCCCCCAATGCTCCGCCCCAATGGGCCGCCAACCTGATGGCGTGGATCACTTGTGCTCTGAGATTTTGTCAACCTTGTGTGGCGGCTACGGGCTGCGGGCAGTGCCACACTCTCGGGTGGGGGGGGGGGCGGTTCCGCTGGCCGGGGGGGCCTTCGGTGGAGGCGGGGGGACTGGTGGGAGTGGTGAGGGGGTTACCAGGGGGCACTATCTGGCAGGCCGGTTCCGCGCGTGGCCGGCGCCATGTTGTATGGCGCGACACTGCAGGTCGTGCTGTGGCTGCTAGCCCCGCACCGGGCGGAGCATCAGTGCAGGGGCGCCGCTGACTTTTTCATCGTAAAGCTAGACACTCCCTCCGGACATAGCCTCAAAATCGGAGAAACCAGCCCATCGTGTTTTATTTTGCAACCTGCACTGCCCCATACCCCTCCATTGAAATTAATTTCAACACATTTAAAAATGTGCTGCAAAAAACAAACACAAGATGGTTGTAAATCACAAACCATTACGGTAGAGGATTTGTATAAATTACATTTGAATCAGCACTATTCATTATGCATCTGGTAACAGCACATAGCTGCTTTTAGAGAATTTGGGCGAGATTCTCCGTTATCGGCGGAAAGTCCACCGATCGGCGCAAAAAACGGCGCAAATCCGACTTGCGTCACGTCGGAAAAATGGGTCGATAGTCTCCGGCCCGAAATGGGCTAGCAGCGACGTAACGGGATCCGCGCTTGCGCAGTGGTTCACGCCGTGCAGCGTCATATGCGCTGCACGGCGTGACGGCTCATAAGGCCGCGCTGCTCCCCCCCACCCGACCGGAACACCCGACCGCAACACCCGACTGGATGGCTGGCCGTCGCTCAGCCCCGAGGTTCGAGTCACGCGATGTGGAGGCGCTCCTGGACGCGGTGGAGCAGAGGAGGGACGCCCTGTATCCCGGGCACGGCCGCAGAGTTGCCCCACGCCACAGCCGGCGTCTGTGGAGGGAAGTGGCAGAGGCCGTCACTGCTGTGGCCCTGACACCACGGACAGGCACCCAGTGCCACAAGAAGGTGAACAACCTCGTCAGAGCAGGCAGGGTGAGCCTCCCCCATATCCCCCCCTCCCCCATATCCCCCCTCCCCCATATCCCCCCTCCCCCATATCCCCCATATCCCCCCTCCCCCATATCCCCCATATCCCCCCTCCCCCATAATTCCCCCTCCCCATATCCCCCATATCCCCCCCTCCCCCATATCCCCCCTCCCCCATATCCCCCATATCCCCCCTCCCCCATATCCCCCCTCCCCATATCCCCCCCTCCCCCATATCCCCCATATCCCCCCTCCCCATATCCCCCCTCCCCCATATCCCCACCTCCCCCATATCCCCCATATCCCCCCTCCCCATGTCCCCCATATCCCCATATCCCCCCTTCCTCCATATCCCCCATATCCCCCCTCCCCCATATCCCCCCTCCCCCATATCCCCCATATCCACCCTCCCCATATCCCCCCTCCCCCATATCCCCCCTCCCCCATATCCCCCCTCCCCCATATCCCCCCTCCCCCATATCCCCCCCATATCCCCACCTCCCCATATCCCCCATATCCCCCCTCCCCCATATCCCCCATATCCCCCCCTTCCCCCATATCCCCCATATCCCCCCTCCCCATATCCCCCCTCCCCCATATCCCCCATATCCCCCCTCCCCATATCCCCCCTCCCCCATATCCCCCCTCCCCCATATCCCCCATTCCCCCATATCCCCCCTCCCCCATATCCCCCTCCCCATATCCCCCCTCCCCCATATCCCCCCTCCCCCATATCCCCCCTCCCCCATATCCCCCATATCCCCCCCTCCCCCATATCCCCCTCCCCCATATCCCCCCTCCCCCATATCCCCCGCTCCCCCATATCCCCCATATCCCCCTCCCCCATATCCCCCCTCCCCCATATCCCCCCTCCCCCATATCCCCCCTCCCCATATCCCCCATATCTCCCCTCCCCCATATCCCCCCTCCCCATATCCCCCTCCCCCATATCCCCCTCCCCCATATACCCCCTCCCCATATCCCCAATATCCCCCCTCCCCCATATCCCCCCTCCCCCATATCCCCCATATCCCCCCTCCCCCATATCCCCCATATCCCCAAGTGAATCCAGCCCTAACCTTAACCTCTGCAATGCACGCGCAACCGATGGCGTGCATTCATATACCTGCCTAACAGTGTTGCCTTTTACCCCTGCCACCACCCCCCCCCCCCCCCACCCACAGGAGAAGCGCGCACACAACAATAGGGAGCATGTGAGGACTGGAGGAGGGCCCGCTGACCGTACACGAGGAAAGGGCCCTGGAACTGGCTGGCGGACCTGAGGACCGGGAGGTTGCTGATGCAGCGGTCGGGGGCGTACTAGCGAGTGAGCCACCGACAGCCCGTCCCCATATCCCCCCTCCCCTATATCCCCCTCCCCTTATCACCTGATCACTGCCTGATGTCTAACCATGCATGCTTCATTGTGTATCGCAGGGCCAAACGTCCAGGCACCCATCCCCGCAGATGCAGACCGCCCGCAGGATGCCCCTCGGAGACCACAGGAGACGGAGAGACCCGCACCCTCCAGCATGCGACGCCCGCAGGATGCCCCTCGGAGACCACAGGAGACGGAGAGACCCGGACCCTCCAGCATGCGACGCCCGCAGGATGCCCCTCGGAGACCACGGGAGACGGAGAGACCCGCACCCTCCAGCATGCGACGCCCGCAGGATGCCCCTCGCACACCACGGGAGATGGAGAGACCTGGAGCAACAGGGAGACGACACCCCCGTCACGTGCGGGAGCGACCACCCAGCGATGAGGGGGGCAGCCACAGGCCCCCGTCACATCCGAGCCAGGACACCACTACCCAGGACACCACTACCCAGGACACCACTACCCAGGACACCACTACCCAGGACACCCCTACCCGGGACAGCACTACCCAGGACACCCCTACCTGGGACAGCACTACCCGGGACAGCACTACCCAGGAAGACGAAATACCGGACAGTGACTCAGAGTGGATGGGTGGAGACGAACCCCCACCCCAAAGTGCCATGGACTCAGAGTGGGACGAAGAGCACGACACAACGCCACTGCTGTCACCAACACCCTCCACCATCGCAGAAACACTCACCACGGTTGGGCACTTTAGTGATGAGGCATCTGGTACACTCACTGGTGCGCACAACACAGCCGTCCCGGGACAGCAGGTGGAGGTAGGAGCAGCAGAGGGACCGGGCGGTCGGAGGGCAGCCCAGGCCAAGCGAACATCTGCCGCCCAGATGGATCCCGGGTTCCTGCAGTTACCACACCCACACATAGATCCGATACAACCACCGAAACCGGAGACGAGCGAAGAGGGTGACGGGCGGCTTGCGGCGGCTGCGGTCGCAGGTGGAGGAGTCCACCCGCGTCCAGGAGCTGGGAGTGGTGCCGGTCATGCGTGCCACCCAGGCTGACACCGCACGGGTGACGTCCGCGGTGGAGGCAATGGGTGCGACGGTGTCAGACATGGGGAACGATTTGCGAGGCCTGGGGCCTTCCGTGCAGGCGGCGTCTGTGGCCCAGGAAATGGCTGCCCTCTCACAGGAGGCCATGAGCCAGTGCCAGCGCCAGATGGCAGAGGCGCTCAACGCCATAGCCCAGTCTCTGCAGGCCATGGCCCAGTCTCAGCAGGCCATGGCCCAGTCTCAGCAGGCCATGGCCCAGTCTCTGCAGGCCATCGCTGAGAGCATCGGCGCCAGTGGCCATGTGCGAGCCGGCGTCGCACTGTCACAGACAGGGTTTGCCAACCCCCTGGGCTCCATGGCTGCAAACCTGCAGACCCCTGTCGATACCAGCACGGGCCTCCAGGACTGGCAGCGCCAGATGTCGGGGGGGCGTCGGATGGCCAGTCCGTTCGCATCCCCCACCCATGTAGAGGCCTGGGGGCCATCGGGCACCCCGAGCGAGGAGGAGGTGGTGTGGTCCGTCCCGGCTCCCTCTGTAGGGGAGGTCCCGGTACACCGCGACACCTCGGACTCCCCCCCCTTCTGTCCCAGGTGCATCGGGTGGGCAACGGGCAGGACAGGCTGGCAGCTCGCCATCCCAGTCGCCCGGGCCGCAGCCTGGCCCATCTAGGCCAGGACGCCCCAGGAAACGGCCGCCAAAGGGATCCAGTGTCAGAGGGCAGGAATCACAGGAGTCCACCTCCAGTTCTGCTGTACCGTCTGGGGAACCACGTAGACGTAGTCAAAGGGCCCGTAAGGCCAAACAATTAGACACTGAGTAAGTTGGCACGGGTGCAGGGCACAGATGAGTTTTAGGGGCTAGGGCACGTGCATGAACTCCTTTGGTTATTAAAGTCAATGTTACACCTACCGAAGCTGCCTTTGTGCTCTGTCCAAAGTGTGCGGGGGTGTCATGTACGTTGAGCGCAAGTGTGTGTGTGAGGGCTGGTCTTACCTCAGCCCCAGGTGAGTCTGCCCCCTTCCCCCTGGGCCGCCATCAACATCCCCCGGGCAGAGGACGGGACCGTGCGCTGCAGTGTCACAGCCGCATGCAGGGATGGTCCGGGTGGATGGTGGTACTGTGGCCATGGGTCAGACATAGTCCAACGATGTAGAGCCAGGAGCTCATCGCAGGGTGGGTTGTCATCATCCTCCATGGCCTGCGATAGACACGCGTCCACCCGCAACTGTGTGAGCCCGGCCGTTGTGCCGCAGGTGGATCGGCAATGGGGGGGGGGGGGGTGTGCATGCGGGTGGGGTGGGTGGGGTTGGGGAGGGGGGTGAGGGTGCTGGGTGGGTGGATGGGTGGGGGGTGTGGGTGTTCGGCTGTTGCCATGGTGTACGGTCTGTGGCCATACTACCCGATTCCCACGCCCATCTAGTCAGTGAAGCGGGCGTCTATCAGTCTGTCCCGTGCCCGCTGGGCCAGCCGGTAACGGTGGACAGCCACCCGCCTGTGTCTACCCCTTCTGCCCTGACCATTGCCCCCATCCCCCTCATCTGGGGAGGACTGGGCCTCTTCCTGCTGCTCCTCCACTCCGCCCTCCTCTGCCTGCGGCACATCGCCCCTCTGCTGGGCTATGTTGTGCAGGACGCAGCACACCACAATGATGCGGCCGACCCTATCTGACCGATACTGGAGGGCGCCCCCAGAGAGGTCCAGGCACCTGAAACGCATCTTCAGCACGCCAAAGCACCTCTCGATCACTCCCCTTGTCGCTACATGGGCATCATTGTAGCGGTTCTCCGCCTCATTGCGTGGCCTCTGTATAGGCGTCATCAGCCACGATCGCAATGGGTAGCCCCTGTCGCCCAGCAACCAGCACCTCAGCCGGGAATGGCGTCCCTCGTACATGCCGGGGATGGATGACCGCAACAACACGAATGAGTCGTGTACACTGCCTGGGTGACGGGCGCAGACGTGCAGGATCATCATGCGGTGGTCGCAGACCACCTGTACCTTCATCGAATAGGTCCCCTTCCTATTAGTGAACACGGCCCTGTTATCTGCAGGTGGCCGCACGGCGACGTGCATCCCATCGATCGCGCCCTGGACCATGGGGAACCCGGCCACGGCAGAGAAGCCCACGGCCCGGGCATCTTGGCTGGCCCGGTCCACGGGGAAGCGGATGTAGCGGTGCGCCATGGCATATAGGGCATCTGTCACTGCCCGGATGCACCGGTGCACCGAAGTCTGCGATATGCCGGACAGGTCCCCACTCGGTGCCTGGAATGACCCCGTTGCATAAAAGTTCAGGGCCACCGTAACCTTGACGGACACGGGGAGAGGGTGTCCCCCGCCAGTGCCACGCGGTGACAGGTGTGCCAGCAGGTGGCAGATGTGTGCCACGGTTTCCCGGCTCATCCGGAGTCTCCTCCTGCATTCCCGGTCCGTGAGGTCCTGGTATGACTGCCGGGGCCGGTACACACGGGGCGCCCTCGGGTGCCGCCGTTGCCGTGGGGCCGCGATGTCCTCCTCCCCCTCCTCGTCCTGTCGGTCAGGTGTCCCTCCAGCCTGGGCGGCTGCCGCCTGCCCCTCTGCGGCAGCCTGCGCCGCCTCTCTGGC
Organism: Scyliorhinus torazame; assembly: GCF_047496885.1. Classification (NCBI taxonomy): domain Eukaryota; kingdom Metazoa; phylum Chordata; class Chondrichthyes; order Carcharhiniformes; family Scyliorhinidae; genus Scyliorhinus; species Scyliorhinus torazame. Next base: position 288,215,684 of record NC_092711.1, on the reverse strand, counting down.
ACGCTCCTCCTCCTCCTCCTCCTCCTCCTCCTCATCCAGGGCAACATAGACATGAGTGGCTGCCACCACGGCGGCCAACATCGCTGGATTATCTGAAAACATGACGGCCTGGTGGGGGGGAGGGGAACGACGACATGTCATCATTGCCCATATCCCCTCCTCCCAACCTCCACCCCAGCACGGACCCCCCCCCCCCCCAACCCCCAACCTCCACCCCAGCACGGACCCCCTCCCCAACCTCCACCCCAGCACGGACCCCCCCCCAACCTCCACCCCGGCACGGACCCCCCCCCAACCTCCACCCCAGCACGGACCCCCCCCAACCTCCACCCCAGCACGGACCCCCCCCAACCTCCACCCCGGCACGGACCCCCCCCAACCTCCACCCCAGCACGGACCCCCCCCCAACCCCCAACCTCCACCCCAGCACGGACCCCCCCCCCAACCTCCACCCCAGCACGGACCCCCCCCAACCTCCACCCCGGCACGGACCCCCCCCAACCTCCACCCCAGCACAGACCCCCCCAACCCCCAACCTCCACCCCAGCACGGACCCCCCCCCAACCTCCACCCCAGCACGGACCCCCCCCAACCCCCAACCTCCACCCCGGCACGGACCCCCCCCCCCCCAACCTCCACCCCGGCACGGACCCCCTCCCGGCACTCCCCCGGAGCCCAGCCTACTCTAACCACCCCCCCCCCCCCCGCCGCACACACACACACACAACCCGAGACACACCTCTCCTCACGCAATCAGACTGCGGCCACGCCATTTCCTGCCCAGAGCCAACCCACCAGGCCGTCACTCACCTCCACTCTGGTCGGCGTGAAAAGGAGGTTTGATTCACGTCGACGTGAACGGTCATCACGTCGACGGGACTTCGGCCCATTCGGAAGGGAGAATATCGGCAGGCCGAAAATCGGCTGCCTTGCGCAGACCCGTGACATTCTCCACGGCAGCGGCGCCATTAACGCCCCGCCGACTTTTCTCCCTTCGGAGACTTCGGCGGGGGCGGGGGCGGGATTCACGGCGGCCAACGGCCATTCTCCAACCCTCTGGGGGGTCGGAGAATGACGCCCCCTATTTTAAAATGTTCAACTCCAAAGAAATAGGAGAATTGGATAATTAACCAGCATGAGCAACGCAGTAAGGTATTCTGCTCAAGTCCCTGGATCAATAAGTCGTTACAGCTGTGGGGCATTATGTTCTGCCTACTTTGAAAATGGAAAATTAAATTTCATATCTTGTAATCCTATGGAGGATCGGCAGTAAGTAAATTGTACGTTTGTTTCCCCATGTTAACTGGAACATTTGCCAAAGCTCCAATGAATACTGGAAAATGTATTCTTTGTGAGCATGCCTCTCAGCTCTCAGAAAATCAGGTGATGGTGAAAGTGGATTTTGAAGAAGGTGAAGCTCTCCTCATTAATGAGAAGTCGAGTGTAAAAATTGGAAAATCTTGATAAAAATTCATGAAACAGAGCGAGGAGTTCGAATTATGCTCCAGGGTGTCCTCCTCTATCTAAATCAGCATGGTTACATCAGAATAAATTAGTCTTGTATCATCTTTTGAGCACTGATTATGGTTTATGTCTCATTAGTAAACCAAATGCAGCATACATTATCACACCTGATTCTCTGTAATACACTTGATGTGCTATTAGTCTTGGTTAACTATTGGCTATTGAACAATCAATCATTGGTTCAAATATTTTCTCTATTATTTTGGCACTTCTTGTTTGATTTGCAACACTGTTATAAAGTGACTATTGGATTCCCTGAGAAACCAAAAATCCACTTACACTGAGTCCTTGCATCTCATCTTGCATTTGATCTTGCTTGTCTCTGTACTTAATCTGTTCTCCGTGAGATGATTCATAACAAGGTACTGCAATTAACAACACCAACTTGCCTTCAATGTAGTAAAGCTTCGTAGGAGCACTATCAAATAAAAGGCGATATTAGGAGAGCTGACTAAAAGCCTGGTCAAAGTGATAAGCATTAAGGAGCATCTTAAAGGAGAAGAGCATATTCCCCACTCTATTGAAGTTGCCATAGTCCCAGATGTCCATAGGCTGCTTTCCCCTTTAAGGGGGAGAGCTGACTGGTGATGATTTAAACTGAGGGTCACCACACCTTAAGAAAGGGGCAAGGTTGAGAAAGCGGTCCTTCATGAACAACCTCTACTCTATCATTACAATGAAGCCTGGGGATCAACCCTGGTTCAATGAAGAGTGCAAGAGAGCATGCCAGGAGCAACACCAGGTATAGCGAAAAATGAGGTGTCAACCTGGTGAAGCTACAAGACACCTACATGTATGCCAAACAGCAAGTAATAGTCAGAGCTAAGTGCTTCCACAACAAATGCATCAGGTCTAAACTCTGCAGTCCTGCCACATCCAACTGTGAATGGTGGTGGACAATTAAACAATTCACTGGAGGAAGAGGCTTCATCAATGATGGAGGAGCCCAGCTCATTTGTGCAAAAGACATTCGCAACAATCTTCAGCCAGAAGTGTTGAGTGGATGATCCAGCTCGGCCTCCTCCGAAGGTCCCCAGCATCACAGATATCAGTCTTCAGCCAATACGATTCACTCCACGTGAAAGTACTGGATACTGCAAAGGCTATGGGCCCTGATAATATTCCTGCAATAGTACTGAATACTTGTGCTCCAGAACTTGCCACACCCCGAGCCAAGCTGTTCCAGTACAGCTACAACACCGACATCTACCCAGCAATGTGGAAAATTTCCCAGGTATGCCGTGTACACAAAAATCAGGCCAAAAACCCAACTAATTACAACCCTATCAGTCAAAGAAGAAAGATCAAAACAGCACAGCAACAGGTCCTTTAGCCCTCCAAGCCTGTACCCTTCATGATATCACCCTTGGCCAAAACCCTCAGCACTTCCTAGTGCCGTATCTCTCTTTACCCATCCTATCCATTGTTGAGATGCCTTTTGTACACCGTTAATGTATCTGCTTCCGCAACCTCCCCTGGCAACGTGTTCCAGGCACTCACCACCCTCTATGTAAAAATCCTGCCTCGCACATCTCCTCTAAGCTTTGCCCCACGGACCTTAAACCTATGTCCCCTGGTGACTGACCCTTCCACCCTGGAGAGTGCCTGCCCATCCACTCTATTCATTCCCCTCTTAAACTTGTAGACCTCTATCAGGTGACCCCCTCAACCTCTGTCGTTCTAATGAAAATGGCCTGAGTCTATTCAGCCTTTCTGCATAGCTAAGACCCTCCAGACCAGGCAACCTCCTCAGCCTCTCTGCATAGCTAACACCCTCTCTCCAAAGCCTCCACATCCTTCTGGTAGTATGCCAATCCGAATTGTGCACAATATCCAAGTTCGGCCTGACCAACGTTCTATACAACTGTAGCATGACTTGCCCGTTTTTATACTCTATGCCCCATCCAATGAAGGCAAGCATTCTGTATGCTTTCTTGACTACCTTATCCACTTGCGTTGCCACCTTCAAAGATCTGTGGACCTGCACAACCAGATCTTTCTGACTTTCTATATTCCTTAGAGTTTTGCCATTTACTGTATATATTCCCCTCAATGTTAGACCTACTCTCCATCATCAGCAAAGTGGTGGAAGAGTCATCAACAGTGCTATCAAGTGTCACTTACTCAGCAATAACCTGCTCATGGACACTCAGTTTGGGTTCCGGTATGGTCACTCAGCTCCTGACCTCACTACAGCCTTGGTCCAAATATGGACAACAGAGTTAAATGCCAGAGGTGATGTAAAAATGACTGCCCTTGACATCAAGGCAGCATTTGATCAAATTTGGCATCAAGGAACCCTAGCTAAACTGGAGTCAATGGGAATCAGGGGGAAAACTCTCCACTAGTTGGAGTCATACCTGGCACAAAGGAAGATGGTTGTGGTATTTGGAGGTCAATCATCTCAGCTCCAGGGCCTCACTGCAGGAGTTCCTCAGGGTAGTGTTCTAGGCCCAACCATCTTCAGCTGCTTCATCAATGAACTCCCTTCCGTCATAAGATCTGAAGTGGGGATGTTCGCAGATGACTGCACAATGTTTAGCACAATTCGTGCTAAGGACGCAGCACATGTCCAAATACAGCAAGACCTGGGCAATATCCAAACTTGGGCTGATAAGTGGCAAGTTACACAAGTGCCAGGCAATGGCCATCCCCTACAAGAGAGGATTTAACCATCATCCCTTGACATTCTATGGCATTACCATCGCTCAATTCCCCACAATCAACATTGATCAGAAACTGAACTGGACTAGCCATATTAATACTGTGGCTACCAGGACAGGTCAAAGGCTAGGAATCCTGTGGTGAGTAACTCACCTCCTGGTCCCCAAAGTCTGTCCACCATCAACAAGGCAAAAGTCAGGAGTGTAATGGAATACTCTCCACTTGCCTGGATGAATGCAGCTCCAACAGCACTCAAGAAGCTTAACACCATCCAGGGCAAAGTAGTTCATTCGATTGCGCCCCCTTCCACAAAAATTCAAACCCTCTACCATCGACGAACAGCAGTTTTAATCCAGATGAATGCATGGCTGTAGAAATGGTGCAGAAGGAAGGACTTTAGATTTCTGAGACATTGGGACCATTTTTGAGCACAGTGGGACCTGTAAAAGGCAGATGGGTTGGCCCTGAACCAAAATGGGAGGTTTGTTAGTGCCGTTGGTTTTAAACTAACTTGGCAGGAGCCTGGGATCCTGAAAGAAGGTTCAGCAGGGATAGATGCACAGCCAAAATTAGAAGAAGCATCAAGGGAGTCAGGAAGGCATTTAATATCCAAGCCAGTTAAGTCACAAGGGAGTTTGGCAAATTGGATGGTATTTATTTTAGTGAAAGGAGTCTGACAAACAAAGTAGATGAATTGAGGGCACAAATTAAAGCATGGGGATATGATGTCATTGCTGTCACTGAGACATGGTTGAGAGAGGGGCAGGATTGGCAGCTTAATATCCCAGGATAAGGATCTTGAGGTGAGATAGAGAAGGAGGTATAAGAGGAGAGGTGTCACAATTTTGATTAGGGAACCAATTACAGCAGTAAGGAGAGACAACATCTTAGAAAGCTCGTCAACTGAAGCCATATGGATAGAACTTAAAAACCAAAAAGCAGCAATAACATTGCTGGGAGTGTTTTATAGGCTCCCAAGTAGTCCAAGAGAAATAGAAGAGCAGATTTGTAGGCAAAATTCAGAGAAGTATAGAAGTAATAGGGCAGTGATTGTGGGGGATTTCAATGTCCCCAATATTAACTGGGGTGGCCATAGTATGAAAGGTTTAAAGGGAGTAAAATTCTTAAAATTAATACAGGAAAAGGTTTTAAACCTGTATGCAGAAAGGCCTACAAGAGAGAGAGGGCGGGCCTGGATTTAATTTTCGGTAACCAAGCTTGACGAGTGGTTAAGGTATCAGTGGGGGAGACAGTGATTATAACTCCATTAGATTCAAGATTGTTATGGCAAAGGACAAGGCTGAGTCTGAGATCAAAGTTCTAAACTGTGATTTTAATAGGATCGGATATGATTTGGCCAGAGGGGACTGGGAGCGGACACTTTTAGGTAAATCTATGACAGAACAGTGGGATGCATTCAAGAAGGAAATAGGGAGAGTGCAGGGCCAACATGTTCCAATCAAGAAAAAGGATGGGACCAACAAATCCAGTGAACCCTGGATATCGAGGGATCTGCAGCATTGGATAAGGAGAAAAATGGAGGTTTATAGCAGATATCGAGGGCACAAAACCACAGAACCCTAGAGGCATATCGAATATGCAAGAGGGAACTTAAAAAGGAAATTAGGAGAACAAAAAGGGGGCATGAAAATATACTGTCAGATAAAATAAAGGGAAATCGTAAGTTATTTTACAAATACATTCAGAATAAAATGATAACTAGGGAAAGAGCAGGGCCCATTAAGGACCACGGTGGTAATTTGTGTGTGGAGCCGGAGGATGTAGGTAGGGTTCTAAATGAATACTTTGTGTCAGTGTTCACTCATGAGAGGGACAGTGTGGGTATCGTGTTGCTAACTTTTGGTTGGCTCTTAATTTGGCTCTGTTTAATCACTTTGCTCAAGAGTCGCCAGGTATCTTTCGACACCGCCACAAGGTTCAGAACCGAATACTGATCAATGACTCGATACACCGGTTAGTAAGTTCAAAAGCAATGCTCATTTATTTACACACAGTCAAATCTACTCATGCATAAACTCTACAAACTAAACTATCACTATTACTAAAGCCTATACTTAGCTTCGGGTGCCCACTCAGTCAGAGGAACAATGGCCGTTGATCGATTCTGAGGCTGCTGGGTTGAGCTGTTTACAGGGTAGCAACTAGGAGCGTCTATCTCATAGCGTGTGTTGACTTGGGACTTACTTGGTCTGGTGCAGCTGCTAGGCAGGTCTCTCTCTTCAGTGAGAGCCAAAGCCAAAGGAGGAAGATTCTCCCTTGGGGGATACCTTTTATACTGAAAAGGGCTTTGTGCTCTTTTGGGCAGGCCTTGAACTTGGCCTCAAATAATTGGGTCTTTCCCAATCATCTGTATCGATTTTCCTCCAATAGAGGGGTGGTTCCCTGATCGCAGGGTGTGTCCTGGTGACTGTTAGTCTGCTTTGTCTTAGCCTCTTCTGGCGCCGGGCAGTCTGCCTTAACATTGTATATCTAAATGTTTCCCTTTTGTCCCCGGAGATGGCTCATTAGTATGTAGATTGTTTGGTAGTTTCTGTCCTGTCTGAGAGTTTAAGGTTCTAATCAACAGACAGAGCTTGCACCTGCTTGTTTCTTAGCATTGTCCAATTTTCCCTGCATTCTTTGCGGGTGTCCATTTTGTAATTGGGATGGCTACACTCCCTCCTTGTGATCCTCAACGCGAAGCGTGAAGGACCACATTACTATGTTGTCTTCGTCCTCTGACCAGCCACGGCACCCATACCTAGGATCTACACTGTCCTATCCTATGCAACACAATTTTACCTCAACCATTTTAAATACATTCATTTTCATAAAACTCTACAGGGCGCTATGACATTAATACATGCATTACAGAAAAATAAAAAAACTGGAACCTCTAACTATCCTCAATAAACTATCCTCATTCAAACAATCCAAAAATACAAACAATCCAAAAATAATCTATACTTCTTAAACTGTACAAAATAGCAGCACACAAATTTCTCTGGCCTGGCAGTCAGACACAGACGTTTACATCTCTTTATTCCACAGAATACATTAACCAAAATGGATGCTCTTTAATCCGTCCCAATGGGTTCAGGGGTCTGGTGAAATCCGAAAATGGGGGACCTAAATCTGTATACCGGGGTGCGAGAGCGATATGCTCTCCTTCGCCATTTCCTGACTCTAAACGTTTGCACGACACTGCAAAGTATCGCCAGCACTAAGAGGGCTTCGACTACATATGAGAGTGAGTACCAGGTGATAAACTTATCACACCAGGTCGGGGTATTGCTAGCTGTCGCTGGGCTAGTTATCTCGGGGTTCCGTGTATTGCAGGGATGGGAATCATTTACGGTTTGTGTGGTAGGGGTCAGGGGGGGTAGCGTCCGCGTGCAACTGAAGGGATCCCGCTAAGATCCATGCGAACCCGAAGGCTGTCTTCATCTTTGTTGGTTCTCTTCTTTGTCTTCCTCTGGGGTTCCTGGGTTTCTGGAGATCTGTGAACACAAACATAATTTCTGTTATTATCTTGGTTAAGATTTTGTATGTCTGTCTGTTTGTCCTTTATTGCCAATTTCCCTTTATAATTGGTCACCATCTGTGACTCCCTCATTTAAAAAAAAAATGAATATTTGGACTAGACATCTAAGAAAAATACTGCCGTACTGCGAGCCATCTCGCAGCCTGTGTGATTTACCATCCCAGTGTTTGAGGATGTAAATAGCATAGGGAAGCAACCTAAGGGTTGCCAAAACCGAACAAAAGAATTTCAAACGTAATGAGCCAAAATGGAGTGCGTATGGGCCGCGGCGGGTAAGAAATGGGTGGAATCCCCGGGTAGGACGGTGATCAATACCGTATGTGCTCTACCCGATCGTAGCTGACCAGAGGGGGGTCCTCAGGCAGGGCGGGGACCATTTCTCCACTTCCTGAGCAACCAGCAAGAATGGGTAAGAATGTGGTCGTCGTGGGGCTGTCTCTCGAATTAGGAGAGCAACTATGAGTCGTGTTCTGTCGACAAACTAGTTCCTCTGAACTATTGTCTGGGACAAACTTGTTCCATTAACAGCCGGGGGTCATTAAAGGAGTGGTGACGTGGGGCCGTGAAAAACTTTCCGAATTTACACACAACACTTAACGATAACACTAACGAACAAACATTCACCAAACATGTGCAGGTTCCATCAGAAAGGACACCCTATCTCTCCATCGGTTCCTTTTTCTGCATCATCTGGACACCTCACTGCTCAATAGCGAACAGGGTCGCAAAGGGATTTGTTTGGTGGGAGTCAGACTCTAAGTCATCATCTTCTCCCGGCTGCCAAACTCTTGTCTGTAGTAAATGTGCTAAAGCTGCTTGGGGCGAATTGGGATCCATCTCATCATTCCGGATGAGCCTGAACGAATTGTCTCGGTGCCAGAATCGTGTGTCGAGGTTGGAGCTACTATGCTTCAATCCGTAATCATCGGGCGGTGGGTCTGGGTCAGGGGCTTTGATATAAGTGTTCTCAAATGGGTCGGTAGAATCATGCTCAGATTCGCTGGGAGTGGGGCCTGGTGCTGGGGTGTAGTCATAACATGGTGTGCTGTGGCTATCGTCGTCATGATCGCTATCACTGTCGCTGCTGGTTGAGGGAAAGGAGAGGCGGAGTCGTGCCTCTGGGGGCGGAGTTGAAGTCGTGTCGGAGGACGGGCTGGAGTGGTTGGGGGAGGGTAGGAATACATCATCTGTGGGCAGGGCGTGATCGTCTGCTGCTGCGAGCAGGATGTGGTGTGTGTGATTATTCTGTGAGCCGTAAGCCTTGAGCTGGTTTATATGAAACCACGCAGACTTACCATTGGGATAGGTTATTTTGTATACTGAGGGGCTGACTTTGTCCGAAATGGAATACGGTCCGGAAAATTTTGGGGAAAGGAATGAACTGGGGTTGTAAAGGGAAAGCATAACGTGTTGCCCTACTGTAAACTCAGTGGCGTGTACTGTTTTGTCGAAACAAGCCTTGCTCTGTTTCTTCCTGGTTCCAAGTCTCACTGCTGCGATGAGTTGGGCTGCCTTTATGTTCTGTACTAGTTGTGTAACCGCATTTTCATGTGTGAGGGCTGTAACTGCGGGGCTGGCCAAATCCAGTCCGAATAAATACTCAGTGCCTTTCATGGGGCGTCCGGTCATGAGGATGTGGGGGGTGTATCCTGTGGATGTGGATACCGTGTTTCTTAAAAACATCAAAGCAAATGGGAGTACCGAATCCCAGGTGCTGTTATTCTGCTGTACCATTTTCCTGAGGGTGGCTTTCAATGTCCTATTCATTCGTTCTCCAATACCACTTGACTGGGGGTGGTATGCGATATGGAACTTTTGTCTAATGCCGAAAATCGTGAGGACGTTTTTCATTACACGTCCGGTGAAATGGGAGCCTTGATCAGACTCTGTACTGCTTGGGAGGCCCCATCTTGTAAAGATGTGGTGTGTTAATATTTTAGCTGTTGGCTTGGCCGTATTAGTTCGTGATGGAAATGCTTCCACCCACTTTGTGAAGGTGTCTATGACCACCAACACATACTTGTAACCATTTCTGCACGGGGGTAGGGGTCCGATATAATCTATCTGGAGATTTGTCCAGGGTCCATTAACGGCGCGCGTATGACTAAGTTGAGTCTTTTTCGCATATCTGTCCAGATTGTTCTGGGCACAGATTAAGCAATTCTCTACATAGTGTGTGACATCGATATTTAAATCAGGCCACCAACAAAGCGGTCTGAGGTGGGCTAGGGTTGGTTCAATGCCTTGGTGTCCATGATTGTCACGGAACTGACAAATTATCTGGTTCCTGTCCTGGCTGGGAACTATATAAATGCCATCCTTTAAAATCACACCGTCGTGTGAGGTGATTGTATTTTTAAACTTGTCGTACGGGGCGGGAAAGGTTCCCTTTAAAACTTCCTTGAGTTTCTCATCCTCCATCTGGGCCTTCGATAAATCCTGAATGTTGGTCTGTGAGACCTGAACTGCGTGTATTAGGGTGCTTTCGTGGGGGTTCCAAAAATAACCATGCCGGAGCCTGCCTTCACTAGGGCGTCTGCTTTAATGTTACCGGGGGGGAAAGAACGGTGATGACTGCGAACCTTAATTATTCCGTATTTCCTATCCTTCGCTGTCTCTAAGATATAGTGGAGTAATGGGGCTGAGGGTAGGGAAACAAATCCTCTTGTTTCCCAGAGGGGTAGGAATTCTGTCAAACTATTACAGACATACAAGCTGTCCGAGTAGATGTCTGCTGGGGTTGGGAACGAGCCTGGGTGGTCTACAATATATGCAATTGCTGCCAGCTCTGCTGCCTGCGAGCCTAAGTGTCCTGGCAACTTTAAGGAAATTTCATCTAGGGCGCGTCCCTGCACGTCCTCTACATGTATACCGCAACCGGTGATTCTCTTTCCGTTTAACACTGTGGATGAGCCATCCACATATATCTTCAAGGGTGCGCACGTGTCTGTGGGCTGAGGTCTCTGGGGTGTACTACCTGTTTTCCTGGGAGGGTGTCTTGGGAATAAATGGGCCTGTGTTCTGTTTTGTGATGATGATCTCACAACCATGAGGGTGCCTACATATTGCAAATTATCGGCAAGGAAGGTGTGGGTTTTGGTTCTCTTAACCGTGATGTCCCGTCCCTGTAAAAGAAGGGTCCAACGGGCTGTGCGGATTTGGCTGACGGTGCCATCTTTAAGTCGGCCATTTAACAATATCTGTGTCGGGGTGTGTTCTGTGAGGATGGTGATGGGGTTGAGTCCTGTAATGTAGGCGAAGTATTGTACTGCCCAAAAAACTGCAAGCAGGTGCCTTTCACAGGCAGAAAATCCTTGCTCCACAGGGTCTAACACGCGTGAGGCATATGCTACGGGGCGTAATTGGTCATGGCGTTCCTGGAGGAGCACGGCCAAAAGGGTTCGGTCGGTGCTTGCTACTTCGATAGCGTACGGGGAATGTGGATCTGGGACCTGTAGTGCTGTGCTGAGTGCTCGTTTTAAAGCATCCACGGCATCTGTATGCTGTGGAAGCCATTCCCAAGGTGCCTGCTTCTTGGGAAGTTCGGAAAGGGGCGCTGCTTTAGTGGCGAAACCGTCAATATGATTTCGGCAGTAGCCAACCAGTCCTAAAAATGACCGGAGGGCTGAGACATTGTGGGGAAGGGGCAATTTGACGATCGAGTCAATTCTCTTTTGCTCGATCTCGCATATACCATGTGTGATCACTGTTCCCAAGTAAATCACTTTTTCTTTCAGAATCTGGGCCTTCTTGGGGTTGACTTTTCAACCAATTTCTTTTAGGCGTCCTAGGAGTTCGGCGAGAAGCGAAATGTGCTCTCCCTTTGTGTCTGTCTGTAGTAGCAAGTCATCTACGTACTGGACCAGACAATCGGGGTGGGAAAATTTTGCTAAACCATTTGCAAGCTCTCGGTGGAAAATGGAGGGGGAGTTGTGGAAGCCTTGTGGAAGGCACGTCCACGTGTATTGTTGCCCTTGGAATGTAAAGGCGAATTTGTACTGGCACGCTTTAGCCAATGGAATGGACCAGAAGCCATTACTAATGTCCAAAACCGAAAAAGTTTTTGACTGAAGTCCCTGTTTGAGCATGGTCTCGGGACTCGTGGCTACGGTGGGGGATGCTGCTGGGGTTACTTTGTTCAGTTCCTGGTAATCAATGGTCAGTCGCCATGATCCATCCAGTTTCCTGACGGGCCAAATCGGTGCGTTGTTTGTGGAGGCTACTGATCTGAGTACGCCTTGATCCAACAAACTCTCTATTACTTTGGAGATTTCTCCCTCTGCTTCCTGGGGAAATCCGTACTGCTTCTGGGGTTTAGGGTCGCGACCTGTAATGTTCACAAAGCCAGCCAAACTGCCACAGTTGTGCTTGTGCTGTGCAAATGCTGCTTTATGTTCCTGCAGGACTGCCCTAACTTGTTTGTCTGCACTAATGGCTCGAGGGTCGAACCAGATGTCTCCTACTGAGCTGATCCTATTTACATATTCTCCTACTGTGAGCATAGCAGGGGCTCAGGCTGCCTTTGCCATTTTCCAAACACACTTGTTAACTGGATCAAAAGAGAGGCTATGGGAGCTCATGAAATCGATCCCTAGGATATGTTCTGCTGTCTGGGGTAGGTCAATTAAAACTACGGGGTGCTTGGTTGCTATGTACCCTATTTGTATTGCTACAGGGGCTGTGATGTGTCCCTGTTGTAAATGGCCTGTAAAACCGCTGAGTGTAATGGTGTCTGTTGAGGGCCACGTGGCTCGCTGGAACATTGTGGAGAAATTGAGTGTGGTGCGGGATCCTCCTGCGTCTCAAAGAAATTCTACGGGTCGTCCCCGGACTTTGCCTGCTCCTACCAGTCTACCGGACTTGCCCCAAAGGGTGTCGCAGACCCAAGTTGGGGAGCCCGAACACCTTCAGTCGGTGCTGTTCATGTCTGTACTCTCTGAATGGGTGCTAATGCTATGGATCGGCTTTGCCCTATTCTTGTTTATGGTGCCTCTCTGTTGGTTTCTCTGCTACTTCTGGGGCGCGTTGCACTCTCGTGCAAAGTGTCCTAGCTGTCCACAATTATAACATTCTTGAGGTTTTGGCTGGGGTTGGCTGTTCCTGCCCTCATTTACCCATGCGGGGTTCTGGTGTGCTTTAACTGGGTTCAGTTCTGCCTGCTCTTCATCGGGTGTTATAAATGCGATTTTGCCTGCAATTGATTGCTCCCAAGCGCAGGACAATCTCTTCAAAACCCATTTTTCATTGTGGGCCTCATCTGAGGGGTCATAACTTGCGCAAGCTTTTCGTCCTGCTTCTGTGGTGTGGGAGACTAGAATTCGGGTCCATTTGGCCATATTATCTGGGGACAAATGGGCGCGAGCTAACTCTCCAAAAACTGCGGAAAAGTGAATCCACAAATGTCCAGCAAACACTGTGGGGTGCTCTGTCTTCTTTTGCCTACACTTATTTAGGCCTTCTACGGGGTCTCCTCTGTTAAAGCCGATCGCATCAAGGATCGCTGTGTGCATCCCTTGGAGTGTGCCTCCTCCTACATTCTGTGGGTTGGGAAGGGCTGCTACGACTGAAGGGTCGAGGCTTAAAACTGTGGGCTTCACTTGCTTCTTTATGTCCAGTTCGTACATGGTCGACTGTTGTTTGACTTTCGTGAAAAATTGGTGGGGGTCTGATGTGGGAATGAACGGTGTAATTTTTCCACACGCGTCCGGTAATTGGGTCACGATTAATGAGGTTGTGTAAAGGAAGTCTGCTTCTCCGTCTCCTGTGGCCCTACGGTGTGTGGTCACAAGATTCATGAGGGTGTGCTCTGCCTGTTCAGTCGGGGGTTGGGGTGCTTTCCTTTTCTGGGGTTTTTACTGCGTATATGTCCCATGTACGTATCTATGGGCAGTCTCGTTCAATTCCTGCCAATCGGGGCCGTTTTCTTGATCTAATTGGGGTCCGAATGTACTCTGAAATCCATTTTGCACGGACAGCAGAGATTGCAATTCTGCAATTTGCTTCCGGCACTTTGTGTGGTCTACGGAGCTCTGTCTTTGTTCCATCGTGGAAGTATGGAGTGCTTGTAGGGCTGCTTTTAAATCATTGCATTGTTTCTGCAATTTCTCAACTTGCTGTTCTGTTTCTTGTCTTACCAAGACCGCACGTTGCGTTTCCTGGTAAGCCTTATCATATTGCGTCTGAAAACTGTTCAAATGTGCGAGACAAGACTGATGTGCCCTCTTGGCATCATCCACCTCTCTGTCCCTTGCTGCTAACTGCTCTTTTAAACCTAGATTCTCCTTCTCTACCTCACTCACGTCTACTTCACTGGTTCTGTCTCTCTCCTCTATCTCTCTACGGAGCGCCCTAATGACCTCCTCTGTGCCTCGCAATTGTGCCAAACAGGACACGATTGCCATCGGCTTGCGAGCTTTTCCCAAGCTCCTCTTGTGGACCTCTGACAGGTTCTCCCACCAAGTATGTCCTATACTCCTGGGTCCTGTTTCCTCATTCTTGCAAAATTTACTCCAAAGGGACCATTCCCTTTGAGATATTTTCTGATCTCATCTTCCCAAATGGGACACTGTCCTACTCTACGGCTGGTCGCTGCGACCTCGAATTCCTGTGGGTTCATAAGGCGTTCCATTGCCTTCATTGCCATTCTCTCTATCTAAGATCTCTACTGAATTTGGAACAGGGGGTGATAAAGTGGTGATGTAAACACGGGTACGTTTTACGCTAATTTCCGGCCTACAAAACTCCCGACAGTTTTACGCAACAAAATCTCTCAGGTTTACCTTATATCCCTGTTAGTACGCATGGATTAACACACTTCCGAATCTCAGAGGCTTGATCAGTACTGTTTTGACACTTGTGGTTTTTCTTTTTCCAATTGGATTCTCAGTTCAAATTTTGGGTTCCCTCGGAGTGGTTAGGCCACTTCTAAGTCGAGTCCCGTCAGGTGTCGCCAGTAAATGTTGCTAACTTTTGGTTGGCTCTTAATTTGGCTCTGTTTAATAACGTTTGCTGAAGAGTCGCCAGGTATCTTTCGACACTGCCACAAGGTTCAGAACTGAATACTGATCAATGACTCAATACACCAGTTAGTATGTTCAAAAGCAATGCTCATTTATTTACACACAGTCAAATCTACTCATGCATAAACTCCACAAACTAAACTACTACTATTACTAAAGCCTATACTTAGCTTCGGGTGCCCACTCAGTCAGAGGAACAATGGCCGTTGCTCGGTTCTGAGGCTGCAGGGTTGAGCTGTTTACAGGGTAGGAACTAGGCGCGTCTATCTCATAGCGTGCGTTGACTTGGGACTTACTTGGTCTGATGCAGCTGCTAGGCAGGTCTCTCCCTTCGGTGACAGCCAAAGCCAAAGGAGGAAGATTCTCCCTTGGGGGATACCTTTTATACTGAAAAGGGCTTTAAGCTCTTTTGGGCGGGCCTTGAACTTGGCCTGAACTAATTGGGTCTTTCCCAATCATTTGTATCGATTTTCCTCCAATAGAGGGGTGATTCCCTGATCGCTGGGCGTGTCATGGTGACTGTTAGTCTGCTTTGTCTTAGCCTCTTCTGGCGCTGGGCAGTCTGCCTTAACATTGTGTATCTAAATGTTTCCCTTTTGTCCCTGGAGATGGCTCATTAATATGTCGATTGTTTGGTAGTTTCTGTCCTGTCTGAGAGTTTAAGGTTCTAATCAACAGACAGAGCTTGCACCTGCTTGTTTCTTAGCATTGTCCAATTTTCCCTGCATTCTTTGCGGGTGTCCATTTTGTAATCGGGACGTAGCCATCCCAGATGGCTACAATAGAAATCAGGGAGAAGGACTGTCATAAGATTAAAGAGATTAGCATAGACAAAGAGGAGGTTCTGAGTGCTCTGGCAGGCTTAAAAGTAGACAAATCTCCAGGGCCAGATGAAATGTATCCCAAGCAGTTGAGTGAGGCAAGAGAGGAAATGGCAATAATTTTCAATTCTTCACAGGCCACAGGAGAGGTGCGGAGGACTGGAAGATAGCTAATGTGGTAGTCAAGGGAGGAAGAGATAAACCAGAAATCTACAAGTCAGTCAGTCTAACCTCAGTGGTGGGCAACTATTGGAAGCAATTCTGAGAAACATGATTAATCTGCATTTGGAGAGGGATTAATCAGAAACAATTAGCATGGTTTAGTAAGGGGAGGTCATGTCTGACCAACATGATCGGATTTTTTAAAGAGGTGACCAGGTGCGTAGATGGGGTTAATGCATTTGGCATAGTTAACTTGGACTTCAGCAAGGCTTTTGGTAAGAGCCCATGGGATCTAAGGAAATTTGGCAAATTGAATCCAGAATTGGCTGAGTGACAGGAAGCAGAGGGTGATGGTCGAGGGGTGTTTTTCTGACTGGAAGCCTGTGTCCAGTGGGGTTCTGCAGGGATCAGTATTGGCTCTGATTGTGGTTTATATAACTGATTTAGATATGAATATAGGAGGGTTGATCAGTCGGCGGACATGTAACCTCCTGCCTTCTGGATTCCGGGAGCACCGAAAGCTTCATACACCCGGATAAGGTGAGGCGCTGCTCCCTCATGATACATCCCGCCAACCAAAAAATCTCCCTGGCCTCTGGATCCCATTGCATAGCGATCCGGGGGTACTGTCCGGTCACGCTCATGGTCCAGGGCGTAGAATTCAGCGGCTTCCGCCTCTACGTCCTCCCTAACCTCTGCGCTGCACTAATCCTCGGCCTGGACTTCCAGTGCAACCTCCAGAGCCTAACTCTGAAATTCGGCGGGCCCTTACCACCCCTTACTGTGTGCGGCCTTGCAACCCTAAAGGTCGACCCACCTTCCCTCTTTGCCAATCTAACTCCAGATTGCAAACCCGTCGCCACCAGGAGCAGACGGTACAGCACCCAGGACAAGACCTTCATCAGGTCCGAAGTCCAACGGCTGCTTCGGGAAGGCACCATCGAGGCCAGCAACAGCCCCTGGAGAGCTCAAGTGGTAGTAGTTAAAACTGGGGAGAAACACCGAATGGTCGTGGACTACAACCAGACCATCAACCGGTACACGTAGCTTGACGCGTACCCCCTCCCACGCATATCTGACATGGGTAACCAGATTGTGCAGTACCGGATATTCTCAACGGTAGACCTGAAATCCGCCTAGCACCAGCACCCCATCCGTCAATTGGACCGTCCATACACCGCCTTCGAGGCTGACGGCCGCCTATACCACTTCCTTAGGGTCCCCTTCGGCGTCACAAACAGGGTCTCGGTCTTCCAAAGGGTGATGGACCGAATGGTCAACCGGTACGGATTGCGGGCCACCTTCCCGTACCTAGACAACGTCACCATCTGCGGCCATGATCAGCAGGACCACAACGCCAACCTTGCTAAATTTCTCCACACCGCTACTCTCCTAAACTTCACTTACAACAAGGAGACGTGTGTGGTCAGCACGAACCGCTTAGCCATCCTCGGCTATGTGGTCCAGAACGGAGCTCTGGGGCCCAATCCCGATCGCATGCGCCCCCTCATGGAGCTCCCCCTCCTCCACTGTCCCAAGGCCCTCAAACGCTGCCTGCGGTTCTTTTCGTACTATGCTCAGTGGGTCCCAAACTTTGTGGACAAGGCCCGCCCACTCATACAGTCCACCCAGTTTCACCCGGATGAGAGCTGATATTGCCAAGGCCACAATGCACACTGAAGATGAGACACTGCCCTTCCAAGTAGAAAGTGACGCATCAGACGTCGCCCTTGCCGCCACCCTCAATCAGGCAGGCAGGCCCATGGCATTCTTTTCCCGCAACCTTCATGCCTCAGAAATTCAGCACTCATCCGTTGAAAAGGAGGCCCAAGCTATCGTTGAAGCTGTGCGGCGTTGGAGGCATTACCTGGCCGGCAGGAGATTCACTCTCCTTATGGACCAACGGTCGGTAGCCTTCATGTTCAACAACACACAGCGGGGCAAGATCAAAAATGATAAAATCTTGCGGTGGAGAATCGAGCTCTCCACCTATAATTACGAGATTATGTATCGCCCTGGCAAACTCAACGAGCCCCCAGACACCCTATCACAAGGTACATGTGCCAGCGCACAGGTAGACCGACACCAGGCCCTGCACGACAGCCTTTGCCACCCAGGAGTCACACGGTTGTACCATTTCATTAAGGCACAAAATCTGCCCGACTCCGTCGAGGAAGTAAGGACAATCACCAGGGACTGCCAGGTCTGTGCGGCGTGCAAGCCGCACTTCTATCGGCCAGACCGCTCACGCCTGGTGAAGGCCTCACGCCCCTTTGAACGCCTCAGTGTGGACTTCAAAGGCCCCCTCCCCTCCACCGACCGTCACACATATTTTCTCAGTGTGGTCGATGAGTACTCCAGATTCCCCTTCGCCATCCCATGCCCCGACATGACGTCTGCCACCGTCAACACAATCTTCACTCTGTTCGGTTTCCCCGCCTTCATCCACAGTGACAGGGGATCCTCATTCATGAGTGATGAGCTGCGTCAGTTCCTGCTCAGCAGGGGTATCACCTCCAGCAGAACGAATAGCTATAACCCCCGGGGAAACGGACAGGTAGAAAGGGAGAGTGGGACGGTATGGAGGGTGCCGAAATCCTCTTCATCATCGGGCGTGGGGGGGGGGGTATGGGGGCGGTGGCGGATGGTCCTACGGTCTAGAAACCTCCTGGCCTCCTGCGGATGCACTCCACTCCATTCACTCATTACTCTGCACTGCCACGAACAATACACCCCATGAACGTCTTTTTGTCTTACCCAGGAAGTCCACATCCGGGGTGTCGCTCCCGACTTGGCTCGCAGCTCCAGGTACCATGCTTCTCTGTAAGCATGTCCGACTCCACAAGGCGGACCCGTTGGTGGAGACGGTGCACTTGCTCCACGCAAACCCCAAGTACGCCTACGTGGCGTTCCCCGACGGCCGCCAGGATACTGTCTCCCTCAGGGACGTGGCACCAGCAGGTTCCATCCCCATACCCCGTCCACCCCCGGCGCCAACCTTCCCGCTCCCGTCACTCCAACAGCAACCCCCCCCAGGACCATCCACCCCCCCCACCCTGCCCACGCCCGACGATGAAGAGGATTTTGGCACGCTCCCGGAGTCACCATCGACCAGATCAGCACCAACATCGCCGACACCACTGCGTCGCTCCCAGGGGAACATCAAGGCCCCGGACCGGCTAAACCTCTGACCGGTCCACCGGACATCAAAGGACATTTGTTTGCTCAAATCTTGTAAATATTAACTCATTGTTGTATATAGTTATCCACCACCCCCGACGGACTCAATTTTTTAAAGGGGGTGAATGTGGTAAACCACTGTTGCACCTGTATTAGGTGAACGGTAGGACCTGCACTACAGGTTCGCCGGTAGTCCCTGCCTGTATAAATATGCGTGTCCTCCAGCCAGCAGCCATTTCGCCAGCTGCTGTGGGAGGCCAACACCTGATAGCAATAAAGCCTCAGTTGGATTCAACTATCGTCTTTATCCAATTGATGGTGCCTCAGGGATTAGAATAGTTCAGTGGTTGTTTCTGACCAGCGCAGACGTGATGGACCGAAGGACCTTTTCTGAGCTCTATGACTCTGTGACACTATAACATATGGATTATGAGCAGGAGTAGGCCGTCTGGTCCTTCGTACCTCCTCTGCCATTTAATAAGATCATGGCTGATTTGATTATAACCTCCCGCCTACCTCCAGTAATCTTTCACGCCTTTTTGATTTTTGTTTGCAGTTTCCCCGGTGGCAGCTTTGGGGTTTTTGCCAGGGTTAGGCCCGGGTTAACAGTCCCCGTCTTTAGGGGCAACAACATAAGATAATACAATGAAGCAGAAATATGGATAAGGTTCTATTCAATCCCATCATGACAGAGTGAAAATTGCCCTGTTGTGTTCCACCAGATTGTACAATTCTATTACACATAGGAAGAACTGAATGATTTTTTTTGAACTGAAAGCTGTCTTTCCTCTCAAGACTACCAGCTAAGGTCAGAATCATGCTGTTAGCGAGATGTCAGCCAGATGGTTTGATATTGAAAGGAATCGGATAAGAGAAGACTGTGTTTGCACGAAGGGTCAGGTGCACATTGTGTTCGCACCACTATTTCCTGGGGATTGCACGCCACTGCTCATTAACATGGAATGTGAACACTTCTTAGAATTAAAGGACGAATGGTGTGAAGGTCCCTTCCTGGCACAAACTCTTGCACAGATTGAAGACTCAGGTGGAGAGATTTGTGAATTGGATTTATGATACCTCTGAGTCTGCCCTGTAAATTTAATCAGCCCCAACCTACTGCTGAAACCAACTCACTCCATCCATAGTGGAGGCATGCTGAACAGAAGCGCTACATCTATATTTTGGATCCTTCAATGTAGCTCGAAAGTTTTTTTGAAGATTGTCTTCACCAGTGTCTGTGAGCAGGCTAACATCACAGTAAGAATAAGTTAATTGCCTCGGAAACAGGCCTCTCCCCGGATTTAAGATACAATACAATACTAAATAACACTTTTCAAAGGAATACACCAAGGAATATCCATATGAAGAAATCCTTGAGCCGGGAGGTGAAAATATCACGGGAGTGAGAAAGTTAGTTTCTCGTCATGCAGAGATGGGTTGCGATTGTCCACATTCGCCCTCAATGGCGACACGCTTTTCTTGCCAGGCCATGTTGGAAAAGCTATTTGAAAACAATAGAATATCGTGACTACTTTTTATCGAAGCAGCTCACTGGTGTGAGTCCACACGTTGGATCAAAAGACCACGCCGCTGTCTAATTAGACCAGTGTTGCACTTAGACACATGACTCGGGGGAGACTGGGGAAGTTTGTACTCAGACACATGACTCGGGTGAGACTGGGGAAGGTTGCACTCAGACATATGACTCGGGGGAGACTGAGGAAGGTTGCACTCAGACACACGACTCAGGGAAGACTGGAGAAGGTTTCACCCAGACACACGCGGGGGGAGAGACTGGGAAAGGTTGCAATCAGAGACACGATTCGGGAGAGACTGGTGAAGGTTGCACTCACACACATTACTAGGTGGGTGGGAAACTGGGGAAGGCTGCATCCAGCCACACTACTGGGGGGATATGGCTGAAGGCTGCACTCAGACCATGTCTTGTGGGGAGGTTGGGGAAAGCTGGACTCAGGCGCACGATTGGGGAGAGACTGGGGAAGGTCGCACCCAGACAAATGATAGAGTGGGGGGGGGGGGGGGGGGGAACTAGGGAAAGTTGGACTCAGACACCCGATTGGGGGGGGGGGGACTGGGGAAGGTCGCACCCTGACATACGACAGAGTGGGAGGGAGACTGGGGATCGTTGCACTCAAGACACATGACTGGGATGGGATGGGAAGTGTTTGTGCCAGAATTGGGAGAGGAGGACATAAGCATGTCAGGGCCAGAGTGGGAACATTGCAGAGTACGGAACTGTTTATGCCTACATTGCAGAGCTTCCAAAGACAGTGGGCTCGATTGAACAGCCTTGTCGTCCCCAACTCGTGGGAGGCCTCTTAATTATAACACTTCAAATGAGATCTCGTGATCTGGATCTCGCCCTTACTGGGCAGATTTGCATATTTTAGTGAGCAGTCAACTTCATTTAAATATGCCTGTGCCGGAGTCTCCCAAGGCTCGGGATCGAAAGCCGGTGCTTCTGAAATTTTTCCATGGCACCGTTTGTCACTGATCCACACAAACATGGACCAAGTGGAATGTAACTTGGAAGGTCTCCCAGGAGATTGGAGGCCCCAGTGTGGTCGGGCTGTGAGGAGGGTGGTACCCTGACACACCTGATACCACCTGGGCACCTTGGCACTTCCAGCTTCGCACCTTGGCACTGCCACCCAGGCATCCTGGCAGTGTCAGGCTCGCAGTGCCCAGGTGGTAGATAGCCCGTGCTGGGGGACGGGCCTGGGAGTAATAACAACCCTTCTGAGGTGGGGTGAGGAAAGGCTCAAGGACCCCCTAATTGGTAAGTTGGAGCATTGAGAGGGTCCAGACACCACGGTGTGAGGCCCTAGTCTTTCACTTGCCCTGGTCGCCACTTAGTCCATAGCAGGGAAAATCCCGCCCTTGGAAACAGACCATAGTCTGGATTTTGGCCAGCCTGAAGCAACAACAGCCCATTAAGGATAATCATATTGATTAAATTGGCAAAAGCTAATTACAATCTGGTAGCTGCATGCATTCATCCTCCAAAAGATTAATTTAGCCACAGAACAAAGGCAAATAATCATCTCCAACATGCAGATGGTGATCTTTTTAAATATGTATTTATTCTATTTAAAATCCTGTGAAATTTAAGATGAAGGGATATTTGATAAGGCTTGAAACTGGCACAGGTTTCATGATATGTGATGAACCTGCACTCAATTCTCCCAATGCAAACAACACACAAACTTCATACTGCCTGTTCATTATAATGATTACAGTTTCCAGCCAGGACTAAGCATGTTGCTGAGTGACTGGGCATATGAGCAGGGGAGGATGCAAAACCCTCAGAGACTAGCATGAAATTGCAGCTTTTAAAGAGGTGTCTTTTGGATCTGGTTAATAGATCAATGTGACTGTGATCTGTAAAGGACAAGGGAATCGTTCAACATGGCAGAGGTTGAGCTCCAAGGTTCTTTAAAGCAGCATTAAAACTTTGGTGCAGGAGATTGATAGGCAGAAAGAGAAGCTCTAGACACAGGAGACCAGGCAGCCTTACAGATAAACTCTGAGAAGGCAACAAAAGCAGATAATCACGGCAGAAATTGTCAGCAATGGAGCCCTAAGAACCTGGATGCCTCGTTGAAAGAGTTCAGTGAGCTTACATGAGTGGTCAAGGTCAATGAATGCATCTTCCAATGCCACAGCCCTCCGTCTGCACCTCTAGTTTTCACAAACTGCTCAACGCGCCGCATCCCCATCTTTCATCGACCAACAATCCCCAGCAATCACATCTCGGCGCTAATATTCATCACTTCGTCTCACTTTCACACACTTACCACTGCTGAAAAACTCACACCCACATCTTACAGCTTGCACATACTGCCGGTTATAGAACCATGCCAGCCGACACCATGCTTACTGACACACTTCATTCTATCTTGCAGAGCAAGGTGGTACCAGAGGCAACAGGAGCTAACCGGTGAGGGACACGCAAGGCTGCATGTTCTCATCCCAATGGAAGGGTTGACACTTGCCTTCATTACAGCTGCCATGGCCAGTGGTGATGTTGAAGGAACGAAGGGTGAGAGAATGCTCCTACCCAGTGCTCCTTCCCATTATCCCTTCTGATTTACAAGTTGCACATGGTGTCAGCATCCACCTCTCGCTTTAATCCCTCACCTCATTGCATTTGTGCCTTTCTCCTTTCAGATACCTGAGAGCTGCAATCCGGCTGGGCAGTGGTGCAGTGAAGGATCTGAAACTTGCAGCCCACGAGGGTAGTGGAAGCAGGAACAAGCAATGATTTCAAAAGGAAATTGGATGGGCACTTGAAGGAGATAAACTTGCAGGGTTAGGAGGATCAGGCAGGGGGTTGGACTGACTGATAGAATGGCCTCCTTCTATGCCATAAATGATACATGTCTCTTGATCACATACTTGCACCCATCAGCTCAGCTATTGGCTTTGTGAGGACTCTAGTTGATAGCACAGAGATGGGACCGGCATGGGGGCACAAGTGGCCTGCCGCCAGGGCAGGGGTCCAGCTTCCTGGAGGGCAAGGTCTTACATGCTTTCTGCTACAGGGGATCAAAATGTGGACTTCAGTGGGTTTACGTACAGGAAAAGACAGGTGCTTGTGCATTGACAGAAAGCCTGCAGTCAAGGATAAGGGAAGGATCTGGCACCAACTTGCACAGGAATTTGTGCAGAGCTTAGAGCCGATTCTCTCCATATGAAGTGGTAGACAATCCCATGAAAACACTTATTGATCCAACCATAATGCAGCACCTGATGGCCACTATCTCCACTTCCATTGTGACTCAAGCAGAAGGCACACAATGTTTGAGTTCAACAATAGGAGTTCGGATGGAGGCAATGTAATCTTATCTTGCTACCATGCTGGTTGAGACTGCTGCTATCATGGTTGCAAAGCCAGTGCTCAAAGGGACTCGAAAGATCACACAGTAGCCCAGCCTCTACCCAAACACACACAGTACAGACACATGCAGAGGGAGGGGAAGGGGTAAAAATAATAAGAGGATTAATATGAAATGGAAGATGAGTGCCCTGCTTCAGATGTTGCAGTCGTTGCAGTAGCCGGCTGTCCTCCCAGGATGCGGAATGATTGAAACCACCAGTTGGATTGCTAATGAGGTTCTTCTGGCAGGAGCATTCAGTCAGAACTCCCAGGCTATAGGGTTCCCTCTGGGAAAGCCACTCTAACTGTTATTAACCTGGGCCTTCAGTCAAAAGAACAGCCTCAGGCCTGTGTATGACCAACAGCCTCATTGAGATAAGAACAGAGTTCCCCACACAGGACTTTAAAAAATATATTTTAAACAACTGACCGTGTCTTCAGGTGCTGCTGGACTAAATTTTCCTGCAGTTCAGTCTGGCCATGCAGAAAGAAAAGTCTTCTGCAAAATTCTCCGTCGGCGGGATCCTCCGCTTTGCCGGCAGCGCACCCATGCCCGCAGATTTCCCAACAGTGTGGGATGGCCTTAATGGGAATTCCATTGATTGGCTGCTGGAACATTGGATCCCACTGCAGGTGGGGGTGCGCCGTGCCGGAAAACAGGGCTGGTGGTATAGAGATTCTCGCCCCTTTATTTTGGATCTTTAGACAGAGTCCAACAGGTGAGAGAAAGATCAAGGTTGTGATCCTCCCGCTTCTGATCAAAACTAAACTAAAAGCAAGATGAAACTCTCCTTGCCCTGCAAAACATTCTAGAATGGTCAGCACCAACCAGCATTAAGTATCAATTAAGGCCAGGCAATTTTAAAACAGCCATTGGCTGCCAGCCAATTCCATCAAGACATGTCATCACTGATTACAAATTAATAAACAAGAACTTCCAGCGCATCCTGCTGAAGTTTCCTGTTTTAAAATTAAATGTTCAGTTTATCTTAAAGGCATATGTTCCATTAATTGTCCAGTTACAACAATTGCAATAGCCAAATGAACAGAAATTAAAAGGAGAAACAAGGGACTGACAGGGACCAACAGGAGGATCCTTACAACACAAAAGTCAAGAGATAGTTTGGAGGGGCAGTGGTGTGGGGGATTTGAGCAATCTGACCCTGATGGAAGAAGTGACACTGTACATTGTGAGGGTGCTATCATTGCAGACTGTTAGCAATGATGAGGTGGGAAGCTGTAAAGAGCAGGATAATTTCATAGAATCATAGAATTTACAGTGCAGAAGGAGGCCATTCGGCCCAGTGAGTCTGCACCGGCTCTTGGAAAGAGCACCCTACCCAAGGTCAACACCGCCACCCTATCCCCACAACACAGTAACCCCACCCAACACTAAGGGCAATTTTGGACACTAAGAGCAATTTATCATGGCCAATCCACCTAACCTGCACATCTTTGGACTGTGGGAGGAAACCGGAGCACCCGAAGGAAACCCACGCACACACGGGGAGGATGTGCAGACTCCGCACAGACAGTGACCCAAGCCGGAATCGAACCTGGGACCCTGGAGCTGTGAAGCAATTGTGCTATCCACAATGCTACCGGGCTGCCCGACGTTCACTTGATGGCTCGATCATCAAATGAATGACATGGAGGTCACTTCTGTCCAATCCACGCTGTGTCTTTCCAATCACCTTCATCAACTGGGTTAGGTGTGATGAGGCAGCAACTGAAATTTCTGAGTTCCCATTTCCACCTTCTTGTATTTCCCACTGATCCAGTCACAGAGAGGTGGGAAGCATAGTCATTGCTGGCCTTCTCGGCAGAGGTAGATTTCACCTTGCCTGCACCATCATATCATTCCTCTGCACCTTCCACCAATGCAGGCATACTCATCTCAATTGGGCCACAATCAAGTTTATAGCAGGGACTACTGAGTGAGCAACACATCATAAGTGAACAGGAAGAGAAGAGTGAGGCAGAGTCAGTTGTGGGCAATCCCCTTCAGAGGCCGTAGGACAGATACAGACATAGTCTGCAGGGCTAAAATCCTGGATCTTGGGTGTCACATACACAAGAAAGATCTTTCTGGAACATCAGAAATAGATGAATCCCCAAACGTCAGAGACCCTTGAGACATTCGGGAGCCAATGGCAGCCAGTGGAAGAGTCCATTCAGCGCATGTACTCTGTTATGATTCAGGAATTTTTCCATATGATCTCCTTTATTGAGTGAGTGGCCCTCTGCAGCAGCACTTTGAGCGAATGCAGGAGCAGTGTGCTGATATGCAGAGAATGAGTAAGACTATTTGGAATATTGACCACTCAGTGTTGTTTCAAGTTGTGTATCACGCACCCTGGCGAGGAGACATTAAACATTTTTGGAGTTCAGCCAAGTATTCATGAAAAGGTCATCTGTTTAAACAGCTTTAGTTGATACAGTTGTCAGATGGCCTCATTGTGAATGCTTGGCTGAGCTCTGAGATTGGCTCATGTACTTAGCTCAGCAAGCAAAACTGACACAACTTCGAGGGGAGTGCTAGCATGTATGTTTAGAATAATAATATTTATTGTCACAAGTAGGCTCACATTAACACTGCAATGATGTTCCTGTGAAAAGCCCCTAGTCGCCACATTCCAGCGCATGTTCAGGTACACAGAGGAAGAATTCTGAATGTCCAAATTATCT
The DNA here is from genome assembly GCF_047496885.1 of Scyliorhinus torazame. NCBI lineage: Eukaryota > Metazoa > Chordata > Chondrichthyes > Carcharhiniformes > Scyliorhinidae > Scyliorhinus > Scyliorhinus torazame. Next base: position 288,189,182 of record NC_092711.1, on the reverse strand, counting down.
AACAGCACCTCTTTTGGGACTTGTGGGAGGAAACTGGATCACCCGGAGGAAATCCACGCAGACATGGGGAGAATGTGCAGACTCCGCACAAACAGTGACCTAAGCCGGGAATCGAACCTGGGACCCTGGAGCTGTGAAGCCCATAGTGAAATTAAATGAAATGAAAATCACTTATTATCACAAGTAGGCTTCAAATGAAGTTACTGTGAAAAGTCCCTGGTCGCCACATTCCGGCGCCTGTTAGGGGAATTGAACCGTGCTGCTGGCCTGCCTTGGTCTACTTTCAAAGCCAGCGATTTAGCCCTGTGCTAAACAGCCCCTGCTAACCACTATGCTACCGTGCTGCCCCAGGCATGTTTATTAATTTGTAATCATCAGGGGCGGGATACTCCGACCCACCCGCCGGGTCGGAGAATCGCCGGAGGCTGGCGTGAATCCCGCCCCCGCCGGTTGCCGAATTCTCCGGCACGGGATATTCGGCAGGGTCGGGAATCACGCCGCGCCAGTTGGCGGGCCTCCCCCGGCGATTCTCCGGCCCGGATGGGCCGAAGTCCCACTGCTGGAATGCCTGTCCTGCCGGCGTGGATTAAACCACCTCTCTTACCGGCGGGACAAGGCGGCGCGGGCGGGCTCCGGGGTCCTGGCGGGGGCGGGGGGGCGATCTGGCCCCGGGGGATGCCACCACGGTGGCCTGGCCCGCGATCGGGGCCCACCGATCCGCGGGTGGGCCTGTGCCGTGGGGGCACTCTTTTCCTTCCACCTTCGCCATGGTCTCCACCATGGCGGAGGTGGAAGAGACTCCCTCCACTGCGCATGCGCGGGGATGCCGTGAGCGGCTGCTGGCGCTCCCACGCATGCGCCGCCCGGCAAAGTCAGTTTCGCGCCAGCTGGCGGGGCACCAAAGGCCTTTCCCGCCAGCTGGTGGGGCGGAAATCAGTCCGGCGCGGGCCTAGCCCCTCAAGGTTAGGGCTCAGCCCCTCAAGATGCGGAGGATTCCGCACCTTTGGGGCGGCGCGATGCCGGACTGAATCCCGCCGTTTTTGGCGCCGGTCGGCGGACAGCGCGCCGATTGCGGAGAATTCCGCCCCTGATCTTTCGTTCAAGATTTTTTTATCAATGCTTGTGTGTTTATTTAGTCAAGATTAGAACTCCATAGAATCCATAGAATCCCTACACTGCAGAAGGAGACCGTTCAGCCCATTGTGTCTGCACCGGCCCTCCGAAAAAGTACTCTACCTAGGCTTACTCCCCCCATCCTATCCCCGTAACCCCGCGTATTATTCATGGCCAATCCACCTAACCTGCACATATTTGGACTGTGGGAGGAAACTGGAGCACCCGGAGGAAACCCACACAGACGTGGGGAGAGCGTGTAAACATCACACAGTCACCCAATTGCCAGAATTAAACCCGGGTCCCTTGCGCTGTTGATAGCAGTGCTAACCACTGTGAAGTCCTCAATAGGTTTTTACTGCCTGTGTTTGATGGATTTATGAGAATGGAGAATGTAAGTCTAGGGATCCCCCATTGTTCTTCACTGCCCCAAGGTGCTTTGGACCATGTCTTCTAATAAAACAGGCCCCACTCCAGGGAAGCAGCTGGGGGTCTGAAATACCAAAGCCCACAAAGGAAGCAGCAAGGGTAGGAACACTGCATGTGGGCTCACTCCCCACACCCATGTCCTGAGTCAGCAATAAATGCCAGAAATGGGAATCCCTTAAACATTCACTCCTTCCACCATTTATGCACAGTGGCAGAAATGTGTACCATCTACAAGATGCAGTGCAGAAACTCACCAAGGCTCCTTAAGAAGCACCTTCCAAATTCATGACCGCTGCCACCAGAAGGGCAAGGGCAGATGAATGGGAAAACCACCACTTGCAAGTTCCCCTCCACACTGCATACCATTCTGACTTGGAACTATATCCTTCACTGTTGCTGGGTCAACATCCTGGAAACCCCTCCCCAAGAGCACTAGGGGTGTTCCTATATGGACTGCAGTGGTTCAAGAAGCCAGTTCACCACCAACTTCTGAAGGGCATGTAGGCATTGGCAATAAATGTTAGCCTAGCCAGCGACGCCTATATTAGTTGTAAACAATCTCAACAGAATACAGTCATAGGGTGGGAATTTCTGGCACTTCCCTTGAGACATTGTGGAGCCGAGGGCAGCCAGTGGAAGAGGCAACCCCTCCCGCAGGTTCCCCGGTGGCGGTGCGGGCAAGCCATGAAAAGCGCTATAGACATTAGAGGTACTGGCAGATCGTGCTGGCGGTCAATGGCGACCTGCCTCTTCTATAGGAAATCTCGGTGTGGGAGCGCTGGAAAAGCTGGCCATCGGATCAGCATGGCATGGATTCATTCATACTGACCCAGGCATCAGAACAGTTCTTTATTGCTTCTGTGTCAATATTATAGAAGTCCCCAACTACCTACAGTGGTTCATAACGGTCGTCAACTAACACCGCTTTCCACAGATTCTCAGGACAATTAAAAATGACAATAAAAGTGCAGCTTTACCCACCTTGGCCAAATCTCAAGAACTTTTTTTCTTAATGACAATCAAAAAGACTGTTAATAAAAACAGAGATATGTGTCTGCTTGTGTATTTAGTATTATTCCCACTATTTCTGCCAAGCAACCATCATACAGATAAACACTTCGTATTGATGTAAACCAGTGCAATCCATTTGCACCTAAACCCATGAAGATTATTTTTCCTCCCTGTGAATCTAAGCCTGAATTAAAATGGGTATTGTTCATTGCAAGATAACTGTGTGCAATCAGAAAGACTCCTGTCCCTATCATTTATGTGCTAAGGACCAACATATAATATTCGTACAGACGAAAAGAGATCAATGGCTGTGCTGCCCCAAAGTTCCAGACTTCTTCCCTGCATCACAAAAGAACAAAATCCATATTAAAGCAAGCATTGCCTCTCTGGTGGATACGGCTTAAAGTACTTAGAATGTCAACTTAGTTTAAAGTGATTATACGGATAGCATTCTCTGGGTGAAATCCACACAAAATTGACAGTTTTGACAGTTCCCTTTAGGGGAACTGTGTGCATCTTGGCTTGACAACTACTGCACTGTTCAAATAGAACTAAATGGGACAGAATTTTCAGATTGGTGTTAATAATCCTATTTACCATTGATATTTGTTACTTTCACAGTATTGCTGCTCCTCGTGCAGCATTTTCTGGACAGGAATGACGGGTGGCCAATACATTAAAGTGCTCTAATTTAAAACATCAATTAAAACCACTTATTATAAGAAACCAACATTTAATTTGAATTAACTAGATCGGGTATGCAGTGAGTTGAGCACTGATCTTACATCTATGGCATTGGATCGCAAACTATGTTTCAATGTGACCCTATTTTAAAACAGCAATAAAGCAGCATCGTAACATTTAGTACATAGTTATTAAAATGTACACATTGCAGATCAACATGTACTACATCCTGGACGGAATTCTCTGACCGGGATTCTCCGAGCCAGCGCAGGCTCGGAGAATCGCCATTCACGCCGAGACGGCCCGCGACGCTGGTCCGACACAGGGACGCGAACCTCCGCCGACCGGGGAATCGCCGTCAGTCAGGTGTGCGCGGTCGACGTGGCGCTGGTCATGGGCCTTTGAAAGAGGCCCCCGCGTGATTCTGCGCAGGCAACTGGCCGGGTTCCCACCAGCGTTGTTCTAACATGGTTCTACCCAGCGGGCCCTCGGAGTCACGGGGGGGATCCATCGCCGGGGGGGGGGTGTCTCCAGGACGCCAGGATCACGATCGGGCGGACACGGTCTGGGGGGACGACGACCGATTTCTTCAGGTCCGGCCTGCTGTGTGGGTGCGCCATGTTGCGTGGGCTCCACAGCTGGCCGCCGCGCGAATGGGCGGACCCGCGGCCAGCAGGGCTGCGTATCGGCAGCCGGAGCTGCGCGGAGCACTCCGGCGCCATGCTGGCCCCCTGTGGGCCACGGTATTGCTGGGTCCAGAGGCCCGTTGACGCTGGCGTGAGACGCTACGGTGTTTATGCCGGTGTCAACACTTAGCCGCCGTTTTGAAAAATCCCGCCCTCTTTTTCCGCCGGCAGCGCACCCCCGCCCACGGGTCTCCCGGCGGTGTGGGATGGCTTCAATGGTAAATCCCATTGACAAGTGGCAGGAGTAGAGAATCCCGGTGCCAGCGAATGGGGCGCCACCGAGAAACACGTGGTTGGGGAACCAGAGAATCCATCGTCAAATATATATGGAAATCAGCATTTTAATATTATTTGTAAAAATGTTATTTGGTGGAATTCTTCCACTTTGAGACTAAGCGCAGTGACAGGTGTTACCTCAGCCGCCGACCAGGATAGCGGGATCCTGCCAACCAGATGCTGCACTTGGAAGGTCTTAAAATTTACATCGGCGAGTTCCCCTCAGAATCTCCTGGTGGGCCGGCAGCTGATTCATCCACCTGCCCTCCTTTGAAGGTCCCAGTGCCATATTTAAATGCCAGTCCAGCACACTCATATCTGTCTTCACCAGACTGTGCAGGTGTCCGGTTTCCGGGGTCAAAGCCCAGCAAGCTCAAGAAGGAGGCAGCACCAGTATTCAGCACCGGAGCCCTTGAGGCCATCTGCCCCAGGGATGGCTCAAAGAGGCACACTAAACTCACCTCTCCGGCCTGGGAGGCCGTTTCTAAGGGAGTTTGGTGTGGCACCCACCCACAAAATGCCACCCAGAGCAGGAAGCCGATGAATGATCTCATCCTCTCCGCCCGGATAAGTCCTCTCTCAGCTCCCTCCACTATCAAACACTCAGCATGGCATCATGTATTCAAACAGCTACCCTCTTCATGGATCTCACCCATCCATTAGCAAGGGAAACATAGAAACACTCATCCTTTCAATCAGACTTTCACAACACCACCATCCCATCTGCCTTGTAGCTCACACTCCAATCTCGCTCTCTTCTGGATAAGGTACACCACACACAGGGGACTTGTATTTCATTCAACCTCTGCCCCATCACCTCTCATCATATCTCTTTCATTTCCCCCCCCACAGGGCAAACCTGTCCACAAGCGAGAGCGAGCCCAGACCAGTGGAGGGACCATCAGTCTCATTGAGTTTGAGGAGGCTGCTGCTGAGTTCGCTGGCAAGGATGGGGGTCTCTCCTGTGGCGACACAAACCTTGGCCTCGTGCAACAGCCTAGAGGATGGGGATCTCATCTCCATCACCTCACTCAATCCTGCAATTCAAAGTGAGTGCGATATACTCTGAATTAGCTTCAGCTCATCCACTAAAATTGTTACTTTGCAGGTACAAGCAGACCGTGGCCAGCTAGCCACCCCAGCAGCTCTCCGAGCCCCTGAAGCATGTCTGAGAATGAGGGGTCTCAAGACGAATTGCCACAGTTCTCACCCGCACCCCTTCACCCACACGGAGAAACACACCTCGGCGCGGTATAGCTCAAGGTTAAACCCGGGATCACTTCCTGGAAAGTACCTCACAGACACGTCCGCCAAGCAGTCAGAGGGAGGGACAACCCAGCTCTCCAGCACTCGGTGGGCTGCTGGAGAACAGCTACCTGCTCAGTCACGGTCAGGTGAAGAGCCTCTGGAAGTGCCTGCCAGCTCACTGCTGACGGTGCAAAGGGAGACAGCTCACCATCAGGCAGAGATTCGACAGTCAGTCAGCAGGCTACAACACATGATGGAGGAATCCCTTTTTGTGCAGTCCGATGTAGTGGCTTCAACAGGAAAGCACCTAGAGGCCACCATGGGATGCTTGGCAGCCACCATGGAGATCTTGGTCCAGCAGATCTGCCAGATTTGCGCGCGGCCCTGTACTCCATGGCGACACACTCTGGTGGGCACTATCAGGATGTAGGCCACATGGGAACAGGTGCCTTGACTTTCCTCCAGATGGGGAACCCACAGGATGGATGAATGTCAGCAGGACACACCAGGGGCCTCCACTCAGGACACTCCAAGGGTGTGCACTGCTCACAGTCCCCTCTGCCTGTGCACGCACCAACTCCAACACTGCAAGCCTCTAAGGGTGTTTCTGCCTCTAAGTAGGAAGCCCTTATGAGGCCAGGACCATCCAGGACATGGGCCACCAGAGGACATCCACCAAGGTGATGACAGGCAACAGGCATAGCGCTCAGCAGGTTGGAATGTCGGGGCTGCACTAAGGCTCGGTGACAGGGCTAGGAAAGTGAAAAGGTTTTGGTGTCACTTCAGGGTGTTCTATCACTGTGAATAAATTGCACTTTTTTGAAAACCATTCCATCGGCATGTGAAGGTATGGTCAGATGAAAGATTTTGGTTTGGATCTTTGCAATCCTCTTATTCTGAGGTTCAACCTTTCTCACACTCAGAGTGTCCCCGTTTAAGATTGACATTCATGTGATGCCAAACTCATTACCACTTGGTACCAGACGTTGTGAGTTGTCAGGGGGATGTGTATAATTCTTTATTTGGAGTTTATGATGGGTGAGTTATCAATCATTAATCCTCAAGCAATTGCAATGGCTCTCTGTGAATTTGGGTTTCCTAACTGTTAATGACCCAAATCAAGCCATGCTCTTTAGAATAAGAGCCCTACACTGCTCTGCATTTCCTTCACTGCAGTGTTTGAATCCTTACATGGTGTGGGAAACATCTAGCATCAACTCATTTGCCGAATATTAAGTTGACAGAGTGAGTACAGTACCAGGACACAGATTGTCGTGTTATGTACTGTGGGATAGCAAAGGCTGCAACTGGATGCAGCTTTAACCAAAAGATGCTCCAGACCTTGAAGTTAGTTCAATCTGATTTATTGAACCAGTAGCACAGTTAGCACAGTTCTCTATGAGTTCGACTCTCTGCTAATCTAAGTGTGGTTACTCTGTCTGACTGAACCAGACTAGCTCTTAGCCATGTGCTGGAGGTGTGATACTGTAAATACACCCTGACTCACTCTTTAGATGTTCATCAGTGGAAAGAGGCGGAGTGTGAGTGCCTCGTGCCTTTTATAGTGAGATACCACCCCTGAGTGTCCTGCCTGCTCATTGGTCATGTCCTGTTCTCTGCGTTCATTAGCTGCCTGTCTGAATATCAGTATCTGCATGTCTGCATATCATGACACAGATGACCACAGCTAAGATCTGATCTTATTGAGTCATGAGCACTGAAGGCCTAAAGCTGAATGGAGAACCTGTCCTCTCAGTAATGGTTCAACTCTTCCCTCAGAAGTCATAAAATGCCTTGGAGGGCAAGAGGAGATGTCTCCTGATGATCAAACTTAATTTTATTTCTCTTGAATCCTTTCAGCTATGAGGGTATCATGGGCACACCTACCACTTTCCCCTCCTCCTTGACATCATGGTGCTCATGTTATTCCTTAGCAGCCTCTGGGCTTCCTGCACCTCCTCATCTTCATCTTTTGAGGAGGACTCCTCCTTCCCCAGTTCACCCTCCGGCAGGGCCTCACCTCTCTGCATAGTCAGATTGTGAAAGGTGCAGCTAACAGCAGTGATGCAGCAAATGCCCCCCAGTGCATGTTGCAGCGAACCACTTGAGCGATCAAGGCCTCTGAATCGCATCTTCAGCAATCTGATGGTCTGCTCTGTGAGGGAACGTGTGGTGGTGTGAGCGGTATTGTACGTTTCCTAAGCTGGTGTCGGAGAGCAATGCACCGGAATCACCAGCCACTCTTTAAGTGGGTAGTGCCTATCCCCCAGCAACCATCCCTGCAGATGTTCTGGCCTCTCGCAGATTCCAGCCACCCGGGAGTGTCTGAGGATGTAGGAGACATGGGAATTCCCAGGGAACTGCATATGAATGCGCAGTTTCTGCTTCAAGTGGTCACAAACCAAGACAGCATAGTGGGTAGCACTGCTGCCCCATAGTGCCAGGGACCAAGATTCAAGTCCGGCATTGAGTGATTGTCTCTGTGGAGTTTGCACTTTGTTCCTTTCTGCGTGGGTGTCCTTCAGGTGCTCCGGTTTCCCCGGAGGGTTCGGTGGATTGGCCATGCTAAATTGCCCCTTAGTGTCCAGGGATGTTCAAGTAATGTTCCGGAGATAGGGCGGGAAAGTCGGTCCATGGAGGGTGCTCTTTCAAAGGGCCGGTACAGACCCGTTTTGACGAATGATCTCCTTCTGCACTGTAGGGATCCTAGGTTCTAACTGCACGTTCACAAAATGGAAGCCCTGGTAGCTGATGAACCTCAAGGGCTGCCTTCAGGGACTCCGTGTAGCCACATGGGTGCAGTGTATTGTTCCCTGCACTCTTGGGACCCCAGAGAAAGCTGCAAAGGCATGAATCTCTGAGCCTGGTTTTCCTCATCCAAAGTAAAGTTTACATAATGATTGGCCTCCTGTAAATGGCATTAGTCATCTCCTGAATGCAGCAATGTGTTGCTGACAGAAATGCTGCACCGCTCCCCGGTTGCTCCCTGGCAAGACCCTGAGGCAAAGAAATTGAGTGCTCACTTCAGGGCCACTGGCAGGGGAAGGCCGCCAAACCACATGGTGTCTGGTCTTCTCAGAGCAAGTGGCATACGTGCCCTGCACCGCCTGTCACTCATTCGTTGAAAGGAGACTCATGGACAAAAGACCCTTGGTGTTGCCAGTCATCTCCGTCGTCTGTGTCTCTGCTCCTCAGCCTTCTGTTGATTCTCATGTTTCCCTGGTCATGTCCGTATGCAGTGCCTCCTGCTGGAGCTTTGCGTACGTCACATTTCCCTCCTTCGTCTCCTGCATTGAATGCAAATTCTGAGAAAAGCTCCCTGTAGCACTGGATCCATTATCACTTTTGTCTCCTCTCTGAAAAGATATATCAAAGGCCAGGATTGTTAAAGCGCGCTGAGAGAAAGATGTGAATTAGAGACCTATGGGAAGAAGTGGGGCAGCTAAACTTTGGCACCTTAGATGGCATTGGTCCTCATGCTCTTTTACCCCTGGGACCCGAGCACATGCGCTGAGGAGAACAGCCTTCCATCCCACAGGTGTTATATCTGAAGCCCTGTAGGGGGGGAGGACTTGTGGCTCTGATCTCCACTCGTTGACTTGGCATCTCTGATCTTTCATTCGCTCATGGCGAATGAGTGGAATCCATTAGGCCACTGATGAATGGCATTAATTCCTGACCCGCGACTCCCCTTGATTGATGGGATGGCAGAAATGAAGAAGCTGTGCCCCTTTGATGAAAGCCTTCACTCCCTAAAGCTGCAATACTGTCCTACGCTATGTAGCTTGTCTAAGTTTGACGCGACCTAATTGAGTTGTGCCGATTCGTTTCAAAGAGTGAAATTAGAAATTGGCTTGTGCTTCCTTATTGGGCAATGGGCTCTGAGTCCTGCCTAATTTACCCCAACCCTGTCCACTGTAGCAGTTCCAGTTTTGCAGTCCTCCCACATTTCAGCGTCCCACTTCCAGACAGAACCGATTTTACTTTCGATTTTGGAAGATTCTGGGTGGGATTCTCCAGTCCCATGTTTTACAGCGGCACGCCATTCACTGGAGGCAGGATTATCTCTTCCTGCTGCTCGTCAGTGGGATTACCCATTGAATCTACTTCACACCGCCAGGAACACACGGGCAGCGTTGTCCTGCCAGCGGCAAAGAGAATCCCAATGGCTGGAAATTTCCAGCCACCATTTTACCTGAACATCAAGGTGGTCGCACTGTCCCTGTATTAAAAGATGCAGTTCGACCCTCCCTCCCTCACTATCCACGTGACTCCGATTTACCCAGAGCCTCACAATGTGCAGGTAGAGATGCCACCTGTTATTCTCCAGTTTAACCCCTGAAATACTGGATCCTTGTCGCTGTGGTGATGGACATTGGCACATTCCTCCCCAACTCTCGAATCCTTCAAGCCCATCACCACCAAGGCACCCACGCCCCATGTGGACTTGTATCGTCACTCCATTTGGAGGCTGTGTGCACTGTCACTTACAGCGGCTCCCTGCCCCATGAGAGCTTCACATAAACCTCTTTGTATTATGTTTTCTGTATCTAAAGGCTGCAGATTCCCCTGTGATTATCACCATACTTTTGCAGCCCAGTATAGAGCTTGCTACAAACGGGGACATAGACTGTAGGACAGCCCTGCACACCAATCTGTGAATTTTGTCTTTGAAACACACTGCCTTGCATCTCCCTGCAGCTGGGTACACCATGCTTCCAATGATTGCTCCTGCTGCAGGCCGCTGTTCTTCTGCACTGCCTTGTATTTCTGACTTCAGACTGATGTCCACATAACCCCAGGACTGCGTGTCATCTGTGACTCCTTTCCATTTCGTAGCCGGAATATCTGTACGCTTTGACTCCTGGCTGTCAGCCTCTGAACTTAAATGGGAGCCTTGATGTAATTCGCATTTTCAACGAAGGTTATGGATAATGGTGACCTTCACAAAATACTGCAGCTTGGCCTGTTTAGAACCAACCTTAACGTGCCACACTAAACAGACACCGAACGCATAATCTGCCTCCTCCGTGCACCGCTTTCCAGGAACGCACGTGTTAGCCCTTGGAACCCCCTTGTCTATCTGTATGTCATGCAGCCTTGTCCGGGTCCAGCTTCCCTCTTCTCGGTATTCCCTCTTCCATTTTTCATCCTCTTCATCCACCTCCTTGTTCCTCTGCTTGTCATCGAGAGCCCTTGACCTTCCCCCACCTCCCCTCCTTGCACAGCCCTCCTTTCACATTGCCCCCCTTGCCTTTGTCCACCCACCCCGACCCCCAGCTCTCACCTTGCAACTCACCCCATTCGAACTTTGGACCTCTGGTGGCTACATGAGACCCGCAGCACCGTCCTGTCCAGATAGATGCTGCTGTGTGGCACCATGGGAAGGGGACCCCTGTACTCCCCAACCCCAGGCACAGTATTGCTCTGAGATAGTGACACAGGCGGGTCATCGGGTCCAGCAGCACGGTGCTGTCCATGAAGACAAGCTCAGAATGGCGATGGAGGGCATGAACTGGGGTGTCGTGGCAGGCTGGTGTACAGTACATCAGGAGCAGCGCAGTACAATGGCAGGCAGGTTTTGCATGTTGCACTCACCTCAAAGTCTCCGTTGAGCTGAGGACCACCTTGAGCATGCCAGCGTTTATCAATCGGGTGTGATGGTGACATGATTTCCCATTGGCGTGACGCAAGGTTGAAAGGCCTGGGCAGCTGTTTTAATGAATATTCATGAGATGCAAATGGTATTTGTGCCACCTGCCAGCGGGAAGAGTGACCTCACCATTAACCCGTCATTGGGAGAACTGCAATGTGATTTTACGCCTGCAGGTTTCCGACTTTTAGACTCCCTCCGGATTCTCTGCGCCTGCCGCCATCAAGCGGTTTGGAAGAATTCTGCCCATTATTTAATGTACTTATGTAGGCTTCAGTTAAGCTCTTTATTTTCCCCAGTGACAGAAAACTCAATGAAGGCTCTCTCCTCCTGCTTCCTGGCCGAAGAAATACTTGCCCTGCTGCACTTTGCCGGAAAGGTTATAATTAATATGTCAGCCATTCATGCAGGCTTGTCACCGAGAGATGCCCCGCAACTGCTGGTTCACTTGGAGCAAACATGGGTGTGGTAACTTCTTATTTAGGGTTTGAGGCCTATGCTGGGTGTTCATTGAGGCACAATCAATTTGGCTGGAGACGAAGTTGAATTCAAACTGAGGCTTTATTAGTATCTGAAGTGTGGCCTCCTACAGCAGCTGATGAAATGGCTGTTAGCTGAAGGCCACGCATATTTATAACCCGGTTCCTCGGCGGAGCTAGCATGCAGGGGCCCAGGTGAACCTGTAGTGCAGGTTCTACCGTACAACCCTTAATATAGGAACACAGTGGTTTACCACATTCACCCCCTGTTAAAATTGAGTCCAGCTGGGGTGGTGGATAACTATATACAATTCGCAATCTTTAATATTTACAGAACAGTGAAAAAAAAATGTCTCTGGTCATCCAGTGGGCCGGTCAGAGGTTCAGCCGGTCCGGCGCCTTGATCGTCCTCTGGGATCGACGAAGTGGAGCCGGCGATGTTGGTGCTGTCGTGGTCGAAGTTGACTCCGGGAGCGTGCCAAAATTCTCTTCATCAACGGGGGTGGACAGGGGGAGGATGGACGGTCCTAGGGGGGTGATGGGGGCGGAACCTGCTGGTGCCAGGTCCCTGAGGGAGACGGTATCCTGGCGGCCGTCGGGGAACGCCACGTAGGCGTACTGTGGGTTTGCGTGGAGCAGGTGCACCCTCTCCACCAACGGATCCGCCTTGTGGAGCCGCACATGTTTACGGAGAAGCACGGTTCTCGGAGCTGTGAGCCAAGTTGGGAGCGTTACCCCGGATGTGGACTTCCTGGGAAAGGCAAAAAGATGTTCATGCGGTGTACTGTTAGTTGCAGTGCAAAGTAATGAGCGAATGGAATGTAGTGTGTCGGGGAGGATCTCTTGCCAGCGGGAGGCCGGGAGATTTCAGGACCGTAGGGCCAGCTGGACGGCCCTCCATACCGTCCCATTCTCCCTTTCTACCTGTCCGTTTCCCCGGGGGTTGTAGCTCGTCGTTCTGCTGGAGACGATACCCCTGCTGAACAGGAACAGACGTAGCTAATCAATCATGAATGAGGATCCCCTGTCACTGTGGATGTAGGCGGGGAAGCCGAACAGAGTGAAGATAGAATTAAGGGCTTTAATGACGGTGGCAGACGTCATGTCAGGGCATGGGATGGCGAAGGGAAAACGGGAGTATTCATCGATTACACTGAGGAAATACGTGTGTCGATCGGAGGAGGGGAGGGGGCCTTTGAAATCCACGCTGAGGCGTTCAAAGGGGCGGGAGGCCTTAACCAGGTGCACGCGGTCCGGCCGGTAGAAGTGCGGTTTGCACTCCGCACAGACCTGGCAGTCCTTGGTGATCGTCCTTACTTCCTCGACGGAGTAGGGCAAATTCCGTGCCTTAATGCCCTGAGTGACCCTTGGGTGACAAAGGCTGTCATGCAGGGCCCGGAGTCGGTCTACCTGCGCGCTGGCACATGTACCTTGCGATAGGGCATCTGGGGGCTCGTTGAGTTTGCCAGGGCGATATTTAATCTCGTAGTTATAGGTGGAGAGCTCGATTCTCCACAGCAAGATTTTGTCATTTTTGATCTTGCCCCACTGCGTGTTGTTGAAGATGAAGGCTACCGACCGTTGGTCAGTGAGGAGAGTGAATCTCCTGCCGGCCAGGTAATGCCTCCAATGTCGCACAGCCTCAGCGATAGCCTGGGCCTCCTTTTCGACGGATGAGTGCCGAATTTCGGAGGCATGGAGGGTGCGGGAAAAGAATGCCACGGGCCTGGTTGAGGGTGGCGGCAAGGGCGACGTCCGATGCGTCGCTTTCTACTTGGAAAGGAAGTGTTTCGTCTGCAGCGTGCATTGTGGCCTTGGCAATGTCAGCTCTGATCCGGGCAAAGGCCTGTTGGGCCTCTGCCATCATGGGGAAATGAGTGGACTGTATGAGTGGGCGGGCCTTGTCCGCATAGTTTGGGACCCACTGAGTGTAATACGAGAAGAACCCTAGGCAGCGTTTGAGGGCCTTGGGGCAGTGGGGGAGGGGAAGCTCCATGAGGGGTCGTATGCGGTCGGGATCGGGCCCCAGAACTCCGTTCTGGGCCACGTAGCCGAGGATGGCTAAGCGGTTTGTACGGAACACACACTTCTCCTTGTTGTACATGAGGTTGAGGAGAGTGGCGGTGCGGAGAAATTTAGCGAGGTTGGCGTCATGGTCCTGCTGATCATGGCCACAGATGGTCACATTGTCTAGGTACGGAAACGTCGCCCGCAAGCCGTACCGGTCGACCAGTCGGTCCATCTCCCTTTGGAAAACCGAAACCCCATTGGTGACGCCGAAGGGGACCCTAAGGAAGTGATATAGCCGGCCGTCTGCCTCGAAGGCGGCGTATGGCCGGTCCGATTTACGGATGGGGAGCTGGTGGTAAGCGGATTTCAGGTCCACCGTTGAGAAGACCCGGTACTGTGCAATCTGGTTAACCATGTCAGATATGCATGGGAGGAGGTACGTGTCGAGCTGCGTGTACCTGTTGATGGTCTGGCTGTAGTCCATGACCATTCGATTTTTCTCCCCAGACTTAACCACTACCACTTGAGCTCTCCAGGGGCTGTTGCTGGCCTCAATGACTCCCTCCTGAAGCAACCGCTGGACCTCGGACCTGATGAAGGCCTTATCCTGGGTGCTCTACCGTCTGCTCCTAGTGGCGACGGGTTTGCAATCTGGAGTTAGATTGGCAAAGAGGGAACGAGGATCGACCTTTAGGGTCGCAAGGACACACACAGTGAGGGGTGGTAAGGGTCCGCCCAATTTAAGGGTCAGATTCTGGAGGTTGCACTGAAAATCCAGGCCAAGGATAAGTGCAGCGCAGAGGTTAGGGAGGATGTAGAGACGAAAACCGTGGAACTCTACGCCTTGGACTATGAGTGTGACCGTGCAATACTCCCGGATCGCTACGCGATGGGATCCGAAGGCCAGGGAGATACTTTGATTGGTAGGGTGTACCTTAAGGGAGCAGCGCCTTACCGTATTTGGATGTACAAAGCTCTCGGTGCTCCCGGAGTCCAGTAGGCAGAAGGTCACGTGGTCGTTGACTTTCACGCTGGTGGATGCGTTGGTCAGTGTGTGTGGTCTGACTGGTCGATTACCATGGATGCGAGTCGTGGTTGATCGTTGGGTAGTGAGGCGGCCGCTGCGTCAGGGTCCAGAAACGCCGTTGGTCTCCATGTGCTGCGGGGTGGACAAGATGGCGGCACCCGGAGGTCCTGGGGGTCACAAAATGGCGGCGCCCATGGAACGCATGTTGTGGGGGTTGGAGCAAGATGGCGGCGCCCATGAAATGCTCGTGTTGTGCGGGGGAGAAGATGGCGGCGCCCATTGCTCACACATGGCCTGGGGAGGAGGGGAGGATAGCGGCGCCCATTGTCCGTGACCGGGGTGGGGTGGGGGCGATCGCTGCCACTGAGCGGGCCTGGTGCGGGGGAGAGGATGGCGGCGCCCATTGCTCGCACATGGCCTGGGGAGGAGGGGAGGATAGTGGCGCCCATTGTCCGTGTGACCGGGGGGGGGGGGTGAGGGGGGGCGACTGCTGCCGCTGAGCGGGCCTGGCACGCAGCTGCGTAGTGGCCCTTCTTCCCGCAGGCCTTCCAGAGGGCAGCGGGGGCGGGCAGCGTTGGCGGGAGTTTCTTTGTTGGCCGCAAAAATATAGCATTGGGGCCCCCCGGAGATCACCGGCTGGCGCGTAGCGCAGGCGTACTGGGTTGGTAGCGCCCCCGCTGGGGCGGCTGCCTGTGGGGCCCATGAAGCATAGGAAGAGTGGGCCGCAGGACTGTACATTGCGCAGGGCGACCGTCAAGTAAAACGGGAGTGTTTTAGTCTCTGCGAGGTGGCGCGTGGCCCCTTCTAGGAGCCGCTGGCCAATCCCAGTTACAAAAGCGTCCCTCATAAGGAGGTCTGAGTGCTCCTTAGCTGTAACGTCCTGGCAGTCACAGTCCCGCACTAGTGGGATCAGGGCCCTCCAGAAGTCCTCGATTGACTCACCAGGTAGTTCAGTATGCGTTGCGAGCACGTGTCTGGAGAAGAGCGTGTTCGTCTTCTGCTCATAACTCTCATTGAGTCGAGTCATAGCGTCAGCATAATTGGCGCATCCTGGATCAGCGGGAAGATTTTAGAGTTGAGTCTGGAGTACAAGATTTGAATCTTCTGAGCCTCTGGAACAGGGGTTGGCGCCGCGTTGATATACGTTTTGTTGCTAACTTTTGGTTGGTTCAATTGGCTCTGTTTTATAACATTTGCTCTCGAGTCGCCAGGTATCTTTATGATACTGCCACGAGGTTCAAGTCCAAGTAATGATCAATAACTCAATACACCGATTAGTAAGATTCAAATCAAAGCACATTTATTATACACAGTAATCGCTACTCATGCACAAATTCTACGTCTAAGCTACTTCTACAACTAACAGGCCTATACTTAACTTCGGACTGGCGCACCAGGTCAGGGGAACAAATGGCCTTTCGTTCGGGTTCTGAGTCTGCGGGATTCGAAGTTGTTATGGATTGGTAGCTAGGAGCGCCTATCTCGTAGCGAGCGTTGACTTAAGCCTTACGGTCTCTCGGCGGCAACCGCACCGGTCATGGTCAAGGTTGGTTTGCGTTGCTGTGTGATCCGGTCAAGAAGAACGATTCGAACTTGGGGCTTAACTTTTATAGTCCCCAGGTGCTTTCCGCCTTTCGGGGCGGACCCTGTACCTGGTTCTAGGTGATTGGACTTTGTTCCAATCGCTTGGTTCGATTTCTCCAATACTGGAGCGGTTCCCTGATTGATGGGCGGTCTTGAGGTGTTTGTTAACCTCTTTTGTGTTGGCTCCTGCTGGCGCCGGGGAGTCTAGCTTAGCTTTGTTTGTCCTAAATGTTGCGATTGTTCCCGGGGATTGCTTATTAGTATGTAGATGGCTGCTACATTATTATGCTGATGGTCGCTGGTGTCGATGTTGTCTGGGCTTTTGCAGAGTTAAATACACAGCAAACCTGCACCTGCTGGTTTCTGCCTGTGTTGGCTGAATTTCCCTTCAGCCTTTGCTGTTCTCCATTTTAAATCGGGAGTTGACCAACTTAGGTGGCTACAGTTTCAAAACAAGCTAGCCAGTGCTGAAAATCCTTTCTGGCGTCGCTTGGGTGTGGATCCAGCTGCAGTCGATCTGGTTTAATCCGGAGGTCCATCTTCTACATCAGATATTAATAAATTGAGGCACGATCAATTTGGCTGGAGACGAAGTTGAATTCAAACTGAGGCTTTATTAGTATCTGAAGTGTGGCCTCCTACAGCAGCTGATGAAATGGCTGCTAGCTGAAGGCCACGTATATTTATAACCCGGCTCCTGGGCGGAGCTAGCATGCAGGGGCCCAGGTGAACCTGTAGTGCAGGTTCTACCGAACAACCCTTAATATAAGAGCACAGTGGTTACCACATTCATGAAGCCTCCTCACTCACTCGTCAGGTCCATGGTTCTCCTCTGCGATATGCTTTAGAGAGAGTCCAAGAGAGGAGTAGGGCAGGAGCAAGGATGGAGGTGCCTCCGGTTTGGTGCAAATTCAGGGTGCAGTTTTAGAAGAAGCAATCCCAGCCACTGCTTGCACAACCCACAGTTAAAACCATGGAACGTGGGTTAAAATTCAGTTTAAACACATATGGTGGGGACAATTTTTTAATAATAATCTTTATTAGTGTCACAAGTAGGCTTACATTAACATTTCAATGATGTTGCGGTGAAAATCCCTCTTGTCGCCACCGGAGGTACCTCCGGTGCCTATTAGGGTACACCGAGGGAAAATTCTGAATGTCCAATTCACCTAACATAGGTACATAGAATTTACAGTGCACTGGGCCCATTGGGTCTGCACCAGCCCTCGGAAAGAGCACCCCACCCAAGCCCACACTTCCAATCTATCCCCTTAATCCAGTAACCCCACCCAACCTTTTTGGACACTAAGGGCAATTTAGCATGGCCTATCCACCTAACCTGCACATCTTTGGACTATGGGTGGAAACCGGAGCACCCGGAGGAAACCCACGCAGACACGGGGAGAACGTGCAGACTCCGCACAGATGGTGACCCAAGCAGGGAATCGAACCCAGGTCCCTGGCGCGATGAAGCAACAGTGCTAACCTTCATGCTACCGTGCTGCCCTACATGCTTTTTAACACACCTTAGTCATCAATGTAAATGGGTACGCGGGTCCAAATCTCACGAGTGTCGGGAAACAAGATTCTCACCGGCGACATCTTGTTTCCGATTTCGCCCTCCTCCCATTCCTGTGATGTAACCAGGTTCACGCCCAGAAATGGGGTTCGCCCCGATGCTTGTAGGGATGAGGGGGGCAGTTCCCCAATGCATGTGGGGGATAGAGAGCTCGAGAATCTGGAGCGAAAGTTTAGCTATGCAGCTGGAGAGCTGCACGCCAGTTTTCTGACTGAAAACGACACTCGAAAAAAAATATCGGAAGATTCCGCCTGATCTGTGTACTTCCTACGTGCTGATTGTCAGGGCAACCAATATACACTTCCATTCAAGTCAGAACCTACAGTTAAACATTTCCTAATTTGGTGTTAATTAGAAGTCTCACTCTCAAGAATATCCACAAGATGGCTAATGTTGGAATTGTAAAACAGTCACTCTGGTACAGTAATGAATGCTTGTGCAGCTGAGGAAAATGGTTGATGGAAATTGGAAGCGGTTTAGTTTATACCTAACAATGCTACATCTGACCTGTAAGTGCTTGACAATAACACCAGGCTCTTGAAAATCTATCATGGGATTAATATATGATGCTTAATGTGTTGGTTTCAAATTTCTCTCAAAGAATTTAGTGAGGGCATTAACTTGTTCCAAATAAATTTCACGGTCTCCATGTTTGAAATTGAAAACTCTCCTGCTTTGGGCAGGACTCCACAGATTGGGAAATAAGTCTCAAGCGAAACTTCCTTGTTTGGGCAGTTCATACAGTCAGGCTAATGAGTGGCTTAGAACAAAATTCACTGGTCTCCTTGCTATTCAGAAACATACAGTTTCATTGTAAAGAAGACATTTTTTTTAAAATTCATTTATGGGATACAGGCATTATTGTTTGGACCAGCATTTATTCCCCATCCCTAGTTGCCCTTGAGGACAATAAAATTGCCTGCAAAATCTGAAGGCACAATTTAACTGAACTGAACAGAGTCCCATGTCAGGCGCATTTAGTTGGGTGTTTCCGGCGCTTGCAGCGCCAAGAACAACCCCGCTATTAAACGGGACTCTGGTTTCAGCGAGGAACGCCCCCAGGGATACCCTTGGTCCTATTTCCTGAACTAACGAGCTCTGCTCTCCAGTGCAGGAAGCGAGAAGGACGCTATTTTTATCAGAGAATCATAGAATTTACAATGCAGAAGGAGGCCATTGGACCCATCGAGTCTGCACCGGCCCTTACAAAGAGCACCCTACTCAAGCACACGTCTCTACCCTATCCCCATAACCCCACTTAACCTTATGGACACTAAGGGCAATTCAGCACGACCAATCCACCTAACCCGCACATCTTTGGACTGGGGGAGGAAACCGGAGCACCCGGAGGAAACCCACGCACACACGGGGAGAACATGCAGACTCCGCACAGACAGTGACCCAAGCCAGGAATCGAACCTGGGACCCTGGAGCTGTGAAGCAACTGTGCTAACCACTATGCTACTGTGTTGCCCACAAATCTCTAGACACCCCACTGCGGCCTCCAGACGTGGGAGAGGAGGTCTCCCACATTACTGTGGGCCCCTGGGTGGTTAGGCTCTGGGCAGGGTGGTACTCTGGCACCCTCAATGCCACCCGGACATCGTGGTACTGTCAGCCTTGCACCCTGGCAGTGCCACCTTTAATTTGATTTGATTTGATGTATTGTCACATGTGCCGAAGTACAGTGAAAAGTATTTTTCTGTGGCCGAGGGAACGTACACAGTACTTACACAGTAGACAAAAGGAATAATCAACAGAGTACATGAACAAATGGTGCATCGACAAACATGATTGGTTACAGTGCGGAACAAGGGGCCAAACAAAGCAAATACATGAGCAAGATCAGCATAGGGCATCGTGAATAGTGTTCTTACAGGGAACAGATCAGTCCGAGGGGGAGTCGTTGAGGAGTTTTGTAGCTGTGGGGAAGAAGCTGTTCCTATGTCTGGATGTGCGGGTCTTCAGACTGGGTGCCACTGTGGCAATGTCAGGGTGTCCAGGTGGCACTGCTAGGCTGGCAGGGGCACTGCGAAGATGCCAGATTGGCAGTGCCCAGGTAAGGCCCAGAGTGCCTTACCCTGATCAGGTGGAGTGCAGGGGAATCAAGGACCCGCTAATCAGTAAGTTGGGTCGGGCCTAGAGGTTGTGATGGAGTGGGGGTGAGTTCAGAGATGGCATCCCGATCTCTTTCTGCACTGCTGTGCTGAACTCATTAGTGCAGGAAATGAATCTAAGCCCATCCTCAGTGGGCATTCCTCGCTGAGGCCTGGAAAAGAAGCGCAGTCCCATCTAGCAGCGGAGTTGCTCTTGGCGCTGCTAAACGCACCTGAAACGGGACTCTGGTACTTTTCCATTAAATCACG
Source organism: Scyliorhinus torazame (assembly GCF_047496885.1). Lineage (NCBI taxonomy): Eukaryota > Metazoa > Chordata > Chondrichthyes > Carcharhiniformes > Scyliorhinidae > Scyliorhinus > Scyliorhinus torazame. The sequence continues at coordinate 288,169,037 of NC_092711.1, read as the reverse complement.
CCCATAATTACAATGTGCATCCAGCACTAGATGTTCCTGAGTGGCTGAATATCTCAGTAAGGGGTTGGTACCAGATAATGGCATCCGGCACCTCTTAAAAAGAGGCTGGAGCTCAAAGATTACTGATTCTGAACTGGGAAAGGCACAATGGTGCACTATTGAATGCTGTACTAGTGACCTTGATAAGGCAATGGGAGTGGATCGCCTGATAATGAATATAAGACGTCAACCCCAAGAAGCTGGATACAATATCATAAAAACCTTAATGAGTTCATTCGTGTGACGAAGGTCATCTTCAAATGTCATATCCCACCAAGCTTACACACTTCTCAATGCACCACATCTCCTTCACCTGCAATCAGGGCATATACATTATATTCATAACTTCACCTCGTCATCACACATTTAGCACTGCTATACGTCTCACACCTACATCTCACAGCTTGCACGCTACTCAACCATGAAGCTACATCACCCAAACATATTGCACCACACTCACTGACAACACTCTTGCAGGAGAAGATAGCACATAACTGGTAGGAAGTGCTAATCCATAGAGGACAAGTATGCCCGCATATACCTTAGGGGAGCCAGTGCTGTAGTGATAATGTAACTGTACCAGTAATCTAGAGATCCAGGCTCTGGCGACATAGGTTTAAATCCTACCACAACAGCAGGTGCAATTTAAATTAAGTTAATTAATTAAAGTAATCTGGTCATAGTGATCAAGAAACTATTATTGATTGTAGTAAAGAACCACCTGATTCTGTAGTTTCTGTGAGAGAACGAAATCTGCCATCCTTGCCTGACCTATATGGAAATCCAGACCCCACACTTACCACACTGCACCGCCCCCCCACTCATCCCCACCCCACCACCATAAAGGAGGCGGGTGTTTGCCTTCATTTTGGAGCAGCCATTGCCGAGGCCATGGTCAGCAGTATAGCTGAAAACATATAAGCTGATGGGATGTTCTTATCTAATCCTCTGCTTTATGTATGCCAACCCCTTCCTCCCACAATCTCTTCCTCATTGTCGATTATCATAAAAAAACATTTTGTTCGCTAAAATCCTTGAGGGAAGGAAATCGGTCATCCTTACCTGGTCTGGATGTGATCAACAACAATGTGGTTGACTCTTAAATGCCCTCTAGGATGGGCAATAAATGCTGGCCCAACCAGCAGAGCCCACGTCCCAATGATGAATTTTTAAAAAGCACACTCGTGGGTCCAACCACAATGCAGCATCTCATGGCCAATGTCCCAGGTTCCACGGAGTGGGTTTTGGAGTGCAAGTGGAAGTTGCCATCATGGTTGTGAATGGCTTTGAGGGGCTTGTAGGTTGCCACAGCAGAGTCCAGCAGTTAGCTGCCCTTCAACGGATTGCTAAGATGCCATCCTGGGAAGTAGCCTTTGCTCCATGGAACATGAACCCTCTGCCCTCTCTCAGGAAGACAGTATCCAATCTCCTACCCCTGCCGCACATCAGTGTCCTTGCTATTGCCCATCAACCAGCCATCACAGAGTTGGCGCAGTCTACAGTCAGGCCTTCGAGGTACTGAGATTCTCATGGTTATCCTCCAAGACAAGCTGCTGTCTCCTCCACTGCAAGTCAGCACAGCCTTCCACGAGCCATGTCGCTACAATTAGCACTGCCTCAGAGCGCCGTAAGAAAGGGAAAAGGCACACGGAAGCCAGGGACGAAGGAATGCACAAGATAATTTGACTTTTGTATGCACTATGGCATTATACAATTTATAAATTTGAAACATTGATTTCGTAGTGGCTTTTATTAAGGTTTTGTGGCCAAACCATCCTGTGCCAGGCATGCCCCTCTACCCCTCCAGGGGCTATACTTACCTCTGCGCCCTCAGAGGGTTCCATTTGACTGCTTCTCATCTGGCCAAACCTGTTGTAAACCTCACTGACGTGATGTTAGAGAGTTTTGAATATTTAGTGAGAGCGGGGGAGTGGAAGTCATGTGGCCGGGGGGTGGGGGGTGGGGGGGCGGGGGGGGGGGGGGGGGGGCCTGCAAACAACATTGAAATTGAAGCAACTCTATTAAAATGAGGCATGAACCTTGTGATGTTGCCAGTGAGGGGCAGGGAAAATCGGGAAACCTGAGGAGTTTCCCGATTCTTGTGGTATTTTCCGCCAGTGGCACAAGAGAACATGCGTATTTGGAACATTCTGGGCTGGATTCTTCCATCCTGCCTGCCGCAAGATTGCCACTGGCGGGACGTGGACCATGTAGAGGTCCACTGACCTCGGATGGGAATTTCCGGTCGGCGGGCAGACGTGGCCAGAGAACCCCGCCCTCTAATTTTAATACAATCACAGTAATCCTCTCCTGAGAAACTACTGCTCACCTTACATATATATTAATCAAACAACATCAACAGAAATAATTTTTTTCCCAGTTTTTATTTTTCCTATCACTCCATTTTTACGATCTGGTTGTGAATTTGTTGAGAGTTGCTGGTTTTAACTGCAAATCCTGAAAAAATGTTTCAGCTTTCATGTGAAGCATCCAAAGGCCTATTGACAACTCCAGGATCGTTCTCACGGTCATTCTGTAGACCGAGCCTGAAATTAAATCAAAATATAGGCCATTGGAACCTGACCAACTGAATGATGCGATACTCCAGTATGTGAGGCACGAGGCCTGTTTAGTATCTTCGATTTTGTAGGCCAGTTGCTATGGCTAGTTTCCATAGAAACAGAAAGATTCACGTAATCATAGATAATAAGGTGCATCTGGTAAATACTTTAAATTGGTAGGAGCTCGTTAGAGACAGCTCATACTGAAGCAGCCTTGGTCACCCCGGTCACCATATTTATATAAATGATATGAAAGAATGTCATGCAAACTACTTGCATGATTGCCACCTGCCAGGGAACAGTCTCTTTTCCTGTGGACTGTCTCTTCATTTTAAATATCTAACCTGGGCGCACAATATTCGAGGCATGAAATGTCCAATTTTAATGCACATGGCTTCATTTTTGTCAAGTTTAGGTCACACTGCAACTCAGCCGGCTGTGCTGTACTCTCATGTTTCCCTTCATTAACGTGGCAAATGTGCGGCTTCAAAGCAATCAAACAACTACTTTTGTTCTGTCTTCACGGAGGAAGACACAAATAGCGTTCCAGAAATGCTAAGGAATCAAGGGTCTAGCGAGAAGGAGGAATTGAAGGAAATGAATATTACAAGAAAAATAGGGCTGAAGAAATGAATGGGACTGAAAGCTGATAAGTCCCCAGGGCACTAAAGGAGCTGTCCATGTACATGTTGGGCGTGGTTTAACGGCTTTGAATCTCGCGAGCGGCCACTGGCGAGATTTGTGATGCTCGGAATGCCCCGTCAGATTTAATGGAGTCTGCGAGACTCTGAGATCTGGATCTCGCCCTCACTGGGCATGATCCAGATCAGCATCTTGAAATGATCCATTAGGCTCATTTAAATAAGTGTCCGCGGGATTCTCCTGGCTCCCAGGGACCTAATGGCCACACCTGGGAGACCTCACCAGGGCGTCGTTTGGTACTGGTTTCCACAAACGTGGACCAGCCGTAATGGCACTTTGGGGCTCCTCTGAGACCTTTAGAGGTCGGGGATAGGGCAGGGTGGCACCCTGTCACTCCCTCTGACACCTGGGCACTTTGGCACTGCCAGCTCTGGAACCTTGGAAGTGCCAGCCTATTTGCAGAATATAGGGAGTTAGGAAGAAAGATGAGAAGTTGGGCCGCAAAGGTAGTGATGTCAGGACTACTACCAGTGCCACGTGCTAGTCAGAGTAGAAATAGCAGGGTACAATAGATGAATAAATGTGAAGGGGTGGGTTCCAGATTCCTGTGGCACTGGGAACGGTGCTGGGGGAGGTGCGACCTGTACAAACTGGACGGGTTACACCTGGGCAGGACCGGGTCTGATGTCCTCGGGGAGGGGGGGGGAGAGGGTACTTGCGAAAGCAGTTGATGAGGGTTTAAACTAATATGACAGGGATTAGGAACCTATGTAAGGATTCCGAGCAGGGGTAATCAAGAACAAGAGAAAAAGAAAGCAAGGGGAATAAGAAACGTGTTTGGCAGAGAAATCAAGAGCCTCTATCAGATAATGACACTGTGAACATAGTCGGGAAGGGACAATGAACATTACAAGGACTAGCCTTAAGGTTTTGTACCTGAACACACAGAGCATTCAAAATAAAATGGATGAATTAGTTGCGCAGATAGATGTAAAGTTGGGATTAGGGAGACATGGTTCCAAGGTGACCAAGGATGGGAACTAAACATTGAGGGCTATTCAGTTTTGAGGAAGGACAGACAGAAAGGAAAAGATGGTGGAGTTGCATTGTTGATTAAAGAAGATTTTAATACAATATTGAGGAAAGATATTAGTACAAACGATGTGGAATCTGTATGAGTCTAGCTAAGAACACCAAGGGGCAAAACACATTCGTAGGGTGGGTATACAGACCACCAAACTGTAGTGGTAATGTTGATAGTAGCATTAGACAGAAAATCAGAGATGCATGTGATAAAGGAACACCTGTGGTTATGGGTGCCTTTAATCTGCATATAGATTGGGTGAGTCAAATTAGTCACAGTGCAATTGAGGAGGAATGTCCGGAGTATATACGGGATGGTTTTCAGGACCAATATGTTGAGGAACCAACAAGGGAACATGCCATCTTGGACTGGGCATTGTGCAATAAGAAAGGATTAGTTGGCAATCTAGTTGTGAGAGAACCCTTGGGGACAAGTGACCATAATATGATAGAATTCTTTATTAAGGTGGATAGTGAGGTAGTTGATTCCGAGAGCAGGATCCTGCACCTCAATAAAAATAACTATGATGGTATGAGGCATGAGCTGGCTATGAATAACTGGAAAACATTACTGATAGGAATAACAGTGGACAGGCAATGGCAAGCATTCAAGAAACGGACAGGTGAACTCCAAATGTTGCTTATTCCTATTTGACCCTGAGTAGAAAGCAAACTGTGCCCAAACCAAGGCATACAAGGGAAGTTAATGATAGTATTAGATTCAAAGAAGAGGCATACAAATTAGCAAGAAAAATTAATAGACCTGAGGATTGGGAACAGTTTCAAATTCATCATAGGTGGACAAAGGGATTAATTAAGAAGGGGAAAATGCATATGAAAGTAAGATAGCAGGGAACATAAAACTGACTATAAAAGTTTATATCGGTATGTAAAGAGAAATAGATTGATAAAAACTATGTATGCCCTTACAGTCAGAAACGGGGGAATTCATAACAGGGAACAAAAAAAGAGTTGAGGAACTAAATTCATACTCTACTTCTGTCTTCACAAAGGAATACATGAATAATGTGCTGGAAGTTCTGAAAACACAAGTTTCAGTGAGGAGCTAAAGGAAATTAGTATTAGTAAAGAAATGGTTTTAAGAAAATTAATGGGATTGAAGGCAGATAAATTTGCAGGGCCTGATAATCTTCATCCCAGAGTACTTAAGGAAGTGGCTCTAGAAATAGTAGATCCATTGGTGGTCATTTTCCAAAATTCTTTGGACTCTGGAATGGTTCCTACGGATTGGAGGGTCGCGAGTGTAACCCCACATTGAAAAAGGGAGCTAGAGAGAAAACTGGGAACTATAGACCAGTTCTTAATTAATCCCTTTGTCCGCCTATGCTGAATTTGAAACTGTTCCCAATAATGTCAATAGTAGAGAAGTTGCTGGAAACCATTATCAAGGAATACAAAGCACAACATTTGAAAAGCAGTGGTATAATCAGACAAAGTCAGCATGGATTTACAAAAGGGAAATCATGCTTGACAAACTGCCTGGAATTCTTTGAAGATGTAACTAGTATAGTTGACCAAGGAGAACTGGTGGATGTGGTTTATTTAGACTTTCAGAAGGCTTTTGACAAGGTCTCACATAGTAGATTACTATGTAAAGCTAAAGCGCATGAGATTGCAGATAGTGTCTTGAGATGGATAGAAAGCTGGTTGGCAGACAGGAAGCAAAAACTTGGAATAAATGGGTCTTTTTCTGATTGGCAGGCAGTGACTAGTGTGGTATTGCAGGGGCATGTGCTAGGACCCCCAACTGTTCACATCATATTAATGATTTGGATGAGGAAACTAAATGTATTATCTCCAAATTTGCAGATGATACCAAGTTGAGTGGGAGGGTGCGCTGTGAGGAGGATGCAGAGATACTTCAGGAGGATTTGGCAGGCTGAGTGATTGGGCATATGCATGGCAACTGCAGTATAATGTGGACAAATGTGAGGTATTCCGCTTTGGTTGCAAAAATAGGAACATAGAACATAGAAAATACAGCACAGAACAGGCCCTTCGGCCCACGATGTTGTGCTGAACCTTTGTCCTAGATTAATCATAGATTATCATTGAATTTACAGTGCAGAAGGAGGCCATTCGGCCCTTTGAGTCTGCATCGGCTCTTGGAAAGAGCACCATACCCAAACTCAACACCTCCACCCAACACCAAGGGCAATTTGGACATTAAGGGCAATTTATCATTGGCCAATTCACCTAACCCGCACATCTTTGGACTGTGGGAGGAAACCGGAGCACCCGGAGGAAACCCACGCAGACACGGGGAGGACGTGCAGACTCCGCACAGACAATGACCCAAGCCGGAATCGAACCTGGGACCATGGAGCTGTGAAGCAATTGTGCTATCCACAATGCTACCGTGCTGCCCTTAAGAACAAATAAATCTACACTATATCATTTTACCGTCATCCATGTACCTATCCAACAGCTGCTTGAAGGTCCCTAATGTTTCCGACTCAACTACTTCCACAGGCAGTGCATTCCATGCCCCCACTACTCTCTGGGTAAAGAACCTACCTCTGATATCCCTCCTATATCTTCCACCTTTCACCTTAAATTTATGTCCCCTTGTCATGGTGTGTTCCACCCGGGGAAAAAGTCTGACTGTCTACTCTATCTATTCCCCTGATCATCTTATAAACCTCGATCAAGTCGCCCCTCATCCTTCTCCGCTCTAATGAGAAAAGGCCTAGCACCCTCAACCTTTCCTCGTAAGACCTACTCTCCATTCCAGGCAACATCCTGGTAAATCTTCTTTGCACCTTTTCCAGAGCTTCCACATCCTTCCTAAAATGAGGCGACCAGAACTATACACAGTACTCCAAATGTGGCCTTACCAAAGTTTTGTACAGCTGCATCATCACCTCACGGCTCTTAAATTCAATCCCTCTGTTAATGAACGCGAGCACACCATAGGCCTTCTTCACAGCTCTATCCACTTGAGTGTCAACTTTCAAAGATGTATGAACATAGACCCCAAGATCTCTCTGCTCCTCCACATTGCCAAGAACTCTACCGTTAACCCTATATTCCGCATTCATATTTGTCCTTCCAAAATGGACAACCTCACACTTTTCAGGGTTAAACTCCATCTGTCACTTCTCAGCCCAGCTCTGCATCCTATCTATGTCTTTTTGCAGCCGACAACAGCCCTCCTTACTATCCACAACTCCACCAATCTTCGTATCGTCTGCAAATTTACTGACCCACCCTTCAACTCCCTCATCCAAGTCATTAATGAAAATCACAAACAGCAGAGGACCCAGAACTGATCCCTGCGGTACGCCACTGGTAACTGGGATCCAGGCTGAATATTTGCCATCCACCACCACTCTCTGACTTCTATCGGTTAGCCAGTTCGTTATCCAACTGGCCAAATTTCCCACTATCCCATGCCTCCTTACTTTCTGCATAAGCCTACCATGGGGAAATTTATCAAATGCCTTACTAAAATCCATGTACACTACATCCACTGCTTTACCTTCATCCACATGCTTGGTCACCTCCTCAAAGAATTCAATAAGATTTGTAAGGCAAGACCTACCCCTCACAAATCCGTGCTGACTATCCCTTATCAAGCAGTGTCTTTCCAGATGCTCAGAAATCCTATCCTTCAGTACCCTTTCCATTACTTTGCCTACCACCGAAGTAAGACTAACTGGCCTGTAATTCCCAGGGTTATCCCTAGTTCCTTTTTTGAACAGGGGCACGACATTCGCCACTCTCCAATCCCCTGGTACCACCCCTGTTGACAGTGAGGACGAAAAGATCATTGCCAACGGCTCTGCAATTTCATCTCTTGCTTCCCATAGAATCCTTGGATATATCCCGTCAGGCCCGGGGGACTTGTCTATCCTCGAGTTTTTCAAAATGCCCAACACATCTTCCTTCCTGACAAGTATTTCCTTGAGCTTACCAATCTGTTTCACACTGTCCTCTCCAACAATATCGCCCCTCTCATTTGTAAATACAGAAGAAAAATACTCATTCAAGACCTCTCCTATCTCTTCAGACTCAATACACAATCTCCCGCTACTGTCCTTGATCGGACCTACCCTCGCTCTAGTCATTCTCATATTTCTCACATATGTGTAAAAGGCCTTGGGGTTTTCCTTGATCCTACCCGCCAAAGATTGTTCATGCCCTCTCTTAGCTCTCCTAATCCCTTTCTTCAGTTCCCTCCTGGCTATCTTGTATCCCTCCAATGCCCTGTCTGAACCTTGTTTCCTCAGCCTTACATAAGTCACCTTTTTCCTCTTAACAAGACATTCAACCTCTCTTGTCAACCATGGTTCCCTCACTCGACCATCTCTTCCCTGCCTGACAGGGACATACATATCAAGGACACGTAGCACCTGTTCCTTGAACAAGTTCCACATTTCACTTGTGTCCTTCCCTGCCAGCCTATGTTCCCAACTTATGCACTTCAATTCTTGTCTGACAACATCGTATTTACCCTTCCCCCAATTGTAAACCTTGCCCTGTTGCACGTACCTATCCCTCTCCATTACTAAAGTGAAAGTCACAGAATTGTGGTCACTATCTCCAAAATGCTCCCCCACTAACAAATCTATCACTTGCCCTGGTTCATTACCCAGTACTAAATCCAATATTGCCCCTCCTCTGGTCGGACAATCTACATACTGTGTTAGAAAAGCTTCCTGGACACACTGCACAAACACCACCCCATCCAAACTATTTGATCTAAAGAGTTTCCACTCAATATTTGGGAAGTTAAAGTCGCCCATGACTACTACCCTATGACTTCTGCACCTTTCCAAAATCTGTTTCCCAATCTGTTCCTCCACATCTCTGTTACTATTGGGGGGCCTATAGAAAACTCCTAACAAGGTGACTGCTCCTTTCCTATTTCTGACTTCAACCCATACTACCTCAATAGGGTGATACTCCTCGAACTGCCTTTCTGCAGCTGTTATACTATCTCTAATTAATAATGCCACCCCCCCACCTCTTTTACCACCCTCCCTAATCTTATTGAAACATCTATAACCAGGGACCTCCAACAACCATTTCTGCCCCTCTTCTATCCAAGTTTCCGTGATGGCCACCACATCGTAGTCCCAAGTACCGATCCATGCCTTAAGTTCACCCACCTTATTCCTGATGCTTCTTGCGTTGAAGTATACACACTTCAACCCATCTCCGTGCCTGCAAATACTCTCCTTTGTCAGTGTTCCCTTCCCCACTGCCTCATTACATGCTTTGGCGTCCTGAATATCGGCTACCTTAGTTGCTGGACTACAAATCCGGTTCCCATTCCCCTGCCAAATTAGTTTAAACCCTCCCGAAGAGTACTAGCAAACCTCCCTCCCAGGATATTGGTGCCCCTCTGGTTCAGATGCAACCCGTCCTGCTTGTACAGGTCCCACCTTCCCCAGAATGCGCTCCAATTATCCAAATACCTGAAGCCCTCCCTCCTACACCATACCTGCAGCCACGTGTTCAACTGCACTCTCTCCCTATTCCCAGCCTCGCTATCACGTGGCACCAGCAACAAACCAGAGATGACAACTCTGTCTGTCCTGGCTTTCAACTTCCAGCCTAACTCCCTAAACTTGTTTATTACCTCCACACCCCTTTTCCTACCTATGTCGTTGGTACCAATGTGCACCACGACTTCTGGCTGCTCACCCTCCCCCTTAAGGATCCTGAAGACACGATCCGAGACATCCCTGGCCCTGGCACCCGGGAGGCAACATACCTTCCGGGAGTCTCGCTCGCGACCACAGAATCTCCTATCTATTCCCCTAACCATTGAATCTCCTACAACTATTGCTTTTCTATTCTCCCCCCTTCCCTTCTGAGCCCCAGAGCCAGACTCCGTGCCAGAGACCTGACCGCTAGGGCCTTCCCCCGGTAAGTCATCCCCCCCAACAGCATCCAAAACGGTATACTTGTTTTGAAGGGGAACGGCCACGAGGGATCCCTACACTGTCTGCCTGTTTGTTTTTTTCCCCCTGACTGTAACCCAGCTATTCTTGTCCTGTACCTTGGGTGTGGTTACCTCCCTGTAACTCTTCTCAATCACCCCCTCTGCCTCCCGGATGATCCGAAGTTCATCCAGCTTCAGCTCCAGTTCCCTAACACGGTCTTTGAGGAGCTGAAGTTGGGTGCACTTCCCGCAGGTATAGTCAGTGGGGACACCGGTGGTATCCCTCACCACCCACATCCTACAGGAGGAGCATGTAACTGGCCTAGCCTCCATCCCCTCTTACCTTAAAGAATATAGCTGCTATGTGGACTAACTAGATCTCCGCCCTCCGACCCTGCTCCCAGTCAGCTACACTTTCTGTAAACTCCTGGCTCTCTTCGCACTCTTTGCGGAAATGTCGGAAACAAAATGAAAGGAGCACCTTACTCCCTCCTCACCTAACTCCCTCGGTCACCAAACTCTCACTATCGCACTCAAAAAGCACCAAATTCAGCACTCCCTCGGTCACCAAACTCTCACTATCGCACTCAAAAAGCACCAAATTCAGCACTCCCTCGGTCACCAAACTCTCACTATCGCACTCAAAAAGCACCAAATTCAGCACTCAGTGCAAACAAAGTCTGCACTGTAGGGGATCACTTTTATACTGTGAATCTAGCCTCTGAAAAACTGGCCTAATCCAATTAACTAATTAACAAGCTCCAGCTGCAAGTGCCTCGAAGTAGAAGCCTGTTTAAAGCTGATTGAAAATTCACCTTCTTCTAAACCAAACAGCAACTTTTAAGTTCATTAACTAAATAAAAGAAAGACTAAACTTTAGATAAAAATGAAGCCTTATACTCCCTCGGTCACCAAACTCTCACTATCGCACTCAAAAAGCACCAAATTCAGCACTCAGTGGAAGGCAGATTACTATATGAATGGGTGTAAATTGAGAGAGGTGGAAACTCAGCAAGACCTTAGTGTCCTCATGCATCAGTCACTGAAATTAAGCGCGCAGGTTCAGTAGGCAGTAAAAAAGGCAAATGGTGTGTTGGCTTTCATAGCGAGAGGATTTGAGTATAGGAATAGGGATATTTTACTGCAATTATGTAGGGTATTGGTGAGGTCACACCTGGAGTATTGTGTGCAGTTTTGGTGTCCTTATATGAGGAATTATGTTCTTGCTATGGAGGGAGTGCAGCAAAGGTTTACCAGGCTGATTCCTGGGATGGTGGGACTGTTATATGAGGAGAGACTAAGTTGATTAGGATTATATTCATTGGAGTTTAGAAGAGTGAGAAGGGATCTTACAGAAACGTATAAAATTCGAACAGGATTAGACAGGGTGGATTCAGAATGGATGTCCTGATGGTGGGGGAGTCCAGAACTAGGGGTCATGGTTTGAGGATAAGGGGTAAAACCTTTACGGCTGAGTTGAGGAGAAATTTCTTCACCCAGAGAGTGGGGAATCTGTAGAATTCATGACAACAGAAAGTAGTTGAGGCCAAAATGTTGTGTAATTTCAAGAAGGAATTACATATAGCTCTTGGGGCTAAAGGAATCAAGAGATAAGGGGGGGGAGGTGGAATCAGGGTATTGAACTTTATGATCAGCCATGATCATAATGAATGCCGGAGCAGGCTTAAAGGGCTGAATGGCCTCATCCTGCTTCTAATTTCTGTGTATGTTGCTATGCTCCATTTAGATGCATAGTTTCCAACAAGTATATGGCCCCATATTCTCTTAATAAAATGTACTACCTCACACTTATCTAAATTTGCTATTTCTATACCCATCCACTACGTTTATGGCACTATTTGAACTAAATTCCAATTTTGTTCCCTGTAACCACACAGGCAACAAGAGACAGTTTGATAAAGTAACTCAGGAAATTTAAATAAGTTATAAATTAATACTTAACGAAATAGCGCAACAACGTTACAGACATACTACAGTTCTTGCTTTTCACTTCAGCTTTGGGTACAGGTCGACACTTGGGTGTCTACCGGCCGTGTTGCGCCAGGCGAGAAAACGAGCGGACTGGCTAGACAGCGGGAAAGACCGAAATCGGGAACCACGCTGGGTGACGATCAGTTTCCGATCTAACTGGCCCACTCCCCTTGGCCGCAGCGTGGTAAGAAATTAATTATTCCCAATTAAGACCAATCTCCATCCCATTAACGGGATCCCGTGATCTATCCTCCTCCCCAGCAAGCTGTCACACGGCGCCTATTTAGAAACGTAAAGCTAAGGTAATGGCTGCTGTGGGGATCTGAGGAAATGAGTAACTATCTTCAAAATTTGGCAGTCAGAACGGGAGCACCGGGGCCGCTGCCCCAGTGGTTGAGTGGGGGGGTGGGAAGCCCCGGGGTAGGGGGTAAGCTCAGTCGGGGGGAGAGGGGGGGGGGCGGGCCGCCATCATTGAGGAGGCCGCCCTAGCCGGGGGTTGTGTGGTGAGGATCCCAGTGCCCATGGGTCCACCATGCCACCCTCTGGATCATGTATATCCATAACGGGGGCAGCCCCAACTGCTGCCTGTCTGTCCCACTGAACACCCCCGTGACAGAACCCCGTCCGTGGTAATATGGTGAAGGTCACTGGGACTCCCTGAGCCACCCACGCAGCACTGACTGCCCTGTGGCTGACCCTCCGAGCCCCTCAAGGGAACATCTCGACTGCGTCCATCAGTCTGGCCAGGTCGGCATCCCTGAATCGTGGAGCTGGCCTGCCCGGTGGCATGACTACATCCTGTCTGGGGTTTGCTCTGCGGGATCAGTTTAAGTGCTACTCCCCCTTGTGAGCAGGGAGCTGACGGTCACGGTTCCAGCGAATCAGCCGGTGGGACAATCTTTTCTGATGTGAAGCCCATGGGCATTATTAGGTGTCCTAATTAAATTTAGATACCAATGGCGACCTCACCAGGTCGGTTGTCGAGAAACACTCTATGTTTCCCGCTTGCTACAACACTTAGAAACCTTACTGTCAGATTGCACTCTTGGCCTTTGATCTCTCCCCATCATTTCTGCTTTCCTGTCGACAGCAGGTTCTGCAACCTTCAGTTTCAAACTTGGTGCACACCTTGATCAGTGAAAAGTTAAAAGTCTAATGATGACAGTGAAATGTAAAACCCATCTGGTTTGCATGGAAATCTGCCATCCTTTCCTGGTCTGGCCTACATGTGTTTCCAGATCCCCGGAAAAGTGATTGACTCTGAAATGGAGGGCAATTAGGGATGGGATGGGATGGGCAACAAATGTGCTGCCCAGCCAGCAATACCTGTCGTGTTGGGTGGTCCGATACATAAACGAACCAACACGGTTGTGGATGGTAAAACTCTGTTTTATTATTCTGTACAATAATAACTATTAACTTCTGGCTGTGGTTCGTACTTCACCAGCTAACCTGTGGACCCAGCCCTAGCACTATCTTAGTGAGGCACTCAGCACATGGTGTATGTCTGAGTGGCACAATGTGAGCTCTGTGCTCTGAGCTATCTCCTGGTAGAATGAGCGGGAACTGTGGTGTTACCTGTTTTATAGTGCGTGTGCTCTCACTGGTGATTGGCTGTGATGTCTGTGTGTTGGTTGGTCCATCTACCTGTCCATCAGTGTGTTTGTGTGATTACACCATGATATGTTAATATGGATATCATGACATCCCCCCTTTTCACAAGGATATGTGCCTACATGGTAATAAATATTGGTGTGTACTGAGTGCATCTGAGTATGTGTGTGCAATATTTACAACATGTACATGAGGCTAAACTACATACATAGGAAGGTGTCAGGTGTAACAGAGCAACGAGGTTGTACCACAAACAAAACAAGTGCAATCATCAAATATCGAAAGAGAACTCCTGGAATGACAAGAAAGAAACACGTTAACATTATTGCTCAACAAATCAGTGAGTCCAATGTGCAAACAGGCTCATAAGTCCAGTCTAGTAGGTGGGCAACGAATTCGGGTTGAACGTTAGGGTGGCACACCATTCATCGCCCGGATTAATGCTGTGCACTGGCATCGGCTGGTGGGTCCTACTTTGGGACATCCGGTTCCTGGCTATTACCACAACGCGGAAGGGTTCCCGGTCGTCGGTGTCACCGGTCTGCACGTCGTCAGGGTATGACTCAGTGTATGTGGGCTGAATGGCCCGCATGTCCCTGCGAGGCTGGCGGAATTGCGGAGGGTTGGTAGGTTGAGCTGCTCGACAGCAGGCAGCGTAGTGGCCCATCCTGCCACAGCGGAGGCATTGTCGCGTTTTAGCTGGACATTGCCGCTTTAAGTGTGCGGATCCACAGTTGCCGCACGTCGTGATGTCATGGCGTTCATTGTGCCACCGCGCATGCGCGGTGCGGTCCTGCGTAGAGCGCGCCTGCGCATCACGTCCCTTTGCGTCGACGTCCCCTCTTTTGGCGCGTAATAGCGCGGGAGGCCTCGGAAAGCGCGCAAAATGCCCGTCCTCGTCCGGGCCGCGGGCCGGGAGGAACTCGATCAATTGGACCCGCTCGGCCTCGTAGGACCCCTGCTGTGCCGATTCTCCCGCCTGGAATTGGGAGTACCGGCTGGTCACGTTTTCGTGGAGGACGCAGGTTTCGATGGCGGTTGCTAGGGTGAGGCTCTTTATTTTGAGGAGCTACTGGCGTAGGGTGTCCGAGGTGATCCCAAAAACTATCTGATCCCGAATCATGGAGTCAGAGGTGGCCTCATAGCCGCAGGACTGCGTGAGGATACGGAGGTGTGTCAGATAAGATTGAAAAGGCTCATCCTTACCCTGCAGGCGCTGCTGGAAGAGGTACCTCTCGAAGCTCTCATTAACTTCCACGCTGAAGTGTTCCTCAAATTTTAGAAGGACCGTCTTGTACTTCGTCTTGTCCTCGCCTTCCGCGAATGCCAGGGAGTTGTAGATGTGGATGGCATGTTGCCCCGCCGTGGAGAGGAGGAGGGCGATCTTCCTGGTGTCTGATGCATTCTCCCTGTCTGTGGCTTCTAGGAAGAGCTGGAAGCGCTGTTTACACAGTTTCCAGTTGACGCCGAGATTTCCAGCGAATTGGAGCGGCTGCGGCAGGCTGATGGTGTCCATGGCGCAGGATGGCGGATCTCTGAAGAGGTGCAGGTAGGTCTCACAGTCGCTGGCGAGTTTCCAGACCTGGGATCATGTCGTGTTGGGTGTTCCGATACACAAACGAACCAACACGGTTGTGGATGGTCCAACTCTGTTTTATTATTCTGTACAATAATAACTATTAACTTCTGGCTGTGGTTCGTACTTCACCAGCTAACCTGTGGACCCAGCCCTAGCACCATCTTAGAGAGGCACTCAGCACATGGTGTATGTCTGAGTGGCACGCTGTGAGCTCTGTGTTCTGAGCTATCTCCTGGTAGAATGAGCAGGAACTGTGGTGTTCCCTGTTTTATAGTACGTGTGCTCTCACTGGTGATTGGCTGTGATGTTGTGTGTGTGTTGGTTGGTCCATCTACCTGTCCATCAGTGTGTGTGTGTGATTGCACCATGATGTGTTAATATGGATATCATGACAATACCCACATCCCACGAATGAATTTAATAAAAATGCTAATCCTTCCTAACTACTTTATAACCTGCAATATTTAGTCACCAGTCCGATACTTCAAGCTGCCATGTTCCAATTATTCCTGCTGCAATTGGTTCCCCATGATGCCGAGTGCATTGCTGTACAGGCAGTTTGTCTTGAATAGTAGTTTAATTTAATTTTAACAATCCTTTTACGTTTCTGTTTTATAACTGTATTCGATCCCTTATGATTTAAGTTAGCCTTGCTCATTACTAATCTCATCTGCTAATTTTTGTCTTCAAACTTACATTTATTTTGACCAGATCCCTGTGCCACCATTGTACTACCTTAACGTCCTACCAACAACCCTATTTAGCTTCTATTCTTTCCACTAGGGCACGATTTTCCTTAATCACTTTGTTACACTGAGGTGAATTCACAAACACGGCAGTTTGCTATTATTGCTCAAGTCTTTTGTTCCACAATTTATTGACCTATCCCCATAACAAAGAAGGAAGGTTGTCATAATTTAAACCTTGAATAAGGTCAAATACATTACATTGGGTTGTTATTGTGTTCCCCAATGAATTGCATGAATATCTCATCGGGTTGAGCAATCTGTACTGGTGTTGCTGGGAGGAATGAGCACCTCCCATTCATTCAGGAAGAGCAGAGCAGAAGCCCTGCTTCTAGAATATATCCAGTAGCCAGCTAACAATCAACAAACAAAGGACAATTTAGCTGCCATTACAGTGTTTTATCGACTGCCCGTTGTAAGAGTAGTTTGTGCTGCAGATTATTAAGGCAATGCATCAAATCTCCGGCCTTGCATTAATCATCTTTTCCATTTTAAGTCATTAGATTCCTTGATGTGTTTAATTGTTTTTATATTCTTTTCATTACTGAATGTCGCATGCTGCTTTGTTTACATTTTCCGATATAGCACAAGGCTCAATGCTATTTCTGTCAACTGCTGATTCTGAGTGATCTCCCACACCACCTACCCATGCCTGCTCCTCCCTCCCTCCCAGAGCATTGCATTTGTTAATTGCAGCACTGTTACAACTAGCTGTGACCCTAATTTAGCAAATCATGCAAGGGTGGACAAATCCCATTTAATTCAGAACTTATTTTCCTCGACATATGCAGCGGGATTCTCTAATCCCGTGGCAGAGTATCCATGCCGTCGTAAACGCCGTTGCGTTTTACGACGGCGTGAACGGGCCAACCCCACGACTAATTCTGGCCCGCAAAAGGGGCCAGCACGGCACTGGAGCGATTCACGCCGCTCCAGCTGCTGATCCCGGAGTGAACTGTGCGCTGCGGGATCCACGCATGCACAGTGGCACGGGCGCCAACGCGCACATGCGCAGTGTCTTCCTACAACGCGCCGGCCCCAACGCAACATGGCGCACGGCTACAGGGGCCGGCGCGGAAGAAACGAGGCTCCCAGCCAGAGAGGCTGGCCCGCCGATTGGTGAGCCCTGATCACGGGCTAGGCCACATTGGAGGCCCCCCTGGTCGGACCCCCCTCCACCCCCCACAGACCGCACCCCCCCGACCCTTCGACGGCGAGTTCCTGCCGGCCGAGAGCAGGTGTGGACAGCGCCGGCGGAACTCGTCATTTTCACGACGGCCGCTCGGCTCATCCCAGGCCGAGAATCGACAGGCCAGCGATGTAGAGCGGCCCCCGACCGGCGCCATGTCAACCACGCTCTGCGGAGAATCGCATGCCGGCGTCCAGACGGAGTGGCGCGATTCGCGCCGGTCGCTTTGATTCTCCGGCCTGGCCCCGCCCAGAATTTCTACTCCAAGGTGGTAACTATGTCAGGCTGTGCTTTCCTGGGCACTATCAGCACTTAATAATAATAATAATAATAATAATAACAATCTTTATTAGCGTCACAAGTAGGCTTAAGTTAACACTGCAATGAAGTTACTCTGAAGATCCCCTAGTCGCCACACTCCAGCACCTGTTCGGGTACACAGAGGGAGAATTCAGAATGTCCAATTCACCTCAGAAGCATGTCTTTCGGAACGTGTGGGAGGAAACCGGAGCACCCGGAGAAAACCCACACAGACACGAGGAGAACGTGCAGGCTCTGCATAGACGGTGACCCAAGCCGGGAATTGAGCGTGGGACCCTGGTGCTGTGAAGCAATGGTGCTAACCACTGTGCTGCCGTAGGAATTGTGGCTGTTGGTCAGGAATTCTATCATGGAATTATCACAGTGAGTCAATTGGGCGCAATGTAACTAAATGGGAACAAAGTCCCATAGCGAGCTTGTATAACCGCAGTGTCAATAAACACAATGCTATCAAACGTTACTCAGGTTAGATATGGGGCCTCAGTGAGGAATGGGTGGCTGATGACGCAGGTAGCCCTGTTTTGTGCACTGAGGAGCTCCACTCGCTGGAACCCCTCAGTGTAACTAGAGATTCGGACGCCATTTTTAAATGGTGTCTAGATATCCGAAGCCCCCGACGCGACCCCCCCCCCCCCCCCCCCCCCCCCCCCCGCCGAGCCCAATGCACTACGGAAGGGTCCCTGGGTTCCCCTGCACCCCTCGCAACACCCGCGCAGGTCACCTGGCCCAATCGGCACCACGCAAAAAATGCCAGTGTGGCATAAAAGTGAATAAATCTCCAGGTCCGGAAGAACTGTGACCCTGGCTGCTAAAGGTGGCGAGGGGGGAAGTTGCAGTGTGTCTGACCAAATTTTTTATTAGTCTCTGGCCACGGGGGAGGTGCCAGAGGACTGGAGAACAGCTAATGTGGTTGCACTATTTGAGAAGGCTTGTAGAGATTATCCAGTGAACTACAGACCAGTCAGTCTCATGTCAGTGGTAGAGAAATTATTGAAGGAAAGTCTGAAAGAGAGAATATATATCCCCTTGGAGAGGCAAGGTTTGATCAGGAATAGTCAGCATGGCTTTGTCAGAGGGAGGTCATGTGTAACACATTTGATTGAATTTTATGAGGAGGTGACCAGTGTGTAGATGAGCGTAGTGCAGTTGATGTAGTTTAAATGGATTTCAGCAAAGCCTTTGACAAGTTTGTCATGATATTCAGGTTAACATCATAGCACATACATACATACATACTGATGGACAGATCAACGGACCAACCAACACATACAACACGACAGCCAATCACAGGCAAGAGCATACACAGTACAAAACAAGGAACACGACACTTCCTGGGCACTCGAGCAGGAGACGGCTCAGGGCACAGAACTCATTGCAAGCCACTCAGACATCCACCATGTGCTGAGTGCCACTACAAGATAGAATTAGGAATAGGTCCACAGAATCAAGGGTCATGATCGAACCTCAGTAAACAGTTAACCAATGTAAATAGATGTTTGAAATAAAACTGCGTTGTACCATTCACAACCGTGTTGGTTCACCTGTGTGGCAGAGCACCCAACACTTCATAGTACCAGGAGTGAATTTGGTACCTACCTAAAGATCCTCCGAATTCTGCCATCCTGCGCCATAAACACCGTCAACACACCGCAGCCGCTGCAAGTCGCTGGAAGCCTCGGCGTTAATTGGAAGCTGTTCAAACAGCGCTTCCAGCTCTTTCTGGAAGCCAACAAAAAGGAAAGCGCCTCGGACACCAGAAAGATCGCCATCCTCCTCACCACGGCAGGTCAACACGCCATCCATGTCTACAATTCCCTGGTGTTCGCGGAAGGCGTGGACAAGACCAAATACAAGATGGTCCTTCTCAAGCTCGACCAACACTTCAACGTCGAGGTTAATGAGAGCTTCGAGAGGTATCTCTTCCAGCAGCGCCTGCAAGGTAAGGATGAGCCCTTTCAGTCATTCCTTACGCATCACCGCATCCTCGCGCAGTCCTGCGGTTATGATACCACCTCCGATTCCATGATTCAGGACCAGATCGTTTTTGGGGTCACCTCGGGCACCCTACGCCAGCAGTTCTTAAAAATAAAAGGCCTCACCTTAGCCTCCGCAATCGAAGCCTGTGTCCTGCACGAAAACGCGACTAGCCGCTATACCCAATTTCAGGCGGCCGAATCGGCGCGGCAGGGGTCCTACGTGGCCGGATCAGCGAGGCAGGCGCCCTATGAGGCCGAACGGATCCAGGCAATCGAGTTCCTCCCGGCCCGTGGCCCAGACGAGGGCGGACATTTTGCGCGCTTTTCGAGGCCTCCCGCGCTTTTCGAGGCCTCCCGCGCTTATGCGCGCCAAAAACTACGGCAACACTGAGGGACGTGATGCGCAGGCGCGCTCGACGCAAGACCGAACCGCGCATGCGCAGTGGCGCAATGAACGCCATGACGTCACGACGTGCAGCAACTGTGGAGCCGCACATTTAAAGCGGCAATGTCCCGCAAGAACCCGACAATGCCTCCGCTGTGGCAAGGTGGCCCACTACGCTGCTTGCTGTCGAGTAGCTCAACCTGTCAATGTTCCCCAACTCCGACAACCTTGCAGGGACGTGCGGACCATTTAGCCTCCGTATTACGAATCGTGCCCAGACGATGTCCAGACCAGTGACACAGACGACCGGGACGCCTTCCGTGTTGCGGTCATTGATGGGAACCGAATGTCTCCACCCAGGACCCACCAGCTGGTGCAAGTTAACACGATCAATCCGGGTGATGAATGGTGTGCCACCCTCACGGTCAACCCAAATTCGTCGCCCACCTACTAGACTGGACTTATGAGACTGCTTGTACATTGACCTCATACTACCACTGTGTTTATATGTTTATGTTCTTACCGTTACAGGAATTTGTTTATCGTTCAACCATTCTTTGTTTATAGTACAACCTAGTTGTTATGTCGCACCCGACATCGCCCCTTGTATATAGTTTAGCCCCATGTACATGCTGTAAATATTGCACACACACACATTTAGCTACACTCAGTACACATCTCTATTTATGACCACGTAGGCACATGTTCTTGTAAAAAAAAGGGGGGATGTCATGATATTCAGGTTAACATCATAGCACATACATACATACATACTGATGGACAGATCAACGGACCAACCAACACACAAAACACGACAGCCAATCACAGTCAAGAGCATACACAGTACAAAACAGGGAACACAACACTTCCTGGGCACTCGAGCAGGAGACGGCTCAGGGCACAGAGCTCATTGCAGGCCACTCAGACATCCACCATATGCTGAGTGCCACCACAAGATAGAATTAGGAATAGGTCCACAGAATCAAGGGTCATGATCAAACCTCAGTAAACAGTTAACCAATGTGAATAGATTTTTGAGATAAAACTGCGTTGTACCATTCACAACCGTGTTGGTTTATCTGTGTGGCAGAGCACCCAACACTTCAAAGTTGCCACATGGAAGACTTATAAAGAAGGTAAATACACATGGGATAAAGGGTAATTTGATAAGTTGAATTCAAAATTGGCTTAGGAGACAGAGCATGATGACAGACGTCTGATTTAGTGACTGGATGTCAGTGTCGAATTGCAATCCACAGGGATCTTCGCTATTATATAAGTGACAAAGATGACTATGTGGGGGAGGATCAGTAAGTTTGCGAGTGACACAAAGATTGGCCAGGTGGTTAACGGTGAGGTTGAGTATCTTGCGTTAGAGGAGGAAATAGACGGGATGATCAAATGGGCAGATAAGTGGCAGATGGAATTTAACTCTGAAAAGTGTGAAGTGATACACTTTGGAAGGAGAAATTTGACAAGGAAGTATTCAATAAACGGCATGACACTGGGAAGCTCCGGACAACAAAGGGACCTTGGTGTGTTTGTCCATAGATCTCTGAAAGCAGAAGAGCAGGCTGATAAGGTGGTGACAAAAGCATATGGGACATTTGCCTTTATCAATTGAGGCATAGATTACAAAAGCAGGGAGTTCATGTTGAAGTTGTATAGAACTTTGGTGAGGCCACAGCTGGAGTACTGTATGCAATTCTGGTCGCTACATTACTGGAGGGGGTGCAGAGGTGATTCACCAGGATGTTGCCTGGGATGGAACATTTAAGTTATGAAGAGTGGTTGGATAGACTTGGGTTGTTTTTGTTGGAGCAGAGATGACTGAGGTGTGACCTGATCGAGGTGTACAAGAATATGAGGGGCTTGGACAGGGTGGATAGTGGGTAGCTATTCCCTTTAGTTGAAGGGGCAGTCATGAGGGGACACAGGTTTGAGGTGAGGGGCAGGAGGTTTAGGGAGGATGTGAGGAAAAGCTTTTTATCCAGAGGGTGGTGACGATCTTGAATGCACTTCCTGGGAGGGTGGTAGAGGCGGGTTGCCTCACATCCTTTAACAAGTACCTGGATGAGCTCTTGGCACGGCATAACATTCAAGACTATGGGCCAAGTGCTGACAAATGTGATTACGTTGGTCAAGAATGTTTTTTTATTTGGTGCAGGCTTGATGGGCCGAAAGGCCTCTTTTGCACTGTATTTTCTATAAATTTGTGATTCTTTGATTCTGTGAAAGTGTAAACAATGTGAACCTAGGCAAGACTACCCTAATGTCCGCTGGGCCGGTTTAGCTCAATTGACTGGACAACTGGTTTGTTTTGCCGAGCAGGGCCAACAGCGCAGGTTCAAATCCCATTCCGGCTGAAGTTAGCCATGAAAGCCCCGCTTCTCAACCTTGCCCCTTGCCTGAGATGTGAGGATTTTCAGGTTCAATCACCACCAGTCAGCTCTCTCCCTCAAAGGGGAAAGCAGCCTATGGTCATCTGGAACTATGGCGAATTTACTTACATTTTGTGCTTCAGAAGAGATTGAGACAAGCTGCTTACTTCTCATTTTATATCTTACTGAGTGTGGCGAGAAGCGTCAATATGTCGACACCTGCTGAGGACCTCCTTCGGACTGTGGCCTCAGCAGCCATTGTTACTGACACCTGTGGAGCAGGCGAGGACTCTGCGAAGGGGCTGGGGAGGTGGACGAAGATGAGGCTGCTGAGATGTTCTCAGTACCTTCACCCTCCTCAATAACCTCCACAGTCCTTCCAGTGGGGTTGATGGGGCTAGCTGCTGGCGTGCAGCAGTCATCCATTCCAGCAACCATTGTGTCAACAGTGCAACCATTTAAAGGTGTGCAGCTCTTCATGTATCCTATGGATGTCAGCACTCATAGTCTGAGAAACCTGATCCAGCCTATTGAGGGAGGCTTTATCCCTTTCCTGGCCAAGACACTGCTGTTGCATCCAGTCTTAAATGCTGCTGCATGTTTCTCTCCATGAGACTGGCCAATTTCTCATGGTTGGGGCTCATGCAGTTGAGCTGGGACAATGTGGAGCTCATCACAGCAATGGACCCCTGCACTCTCATCGCCTTGGGGAACACCACACCATGTCTACACATCTGCATCTGATTATCTAAGCCCGCTGGAGTATTATCGTGACTTCCCTCCCTTCCCCCAAGGAGGAACCATGCACAGACATCTCGGACTCTGATGCCTCCTCCTACAGGCTGGTGCAGTGTCCTTCATCCTGTGCCACCAATTCTATGCAGGCATTACATCCCCCTGATGTGCTGCTCTTTGCGTTGGTGGAGTGTCGGCGGGTCAGGTATGACTCTGTCATCTCGGCCATCTTTTCCTCCTCCTGGTGGGGTGGCCCGCGGAGATGTGGGAGAAGCACTGAGTGAGACCTGTGAGAAACACAAAAGGAGTTATTTAGGTTTGGCTCTTCTCAGTATGAAAGCACGCTCTGAATCTCGCAACTATCTTTACCCCGGGTCTGGGAGAGGGGAGTGCACAAGGTGCCCTGAGGAGCATGGGGCTCGAGCAAATATTTTCTGTATAATATAATTCTGAGGTGTATTTCTGTGACTCCATCTGATTCACCAGCTGCCCCTTGGACTGTGCTATAACATGGGATGGGTTTCTCCTGAGATCTAGTCTGAACAAAACAAAGAACAAAGAACAAAGAAATGTACAGCACAGGAACAGGCCCTTCGGCCCTCCAAGCCCGTGCCGACCATACTGCCCGACTAAACTACAATCTTCTACACTTCCTGGGGCCGTATCCTTCTATTCCCATCCTATTCATATATTTGTCAAGATGCCCCTTAAATGTCCCTATCGTCCCTGCTTCCACTACCTCCTCCGGTAGCGAGTTCCAGGCACCCACTACCCTCTGCGTAAAAAACTTGCCTCGTACATCTACTCTAAACCTTGCCCCTCTCACCTTAAACCTATGCCCCCTAGTAATTGACCCCTCTACCCTGGGGAAAAGCCTCTGACTATCCACTCTGTCTATGCCCCTCATAATTTTGTATACCTCTATCAGGTCGCCCCTCAACCTCCTTCGTTCCAGTGAGAACAAACCGAGTTTATTCAATCGCTCCTTATAGCTTATGCCCTCCATACCAGGCAACATTCTGGTAAATCTCTTCTGCACCCTCTCTAAAGCCTCCACATCCTTCTGGTAGTGTGGCGACCAGAATTGAACACTATACTCCAAGTGTGGCCTAACTAAGGTTCTATACAGCTGCAACATGACTTGCCAATTCTTATACTCAATGCCCCGGCCAATGAAGGCAAGCATGCCGTATGCCTTCTTGACTACCTTCTCCACCTGTGTTGCCCCTTTCAATGACCTGTGGACCTGTACTCCTAGATCTCTTTGACTTTCAATACTCTTGAGGGTTCTACCATTCACTGTATATTCCCTACCTGCATTAGCCCTTCCAAAATGCATTACCTCACATTTATCCGGATTAAACTCCATCTGCCATCTCTCCGCCCAAGTCTCCAGACAATCTAAATCCTGCTGTATCCTCAGACAGTCCTCATCGCTATCCGCAATTCCACCAACCTTTGTGTCGTCTGCAAACTTACTAATCAGACCAGTTACATTTTCCTCCAAATCATTTATATATACTACAAACAGCAAAGGTCCCAACACTGATCCCTGTGGAACACCACTGGTCACAGCCCTCCAATTAGAAAAGCATCCCTCCATTGCTACTCTCTGCCTTCTATGGCCTAGCCAGTTCTGTATCCACCTTGCCAGTTCACCCCTGATCCCGTGTGACTTCACCTTTTGTACTAGTCTACCATGAGGGACCTTGTCAAAGGCCTTACTGAAGTCCATATAGACAACATCTACTGCCCTACCTGCATCAATCATCTTAGTGACCTCCTCGAAAAACTCTATCAAGTTAGTAAAGTCTGCCTCCATCTGGGATCGAATCTCCGTTGTGGTGACCTTTCCACCAGCTTCCCTACGGCAATCACTAAATTGGGACAAAGAACATCTTAATGTTCTCAGAGGTAAGTAGAGTTGCAGCAATATTTTGTACCCAGTGCTTATTTTCAGATTTACATTGATGGGGTCAACGAGTTGTCCTTTTGTCAACAGGGAGTGTCGAAGAACCTAGAAGGAAAGAAAATTGTTGCAAATGGGGAAGAGCAAAGGTATAATTAATTTAATTGTGAAACAGAAAACTAGTTCACCTTTTCATGACATTTCTACATCAAAATTACCAACATACAACAAGGAAGCAATTTTATAATTTACTCACAGAGTGTTATGAATTTACACAAGGTCCTGTGACTCTGTAAATTCACATAATCCTACTGCACAATACTGATTATATGTCAAGTTACAGAACACATGTAAGGGAAATGTTCCTTTTGGATAGCTGGTATTGTCAACAATTAAACAAGGTAACAGATTAAATCTAACCTTAACCTTTCCTTTTTTCCTAAGGAAACCGTTCCAGTAATTTGGAAATTTGTTAGGGCAAAGAATATTTGCCTGCAGGCTTTCAAATTCTGAAGAATTGAATAATGTAACAGTTTTACTGCAAATTAAATAATCTCATTCTATCATACTTTCCTATCTTTATAGTTCCTGATACATGTTCATTATGATTACAGATTGGAAATCCCTTATCCAAAATGTTTCGGAGTGTGTTTCGGATTTCGGAATTTTTCGGATTTTGGAATATACTGTGCATTTGCGGCACACGTTGGGAACTGCGCATGTGTGGAATGGTCATAGAATTTACAGAGCAGAAGGAGGCCTTTCGGCTCATCAAGTCTGTACCGACCCTTGGAAAGAGCACCCTACCCAAGCCCATACCTCCACCCTACCCCCACACCTGCACCCTATCCCCGTAACCCCAACTAATCTTTTTTGGACACTAAGGGCAATTTAGCATAGCCAATCCATCTAACCATCTTAGGACTGTGGGAGGAAACTGGAGCACCCGGAGGAAACCCACGCAGACACGGGGAGAACGTGCAGACTCCGCACAGACAGTGACCCAAGCCGGGAATCGAACCCGGGACCCTGGAGCTGTGAAGCAACTGTGCTAACCACTATGCTACCATGCTGCCCACATTGGGAACTACGCATGTGAGAAATGTTGGGAATTGAGCATATACGGAACATTGGGATCTGCGCATGTGCGGTGCGCATAGGGAACTGCGCATTGCCCATGAGCCTGGTGGGGTTTCCCAATTGTGACGTCACATCGACACTCAAAAAACAGGGAACTGCGCATCACCATTTGATATCCTTGCCTAACATCTGTCTTAAAAGATTCAGTGACCCCGCCTCCACCACCTTCTGAGGGCAGAGTTCCAAATTCACACAACCCTCAGGAAAGAATGTCTCCTCAGCTCAGACCTAAAAGGACAACTCCTAATTTTAGAACAGTGCCCATTAATTCTGGACTCACTCACAAGAGGAAATATCCTTTCCGCATCCACCTTATCAATACCGTGGCTCTTATATACTTGAATTAAGTCACTCCTTACTCTTCTAAACTCCAGTGGAAACGGTCAGTATAGCCTGTCTAATGGGACAACCTGCCCATTCCAGTTATCAATCCAGTAAAGCTCCTCTGAACCGCCTCCAGAATATTTACATCCTACAACAACACTCAGTAAAGCTCAACACTGTCCAGGAAGTAGTCCACTTGATGAACAGTCCATTCACAACCTGAAATAGTCACTTTCTCATCATAGCTGTGGATGCAACGTGTATTATCTACAGGATACATTGGAGCAATAACTCCCCAACCCACGGCACCCACCACCTAGACAGCAGGTGCATGAGAACACCACCACCAAAGTTTCCCTTCAGCTTGAGAAAGGTGCTTTTATCTCTTTGCTTCCTGCTCTCCATCTGTATCCATGTGGTCAAATTTCCATTAATTACATGAGCCATTACCCTTCGCTAATTTCAACTTCGGAATGCTGAATTTGTAGAGTGCTTAATTGTGGTGAAAATAGTAAGGAATGTTCAATTGAGTAATGTCCTGTCTGAAACAGTGCTGAATTGTACAGACCAATAGAGTGCTGGTTTCAATCTGTGTTGAATTAGGCAATCTCATTGGGAAAGTGGAGTTGAAATAGTAGCAGAGGAATCCATTTGTACTCGAAGAATCAGCACTTCCATGCGTACCTGAGAAAATTTGTTAATGTAAAAATCATAAATGTGTTTTCTACATTTACATTGATGATTCTTTTTTCAAAAAAGAAATATCCCCCCCCCCCCCCCGCCACCCGAACCAGAGGATGAAACAATTGGCCCACCACCCCACAGCCAAGTTACATACCCTCATCTGAAGTGTGACCGGAGCAAGATATTTTAAACATCCATAGGGTCATTTTCCAGTATAGATCGGCACTTTCAAAAGAGGAGGGGGAAAGGGTAGAAAATAGAAAGAAGCAGAGAGACTTCAAGCAACAGGCTGTGCAACAAGGTGAAGCTGAGTTTACATGTGTAACATATTGAATGAAGCTGTGCTGCTTTAACCTATCCAAATGTGTAGCTGTTTATCTGAATGTTTTATTGAACTGTGATAATCAACATGTAATGGTTGTTGGCTTTAATAAAATATTAGCATTATATGAGTCAATATCCATGTTCCTGTTGTCACTTGAGTCTCCTGTGATTTTTCTTACAGATGAGTATTGATTTAAAGTAGAATAGGAATGATTGGTCTGATGATAACCATGACACTTTATAAATTAATGCACGGCCACATTTATATTGTCTGTATGTATTTGCTTTTACCAATGCAACTCGAAAAGTAAGAAAATAAATGACCATCACAGATACATGATAAAACTCAGAATTTTGCCTCAATTTCCTGTCTTCCTGTCCAAAAGCTACTGACTGGTACTGAGATAAGGCATCACCAAAGTGACCATTTCACATATGTGAAATTAGATAGGGAATGTGAGCTCTACAATAGAGGAAGCATCAGGCAGCAGTGATCCTCTTCTCACATCCTTACATGCGCACATTCCACCAGAGATCTCTGGGTAGAGATGAGAAGTAGAAACTTAAGACTTTTTCTTAGCCATGGGCCACAAGGATATTCATTACACGCCCCCCCCCCCCCCCCCCACCCCCACCCCCCCCCACCAATAGTATTGATTGAGATTTGTTCTCACAGTGTATGGCTGGTCAGTTTAGCACTAGTGGAGGGGGAACTTTTAGTGACTGAATTTTCCACCTAGATAGTATTTAGCATTGACACCAGGGGCAAAATTCTCCGTTATCGGCGGAAAGTCCGCCGATTGGCGCAAAAAACGGCGCAAATCCGACTTGCGTCACGTCGGAAAAATGGGTCGATAGTCTCCGGCCCGAAATGGGCTAGCAGGGACGTAACGGGATCCACGCTTGCGCAGTGGTTCACGCCGTGCAGCGTCATACGCGCTGCACGGCGTGACGGCTCATAAGGCCGCGCTGCTCCCCCCCACCCGACCGCAACACCCGACCGCAACACCCGACTGGATGGCTGGCCGTCGCTCAGCCCCGAGGTTCGAGTCACGCGATGTGGAGGCGCTCCTGGACGCGGTGGAGCAGAGGAGGGACGCCCTGTATCCCGGGCACGGCCGTAGAGTTGCCCCACGCCACAGCCGGCGTCTGTGGAGGGAAGTGGCAGAGGCCGTCACCGCTGCGGCCCTGACACCACGGACAGGCACCCAGTGCCACAAGAAGGTGAATGACCTCATCAGAGCAGGCAGGGTGAGCCTCCCCATATCCCCCCCTCCCCATATCCCCCCTCCCCCATATCCCCCTTCCCCCATATCCCCCCTCCCCATATCCCCCTCCCCCATATCCCCCCTCCCCCATATCCCCCATCCCCCATATCCCCCCTCCCCCATATCCCCCCTCCCCCATATCCCCCCTCCCCCATATCCCCCCTCCCCCATATCCCCCTCCCCCATACCCCCCATATCCCCCCTCCCCCATATCCCCCCTCCCCCATATCCCCCATATCCCCCCTCCCCCATATCCCCCATATCCCCCCTCCCCCATATCCCCCCTCCCCCATATCCCCCTCCCCAATATCCCCCTCCCCCATATCCCCCATATCCCCCCTCCCCCATATCCCCCATATCCCCCCTCCCCCATATCCCCCCTCCCCCATATCCCCCCTCCCCCATATCCCCCCTCCCCCATATCCCCCCTCCCCCATATCCCCCATATCCCCCCTCCCCCATATCCCCCCTCCCCCATATCCCCCCTCCCCATATCCCCCATATCCCCCTCCCCATATCCCCCCTCCCCCATATCC
This sequence comes from Scyliorhinus torazame, assembly GCF_047496885.1. Classification (NCBI taxonomy): domain Eukaryota; kingdom Metazoa; phylum Chordata; class Chondrichthyes; order Carcharhiniformes; family Scyliorhinidae; genus Scyliorhinus; species Scyliorhinus torazame. The sequence continues at coordinate 288,139,695 of NC_092711.1, read as the reverse complement.
CCCCTCCCCCATATCCCCCCTCCCCCATATCCCCCATATCCCCCCTCCCCCATATCCCCCATACCCCCCCTCCCCCATATCCCCCATATCCCCCCTCCCCCATATCCCCCTCCCCCATATCCCCCATATCCCCAAGTGAATCCAGCCCTAACCTTAACCTCTACAATGCACGCGCAACCGATGGCGTGCATTCATATACCTGCCTAACACTGTTGCCTTTTACCCCTGCCCCCCCCCCACAGGAGAAGCGCGCACACAACAATAGGGAGCATGTGAGGACTGGAGGAGGGCCCGCTGATGAGAGGCCACTGACCGTACACGAGGAAAGGGCCCTGGAACTGGCTGGCGGACCTGAGGACCGGGAGGTTGCTGATGCAGAGGTCGGGGGCGTACTAGCGAGTGAGCCACCGACAGCCCGTCCCCATATCCCCCCTCCCCTATATCCCCCTCCCCCGTATCACCTGATCACTGCCTGATGTCTAACCATGCATGCTTCATTGTGTATCGCAGGACCAAACGTCCAGGCACCCATCCCCGCAGATGCAGACCGCGCGCAGGATGCCCCTCGGAGACCACAGGAGACGGAGAGACCCGCACCCTCCAGCATGCGACGCCCGCAGGATGCCCCTCGGAGACCACAGGGGACGGAGAGACCCGGACCCTCCAGCATGCGACGCCCGCAGGATGCCCCTCGGAGACCACGGGAGACGGAGAGATCCGGACCCTCCAGCATGCGACGCCCGCAGGATGCCCCTTGCACACCACGGGAGACGGAGAGACCTGGAGCAACAGGGAGACGACACCCCCGTCACGTGCGGGAGCGACCACCCAGCGACGAGGGGGGCAGCCACAGGCCCCCGTCACATCCGAGCCAGGACACCACTACCCAGGACACCACTACCCAGGACACCACTACCCAGGACACCCCTACCCGGGACAGCACTACCCAGGAAGACGAAATACCGGACAGTGACTCAGAGTGGATGGGTGGAGACGAACCCCCACACCAAAGTGCCATGGACTCAGAGTGGGACGAAGAGCACGACACAACGCCACTGCTGTCACCAACACCCTCCACCATCGCAGAAACACTCACCACGGTTGGGCACTTTAGTGATGAGGCGTCTGGTACACTCACTGGTGCGCACAACACAGCCGTCCCGGTACAGCAGGTGGAGGTAGGAGCAGCAGAGGGACCGGGCGGTCGGAGGGCAGCCCAGCCCAAGCGAACATCTGCCGCCCAGATGGATCCCGGGTTCCTGCAGTTACCACACCCACACATAGATGCGATGCAACCACCGACCCGGACACGGGCGAAGAGGATGACGGGCGGCTTGCGGCGGCTGCGGTCGCAGGTGGAGTAGTCCACCCGCGTCCAGGAGCTGGGAGTGGTGCCGGTCATGCGTGCCACCCAGGCCGACACCGCACGGGTGGCGTCCACGGTGGAGGCAATGGGTGCGACGGTGTCAGACATGGGGAACGGTTTGCGAGGCCTGGGGCCTTCCGTGCAGGCGGCGTCTGTGGCCCAGGAAATGGCTGCCCTCTCACAGGAGGCCATGAGCCAGTGCCAGCGCCAGATGGCAGAGGCGCTCAATGCCATAGCCCAGTCTCAGCAGGCCATGGCCCAGTCTCTGCAGGCCATGTCCCAGTCTCAGCAGGCCATGGCCCAGTCTCTGCAGGCCATCGCTGAGGGCATCGGCGCCAGTGGCCATGTGCGAGCCGGCGTCGCACTGTCACAGACAGGGTTTGCCAACCCACTGGGCTCCATGGCTGCAAACCTGCAGACCCCTGTCGATACCAGCACGGGCCTCCAGGACTGGCAGCGCCAGATGTCGTGGGGACGTCGGATGGCCAGTCCGTTCGCATCCCCCACCCATGTAGAGGCCTGGGGGCCATCGGGCACCCCGAGGGAGGAGGAGGTGGTGTGGTCCGTCCCGGCTCCCTCTGTAGGGGAGGTCCCGGTACACCGCGACACCTCGGACTCCCCCCCTTCCGTCCCAGGTGCATCGGGTGGGCAACGGGCAGGACAGGCTGGCAGCTCACCATCCCAGTCGCCCGTGCCGCAGCCTGGCCCATCTAGGCCAGGACGCCCCAGGAAACGGCCGCCAAAGGGATCCAGTGTCAGAGGGCAGGAATCACAGGAGTCCACCTCCAGTTCTGCTGTACCGTCTGGGGAACCACGTAGATGTAGTCAAAGGGCCCGTAAGGCCAAACAATTAGACACTGAGTAAGTTGGCACGGGTGCAGGGCACAGATGAGTTTTAGGGGCTAGGGCACGTGCATGAATTCGTTTGGTTATTAAAGTCAATGTTACACCCACAGAAGCTGCCTTTGTGCTCTGTCCAAAGCGTGCGGGGGTGTCATGTACGTTGAGCGCAAGTGTGTGTGTAAGGGGTGGTCCTACCTCAGCCCCAGGTGAGTCTGCCCCGTTCCCCCTGGGCCGCCATCAACATCCCCCGGGCAGAGGACGGGACCGTGCGCTGCAGTGTCACAGCCGCATGCAGGGATGGTCCGGGTGGATGGTGGTACTGTGGCCATGGGTCAGACATAGTCCAACGATGTAGAGCCAGGAGCTCATCGCAGGGCGGGCTGTCATCATCCTCCATGGCCTGCGATAGACACGCGTCCACCCGCAACTGTGTGAGCCCGGCCCGTTGTGCCGCAGGTGGATCGGCAATGGGGGGGGGGGGAGGGTGATTGTGCATGCGGGTCGGGTGGGTGGGGTTGGGGAGGGGGGTGAGGGTGCTGGGTGGGTGGATGAGTGGGGGGTGTGGGTGGTCGGCTGTTGCCATGGTGTGCGGTCTGTGGCCATACTACCCGATTCCCACGCCCATCTAGTCAGTGAAGCGGGCGTCTATCAGTCTGTCCCGTGCCCGCTGGGCCAGCCGGTAACGGTGGACAGCCACCCGCCTGTGTCTACCCCGTCTGCCCTGACCATTGCCCCCATCCCCCTCATCTGGGGAGGACTGGGCCTCTTCCTGCTGCTCCTCCACTCCGCCCTCCTCTGCCTGCGGCACATCGCCCCTCTGCTGGGCTATGTTGTGCAGGACGCAGCACACCACAATGATGCAGCCGACCCTATCTGACCGATACTGGAGGGCGCCCCCAGAGAGGTCCAGGCACCTGAAACGCATCTTCAGCACGCCAAAGCACCTCTCGATCACTCCCCTTGTCGCTACATGGGCATCATTGTAGCGGTTCTTCGCCTCATTGCGTGGCCTCCGTATAGGCGTCATCAGCCACGATCGCAATGGGTAGCCCCTGTCGCCCAGCAACCAGCCCCTCAGCCGGGGATGGCGTCCCTCGTACATGCTGGGGATGGATGACCGTGACAACACGAATGAGTCGTGTACACTGCCTGGGTGACGGGCGCAGACGTGCAGGATCACCATGCGGTGGTCGCAGACCACCTGTACGTTCATCGAATAGGTCCCCTTCCTATTAGTGAACACGGCCCTGTTATCTGCAGGTGGCCGCACGGCGACGTGCATCCCATCGATCGCGCCCTGGACCATGGGGAACCCGGCCACGGCAGAGAAGCCCACGGCCCGGGCATCTTGGCTGGCCCGGTCCACGGGGAAGCGGATGTAGCGGTGCGCCATGGCATATAGGGCATCTGTCACTGCCCGGATGCACCGGTGCACCGATGTGTGCGATATGCCGGACAGGTCCCCACTCGGTGCCTGGAATGACCCCGTTGCATAAAAGTTCAGGGCCACCGTAACCTTGACGGACATGGGGAGAGGGTGTCCCCCGCCAGTGCCACGCGGTGACAGGTGCGCCAGCAGGTGGCAGATGTGTGCCACGGTTTCCCGGCTCATCCGGAGTCTCCTCCTGCATTCCCGGTCCGTGAGGTCCTGGTATGACTGCCGGGGCCGGTACACACGGGGCGCCCTCGGGTGCCTCCGTTGCCGTGGGGCCGCGACGTCCTCCTCCCCCTCCTCGTCCTGTCGGTCAGGTGTCCCTCCAGCCTGGGCGGCTGCCGCCTGCCCCTCTGCGGCAGCCTGCGCCGCCTCTCTGGCACGCTCCTCCTCCTCCTCCTCCTCCTCATCCAGGGCAACATAGACATGAGCGGCTGCCACCACGGCGGCCAACATCGCTGGATGATCTGAAAACATGACGGCCTGGTGGGGGGGAGGGGAACGACGACATGTCATCATTGCCCATATCCCTCCTCCCCCCAGCCAGGTGGCATGGACCGCATGGGTCCAACTGTTGGAGGCTGGCACCTGGCCAGGTGGAGCAGCTCACTTGCCCTCCCATCCCCCTCCTCGGCACGGACCCCCCCCCCAACCTCCACCCCAGCACGGACCCCCCCCAACCTCCACCCCGGCACGGACCCCCCCCCCAACCTCCACCCCAGCATGGACCCCCCCTAACCTGCACCCCGGCACGGACCCCCCGCCAACCTCCACCCCGGCACGGCACGGACCCCCCCCAACTTCCACCCCGGCACGGCACGGACCCCCCCCAACCTCCACCCCGGCACGGACCCCCCCCAACCTCCACCCCAGCACGGACCCCCCCCAACCTCCACCCCAGCACGGACCCCCCCCCAACCTCCACCCCAGCACGGACCCCCCCCAAACCTCCACCCCGGCACGGACCCCCCCCCCCCAACCTCCACCCCGGCACGGCACCGACCCCCCCACCAACCTCCACCCCAGCACGGCACGGACCCCCCCCAACCTCCACCCCGGCACGGACCCCCCCCCCAACCTCCACCCCAGCACGGACCCCCCCCCAACCTCCACCCCGGCACGGCACGGACCCCCACCCAACCTCACCCCGGCACGGACCCCCCATCCACCTCCCCGGCACGGACCCCCTCCTGGCACTCCCCCGGAGCCCAGCCTGCTCTAACCCCCCCCCCCCCCCCCCCCCCGCCGCACGCACACACACACAACCCGAGACACATCTCTCCTCACGCATTCAGACTGCGGCCACGCCATTGCCTGCCCAGAGCCAATCCCCCAGGCCGTCACTCACCTCCATGCTGGTCGGCGTGAGCCTGGAGCACCGGGTCACGCCGATGAAAAGGAGGTTTAATTTACGTCGACGTGAACGGTCATCACGTCGAAGGGACTTCGGCCCATCCGGAAGGGAGAATATCGGCAGGCCGAAAATCGGCTGCCTTGCGCAGACCCGTGAAATTCTCCGCGGCAGCGGTGACATTAACGCCCCGCCGACTTTTCTCCCTTCGGAAACTTCGGCAACCGGCGGGGGCGGGATTCACGGCGGCCAACGGCCATTCTCCGACCCTCTGGGGGGTCGGAGAATGACGCCCCAGAGGTGAATAGCCATTGTCAGGAAGATTGGAATAGTAATGGGGTCAGCACACCGCCTTGCTTGGTACTTGGCTGGATTCTGAAGGTCCCTGTTTCAGATCTCCCACTCAAGATGCTGCAGTCATAATTATGAAGCAATGACAGGATTCTGACTTTTTTAATATTCATTCAAGCAAGAGGGTTTTGCTGACTGGGCCAGTATTCATTGCCCATCAATAATTACCCTTGAAAAGATGGTGGTGAGCTGCCTTGTGGAACCACTGTAGTCCATGTGACGTAGGTACACCCACAGCTCTGTTAAGGGGAGAGTTTCAGGATTTTGACCCCGTGACAGTGAAGGAATGACGATATAGTCGCAAGTCAGGACAGGAGTGAGTTGGAAGAGAGCTTGCAAATGGTGATGCCCCCATGCATCCCATGGGTGGCACGGTAGCAAAGTGGTTAGCACGGTTGCTTCACAGCTCCAGGGTCCCAGGTTCGATTCTCAGCTTGGGTCACTGTCTGGGCGGAGTCTGCACGTTCTCCCCGTGCCTGTGTGGGTTTCCTCCGGGTGTTCCGGTTTCCTCCCACAGATATGCAGGTTACGTGGATTGACCATGCTAAATTGCCCTTAATGTCCAGATGGGTTAGATGGGGTTACTGGGTTGCGGGGATAGTGTGAAGATGTGGGCTCAGATAAGATGATCTTCCCATAGGCTGGTGCAAACTCGAATGACCAAATGGCCTCCTTCTGCACTGTAAAATCTATCATCTTCTGCCCTTACCCTTCTAGATGGTAGCAGTAATGGGGTTGGAAGGTGCTGCAAGGAGTCTTGGTGAGTTCCTGCAGTGTATCTTGTAGATGGTACATGTGACTGACACTTTTCATCGGTGACGAAGGGATTGAATGTTTGTGGAAGGGGTGCCAAACAAGTGGGCTGCTTTGTCCTGGATTGTGTCAAGCTTCTTGAGCGTTGTTGACACTGAACTCATCCAAGCAAGTGGAGAGTATTCCATTACACTCCTGACTTGTGCCTTGCATATTGTGGATAGGCTTTGGAGAGTCAGGAGGTGTAGGAGTCCTAGTTGCTGACCTGCTCTTGTAGCCACAGTATTTATATGGCTAGTCCAGTTGAGTTTCTGGTCAATGGTTACCCCTAGAATGTTTCAGTGATGGTACTGCCATTGAATGTCAAGGGGCGGTGGTTAGATTCTCACTTGCTGGAGGTGATCATTGCCTGGCACTTGTGTGGCAAGAATGTCACTTGCTACTTGTCAGCCCAAGCTTTGATATTATCCAGGTCATGCTGCATTTGGACATGAACTGTTTCAATATCTGAAACATCAGGAATGGTGTTGAACATTGTGAAATCATCAATGAACATCCTACTTCTGACTTTATGATGGCAGGAAGATCATTGATGAAGCAGCTGAAGATGGTTGGACCTCTGGCACACCCCAAGGAACTCAGGCAGTGATGTCCTGGAGCTGAAATAATGCATCTCCAACAACCAAAACCATTCTTTTTTGTGCTATGTATGACTCTGAACAGCAGAGTTTCCCCCTGAATCCCATTGATTTCAATTTTGCTAAGGCTTTTTGATGCCACACCTCATCAAATGGTGCCTTTATTATAATAATAATCTTTATTATTGCCACAAGTAGGCTTACATTAACACTGCAATTAAATTACTGTGAAAATCCCCTAGTCGCCATACTCCGGCGCCTATTCGGGTACACGGAGGGAGAATTCAGAATGTCCAATTAACCTCACAGCATGTCTTAGGCAAGGAAGTCACTCTCACCTTACTTCTGGAGTTCAGCTCTTTTGCCCATGTTTGGACCATGTAATGAGATCAGGAGCTGAGTGGCACTGGCAGAACCCAAATTGAGCATCAGTGAGTAGGTTATTGTTGAGAAAGTGCCGCTTGGTAGCACTGTTGGTGACTCCTTCCCCCACTTTACTGATGGTTGAGAGGAGACTGAAGGGGTGGCAATGCCCGGGTTAGATTTGTCCTGTTTTTTGTACAGGACATACCTGGGCTATTATCGACATTGCTTGGTTTATACCAGTGTTGTAGGTGTAATGGAACAGCTTGGCTAGGGGTGCAGCAAGCTCTGGACCATGTCTTCAGTGCAATTTCTGGAATATTGTCAGGGCCAAAAGCTTTTTCAATATCCAGTGCCTTCAGCCATTTTTGATATCATGTGGAATTAATCAAATTGGGTGAGGACTGACATCAGTAATGCTAGGACCTTGATAGGAGGCTGAAATAGATTATCCGCTAAGCACTTCTGGCTGAAGATTGTTGCAAATGCTTCAGCCATATCTTTTGAACTTATGTGCTGGGTTCCACCATCGTTGAAGATGGAGATATTTGTGGAGCCTTTCCAGTTAGTTGTTTAATTGTCCACCACCATTCAAGGCTGGTTGTGGCAGGACTGCAGAGCTTAGATGTGATCCATTGATTGTGGAATCCCTGAGCTCTGTCTATTGCATGCTGCTTATGCTGTTTGGCGTAAGTCGTCCTATGTTGTATCATTTTTAGATGAAAGCTCTGGGATGTATGTTCACAATTACTTGAAAGTGACAGGATAAGATTAGAAGGCTTAAAAAATATCACATGCAAACCATGGCTTTATATATAGAGAGTTAGAATACAAAGCAGGAACATTATGGCAAACCTTTTTAAAGCACTCAGCTGGAGTATTCTGACCAATTCTGGAGACCCTACTTTAGGAAGGCGTTAGAGAGAGTGCAGAGGAGACCGAGGTTGTTCTCCCTGGAGCAGAAAAGATAGATGGGCGATTTGATAGAAGGGTTTTGATAAACTAAGTAAAGAGAAATTGACAGAAGGATTAGAAACCAGAAGATATATATTTAAGGTGCAGGTTGACCTCGTGTTTGCTACGTTTGAGTTATGGTGAACGGCACTTGCAATGTTTATAAATTGACACCCCATTTTGACTTTACAACGTCATCCACACTAACTTGTGCTAAGGTGTGCAGTCATCAAGAGCCACCTCAACGACTAGACTGGGTAAGAGTTCAGGGCATTTAACACAGCCGGGCGCTCCATTGGTGCTTTTCTCAGCCTTGATTCAGATACCAATCCCCGGAATGGGATTCTCCGGTCGCAGACGTTGAAATCGTGTTTGGCGATCAGTCGGAGAATCAACGTTCAGGCAGAAATCGGGGGCGGCGTCACTTTCACGATGCGCCGCCCCCTCCCAAGTGGGGTACTCTAGGAGTATGGCGCAGGCCATATTGACGGCCTCAGGACATTGCCTGAGGCCCTCCCCCCGATGCTCTGCCCCCGACTGGCCAAGTTCCCGATGGCGTTGGTCACATGTGCTATCATTTGTCAAGAACTCGGCTTGGCGGCTGCGGACTGAATCCAGCACCGCCACAATCGGGGGAGAGCCGATCCGTGTGCAGGGGGGACTTTGACAGGGGCTGGAGGCACTGTTGGGGGATGGTCCGGGATCGGGAGCCTGCTAAAGGAGGGACACTATTTGTCAGGCTGGCGCCATGTTGCACGGCGCGGCCGATGGAGGCCGCCGCCATGCGCATCCGCAACCACGGTCCCGGCAATTCTCCGGCCGTATTGGCAGCTAGAGCCGGGTGCTCTATGTTGCCTGCCTACTAGCCCCCACCAAACGGAGGATCGGTGGCCGTTTGGCACCAAATGTTTAGTTGTGAAACGTCACCGTTCCCACGCCGGCGTCAAGACATAGCCTGAAAACCAGAGCACCCAGCCCATCTTATTTTCCGTTCATAATTCTGCATTGACTGAAAACAGGACCATTGTAACATACCCAGACACGTCGCAGTTTCTGTAACACTTGAATCATCCACTTAAGGCAGCCATTCAGTCCATCCTGGGATGGCTCTTTCAAAGATCTATCTAATTAGTTCCAAACCCCTGGGGGCTGGATTCTCCGCACCCCGACGCGAAATCGAGGCCGGCGTGGGGGCGGAGAATCCATTTCCCCACATGGAATCGGAACCGCCGCTGGTTCCCCGATTCTAAAGGCCCCGAAAAGCGGTGTACTCAGAGAATATGCCACGCCGCCTAGGACCTACCTACGGGCCACAGCTGGAGGCCCGCTCTGCTATTCTCCGCCCCCAACCGGAAGACTCGACTGCGTCGATCTAATGTGGTCCAGACGGTCGGGAAACAAGTGTGATGGCCGGGAAATGTTTGTGCGGGCGGGCAGGGTCGGGCACGGCCGATCAGAAGGGTCTATTTTCAGGGTCCAGCTCCACGATCTGAGTCCGCAATGAGCGCGGCGCGGCTGCTGGAGGCCGCTGCCGTGTGCATGCGTGGCCTCCGACTCGGATGTGCAGGGGCCCTTATCTGCAACAAAAGCTGCTAGATTTATACTAGGTCCCTGCTAGCCCCCTGCAGGGCGAGGAACATATGGCCCAACGTGGGAACGTTGTCCCAATAACGGAGAATCCAGCCCCTGGCCTTTCCTCATAGATCTGCAATCTTTTCCCCTCAAGTATTTAACCAATTCCCTTTTGAAAGCTAGTGTTGGATCTGTTTTCACCAACCATTCAGGTAAGTGCAGTCAAGATCATGACAACTCTTTCCACAATTCTTTTCCTCAGGTTTCTTTCGAATTAAAGGAAGGCCTCAACCTTTGACAAATGTGGATTCTCCGCCGCGCCACATTTCTGTTTCACCTCGCCGGCGGGATCCTCCGTTACACCGGCTGGCCAATGGGGTTTCCCATTGTAGGGCAGCCCCATGCCGTCGGGACCCCCCAGGCTGCCGGCAAAACGGAACATCCCGCTGGCGGAGAATCCAGCCCAAGGCTTTTGTAGAATAGTGCACGTAATGGAAAACTAACTTAGCAATACAAGAGTCAGTATTTGGATTCTAGGAGAGTGTTCTGTGTAATAAAGTTTAACACAAAGTTTAGATTAGGTTGTTAAGATTCTTCAGAATGCTAAGTAAGTAAAAGGACTCAGGTTAATGCAATTTGAGAAGTCTAGAATAATTTGTGCAAGACTCATGAGCTAGTTGGGAGGCAAAGCACCTACATTTCAGCTGTTGCCATTGTGTTAAGGTGTGATATTTATAACCTTGCAAAATTGTCTTATCTACATAAATAAAGTTACATTCCACTGGGAGTGGAATTTGTGGTGCAATATTGCCACCTACCAGTGTGGTATTGTATGACAATAAAGATCACATGACAACGATGTCAGCATTGATAAATCGAGACCAAGGCAGGTGATATTGTCCACAGAGGTTACGAACACTCACTTTCAGTAATGTTAGGTCGGGTATGTCTGTTTTCAGCAGTCTGGCACAATCTTTGTTCTTGCCACCAACAGGACCTTGCAGGACAATATGCACACAAGTCTTACTGGAATGTGTAATATTATCCTCTTTGCTGTGGAATAATTCAAGTTCTCTGCAATGTGTAATTTGATCAAATCATTGGCCTGGGGTTTGCACTAGCTATCTCGCCAAAATTGTCAGTGTTCTCTGTCAATACCCTGAAACTGGGAGCAACTTCTGGAGTCTGCATGTGTGCAAGTAAATGTGGAGATCCAGAAGTTGCTGCCCTCGATTCTACCTGATTAGCTGACTGAGAATACTTCAATGCGGCTGGAAAGGTGAGTCATTCATTGGGAGCATATATTGTGATGAAACATCCAGTAATTTTCCATGAATATGCTTCTGATGCCTTCTCATAGGGTGACTTTCATTGGGAATGCACAGTCACAAAGTCAGCCCTCAAAATCAGATACTCTACTAACATTATCCAGCTCTGCAGGTAAATAATAGGCAATTATGTGAGGTACCAGGAGGTAATCTCTGCCTGTGGAACAGTCACCCAACAACATGCCTGTCAAGTTGAAAAAAATTATCCAAGTTAATAAACATCAAATAAACTGATACAGGCCCCAAAGGGGGAAAAAAAATGGTATTTACACACGGCCTCCGTCCATCTCAAGCACTGAACCATCAATGAAGTAATTTTTGAAGTCTAGTCACTATTTTTTTTAAAATTTAGAGTACCCAATTAATTTATTTCCAATTAAGCGGCAATTTAGCGTGGCCAATCCACCTAGCCCGCGTTTCTTTGGGATGTGGGGGCGAGACCCACGCAAACACGGGGAGAATGTGCAAACACCGCACGGACAGTGACCTGGGGCCGGGACCGAACCCAGGTCCTCAGCGCCGTGAGGTAGCAGTGCTAACCACGGTACCACCGTGCTGCCGGATAGTCACTATTACCCAATGTGCGCACATCAAACTCCCACCATCAGCAATGTGGCAATGACCACAAAATCTGAGATATTCAATTGAGGGATAAATATTGATCAGCACACTGGGGATAACTCCACTGCTCTTTTTCAAAATAGTGCCAGGCTGCTTTTGCATCCAACCAAGAAATTTTGATGGGGCCTATGTTTAATGTCTCATCTAAAAGGATGCACCACCGAGTGCAGCACTCCCTCAGCGCTGCACCACAGTTCAACCTTGATTTTTGTACTCAAGGTCTGGATGGGGACTTGACTCCCAAGTATCAATATATTGATGGTAAAAGTTTAGTTCAGGAAAAACTGGGACCTATCGCAGATGAAGAAGGGAACTTGTGTGTAGATGCAGAGTCTGTGGGAAGGGTTTTAAATGAATATTTTGTCTCCATGTTTACAAAGGAAATGGATGATGCAAGTATAGAAGCCAAGGAGGAACAGTGTGAGATATTGAATGGGATAATCATAAAGAGAGAGGAATTACTCAAAGGATTGGAATCTTTGAAAGTTGATAAGTCACCAGGGCTAAATGAATTGTTTCTGAGGCTACTGAAGGAGGTGAGGGAGGAGATAGCAGATGCTCTGAAGATGATTTTCCAATCCTCATTAGAAGCTGGGGAGGTACCGGAGAACTGGAGAAATGCAAACGTGGTTCCATTGTTTAAAAAGGGATCAAAGGAAATGCCCAATCCTCATTAGATACTGGGGAGGTACCGGAGGACTGGAGAAATGCAAACGTGGTTCCATTGTTTAAAAGGGGATAGAAGGAAATGCCAAACAATTGTAGGCCAGTTAGTCTTACGCCAGTGGTGGGAAAATTAGTAGTATCAATCCTGAGAGATAGGATTAATTGTCACATAGAAAGGCATGGACTGGTCAGGGATAGTCAGCATGGATTTGTTAAAGGAAGGTCTTGCATCACAAATTTGATTGAATTCCTTGAGGAAGTGACAAGAAGGGTTGATGAAGGTAATGCAGTGGATGTGGTGTACATGGACTTGAGCAAGATGTTTGACAAAGTCCCACATGGCAGATTGGTCAAAAAAGTGAAAGCACATGGGATACAGGGCAAACTGGATAATGTGGCAAACTGGATAAAAAAGTTGGCTTAGTAACAGGAAACTAAGGGTAGTGGTCGATGGCTGCCCTTGCAATTGGAAATTTGTTTCAAGTTCTATAGGGCTCGTTGTTGGGACTCTTACTATTTGTGTTACGTATTAACGATTTAGAGGCGAACGTGGGGAGCATGATTGGGAAATTTGCAGAAGACACAAAGATTGGCCGAGTGGTGCACAGTGTAGTGGATAGCTCTAATCTCCAAAATGATATCGGTGGGTTGGTGGAGTGGGCAATAAAGTGGCAGATGGAATTTCACACAGAGAATTGTGAGGGGGTGCAATTAGGGAGGTCAAGTAGTTATAGGGAGTACACAATAAATGGAAATATACTAAAGGGGTAGATGAAGTGAGAGATCTTGGTATACAGATACACAGGTCCATAATGGCAGCAGTTTCAAGTAGACAAAGTTGTTAAGAAAGTATATGGAATGCTTTCCTTCATTGACAGAAGAATAGGATATAAAAGTAAGGATATAATGTTGGGATTGTATAAAACACTGGTGAGGCCACAACTGGGGTAGTGTGTGCAGTTCTGGTCACCACATTACAGGAAGAACATTATTGCTCTGGAGAGAGTGTAGATAGAGGAGTTTTACAAGAATGTTGCCAGGGCAAGAAAGGTTTAGCTACGAAGAGAGATTGGATAGGTTGTGGTTATTTTTCTTGGAACAAAGAAGGCTGAGGGGTGACTTAATTGAGGTGTACAAAATTAAGAGGGGAAGAGATAGGGTGGACAGGATAAAATTATTTCCCTTGATGAAGAATTCTAGAACCAGGGGACATTCAAGATAAGTGGCAGAACGTGTAGAGGGGACATGAGGAAGAACCTTTTTACACAGCGGGTAGTGGGAGTCTGGAATTTGCTGCCTGAGTTGGTGGTGAAGGCAGAGACCCTAACTCTTTTGAAAATTACCTGGACCTGCACCTTAAGTGTTCCAAGCCACAGGGCTATGAACCAGGTGCAGAACGTTGGATTAGAAAGGGCACCTGGGTGTCCTCGGGCTGGCAGGGGCAAGATAGGCCGAATGGCTTCCTTCTGTGCTGCAACTTTTCTATGATTTTATGATTACATTGTAACTGAGAGGCAGATGTGTAACCGGCTGAGCCATGGCTGAGACTCTTCATACCTGGCCCTGACAGAGGCCGGAATTTGCCGGTCGTTGTGATTCACTTTACCCAATGGCGGTGTACCCCCTACCTGTGGGATTCACGGCGGTGTGGGATGGTTACAATGGGTATTCCCATTGACAAGGGCGGGAATATAGAATCCCGCTGCCAGCGAACGGCGTGCGGCTGAGAAACATATGGCTGGGGGACCGGAAAATCCAGCACATACTATCAATCATTGCACAGGTTTTGTGATTTAAACTGTCCAGCATTACATCACGTTTATCGGAGGAATGAAAACATACATGTCTGAAGGGTGAAATTAAAACATTGAAGGTAGACGATCGGTGATGTCTCCAAGATCTAAAGTGGCATTAAGAAAATGTTGAATTAAACATGTGTGGTATTATAGGTATTACCGTACCTGATAGGCTAAAGCACCATTGGTGGAAATTGTATGCTTTCTATTGGTTAGAATGTATGATAGCTCCGCCCTGATAGGCGGGGTATAAGAACCCGTGCTGCCCCAGCAGCCTTCATTCTGTACCTGAGCTGCTGGGGGAAACATCTAGCTTATTAAAGCCTTCAGTTGGACTACGACCTCGCTTTAGTGGTCATTGATAGTGCATCAATTTAATAAGCTAGTTTTTTTTTAAGAAGAAAGGATGGAGCTCCGAATCAAGCCGGAGTGTCTGCAACTTAGCCCCCACGCGGCGAACTCAGCGGCAATCTTTAAGCACTGGCTGGCGTGCTTTAAAGGGTATCTCGAGACGGCCGAAAACGCACCCACGGGAGAGCAGAAACTGCACGTCCTGCACTCAAGGGTGAGCCCGGAGATTTACACCCTCATGGAGGAAGCGGAAGACTGAGATGCAGCAACAGAGCTGCTAAAAGGACACTATATTCGTCCGGTAAACCAGGTCTACACCTGGCACCTGCTTACAACAAGGCGACAAACCCCTGGGGAATCGCTGGAGGAATTCTACCGCGCACTCCTGGTGTTGGGCAGAAGCTGCAGCTGCCCGCAAGTTTCGGCGAGCGAACACACGGAACTCTTAGTCTTGGACGCTTTCGTGGCAGGTATGCTATTGTCACAAATCCGCCAGCGCCTGTTAGAAAAGGACACCCTGGGTCTCAGGGGGGCACAGGCTCTTGCAGCCTCCCTGGACGTGGCCTCCAGGAACGCCCGACCGCGTTCCTGACCACGCGGCAGCCCCCAGGGCAGCGTGGAAACCCTCCGCGGCCAACCCCGAGACCTCCCCCATTCCCCCATAGGCCTGCACTGCAAGGGGGCCTGGCAACCCCAACTTTTGCGGGCAGGCCAAGCACCCCCGCCAACGCTGCGCGGCCCGCGCATCCACCTGCAAGCGATGCGGCAAAAAAGGCCATTTCGTGGGGGTATGCCAGGCCCGGGCGGTTGCCGCGGTCTCCAGTGGCGAATGCGGACCGCAACCACAAACTTCTCCACGGGCCCCGTGCGGCCAGCAGTCGCCGCCATCTTCATATTCCAGGGCCACGTGCGGAACCCGGGCGCCGCCATATTGTTCCGCGGACGCCACGTTGGAGGGATGGGCGCCGCCATATTGTGCACCCCCAGCCATGTGCAACCAATGGGAGACGCCATCTTGGATGAACCCCCAGGACCCCAGCTCGGTTGACCACGCACTGCCCGAAGAGAACTCTCAACTGCTGCGATTAGCCTCGGTGACTCTGGATCAGTCTCGGCCTCGAACACTCTGAACCGCTATGACGACCGTATTCATCAACGGGCACGAGACGTCCTGCCTAATCGACTCTGGGAGCACGGAGAGTTTCATACACCCTGACACGGTAAGGCGCTGCTCTCTCCTCATCCACCCCATTAATCAAAAAATCTCCCTGGCTTCCGGTTCCCACTCAGTGGAGATAAAGGGGTTTTGTGTAGCGAACCTCACAATCCAGGGAAGGGTGTTCAAAATTTCCGTCTCTACGTCCTTCCCCACCTCTGCGCGGCTACACTCCTGGGTTTAGACTTCCAGTGAAACCTTCAAAGTCTGACCTTCAAATTCTGCGGCCCTATACCCCCCTCACTGTCTGCAGCCTTGCGACCGTTAAGGTCGACCCGCCTTCCCTGTTTGCGAACCTCACCCCGGATTGCAAACCCGTCGCCATCAGGAGCAGACGCTACAGTGCCCAGTATCGGATCTTTATTAGGTCAGAGGTCCAAAGGCTACTGAGGGAAGGGGTCATTGAAGCCAGTAACAGCCCCTGGAGAGCCCAAGTAGGATGGTCATCGACTACAGTCAGACCATCAACAGGTTTACGCAGCGGGACGCGTACCCTCTCCCCCGCATATCCGACCTGGTAAACAGGATCGCGCATTATAAGGTCTTCTCCATGGTGGATCTCAAGTCCGCCTACCACCAGCTCCCCATCCGTACTAGTGACCACAAATACACTGCCTTCGAGGCAGATGGGCGACTCTATCACTTCTTAAGGGTTCCCTTCGGTGTCGCCAACGGGGTCTCGGTCTTCCAACGCGAGATGGACCGAATGGTTGACCGGTACGGTTTACGGGCAACATTCCCGTATCTCGATAATGTCACCATCTGCGGCCATGACCAGCAGGACCACAACACCAACCTCCGAAAATTTCTCCAGACCGCTAAAATCCTTAACCTTACATACAACAAGGATAAATGCGTGTTTAGCACCAACAGCCTAGCCATCCTCGGCTACGTAGTGCGAAATGGAGTTATAGGCCCCGACCCTGAATGCATGCGCCCCCTTATGGAGTACCCCCTCCCTCACTACTCCAAGGCCCTGAAACGTTGCCTAGGGTTTTTTAGCTACTACGCTCAGTGGGTCCCCAACTACGAGGACAAGACGAATCCCCTGATCCAATCCACAGTTTTTCCCCTGTTGATAGAGGCCTGCCAGGCCTTCAGCCGCATCAAAGCAGACATTGCAAAGGCCACGATGCACGCCATCGACGAGTCCCTCACCTTCCAGGTCGAGAGCGATGCGTCCGACGTAACTCTGGCGGCCACCCTCAACCAAGCGGGCAGACCTGTGGCCTTCTTCTCCCCTACCCTCCATGCTTCCGAAATCTGCCACTCCACAGTTGAAAAGGAGGCCCAGGCCATTGTAGAAGCTGTGCGACATTGGAGGCATTACCTGACCAGCAGGAGATTCACTCTCCTCACTGACCAACGGTCGGTTGCTTTCATGTTTGATAATGCACAGCGGGGCAAGATAGAAAACGACAAGATCTTGCGGTGGAGGATCGAACTCTCCACCTACAACTATGAGATCTTGTATCGTCCCGGGAAGCTAAACGAGCCTCCTGACGCCCTGTCCCGCGGCACATGGGCCACCGCACAAGTGGACCGCCTCCGAGCCCTCCATGAGGACCTCTGCCACCTGGGAGTCACTCGCTTTTTCCTTTATGTCAAGACCCACAACCTGCCCTACTCCATCGTGGAGGTCAGGACAGCCACCAGGGACTGCCAAATCTGCGCGGAGTGCAAACTGCACTTCTACCGGCCAGAGAAAGCGCACCTGATAAATGCTTCCCGTCCCTTTGAACGCCTCAGCATGGACTTCAAAGGCCTCCTCCCCTCCACCGACCGCAACACGCATTTCCTGAACGTGATTGACGAGTACTCCCGGTTCCCATTCGCCAACCCCTGCCCCGACGTGACCGCAACCACCATCATCAAGGCCCTCCATAGCATCTTTGCACTGTTCGGGTTCCCCGCTTACATACACAGTGATGGGCGTCCTCCTTTGTGAGCGACGAACTGCATCAATTCCTGCTCAGCAAGGGCATCGCCTCGAGCAGGGCAACCAGTTACAACCCCCAGGGTAACGGACAGGTAGAGAGGGAGAACGGAACGGTCTGGAAGACTGTCCTACTGGCCCTACGGTCCAGGAATTTCCCAGTCTCCCGCAGGCAAGAAGTCCTCCCGGATGCCCTCCACTCCATCCGGTCACTGCTTTGTATGACCACCAATCAGACACCTCACGAACGTCTCCTTGTCTTCCCTAGGAAGTCCTCCTCTGGGACCTCGCTCCCGACCTGGCTGGCAGCACCCGGACCCTTCCTGCTCCGAAAACACGTGCGGGCGCACAAGTCGGACCCGTTGCTCGCGAGGGTCCATCTGCTCCATGCTAACCCCCAGTACGCCTACGTGGTGTACCCCGACGGCCAACAAGATACGGTCACCCTACGGGACCTGACGCCCGCCGGAACCCCATGCACATTCCAGCCACCAGTCCCACCCTCCCCTCCACCGCAGCACCTTACAGGAGGATCGGTCCTCCCGCCGCCCCCGTCTAGGCCCCCCCACCCACCTACGCCCCCCGCAGGTGCTCCCTTCCCAGGTCAGCCATTTTCCCCACCAGCGCCATCTAGGGGTGCCGAAGCTGCCATGGAGATCGAAGCCACGCTCCCGGAGTCACAGACGCCCGAGCCTCCACCAGAGTCACCACCGAGGCTCCAACGATCACAGAGGACGACCAGGGCCCCCGATCGACTGATTGCTTCATTTTAACTGTAATCTGTATATATAAACCATCAAATGTACATAGCTATCAGAATTGTAACTAGTTACTAAACACTGTACGGAGGTATTACGGTACCTCCATAACTAATTATACCACGTTGCCATGTTTTGTAGTTTCAGGCCACAACCCCGGTCGGACTCTTTTTTTAACAGGGGGTGAATGTGGTATTATAGGTATTACAGTACCTGATAGGCTAAAGCACCATTGGTGGAAACTTTATGCTTTCTATTGGTTAGAATGTATGATAGCCCCGCTCTGATAGGCGGGGTATAATAACCCGTGCCGCCCTAGCAGCCTTCATTCTGTACCTGAGCTGCTGGGGGAAACATCTAGCTTATTAAAGCCTTCAGTTGGACTATTGATCGTGCATCAGCATGATACATGCTGGTTAATTTTAATCACATGAATACACCACAATTGACAGATTTCCTATCTTTAAAAATAAGGGCAGCACGGTAGCTCTGTTGTTAGCACAGTTGCTTCACAGCTCCAGGGTTACAGGTTTGATTCCCCGCTTGGGTTCTCCCCGTGCCTGCGTGGGTTTCCTCCGGGTGCTCCAATTTCCTCCCACAGTCCAAAGTTGTGCAGGTTAGGTGGATTGGCCATGTTAAATTGCCCTAAGTGTCCATAAAAAAAAAGGTTAGATGGGGTTACGGGGATAGGGTGGAGATGTGCGGATGCGATGGAGGTGTGACCTTGGGTGGGGTGCTCTTTCCAAGGGCCGGTACAGACACCATGGGCCGAATGGCTTCCTTCTGCACTGTAAATTCTATGATTCTAAGGAAAAGCAAGCTGGTACATGGATTTCCAACAGACGATCAATTACCAAAATGTTACCTCAATGATTGTTCACCAACATGCAAAGCTCCGTGTTGACTCCATTGAGGAAGGCCCAATGATGTCTGGCACTTACATAGCCAGCAACAGGTCTACCTCAGTATCAAGGACCCCGGGTACAAAATCCCATCACCTGAGAGGTGTCAGCTAATCAGAGGTTGGCAGCTACCCATTTCAGGCATTGCCACCGGGAGCATTGGAAGCTCCCAGCAATTAACCTCGGGAGGGGCCTAGGTTTGTTGAGGGATCCAGGCCAGTGTGAGAGAAGCTAGGTTTAACAGGGTGGGGATAGCAGGGGAGAGTTTGGTAGGATGTGGCTCTGAGTTGGTCCCCATTTCTTGTGTTCAGGGTCACTTGATCAGGTACTGAGTGCCTTTGAACATGGGATCTCCTGCTTCTCCTGCCAGCCCTGGGAGCCCACAAGCAAACATGCCAAAATTTGCATTTTGGGTGTCCAGCGGGCAAACTGCCCTGCCCACTCTGGCTAAATAGCAGTGGCAACAGGAAGAGGTCTTTAATTGTCCACCAAAGGGCCTCAATGGTCATCCACAACTCTTCCCGGTCAAGGCTTAATCTGCTGAAACTGAAAGGCCACAGGATCATTCCCAGCACCCTCCTGCCCGATTAGAGGCCCCCTAGCACCAAATCCCTTGGAAGAGCCCCCTCCCAGCAAATCCCTTGGAAGAGGGCATTATGTTCCACCTGCAATCTCTCAACACCCCTTCTATAGAACTGTGAAGGGATACAAATGTTCACCCCCCCGTTATGACTCCCACCTTTTGTTTTCTGTTATTTGGTTCCCTTGGCTTGTCCCAATTCACAAAGGCAATTGATTTCTTCCTGTTGTCAGACTGTATCCCAGCCTTTCACAGAAACATTGGGACCAATTTTTGTCTTCAACTGTGAGACACTTTTAAACAAAACAGAAAATGCTGGATAAACCCAGCAGGTCTGGAAGCATCTGTGGAGAGAGAAACAGAGTTAACGTTTCGAGTCTGTATGATCCTTCTACAGAACTGCAAAGGCTTATAAACATTTACCCCTCCATCATGGCTCCTGCCTTTTGATTTCCGTTATTCGGTTCCCTTGGCTTGCCCCAACACAACCCCATCCCTTCCCATTTGTCCACTTCGCTTGCTGTTCACTTTCACTCACACTGAACACTGTCCTCTGTTTTCCCACGAGTACATTGTTATCCTCATTTCTGTCACTATTAAGTCTTCAGTCCCTAATGGCACAATGTACAGACTCTTTGTCTCATGTCCATGACATCTTTGTCAATCTTTCATCAACTCTGACCTATCTCTGACCTTCCATCTGCCCCAGCCCCCTCTCCAACTTTGCAATTCATTATTTTTCTATCCTTCTTCAGTTCTGTGTCTAATATGCATCTAAAACATTAATTGTATTCTTCTCTCCACAGATGATGCCAGACCTGTGGAGTTTAACAAGCAGTTTCTGTTATTATTTCAGATTCCCAGCATCTGCAGTATTTTGCTTTTATTTAAGTCACTTTGAATTTGGTTCGCACTGCTCTGAAACCTCTGAGAGTTTCAGGCACAGATAACAAATTAATCTTCTGGCTTAAACCTACTTGCATATTGTTTCTCAACCCCAGATGCAAACTCAGATGGCAGAAGCAGACATTTGTATGTGAGTTAAATTTAAAGGAATGGCAATGTCACAAGGAGAGAAATAAACATTCAAAAACTTGCTAAAATGCATGATGATGCACTGCAACCCATTAGCATCCTTTACTAAGTCAAGTAAAGGGCAGGAGTCAAGATGAAGAGAAAGCTTTTCACAGGACAGGTATAAATCTGTGGACAAGTGATGTCATGACCAGTGCTTGAAAGGAGGTTGTAATGTTCTTGTCGGATGGCCTGATTTATTACAAGCACACTTGTAGATAAAGCTATAAATGATTTATTAGCATTAACTGAGTAAACTACATACAAGACAACAGATGAAAAATAGTAAAATCATGCCATGCAACCTCTCTCTTCAACTTCCTCCAGCCAGCTTGAGGTTAGCTGACTTTAACATTCACTTATATTCTAGTGAGACTCCTAGTGGTTAGGCAGTGAATTACAACACAACCATGATACCACTGCAGAGGTGTGCCCTCCATGACATCCCACAGCAACCTCCCATCAGCCCCAGGTAGAGGAAGTGCCATGAAAAATATGTCGAGGAGCTTTAGGCAGTCACGGCAACATGGCACACAGCACCTTAAAACAGCAGCCACACCCTAAGAGCACCATGCCAGTGGGAAATGTAAGGGCACCATGCCAGTGGGAAATGTAAGGTAAGGTCAGGCTGTTCAGAAAAACCCTGCAGAGATTCAGTTTTCACCAGCTCCACGACAAGAGCCAATGCTGTGAGCTGGGGGCCACTTTATCCCCATGACCATCTATGCAGCATGAGAAGTGAATGACTTATTGCATCCAGACCTCAAATAGCATCTAGACAAAGCAGAATAGGTACCTGGATCTGACCAGGAGCTTTGAGTACAACAGGAAATAATGAGTAATAAAAGAATGAACTACGATTATGAGGAACATGTTTAGAAGGATGAAGACATTCCAATGCAAAACAATAAGCAAATTAATCAAATCTTTTTTGTTCAATTGCTTTTTTGAAGTTCATAATATGAATCTGAATTCATGCCAAACTCTGAGTATAATAAACTACCCTGGCACATTTCAATTTTTACTTGACCAGTGAGGCTTGAAGGCTGAGTGTGTTGGCTAAGAGAGAGAGAGGGAGAATGCATCTTTTTTCTTGGCTGTTTTCCATCTCTTTATCACTTATTAACACAGATCATGTGTCCAGGGCATACAATCTCTTCTACGCCGTCCTGGCTTGGCCTATTTATAGAATTCTGCAGATGGGCATTAAGAACTGAAAGACCTAAATTGGTTAAAAACACAAAATAATCCCCAGTTACAGATAAACAATGGTGATGGTAAATTATTTATATATCATAAACAGTCGCAGCTTCTCATACATTTATATTTAACAGGCCGTAACTCAGTGCGTTAACATTACAAATGGCTTTTGGTCTCTAAGGGTAATACTTTATGATCTGCAATAGAAACATTTTCATTCCGTTAAGTGTCATCTAAAAAAATACTTAATAAAGATGAGGCACTGTCATAATTTTAGTAGTGCTCAAGCCACTCCGGTGAAAAGGGGCAGAGACTGGAAGCCACCACTAGAACTGGGGGAAGTCATGGAGAACATTAACTCCATGCAGTCGGAGAAGGCACCCGGTCCAGACGGATGTCCGGTGGACTTAGACAAAATATTTGCGGGAGCATTGGCTCCGCACCTGCGGGAGATGTTCAATGACTCGCTGTCGAGAGGGGCCCTGCCGCCCACGCTGGCACAGGCCTCGATATCGCTGATCCCTAAAAGAGACAAAGACCCGACAGAGTGTGGGTCATACAGACCCATCTCACTCCTGAATACTGACACCAAAATCCTAGCGAAGGCCCTGGCGAGGAGGCTGGAGAGTCGCATTCCAGAAGTAGTCACGGAGGATCAGACGGGCTTTGTCAAGTGCAGACCACTAACGGTGAACATCAGGCACCTGCTGAATGTGATCACGAGCCCACCCCCGGGGAGGAGACACCAGAAGCGAAGTGATCATCTTGCTAGATGCAGATACGCCTTTGACAGAGTTGAATGGAGGTACCTCATGAAGCTGTTGGAACGGTGTGGGTTTGGGCCAGGGTGGGGGTGGAATCAGAGCTGGGAGAGCAATTGTTCAAACTGTCATTCAAGCTGGCGGGGAGAGTGCAGACAATCACATGAGCTGCCAGATTCCTTTTCCTGTTCAGGTCTATCCCAATCTCCAAGTCTTTCTTCACCAAAACAGGCAAACTATTGTGGGGGGCAGGGGAGAACACAAGGATCGACAAAAGGGTGCTAGGGAGAAGGAGGAATATGGGGGGCCTGGTCCGCCTGAGCCTCCTATTCTACCAGAGGGCATCTACTGTAGAAAGAGTACAAACATGGGTCAAAGAGCCATAGGCGGAATGGGTGAGAATGTAGGAGAGTTCCTGGACAGGGACATCCTTCTGAGCACTGGCCATGGTCCCAATCCCATTTTGTCCAGCCAAGTACACAAGCAGCCCAGTGGTAGTAACCACGCTGAGGACGCGGAATCTACTCAGGCACCACTTCGGCCTAGTTGTAATGTCCACCATGGCTCCCATCTCAAGAACCATAAATTCACCCCTGCGACCATAGATGCCTCCTTTTAGAGTTGGAGACAGGACAAAAGGGTACTGACGGTAGGGGAGCTATATGTGGACGGCAGAGTCGCGACCCTGAGAGAATTCATGGACAAGCTCCAGCTCTCAAAAGGGAATGAGCTTTGGTCTATGGAGATAAGGAACTAGGTACTGAGAAAGGGGAGGACTCTGGATCAAAGCAATGCATAGGACAAACTCCATCTCCTCATGCACAGGGCTGAGCCTGAAGCAGCTAAAGGTAGCGCACAGGGTTCACTT
This sequence comes from Scyliorhinus torazame, assembly GCF_047496885.1. Classification (NCBI taxonomy): domain Eukaryota; kingdom Metazoa; phylum Chordata; class Chondrichthyes; order Carcharhiniformes; family Scyliorhinidae; genus Scyliorhinus; species Scyliorhinus torazame. The sequence continues at coordinate 288,116,015 of NC_092711.1, read as the reverse complement.
GACCAGAACATGCATGAGCAGGTTCTTCCTGGAGGTGAAGAACAAATGTGGACGCTTCCCGGGAAGCCTGGTTAACCACCGCCACATGTTATGATCCCTGTCCCAAACTTGCAGGTACTGGAGTGCCTTTTTCAAGGCCATGTCCAAGGTTGTGGGGGTGAGAATGGTGCCATGTCCTCTAATGGTGGTCTTCAGGATATCAGGAGAGCCAGAACACTTTACGGCTCTAGCGTTTATCTCCCTGATCGCCGACCAGCGATTCTTGCTTGGCTGGAGATCAGCAGCGCCACCCAGGACCGCAGCCTGGCTGTCTAACCTGGTAGAATAGGGGAGGAGGGGGGGTTGGGAGGAGGGGGGTGAGGGGGGGGGGGGGGGGGGAGGGGGGCGTGCTGGGCCATGTGGGGGGGGGGAAGGAGGGAGATTCGAAAACAGATAACGGAAGGAGAAACAAAAGGGGGGTAGAAAGGAGCGGGAAGATAGGGGGAGAGAGGAAGGAATGGGGGGGGACACCAATCAGAACAGAGAGCAAACAGAGCAGAGGAGCCAGAGGGGACAAGGGCAAGGAAACACATGGGGACAACCACAACTACAGCACCAAGATACATCCGATTGACACCAAACACACCCCTGGAATGTTTTAATACCAGGCGGTAACATCTATTAATAAATACAATGTAGTTGTGGCAACCAATCACCATGGGCCCAAAATTAGGGGCCGCATATCTGTATGTATGTTCCTTTTGTATACATACTTGTTTATTTTTCTTTTGTCTACCCAGTTTGCAGACTTTGCTTTATTGTTATGTGATATCCCAATGTTGCATGAATCAATGTGAAACCAATAAAAATATATTTTAAGAATATATTTTTTAAAAGGCATTTTGATTTCAGCAAAAAGCGGATTGCTGATGTAAAATTCAACAGACCAGATGATGGCTTGAAACGAACTGGGTAAGATAGTTGCAACATTCTAAACCGCTGTCACAACATTCAAACCCATTCCCGCAACGTTCCAAACCGCTGTCGCAATGAACGCAAGGGATATCACATAACAATAAAGCGAAGTCTACAAGGTTGAGCAGGGTGGAAAAGGAGATTAGGTAGATCACAAGGAGTTGGTTTTAAATTATAGAATCATATAATTTACAGTACAAAAGGAGGCCATCCAGCTTATCGAGTTTGTACCAGCCCTTGGAAATAGATCCCTACCTAAGCCCAGACCTCCTCCCATCCCCGCCACACCGCCTAACCTTTTTTGGACACTAAGGACAATTTAACATGGTCAATCCACCTAACCAGCACATCTTTTAGCCTATGGGAGGAAACCAGAGCACCCGGAGGAAACCCACGCAGACACAGGGAGAACGTGCAGACTCCGCACCGACAGTGACCCAAGCCGGGAATTGAACCTGGGACCGTGGAGCTGTGAAGCAACTGTGCTAACCAGTGTGCTACCGTGCCGCTCCAAAGTGAAACCAAAGCTGGGCTTTCGATAGCTGTAGGTTACAGAAGGAGGAGAAAAAGGGAGAAGATTTGGAACTTCCTTCTCAGTTCCTGAAAAGGCTGAGTTGAATTGTGTCATGTGAGAGTACCTTTAAGAAATGGGTGTTTAAAAATGGGTGTGTATATAAATATCTGTAGTGAGAGTAACTTTAAGAAATGGGTGTTTATTACTACAGTGATGTCTGAGAGTGGGTGGAGCTGGGCTGTCTGTCAGCTTTTTAGTTTTGTTTTAGGCTGTTTCCTGCAGGGTGTGTTTGAGTTTGAGCTGGATAGCTGCAGTCACAGATAGAAGGTGTATTAGAGTCTCTGTAACCTAAAGACTGTAAATCGGTCCTGGTGCTTTAAAACTAATAACTGCCCTCAGTAGTGACGTTAACCTGATGTACTTCTGTTAAAAGGTGTTTTAAGTCTTATGGATGTTAAAAGGAAAGTAAGAATTACTTAGTGTTGTTTTCTTTGGGGGTTATATTTGAATTGATGGTTGCTAAGATGTTCACTATATGTTTTAAAAAGGTTAACTTGAGTTCATAGAATAAACATTGCTTTGCATTAAAAAAATACTTTTCCATTTCTGCTCTACTACATCTGTAGAGTGGGCCGTGTGCTCCCCATACCACAATCTATTAAAAGTTATGGGTCAGGTGAACTCAATGATACACTGTGGGGTTCTCTAAACCCTGGCCCATAACAAATTGGCGGCTCGAGGGGGGATAAAAGTCTATCTATTGGATTGGCTTTGTGAACTTAAAGACAGTGAGGGGTGTGCATATTATGAGTGCTTTTCAGGTGTGGTATTTCAGTTTAAGTAGGGAGTGTGTTGTGGACAATGGCTCTTTCAGAGGCTCTTTTGGGGGCTGGAGACGGTCACACGCAGTACTTTACGGACAGAGACTAAAAGCAGACTGTTAGATTTGGCAAAAACATTGCAGTTAACATTACCTGACAAAATGCAAAAAGATGAGGTAATTATGACGGTGGCTAAGCATTTAAAGTTGCCTGAGATACAGTTTGACTCATTGGAAATGGCAAAAATTCAGTTACAAATTAAACAAATGGAACATGAGAAAGAATTAAAGCAGCTTGAATACGAAAGAGAGAGAGGAAAAAGAAAGAGAAAGAGAGAGAGGAAAAAGAGAGAGAAGACAGGAAAACAGAAAGAATAGCCCTAGTAGAACAAAAAGAAAGAGAAAGGGAGATACAGATCAGGGGAAAAGATAAAGAGAGAGAGTTTGAACTTCAGAAAATGGCCATGAAACATGGCAGTCAGTTAAAATTGGCAGACGTAAAGGGAAACGTACAGTTGGTGGATAGTGATGAGGATAGTGAGAAAGAGCGTCACAGTCGAAGGCTTGGTGGGAATCTATTTAAATATGTCCAAGCATTGCCAAGGTTTGTCGAGAAGGAGGTAGAAGCCTTTTTAATTTCATTTGAGAAGGTAGCTAAACAAGTGAAATGGCCACAGGACATGTGGGTATTACTGATTCAAACAAAGCTGATAGGTAGGGCTAGTGATGTGTTTGCATCACTACCGGAGCAGGTATCTGAGACGTATGAGGAGGTGAAAAAATCCATCTTAGGTGCTCATGAACTAGTGCCCGAAGCCTACAAAAGTTTAGAAATTTAAGGAAAGAATTTGGTCAAACATACATGGAGTTTGAAAGGATCAAACAGAGTAATTTTGAGAGGTGGATAAGGGCTTTGAATATAGACCAAACATATGAAGCTCTCAGAGAAATCATACTTTTGGAGGAGTTTAAAAATTCAATTCCTGATGTAGTGAGCACTCTAGTGGAAGAGCAGAGGGTTAAACCTGCGAGGTTAGCAGCAGAAATGGCAGATGATTATGAATTAGTTCATAAATCAAAGCTTGGTTTCCAACATCAGTTTCAGCCTGTGAGGGATAGAAACTGGGGACATGAGAAATACTCAAGTAGAAAAGGTAAAGGTGAGCTGATGGGAGATAATACGGAGAGTGTACCTCAGATTAAAAAAGAAATCCAGGAGGGTGGAAAAGAAATGAAAAGTTTTAAATGTTTTCACTGTAATAAACTAGGCCATGTAAAGTCACAGTGTTGGTGGTTGAAGAATGGCTGATATAGTAAAACAGGATAAGACAGTGGGGTTTGTTAAAGTGGTAAAGGAAAACCCAAGTGAAGCAAAGGAGGTGCAAAAGATTGTACAGCCTGATCAAGAGGTGATTGATAAGAAGGTGCCAGATCTCTTTAAAGAATTTACTTGTGTGGGTAAAGTGTACTCATGTGTATCAGGAGGAGCAGGTAAAGAAGTCACAATTTTAAGAGATACGGAGCTAGTCAATCTTTAATGGTAAGAGATAAGGAGTTATATAGTTTGGGAAGAATGTTGCCAGAAAAGATGGTAATACGTGGAACTCAGTGTGAGAGGAGTAGTGTTCCATTATATAAGGTAAGGTTGGAAAGTCCAGTGAAGAGTGGTGAAGTGGTAGTAGGAGTAATAGAGAAGGTATCTTGTCCAGGAATACAGTTGATCTTGGGTAATGATATAGCTGGATCGCAGGTGGGAGTGATGCCTACTGTGGTTGATGAACCAGTGGAAAATCAGACAACTGAAGTGTTGAAGGACGAGTATCCTGGGATTTCTCCGGATAGTGCAGTAACATGGTCGCAAAGTCACAGGTTAAGACAAGAGGAGAAATCAAAAAGTGAAGATGAAGTTGAAGTGCAATTATCAGAAACGATGTTTGATCAGATGGTTGAAAAAGAACAAGAACAGGTGGAGTATGAAGCGGATATTTTTAGTTCAGAAAAATTGGCGGAGTTACAACAGAAAGATGTAGAAATAAACCGGATGTATCAGAAAGCAGATACGGAAGAGGTATCTGCGTGTATACCAGAGTGTTATTACCATAAAGGTAATATCTTGATGAGAAAATGGAGACCTTTACATATGCAGGCGGATGAAAAGTGGGCAGAAGTTCATCACGTAGTATTGCCGGTAGGGTATAGAAAGGAGGTGTTGCAAGTTGCACATGAGGTACCAGTGGGAGGTCATTTGGGGATAAGGAAAACTCAAGCTAAAATACAAAAACATTTTTATTGGCCTGGACTACATAAAGATGTAGTTAATTTTTGCCGATCATGTCACATATGTCAAGTGATCGGGAAACCTCAAGCAGTGATAAAACCAGCGCCCTTATTACCCATTCCAGCATTTGAGGAACTTTTTACAAGGGTCCTAATTGATTGCGTAGAACCGTTTCCTAAAACAAAAAGTGGGAATCAATATCTTTTGACTATAATGGATGTGTCTATTGGTTTCCAGAGGCCATTCCAGTACGTAATATTACAGCTAAAAAGATTGTGGAGGAGTTACTTAAATTCTTTACTAGATATGGACTACCCACAGAAATACAATTGGATCAAGGATCAAATTTTACCTCAAGGTTATTCAAAGAAGTTATGGATAGCTTAGGAATAAAACAATTTAAATCAACTGCATACATCCAGAATCGCAGGGAGCAGTAGAACGGTGGCATCAGACATTAAAGACAATGTGGAGGGCTTATTGTCATGATTATCCAGAGGATTGGGATAAAGGAATTCCATTCGTACTGTTTGCAATTAGGGATGCACCTAATGAGTCAACCAAATTTAGTCCTTTTGAATTAATTTTTGGTCATGAGGTAAGAAGACCACTTAAATTGATTAAGGAAAGATTGGTGAGTGCGAAATCAGAAATTCCATTATTGGATTACGTGTCAGAATTTAGGGAACAAGCAAATAGAGCAGGTGAATTGGCTAGACAACATTTAAAAGTTGCACAAAATGTGATGAAACGGGTAGCGGACATGAAATCCAAAGTTCGTAGTTTTTGCCAGTGGAGATAAAGTTTTAGTGTTGTTACCAGTGGTAGGTGAACCTTTAAAAGCAAGGTTTTGTGGACCTTATCAGTTTGAAAGGAAATTAAGTGAAATGATAATGATAATCGCTTATTGTCACAAGTAGGCTTCTAATGAAGTTACTGTGAAAAGCCCCTAGTCGCCACATTCCAGCGCCTGTTCGGGGAGGGTGGTACGGGAATTGAACCGTGCTGCTGGCCTGCCTTGGTCTGCTTTCAAAACCAGCGATTTAGCCCTAGGTGGATTATGTGGTAAAAACACTGGATAGAAGGAAAACTCACCAAGTATGTCATGTGAATATGCTTCAAAGGTACTTTGAAAGGAAAGGAGAGAAAAAGGAGGAGGTTATAATGATTCTAACTCAGTGACGAACCAAATCCAGATGACTGTGAATTTGACATACTTCAAGTTAAATTGGAAAACAAGGTTGTTCTTAAAAATTGGGATAAATTGTTGAGTTACCTTCCAGAGGAAAAATGGACTGACCTGAAAGAGTTATTGATATCACATGGGTAAGCTTGTAGAGATAAGGGCAGCACGGCAGCATAGTGGTTAGCACAATTGCTTCACAGCTCCAGGGTCCCAGGTTCGATTCCCGGCTTGGGTCACTGTCTGTGCGGAGTCTGCACGTTCTCCCCATGTGTGCGTGGGTTTCCTCCGGGTGCTCCCGTTTCCTCCCACAGTCCACAGGTTAGGTGGATTGGCCATGCTAAATTGCCCTTAGTTTCCAAAATTGCCCTTTGTGTCGGGTGGGGTTACTGGGTTATGGGGATAGTGTGGAGCTGTGGGCTTGGGTAGGGTGCTCTTTCCAAGAGCCAGTGCAGATTCGATGGGCCGAATGGCCTCCTTCTGCACTGTGAATTCAATGATCTATGATAAATTGGGAAGTACTAAAATGGCTATACATGATGTAGATGTGGGAAATGCTGTTCCAATCAAACAACATCCATACAGACTTTCCCCTTTAAAATTGGCACAGGTTAACAAAGAGATTGAGAGTATGCTTAAAAATGGCATAATTGTAGTGGGTTGCAGCCAATGGAGCTCACCCATAGTGAAAGTACCTAAACCAGACGGTACCCAACAGTAGTGTGTGGACTATAGAAAGGATAATGCAGTTACAAGAACGGGCTCTTATCCTATCCCACGTTAGGAGGATTGCATTGAGAAAGTGGGACAATCAGTTTTTATTTCCAAACTGGATTTACTTAAAGGTTACTGGCAGGTACCTTTATCCAAAATGGCGAAGGAGATTTCATTTTTTGTGACTCCAGATGGTATAGACCAATTCAAAGTTATGCCATTTGGCATGAAAAACACCCCAGCCACATTTCAACGGTTAACTAACAAAGTTGTTTCAGGATTACCCAATTGTTCAGTATACATCGACGATCTGGTAATTTTCAGCCAGACATGGAAAGAACATTTAAAACATCTGATAGAGTTATTCAATCGACTTCAGGAGGCGGGTTCGGTATGTCATGTGAATATGCTTAAAAGGTACTTTGAAAGGGAAGGAGAGAAAAAGGAGGAGGTTATAAGTGTAAATGTGAATTTGGAAAAGCCCAAGTCACTTTCCTTGGCCATACAATCGGACAGGGTCGAATGGTCACATGGGATGTGAAACCAATAGTTATTGAGGAGTTTTCAATACCCTCGAGACAACGGGAAATAATGCGATTTCTTGGCATGAGTGGATTTGATCAAACATTTGTGCAAAGGTTTTGTAGCGTGATTGCTCCACTGATGGACTTGCTGAAGAAACGTCGAAAATTTCAATGGACAGTGGACTTTCAACAGGCATTTGACTGCCTGCAAGCTGTGATAACCAATGCTCCTGTGTTGGAGAACTACAAGGGACTCTGTGATCAGATTGAACTAAAGTATCTGACTTTAAAGAGAAATGCCGAGGCGTAGAGAAATGGACGGATCGTGCAGAGACCTTCTTGTTCAAAGATCTGTCAATCCAGAAGGATTTCAATTGGAGGAACAAGAACAAAAATGGACTATATTATTATAACTGTTTGCGTGTGCTGTTTTTTGAAACGAAAAAGTATATTTACTGTGTACATTTCTTAAAGGATAGTGAAAAGGTGAAAAATGAAACCATCTTGAGGTTTTCTGGGGGGGAGGTGTCATGTGAGAGTACCTTTAAGAAATGGGTGTTTATAAATGGGTGTGTATATAAATATCTGTAGTGAGAGAACCTTTAAGAAATGGGTGTTTATTACTGCAGTGATGTCAGAGAGTGGGAGGAGCTGGGCTGTCTGTCAGCTTTTTACTTTTGTTTTGGGCTGTTTGCTGCAGGGTGTGTTTTAGTTTCGTTTTCAGAGCTGGATAGCTGCAGTCACAGCCAGAAAGTGTATTAGAGTCTATCTCTGTAACCTAAAGACTGTAAATCGGTCCTGGTGCTTTAAAACTAATAACTGCTCTCAGTAGTGACTTTAACCTGATGTGCTTCTGTTAAAAGGTGTTTTAAGTCTTATGGATGTTAAAAGGAAAGTAAGAATGACTTAGTGTTGTTTTCTTTGTGGGTTATATTTGAATTGATGGTTGCTAAGATGTTCACTATATGTTTTAAAAAGGTTAACTTGAGTTCATAGAATAAACATTGTTTTGCTTTAAAAAAAATGGGCCGTGTGCTCCCCATACCACAATCTATTAAAAGTTGTGGGTTAGGTGAACTCCATGATACACTTTGGCGTTCTCTAAACCCTTGCCCATAACAATTGGGAAACAGCGTGATCAGCCTTGATCCATAAGCATTTTGTCCAGTTCCTTACAAACCTGTAAGGTGTTTGATCCTTGAATAAGCAACAAACTAATTAACAAGGATCACCTGTAACTGCAATTGCAACAGCGGACATCCAACAGTTGTTTTTGCTCCGCCTGTACAACGTGTGAGAGCGTTAGGGGGAGGCTCCATTAGCTGTGAGAGCCATCAGCCAGGGCATGGCCCGCTGGTTACCACCAAATTGGTCGAATTTACCTGGAGGGGTTTGTAATTGTCCAGCAATTGTTTACAAATTGCTTGTTACAGAATCAATGCCTTAATATTCAGTTAGTAGCACAGAACCGCCCCTTTAAACGGTGGAATATTGCTGTAGATGACGACAATGGGCTGGGAAGCTGCAGGATTTGATGGTCTCTGTTTTCTCTGGACACTCTTCCTGACCGGTTAAGCTTTCTGTTTTGAGTATTCTGTTTTGCCTCATTTCTTCCAATGCTCTTCGATGGAATCAACCTCCAGGAGTCACAGCCATTAGCGACTGCCTCCCTGGTGTCAGTGTCAATGTCTGCCACCTTCATACCTCACGTGCACATTCTCCCCGTGTCTGTGTGGGTTTGACCCCCACAACCCAAAGATGTGCAAGTTAGGTGGATTGGCCAGGCGAAATTGCCCCTTAATTGGAAAAAAAATAATTAGGTGCTCTAAATTTTAATTTTTTTTAAAAAAGTCTTTATATCTCACGTGCAGATATCCTTGTAGCTGAGCTATGGACAATGAACAGGCCATGACTCAGTTCACCGTACAGAACGCCTTTGGGTATATGACTGTCATCCATCTGATGAACTGCAGACTTCATTGACTTAGTAAAGGGTAAATGCTGATGGAATTAGCACACACCAGGACTAATGAGATGCAAGATTAAAAAGACAGTGCCAGAAAATTAGGAAGAAACGGTGAGAGAGATAAAGAAGGGAAAACAAGAAAAGGAAGAATATGTTTTCACCACCTGCCTGCAACAGATCGAGGGAAAGAGCAGGGACTAGTGGTAATATTCCATTAAATCCATCAACTTCTCTTCACTGGTCTCGCACCATCAGAGTGATATATTGCAAACAACTATGACAGGCATATCTTTTTAATTGTGAAAATGTGAAAGAATCCGGCAGATGAACCTTGTCTGTTTTAATCGGGCTTTGCACCAATTTCACTAGTGCTCCAGTCAAAGCCCATCTGTCCCAGGCAGTTACCAGGAACTGTTGATGCTAACTATAACTGGAGCTCTGACGTGGCTCAGGCTAATTAGTTATAGAAACGTTGTGTTGGGTACTGAGAGATGGTTTTCCTTGGCTGGAGAATCTAGAAACATGGGCACAGTCTCAGAATAGGGGCCGATCATTTTGGACTAAGTTGAGGAGAAATGTTTTCACTCAAAGAGGGTGGGGATCATTCTCTACTCCAGTGGATTGTGGAAGCTCCATCAATGAATATATTCAATCCACAAAAGACGCAGTCATTTAAGGAATCATTGGATATGAAGAGTAGACAGGAACCTAGATGTTAACGTTGAGTGTCAGTCATGATTACATTAAATGGTGGAGAAGGCTCCGGGGGCCCAATGGCCTATCCTTGCTCAGAATTCTTATGCTCTTCCAAGTATTACGATGACCTTGACCTGGAAGCAGTATAGTCAGAAATATATATAATTTGTTTAAAAGGTCTGTAATTTTTTTAAGGGTGTTTGAAAAGGATTTTTAAGAGGTTGCAACATGTTTAAAGGGACCAACTGATTCAAACAATGTGGTGACCGTTAACCTACAAGAAGTACCAACAGGAAGGAAGTTAAGAAAGAAACTCTGGTTGGCAGATGAAAAAGAGAGCTGCAGACAAAAAGAAGAGCTACAAGCAGATGTGCTGGAGGCTGAAGGTGATCAGTGCGTAGATGCATACACAAAGAGAAAGCAGACAGAGACAGAAACAAGAACATAGAGAATTCTTGTGGGAATAAGAAGCAAATCATTCTCAGAAAGAGGTCAGTTTTTCTGTTTGGCATAAAAAGAAAAAGGGCCAGGATTTTTTGGTCCCTCCCACCCGATGGGATGTTGCGGTCACGTCAAAGTAAACGGCAATTTAAATGGCCTGCTGCATCCAGTCAGGGGGAGACACACTCCTTGGCAGGGCCATAAAATCCTGGCCATGGAGGTATTGTGCGAGCTGGCTAAAAAGATCTAAAACCTGGAATGCTGTGTGAATAGTTCAGAGATGCTATAGGTGGATGTGTTCCCGCAATTGGGCAAACCATGAACCAGTCAGTTGGTTGAAAAGAAACTCTCTCATGCCACATCATCAGAACTGTCATTAACCGAGGGAGAGAGGGGTCATAGAAATGTGTTTTGTTAATAATAATCAGATGAAACTGAAAGGCGACAGCTGATGAACGATCGGCCTCTTGACTGACCCTGCATGAATAACGAACAGCAGGTTGTAGAACTATATGGCTGCGTAATGCCACATTTGTGAGGGGAGTGTTGCAGATGTTTGTGGTTGCATAAGATGCATCTTTGTTGCATCAACTATTTAAGTAGTAATTTATCTTTTTATTTGAAGTATGCCAGTAGGTCATGTGTAATTTGCATTGGTTCTGATTCACGTTAAAGTAAACATTACAAAGGGCGGCATGTGGCGCAGTGGTTAGCACTGGGACTGCGGCGCTGAGGGCCTGGATTCGAATCCCCGCCCAGGGTCACTGCCTGCGTACACTAAATTTATTTTTTAAAAAGTAAACATTTCAAAAAGTGGAATTGTGTTGGTAATTTGTTCAGTTGGGGATCTTTCAGTAAATTTCGTTCATTTAGTTTATGGCTTCCTCACAAGAATCATACCAGTACAGACAGGCCTCTTTCTATGAACACTGTGACATAATCAATGGGCTGGATTCTCCATTTCAGCGGCAAAGTGCCGGCACCAGCAGGACATGTGTGGTCTTTTATGACCAAAAAATAAGCGGGAAACCCTCACCGATTCCGCGACCGTTGAGGGGCTAGCACCGGCATCGTTTGAAACTATCGCCTCCCGCGCCGAAAACACCCGGAGAATGATCGGGTCCCGGTCGATGACGCGCCAACGGCATTGCAACAGTGTGCGGCGCGTGGCACCCACCATTTCGGAGGCGGCAGAGCATGGCTGACCGGCGTCAAACCGGCGCCGGAGCCCATTCTCCGCCCAATTGCCGAACATGATTTTGGCATCGGGCATCAGAGAATCCCACCCAAAATGTTAGAACCATAGAAATGTTATGGTGCAAAAAGAGGCCATTCAGTACATATTGTGTGCGCCAGCCTATAAAAATAAACAAGCCTCTCATTTCAATCCTATGCTCCAGCTCTTGGTTCATAGCCTTGCAGGCTTTAGCACTTTAATGCAGACTTTTAAATGAGTTGAGTATTTCAGCCTCAACCAACAACTTAGGCAGTGAAATCCAGATGCCCAGCACCCTCTGGATAAAAATTCTTTGACCTCATGTCCCCTCTAATCCTTCGACCAATCACCTTAAATCTATGCCCCCTGGTAATTGATCCCTCAGCTAGGGGAAACATGTCTTTCCCGTCTACCCCGCCAAGGCCCCTCATAATTCTCGACAGCTCAATTAGGTTGCCTCGTAGAATCTTCTGTTCTAAACAAAACAACCCTCGCATATCCAATCGTCCCTCATAGTTGCAATTTTCATGCCCTGACAATATTCTTGTAAATCTCCTAAGCACTCTCTTCAGAGCAGTTATGCCCTTCCTGTGGTGTAGTGACCTGAACTGCACACAGAATTCTAGCTGTGGCCTAACCAGCTTCTTATATAGTTCCATCATTACATCCCTGCCTTTTATATTCAATACTTCGCCCAATAAAGGAAAGTATTCCATTTGCTTTCGTGATCACCATGTCCACTTGTCCTGCCACCGTCCAGTACCTGTGGACATGCATTCCAAGGTCTCTTCCTTCCTCAATTCCTCTCATTTTCCTCCCGTTTATTGCATATTCCCTTGCTTTGTTTTCCCTCACCAAATGCACTTCTCTGGATTTAAGTCCATTTGTCACTTTTCCTCCCCCTCAACCAAACTAATGATATCATTCTGGAGTTGGCAGCTAACCGCTTCATTATCAACTACATGACCATTTTTGCATCGTCTGCGAATTTCCCAATTATGCCTCCTACATTTAAATCTAAATCATTAATATATAGAACAAACAGCAAGGGACACAAAACTGAGACCTGTGGAACACCACTTAAAACTGTTTTCCATTCGCAAAAACATCCATTGACCACTATCCTTTGTTTCCTGTCACTGAGTCAATTTTGGATCCAACCCTGCCACCTTCCACTGTATCCGATGAGATCTCACTTTCCGGACCAGTCTGTCATGTGGGACCTCATCACCATCTTCTCAAGAGTAATTAAGGATGGGAAACAAATGCTGGCCTTTCCAACAACACACGCACATCCCCAGAAGTTAGATAGAGTCATAGATGTTTACAGCATGGAAACAGGGTGGGATTCTCCCATCGGGCGGCTAAGTATCGGCGCCGGCATAAAAACGGATGTGTTTTATTCCGGCGTCGGCGCCTGTTCCGGGACCCCATTCTCCGGCCCGCAGGGGGCTAGCACGGCCCACGCCGCTCCAGCTGCCGACCCCGGCGTGAACCCGGCGCCGCGGGGTCCGCAAATGCGCAGTTGGGCCGGCGCCAGCTAGCGCATGCGCAATGGCCTTCTTCCCTGCGCCCGCCCTGACACCAAATGGCGCAGGGCTACAGGAGCCGGCGCGGAGGAAAGGAGGACCCCAGCCAGATAGGCCGGCCCACCAATTGGTGGGCCACGATCGCGGGCCAGGCCACTACGGAGGCCCCCCCAGGATCGGACCCCCCACCCCACAGGCCGCCCCCGGACCCTTCAACGCCTAGAACGGCGCCGGCGGGACTTGGATTTTTTATGATGGCTGCTTGGTCCATTCAGGCCAGAGAATCGGTGCGCCAGCCCGGGCCGGAGAGTTGCCACATATCCCGACCGGCGCCGTGCGACCACGCCGGCGCTGATTCTCCGCTCTGCGGAGAATTGTGTCCCAGCGTCGGGGCGGCGTGGCGCGATTCGCGCAGCACGGCGCCGATTCTCCGATCCGGTGGGGGGTTGGAGAATTCCGCCAAGGCCCATCGACCCAGCTTGTCCATGCCACCCAGTTTCTAGAACTAAGCTAGTCCCACTTGCCTGCATTTAGCCCACATCCCTCTTTAGTTTTTTTAAAAAACAATGAATGATGCCTGCCATGAGTTAGACTTGCCCTTGCCTGCTCAATTTCCAAGCTGCTGGAAGTGTGAGATGGAAACAGAATGGTAACTCCCCAAAGGCATCTGAGAATTGAATAAGCAGGGCAAGCAACTGTGATCTCTTTAACCAACCAGCTTGAGGCATGAACGGGCAGGGAATAGAAGGTGACAGGCTGTTTGGGCAATAATTAGTAGGTCTAAATAAGGAATCTGGATCGGCGCAGGCTTGGTGGGCCGAAAGGCCTATCCTGTGCTGTAATGTTCCTTTGTTCTTCTTTGTTCATTGGGAAATAAACAGTCCAAGGACTGAAAAAGTAAATTAACTTAAAATGAATAAATTCAATATCAAATCAGATATATAAAACACTTTGAAGAGAGGAAAAGAATGATTGGATTAGAGGGGAGATTAAAAGAGAGACTGAATTTTTAATAGCGATTTGATTATTTTTAAATCTTCAACAACTGAAATCTCCATACTTGTAAAAGTTGATTTGCAATGCTAGAAAATTGACCCAACAACAATGAAGGAATGCCGATATATTTCCAAGTCAGGAAGGGGAGTGGCTTTGGAGGGGAATGTCCAGATGGTAGCATTCCCATGCGTCCACTGCCCTTGTCCTTCTAGGTGATAGCAATTGTGGGTTTAGAAGGTGCTGCCCAAAGACTCTTAGTGACTTTGTGCAATGCATCTTATAGATGGTACAAACTGCTGCTACTGTTTGTCAGTGATGGAGGAAATGAATGCTTGTGGAAGAGTGGCTTTGTCTTGGATGATGTCAAGCTTCTTGAGCGTTGTTGGAGATGCACTCGTCCAGGCAAGTGGAGAGTATTCCATCATGTTCCTGAACTGTGTCTTGTAGATGGTGGACAGGCTTTGGGAAATCAAGGGGTGAGTTACTTGCCACAAGATTCCCATGCCTCTTCCCTGCTCTTGTGGCCACAGGATTTATATGGCTAGTTCAGTTCAGTTTCCGGTCAGTGATAACCTCCAGGATGTTGATAGTGGGGAACTCGGCAATGGTAATATCATTGAATGTCAAGGGGTGATGGTTAGATTCTCTTTTGTTGGAGATGGTTATTGCCCAGCACTTGTGATGCTCAGAATGACGACTTAACGTTTCCTAACAAATTTATTTCATATCTACAGTGCAAGTCTAGAAACCTCATGCCATTCGGAGTCAGACAGTGAGGTACCATTTTCACAAATTGAAAGGCAAGGCAGAATATCTCCGAAAGCAACTTCTTGATTTCCGTATTTACTTGTTCACCTGCCTTCCTTCTCTTGAAGTTCCTGTGGCATTTTCCCATGAATATGAGTTCTGTTGTTATTTTGACAGCAATTGTTTGGCCATTGTTAACACTTCACTGAGAAGTGTCATCTCAGTGCTGTGTGAGTCAAATGGAACCACAAGTGACCATTTTTCTTTATAGTTTCAACAGTTCCATTACATTCCCCTGAAAAAAGGATTATTAAGGTTTCTATTACTTCGCTTCATAAAAGGGGAGAGTAAATTTCTCTTCCTGCACCTTTCACTGCATTGTATGATTAATTCAGTCTCTTTGCCTTGGAACCAGCTTGTATAATGTGCTCAAATGGACCATCGTATCTTCTGTTCATCTGGATAGCTTTTCTCTCGCCTATTATGCAGGTACCCAGCATTTTCTACAACAGCATGACTGCAGCCAGGAATTAAATAATGACCAACTGAGGGAAATTGATGCAGACTCAAGAAAATAGCCAATTGCAGACTTATTCCATAATGATGACTGAAAAGACAAATGAAGCACAATGTCAAAAGAGTAATGGGAAATAAATCAAACTTGCTAATTTACTGTTCTTAAAGGCAGCATCTTTAAACAAGATGCAGTCATGTAAAATGTTACACAGCACAAAAATAGGGTTGTTAAAACAACAATAGATATAACAAATGTAAATTAATTTTTAAAATCTTTAAGCTTTTACCCAGGATGCTCATTTAATCAAGAAATTGGCCCAATGTTAGTTGTTCAAGAATTGTACCTTTTTATCTCTTATGTTTTCACCTTGCTTCTTTCTTTGCAATAGTATCAATGTGTAAACAATGGGCACGATCTATCCAAAATAAAAGAGTCTGTTCTGGAGGTGATTCGAGAGGTTGTTCCGGCACTTGTATCGCCACGAATCACCCCGCCTATCTAATAGCATTCGCGGGGGGTGGGGGGGTGTTTCAAGCCTCAACAGGGAACGCCCCACTGAGCCCACACTCAGTTGCATTTCCTGCTCTGAGGAACTCCGATGTCAGGAAGCGTTTGGGTCGCTAATTTAAACTGGAGCCCCGCTCTCTCGACCCCACGACGCAACACTTGCACCCCACCAATACCACAACTCACCCGTTGGGGCATCTTTGAGCCCCTACTTCCCACCTCATGTCGACAGGGCACCCCTGGGACTGATCACCGGCACAGGCAAAATACCACCTGGGCACCTTGGCATTGCCAACCTGGCACCCTGGAAGTGCCACCCAGGCACCCTGGCAGTGCCATCCGGTTGCCAGCCTGGCACTACCAGGATGCTCAGTTGGCACTGCCAGCGTGGCACCTGGGTGGCACTGTCAGGTTGCCATGAAATGCCTGGGTAGCATCAGCAGTGCCAGGGTGTCATCCTGCTCAGGTACCAACCACCTGGGGGCCTATAACCGCCTGTGTGAAGTGCCATTCTGCCTAGTCCCCACTTGTGGCTGATGTCTTGTTGGCGAGGCCGGTAGATCCCGGGTGCCGGTTCGATCTGGCATTGGCAGACTTAAATGAATTTTAAACTCACTTAGCTCTGCGAGTCTGGGTTCTGCCCATTGTGGGCGGGATCCAGATCACAATGTCTTGCGTGATCTCGTTAGATCTCAGGGGGCATAACTACTGTCGGGAATCCTGGGAGAGGCCTCGCGGGGGATTTACTGGCAGCGTCCCGTCCTGATTCCGGCGGGATTCGACCGGTAATTTGCGCCCAATGTTATATTCTCTTGTCAATAGTACACCTATCAGAAACATTTCCACAAATACTAAAACAAATGTTCAAAATACTTCCTACCATAATGTCAGAAAATAAAGGTTTCCCTCTCACACAGATCAATTGAAGTGATGTATGGTTTGTTTAAAAATAAGGTAGCAACCTAAGATTAAGCTACTTTTCAGACATTTCTTCAAACATAACTGTACTGTGGGCAATTAAGGCCTTTTTTTAAGAGAACAAACAGCTGCTGAACCCAGGCTCCCATAGTTCATATATGTTCATCGAATTTACAGTGCAGAAGGAGGCCATTCGGCCCATCGAGTCTACACCGACCCTTAAAGAGCACCCTACCTAAGCACACACCTCCACCCTATCCCCGCAACACAGCAAGCCACCTAACCTTTGGACACTATGGGGCAATTTAGCGTGACCAATCCACCTAACCCGCACATCTTTGGTCTGTGGGAGGAAACCGGAGCACCTGGAAGAAACCCACGCACACACGGGGAGAACGTGCAGACTCTGCATAGACAGTGACCCAAGCCGGGGATGGAACCTGGAACCCTGGACCTGTCAAGCAACTGTGCTAACCACTGTGCTACCGTGCCACCCCTCTCAAGCAACTTAAAGTCATACAACTATTAAGTGTAGTTTCTCTCAAACAACAATTGTCATTCTGTAAAGTATCACAGCTACTTTGACTGCCCATTGTTTCACTAACCGAAATTCAAACTGAACTGTTTAAAAAGTGTTTAACAATAAAATCCCTAGATGTTACAGACCACCAACAAACTGAAAAATTAGTAGTTTATTAGTAGTATTAACAAAATCTTACAAACCTGAAAAATTCAATGACACATTTCAGTCAATTTATCAAAGAAAGTTCTGCTTGGATATGTATAACTACCTTTACCAGAACATATTTCACTCAAAGGTATTGTTTAAGAAAGATACTTTAAAAAGAAAATCCAAAAAATAATTATAGTCAATAATTTCAGTTAATAAGAGCAGACAATACTATTTTGTTTTTTAGTACATGTCCAGAATGATATAACCTTCACAATGTGTTTAAGCAGTGCTTTCCATCATAACTTTAAAGGCTATCTTCAAGGTGATCATGCCAGGGAAGTTGGATTTATGTACAAATTCAATTTAAATGCAAATCCCACTGCTTGAAGATTTTGAATTTGTGTTTATGTATGCACCTTGACACCAAGTTGAAATTTTAAAAATATGGAAGCAACTCAGTCCCTTAGTTGGTAAATTTACTGCTTTGTTTAATTCTCCAGCCTGCGTATGTTGCATGGTTTTATTCATTAAGTCCCACACCGGGGTTCAGAGGCTTGTAAGATTGAACAGAACTGGTTTATTAGCAACACGTAACTACTTACAAATGTTCAAAGTATAGCCCAAGTTATGGCTGCGATTTCCTGAGCTGGACCGAAACTTCCCACCGCCCGTCAGTGGACATTTTGATGGGTCGTCAAATTGTCTGTCCCACCCACGATGGGGCCAACCACAGGTAGGATAATAAAATTATGGCCTCTGAGTTAACACCATGCTTTCTTCTACACAGGTCTCTGCACACAATTAGGTTGATCTGGGCCCCTTATCATGTGACCCTTTTGCTCACATTGTGGGTGGTACTGTTCATCGGTCCCACATTAACCCTTGAAACGCCAAACACTCTTATACTACGCCTCCCTCAAGTCGTTACACAAAATATTTACCATGTAATCTTTCTTTAGATGCTACCCCTTCTCCCAACAACACCCTGCAATCCAACCTCCCCATCCACCGCCGGCCTCCCTCAAGTCTTTGCCTTTATAAATTCAGATGGTCTAGATTCTTGACAATTCTTCTCGATCACATTTTCATCATATTTGGAAGAATAATAAACTCAGTTGCTCTGGCCAAGCTTCGTTGATTTGGAGTTTGTATCATAGTATTCTGTTTCTGGAACTTGATTGACCCACCTGGTTTTCTTTTTACGTTCCTTGGAGTTGAACATTTATTTATAAACCTCCTATCTATCTATTTTGTTTGGCCACCATAGGCTTGTCCGCCTCCTTCTGGAGGGAGTGTTCCTTCGTGGTGTGAAGAAGGGTTTTCTTTTTCTGTGGGGGTCCACATGTTTCACAATGTCTCCCAAATGTTTGTTTCCATTTCTTATTTTCCAATTCCTTTCCAAGCTTATTAATC
The DNA here is from genome assembly GCF_047496885.1 of Scyliorhinus torazame. NCBI lineage: Eukaryota > Metazoa > Chordata > Chondrichthyes > Carcharhiniformes > Scyliorhinidae > Scyliorhinus > Scyliorhinus torazame. The sequence continues at coordinate 288,097,409 of NC_092711.1, read as the reverse complement.
ATTTCATTCAGTTCAGCATCTACTCTAGTGAGTTCAGTTGTGTTTGTTTCAGAGTTATCTGCAGAATCCTTGTACAAGCTCTACAACTTAACCAGGGCATTCAGTTCCTTTCGGAATCTTATTTCCATGGCTACTGACTGCCCCTCAGCCTTGTTCAATTCACTACTTGGATCCGTCATCTGTTCCTTAGAATTTCCTCATCTGCTTTTAAAGTTTGGATTTGCTTTTCCACACTGTGCGTCTCATTTTCCAAGTACCTTAGACTGGATCTAAATTTACGATTTTCATCCATTTTGGTTGTTAGTTCTGCATTCTGTCTATTCTGACTCATCACTACTTTCATCTCCTGGTCCAGGTATTTTCACGATGCTTAATAAAAACTTTTGATACTTGAAGTTCATCCAATTCGAATTGAGGATCTCTCTTTGATGAATTTGCTCCTACAAATTTATCATGTAGGCATTTCAAGTCCTCTTCCAACAGTTCCATTTCTTGTGAGTGACTCTTCAGTGTTCTTATCAGTTCTCATTTTCCATTAACAAATGCATCATTCGTACCTGAAAGTTGGTCCACTATGCTGATCAGTTTTTCCTTACAGGGCCTAATTCCTGTGTGCTACCCTTCAAGCTCACATTCTACAATTGCACTGCTGCTAACAGTTTCTGAGGCTGTTCACGCTTTCTTTGTGAAAACTTGTACTCTTTCTTGACATTCTAGATTCTTGATTTTCATTTCAGCCATGTCATTTATCAACAACTCGACAGTTCTCAATTGAAAACCCAATGCTTTTCCTCCTGGTTCTTTGATTCTTTCTGATTCAACTTCTGTCTTTTCTTTCTCCGTCTGCACAGCACTGTCCTTGTCGTTCATTTCTGTTTCACTGTTGGCCAGGTCTGACTCCAGCGAAGATTTAACTTGTTTCGATTTTGTAATTGTGCAAGTCATGGCTTCATTATCAGCTCACAGCTTGGAATTCTCTACAACCTTACCTTCAATCAAAGGCAGATGGCTCAGCACTGCCACCGGCTGTTGCAGAACCTTTGTTTGCATAGCTTCTCAGCCTTCTCTTTCCTCTGCGCTAGACTCTGGCTACTGCACTTCATTGCACTGATATGGTCTGTGTGATTTGCTTGGGTGCTGTCTTTTGCACTTTCATTGTTTTCTTCTTGTGCTATCTGTCTTTTTAAACTCTGTGGGGTTTACAACTTGAAGATAAAAATACTTACCAATGGCTTTTTACTAGCTCATCAAAGCTGGTTTAGGATTGATCAACGCCTTGCATTAAGATTACTTCATCAGCAAGTTCACCAATTTTTTTTTTTTTTTTCTTTGTTCTTTTCTAGACAGATACATGAATGGGCAGGGACCAGAGGAATACAGATCCTTAGAAAATAGGCGACAGTTTTAGATAGAGGATCTGGATCGGCGCAGGTTTGGAGGGCCGAAGGGCCTGTTCCTGTGCTGTAATTTTTCTTTGTTCTTTGTTCAAATAAATATAAAAATATATTAATCTGGACTTTGTTTGATTTCCTACTTAGTCCCGATGTACTTTAAAATTTTCTTCTCCAATATGCCCAATTGTGCACCTGGTATCAGTCCAAATTGATCTGATAGAGATAATCTATTATCCATAGTTGACTTTCAGCTCAGGGTGTATAGCATTAAATACAACCCCTCTTTTAAATTGGCACTGTAGTAACTCATTTTTCAGTGCTTCCTCCCATATTTATCAGGTTTTCGCAGGCTCCCATGATGATCGCAAACCCCATTTCAAAGGGATCAATTTCTTTCAGTAAATTTTTTATCAATGATTTAGGCCCTTTTCAGAATATGTTAGAGCGGTAAAAAGGCAATTCGTGGCTTTGCCTGAGTTTTGACTTCACTTTTTTTTGAACAGAGCTAAGCCACTATATGGTATTCGTTTGGCTCTGAACCCAAGATGGCCATAGTTATTAATGAGGCAGACCACTCTGGCTGATTAATGGCTCGTACAGGCTTAGAACTAAATTTTTGCTCACTTTTGCACGGTCCTTTGAATCTGCAATCAATGAGGATTCACGCTAGCCCTTGATGTGCTCTGATGGAGTCATCTAACTGCACAGTGGAGCTTTTCTTTTGTCCTGCAGCCTCCACATATGCAATGGAGATTCTTTTTACGTGATTTCCAGCTGTGTCCTCAACTCAGGTGCACTTCTGTCAAGTCAGGATGCTGTTCCCTTCGTTTTTCAGACTCTGGGGTCCTTCACGAGCTCCTTCAGTTCTGTGTTTCATCAGAGGCTGCTATCATGTTGTAAGTGTTTGTTCAGTAGGTTTCACAAAGTAAATTCAGATGCTTGCAAGGTTGAAGTTTAATGTTTCTTGGTAACCCATAAATTTTTATCCATGTACAAAGTAGAGCCCAAACAAGAAGGCAACTCCATGCTTACCTTTATGCAATTTCTGCATGCTCTGAAACTGACCCAGGTCTATTGTCATGTGACCCTTTACATCACATTATGGACGCTACTGTCCTCTAGCCCCATGTCAACTCTCGCTATGTCAATCTGATATGACAGTGTTGAGTAAACTGGATAATGATTATAGCAATATACAAATGCAATCTTGCAACTCTGAGCAATGGAAGAGGATAAAGAGAAATCCAACAAATTTAAGTCGAAACAGATATGAAAGAAAACATTCCTGTTTTATTTGAAGGGATCGTTACCAGTTTATCTGTTGTAGGTTGCACATCTATAGGCATCAGGTATGGAGAGGAGCAAAATAGTCAAACAACCAGCAATCGTTTGCTATCCGGAATTATGTGATGAATGGGCACTTAGATGAAGCAATGGAGAGAGCATGGGGTCAGTCTCTGTGGAATGGTACAGCAGCAGCTTCAGGGGAGAAGGGGAAAGAAATTGGTGGAGGAGATAAATAAAAGGGCCCCACTAACTTTGTATTAAACCTGTATTACAGAGTTAAATAGATTTTTAATATGTGTTTAGCTGGGTTGGCACTGTTGTATTACTAAAACAGATTTAACAATGAATTGAATGAAGATCTCTTAAGCATTTCATCTCAGAACACATATCAGCAGTGTGACTTTTACACAGCAATGTACTAATAAATTATCTGTTTGGCAGGATTCTGAAATGCATTTTACGTTGAGCAACCAGTGTGACTTGGTTTCCTTAACTATGTTTTGACTTTTACAAATGCATAAACCTCGTTTCACTTTCCCAGTCCACTGGTTAAAACGCTGTACCACTCGGCAGTATTTCAGACATAAACACAGATGAAGGCACCCATGCGGGGGATGGAAAGAGAGGAGGATGTCTTTCATTCGGATTTTACTGAGGTTTTTATTTTAAGTTTGGGTAAGGAGATAATCAACTGAACATTTCACACATTAGATGTCAGTTGAAAGCAATTTGTCCCATTGGAAATTAGAAAAGTACAGCTAGTTTTCCGACTTGCATTACTTCCATAATCTCTATTCAAATTAATTTGGTGGAATTGTCCCATTTGTGGTTATACTGAAAGCTGTTTAATGAATTAAGGAGGTCACTGTCTAGCATAGGACAGTGGCATACACACCAGGAAGTCCCAGGTTTGATTCACAGTCTCTGCTGGGTTTGCTGAAACATTCACTGTATTAAATTATTCCTTATGTTGTAGTTTCCGTGGAAACTGACATAATTTCCACTTAATAGCTGAATGGTGCAGCTAGATTTCATGTTTTTAAAATGTTTACTGTAACAGATGACTACAAGAAGAACTATTGACGATGCACTATTTTCTTTTTATAGGCAACATATAGTTTAAACCACATGGAGAAATATTCTCCTTTTATTTTTATCATCCATCACTCACTTCATGGAATTTAGCAGAGACTGTAGTTCCTCCCAGCTTCCAATGTGTTCCTGTATCCCCATTTTGCTTATTAATCACTTTGACTGACCATTTCCAGGTGTTTTGCGTTCGGAGTGTTTGTTTAATCCATCACCAGTCGTATTGCCCTGGCCATTCAAAGCCAATTCTCACAGAACCCTGACATAACTGCAGGCTGTTTCTCTCTGACTAGAGCGCACCTCCTTCTCACATCCAGTTGTGGTGGATTGTAAAGCAGACTCTTCTCTCTAATGACAACACAAAACCTCCACTCTTTATCTGTGATATCCACTGATTAATAGGGAAGCCTGTAACCTGATGTGAAAAACATCTTTCTCTGCCCTCTTCCTCATGGCCACATTAAACACAATAACCTCTCATCCACGTAGAATGGATAATTACCTATCTTTGATCACAATTCTCGTTCATTATGAAAGTAAATGGACAGTTTGTAGCATAACTCTTTACAACCCTATGCCTCAAATGCCTTTCCAGGAGTCTCAGAGACCACTGCCATTGTCTCTAAACATAAATACATTACACCCTCTTCTCAGTAAAACAATCTCAGTAAAACGATCTCACGAGGCGTAACGACTGTCAGGGATCCCGGAAGAGGCCGCCCCTGGGATCTACCTGCTGCATCCGTCCCGATTCCAGTGGGACAAAAAGCGCCCCAAGATATATCTAAAGTTACAGTCTCAAAATTTAAGAACCTTCAAAACCTCGTAATTATAACACTCAAGATTACAAAAAGTACACTCATGTAGCCTTAGGGATAGGACAGGTTTGGTTTGAATAGCCAGACATCAAACAGTCTAGGTTCATGAAATAGCCAGTAGTGAGAGATAGTCACGGTCCCTGGAGGTGGACACTGGCAGGAATTAATATACTCAGGAATGAGAAAATGTGAATATCAAAATTGATATTTTGGCATTAACCCTGCATTTATTTTTATTCCTGCAAGCTTAGGTTTTGGTAAATGAATCACAGATATCAAAATGAATGCCCGTGTAATAAAATCCTGATAAGATCCATTGTTAAAAATGCTTTGAAAAATGATTAACCAGCCAGGGTTTCATTTAATAATTGATGCCCTTGGCTTTGCACTTGCTTATCATCCCATGCATTTATGCTGTAAAGAGAAACATTTCAAGGAATAGAAATTTGTATTACCATTTTGGTATTAACCACATTACTCAGAGTAATTTGCTAATAAAATAAATATAAATTATGCATTGAAAGAAAATTACCCAACTCGTGAATCTGCAGACAACGTGCATAACATGTACTTGAGCTGTACGTTTCAGGTGAAATAGAGTTCATTCAGCCAACTTCATGAATCTTGACACTTGACTAACGGAAAATGGAGAGAAAATGAGGAAAATGAGGTATTCGTCAACCATAAAGAGTTGGCTAGCTCTCAGCCTTAGCTCAGGTGTAATCCACTTGTCATTGTATCAAAAGGTTGTGGATTCAAACTCAGTGACTTAAGCATATATCCTAAGGCTGATGCTCTTGGGCTGTGCTGAGGGCGTGCTGCACTGTTGGAAGTGCTGTCATTTGGGTAAATTGTTAAAGCATGGCCCCGACTTACCCCTCTGATGGATGTAAAAGTTTCCCCATCACAATTCGAAAAAGAACAGGAAACATTTAACATAGAATTCCTTCAGAATCCTTACTCTGTAGAAGGAGGCCAATCGGCCCACCGAGTATGCACGCCCTCCAAAAGAGCACTCCACCTAGGCCTACTCCCCTGCCCTATCCCCCTAACCCAGCGAATTGATCATGGCCAATCCACCTAACCTGCACATCTTTGGACTGAGGGAGGAAACCGGAGCACCCGGAAGAAACCCTTGCAGACACCGGGAGAATGTGCAAACTCCACACAGACAGTCACCCAAGGTCAGAATAAAATTGGGTCCCTGGCCCAGTGAGGCAGCAGTGCTAAACACTGTGCCACCGCGTCACCCTACCGTAGTGTTCTAGCCAACATCTGGCATTCCATCAACACAACATCAAGCAAAACATCATCAGGTAATTACTTTCATTACTGTACATAAGTGATGCTTCGTTCAAATGCTGACCTGACTCACTATATTAAAATGACCTGACTTCAAAAGCTCTTCATTAGCAATGAAATGGTTTTGAAAATCCAAAGGTTGTGAAAGACACCATGTAAATCCAAGTTCATTTCTTAATTCGACAACATTAAGACAAAGCAACCTGTAGTAACATGTACCATTGGTTACACAAATAATCAGGATGATGCCCTATCTTTGAAGACTGTTTTGTGCTCTAGTTCTTCCAACATTCCAGTCCTTCCAAAGTTCCAGGAATGACTTATTCAGTTATTTCACAGCTGTCCATGTTTTGCTGCATCTGCAGAGGTCACTAATGAGCACCAGGATTCTCCACCTCAGAGACTAAGTGCTGACGCTGGGATTCAATGGGGTGTGCTCTACTATAGCGAAAGCAGTGCCGACCCAAAGCAATGTTAATGGACCAGCACCGGCGCCATGTGGAACTACTGAACTTCCAATGCATAAAGGCATCCAATTTGTTGGGGTCTGGAGGCTGATTTGCTGCAGCCGCAAATAAGCACTCCACTCCCCACACACTCATTCCAGCCAAGAAGATGGCACCCCAAGAGCAGCCGCCCGTTTCACAGATGTAAAGCTCAAGACCCTGCTGGGGAGGACAGTCAAGGCATCCTGTTCCCCAGTGTGGGAAGGAGGCTGCCGCCTGCTACCATACACCCGGACTCGGAACAGGTTTGAGGTCATGAGTGCCGTGGGCCCCACTGCCAGGACCGGCCAGCAGTGCCGTAAAAAGCTGCACAACCTCCTCAGCACCGTGATCCTGACAACAACATACCCGTACCACCCCCACCCCCCCCAACCCCCACCCACCCACCCAGAGGGCAACCAAACCCCACCCGCCGGCAATCCGCTCGCATCCCACCCTGCAGCACATACCAACACCCATGCTGACCGCCGTGGCCGTGTGCCCTACACACAGAGGCCACCAGCTGTCCACTCCTGTGCTGCCCATGCCCAGCTGCCTCACATTGTGCTTTTTCTGACCCCCACCCCCCCCACCTCCCCCAACCCCCTGCCAGGAGAAGCCAGGGCACAATTACAGGGAGAAAGAGCAGACTGGAGGGGGCCAGCCAGGCCTGCGGCCCCTCACAGTCGCAGAGCGGCGGGCATTGGACCTGTTTGGTGGGCCCGGAGAGCGGGCAACTGCGAGGTGGAAGTTGGCAACAGGGATCCAAGTGAGCCCCGGCTGAGTTGCGGCGTCACTATGGCCGCGTGGCACCACCCCCACACCATCACACCACCACCTCTAAACCACCTGTCCACTACCCTGTCCCAGCACCCCACCACCTCTACACTAACGCTCCAATAGCGCCATCCCAGCACCCACCACCTCTACACTAACGCTCCAATAGCGCCATCCCAGCACCCCACACACCCACACCACCCCTCCACCCCTGCCCCTCCACTACCCCCCACTCGCAATCCAACTATGTGTCATGTCTTGTGCCTTGCAGGACCACCTGGCGACGAGGCAGGTCCTACCTACACTCTCTTCCTCAGCAGCCACGGCGCCTGTTTTCCGATTTAAAATACCACAAGTGAACCACGCCAACGGTAATTCCTCCTGGTGGAGGCGGAACATTCAGGGGAAGCCTGGGGAATACCGGGACGGACCCATTAATGACATGCCAATGCCGTTTACTGTATGTGTGGCATAGAATGAATTCACGCTGCTGTCGAGACACTGGAGCTGGCATTCTGTGCAGTGCCCGGCACCGGCCTGGATTTTTGGCTGGTGTTCTATTCAATGCCCGATCGTGCTTTGCAATTCTGGTGTCGCTGGATGGAGAATCCCGCCTGAGGCCTTTCCAAAGGTTTGAGTGCAGAAGCTAACTAATCAACAAAGCTTCACTGTTCTTGCCGATTCTTCAAGGTCAATTCATGTTTTTTCATGTAGACGCTTTGAGATACATGCACATCCAGCAAAAACATGTGTCCATGGATATTATTATTGAGGTCAGTAAGTTTACAGATGGCTTCTAATTGTTAAAAAATGTTCAATATATCTACATCAAGATACACTGGAGTGGAACTAAATAGTTTGTGATTAACAGCTGTTAGCTGGATATTATGCAGATAAATTAGCTGATGGATGGTAATAATAGAAGAGTCATGGCAGAATATTGAAGGAAATGTGAGGTTATTATAATTCTATAGTCAGTGAAATTTGAAGGGTTTCTCCTCGCATGAAATAAAACAGAAATAGTCTACTAATTATCCAGGTTGGAGGACATTCTTCACAATACAATTATATTTGTGAGCTGTACAACCTTGCTAACTTACCTAGGCACATAAGTACACATTTCTACGGGATTTTGGTAATGTGTGACCTCTGCTAAAACTCATAGAGTTACCTGGTATAAAATATTAATCTCGCTTCCATCTATGTGAGTAACATGGGAGAAAGTAGGGAATCAGAGTTTGCAGTTTGTGTGTCATGTTGTAGATTTTATTTGACTGCTTACAGTGGCCTCCTGATCCTTGGAAGTTCTTGGACGCAGTGTGACAACTTCCGATGACAAACCCTTCAAATCCACCACCTCATTAAAGATCACAAAGATCTACAGTGAGGAACTGTTATGGGTGGAGGAAATAGCGATGTGGAGATCTAGGCTTGGCAATGGGCTAGACCTTTTTTTGTAATGCAGGACACATTGACATTACTTAAACTGCAGCATTTCAGTTCAGATATTAATCTTAAATATCCATGGCAATTACAGGATTTTTATTTTGTCTCCCTATGCAGGCCGGTTTGATGTTGTGTAAACGCTCCACATTTATTTTCTGCCATTCCTTCGCGCTTAAAAAAGTTTTCCTGTTGAATTAAAGAGTTGAAATTGAAATCTGACACCAGGCAAATTCAATTATTCTGAGAAGATGGTGCATGTATCAGATCTATTTTGGATCGTTCTTGCTGAGAATTTATTGGAGTTGAAATATTTACTGGTTTGGTGTTTTCAATCCTTAACTGTAGCTAGATTCTGACTCTGGTTAATGGTTGTAATAAAATAGGGCCTTGGGTATCAAAACAGCAGAATTTATAATTAGTTGTTTCTAACCAATTCTTTTCTCTGTGACAAAATTAAGCAGTTTAATTTAAGCATAATACATTGTGCTTTATTTCCTTTATTTTTAATGAAATGTACCAGCCCATTTTGCTGTGATTTTTATGTTCTAATGGATTGTGGGATGGGAAGGTTCTGTGAGGGGCCTCAAATATTTCTGGGTGCGCCAGAAATAGTTAACTGGCCTTGTAACTTGATGCGACCATCAATTCACTCGAAGACACGTGGAGAAGTAAACCGTGGTTTTAATCAGCTTAGAACTGAGCCTGCCTGTGACCGGTACAACACTGAAGGCGGCCCCGCAGGTCAGCAGCTCTTATACTTCCTGTAAAGGGGGTGGAGCCAAGGGCGGAGCCCGTACATGCCCCAACATATCCCCTGTGGGTGAAGCCACACAATGGCCCATAGGTAGAGCCCACAGGGTTAATAACATAACACAGTGCACTGGTGAATTATCAGTAATTATACATTAACCACACAACTTAGTGCCAGTTGGCAGGCAAGTTGGCATCTATTTACTGAGGAATTTTATCGTGCTCACATGAGAAAAATGTGAGCTAGCAACATAGGTGATTGTCTGTGTTCTCTGGCATTTTCTATTGTCTCAGAATGCTTCCAAGAAAAGGCAACTCAAAACTAACTCTGAATGGGGGCCGTCCCCAGATGACACGGCTGTCCTCCTGCGAGGAAATGGAACTCTGCAGGAGTTGGAGTTTCGTGACCATCCTCATCCTCAGCCAAGGCAGAGGTCAGACTTAAAGCTGGAGCGTTTGCCAATATCTTCGGCCAAGAAGGATGGGTAAACGATCCCACTCGCCCTCCTCCTGAGGTCCCTGCCTGCACATCTGTCAATGTTCAGTCTTGTGGTGTTGAGAAGTAGCAGAGGGCACTGGATGCAGCAACGATTGGTCCTGACAACACTCCAGCAGGAAGGCTGAACACTGGAGCTGGCCAAGGGATTCCCAGTGTATCTGTGGCACTGGCAACTATCTGACATTATGAATAATTACCCAGGTTCACCCCATCCGCAAGGCAGGATAAATCTAATCGAGCCAATTACAGTCCTATTATCCGTGTTGTTGTTGCACCTGCATCATGTGTCACCGCATGAACCCATTTTCCTCCTCCCAATCCCAGCACATTAAGAGGCCCTTCAAAGGAATTCCTGATCCATAACTTACTTCCAGCAGTGGGTAATAAAACTGAAGCAGTCTAGCAAGTATTTGTATGCAGAATATCAACAGCAATAGATGCAGGGAGCAAAATGTAGCTAAAATCCAAATTTTAGGTGACCAGGTGGCATCAGGAGTGCTAGGGTACCACCCTGCCCAGAGCCCACCACCCGGGGGCCTCCGCTCACCTGGGAGAACCCCACAAGTGCCGGTTCGCCAGGTCCACATTTGTGGAAGCCAGTGCTAGACGGCGTCAAGGTGGAGACTCTGAGGCAAGGCCGTTTGATCCCATGCCTTGTGCTTTGAGTAATTCCAGCATTGACATGTTCAAGAGAGACAAACTACTCACTTGAATATGCAAATCTGGATACCGCCCATTGAGGGTGAAATCCAGGTTGTGATGCCTCGCGAGGTCTAATGAGATCTCGCGAGGCATAATGAGCATCATGCCTATCGTGTTACCAAGTAGGCTCGACGAGGCCAGTAGATCGTGCCCTATATTTAAAGAATTTTACAAATCACAATTTTAATATACTTCAATAATCAAGAAACCTGCCTTAAACTGAAAAAAATAATTATATATATTTTTCGCACTTAAGCCAGAGGGTGAGCAGAATCCGTGGCTGGGATTTGATGTAGAAGTGGTAGCCTTGTCCTGCAACTGAAAAGTCATGACCGAACCCGCCTCCATTGGTCCTGGAAGCCATGACCGGATTTTGTGTGGTTCAGGCAACGAGTGGCCTGAGGAGGTGGCTCCTGCCTCAGGAGATACAATTAGGCACCTCCAAGAGCTGCTAGCCAGTCAGCGGGCTGGCCTAGCAGCTCCTCGGTCGCAATAGCACCACGCGGGGTGGGGCGGTGCCACTGCTGTGACCGCAGCCAATCACCAATCAGGAGCAATGATGGGTCCGAGAAGTCGTACGTGGGTCAGCTCATCAGTGCCAGTCAGGCAGCCGTCACCAAGGTGGGGAGTGGTGATTGGGGAGCGGTGCTTGGGAAGCTGGTAACTATCAAGCAGGGGTGGCTGTTTCAGATGGAGTTGGACTTAAGGGCCTCAATTGGCCCAAGAGCAAACAATCCACCTGATACTTCCCCGGCTACTGTTAAAATTCTAGCGGAGGTTACAGGCTTGGCATCCCCATCATCCCACCTATTTTTGCCCAGTCCTTCCCAACTACCAGCCACCCCACCACCCGCACACCAGTCCCGTCCTGAGGGGGGGGGGGGGGGGGGGGGTGATGGGTGGTTGTAAAATTCCGATGCATGTGCGCTCCTGTCCAGCGACGGGCTTACCCCATTCCTCAGAGTCCACAGATGGTCAAATTCTAGACGCATTATCACATCAGTCATGTTGGCTGATCACAAAAAGAAGGAAGGAATGGGGCTGAAGCAGTTTTGAAAAAGAAATGAACAATTATTATATAAATGTACTTTATTTTTGTAAATGCCAATCTCCAGCGAGACGAGGGCATTCTGTACTCATTTTCCTTGACTAGGATGCTTTATTCTGCAAGTGAACATTCAAGAATAATTAGTTGATTCCTCAAACAGGAGCTCATTTCTCACCTTGTCCAATGTTGAATGAATATGTTGATTCTAAATAAATTGAGCCACATCCTGCCTTGCAAAGATCTTTTGTCTTTGCAGCTACTGAGTGTCTTCCAGAAATGCAGAAGGGTCATTGTCCCCACTGCAAGTCACCATCATCCTCCTGCAATGTCGGGACTATGGACAACCGCTTCCTATCCATTATGATCCTTATCAGTGGGGGAGGGGGGTGCGCTGCCAGCAGTCAGATAGGAGAGCCATGCTCATGGAAGGGATGTGAGGGTGATGGTATGGCCTCAACGGGTCGCCTCATCACCCTCCATGAATCAGGTGGCAATGATGACGTCCTGAGCTTCATTGTCCTGTCTAGCCATCGCCACTGCCTCATGGCTGACATCCCCTCCCTCCAGGACTTCCTCTTCCTCGTCCGCCTCATCCAAGGAAACGCGACGCTCCTCCATCCCCCCCTCAGGTAGCTCCTACCCCCGTTGAAGCGCTAGGTTGCAGCAGAGGGGCATCATGCTGGAGGAGGGGGATGATTGCCAGACCTCGTCTGACGAGAAGGTTCAGGAGGCGGGCAAGGATGGGCAGGGCATGTCTCCTGGGCAGGGCACACACCGTGTGTGCCAGGGCTGATGCGCACGGAATGCTCTAATGACCTCCACGTTCACCGGTTAGAAGCCTGGCTCATGGCACAAACAACCCATCCCAGCCCCACGCCCCCCACCCCCTCCCATGACCACCCGTCCGACTCCACCTTACCCCTAAACACTGACCCACCCCCACCCCTGCTCTTGCAACACCCTTGTGATTCCTACCTGCGAGTGTGGGCCCTGGGTTGGCACTAACAGATGGCCTGGTCCATGGGATGGAGGAAGATGACAACCCGCTCTGCGATGAGCTCTGGTGCTCTGCATCATTTGACAATGTCTGACACCTGCCCACGGTACCCCTTTCCACCTCTGGGTGATCCCCGAATGCAGGCTGGCCATTTCACCACATGGTCCCATCGAACCCTTGGGGTGGCGGAGGTGGGGATAGGGTGTGGTTGGGGGGTGGGAGTTGTGTGAGAGGGAGGGCAGGGGAGGGGCAGGGTACCAGGGTGATGTGCGGGCACCGACCTGGTGACTACCTCCGCTATCCGCCCATCTTCACTACCGCCCCCCCCCCCCCCCCCCCCCCCCGCCCCCACCACCACCACCAGCCCAGCCCAGCCCAGCCCTTCTGAAAGAGCACCATGGCAGTTCAGAACCTTTGTGCACAGGTGTTTCTTTTGTAATTAACATGTGAACATCAGGATAAAGGTTTGTGCCCTAACCCCGAACACTATCGTATGTGCTCCACTCATACTAACTTAACTGGTGTCCACCTTTCTGGCCTTACGAGCTCTCACACTATGACTAGGTGGATACCCAGGCAGTACATCAGGGGTGGAGGCGGCCTGCTGCGAATCCCGCCCTGTGACATGGGTCCCCCTTGGCATCCGAACTCTGGAGTGACTGGGCTTGGATAGGCCTGGCAGTTGCTTGGGAGTCCCAGGGGACATGGTGCCCCCCTGTTTTGCCTGCTGCCCTTCGAGTGCGCTCGGGACATGAGGGCAGGTATCCGAGGCGCTGTGGTGTTCTATCACCTCCCCTGCGGGAGTTACCGGCACAGGCCCCATGACATCCTCTTCCCTCGGGGTGCCCGATGGGTCCCGGGTTACTCCGAGGGATGCGTGTATGACATGGGCAAACTCCTGGAGCTCCCCGCCAGACCTGAAGCCCCACTCTCGTCTCGACCAGCGTTTCCATGCTCGTGGCCATGGAGCTCAGGGACAGTGCCATCGCCCTCCAGGACAGGTCAGCCATCGCCCGGGTAATACCGACGATGCCCTCAGCCATAACCCGTTGTGACTGAGCCAAGCTTTGGAGCAACGCTGCAATGCCCAGTGGCCCTGGTACATAGCTGCCTGTGACAGAGCCGCCCTGGCCTGTGCCTCGGCCACCGCCTGCACAGAATGCCCCAGCATTGTACGTCCTGACCCATGGCCGATGACTTAGCCCCCAAGGCCTCCGCCATGGACGCCGCTCATGTGGTGTTTGTCTGGGTGGCGTTCACGGTGTTGCTGCAACCTCCTGCTCCTGCATACGTTTGGACGCCTCCAATTGCACCTGCAGGTGCTGGATGGTTGCTGACAGCCCCTCATGTAGTTCCTGATTCTGTGTCTGCTTTTCCACCCTTTCCAGAAGCCCAAGACGCATCTAGACGGCAGCCAGTCCCTGGGGTCAGGTGGTCCTCCGACCGTCCGCCCTGTCGGGGATTCCTACCTCCACCTGCTGTACCGCAGCATGTGTGTGTGGTGTGTACCAGATAGTGCACAAGAGCCTCTTCACTACCATGCCTAACCAAAGTGAGTGTCTCGGGAATGGTAGAGAGTGATGTTGATAGCTGTGACGGGAAGACAGTGTCGTTCTCGGACTGGTGTCCGGGCCATGGCGAGCAGTTTGGGTGCTGACATGTTGTGAAGGGTTCGGTGCGCGCACGATGCATGCGAGTGGGGATCGGTCACCCTCCGGGTGGGGGGGGATGGGGTCACGGACAGAGGTTGGTGCCACGGGCACAGTGTTGCCTACTCACCCTGGCCTCCCTGAGGAGGCCATGCAGATTCTTTCTGCGCTATGTCCAGTCCTTGTAGTGGGGCCTACGGCGCTCACGGTCTCTGCCACCTGCGCCCAGGGATGGTGTACGGCGGTGGGTGGCAGCCTCCTTTCCACTATGGGGAACATAGTGGCCCACATTTCCCACATGGTGTCCAGTAAGGTCTCGAGCTCTGCCTCCGTGAACCGGGGTGCCACTCTTCTTGCTGCCATCTTGTTGGCTGGGATGAGTGTGTGTGGGAGTGGAGTGGCTGATATGCGGCTGCAGCTTGTCAGCCTCTTGAGTGCCAATTCCAACTCTGTCGAGTCAGACACTGTTTCCCATTGGAATCGCTCGAGTTCCATGTGGCGGCTCGTGCTAGCCCGTTAATGGATCATGAATTGTTCCGGGACTGGCGGCAATTTAGTTGTTGTTGAAGTCCACCGATTCAGTCCCAGTGTCAACACCTGCCTCTGAAATGGAGAATCCCACCGAATATCTGTGTCAGGAAGAGGTGTGAACGGGAAAGGAGAATCTTTACCAGCAGATGCCACCCAAAAACATGGGATGGCATTCCCCGGTCTCCGAAATCCCGTTCGGCGATCGGCTGGAGATTCTCCGTTGGCACTGAAATCGGGGGCGGCGCCACTTTCACGATGCTCCGCCCCCTCCAAATCAGCATAGGCAAAGGGTACGCCGCCTCACGCTGTCGGGACGGCCTCAGGACATTCCCTGAGGCCCTCCCCTAATGCTCCATCCCCGATGGGCCGAGTTCGGCGTGGGGTGCGTGTGCTATTATTTTTCGGGAACCCGACGTGGTGGCTGCGGACAGAGTCCGGCGCCGCCACAGTCTGGTGGGAAACGATCCGCGGGCGGGAGGGGCTTTGGCTGGGGCTCGGGGCACTGGTGGGGGGTGGTCTGGGGGTGGCGAACCTGGCCAAAGGAGGGCACTATTTGGCAGGCCGGATCCACGTGCGACCGGCGCCGTGTTGCACGGCGCAGGCGCTGCAGGCCGTGCCATGCACATGCACGGCCACAGAATCGGCAATCCTCCAACCATATCCGCAGCTAGAGTCGGGGCTCTATGCTGCATGTCTGCTAGCCCCCCACCAGACGGAGGATCGGTGCAACCTTTGCGCCGTTTTTTCAGGCATAAAACACCATTATTCCCACACCGGCATCAGCAGATAGTCTCCCGAACAGAGAATCCAGCCCAAAACCAAAAAACACCAAACAAGGTGGGGGCAGATGTATGAGATGAAGTGTGCGGAAAATACGAAGTGGGTGTGGGAGGGGAGGGGAGGTGAGTGGAAGACATGAAGTGGGGGTGGATTGTTTGAGGGGGGTAGGAAGACATGAAGGGGAAGGGGAGAGTGAGCAGGGAGAGGGAGTGGGGACAGAATGTTTCAAAGGGAACAGAGAGTCAAGTCAATATTTGAATCCTGGGGGGAGAACTGAGGGTTCTGGCAGTAAGAAGGGACGATTACTATGAGAAGGGGAAGTGGGATGCAGTAAGACAGTAAGATTGGGGTTTGTGTGTGATGGGTGCAGTTTTCACCCAGACGATTACTGAGGGGGACAAGAATGGTAGCACAGGTTACCAGGTGGGATCAGCAGTGAGGGAAGGCAGGGTGATAGGGGGGAAGGTTCAAAGGTTACCAAGAGGAGAGTAAACGTCACATGGGGGGGGGGGGGGGGGGGGGGGGCGATGGAGATGGAGGGAAGTTGGTGGTGATAGGCGGAGGGAAAAAGGAAACGGTTAAATATTAACACAACTGGACAACTGTGGGAAATCCTAATAATCCTGTGGAGAATGTATGAGAGCTTTTTGATTTACAAATCTTCACTATCTGGTGAAGGCCACATGACGACAGGTTTGGCGCAGACGTTTCTCATTACAGCAACATCCCAGTAATGTACAGAGCTTCTGCTCTCTCTGAGCCATTAGCTATTGGCTTCAGTCAGAGTTAGGAATAAAGGGAAGGAGTGAGGGTGCTGCCTACAAGAGGCCTGCAAGTGAATTGCATCCAATTTATTTATTTAGTTATTGTAAATTTAGCGTAGCCAATTCATTTTTTCCAGTTAAGGGGCAATTTAGCGTGGCCAATCCACCTACCCTGCGCATCTTTGGGTTGCAAACACAAGGAGAATGTGCAAACTCCGCACGGACAGTGACCCAGAGCCGGGATCGAACCTGGGACCTCGGTGCCGGGAGGGGTACTGAACACCTGACATCCTGCTGCCAGGTCACAGTGGTCAGACAGGATGGGCCTCCTGCTGCCACCCACTGGGAAGAGGACATTCCTTGAGGGCCTCTCTAGGGAGGCATGGCTGAAGCATGGGGCAGATGCCGAATAACAGCTGGGGCGGTGCACAAAGTAGTTGGGAGGCCCTCCATGCCTGCCTCATTTCAGTATGAGCTGAAGGGGCTCACACCACAATATTGGCCTGGGTGCAAGGGTCCTCTTTTTGATTTTAGATGTAAAGAAGTTAGAAAGTGGATCCACCTTGGGGTGCCCTCTCGCTCGCTCGCCTGTAAGTGCTTCTTGCTGCTGCCTCCAGTCTGCATCGTTCCTATTGGCCATCCAGATTTGAGAGCCCATCCACTACCTTAGATAAGGTGGTGAGCCCACTCCCTGCTGAGCAATTTGGCACTCCTGGGAAAATCACAGGTGAGTAACTCTTCTCAACACAGAGCAGGCTCTTGCCTTCCATTTGAAACCAACAGTGGGGTCCTGGAGCCAACAAGGAAAATCCTGCTCCATGTAACCCAGCTGACAAATTGCGACATTGATCACATCGCTGCCTCACTGAAGGCAAGTTAGATCAAGAAAAAAAAGGGGATGTTCTCTCACCCAATGGACAGCTCTTGGACTTGCCTTCATTACATGCAATCACAATACTATACCAGAAGTCACTAAATCATGATTGGATTTGCCTTATATCTTCAAATTTATTTTGAAGGCATCAACCCTGAAGAAAGATAATTGCTGGGGAATGTAGATCCATCAATGAGTAGAATATCACTGCAAAATAGAGTATAATTGATACATAGGAGAAATCACAATGCAGTGATATAATACTGTGACAGCATGCTGACTGTGCCTTTGAGAATTCCTCCCACACCATAGACTCGCAAGCCATCTGTTGAACCTGACGCTGTTGTGAGCAGTTTTCTAATCAGCCCAGAATGTTAAGAAAAGACATTGTGAGAATAAACTGCTCTCTGTTGACAAAAGGAGGTTTAAATTGGACAGTGCTCAAAAGCAGGCACAGGGTTCATGATGTGCAATAATCTTGCATCCGTCCAATGCGATGCAGCGAGGATGCCAACCTCGAGCTGCTTGCTAATTGCTATAACCAGTGTTAACCACAATGTGAGAGGCTGGGGCTCCTTGGCTGCATACCATGCCAAGGGGCCCAAAATTGTGAGAGACTATTGCCACTTAAAGCCAACCTGAACCTTTTAAAAGCAGATACATTGTGACTGCAGCACATGGTGGGGGTTCTTGCACAAGTAGCTCAAATGTGGAAAAAGATCGAATAATGGCACAACATGGGTCAGAACATATTCCAAGGTTCTCAGACAGTACACTTGAGGTCTTGTCAGGAGGTGCAAAGGGGGACACAGGTACTGTATCTGCAGAGGACTAGCTGACCCTCGAGAAACTGATCTGAAGGCAATGAGAGAAGATAGCAGTGGCAATCAATGCCAGGGGTCAAGGCCCACAGATCTGGATGCAGTGCCATAAAAAATTCAATGAGCTCAATTGAGTGGTCAAGGTCAGTCAATGCATCTTCAAATTCCACACTTCACCAAATGTACAATAGTCTCAGGCACTGCTCAATGCAACAAGCACCCACCGACTCGTCCCCACTCAATGATCTATAACAGATCATGACTCTTCCATTCACAGCTTTACCTCATCTTCACACACTTATCATATCAAGTCATAAACTCACATCTCTCAGCTTTCACACACTGCCAGCTATTCCACCATGACAGCCACATCACCCAAACACATTGCCCCATATTCACTGACACACTTCTCTCTCTTTTGCAGGACAAAGTAGCACATCCTGGAGGCAACATGCAGGAACTACCAGCTGAAAGACAGGCACATATACATTGAGGTGTTGGGTGCTCTGAGGTACAGACGAACCAACACGGTTGCGATTGGTACAACGCAATTTTATTCCATCTAACTATTTATACATCAGACTTGGTACTCAGCACGTTGTGACTGTGTGAGTGTCTTGCTATGAGGTCCTGGCCCTGTGCTGTCTCCAGGTGGACTGCCCAGGAAGTGTTTCTTGTCTTATACTGTGTCTGCTCTTGTCTGTGATTGGCTGTCGTGTTATGTGTGTTAATTGGTCCGTTGGTCTATCATTATGTATGTGTTATGGTGTATGTTTTAATATCATGACATCCTCCCTTTTTTACAAGATTATGTGCCTACGTGGTTATAAATATAAATGTGTCCTGAGTACAGCTAAAGGTGTGTGTGTGTGCGTAATATTTACATCATGTACATGGAGCTTAACTATATACAAGGGGCGATGTCAGGTGTGACATGCTAACGAGGTTGTACCATAACAAAAGAAGAACAACGTGGAAATTTGGAACGATCAAACGAGGCCTGTAACGATAAAACAATGACATGTTATAAAACAGTGGTTGCAAAAGTTTGACGTGTGAACAGTCTCATAAGTCCAGTCTAGTAGGTGGGCGACGAATTCGGGTTGACCGTTAGGGTGGCACTCCATTCATCGCCCGGATTGATGGTGTTGACCCGGTTCGCATCAATGACCGCAACCCGGAAGGCGTCTTGGTCATCTGTGTCGTCGGTTTGGATGTCGTGATGTGGAGGCTGAATGGTCCGCACGTTCCTGCAAGGTTGTCGGAGATGTGGAAGATCAACAGGTTGAGCCGCTCGACAGTAGGCAGCGTAGTGGCCCATCTTGCCACAGCGTAGGCATTGTCGGGTTTTTGCAGGACATTGCCCTTTTAAATGTGCAGCTCCACAGTTGCCGCACGTCATGACGCCATGGCGTTCGTTACGCCACTGCGCATGCGCCGTTCGGTCTTGCGTCGGGCGCGCCTGCGCAGCACATCCCACAGTGTTGCCGTAGGTTTTGGCGCGCACAAACGCGGGAGGCCTTTAAAAGCGCGCAAAACGGCCGCCCTCGTCCGGGCCGCGGGTCGGGAGAAACTCGATTGCCTGGACGCATTCAGCCTCGTGGGCAGCCTGGCTTGCCGATTAGATCGCGTGGGACCCCCTCTGTGCCGATTCGGTCGCCTGAAATTGGGCATATCGGCTAGTCGCATTCTCATGCAGGACACAGACTTCAACTGCAGATGCTAAGGTCAGGCCTTTAATTTTTAGAAGCTGCTGGCGTAGGCCACTGGAGGCAACGCCAAAAACGATCTGGTCCCGGATCATGGACTCTGAGGTGGTGTCGTAACCGCAGGACTGCGCGAGAATGTGGAGGTGCGTCGGGAAGGACTGAACAAGCTCATCCTTACCTTGCAGGCGCTGCTGAAAGACATACCTCTCAAAGCTTTCGTTGACCTCAACGTTGAAGTGGAGGTCGAGCTTGAGGAGGACCGTGTCATACTTAGCTTTGTTCTCGCCTTCCGCGAACCCCAAGGAGTTGTATACATCGATGGCGTGCTGACCTGTGTTAGTGAGGAGCATGGCAATCTTTGTTTTGTCCGAGGCGCCCTGTTTTTCATTGGCTTGCATGAAGAGTTCGAAGCGCTGCTTGAAGAGCTTCCAATTTGTGCCCAGGTTCCCAGCGACTTGCAACAGCTGCGGTTTTTTGCGGGTGTCCATGGGTCAGGATGGCAGATTTGCCGGTAGGTATCGATTCACTCCTGGTATCATGAGGTGTTGGGTGCTCTGAGGTACAGACGAACCAACACGGTTGCGATTGGTACAACGCAGTTTTATTCCATCTAACTATTTATACATCAGACTTGGTACTCAGTACGTTGTGACTGTGTGAGTGTCTTGCTATGAGGTCCTGGCCCTGTGCTGTCTCCAAGTGGACTGCCCAGGAACTGTCGTGTTTCTTGTCTGATACTGTGTCTGCTCTTGTCTGTGATTGGCTGTCGTGCTATGTGTGCTAATTGGTCCGTTGGTCTGTCTATCATTATGTATGTGTTATGATGTATGTTTGAATATCATGACATACATGTCCTTACCCAAGGAAGGAAATGGTACTCTCCATTATTGTATTGAGCATGACTAAGACCCTGACCAGCAGAAATGAAACCATGAAACGTGATGGTGTCCTCACACATAATTGTCCTTCTTACATCCCACTATCTCCTTCATTCCACAAACTCTCCAGATTTACAATTGCATTTGATGTAAGCATGCATCTCTTGCTCCACACCCCCTACCACTAATTCCCTACCACAGGCCTATCTTATGCCTTTCTCCTAACAGATACCCAAAAACTACCATTTAACCAGGCTGTGGTGGAAGAATGATAAGACACTGATGACGAAGTAACACTGCGACTAGATTTAACAATCGCAGCCACCAGCTCAGATACAGTCACAACCTGTAACGTAGAGGGTAGATTAGATAGAGGATCTGCACATGGTGGGTAGAATTTAATCCAGACTTTGGGAGCAGGCTGGGAGTCAGTGGGGTGTGGGGGAATGTAGCATTGGAAGGGAAGGCAGGGGATGGAATGCCTATTGTCTTCCCAATGCCCTGTGATTCAGCCAGGTTGAAGATGGCCTTCTCACCAAGACACCAATTGAGGTCTTTAAGTGGCAAATTAATAATCACTTAAGGGCTTCATCCTGCTGCCATTGGTATTCTACCAACATCAGGGGCTGGGAGGAGGGTCCTATGGCACTTGGGAGGCTGCCCCCTCAGAAAGAATTTGTCTACTGTTAGGAAAACAAAGGTAATATTATGAAATTTGTTTTCGTACTGGAGGACAATGGAAATAAACTATAGTTTTAAGTATGTTTAATTTAATGTTTTTGTGCCTGGAAGGGTAAAACGTATAGTTAGATTCACGCCAGACAAAGATGTTTGTATGTTTGGGGGTTGGTTAAGTTCCAATTGTGTTCCCACTGTGCTTAGAGAGGGCTATGGTGTGAAGAATCAATAGGCCAGCAGAGGTATAGCTGGCCTATTGATTAGCAATTTGAGCCCCTTGTAAGGATAGAAAAGATATGGGACGGGATTCTACGTGGGGAGGCGCGAATCACACGACGCCGCTCCGTCGCCGATCCGCCGATTCTCCAGTGACCGGAGAATTGGCGCCAATGGCCAAGTTACTATTAAGCTATTTTTCTGGTCGGGTCAGCAGGTTTTCAAACAGTCATGCCAGATTGGCTTCAGCAGTCTTCCCGCGCGATGGGCCGAGTGCCTGCCGAGTTCGGCCGGGTCCCGTCGGCGTCGTTCTCGTGTGGTTCTATCCGGTGGGACTTCGGCATTCATGCTGCGGGGGGGGGGGGGGTGCAACCTGGTTGGGGGAGGAGGGGAGGGTACTAGATGATCAGGATATTGGGACAGAAAGAATTTCTCAAAATAACTAAAATTAAGAGAACAGAAGCCAAGGTGTTGTTCCCAGGAATTCAAGGAAAAGTTATCAAAGTGTTCTGAGTTAAAGAGAAAATTGCAGCAACCAGATTTAATGTGGGACAATAGACTTCAGAGGTAACTCAAACGTTTGTTGCCATTTT
This sequence comes from Scyliorhinus torazame, assembly GCF_047496885.1. Taxonomy (NCBI): domain Eukaryota; kingdom Metazoa; phylum Chordata; class Chondrichthyes; order Carcharhiniformes; family Scyliorhinidae; genus Scyliorhinus; species Scyliorhinus torazame. The sequence continues at coordinate 288,075,322 of NC_092711.1, read as the reverse complement.
AATAGAGTCTGGGGAATTGAGAGTTAACGAAATTACGAACTGTTTGGACAGCAGTCAAGACAAAGAAATCATAAAGGGGAGTTGAAAATTCTGGACTCGATTCATTATTAAAAATGGAATGAAAGCTTGGTTGAAAGTGTCATTTGGAAACCTGGGACGGATTCTCCGATATCGGCGCGACGTCCGCCGACCGGCGCCAAAAGCGGCACGAATCAGTCCGGCATCGTGCCGCCCCAAAGGTGCGGAATTCTCCGCATCTTGAGGGGCCGAGCCCTCACCTTGAGGGGCTAGGCCCGCGGCGGACTGATTTCCGCCCCGCCAGCTGGCGGGAAATGCCTTTGGTGCCCCGCCAGCTGGCGCGTAAATGACTTTGCCGTGCGGCGCATGCGTGGGAGCATCAGTGGCTGCTCACGGCATCCCCGCGCATGCGCAGTGGAGGGGGTCTCTTCCGCCTCCGCCATAGTGGAGACCATGGCGAAGGCGGAAGGAAAAGAGTGCCCCCACAGCACAGGCAAGCCCGCGGATCGGTGGGCCCCGATCGCGGGCCAGGCCACCGTGGGGGCACCACCCGGGACCAGATCGGCCCGCGTCCCCCCCAGGACCCCGGAGCCTGCCCGCGCCGCCTTGTCCCGCCGGTAAGAGAGGTGGTTTGATTCTCGCTGGCGGGACAGGCATTCCAGCAGCGGGACTTCGGCCCATCGCGGGCCGGAGAATCACCGGGGGGGGGCCTGCCAACCGGCGCGGCGCGATTCCCACCCCCGCCGAATATCCGGTGCCGGAGAATTCGGCAACCGGCGGGGGCGGGATTCACGCCAGCCCCCGGCGATTCTCTGACCCGGCGGGGGGGTCGGAGAATCCCGCCCCTGGTCTGGATTTTGGAATGCAAATCGTTAAGGGAAAGTATTATTTTGAGAGAAGATATTGAAACTCCTGTGGCAATCATCTGGGGGGTGGGGGGAAGTTCTGAGGAGAAAGCCACAGACGCTAACTTGGGTTGAGAGCGAAGTGTGTGTATGTGATCACAGCCAATCTGTGTGCTTAAAAGGGACTGAAACTATTGTAGTTTACGATCTACTTTGTAATCCATGTTAGTCGTAAAATCTGTGTAATTTGTTAAGCCAAGGGGGGAATAAAGGAGCATTGAATAATAATCTAACTTTTCATGTTTAATGTTTTTTCCTTGTTGTTAAAACTAGTTAGCAGTCCTGCAACTTTGTCCCTCCACATTTTATTTTTATCAGTAACAGTTCTGACCTTTTGAGCCAGGGTTCCATTCTGGAATCTTCCCATCCAGTTATAACATCAAATGGAATCGTAACGTTGTCCTGAACGGTGACTCCCTCCTCCTCACTACTGACTAGCACCTGTGAGCCTGACCTACTTATCTGGGTTCCAAGTCCTCCTCCAGCAGTAATTACCACTCCCAGTAACACTGCTGGAACTAAAGAGGTGCCAGCACTCTGATTGCCCAGCAGCTCTTGGAAATAGGATCACCATCCTTAAAGGGGCAGAAGCCTCAATGCCAGGCAGTTAATAACCTGAAGGCCATTGAATTGCTTCAGGATTCCTGGAATTGGCCATGGCGAGGTTGCCCCCTGTTTTCGGGCCGGCTGTCAGTGCCACTGCCACTGTTATTAAATTCAGCCCAGTGACCCATGTGCATAACTGACCTGCAACTAGGGCAGAGGAGAGGGGAGATTGTGCAAGTACCAGTCTGCCAGAGGGCCACGTTTCACATGGGCTCTGCTGTGGAGCATTCAATTTTATGGGCGACCTACAGAAGAAGGTTAAGAGTTAACAATGAAATGCTCCTGCATTGGCAGGTCAGCTACAAAGCCTATGGTTGAAGTCATCCTGCAAGGCCAGGAGTAGATACTCACTAAGTGCAATGACTTCACTACATGGTACCTGGCATGACCCACACCAGGAATCATATTGAACCTCTAACTTGTAGCATCCAAAAATTAGGTTATATAAATCTAAATATTGGACCCTCGACATTGCTGCAACCCCAGCTCACTAAGATCCATTTGAAATCAGCAACAGTAACCTGATTGCTCATTAACATCTCAATGCTCTCAAATGTAAATGAATGGTCAAACCATGTTGGAAATCATACAAAATAAATGCAAATTGGCTGTCAACAGGTACTGTACCCACTTCAGTACGTTTTAGAGAAAGATCGGGAATGTTTCTTTAAAGAAATGGGATAACAGTGAAAAAAGAGGGAGAGTCTTGAGGAGATTAATTTGGTCAATTACCTGCATTACAACAGTTCTTACATTACAATGATGTCTACACTTCAAAAGTACTTCATTGACTATAAATCACTTGGAGATGTCCTGAGGCGGTGAACAGTCTTGTATTCATAAAAGTCTTTCTTTGGGTTTTTTTTCATTCACTGTGGTGCCTGTGGAGAGAAATATGTAAAAATGTATTTTTTTAATAATGAAAAAGTAGTAGACTGTGTCCCTGTTTAGAGCTCCTTGTTGAAAGTTAATTTTCCTCAGATTGCTATTTGCTTTGTAATTAATTGAACCACTCCAGATGTTGGCAATTCCTTCTTCTTAGTGGCATTCCCAGAGCAACTTAGAGACATGGAAATGCAATATACTTTGTGTAAGAGGTTTGCTGTTTTAAAATAGCAATGATTTTTTTTCTATTAGACAATAGGGAGAATTTATACAAAGAATGCATCTCCAAGGATTTCTATCCTCACTAGAAAAAAATTGCATTTATTTAGTACCTCTCAAAACATCTACACTTTTTTGGAACCACTGAAGTACTATTGTAATGTTACATTGCAGTAGTAATATGTGGTGTAGACAGGAGAGACAGGAAAACTGGTACTTCTTTCCTCTCACCAGCTGGCCATAGGCAGGTGGTGTCTTGAATTATTTTCAAAGAATGTTCTGGTGTTTTTTCCCAAACCCTCAGTATATGTGATCCAACTTATTAATCGCTTGCACCAAATACTCATTGTGATTAACTCAGAAGGTTACTTTATTTCACATTTAAAATACAATAGGATGAGACGTCGCAATGACCCTCTTCACTGCACACACCCGAACAATAGCAGGGTGGGGGGGGGGGGGGGGGGGGGTAGAAAGTAAAGGTTTTACAGCTAAATGGCAAAGCCACTGAATCCCTGCAGTGCACAAGGGGGCCATTTGGCCCATCACGTCTGCACTGGCCCTTTGAAAGAGCATTCTTTCTAGGCCCATTCCCTTGCCCTATCCCCGCAACCCCACCTGCACATGTTTGGGCACTAAGGGGAAATTTAGCATGGCCAATCCACCTAACCTACACATCTTCAGAGTGTGGTCGGAAACACACGCAGATATGGGGAGAACGTGCAAACTCTACACAGATAGTCATGAACTCGGGTACCTACTCCTGTGAGGCAGCAGTGCTAACCACTGTGCCACTGTGCCATCCTAAAAATTACCACAAAAATTTATATCAGCTCATGTAATTTCCAGAGTTCATGAAGTCAAGGTCCAGAGGGTGTTTCCTTTGTAGCAGGGCTCTGTCCTGATGAGTTTCTGGTTGAAGACAACAACACAAAAATCTTTGAAGTGAACAATGCTGCAGCATGATGGGTTTTCTGCGCTTAGATCACTAGTCAGGCATTGATCAGAGACTTTTAAAAACAGGTAATCTTCGAGGAGATGAGAGCTGTAACCAGCTGCTTACTCAGCCGACTGCTGGAGTCCTTTCCAATTGATATTAAAACAGCAGGTTTCTCAGTCCTCAGAGGAATAAAGAGATTTCAAAATGGTCACTCAAGTCCTGAGATCTTCTTTCTCCACAATGATTTCAAAAGTGATTTTAACCAGTGTCTGGAAATGTCTTTGATTTCAGGATGGATAAAGTCCCAGCCATTACTGTTGAAGGAGTTATTCTCCGTACTGAGGCTCTTGTGTCAAGAAGCTATTGACTAGGCAGACACTCTGACTCCACTAGAAGGGTAAGTTTAACAAGATGCAAATAATGTCCATTGTCCCCTCTGTCATGTGCATGTCCCTTTAAGAAATGGGTGTTTATCAAATAGCTGCAGTGATGTCATTGTGTGGGTGGAGCTGGAATGTGATTATGTCTTTTAGTTTCATTTTGAGCTGGAAGCTGTTTTGTGTCTTGGATTCATTTTCAGTTGGGGAGCTGCATTCAAGCAAAAGAAGGTGTATTTTGATTTCACCCTCTGCAGGCTAAAGAATGTCTCGAGATCACTTGATAACTTCAAAGTAATACCTGTTTCTGTAAGGAATGCAAACCTTCTGTCTTTGTTAAAAAGGGTTTTTGACTTATGGATGTTGTTAGGAAAGTTACGAAGGGTTACCTTTAGAGTTTGTATCGTTGGGGGGAGTATCAGTGTTGGTAGTTGATAAGATGTTTACTGTGTGTTTATAAAATGTTAACTGGATTCATAGAATAAACATTGTTTTGTTTAAAAATACTTAAGGTCTCTGTTGCATCACACCTGTAAAGTGGGCCCTTGTGCTCCTCATAACCAAAATCTATTAAAAGTTGTGGGTCAAGTGAACTCCATGATATACTTTGGTGTTCTCTAAACCCCGGCCCATAACACCTCAAAGGTCCCCTTTTGAAATGGACCTGAACAGTCGCAGGTGAGAGAAGAAACTGTTAACAGCGCTGCACGTATACAAGTGTGGATGTGTGAGTTCCTTGGTTTTGCGATTACAATGTCACTGCAATTGGGTGTGAGATTCAACGACGATGATGAGTGGAGGATTCTTTTGATCTTGTAACTCCTTTTAGTCATGTGACTTATAGCAATCATATTAGTTGGATCAGCAGAAAGTCCATTTTAAACATAGCAAAAATAATAAAGTTTTGATACATACACTGTTGGATTTCTATTGGTGTCATTTTGACACAACATGTTGTATACATTAAGGTCTCATGAACAAAAATGTGGTAGACAATCAAATAATCTGTCTTTGATGCAGTTTGCTGAATGATAAATGAAAACCAGAACATCGGGCGAAATTCTCCGGAAACGGCGCGATGTCCGCCGACTGGCGCCCAAAACGGCGCAAATCAGACGGGCATCGCGCCGCCCCAAAGGTGCGGAACGCTCCGCATTTTTGGGGGCTGAGCCCCAACCTTGAGGGGCTAGGTCGGCGCCGGACGAATTTCTGCCCCGCCAGCTGGCGGAAAAGGCCTTTGGTGCCCCGCCAGCTGGCGCGGAAATGACATCTCTGGGCAGCGCATGCGTGGGAGCGTCAGCGGCCGCTGACAGCTTCCCACACATGCGCAGTGGAGGGAGTCTCTTCTGCCTCCGCCATGGTGGAGACTGTGGCGGAGGCGGAAGGGAAAGGGTGCCCCCACGGCACAGGCCAGCCCGCGGATCGGTGGGCCCCGATCGCGGGCCAGGCCACCGTGGGGGCACCCCCGGGGCCAGATCGCCCCGCGCCCCCCCCCAGGACCCCGGAGCCCGACCGCGCCGCCTTGTCCCGCCGGTAAGTTAGGTGGTTTAATTTACGCCGGCGGGCCAGGCATTTTAGCGGCGGGACTTCGGCCCGTCCGGGCCGGAGAATCGCGCGGGGGGGCCCGCCAACCGGCGCGGCGCGATTCCCTCCCCCGCCGAATCTCCGGTGCCGGAGACTTCGGCAACCAGCAGGGACGGGATTCACGCCAGCCCCCGGCGATTCTCCGACCCGGCGGGGGGTCGGAGAATCTCGCCCATCATCCTTGTGCTTGTTCAGATAGCCCCATGGAATCATTTACACCCGCCGCAGAGCATGGACTGTAAAATCTCATCTGGAAAATGACAGTGTTGTACCCTATCAGTCTCAACATTGGTTATATACTCAAACTTCTAGAATGGGGTTTGAACGCAATCTTATATCTCAAGGGATACAGTGCTACTACCGAGCTAACTCTAGCACCCATAACATACCTCATAGTTTCTACATATCATAAAGGAACATACGCAACCCATTGCTCTTTAGTTATAATATAATTTGTGGGTAAACTCTTCAATATCGCTTGAGCTTTGACTACCTGACTTGCAGCAAGGATGGAGAGAAGGGACAAAACCTCACTTTCCGAAATGTCATCCCTGTTAATAAATGCTGGAACAGAGGTAAACATTTTAATAGGCAGTCTTTCCTGTGTGATTAAATCATTTATCTAACAGGAAAATCAGCTTGAGTAAAACAGTATATTCATCGCCATACAGGCTTTTTTTTTCCTAATTTGCAAGATGTTTCCCGTGCTTGACATCACCTTGAAGGCTATTCTGATTATACCATTATAATTAATTGTTATGTATCAGAGAATTAAACCCCTCCTGGTAAGGCGGTCACATGACGTGTAGTGACGTCAGCAGGGAGTTTGTGCGGGCTTTCAGTTCTTAGCTTGTATAAGCAACACCTCCTAATAAACCTCACATCATGTTTGTAAGAATCCAGAGTGTGGCACCTCCATACCTTCCCTCTTTGCGGCTAACTAGAGATAAAGCATTAATCTAGGATTATGCTGTAATGACAATGTGCGTTCAGCTATTATTGTTATGTGTGTACTGAGAAAAGGAACAACGGATCATCTGGTCCAGAGCCAAACCTGACCATTCATATGACTGTACTGTTGAAACAGCGGGTGACAGCAGCGTGCAAAATAGTACTGGTTTCATTTCCAGTCAAAACAACTCTTGTGAAACAGTAGGCACTGGGACATGTTAGGAATGCAATAGATGTTCAGGAGAGTGATAAAGTTGCAAATCAATTTAAATGGATGAAACTAAATTTTACCAATCCTGCATCCCCAGCTCTCTCTGCTCCTCGCTCTCTACAAATATGTTTCCCACGGAAACGATGGAATCAATTCATTTGTTTTCAAACTGTGTATGAAAGAAATATGAGGGGTGGGAATTCTCCGTCCCGCCGCACCGGTTTTCTGGTGTGGTGCGCCCCCGCCGGCAGCAGAATCCTCCGTCCCGCCAGTTGGCCAATGGGGTTTCCCATTGTGGGCACCCCTATGCCGTCGAAAAATCCGCGAGCATGAGTGCGCTGCCGGTGAAACTAAGGATCCCGCCGGCGGAGAACCCAGCACGAGACTTGTGAAAAAAAACCTAATAAACATTGAGGATCCCTGGTTTTGCTGTTCATTGATACCACCTATGATATATGTGTGGTATTTTGAAATGATAGGCTTGCAGACCACCAAGGTCCAAACAAACTAGAGCTTTATTGGAGAGGTGTTTGCTCTACAGGCTGTGAGGATAAACCACCTGTTTGCCCGTGCAAACAGACAATGACATCATCAATATGTCACGTGATCCGATTCTTAAAGTGACCTTGTTCCAACGAGGAACAAATATGAATACACAACACTTTCCTCAGCCTTTACATTAGAGGTTCCTGCAATGAAACAAAACATAACATTAACAATCAAAATTTACAATATGAACAATTAATAAACACAACAGTTAATCAGTTAGGCATTTCTGAGGATGTTGATTTCTGTGTGGTTGTTGGCGAACCGCAGGCATCTGCTTTTTCGTATTGACTGCAATCTCTGGTGTTTTTGATTTCGTTTGGATGCCATCCTTGGTGGTCTCAACCCGAGCCATCGTAGTGTTGAGAGGTTGACTTGATGTTGACGTTTCCTCAACTGGGGCACTGTCTTCCACAGTTGTTTCTGGTATTATGAGATTCTCAGGAATGTCCAGACCTTCACTTGATACAGTTTGTCGCGGACTTTCAGTTAACTCTGTCACTAGTTGATAAAGGTTGATCAGCATGTCTCATAGAATCATAGGATCCCTACAGTGTAGAAAGAGGTCATTTGGTCCATTGAGTCTGCACCGCCCCTCTGAAAGAGAACCCCACCTGGGCGCACTGCCCTGCCCTATCTCCATAACCCCACCTAACCGTTGGATACTAAAGGGCAATTTAGCATGGCCAATCTGTTGATCTCCTATTTTCTTTCTCTGTCAGTCTGGCCTCAATAAAAGTTGAGACGGATTCGCACGTAAACAGAAGTTATTTATTTAGCTTGCAAGCTTTATCATCTTACAGAAATGTAACAGGACGTCCTGCCTCTTACACTCCAGAAAACGACTGAACTAACAGACAAAGGAATCTCTGCAAAATCAGTTCAAATGGTATCAAGTTTCACATACTCGACGGACATAGGTCAGCCTAGGTCCCTCCTGACCTGTTTAATCCATTCTGATTGGCTCACTTCCAATCCCTTTCTCTGGCCCTTATCAATGCAGTCTCACTCTCATAGACACACCTCTTCCTGCTTTTTCCATGCGGTCCCAAATTCCTTTGTCCCTAACTAAAAGAATCAAAGTGGCTTATTTCTACATTACATTAACTAGTATCTCTAAAGTAACTATTTTATATCACATTCGTCATTCCCTCCTTTTATCATTCCATGATAACCGAACTATCCAATCTATAGCTACGGTTCCTCATCTAAAAAGATTCGTCGCTGCATTTCCAATTCCTGTCTTAGCCCCCCTTCAGCTGCTTCACCCTCATGGATTTTAACAGTTAAAATCTTTTTCTCGGTGATTGGGGCGGTGATCTGATCCAGTGCACCCCGCATTCTACCCATCACACATTTAAGGATGGCCAGGCCCACAAAGATGCAGCCGATAGCTACCACTAGATACATGGCCATATTTATCAACCAGTCCTTCCATCCCCCAAATCCCCAGTTACCCCAAGAGCCAGGATCCTGCATCCCGTCCAAGTGATCCCGTATGCGATCCATAAATTTAGTGATGTTAGCGGTCAAGTCTTGAACACCCATAATACACGTGCCCTGTACTATGGCGCATACCCCACCCTCACGGGCCAGAAGATAGTCAAGAGCATACCGGTTCTGCATTGCAAACAACCGTAGCTGAGACAACTCCTTAGTTATTGCCCCGAGGGCTCCCAAGGTTTCATTTCCCAAGATGGTAAGGCCGCAAATAAAATAATTCCGATCACTAACAGCCAAGGAACCCCCCACACCTCCCAGTGTCAATACGCTCAGAATGCCCCACCCGGCTGAGTGGCCCCGGTTGGGTGCAAGAACCTGAGGTTTTTTCCAGTTCTCGCAAAATTCAGCAGAGACTGCCCGGCGTGCTAACTGATTATGCAGGTTCCACGCCGAAGGGCAGGGGACTGTGGTAGGGACTAGAGTCCCTACAGCAATTCGGCGGGGAAATGGGGGTGACAAAACGTTGGTCGCCGTACCATTAAATAAAAAGTAGTATCCTTGGTCCGTGTGGAGACTAGCATCACAATCAGTATATCGGTTGCGTAAGGACCTCCCAGTAGCCCAGTTTATCCAATTTTGAAATGCCCATTCGGGCCGCCCAGCAATGCGGAAAGCCCTATTCCCGACAGTGATATGAGAGACATTCGCCCAGCCACAAAGGAGCTGGAGGCCAGCGTTCAATGGAACGCAAGTGGTGCTATAACAAACGCATTTGCCAGACGCCTGGGTGATATGGCACCTCCTGTCCGTACAGGTGGGAAACAGACATGTTATATTTGTGTCCACCTCTACCAGCAAACAGCCATATCCTTCACTGCTGAAGCAATTCTCGTACGACCGGGAATCCCTATTGGGAGTGAAGTGGCTAGGTATGTACGCCCTCCACCGTCGCAGCCTATCGTACTGTGAATGGGAATTATCCCGAGGGAGGGGAAGGCAAATAGCCGGTGGTGCTGAATCCGGATCGTAAGGAAGAGTGACGTGCTCGGGCAATGGCTCGGAACGCTGACAATGAACCACCGTTTGGGGAGTGCCCCAAAGCGGTGAAACAGAAAATAACCGAGACACCGCTGCGGGGTTTGGGTAGCAGACAACCCGTCCCTGGCCATACAGACGGTGGTAAATCTGGTAGAAGAGATTCATACTACCCGGGTTTTCCTCAGTTTGGCCTTTAATTAACTTAAGTGTATCTCCCGGTAACCTACGTTCTAGCTGTACTTCCCTTCTCACACGCCCCGTCCTCTCTCTAGTCCCTTTCTCTTTCTCATGGTCTCTTCCTACACTCTTCTGACAGCTTGATGTTACCTTTATTGTACCACTTTTAACACATCCAAAATCAAATTTACATGTATTCCAAAAACAAGGCAATGTCCATATAATGTTCCCTTCCCATCGCCGGGACCGGTGCAGCTGCTTCATGACTCCCGCATTCTCCTTAACTTTGATGACCTTCCATGAGTCGATACCATGTCCTCGTATATGGGGGCAGTGAAGAACATCACCTGTGCATAGGTGATGTATCCTTGTAGATTGGTTGGGGCTACACAGATACATAATATTCCCCTTTTCCATGTCCATCGCCAATAACACGCCAAGCGAAGTGAGGCCAAATATCAGACAGACGATGCGTAGCCACTCCATCATGCTCCACACCTGTAAAATAGCACTGGAGAAGGGAGGCAGGTTAGTATCCGACCTTTTACAGTAGTGGAGATGGGCTCAATTTACAGTGATGTAGGTGGACCCAAGCACTTCGCCCCTCCACTTTAACTGCTGTGGGGGTGGCAAGGAGAACTTGGAAGGGCCCGTCCCATCGCGGCTCCGACCCCTTCCTAGTCCAATTTTTGACCATTACATAACTACCGGGCTGGACTGAAAGTGAGCTAGGTACTGGGGGCAATGGCTGGTGAGCCGCGCGGACCTGGCCATGGAGTTCCTTGAGCACTTGCGTAAGGGCCAGAACATAGGTGGTCATTTCCTCAGTCATCTGATGAAACTGAACCCGTCTGGGAACCTGCAGGCTCCAAGGAGTTCTAAGAGGCCTGCCATAAAGAATCTCGGCGGGAGAGAGCCGGGCTGGTCCCGCAGGTGTAACCCGCAGCTGGAAGAGGGCAACGGGGAGCAACTTAAGCCATGTCAGTCCCGTGTCTGCTCTTAATTTAGCCAATTTAGTTTTGAGGGTCTGATTGTGTCTTTCAACCAACCCGGCTGCCTGCGGTCTGTAAGCACAGTGTAACTGCTGGCGTATGCCCAACTGGGAGCAAAACTCCTTGTTAATTTGTCCAATAAAATGAGGCCCATTATCAGAACTTAACTGAGCTGGTATACCGTACCGGGGAATGATTTCCCTCATCAAGATTTTAACCACAGTAGCAGCTTTATTATCGATAGTCGGATACGCCTCGACCCATCTGCTGAACACATCCACAATGACCAAAACATATTTGTAACATTGACACCTTTCCAACTCAATGTAATCCATTTGGAGCGTCTCAAAGGGACCACTGGGCAACGGGGTTTGCCCCTTCCCACAAGGGATACCTTTTCCGGTGTTATATTGCTGACAAATCAAACACCGATTACTGATACTTTGGGCCAACCCCTGCATTTTAGGGTGCCACCAAGTGTCCAGCAACAAATCACTAGTCCCCCGAGCCCCACAATGAGTTGCAAAGTGTACACATTCGATGACCCATAAAGCCAGCACATCAGACATACAAGTCTGATGTGCAGGCGTGGTCCATAAAGAGGAAACAGAATCATATGTACAACCTAACCGTTTCCACATTTGTTTATCACTCTCAGGAGCGTCCTCCTGTAACCTTATGACGTCTTGGATGGTTGGCATTGGCTTGTCAGAAGCAGACACATTCATAGTAGGTCGTTTAGTCTGACTTAACATTTTAGGCACCATCACTTGCTGAATTTGTGCGGCTGTGCGCGCTGCACGATCTGCTCGTTCATTACCAACGTCAACTGGGGTTGTACCATTCGTGTGGGCAGCGCATTTAATAACGGAAATCTGCGCTGGCAGAAGGAGGGCCTGCAGTAGGTCATTAACTAAACCCCGGTTGGATATTTCTGTACCAGCCGAGGTAAGGAATCCCCTATTCTTCCAGAGTTGTCCGAAGTCATGAACTACCCCGAAAGCATATCGGGAGTCAGTGTAGATATTTACCCGGCGATCTCCCCCAAGTATACATGCACGGGTGAGGGCAAAAAGTTCAGCTTGTTGTGCTGAGTAAGGGGTCTGGAAAGCTGCTGCTTCTAAAATCAGACCATCCTGATCTATGATTGCATAACCGGACAGTCTCCGGCCAGTGGGGCTTACTAATGCACTGCCATCAACATACATAATCATGTCAGGTTGTTCTAACGGAATATCACTCAGATCGTCCCTTATTGTTGTAGTTTCCTGAATCAAGGCTAAACAGTCGTGACCAGGCGCATCCTCATGGACCGGGGGACCGCTAAGAAAACAGGCTGGATTGATAGTGGTACAATATTTAAATGTCAGACGTGGATTGTTCAAAAGGTATATCTCATACCTATTCTGACGAGCTGCGGTAAGATGCTGAGTCTGCAGTTGCCCCAATAGTGCGATTACCGAGTGGGAGCTATACACCATAATATCCTGTTGTAGAGTGATGTTGGCAGCAGCTTGCAAACTATTGTATATCGCTGCCAGGATCTGGGTGCAAACAGGGTGACCCAACGCCACTGGGTCGAGTTTGGAAGAGTAATATGCTACGGGCCGGTGCTTGTCCCCATGTTTCTGAGTGAGTACCGCTGTTGAACATCCTTCCAGAACGGTACAGTATATCTGGAATGGTCGGTCGTATAGGGGCCTACCGAGGGCCGGTGCTTGTAGCAAGGCCTGCTTCAGGCAACGGAAGGCCTCGACTGCCTCGGTGGTGAGAGTAAAGTTTCCCTCTTTACTCGTATAAGGTGTCAGCAGCTTTGTATAGACAGCGATGTTTGGTATCCACTGCCGACAATAATTCACCATACCCAGCCAATGACGAACCTCTTTGGCTATTGTAGGGGCAGGGAATTGGCATATTGGTTCAATCCTACTGGGGTCGAGACTTCTTTCTGTGGCTGTAAGTAAAACTCCTAAGAACTTAACTTTTCTCTGAGCCACCAAGACCTTTGCTTGTGAAACAACATAACCCAACGAGGATAGGTGGTTCAGTAATTGGATCACATCATCCCTGTTACTGGGCTCGTCAGGACTTGCCACCAATATGTCATCTACATACTGCACTAGAGTGGAACCATGCTCCAATGTCAAGGCCTGCAGTTGGGTCTGCAAACATCTGGAGAAGAGTGTAGGGGAATTGACAAACCCCTGTGGCAGTCGGGTCCAGGTATACTGCTGCCCATTGTAAGTGAAGGCAAACAAATATTGACTTTCAGTCGCAAGTGGGAGGGCAAAGAAGGCGTGCTGAAGGTCAATTACGGCGAAGACCCGGGCTTGTGCTGGAATTTGAGCCAGTATGTGGGCAGGGTTAGGGACGAGAGCATGTAACGGCTGTGCGATGGCATTGATTGAACGTAAATCCTGTACTAATCGGTACTGGTCTGGTTTGGCTGGTTTAGGCACAGCAAGTATGGGGGTGTTACATTCTGATTGGCAAGGGACCAAAATACCCTGTTTCAATAGTTCTTGAATTAATTTATCTATTGATGGAGCAGCTTGAGATTTGAGGGGGTATTGCCGAATGGAAGGTAGCTTTGCATGATCCTTAATCATTACCTTGATAGGTGTAACATTTGTCTTTCCCACTTGTGATGGGTATTCCGCCCAGACCTGTGGATTGACATATTCCAACACATCATGTCCCCTGTGATGCTGCAGTCGAGTGTTAATCGTTTCAGGGACCTCAAAATATTTTATGGTAGTGCCGTCTGGCATGGCTTGAAGTGCGTAGTCTGTTGGATCTGAATGATCCACTGCCCTCCTGACCATTCGTCCCATATCCCTGGCATGGTACGGGTCATAGACCTGACGTGTAATGTGAGGGCTTACCGAAGCTGACTGTGGCCATAAATGTGGTGATATTGTAACAAAATCGGCTGTACCTTCTTTTCCCGTGACTGTGGCTGTAACCTTGACTGGCCATTCGGTCTCAAGTAATGGCCGGTATTTGTCCTCCAACTCCCTGTTTCGTCCAGTTCTGTCATAGGCCAGGGTAACGTGATGCAGTGACTGTTCAATGTCTAACGTCCACCACTGGGGGGTGATAGAAATATAGCACTGTTGTCTCATCCTCCATGATGTAACCGTTACCCCCTCATCTCCGCATTCTAGCTGTAGCTGGAAGATACACAGTAAATCTCGGGCCAACAAGTTACAGTCCAATCCAGTAGTCACTACAAACTGATGTTCTGCAGACGTATTCTCGTAAGTGACTGTCACAGGTTCAGAAATAGGATACTCACACACCTGTCCTTGGAACCCTGATAATTGCTGTGTGTGGTTGGATATTGGTAATTTAAGTGTTGATTGCACAGAAGACATCGCTGCCCCTGTGTCGATGACAAATGAGTGATGTTGATCTCCTATCTGCAGAGAGATAATAGGTTCCCTGTCGGATTGGAGAGTCCTGATGGCTAAATTAGCTAGTCAATCCTGTGTTGGGAAAGGGTTTTCCTGGGAGAAGTCAGTGTATCTCATCTGTCCTCCCCTTTGTGGGTACCCCCTCCTTTGGGTCGGATAATCTCCTTCTACTGTCTGTCTTTTAAAAGGGCATTCCTGTTGCCAGTGATCTGCACGGCCGCAATTAAAACATCCATTGTTCCCTTTATATCTGCCCCGGCCTCGTCTTCCAGTAGACCAATGGCCCCTCAGAGGGGGCTGCGGTTGTAGAGCTGTTGATTCATTCAGTGGACCATAAAAATGGGGTGAGGGTCCTTTTGGGTGGGTTTGGTATCCCCCTCTTCGCTGATCCACCCACCCAAAGTCACTATATTGGGGCTCCTGCTGGTAAACTACCATTTCTGCCCCTTGTTGGGGTCGCAGATCATCCTTTTTCATTACATACTCAGTCTTAACCTTTGTAACTGAGCCTCCTTCTGGGCCTACACCCTCCTTCCAGTAAAATCTGACTGCCCTTGCCATCTGGGAAGGGTCGTTCTCCGTCCAATTCATGTTATTACATTTCACAGCAGTAACCACAGAAGGTGGTAGGCAATGCATTAACATAGCACAGTATTGAGGGGAATTCTGACCATTTTGATACAGCAAATCGCCTGACTGCCCCCGGTAGATTTCATTAAAACGCCCCAGAAATTCCTCTGGGTCTTCATTCTTCTTAGGTTTTAGGTCTAAGATAACAGAAAGATTTATGGGCCTTTGAAATGTGCTATTCAATGCATTTAAGATCTGTGTCCTTCTATCGTCGTCTAACGCATAGGCCTGCTGGAGTGCGGCATGACTAGCATAATTCAGGTGGTTAAGACAAGTGCGGTACTCTGCTGGGGTTAAAATCTGCTGAACTAGGGCCCAGAGGTCCCTTGAATCAGCTTGATAAATTGAGATAGTAGTTCTCAATGAATCCACAAAGGCAGCAGGAGATTTTTTTCTATCTGGGATTGTAGTCATAATAGCCATCATCTCACTGGGTGTCCATGGGAAGTAAACGTCTATTGTGGGGTTTGCAGCTGCCGTCCCTGGATCGGGGTTTCTCATCTTCCTAATCGGTAACTGTCTCCGAATGTCACCAGGGGGCACTCTAGGTATTTCCCCTGGTTGTTCCAAGACTTCAACGTCTCTCCCTGTCACTAGGGGGAGTTCTTTCTCTTCAACCGAAGTTGTTTCAGCTTTCTTTGTTCCCAACTCTTGTGATTTCTCCTTAGTTTGGGGAGACTGAGGTGATATGCTTAATTGTTTCTGGTGAGCTTCAAGCCCCTCTCTTGCTGTCCGAGATCTTGTCCTAGAGCTAACTGGGCTTGTGGGACAAAGTTCCTTTTGCTCTTTCGGTTGTGAAGTTGGTAAAACAGGACCCACACTATCACCCAAAAGGGCTTGAGTTTCTGGCATATTTGAAATCTGGGGAGCAATGGCTGGGTATATATTATTGTACTCTGGTGGTTCTGGAATGAGCGCAGACCATACTATGGGTGCAGACGGAATTTCTACTGACTTTTCCGACTTATTGAATTTTTCTTCTTCCGACAATTCAAGGCCAGCCATTGAACTACGTAGTTCACCTCTTGTGTGACCCGGGTCCTTCTTGTCTCTATTTGCTCTTTTTTTAAATGCACATTCCTTTTTCAAGATTTGTAATGTTTTTAGGTTACCCTGTTCACTAATTGAAATCCCCATTTTAAGTGCATTATCCTGCCAGCTGGACAACATAATCTTATCTTTTTCCTCTTGACAATATTGCCTCCATAATCCAATTAATTCTTTAGTTTTCATACTTTGATTTTTTTTCCATATCAGTCCCTGGATTTTCTTAACCATTTCTAGGTCTTTGGTTCCCCCTAGTGGCCATTCATCTCCCATTTTAGTTCTTAACTGTGCTGACAATTTTCTAAAGTCTTTAGCTTTGTCCGGATACTTATCACATAATATTTGCAGTGGCATGCCTGGATCATTTGTGCTATCCAAGGAATTTCCCATAATCTCAACTAGTCCTTGGAACTGCATTTTTTCGCCACTACAATCCAAGGAAAATTCTTTAACTTAATCAACTATATTTTTAACACACAGACATATAGAGGTGAACCATTTGTTTCAATTTCAAATGTTACATCTACCCCTCATAACATAACCCAGCCAAATTAACTCTCAATTAAAGTTGAACCATTTATCTTAAATGTTACATCAACAATATAGCCTTCCCCAGCCGAATTAACTCACAATTAAAGTTGAACCATTTATCTTAAATGTTACATCAACAATATAGCCTTCCCCAGCCGAATTAACTCACAATTAAAGTGCTTATCCCCAGACTGACCTGTGATTTCGTCGAGGCGGTCTTTCTGTGCCAACCGCGAGTGACCAGACTAATCAGACGATGAGAAGAGGGGGAACAATCAATGCTGGTCGTTTTCCATTTCTACATTGAGGGCCCTTTGTTCCCCGTCCTCCTGTTCATAATCAGTCTAATTCTGATTTCGCAGTTGGAACAGGATCGCCCTGAGAAATCCCGGTTTTCGGCACCAAATGTTGATCTCCTATTTTCTTTCTCTGTCAGTCTGGCCTCAATAAAAGTTGAGACGGATTCGCACGTAAACAGAAGTTATTTATTTAGCTTGCAAGCTTTATCATCTTACAGAAATGTAACAGGACGTCCTGCCTCTTACACTCCAGAAAACGACTGAACTAACAGACAAAGGAATCTCTGCAAAATCAGTTCAAATGGTATCAAGTTTCACATACTCGACGGACATAGGTCAGCCTAGGTCCCTCCTGACCTGTTTAATCCATTCTGATTGGCTCACTTCCAATCCCTTTCTCTGGCCCTTATCAATGCAGTCTCACTCTCATAGACACACCTCTTCCTGCTTTTTCCATGCGGTCCCAAATTCCTTTGTCCCTAACTAAAAGAATCAAAGTGGCTTATTTCTACATTACATTAACTAGTATCTCTAAAGTAACTATTTTATATCACATTCGTCAAATCCACCTATCCTGCACATCTTTGGACTGTGGGAAGAAACCTGTGCATCCAGAGGAAACCCACGCAGACATGGGAAAATGTGCAAACTCCACATCAGGAACCCAAGTCCGGAATTAATCCTGGGTCTCCTCCACACTACAGCCACAGAATCCAAAGAATCCCTTGAGTGCAGAAGGAGGCCATTCAGCCCATCCAGTCTGCGCTGACAGTCTGAAGGAGTACTCTACCTAGGCCCCCGCAACCCCTTCACCCCGCCTAACCTGTGCATCTTTGAACACTAAGTGGGAATTTAGCATGGCCAATCCACCTGACCTGCCCATCTTTGGACTGTGGGAGGAAACTGGATACTTCCTGACCTTTCCAAAAAACACGGCGTTTAGTCGCGTTCTCATGTCGCAAAACCTACTTTGCTGTTGCCTTTGGCAACTTCAGCATATCAAACGCAGTGCTAACTGACGTTTACCATGAGTAATGCCAGAGAACTGAGTTGTTGCATGTGTTGTATGCCTGTATGTCATCAGGAATTGATGTTTTTGTTGTTTAGACAATGATCCTTACCTTCAACGAATGCTTCATTGTTTGCACAACCTTTCAGCCAGCCCATTTGTGGCAGGATGATAACAAGCAAATCCGATGTATTGGATTCCATTCTCCTTTAGATAATTTGTGAATTAAGGGCAGCACTGTGGCTTCACAACACCAGGGTCCCAGGTTTGATTCCCCGCTGGGTCACTGTCTGTGCGGAGTCTGCACATTCTCCCCGTGTCTGTGTGTGTCTCCTCCGGGTGCTCCAGTTTCCTTCCACAGTCCAAAGACATTCTACATTGCCCTTAGTGTCCAAAAAGGTTAGGCGAGGTTATTGGATTATGGGGGTCGGGTGGAAGTGAGGGCTTAAAGTGGGTCGGTGCCGATTCGATGGGCCAAGTGGCCTCCTTCTGCACTGTATGTTCTATGTTGTGACATGAACTGTGGCTGATTGTCGCTAACAAGTTGTTCAGGGCAATCAAATCTTGTAAAAATCTCGCCCAGTCTATTCTTCTCCCTGAGGACGTAGCCTCCATATTGGTGACTTCAGGCCATTTTGAGTGCATGTCTACAACAACGAAAACCATTCGTCCTTCAAGTGGTCTGGCAACATCCACATGAGTTCCTAACCATGGTTCTAACCATGCAATGATGCTACTGGCACAAGCCGAACACATGCCCGCCTTTTCCATGATTTCGCTATCGAGCCCTCGCCACCAAAAATAACTTCTTGCTATCCCCTTCAACCGTACAATCTCACAATGACATTCGTGAAGTTGAGTTAGGGCCCGTTTCCTTAACAATGATGGAACGACGATCCTCATTCCCCAGAGGAGACAGCCAGCATGTGCTGATAGTTCGAGTCTTCAGATAACATATGGTTCAACCCCATATTTGCTCCCGTGATGAGAAACCATGGGCGGAATTCTCTGAAAATGGGGCTATGCCCCCAAGCTCGTGGGAAAACAGGCGCGAGTCACTATGGACTTACCTGGAGAAAGTCCAGAGTGATTCTCCGTTTTGAAGGGGGCTTGCAGGGCCCCGGAGTGCTCCACGCAGCTCCGGCTGCTGATACGGGGCAATGCACCTCCGGCCTTGGGTCCACACAGCAGCCGCCTGTGGCGGTGGCCCCGCGCAACATGGCAGACCCATCCAGCAAGCCGGCCCCAACAAAATAGGCCCCCCCCAGAACGCACGGGCCCACCAATCGGTGGCCCCCGATCGGAAATTGGCCATCCTGGAGGGCCACCCCCCCCCCCCCCCCCCATTGACGGGTTCCCCCGACCCCCCACCATGGTGGCCGCAGACTGGGTCTGCAGCCGCCACGCCGAGTGCCTGCCAGGTGGAACAATGAGGGAACCACGCCGTCGGGAACCCGGCCATCTGCCGCCTGAGAATTCACCCCATGCTACCGGGAAACCCACGGTTTCTAATACCAAGGAAACTGCTGCTCTGGTGTCCATCTCCATTTATATTGGTTGTCCCCCCAGAAAAGGATTGACCCAGAAACAGTTTGGTGCACCCGCAATGGCCAGTACGTTCAATGACATTTTACCATCTGACTTTGGTCCTTTTTCTCACCCTTTTTGTATCACGTTTCCCTCCATCCGGTTTTACATTTGATACACTTGATTCTTGCTTTTTAAAGTTCTTCTTTGGAACTTGTTGTTCCTTCCCCCAACAGGCACATTTGATGTGCCCCTTTTTACCACAATTCCTGTATTTTGCATCTTTGCACCTGCAGTCTGTTGCTGCATACCCAGTTTTTGCACATCGGTGACCTGTGCTGTGTTCGGGTCCCGGTCAATATTTTATGTATTCTAGTGCCCAAACATAATAGTTGGGTTTCCTTAGCTGCTAATTCCACATACATCATGACTTCTAGAGTCTTCTTTAGGTTTAAGTTGCTTTCTGTTAACAGCTTTTTTTGGATAGGTTCGCTTCTTCACCCACACACTTGTATGTCTCGAATGGTACCATTCAAGACATTCAAAGATGTCCAGTCCAAAGATGTGCAGGTTAGATGTATCGACCATAGTAAATTGCCCCTCAGTGCCCAAAGATTGTGTGGGCTGACAGGTTTACGGGGATAGGGTGGGGAGTGGGCCTAGCTGGGGTGCTCTTTCAGGGGGTTGGTGCAGACTCAATGGGCCAAATGGCCTCCTTTTGCACTGAAGATATTCTATGATTCTGTGGTCCCCAAATTCACAGTATTCAGCTAATTTATTCAAAATAGCTAAAAACTGTATGATTGATTGAGCTTCTTTTTGGTTACGTTCATGGAAGCTGAACCTCTCGGTGATGAGCAAAGGTTTAGGTGAGAAGTGGCCCAGCAATATCTCCACAATCTCATCATACGTTTTCGACCCTGGTTTTTCAGGCTGCACCAGACTTTTCAGGAGGTTGAATGTTTCCCCCCTATTAGACGCAGGAAAGTTCGGACTAATATGTCTGCCGTAATTTTAATCGTTTGGACAATATAATCGACTCTTTCAGTGTATGAGCTTCACCACTCAGTGTTCTCATCATACAGTCCCATGGCGCCAAGCATTCCCGCCATTTTTTGCTATGGAATGGGCAAGATGTGAGATTTTTAGCGCTACCTCACTTCTTGTTTAAAACAAGATACCCCCTGAGCTTAGCCTGTTTCCTTCTAAGTTTTGGAACACCCATAGCTCGAAACTATTGCTGCGGGATAATTGCTACTCACAGTGCCCCTGTACTGTTCCAGATCTTTCTCGGCTCAGCACAAGGCGAGCTTATGTTTTATGTTGTTATCTCCAAAATCTACATTTAAATTTTGGTTCCTTCGAGGCTGCTACCGATATTTGTCATCCCTCCATTACCAGCTTTGGTGTCCCAAAGTATTTAGCCTCTTAATCCTTTCCGGATGTATGCGCAAGGATCGACAATTTTTCTATTTTCTTTACTTCTCCAGAGACTGTCAGCTTGGTTCCAATCTCCGCGTCGCCAGTTTTCCTTGTGCTATTTCTGAAGGATAGGCTTGGAGACCATAATTGAACAAACAAACAAACAAGAGCTTTGTTGGGAAGGTGTCTACTCTACAGGCTGTTAGGATAGACTGCCCGTTTGCCCACATAAACGTCCAATGACATCATCAATACTTCATTTATGTCAATGCTAATGAGAATCATGGGTTTGTGCCAGGGGGGGATTATTGTGTATACAGGAGGTGGAGGGAAGTGGGGCTGGTCAGGGTGAGGGATCTGTATTTGGAGGAAAGGTTCGCCAGTCTGGAGGAGCTAAGGGAAAGGGTAGAACTGCCGAGGGGGAGTGAGTTCAGGTATCTGCAGGTTAGGGACTTTGCGCGAAAGGTCTGAAGGGGTTTCCCTAGGTTGCCGGGATACACCCTGCTGGAGCAACTGCTGCTTCCAGATATGGAATGGGAGGGAAGAATTGGGAATATATACAAATGGCTGGGGGAGCAGGGAGGCGAGCGGGTGGTGAAGATCAAAGAGAAATGAGAAGCGGAGTTGGGAGGGGAGATTAATTGGGGAGCATGGAGTGAGGCACTGCATAGGGTAACCGGGACCTCCTCATGTACAATGATGAGCCTGATACATTTTACGGTGGTGCACAGGGTGCATATGACTCGGGCAAGAATGAGTGGGTTCTTTCAGGGGGTAACAGATGAGTGTGAGAGGTGTGGGCGGGGGCCAGCGAATCACGCGCACATGTTTTGGGGTTGCGAAAAATTGGGAAGATTCTGGACGAGAGTGTTCACAGTCTTAGCCAGGATAGTGGAGTCGGCGTGGACCTGGACCCTTTGGTGGCGATATTTGAGGTCTCAGAGAAGCCGGAGCTCATGGAGAGGAGGAAGGCCGATGTCTTGGCCTTCGCCTCTCTGATTGCATGGCGGCACATTTTGATGGACTGGCGGTCGGCATCGCCACCGGGGGTAGTGGCTTGGTTGGGTGACCTGTACGACTTCCTGCGATTAGAGAAGATAAAGTGTGAGTTAAGGGGCTCTTCAGGGGGGTTTGAGGAAAGGTGGGGGATGTTTGTGACCGTGTTTGAGGGGCTGTTCATCGTGGGGTGGGGGGGGGGGGGGGTGAAAAAGAGGAAAAATCTGTACAGACTGTATAGTTGATTGTAGGGGAGCATATTTCCTGGGGTGTTTGTTCGCTGTAACCTGTTTCGATACATGTATTCTAATAAAATACATTTTAAAAATAAATCAATACTTCACTTGATCAGTCTCTTAAAGTGACCTTTTTCTAACTAGAAACAAACATGAATGCAGAACAATATGCAGCTCTCCCAGACGATTAATTTTTCTTATCAAGAACCAAGTTGATAGCCTTCCTGCTGCACCTAGGTGATTAATATTCTTCTCTGTATTAGCCCATACTTGCAACTATTCCAAAGCCTGTTTCGTTGCATCAAAATGTACAGGAATTAAAGCAATGATTATTCTGTGGCTGAATAGTACTGCTGGTAAATATTTACTCATTGCTCACATGAGCTTTAATGCCACCATATAAATGTGCAAACAATGGAACAGATAAATTGGGGTGTTGTTAGCTTAAGAGATCCTTTGGAATATAAGCACTCAATAATTAGATATCAGTGAAATCAGTGAATCATGTACCAAATAGAGCCATCTGGGATCATTAATCCCATTCATGCCAACATTGTATGTATGCTTTCAAAAAGAGATTACTAACAGAACTAGATCAATAGAAAAATGTAATGGGATTTGTTATAATCCACGACCTTTCTTCATTTTTGTTCAATAACGTTTTGAAAATACATTGTCACAATTATCAATACATTAGACTGCATTCCCTTCTGAGGTTTCAGGGACCCTGGAAATGATTATCCCAGCCTAATGTAATTCCAATATATTTCAAAGGATGGCGTAGGTGACAGATGACGATAAATTCCTTTGCCAAATGTTAAACTGCCATAAGAGAAAGACGATTTCCATGCAAAAAAAGATGAGCTTCAAACCTTGGGCTTTATGGAAGCACTCTCCTGCTGTCGGTTCCCTCCCAGATTCATTTGTGTCTGTTACTCTTTTTTCTGGCTTCCCACTGACTACACCTGGATTCCTATCACTAGGCCCATGTGATTCAGGTTATCATGGAGTTGGGCTTTGAGAGAGGAACAGGCTACAGAAAGCCATTGTAGTATCAACCTACAGGTTTCCGATAAGATTATCCTTTAAAATAAGACATTCTGCATGTATATGTGTAAGAGAAATAGAGAGAGCGAGAAAGAGAGAAAGAAAGAAAGAGAGAGAGAGAGAGAACAAACTGATCAGGGCAACCAGGCTTCAACATGCAGAATGACAGTCAATTTGAAGCAAGCAAGTTTTTGAGAATTCAAATGAAAGATAAAGATTTGCCTAGTTTGGGCTAGTGGGAGCAATCTCTAAGGTAACCCTCACTGTCTAGGATCCAAAATGATCTGATTAGAAAAGGAAAAAGAAGCAAGCCACTGGGAGCTAAGAATAGATTTGGACTGGTTCCTGGAGAATTAAGTGTCCACTAAAGGGAAAAAGTAAAGTATAACTGTGGGGTGGGGGCTGGGGGTGGGGGTGGGGGGATATTTTGATCATTTTACAAGTTAAACGGGGGATCTTTTCTGTAGTATAGACTATATGTTGTCTACTGAATAGTGTTGTTTTTAGCTTGATTATTACAGTAAATCCCTTAAAACTTGAAATCTCGTTGTGTGATCCTTCCTATCAGTCACTGGAAATTCAAATATCTTTTTACATGTGTTGCCTCAGACTAGGGTATCAACTGATGTGGCGGACATAGAAACGCGTACACAAGGTATTTTGTACAACTGATCTCTATTACTTCTTAAAACACTAGATAAACACTGAACTGCTCTTTACTTCACTTGTTAAAACACTGATTACTTGTTACAATAAATCACAACTCAGGCAGCACGGTGGCACAGTGGCTAACACTGCTGCCTCACGGTGCTGAGGACCCGGCTTCGATCCCGGCTCCGTGTCACTGTCCGTGTGGAGTTTGCACATTCTCCCCATGTCTGCATGGGTCTCACTCCCACAACCCAAAGATATACAGCTTAGGTAGATTGGCCAAGCTAAATTGCCCCTTAATTTGAAAAAAAATGAATTGGATACTCTAAATTTTTTTTTTTTTAAACAATAAATCACAGGTCTCAGGGCTTGTTCTGAATTCTATACAGTGCAAAGTGAGGTGACCAATCTCACTTAAATAAATTGTCTTCTTCTTCTCTGAGCTCCTGACTCAGGGAAGTCTTCTTACGCGATGATTGTTCCTGCAGGTCTCGCTGCTGAGACTGCTAACTTTTCCCTTGTTATCCAGTTTCTTCCAGCATCGAGAAAATTCTTAGCAATATACAGGGATGACAAAGTTCTCAAAGTTCTTCTGCAAAGTTCTTCTCAGAGCTAGCTTGCAAAAACAGCATACATCTACTGGCCTTGCTCTCTTTATCTGTCTTTTACTAGCATTCTTAACAACTGAAGAAATTTCATGTTGAGTACATCTTATCACACTTGCTTGCAAAAACAAGCTGTTTCACTGACCTTGTGTTGTGTAAGGTTGGCTACATTTCCCATCATGCTTTGCAGAAGTTTAGCTGTTAGCCATCCGGCTGCACAAGTTATTGGTCCCTCCCATCATTGTGACAAGATTAAAACTATAAATCGATAATTGAATGCTATTTCAAAGCTTGAAAATATAATTAATTAAATAAAATAACAAAGAGATGGCAGGGCCGATGATGTGTTGCGCCTGTACCACGTGGGAACTGCTGGATACCTGTGTGATCTCCAGCAAACACATTTGCAGTAAACACCTGCAACTTGAGAAACATCAGTTCAGAGTTAATGAACTAGAGTTTGTGATTCAGATGCTTTCCTTCTTGGGAGAATCTAGAAGTGGAGGGCAGAGTTTCAAAATAAAGGGACTCCCATTTATAATAAAACTGATGAGGAATTTCTTCCCAGAGAGATTAATGAATCTTTAGAATTCTCTACACCAAAGAGCAATCGAGTTTAGGTAATTGAATATATTGAAGGCTGAGATTGACAAATTGTTGATCTACAGTGGGATCAATGGTTATGGGAGCAGGCATGAACTGGGTCACAATCAGATCAGTCATGATCTTATTAAATGATGGAGCAGGATCAAGGAACCATATTGTGATAGCACACGGCTGTAGTAGGAGTAGTAAAATTCCACCACACTCACTTGTTGACCTGGCTGCCTTGGAGTGACGGCACTGTCTCATAAGACATAAGGAAGAAGGACTCCTCCATCCTACCTTTCAATCTGAGGAGTGTTGCTGACATCCCTTCCTGATGTTGCTGACTCTGTTTCTGTAACTCTGGCGACTGCGGCATGGCCGAGGTCAGAGACGTGTCACCTGACTGATCTGCAGCAAATTCCTGGCCTCTAGCAATCCCTCAAGAGCCAGCACCCTGGGATGGCCCTGCTTCCGCCCGTTGTGGATTAGAGATAGCGAGGTGCCCACCAGTTTGTGACCCCTGAGGTCTCTCTAATAGTACGTCCCTCCTAGGTGTGTGTCTCTGCGCAGGCAGAGGGTGGAGGGTTGGAAGCTGTGGCGGTTGTTCAATGTCAACGTCCGAGAATTCATCCTCGCTGGTGTCAGAGGTTTCTTGGGCCTGGCTGATGGAGGCCTTAGGCTACTAGCCTGATATGCCTGCATAAGAAAAGGGAGACATCCTTAGTGCATGGCAGGAGCATAACAATAGAGCATACAGGACACATTTTGGCTTGGTGTGATGGATAATGGTATCCTTGGCCCTCACTTGATTTATTGATGCAGTGAGTGAGCTCTCTGTGGCTGTGTGATGGGTTTGTGAGTCTGTGAGTCGAGAGTGATGAGAAGGGTGACTTAACCTAGCAGGAGAGAGATCATTCATCCTATTCATGCAGTGGCTGCCCATCGTTCTCTGAAAGGAGCTGGTACATACCAGTGCTGTGACCAATTCCCTTGTGGGGTTGGTGACCTTGCTTGTGGGTCTCCACCCTCTGCGTGGGTAGAGGATGTCATGACCTTGCTCCACGGCATCCAATAACCTTGTGAAGGAGGCCTCCGAGAATCGAGGGGAAGACTTCTCAGCAGTCATTCTCTGCTGAACAACATTTTTCCCATCTGCTACCTCACATGGGAAAATTCCGTGATGGGGGCTATTTCACCAATAACTTACACATTTGTAATGAAGTTTTCAGCTGTTTGCAGAGTGGTCAGTTTGTACAGATTTGTTTTTCTTGTTCTCCTACATTTATTTCTATTTCTCCTGTTTCCTATGCTCTTATTTTCTTATGTTTATCCTTCAGAGTTTAAAACTCCTTGTGTTTGAGTGCCTTTACTTCTTGCTGGTTAGCAAAGATCAGAATCAAAATTTTCCACCTCCCGGCATCAGGAGAGGAGCTCTCGGTGAGACGGAGAATCCAGCGATAGTGAGGAAAATGGGGGTTTCCGATGGCCTGGCCCCCTGCTGCCGTCGGGATTGAGGTTTGCGACACGTGCCAGAGAGAGGATGCAAGTGGGACGTTAAGGCCCATTTTCATCCACTGAGCAGACCAGGCACCATATTCTCTGGCCCGCATCATTCTTCGGTCCTCTGGGCCGGGAATCATGTGGGAGAGAATCACTACAGGTCTTGACAAGTGTGGCCCTGGTGCGATGGACCTCACGGTGGGCCAAGGTAGTAATTCTTTAAAGGGAGTTGCCACCAAAGTCCCGTGAGGGCAAAGTGGGCTTCCCCTCACCCCCACAATGCAAGACCTGCCCACCCACCCACAAAAGATTCCCCACCGCCCCCAACAAGACCCCCTAAACAAGAGACTCCCAACAAGAACCCCTAAATAAAGGGACCACCCCTTGAGACCGCCTAAACAAGAGACCCCCAACAAGACTCCCTAAATAAAGGGACCCCTGAGATCCCCTAAACAAGAGATCCCCACAAAGACCCTTAAATAAAGGGACCCCGAGACACCCTAAACAAGAGACCCGCACAGAGACCCTTAAATAAATAGACTCCCCAGAGACCCCCTAAATAAAGAGACCCCTTGGTGGGCCCTAAATAAAGAGACCCCTTAAATAAGGGCCTCCCCCCTCACAGACGCCCAGTAAAGTGACCCCTGTCAGGAAGCCCACAAGAAAAGAGATCCCTGACTAGAAGCTAGAGAACAGTCCAGCCAGAGGCAGTGAAAAAAATTACTGTTGCAACACTCACCTTCTTGCTCAGGCAGAAGAAGCAGCACCTGTCAATTCCTGGAAAGAGAAAACCAGTCAGCTGGGTTTAAATCCCCTCAGACCTATGATCTGCAAGCCTTTCATTCATTTCTCTTTAATATTGATTTTACTCTGCTGTGAGTGACAGCTTCCACACACACACAGCTGTCAGCATTGCTCCATTCATCTTCCTTCAGCTTGAGGAACTCTAAAGTGCTCTAACAGCAATGTTGATAAATATCAAGCTTTGATTAGCAGTTCCTGGACCACTCCAAACAGAGTTAAGTGCTAACTATTTCCAGCTGACCACCTCAAAATCACTCAAGCGTGAAGGGAGGTGATGGGAAAGCATTTCATATTTAGGGGGTCTGGGGGAAGGGGGTTCCTTTATTTAGGGTGTTACTGGGGGGCCCTTTATTTAGGAAGTCTCTGTGGGGGGACTGGGAATCGTTTCCTCATTTGGGAGTGAAAATTAAGTGCAATTCAGCTCTGGCGGGAGAACATTGGGCTGGATTCTCCGTTCCTACGGCTAAGTGCTGGCTTGAACGGAGAATCCGCGGGAGTTTAACTTCAAAATAATCAACACGAAACTCTCACTGATTCCAGTACCGGTGGCACTGACTGAAACTCCCGCCTCTCACGCCGAAAACAGCCGGAGAATGGCCGGGACCCGGGCCGCGAATGCGCACGGCTGACGACCTGCCGTACAACATGGCGCCGGCCGTGCTCAGACCCAACCCGCCATCCGTGACTCCACAGCCCACCAGCTGGCCACCCTCCACCAGTCCCTTGCAGAAGCCCGCCACAGCCAGCGGCACAGATCCTGGTCGAGTGTGGCGCCGTTGGACCCAGTCCGCAGCCGGCACGCCGGGTTCACGATTTGTGGGACCGCACCTGTCCCGTGTCATCGGGAACTCGGCCCATCGGGTCCGGAGCATCGCGGGTTGGCTGGCCGATGAGGCGCCAATGGCATTGCGTCTGCGCGCGGCACGTGTCATGATGATGCCATTTTGGAGAGGGTGCCGGCTCCGATTTTGGCGTCGGAGCCCATTCTCCGCCCAATCATATAAAATTATGAAGGGAACAGATAGGACAGATGCGAGGAGGTTATTTCCACTGGCGGGTGAAAGCAGAACTGGGGAGCATAGCCTCAAAATAAGGGGAAGTAGATTTAGGACTGAGCATATGAGGAAATTCTTCACCCAAAGAGTTGTGAATCTATGGAATCCCCTGCCCAGTGAAGCAGTTGAGGCTCCTTCGTTAAATGTTTTCAAGATAAAGATAGATAGGTTTTTGAAGAATAAAGGAATAAAGGGTTATGGTGTTCGGGCGGGAAAATGGAGCTGGGTCCACAAAATATCAGCCATGACCTCAATGAATGGCGGAGCAGGCTCGAGGGGCCAGATGGTCTACTCCTGCTTCTAGTTCTTATGTTCAATCGCCAAACACAATCCTTCCCAGAGTCTCCCAAATGGAGAATTTTTCCTCAGATTCATTAAATATTTTCTTCTCTACTGATTGAAAAGGCGCATGCCATGTTGCAGCAGTTAATTAATAAACAGTACATTGCTTTCTCGATAATACACCTGTTTTCAGGGCACTCTGCACGAGTCTAATGAGATTTCATGTTGACTCATAGCTTGAGGACCTGTTCCGGTTCGAGTATTGTTTAAACTCCGTCAGGTGCTGTGCCAGTAAATTATATTCACAATACTTACCTCAAACAATTCTGGAGCTGTAATGTCTCTATATTCATTTACATAGAATTTACAGTGCAGAAGGAGGCCATTCGGCCCATCGAGTCTGCACCGGCTCTTGGAAAGAGCACCCTACCCAAGGTCAACACCTCCACCCTATCCCCATAACCCAGTAACCCCACCCAACACTAAGGGCAATTTTGGACACTAAGGGCAATTTATCATGGCCAATCCACCTAACCTGCACATCTTTGGACTGTGGGAGGAAACCGGAGCACCCGGAGGAAACCCACGCACACACGGGGAGGATGTGCAGACTCCGCACAGACAGTGACTCAAGCCGGAATCGAACCTGGGACCTTGGAGCTGTGAAGCAATTGTGCTATCCACAATGCTACAGTGCTGTAGTTTGTTTTATAAATATTCTATTTCCCAGTTTCTTTCTGCCACAGATTTATATAAATTTTACATTGCATACATGTGTGATACAGTAAATGTGTTTCTAAAATTATTCAATTTTTGCCAAGGTCATCTTTTGTAATTACACAAAATAAAATTTGCACTTAATACAACTGTCCCTCAGGCAATATGCGCCTCCACAGATGCTGAGTAAATGAAGCAGGGGAGAGTAGATAGACACCATAGGGACAGGAGATATGGAGAGACAATTATGAACTGAAACTAGAAAGACAAATGTCAAATAATTTTTTTTCTAAATTGCTGAGTTTCCATTGAGGTAAAAACAGAAAATGCTTGAAATCTCAGCAGGTCTGGTCGCATCTACAGGGATAGAAACAGAGTTAATGAGCATGATCTACCCGAATGGGGACAGAGTCCCGTAGCGCAAGATTAGTCGGGTGTTTCCCGGCACTTGGAGCGCTGAGAAACATCCCGCTAAGTAATGCCTATCTGGGTAGATCAGGGGTCTCAGAGGGGAACTCCCCACCGAGGCCACACTTAGCCCATTTCCTGCACTGAGGAGCTCCGCCCCACCAGAAAGATTGGGATGCAACCCCCAAAACCCTCCCCAAACCCCAGTTCACTATAGGGAGGTCCTATAGTCACCAGCAGTGCCAGTGCCGGGGTACTACCCTGCCCAGACTGTATGCACCTGGAGACCTCCAATCCCCTGGGAGACCCCCACAAATGCCATTCTGTCTAGTCCCCGTTTGAGGAGACCAGTACTGAAAAGCACTCGCCCGAGGTCTCCAAGGCCAGAGAGTTTGATCCCACACCTTTGCTCGGTCTCGAGAACGCATCTTAGAGTGAGACTAGCTATCTCACTGTAATATGCTATTTTGCCAGAACGTGAACCTGCCCACAGTGGGCAGGGCTCACATCGTGAGATCACATTAGATCTTGTGAGGCATGATGAGCTGGGTAGAGCTGAGTACAATCACACAGGGGCACAGGTTCAAGGTTAGGGGGGAATGGTTCAGTGGAGATGTGCGGGGGAAGTTTTTTACACAGAGGGTGGTGGAGGCCTGGAATGCCCTGCCAAGTGAGGTGGTTGAGGAAGATATGTTAGTGACCTTTAAGTTATCTGGTTAGGCACATGAACAGATGGGGTACAGAAGGATACAGGCGGTTGTCTAGATAGGACACGTGATCGGCACAGGCTTGGAGGGCCGTTGGGCTTGTTCCTGTGCTGTATTTCTTTTTGTTCTTTGTTCTTTGATCCCAGAACTGGGATATCCCGGCATCTATTGGCCGCATTGCATCGCGCCTCGCTGCTTTTCGGGAGCAATGGGACTGGTAGATCCGCCCAATGTTTCAAGTCCTTCTTCAGAGCTAGTTTTCTTTTCTATCTCTGATTGTTATTTATAGGAAGTATTTACTGCTGTCCAGTGAAGCATATGTGCAAGTTCTCTCATTTTCTGCTGATCAGTAGCTTGGGGTACAAAATGTTTTGGGCAGGAGTGCGAGGAATGACCCACAAACAAAGAGACCTGGCAGGATTTCCATCCCAACCTGCAGCTAGAGGTTGGCGATGGAAGGGGGTTCTTGTTCAACACCTAGACTGATGAGCTGGAGAGCAGGTCAAGTAGATTTGGGAGGTGGGCAGTGTAATCATAGGCCAGTCCAATGCTCCCTCTGCGTGAGCAGCACTGGTAGAGATCAGCATCATTGCAATATCAATACTAAAATTATCCCTCTTATGTTCAAATTCCTCTATGGCCTCACTCCTTCCTATCTCAGTAACCTTCTCCAGAGCTACAACTCTCTAAAATCTTTGGTCTCCTCCAGTTTTGGCCTCTTTCAGAGTTCTGATTTTAATTGCTGAACCATTGGCAGCTGTGCCTTCAGCCCAAAACTTTAGCATTCCCTCTCTAAGCTTCTCCACCTCTTCATTTCTCTCTCCTCCTGGGGCTAGTTTAGCACACTGGGCTAAATCGCTGGCTTTGAAGGCAGGCTAGCAGCACGGTTCAATTCCCGTACCAGCCTCCCTGAACAGATGCTGGAATGTGGTGACTAGGGGCTTCTCACAGTAACTTCGTTGGAAGCTACTTGTGACAATAAGCCATTTTCATTCATTTCATTTCACTCCTCCTCTGAGAGGCTCCTGAAAATCCATCTCTTTTGGTGATTTTTAAAAATTTGTTCCTGGGATGTGGGCTTCGCTGGCTCGGCCAGCACTTATTGCCCATCTCTAATTGCCCTTGAGAAGGTGATGGTGAGCTGCCTTCTTGAACCACTACAATCCAGAAAGAATACAATCCTTTAACAATGATGTAGGCACAAGTTTACAGAGCTTTAATATGTTCCTACATTCATAAGCAAAGCAAGTTAGCAGCATATAAAATGCAATTTTTAAAACTTAGCATTCCTGAAGAACAGACAATGGGATTCTCCAACTCCCGGCTAAGTGTTGACGCCGGCGTAAACACCGGAGATGTTTCATGCCGGCGTTAACGGGCCTCTTTGCCCACAGGGGGCCAGCACGGCGTCGGAGTGCTCCATGCATCACAAGCGCCGATAGGCATGCGCATGGTGGACGTTTCTGCACCGGCGGCACGCAACATGCGTAGCGACACAGCGGGCCTGCGCGGAAGAAGGTAGGCCCCCCGGAGTCGGAGCGGCGTGGCAGGAATTTTCGGCATCAACGGCGATTCTCCAACCTGGCGCGGGCTCGGAGAATCCTGGCCACGTTATTTGAAACCACCCCCCGCCGGGTCGGAGAATCGCCGGGGGCTGGTGTGAATCCCGCCCCCGCCGGTTGCCGAATTCTCCGGCACTGGATATTCGGCGGGGGCGGGAATCGCGCCCCGGATGGGCCAAAGTCCCGCTGCTGGAATGCCTGTCCCGCCGGCGTGGAGTAAACCACCTCTCTTACCAGTGGGACAAGGCGGCGTGGGCGAGCTCCGGGGTCCTGGGGGGGGCGCAGGGCGATCTGGCCCCGGGGGGTGCCCCCACAGTGGCCTGGCCCGCGATCGGGGCCCACCGATCCGCGAGCGGGCCTGTGCCATGGGGGCATTGTTTTCCTTCCGTCTTCGCCATGGTATCCACCATGGCGGAGGCCGAAGAGATCCCCTCCACTGCGCATGCGCAGGGATGCCGTGAGCGGCCGCTGACGCTCCCGCGCATGTGCCGCCCGGCAAAGTCAGTTTCGCGCCAGCTGGCGGGGCACCAAAGGCCTTTCCCGCCAGCTGGCGGGGCGGAAATCAGTCCGGCACGGGCCTAGCCCCTCAAGGTTAGGGCTCGGCCGCTCAAGATGCGGAGGATTCCGCACCTTTTGGGCTGCGCGATGCCGGACTGATTCGCGCCGTTTTTGGCGCCGGTCGGCGGACATCGTGCCGATTGTGGAGAATTCCGCCCCTGGTCTGTCAAATAAAGGTGATCAGCTGAATAATACTAATGTTTACAATCCATGTATACAAAAGCACGAGGATAGTCAATTGAGAGTCTTTAATAAGGACTGGGAGTATATATAATTTGAGTTTTGGAATTTCAATGTACAAATAGACCTACGCCATACAAATTTAGAGCACAACACTTTTAACAATTAACTTTTCAGATCACTTGGTGGTTCAGGAATATAGGCCTTGACCCTAGCTTGAACAGTTCCTCCACTTTTTTGGAGACCAATCAACATATTTTCTCCCAAATGCAGAATCAGGCCTTGTGTATAGAAACAGTATAATTGGTAGCCAAAAGTATCTGGGTTTAGGCTGATTTCCTGTGGCATGTTTGCTATTTCCTTAATATCCATGGAAAGCGGTAACACGCATAAGGAAAGCAGGGTTAAAGAAATGGTTAAAAACCTTCAATAAAACTAGAATACACTGGAACATTCTGCTTCTAATTCTGCTTATTGTCTTCTAAAAGGGGGGGGAAATGGATTATTGTTCCACATAGAGTTCTTCACCAGAGCAGATTGTGGCCATCTAAAATGGCCACCTGCAAAGGGTAAAGGGAATTGTGGTCAAGCTGGGACACAGACAGTGCACAAACCTGCACAGACCCTGTGTATTGTGCAAAGGAAAAACCAGATCGAACTGAAACCTGCACCTGTTAAAGGTCAATCACCGATTTCCCCAGGACAATAGACTCAAATCAAGGAATAGCAACAGAAGCAGACTCCCCGGCGCCGCGCCCCCTTATTTGGAAAGGCATACACACTTGGAACAATGACGACTAGGACCCGCCCAGCCATCAGGGCACCCGCCCCTAATTGGCCGGTATCGATCAGAGTGATTGAGACTCTATCGATCCATTGGACCCTGAGTTGACCCCGCCCAAAAGGGAGCGAAAGAGAAGAAGAATAAGAAGCCCTGTGCACTAGGGATCGGCCTCTTTTGGGATCGGCCTGTGCCCACACCAACTGTAGCATAACGACCAGCCAATGTTCAAGACGACGATCGCTACCCGAGAGAGACGAGCCGCAACCGAGACAAACCTGACTCAGATAAAGGCCTTATCTACCTGCACAGAGCAGGTTATCCAGAAGTTAAGTAAAGGTCATCTTACTTGATAGGTGTAGTTTAATACATAGCCCCGTGTATCATTGCACATAGAAATAAGTCTTGTGTTTAATAATACTCGCTTTGTCTTTTGAACTAACATACTGGTTGAGTGGTCATTTGGTCAATACAGGAAACATACTCGCAGCTTGTGGTTTGATAGTAAAGTGGCAACAAGATAAAACATTACTTTGTCTTTCCTCTTTTTGCATGGCAATAGAACTGCAAAGTACCAGCATTTATATTTTTACAGACAGACTCAAAGCTAAGTTAAAAGCAAATTAGCGCTGATGCTGGAATCTGAAACCAAAGAGAAAATGCTGAAAAATCTCAGCAGGTCTGGCAGCATCTGTAGGGAGAGGAAAGAGCTAACGTTTTGAGTCCAGGTGAACCTTTGTCAAAGCTTTGTCAAAGGGCTTTGACAAAGGGTCATCTGGACTCGGAACGTTAGCTCTTTTCTCTCCCTACAGATGCTGCCAGACCTGCTGAGATTTTCCAGCATTTTCTCTTTGGTCAAAGCTAGGTTCCCTGACTGGCTGTTCCCTGTGGGACAGTACTCGTAGAGTGTCAGTCAGGAAATGGGATGGAATATCAAAAACCACAATCCCAGAACCAAGTCCATGTGTCACTTCTAACAAGCAGCGCTCCATCAGGAATTCAGTCCAGTATCTATTTATGTCCATGATCTGGACATGAACACAGGATATGCTCATTTTCCTTTTAACCACTAAAATAAAGCTTTTATAAATAAACTGCAAATTCCTGCAGTTTTGTTAATGTTGCAATATTGTGATGGCAGTCAAAATCACTATGTCTAATCCAAAAGTAAGTCACCTTGAAACCAAGAATCAACCCAATAATATTGAATAAAGATTATATAAGCGTATAGTGTAATTGTGCTTGGTGGCCTCGGGGATGAAAATGAAAATCATACAGTCATGCTAAGGCTTTATGAGATATACAATTTTTGAATGGGTCTTCAGACAGTTCATTTCTTCCACAAAAGATCTGCTTGTTGCCTAGGAAACCAATATCATAGTGTCACCTATGTTGATGCAGTGTGCACAGCAAAACCTGTCTGGGAGCAGGAACTGCTCAGTATATTGTACAGAAGCATTATATAACTCTACGTCCGTGGGCAATATACTACATGCATTTGGTTGTGGTGTACATCTGGGGAATTTCAGTCGTTCTTACTGCCTGCACTATTCATCAACAAGCCCCTCAGCAATTATACAAATAACATTATTTTTCTTTGCATTATGCAATTTGGGAAAATAGATTGAATAGGCCCATCCTCAAATGTTTCACTAGGGTAAAATCGGTTTTGCAAAGTTCTTAACGTTCTTGCAAAGAAGTCCACAGAAATTCTGATGGGCTGCGGATTCAGTGTATTATTGTTTTGTCCATCAGACCATATCTTGGTCTAAGGAGCTTCCTTTATTCATGGGATGTGGGCTTCACTAGCAAAGCCAGCCCACCCTAATTATCCTTGAGAAGATGGTGGTGAGCTGCCTTCTTCAACTGCCTCTGTCCATTCGGTTATAGGTACTCCCTCATTGCCTTTAACGAGAGTGTTCCAGGAATATGCCCATGTGACAATGAAGGAACAGTGACATACTTGCAAGTCAGAATAATATTTTGACTGAGAGAGGAACTTGCAAGAATTCCCATGTGCAGTTCTCGGTGCTTCTAGACAGATGAGGTCACTTGGGAGGTGTTGGCAAAGGAACCTTGGTTCATAAGGTATATAAGTTCATAAGATATAGAAGCAGAATTAGGCTATTTGGCCCATCGAGTCTGCTCCACCATTCGATCATGGTTGATCTCATCCTGGCCTTATCTCCACTGTTCTGCCCATTCGACACAGCGCCGAATCAGACTGCAGAAGGGAGATAAATCACTTGGTTGAGTGGTGTACTGAAAACAACCTCTCTTTAAATGTCGGAAAGTTCAAGGAACTGATCATCGACTTCAGGAAGCATAGCATGACACACACTCCCGTCTGCATCGATGGGCTCCAAAGTGGAGATGGTCGAT
The DNA here is from genome assembly GCF_047496885.1 of Scyliorhinus torazame. Classification (NCBI taxonomy): domain Eukaryota; kingdom Metazoa; phylum Chordata; class Chondrichthyes; order Carcharhiniformes; family Scyliorhinidae; genus Scyliorhinus; species Scyliorhinus torazame. Next base: position 288,039,490 of record NC_092711.1, on the reverse strand, counting down.
AGCTTTAGAGTTCCTGGGGGTCACCATCACCAACAGTCTGTCCTTGTCCACTCACGTTGATGCAACAGTCAAGAAAGCCCAACAATGTCTCTACTTCCTACGGCAGCTAAAGAAATTTGGCATGTCTGCATCGACTCTCACAAACTTCTACAGATGTGGGATAGAGAGCATCCTATCCGGCTGCATCACAGCCTGGTATGGCAACTGCCCAGTCCAAGATTGCAAGAAACTACAGAGTGTGGTGAACTCAGCCCAACGCATCACACAAGCTTGCCACTCCCACATTGATTCTGTTATCACCTCCTGCTGCCTCAGGAAGGCAGACAGCATTAGCAAAGACCCCTCCCACCCAGGACTCTTCCATCAGGCATAAGGTACAGAAGTCTGAAGACCTGCACATCCAGACATAGGAACAGGTTCTTCCCCACAGCTACAAGTCTCCTCAACGACTCCCCCTCGGACTGATCTGTTCCTTGTAAGAACACTATTCACGACACCCTATGCTGCTCTTGCTCATGTATTTGCTTTGTTTGGCCCCTTGTTCCGCACTGTATCCAATCACTGTTTGTAGATGCACGATTTGTCAATGTACTCTGTTGATTATTCTTCTTGTTTACTATGTACGTACTGTGTATGTTCCCTCGGCCGCAGGAAAATACTTTTCACTGTACTTCGGTACATGTGACAATAAATCAAATCAAATTAAACCAAATTCTCCATAACCCTTCAACCCATTAGTTACTGCAGTGAACCTTCCAGATGGTAACATTGCAGCTATAGTGGTAGAGTAAGTGAATGTTAAGTGTAATAGATTAATTTATATTAATGACTTGGATGAAGGGACTAACTGTATTGTAGACTGATTTATGATGATAAGGAGATAGTGAGGAGGGTTTAGTCTGCAAAGGGATATAGACAGATTAAGTTACTGAGCAAAATCACTTGTAACTTGGGAAAATGTGAGATTGTTCACTGTAGCAGGAAGAATAGAAAAACAGGATATTATTCAAATGGAGAGAGACAACAGAATGCTGCAATACAGAGAGACAGCCCTCCTGTCACTTGAATCACAAAAAGCCAACATACGTAGCGCGTAATTAGGAAGGCAAATTGAACATTGGTCTATATTGCAAGGGGGAAGGAGTATGTATAAAAGTGGGAAGTCTTGCAACAACCATACATGGCATTGGTTAGACCACATCGAGAGTGTGCAGTTTACTCTGTGCAGATTTTGTCACCTTACTTAAAGAAGGATATACTTGCATTGGAATCAGTTCAGAGAAGGTTCACTAGGCTGATTTCTGCGATGACGGGTTTGTCTTGTGAGGAAAGGTCAAGTTGCTTGGATCAAAGAATGAGAGGTGATCTTATTGAAACATACAGGATTTTGATGGTGCTTGACAGGGCAGATGCTAAGACAATGTTTTCCCTTATGAGGGAAACTTTAACTAGGGAGCACACTTTAAAATTAAGGGATATCCAATCTAAGACAGATTTAACGGCGCGATTTACCGGCTGTTCACTCCGGCAGGAAATTCCGGTTCCATGCTGGCACACGGGTTTCCCGGCGACGAGGGGTGCAGTCAAATCCTGTTGACAACGGCGGGACTGGTAGATCCTGCATTTGCTGCTGAAAAACACGCGACAGGGTGGTCGTTAAACCCCCCCAGAGATGAGGAGAAGTTTCTTCTCTCAGAGGGTAGGGATAGTGGAGCGGCACCATCAGGATATTGGGGTAGTGGTGTACACTTGTACGAAGAACATTAAAATACCCTCATCACAACTAGTATGATGCCTCTGGTTCTTTGTTCTATGATGCGGGCAGACCACCAATCCCATGCCCACCCCCCCAGACATCCACCCCCCCTCCCCCCGCCACCCTCCCCCCCCCGCCACCCCGTGTCCCCCCCACCTGACATGCCCTGCTCACACAAGGCCGACCGCGGACATGTGTCGGGCTGGTGCTCGTCCTCACAAAATTGGATTCAAAAATCTCTCCACAGACGCTGCCAGGCTTGCTGACTTTTTCCAGCACTTTCTGTTTTAATTTCAGAACTCCAGCACTGAACAGTATTTTGCTTTTATCTACGAGGTAAAACTCCGGCAATTGCATTATATTTATTAAAGTATTTTTAAGAAAATATCTTTTGTCTCCAGTCAGATTTCTTACTAGAGTCCCCAAAAGCTTCCGAGACAAACCAACAATAACAGATTGATGTCCTTCAGGATTTGGCCAGCGATGTCAGTAATGGTGCTACTGACCCACTCTTGGTGATGTCATCAAAGGACCTCACCCAGAATACATTCTGTGGCTTTGCTACCCCACTTCTTCCAAGTGGTCTTCAACCAAGCCTCACAGTGCCAGGGCCCCAGGTTCGATTCCCGGCTTGGGCCACTGTCTGTGCGGAGTCTGCGCGTTCTCCCCGTGGCTGCATGGGTTTCCTCCGGGTGCTCCGGTTTCCTCCCACTAATCCCGAAAGACGTGCAGTTAGGTAATGTTAGAGGTGAAAATATTCACACGAAGGCCTTTGGATGAGTAAAGAAGCAGTTTATTGTATCAGAATTCTGGGAGAAAGGCCTGAGGCTCCGCAGCCTTTAGACAGCACTCGTTCTTACTTGAGCTAAGGCTCACACGGGTTAATATACAGATTCAAAAGCAAAATCAGTTTGTAATCTCATTTACATACAGCGAATCACCTTTATTCGTGTCACAATTCATTACGTGCAACTAATTAGTCCTCCATTATCTCAGTCCATGCCATAAATGGTTATTAGTTTGTAATCTACAGCCTTTTCCTGTTGTTGCTAATTCTTCAGCTTGTGGCTAGCCGGGCAGAGCAGGGATATCTTAAGGCATTCAGACCTTGGGCAAAGTTTGTTAATAGTCCATTGTCTCTGAGTACGCACCTGGCGATGAGTCATTTGTTTTGCACACAGGGTTGTTATTCCAGTAGCAGACACAGAAAGTACATCGAACTGCAGAATTAGATACAATTTGCAACATAGTTAAGAATTAGTTATATATTGTAAAAAGCAGGATTTCCCACCAACATGTCCCACAATCATATAATGTGAGAGACTGAATTTTCTCACCAATATCCACTCCTTTTGGTCATGGAAGATGTTTACTGAATCCCAAATGACCACAATGATTCGATATGAGGGCTGCAGGGTGCATTTTAATACGGCCTTTGGGGCATGTAACCTCCCAGATGTTCCGTAAGTACACCATGCATGTGATTCAAAGATCACCCCTCAAACGAGCCCATGTATGTCACATTTAATGCCTTGATATCAATCATTCCTGCCTCCCTGACTAACTCGGCTGTCTGTCATTAAATGATATTATTCATAGCAGTTTTCAAGTAAGCTCATCTAACAGTCCCACATGCTCTGCCACCAACTTTCACTCTGAAGTAGTCCCTCTGTTTTTTTTTTCAAAGAATGGATTTTTTTTTTCGGTAACTGGTGGTTTCAAAGCTGATCTGATTGACCGATCTTGAGTCTTCGTTCCCTCAGAGTTTGTGCAAGATGTGGGACCATCTCTGGCTCTTTAAAATCCTAACTCAAATGATCCTTGCTAGGCCTATAGTGGTGGGCCTAAGGGGTACAAATGCTATAGCGATAGGAGGTTACGGTGGCGGAGACGCAGTATTTTCCTTTTCCTCCGTAAACTTAAACTGCACGGGGCAGGCGTAATCTCTCAGACACAACCATGAGTTCTGATTAACCCACAAGTGTCCAACTCTCCCTGTCCCACCGGGTGGGGGCACACAGTAATGTCCCCTTTCTCTTTACACCCCGTGAGGAAGATCCCATATATTATTTCTACATATAGCAGAGGTCTTGGTGAAATAGTACCTGAGGGAGGTGTTAGCCCGTACAATTCCAATGTTCTCCAGTTGGTTATGAGGGAATGGCCCTGAGTCCGGTATGATGATTGCGATCATCAGGGCGATCTCTACCCCCGTTATCTCATCCATTTTGCAGTCGGGGATCGCTGAGTATACTCTAGTTACTCCCTTCAGAGTACGTTTGTCCAGCGTCCCTTGTCATTTGGCTAGCTTAGGCAGCTGCAGGCAGCTCCCCCCTTTAGATCAGATCAAGGTTGTGCCTTAGCTGCCCCTGTCAGAGCCTTGCGGATTTCTCCATTTCTTGGTCGATGAGTTTGTTAATTATTGTTGAATGGCTTGTGTGTGTACCTAACACTGTTGCCCATTCAATTGTATACCCAGGCCTTCTTCTCCAAAGCTGGCTAGACCTTTCTCTGCTGTCTCTAATATTCTCTTCCTTATTCCTGTAAGTTGTTCCACCTTTGCATTTAACCTTTGTATGTCTAGTGACTTTACCACAGAAGTTTCTGTCTCAAGTCATGTCACTGCATCATTGATTATGCCTCTTCTAACCCTGTGTAGGTTGTCATGCCCTCAAAATCTAGTGGCACCCGTGTCATTGGCAGCCTGCTTCATAACAACCTTACTTAAAACACTATACATATTTATTTCCTATTCTAAACAATACCTGAACCTGCGAGAAGTACAGACACAATTTGTATACGCATCAGCTGTCTTTCCCCGAATGTAGCTGCAGCCACACATTAAAATATTGTTTTAATTGTTCCAGTCTCTGGCTGCTGGGATGCACATCCCGTCAATAAAATTATATAAAGCACCATAGTTAATATAGCTATGTTCGTCCTGTGTCCATTGTGAAATCAGTGATGTTCCTGCGCTCTTATGTGCTTGTAGTTGTTCTGAGATCTCAAGAACCATCACGAGTCCACAAAACTGCTGCTGTCGTTCCAGCCTTTTTTGAATGTTTAATCTAAAAACTTAAAGGAAAAGTGTAAGAGTGACCTGGTCGTCACCAGGTTGTTGTCCGTATAAAGCTTTTCCTGTATGGGCTGAACACGTCTGTTATTCAGAGGTTAGTAGTTCTCATATTTTGCAACCTTTTCATATCTTTTTTTTTCTCGTGGTTAAGCACCTGATTCTGTTTTTAATTAGCCAGTTTACAATAACTCAACTATCTCAAATTCCTGAAGATACAGCAAATATTTTTCCACTTGCAGTTACTTGTAAAACACAAAAGATCCATTCTGCTTGGGACAGAGTGGGTTAACTAATCTGAATATATCTGACAATTCAAAACTTAAGATTTGTAAGTTCCAAGTAAAAATACATCTTCAGCTGTTTTTTTAAAATTACTTTATCAGAGTTACAAAGCCAGAGCTCAGAGCGTGGACAGGGGCAAACCCTTAATCCAGCTCCTCGCCTGCTTCAACCAATTCAACTGAATCCAATTCATGGTCCCCACAAGAGAGACATACCAAATCCAGGCATTAGCAAGCACGGGTCAATTCTCTGCTGGTTTGAAAAGGGGTGGAGTAAGAGTTCACTACCAGACGTCATTTTGTCACCGCCCTTCTTTTGTTTAAACAAGAAACGTGATCATGGACATATTTTATTTACCCATCTGTCCTTTACACTTAATTCTGCAATCCCAGAATTAATACATCTGTGTTGTATCAGGGAAGTTGTAACCCGGGACTAATCCAACACCGGATTGGTCATATGTATTTTAACTGTCATATGTATTTCAACTATCCTAACTTCCAATGAACACCATAAAACTAATATTTTCTTATTCTTACATATGTGATTTTGTACCCTGATTAAAATTCCTCGTGTATCAAAATTATCCTGGAAATGTCAATGATAACCTTTGAAAAGAAAAATTTGTTAATTACACTGAAACTATGATCTTTAAATCACAATGTCAGATTATAAACAAATATCACCACGCTCACAAAGGAAATCTAGCACTTCAGTGCTTTAACCAAAATTAGTTAGGTAAAAATCCTTCTGGTTCCTATTCTAAAGTTCCAAATTATAAACTCAAGGTTACTTTTCAGAAGATAAATCTTAGCAGAGATATATGAACATTCACAGACCAAACACACACATTCTCACAGCTCGCAAATATCAGAGTTAACTGTTAGCCCTCTCTCATGGCTACAGATTCTCAAAGAGACAGAAATTTCACAATCGCTTAATTATAATACAGAACAAGATCTTCCATTCTACTTCATCATAAAACTTTATCTGTTTTATTCCATTTAATTCAATTTCCACTGATTGATTTTACAGGCATTAGCTTTTCTTGGAGACGTATATTTTATTTTATTTTTTCAGATGACCTGCTTGCTGAAATGGTTAAATTTTGTACAGAACCTAAGGGGGCGGAGAACTTGGAATGATGCCATTTTGTCTTTTAAGTGATCTTAATCTTTATTTATCCTTTCCTGTAAAAATGAATTAAATTACTGTTGAATTTATCTGGATGGCTTGAATGCCTCAATCTCAAACTGAAATCCGATCTCGCAAACTTGAAACCATCTGAAGTTTTTCTAGACAAGAATCCATTGTTAAGTTTCTAAACTTAATCTTGTATTTACTTTACTCTTTACCCTACAGTCATTAGCCATAATTGTAATAGTTTCCTGTGATTCTTTTGCTGGTTTGCACAATCTGTACTGCCGCTATCTTTTCTCGCTTTATTTCAATGCTTAAAATGATTTGGTGTGAATGTGGGAGAGTGAGAGCTCAATTCCTTTAAAATAGCCTATTTTTCAAATGGTGTGAAGGCTTTATATCTGTCATTTACATTGTGAGTGTAACACTGCACGGGGGCGCACGTAATTTTCAGCCTCCCCTGTGTGTATTGGGGCGGAGGCATATGGAGGAGGGATTTCTTGGCTGGAGGTGTTTAGGATTTCCGTAATCTGTTGTGGTGTCGCCTGTTCGGATTCTGTAGCTGTAACTAACTGATGAACTAAAAAGACCCCCGCCTTTTTTGCCGTACCTCGCTTCCATGTATCCCACCATTTTCTTTGTTCTACAGGGGCTGCGTCAGGATCCCACCCATCTCTGATCATTTTCTGTACCAGAGTCTTTCCGTCTTGTCCGTACGCCAGACTCATGGATCCCCGGGGATCCCTGAAAGGCGGCCTCGTGCCTCTCTTTTCCAGTGATGTGTTAACCGTGTCGTCTCTATCACCCGCGTATCCGGTGTGCCTAGGCGACTGTGCTCAGAGGCCTTTATCTATCATCCACTCCCGTAAGGTGGTGGTCCTGGTTTGGCAATGTCACGGCAAGCTCCGCGACCGTTAACACTCAACAGTCTGTGCGTCTCGGATTCCCAACTAACTCTGGCCGCCATGTGAGAGCTCAATTGCCCCCTTACTTCAGGCTCAGCATGGGTCCTCGAGCAGTCGATTAGTACTAAAGTAAATGGTATAGCGGACCAACAGAACAAAACCAAAAAAAGAAATTTTAAACTGAGTCTTTTACTCACTTGGCCTTGATACCAGATTTGTTGGATGTTGCTTCGCCGTCCGTCCGCCTCGCCGTGTAACTCTAATTTCTGGCGGTCAAAGGTTTGACTACTCACCTTGTCCACCGGCTTGATCGGCGTTCGGCTCAACAACATCCTGCCGACTACGCCAATTGTTAGAGGTGAAAATGTTCACACAAAGGCCTTTGGATGAGTAAAGACGCAGTTTATTGTATCAGAATTCTGGGATAAAGGCCTGAGGCTCTGCAGCCTTTAGACAGCACTCTTTCTTACTTGAGCTAAGGCTCACATGGGTTAATATACAGATTCGAAAGCAAAATCAGTTTGTAATCTCATTTACATACAGCCAATCACCTTTATTCGCGTCACAATTCATTACGTGCAACTAATTAGTCCTCCATTATCTCAGTCCATGCCACAAATGGTTATTAGTTTGTAATCTACAGCCTTTTTCTGTGTTGCTAATTCTTCAGCTTGTGGCTAGCCGGGCAGAGCAGGGATATCTTAAGGCATTCAGACCTTGGGCAAAGTTTGTTAATAGTCCATTGTCTCTGAGTACGCACCTGGCGATGAGTCATTTGTTTTGCACATAGGGCTGTTATTCCAGTAGCAGACACAGAAAGTACATCGAACTGCAGTTAGATACAATTTGCAACATAGTTAAGAATTAGTTATATATTGTAAAAAGCAGGATTTCCCACCAACATGTCCCACAATCTATAATGTGAGAGACAGAATTTTCTCACCAACAGTAATTTGAACATTCTGAATTCTCCCTCAATGTACCCGAACAGGCACCTAGGCGACTAGGGACGTTTGACAGTAACTTCATTGCAGTGTTAATGTAAGCCTACTTGTGACACTAATAAAGCTCATTATTATAACCTGAAGGGGTACTGCTTCATCAGCTGAGGGAGGGCAGTAGACAGTAATCAGCAGGAGACTGCCTTACTTGTGTTTGACCTAATGGTATGGGAGTACCGACTCAATATTAAGAATCCCCAGGACAACGTCCTCCTGACTATATACCACTGTACCACCACCTCTGATAGGTCTGTCCTGCCAATGGGATAAGACATACCAGGTGTTGATGATGGAGGAATTTAGAACACTGGCTGAAATGTATGATTTTATGACTGTGACTATTAGTATGTGGCCTGGACCTGCAGGACATCTGCTGGCCCTGCGCTAATGAGGTCCGTCCCAATAAAAACTGGGCTTCAATTGTTCCACTGCCAATAGGCTGCCCAAAACATCTGCAGTCAAAATCTACCCCTTTATAATGATGGATAAATTATCTTTCAGTAGCACCACATAGGTGTTTCTAACTCCAATGAACCGCTACCCTCTTCCTCATCAAATTGGAGTGCAGTTGAAGTATGTGAGAATTGGCTTTCGCAAAAATTGTTATGCGATGTTTGAGGCGAGCACATGACATGTTTGGTCAAGTCTGATTGCCTTCTGTCAATTCTATGTAGAATTAAAAGCTCTCGAGGTAAACAAGCCTATTGACCTCTCTTAACTGGTGAACCTGTGGCATCTTTGTTGAATTATTTAGAGCTGATAATGAATCACCTCTCGCGGGTTTGTCATCACTTCACCTGATAATTGAGCATTGTAATTATCCTGCACACTAGCTCACTCTATTAGTCAACCTCACTTTCGCTGATTGGTATTCATAACTGTCAGAATATATACATTTCGACTGACTTAAAAATCTAAAAGCTGAGCACAGCGGTTTAATTTTTTTAAGCGAGTAAATTGTAGACAAGGGGAGAAAGATTTCTAACCAGATTATGACTTTCCTTTCTTAGACCTCTTAAACTCCAGATATAGGGCAGGGTCTACTGCCTTGTTTTCGGCAGGCAGTGGGGGTGGAGAATCCAGCAGAAAGCCCCAAACGGCTTTTGCGGCGACGGGATTTGCCGTTCCAAATTTCCCCCACCCCAACAATGATATTATGGGATCCCCGCCATGAAAGGTCAGGAAGCCTATTACCATGCATTGTCATATTATTAGCAGACTTGCCCACTCTCTTATCCCCACATTGCCTGGGCATTGCCAAGGAAGGGTGGGGGGGGCTTCCATAGGGGAGATCCATGCGGGGTTGGTGGGGGTGGATTTCTGTATCCGCAGTGGGGGAATCCTTTATTTTTATTATTTTTAGATCGGGCACTCTTTAAAAAGGGGGCCCCAGTTTCTTAAAGGTCGAGGCTGCTGGCAACGTGGTGTTGTTGGACACGCCTCCATCTTCTCAAAAAGTTAAGTGACAAGAAACATGGCGGGAAAAGCCAAGGGGAGGGAAGCTGGACCCCAACAAGGCTGCTTGAAACGCAAACAACAAGAGGTCTAAGGAATAGCACATGTATTACTGGAAGGGAATGAACACAGACTACATGCCATGGGCTGGGCCAGCCTATTAGGGATAGGCCCTCAGCCTATCACAGGGGCTAACAGACAGGAGTCAAGTGTGAAATGCAATCCTGCTGCAAAATGGAAAGGAGCCACAGATACTAATAGTAATAATCAGGTATTGTCACAAGTAGGCTTCAATGAAGTTGCTGTGAAAAGCCCTTAGTCGCCACATTCTGGCGCCTGTTCGGGGAGGCCGGTACGGAAATTGAACCCGCGCTGCTAGCCTTGTTCTGCATTGCAAGCCAGTTATTTAGCCCACTGTGCTAAACCAGCCCCAGTGCTATAACAGGCAGTAGAGGGACCTCAGTCTGAAGTCAGAGATAGGACACAGTGCAGGAGAGCAGGTTTGCATAACAAGAGTGTTCATTTGCTCATGGTGAATAAATAAAATGCTGATGAATGGCATTAATTTTTAAACTGTGACTCCCCTTCACTGATGGGATGGCAGAATTGATGCAGTTGTGCCCTTTAACTAAAGCCTTCACTCCCTAAGGCTGCATTATTTTCTTACATTTTGTAGCTTGTCTAAATTTAACGTGAGTCTAGTGAGTTGTGCGGATCCCTTTTAAACGTGAAATTAGACTCAATGAGTGGAGATCAGAGCTACATTGGTTCAATTATATAATTCACAAGTTCTCACTCCCCACATGTCTCCAGATATAACACCTGTGGGACGGAAGGCTGTTCACCTCAATGTGTGTGCTCGAGTCCCAGAGGTTAAAAGAGTATGACGACTCTCACATCAGGGGCGAGATTCTCCGACCCCCCCCCCCCGCCGGGTCGGAGAATCGCCAGGGGCTGGCATGAATGCCGCCCCCGCCGGTTGCCGAATTCTCCGGCAACGGATATTCGGTGGGGGCGGGAATCGCGCCGCGCCGGTTGGTGGCCCCCCCCCCCCCACGATTCTCTGGCCCGGATGGGCCGAAGTCCCGCTGCTAGAATGCCTGTCCCGCCGGCGTAGATTAAACCACCTACCTTACCGGCGGGACAAGGCGGCGCGGGCAGGCTCCGGGGTCCTGGGGGGGGCGCGGGGCAATCTGGCCCCGGGGGGTGCCCCCACGGTGGCCTGGCCCGCAAATGGGGCCCACCGATCCTTCCACCTTCGCCACAGTCTCCACCATGGTGGAGGCGGGAGAGACCCCCTCCACTGCACATGCGCGGGGATGCCGTGAGCGGCCGCTAACGATCTCGCGCATGCGCCGCCCGGCAATGTCATTTCCACGCCAGCTGGCAGGGAACTTCCGCCAGCTGGCGGGGCGGAAATCAGTCCGGCGCAGGCCTAGCCCCTCAAGGTAAGGGCTCGGCCCCCCAAGATGCGGAGGATTCCGCGCCTTTGGGGCGGCGCGATGCCCGACTGATTTGCGCCGTTGTTGGCGCCGATCGGCTGACATCGCGTCGATACCAGAGAATTTCGCCCCAGATCCTCACATCAGACCCCTATATCAGAACCCCCCAAACACACCCCCATATCAGCCACCACGGGCAGCACGGTAGCATTGTGGATAGCACAATTGCTTCACAGCTCCAGGGTCCCAGGTTTGATTCCCAGCTTGGGTCACTGTCTGTGTGAAGTCTGCACGTTCTCCCCGTGTGTGCTTGGGTTTCCTCCGGGTGCTCCGGTTTCCTCCCACAGTCCAAAGATGTGCAGGTTAGGATGATTGGCCATGATAAATTGCCCTTAGTGTCCAAAATTGCCCTTAGTGTTGGGTGGGGTTACTGTGTTATGGGGATAAGGTGGGGGTGTGGGCTTGGGTAGCTCTTTCCAAGAGCCAGTGCAGACTCGATGGGCCAAATGGCCTCCTTCTGCTCTGTAAATTCTATGAAATTTTATGATCAGATCAGATCCCCATATCAGAGCCCCGCATCTGACCCTACATCAGTCTCCCATATCAGACCCCACATCAGACCCCACATATCAGATATTCACCGATCAGAGACCCCTCCCATCAGAGATCCCCTATATCAGAGACCCCCATATCAGAGAACCTTGTATCAGAGACCCCCTCCATCAGTTGCCCCTGGCTGGAAGCTAAAGAGCAGTCCAGGCAGAAGCAGTGAAAAATCGCTGCTATTTCACTTGCCTATCTCTTACTCCTGTTGCTTCAGACAGGTGTAGAAAGCAGCAGCGGTAACTTTATAGAAAGCCAAAGCATATCACAAGACTTTAAACCCCCTCAGATCCTTTGATCTGCGAGGCTTCTATTCAGTTTCAAAGAGAAATAGCTTTTACCATGCTGTAACTCAGTGTTTTTCAAACTTTTTACCCCAGGAACCCCTTTTACCAACCGGATGACCTTTCGCAACCCATGCCAGCTGACCATCATGACTCACAGCGGCCGACCTTCATGATACATGCCGGCCGACCTTCGTGACCCATGTCAGCCGACCTTCGTGACCCATGCCGGCCGACCTTCGTGACCCATGTCAGCCGACCTTCGTGACCCATGCCGGCCGACCTTCATGACCCATGCCGGCCGACCTTCGTGACCCATGTCAGCCGACCTTCGTGACCCATGCCGGCCGACCTTCGTGACCCATGTCAGCCGACCTTCGTGACCCATGCCGGCCGACCTTCGTGACCCATGCCGGCCGACCTTCGCGACCCATGCTGGCCGACCTTCACAACACACCTTTAATGTGAAAGGCGAGCCTTCTTGGCCCTCGCGATCTCACACCCATCAGGTTCACAGAAGGAGAGGGCAATGTGCATCTCAGGTGCAGAGTTCAGCCGGTTCCTTTGTGCTGTCTTCAACTTTGTGAGGACGGAAAATCCAACCTCACATATATAGGTAATTGTGAAGGGCAATAACAATAAAATGCTTGTTTTACTCAGCTCTGGATACTCCTCAGAGGCGCTATTCCAGAACGCTTATGGACTTGTGGCATGTTTTTAATTTGCTATCACAGGTGAGGCGCAGAAGTTCACTCTCTTAATTTGGAGTTAGCTGTCAGTTAATAATTGACTCTGGGGTTTGAAACTCAAAGGGACTTTTCATCCTCCTCTCTCTTTCAAAATCTGAAACTTCTCCTCTGGAAAGTAGCAACAAAACTGTTGATCAACACAGCCTGATGTGACTGAATAAGGCCTGCCAGTACTACGGGCAAGGGTTTAGAGAACCCCAAAGTGTATCATGGAGTTCACCTGACTCATAACTGTGAATAGATTTTGGTTATGGGGAGCACAAGGGCCCACTCTACAGGTGTGATGCAACAGAGATCTAAAGTACTTTTAAAACAAAACAATGTTTATTCTATGAATCCAGCTAACATTTTATAAACACACAGTAAACATCTTAGCAACTATCAACCCAAATACTTCCCCCAAAGAATACAGTACTCTATAAGTACCCCTTAATCTTTCCTAGCAATATCCATATGTTAAACCCTTTTCAAAGAAAGGCAGCAGGTTTAAATTCTCTACAGAAACATGTCTTACTTTGAAATCCTCAAATGAGCTGAAGACATTCTGCAGCTTGTAGAGAGAGAGATCATTATACAGCTGCTTGCTTTGCCTGCAGCTATCCAACTCTGAAAATGAAACTAAACACATACTGTAGCTGCCAGCTCAAAAATGAAAGTGAAAGACAGGCAGCCCAGCCCACCCATACTCTGATATCACTGCAGCTATTTGGTAAACACCCATTTCTTAAAGATACATCCACTACAGCTATTCGGTAAACACCCATTTCTTAAAGGTAGTCTCACATGACACCAGTCTATCGACAGTTCCCTTACATTGTCAGAACAGTGTAGGAAACATGTAGTAGTTTTGGCTTTGTACTCACACTTGCCTAATGTTCAATGGCTTTTGGAAAGCATCTATTTCATCACAGTGCCAAAATCAATCATCACCATTCCCTTGCAATTTGAGGTTCAATTCATTTAGAATTGAAAATATGTCTGCAAGGTAAGACATAGTTGGCATCCAAGTTTCATCAGCCAGAGGGGATGATTTTTCAAAGCGGAAAGCATGAATTCCATACCTTAGTTTGTAAACTCTGACAAGCACTCGACCCCTTGACAGCCAAATCTGTGTGGGACAATAAATAAATGTGTGGGCTTGGTCCCCTTATCGGAACACAGAGCCTCAGAACATATGGTTTTAGTGCGCTGCATTTAATGAAATTCACAACTTTCTCATTCCTTTCAACACCACTTCAAGATCGGGTAGAATTCCTTTTGATGCCAATGTCTGACGGTGAATGTAACAATGATTCCAAACAATGACCTTACCAGCTGCTTCCTTAATCATTATTATAACTCTATTGTTTTTACCTGAGCTGTTGGCTGTCCCATTGCTTGTGATTCCTCTGCAATGAACACAGTGGAGCCAACTAACCATGCAACTACCTAACTATTCAAGGCTACAAAAATCTCTGCACCAGTCATGCTGGTTTGTAATATCAGACAACACAGCAAATTCTCAACAAATTCATTATGCCAAATGTACCTAACGTAAACGAGCAAGGTTGTAAAATCTGAAACAACTGCACTTTTACCAGTTGCATTGAGAACTCCTGTGTTGACTTTAAATGAGAAATAAGCTGGGCTTCTAAATTCTCAGCAATATCACAAATTTGGTGAGACACTGTGCTATCATTTCAGTTTTTCATCTGAAGTTTCATCTAGGATCATTCGAGCCATGTCTATAATGTCTTTGTTTATAAATTTAGAGTACCCAATTCATTTTTTCCAACTAAGGAGCAATTTAGCATGGCCAATTCACCTACCCTCCACATCCTTGGGTTGTGGGGGCAAAACCGGCGCAAACACGGGGAGAATGTGCAAACTCCACACGGACAGTGGCCCAGAGCCGGGATCGAACCTGGGACTTTGGTGCCGTGAGGCAGCAGTGCCAACCACTGTGCCACCATGCCGCCCGAGCCATGTCTAATGTTGCAGGAGAATCAATCTCTCTGCTATAATGTGAATCATTTTCTCTCTAGCTACACGATAAGCTATCATGTAAAAGGCTAATTGTGCTTTGTCATTCAATGTTACATTTCTATTCAAGAATTCAGCTGATAATTTAAGTTCTCGCAGCAACAATTGAAAAAATCAAAAGGTTTGTTCTCGAACTCGCCATGCTTAGTCTTCAAATGACTTTGAAGTTTTGAGGATTGTGAACTCTCATAAGATAGTACTTCCCTGCATATAACACACATGGGTTTGCATCCTGATTTACGTTGGCACAATTAACAAAGTCATGCCTCAAGAAATCAACTTATACTGCTTTGATGCTGATTTCAGTTTTTTCTTTGTTGTTCACTAGAGGCCCTGATGTTCTGACAGAGCTAACACTAGCATTGCTTTGTCCTGCCACGGACTCTCCGGCGCAGCTCTCTCAAGCAGATTCAGTTATGAGATCCTGGCCTGTTTGTGTCTCTGGCCCTCTCTTCCTGATAACAAAATGATCCATCTTCAGTATTTCATAGTCCTTTTGCCTTGCTTGCTTGCAGCTTAGAAAATGCAGGTATCTCTCCTCCATGATTTTGTGTCAAAAACATGGATGTGCAAAGTGTGTGACGTGAATGTACATGCCGGGTACGTGATCTGCTCTCTGCCACCACTTCTGGCCGGCAGACTGCATCATTCCATCTAAAAGCCAGTCACAGCCAACATTCTCAATTTAGAAGCTGGTCATGGCCGTTCGGCACTTCTCTCGCGATTGGGATCACCACAACACATTACTCCGTGATCCTCCTGACACCTGTCCATGGTCCACCCGTGGGTCGCATCCCGCAGTTTGAAAAATCCTGCTGTAACTGACAGGGTAATAACTTCCAGGTGTCTGGATTGTTTATTTTCACTTCCTACACACTTGAATACATTCCTGCTGAGAAGCTAACTACAATGTGTATAACCTCTTGGAGATAAGGGGCGTCATTCTCCGACCCCCCAGCGGGTCGGAGAATGGCCGTTGGCCGCCGTGAATCCCGCCCCCGCCGGTTGCCGAAGTCTCCGAAGGGAGAAAAGTCGGCGGGGCGTTAATGTTGCCGCTGATGTCGGAGAATGACATGGGTCTGCGCAAGGCCGCCGATTTTGGGCCTGCCGATATTCTCCCTTCCGGATGGGCCGAAGTCCCGTCGACGTGATGACCGTTCACGTCGACGTAAATCAAACCTCCTTTTCATCGGCGTGAACCTGTGCTCCAGGTTCACGCCGACCAGCGTGGAGGTGAGTGACGGCCTGGGGGGTTGGCCGCTGGGCAGGCGATGGCGTGGCCGCAGTCTGAATGTGTGGGGAGAGGTGTGTCTCGGGTTGTGTGTGTGTGTGTGTGCGGCGAGGGGGGTGGTTAGAGTGGGCTGGGCTCCGGGGAACTGCCGGGAGGGGGGTCCGTGCCGGGGAGGAGGATGGGGGGTCCGTGCCGGGGAGGAGGTTGGGGTCCGTGCCGGGGAGGGGGATGGGGGGTCCGTGCCGGGGAGGGGGATGGGGGGGGGTCCGTGCCGGGGTGGAGGTTGGGGTCCGTGCCGGGGAGGGGGATGGGGGGTCCGTGCCAGGGAGGGGGATGGGGGGGTCCGTGCCGGGGAGGAGGTTGGGGTCCGTGCCGGGGAGGAGGATGGGGGGGTCCGTGCCGGGGAGGGGGATGGGGGGGGGGGTCCGTGCCGGGGAGGGGGATGGGGGGGGGGGCCCGTGCCGGGGAGGGGGATGGGGGGGGGTCTGTGCCGGGGAGGGGGATGGGGGGGCAAGTGAGTTGGTCCACCTGGCCAGGTGCCAGCCTCCAACAGTTGGACCCATGCAGTCCATGCCACCTGGCTGGGGGGAAGGAGGGGATATGGGCAATGATGACATGTCGTCGTTCCCCCCCACCCCCCCCCCCCCCCCAACCAGGCCGTCATGTTTTCCGATCATCCAGCGATGTTGGCCGCCGTGGCGGCAGCCGCTAATGTCCATGTTGCCCTGGATGAGGAGAGGAGGAGCGTGCCAGAGAGGTGGCGCAGGCTGCCGCAGAGGGGAGGGATGGAGGGACACCTGACCGACAGGATGAGGAGGGGGAGGAGGACGTCGCGGCCCCACGGCAACGGAGGCACCCGAGGGCGCCCCGTGTGTACCGGCCCCGGCAGTCATACCAGGACCTCACGGACCGGGAATGCAGGAGGAGACTCCGGATGAGGCGGGAAACCGTGGCACACATCTGCCACCTGCTGGCACACCTGTCACCACGTGGCACTGGCGGGGGACACCCTCTCCCCGTGTCCGTCAAGGTTACGGTTGCCCTGAACTTTTATGCAACGGGGTCATTCCAGGCACCGAGTGGGGACCTGTCCGGCATATCGCAGACATTGGTGCATCAATGCATCTGGGCAGTGACAGATGCCCTATATGCCATGGCGCACCGCTACATCCGCTTCCCTGTGGACCGGGCCAGCCAAGTTGCCCGGGCCGTGGGCTTCTCTGCCATGGCCGGGTTCCCCATGGTCTAGGGCGCGATCGATGGGATGCACGTCGCCGTGCGGCCACCTGCAGATAACAGGGCCGTGTTCACCAATAGGAAGGGGACCTATTCGATGAACATACAGGTGGTCTGCGACCACCGCATGATGATCCTGCAATTCTGCGCCCGTTACCCAGGCAGTGTACACGACTCATACGCGTTGTCGCGGTCATCCATCCCCGGCATGTACGAGGGACGCCATCCCCGGCTGAGGGGCTGGTTGCTGGGCGACAGGGGCTACCCATTGCGATCGTGGCTGATGACGCCTGTACGGAGGCCACGCAATGAGGCGGAGAACCGCTACAATGATGCCCATGTAGCGACAAGGGGAGTGATAGAGAGGTGCTTTGGCGTGCTGAAGATGCGTTTCAGGTGCCTGGACCTCTCTGGGGGTGCCCTCCAGTATCGGTCAGATAGGGTCGGCCGCATCATTGTGGTGTGCTGCGTCCTGCACAACATAGCCCAACAGAGGGGCGATGTGCCGCAGGCAGAGGAGGGCGGAGTGGAGGAGCAGCAGGAAGAGGCGCAGTCCTCCCCAGATGAGGGGGATGGGGGCAATGGTCAGGGCAGACGGGCTAGACACAGGCAGGTGGCTGCCAACCGTTACCGGCTGGCCCAGCGGGCACGGGACAGACTGATAGCCGCCCGCTTCACTGACTAGATGGGCGTGGGAATCGGGTAGTATGGCCACAGACCGCACAACATGGCAACAGCCGACCACCCACACCCCCCACCCATCCACCCACCCAGCACCCACACCCCCCTCCCCAACCCCACACACCCCACCCGCATGCACACCACTCCCCCCATTGCCGATCAACCTGCGGCACAACAGCCGGGCTCACACAGTTGCGGGTGGACGCGTGTCTATTGCAGGCCATGAAGGATGATGACAACCCGCCCTGCGGTGAGCTCCTGGCTCCACATCGTTGGACTATGTCTGACCCATGGCCACAGTTCCACCATCCATCCGGACTATCCCTGCATGCGGCTGTGACACTGCAGCGCACGGTCCCGTCCTCTGCCCGGGGGGATGTTGATGGCGGCCCAGGGGCAACGGGGGAGACTCACCTGGGGCTGAGGTAGGACCACCCCTCACACACACACTTGCGCTCAACGTACATGACACCCCCGCACGCTTTGGACAGAGCACAAAGGCAGCTTCTGTGGGTGTAACATTGACTTTAATAACCAAACGAGTTCATGCACGTGCCCTAGCCCCTAAAACTCATCTGTGCCCTGCACCCGTGCCAACTTACTCAGTGTCTAATTGTTTGGCCTTACGGGCCCTTTGACTACGTCTACGTGGTTCCCCAGATGGTACAGCAGAACTGGAGGTGGACTCCTGAGATTCCTGCCCTCTGACACTGGATCCCTTTGGCGGCCGTTTCCTGGGGCGTCCTGGCCTAGATGGGCCAGGCTGCGGCCCGGGCGACTGGGATGGCGAGCTGCCAGCCTGTCCTGCCTGTTGCCCACCCGATGCACCTGGGACGGAAGGGGGGGGAGTCCGAGGTGTCGCGGTGTTCCCGGACCTCCCCTACAGGGGGACCTGGGAAGAACCACACCACCTCCTCCTCCCTCGGGGTGCCCGATGGCCCCCAGGCCTCTACATGGGTGGGGGATGCGAACGGACTGGCCATCCGACGCCCCCCCGGCATATGGCGCTGCCAGTCCTGGAGGCCCGTGCTGGTATCGACAGGGGTCTGCAGGTTCGCAGCCATGGAGTCCAGGGGGTTGGCAAACCCTGTCTGTGACAGTGCGACGCCGGCTCGCACATGGCCACTGGCGCCGATGCCCTCAGCGATGGCCTGCAGAGACTGGGCCATGGCCTGCAGAGACTGGGCCATGGCCTGCAGAGACTGGGCCATGGCCTCTGAGACTGGGCTATGGCCTGCTGAGACTGGGCCATGGTGTTGAGCGCCTCTGCCATCTGGCGCTGGCACTGGCTCATGGCCTCCTGTGAGAGGGCAGCCATGTCCTGGGCCACAGATGCCGCCTGCACGGAAAGCCCCAGGCCTCGCAAACCGTTCCCCATGTCTGACACCGTCGCACCCATTGCCTCCACCGCGGACGCCACCCGTGCGGTGTCGGCCTGGGCGGCACGCATGACCGGCACCACTTCCAGCTCCTGGACGCGGGTGGACTCCTCCACCTGCGACTGCAGCCACCGCAAGCCGCCCGTCACCCTCTTCGCTCGTCTCCGGGTCGGTGGTTGCATCGGATCTATGTGTGGGTGTGGAAACTCCAGGTACCCGGGATCCATCTGGGTGGCAGATGTTCGCTTGGGCTAGGCTGCCCTCCGACCGCCCGGCCCCTCTGCTGCTCCTACCTCCACCTGACATACCGGGACGGCTGTGTTGTGCGCACCAGTGAGTGTACCAGACGCCTCATCACTAAAGTGCCCAACCGAGGTGAGTGTTTAGCGATGGTGGAGGGTGTTGGTGACAGAAGTGGCGTTGTGTCGTGCTCTGAGTCCATGGCACTTTGGGGTGGGGGTTCGTCTCCACCCATCCAATCTGAGTCACTGTCCGGTATTTCGTCTTCCTGGGTAGTGCTGTCCCGGGTAGGGGTGTCCTGGGTAGTGGTGTCCTGGGTAGTGGTGTCCTGGGTAGTGGTGTCCTGGGTAGTGGTGACCTGGGTAGTGCTGTCCCGGGTAGTGGTGACCTGGGTAGTGGTGTCCTGAGTAGTGGTGTCCTGGGTAGTGGTGTCCTGGCTCGGATGTGACGGGGGCCTGTGGCTGCCCCCCTCGTCGCTGGGTGGCACACGCCTGCGTCGTCGCTCCCGCACGTGACAGGGGTGTCGTCTCCCTGTTGCTCCAGGTCTCTCCGTCTCCCGTGGTGTGCGAGGGGCATCCTGCGGGCGTCGCATGCCGGAGGGTCCGGGTCTCTCCGTCTCCCGTGGTGTGCGAGGGGCATCCTGCGGGCGTCGCATGCCGGAGGGTCCGGGTCTCTCCGTCTCCCGTGGTGTGAGAGGGGCATCCTGCAGGCGTAGCATGCCGGAGGGTCCGGGTCTCTCCGTCTCCCGTGGTGTGCGAGGGGCATCCTGCGGGCGTCGCATGCCGGAGGGTCCGGGTCTCTCCGTCTCCCGTGGTGTGCGAGGGGCATCCTGCGGGCGTCGCATGCCGGAGGGTCCGGATCTCTCCGTCTCCCGTGGCCTCCAAGGGGCATCCTGCAGGCGGTCTGCATCTGCGGGGATGGGTGCCTCGACGTTTGCTCCTGCGATACACAATGAAGCATGCATGGTTAGACACGCAGGCATGATCAGGTGATATGGGGGAGGGGGGATATGAGGGAGGGGGGATATGGGGACGGGCTGTCGGTGGCTCATTTGCTAGTACGCCCCTGACCTCTGCATCAGCAACCTCCCGGTCGTCAGGTCCGCCAGCCAGTTCCAGGGCCCTTTCCTCGTGTTCGGTCAGTGGCCTCTCATCAGCGGGGCCTCCTCCAGTCCTCACATGCTCCCTATTGTTGTGTGCGCGCTTCTCCTGTGGCGGGGGGGGGGGGGTGGGGGTGGTGGCAGGGGTAAAAGGCAACAGTGTTAGGCAGGTATATGAATGCACGCCATCGGTTGCGCGTGCATTGCAGAGGTTAAGGTTAGGGCTGGATTCACTTGGGGATATGGGAGAGGGGGGATATGGGGGAGCGGGGATATGGGGAGGGGGGATATGGGGGAGGGGGATATGGGGGATATGGGAGGGGATATGGGGAGGGGGATATGGGTGAGGGGGGAGATGGGGGAGGGGGGATATGGGGAGGGGGGATATGGGGAGGGGGGATATGCGGGAGGGGGGATATGGGGAGGGGGACATGGGGAGGGGGGATATGGGGGAGGGGGATATGGGGAAGGGGGATATGGGGGAGGGGGGATATGGGGGAGGGGGATATGGGGAGGGGGGATATGGGGAGGGGCGATATGGGGTTAGGGGGATATGGGGAGGGGAATATGGGGGAGGGGGATATGGGGGATATGGGGGAGGGGGGATATGGGGGAGGGGGGATTTGGGAGATGGGGGAGGGGGGATATGGGGGAGGGGGATATGGGGGAGGGGGGATATGGGAGAGGGGGGATATGGGGGAGGGGGGATATGGGGAGGGGGATATGGGGAGTGGGGCTATGGGGGAGGGGGGATATGGGGAGGGGGATATGGGGAGGGGGGATATGGGGGAGGGGGGATATGGGGGAGGGGGGATGGGGATATGGGGAGGGGGGATATGGGGGAGGGGGATATGGGCGAGGCTCACCCTGCCTGCTCTGACGAGGTCGTTCACCTTCTTGTGGCACTGGGTGCCTGTCCGTGGTGTCAGGGCCGCAGCGGTGACGGCCTCTGGCTCCTCCCTCCACAGACGCCGGCTGTGGCGTGGGGCAACTCTGCGGCCGTGCCCGGGATACAGGGCGTCCCTCCTCTGCTCCACTGCGTCCAGGAGCGCCTCCACATCCCGTGACTGGAACCTCGGGGCTGAGCGGCGGCCAGCCATCCAGTCGGGTGTTCCGGTCGGGTGTTCCGGTCGGGTGGGGGGCAGCAGCGCGGCCTTATGAGCCGTCACGCCGTGCGGCGTGTATGATGCTGCACGGCGTGAACCACGTGCGCAAGCGCGGATCCCGTCACGTCGCTGCTAGCCCATTTCAGGCCGGAGACTTTTGAACCATTTTTCCGGCGTGACGCAAGTCAGATTTGCGCCGTTTTTTAAGCCGATCGACGGACTTTGCGCCGATAATGGAGAATTTTGCCCAAGTTCTTTCACTTCTGTTTTTTCTCAGCAGAAAGCACTTAACTGCTTTTTTTGTGGTGAGGACCTGTCAAGTAGAGCTAAACTTCTAAAATATGGGCCTCCAGGGACCTGGTGGTGAAAGATGGTGCTCCTTTATTCTTGTGGCTGCTGGCTTTTTCTCAATATATTGTTGACATCCCGCACGGTGTGGTGAACACAGGTGGTCTGGAGGGAATGATGTGAGTGAGCTGGACTTGTGTTTAAATATGGCACGGGGACCGTCGAACCACCCGTGACACGGGTGGACGAATCAGCAGCCAGCCCATCAAGAGGTTCAATGGAAATCGCCAGTGTATAATTAATGAGGTTCTAAGTACAGGATCAGGTGCTGGATCCCACTATTCTGAACAGTGGGAAAGGCCCTGCTGGAGCTGCCCACCACCACACTTAGTCTTGAAAATGGAGAATTTTGCCCATAGGGCGCGATCTCACGGACGCGATACACTCGCACTCATGCGTAACGAGGCCGGTGAACAGCAGGAGAGGCCAAAAACAGGAACCAAGCCAGACGCCAAACAGGTTGCAATGCAACCAGCCTGCTCCCATAGGTGAAATCGTAATCTTGCTATAACGTGGTGAGAAACCAATTAATTTAAGCCCCATTTCCATACAATTAACGAGAGCCACCCATCATCCAACGGCCTCCTCTCATTCACTGGCCTCCCCAACAAGTGGTCACGCTGGCGCCGATTAGTACTCCATTTGAAAATAGTGAACCGACAGACAGACATCCATGGGGAGCCGAGGAGGGGAGTAGCAATCTTAGCGGACAGGCAAAGAGACCAGGGGCACTGGGCTTGTCACCCTAGTGCTTGGTGGGGGCTGGGGGACGCTCCGCAGGGGTGGGCCACCATGGGAGGGTGAGGGGGAGGCACTGGGGTGGCAACTGGGGGAGGGCATTCGCTCGTGGCACTATCATGCCAACCCTGGATCCCAACCCCATTCCGGGGGCAAACCCCTGTCCCTGCCCATCTGCCAAACCGATTATCCATAACCCCCACCCAACAGCTGCGGCATCTGGCTGCGCGGCTGAAGGCTATCGCTAATAGGATTTTCCATTCGTGGTTAAGTGAGCACTTGACAAATGCCAAGTGGATTTCTGTGGGTAGACGGACCATGCAGCATGTGGGAGTTATTGCCTTGCATTCCTATCACACCTTGATGCCTGGACATTGCGTGCGAGTCAACATCACACACGCAGAAGCCAACATCCGAACACCCAGGTGATGGGACACAGCTCCCAGGACATGACCACAGTCGGAGGGTGGGTGGGTGCCACGGGGAGGGAGGGGGGGGGGGGGGGGGTTGCCTGGAGAGATTGGCAAAGCGTCCGGAGGTCAGTCCGCATTGCAGAATAAAGTGACAGAGGCATCATAATGGTTGTGCAAACAGTTGTTTAATGTGCTATACAATACCCCATTACTGATAGTGCCTGGAACAAGCTCCGCAACGTCTCGGCCATTCCCATCTGAGAGCGTGACATGTCCTGTAGAACCCCATCAAGGTCGGCATGGTACTGGGTGACATCTCCCAGTGCGGCACACATAGCACCGAGAACCTCAACCATGATCGTCACCGGCTGCGTGATGCCTTGGCCACCTTCCTCATGGTGCCGAAGACGTGCACCAGGCTCTCCACTGCTGCCCCCACCTCGTCTCAGGCCGCACTGGCTGCCTTGTGACTCACTATCCGGGACCCTCGGGGGAACAGGACAACCCTCCTGGCCTCCACTGCGTCCAGGAGCCTCCCCACATCAGCATCCCTGAATCTTGGGGCCAGTCTCCTCGCCGCCATTGTTGCTGGCTGGCTAGGGTAGGCTGAGCAAGTGCTGCTCAACCTTGTTAGCGGGGGGCTGGCAGCGAATCAGTTGGCGAGCCAGCATTTGGGGTGGGAAGCCCGTGAGGCCTCGTTAAGTGGTCCAATTAACGTTGAACAGCGTTGCTGGCCTCGCTGGGCCAAGCGCCGGGAAACACGCGGCAATTTCCGCTCACTACAGTACTTGGAAATCTTTCTGGAAGATCGCGCCCATAGTGTTTTTCCTTTCTGCATTTTAACCAAGCTAAATTCAAGACCAATGCACTGTTTTCCACTTTATTCCTTCAAAGGAATTCAGAAACACCCTGCCTTCCTCAATTTGTCCTGAAGCCCAAAATCCAGAGACTTAGAAACGTCTTCAATTATTGCATCTTCACCCTCGCTCTTTTGAAATTTAGTTTAGTTTTGTGCAATGGGCCTTGACCCTTCAGCTTAGTTCCCAATAAAGAAAGCAGAAATAAAACCTTTGTGGTGCATTTTCAGGTGGGGCCTTCACAGGAATTTGAGCAAACACTATTTGACAGTTGCCTACCTCTTGAGCCTTGAAGACACAAGCTTTGCCTTTCGTCGTTTGTCAGTTGAAATGGATGCAAATGTTACCTAAGTTTTGTAACATATTTACGACAACGCTAAAAAACTTAAAAATCTCAGGGAGAATACGTTTCAGGTTTGTACTCATTAATATCAAATAGATGATTACTGATTAAAGTCATGCATGAATGCCTTGGTATAATCAACTCTCGATTCTTTGGGATCAATGAGGATTTACCTCACAGCAAGTGGCATTTTGCTCCCTCTACTACACTCAAGTAACCATATAGATTATAAGTTGATGACAAAATACATTCATTCACATTTGGTTCTAGCTAACCAAAATATCGGTGGGCAACGAAGCTATAACTATTTCTACTCCAGGTAAAAACAAAAATATTATTCCACGATAGAGGATTCCTTCCTCATCTCTAACTTCTATCCTTTCACACCTTTAAAGCAATTCTTACCTCTCATGATATTGCTCTGGTTGTTGCTGATCTAAATGTATATCTCCTGCTCCTCCTAAGTCCCGAAGCTGTAACTTGCTATCCAAATCCTCTCTTCTACCTGCATTCTTACTGATTTCAAATCAAGACTCCTCAGATTACCTGCTCAAAAGTATTCCTCTAGGACCTCAAAGTTGTGAAATCTATTACTTTCCACATGTTATCCCTGCCTTCTACATATCTAAGATAATGAATATATCTAAATGTTAACGACCTGGACTATATACAGATGCTACAAAACTATTGGGAAACTAGACACATGGCCGATTTAATTTAGCACAGATAAATGTGTAATGATGCGTTTTGGTCGGAAGAGTGGAAGGCTAGATGAACAATTTTGTAGCTGTAAGAATATAGGGATCTGGGTGTCATGTTCTTGTGCTATGGCCGGTAGGAATAATGTACAATGGAACATCTACTTCTTGACTAGTTAAATTACTTTATTATAAAACAAATGCATGGTAAAGATAACTGAAAGAAATATATTACAAACTACTAATACTAATAAGTTATCCTAAAGCTCAATAAAATTCTTTATTAAAAAAAAATTATCCTAAAGCTACTGCAAGTATGACTATCCACCAGCACGACTAACTCCCAACTCCTCGAGGTGCAGGGTAACATGGTAGATTTACACTGCCACCTGCTGCTCGGAGGTCATGTACATCATTATATATATGATTGCTTATGCATATCATCACATCCCCTTTCCTTTGTAAATGTAATTATTTATATTCATGGCATTGTTTTAAAATTCAATATGATATGCATAATTCTTTCGAACATTTAACTATCTACAGTCCAACACAAATTCAGTCCCTCAGCTTTACATCTTTGCCTTGTTGATCCTCTGAGCAGTGGTTGAACTTGTGACCTTGGTTCATCTTCATTTGTTGTTGTGGATGTATCTTGTTGTTCTTCTTGCATTTGTGCATTTGTATTTTGCTTAGCTCTGTATGCTGAACTGTATCTTTTTCAACTGTCTTAGGATTGCTTACAATTTCTTCTTGTGGATTCATGACAAGTTGCTTACCCTTCAGCAGAGCACTTCTGTTTCTCCTTAAGACTGTGCCGTCATCAGTGATCATTATATATGAATGAGGATCTGATGTTGCAGTACCTTCGCATACTTTGACCATCCCAGTGAAATCTTCCAGTCTGACTATGTCAACTGGTTGCAATGGTTGGAGTCTTCTTGTGGATTTGTCATCAAATCCCCTTTGCCTCCTTTTTTAAAAGATCGGTTTCCTCTGTAATCTTCGAGTAACTGACTCTTTCAGCAGTTTAAACTGAAGTTTCCTACACCGTGTACAGATTTTTAGCTTCCTGCACTGTGTGCAGTTTTTTACCATTGCTTCAATATCACGGTTGATGCCCAATAGACTGTCCTCGGTTCTTCTCTTGCACTTTTCTCTTCCTAAGTGCCCTTCATGGATTTTGCAGAGAATCGTCGACCTTAATGATTGTGTGATTACAGTTCTTTGTTGTCGAAGCAAGAATCCATTTGCATCACTTAGCTCAGCCCTTACATTATAAAGACCTGAGCAGGAACCTTTAGGCCACCCCTCGTGAAGATATGTTACATCTTTTGCAAAACTGTGTCTTTGGTCATTTCTTCCTTTATTAATCTTGATTTGTCATCAGATACTGGAAGAGACTCAGTGATAAGAATCACATGAACATGAACGTCTTCATCTATTTGATGTATCTCTTCTATGCCTGGAGCTCGAGATAGTGTGCAGTAACAATGAGATGCTTGCCCGGTGCGTAGATCAGCTCGAAGTCATATTGTTGTAGCTTCATCATCATGAGCTGGATCCTAGGGGGACATCTCGTTCAGATATATTTTAACTATTGCGACTAGTGGTCTGTGGTCAGTTTCCACTATAAATATTAGAAGACCATGGGCTGGATTCACCGCTCCCCGACACTGAAATCGCGTTTGGCGATGGGGAGTAGAATCCGTTATGGTGCCAAAATAGGGAGCGGCGGCGGTTTTTAAATTCTCCACCCCTGGCCGATTATCCGCTGCCTGAGGCCATTGTCTGAGGCCCACCAAGCGATGCTCTGTCCCCGACCAGCCAAGTTCCCGATGGCGTGGGTTAAGTGTGCTCACACCGTACGTGAACTCGGCGTGGCGGCTGCGGACTCAGTCCGGGGCTGCCACAGTCGGGGAGGGGCGATCAGCGGGCGGGGGGGGGGGGGCTTCATTCGGGGCTCGGGGCACTTTGGCGGGCGGCTCGGGGCGCGCGAGCAGCCGATGGGGGGAACTACTTTGGCGGTCCAGGTCTGCCGGCTGAGTCTGCCACGGAGCACGCCGCGGCCTCTGCAGGTCGCCGCCATGTGCATGCATGGCCTCTCAACCGGAAGTGCTGGAGTCAATGGCTGGGTCAAAAAACATCAGGACTGGCGCTGTTGTCAATGATACTTGCAATTCTTGCCAATCCTGCTCATGTCCAGTTGACCATTGGAATATTGCATCTTTCTGGAATGTTTCTCTGAGGTGGGAAGTTTTAGCTGCGAGATTGGGAATACATTTTCCAACAAAATTTATCATTCCTAGCATTCTTGGTGGACCTTTTTGGTCTTTGGGACGTGGCATCTTCAAGATTGCCTTTATTTTTTCTTGATCCGGCTGAATGCCTTTTGCAGACAGCTTTTATCTCCCAAGAAAGAGGCACTGACAACACCAATGTAACATTTGATTTTGTTCAATTTAAGCCATTCTTTTTAATGCTCTTCAGGACCCTGAGAAGCCTTTTGTTTTGTTTTTCTCGTGTTGATCCTTAGATGATTATGTCATCAACTTAACTCTGACTCCTGGAGTCCCTTCAATTATGTGCTCCGTGGCACGATGGAAAGTTTCTGATGCAGAAATTATGCAAAATGACATCCTTAAGAAAAAACACCATCCAGAAGGTGTGTTGGACGTACACAGCTTTGTGCTTTCTTTGTCTAATTTGAGCTGCCAGAAGCATCTAACTTACTGAAACATGCTGGGCAGGATTCTCCATTAGCGGACACCGAAATCAGGGCGTGAGATCGGGTGCATAGCTTCCAACGGCAAAATCGCAGCAGGCACCGGTTTGACACCAAATCGCAATGCTCCATTACCTCGAAGACAGCATCATTGAGATGCACAGCGCGCGTAGTTTAAACACCGTTTGCATATCATTTGTGGGCCCACCCATGATTCTTCTCCTCTGATTGGGCCGGGTTCCCGACGTGTGCTCTCAAACATCGTGAATCTGGCATGGTGGCTGTTGAGAGGGCGTACGGGCAGTGTCCAGCACCACCATACTTCGTCGGCAGTCGTGCCGTTGGCCGGGGGGGGGGGGGCTTCTCCCAGGGTCGGGGGGAGTTGTGGAGGTGGCCAGGAGCTGGGCTGTGTGGTCGGGATGGACAGGTCCGCAACACCATTACCGCAGCCGGCAAGGCAGCCATGCAGCTGTGCATGCCGCTGACAGCCCGCATTTAAAACTGGTGCCCTGGGTCGTACAGGTGACCCCCCCCCCCCCCCCCCCCACCCCCGGGGCACGCCCCTGGGTACCCTCTGGCCCCAGCCGACCCATTAGCTGTATGTGTGCTCGAGCAAAACCTGTCCCATCTTTTCGGCCTTGATCAGTGTGTGTGTGTGGGGAGTGTATTGTTGATGCGCGGCTGCAGCTTGTCAGCCCTGTGAGTTTTCATCTGGGACCCGGCGAATCCCGCACTGTTTTTCATGGGATTCTATGGTATTCCACGTGGCGCCGGTACTAGCCCCTCACTGGTAGCGGAATTGGTGCAGGTGCGGTGCCGATCTTCCTGTCACAGAAGTCCACAGATTCTCCGTTGGCGTCAAATTGTAGTCACAAAAACAGAGTATCCAGTTCCTGCCATCTTGCATGTTATTTCCTCCCACTTCGGTCTCGGATAATGTTCACTTTTAATGTTGAGGTTCAGATCTTTAAGGTACATACAGATTCGTAGGTCGTTATTTCTCTTCTTGACACACACCATAGAGTTTTCCCAATCTGTAGGTTGTTCTATGCGTTTAATTATGCCTGAAGCTGTGATCCTTTCTAGCTCAGCCTTCAATTTGTCTTTCAATGGAGCTGGTACATGTCTCGGTGTGTGTATTACTGGCTTTGTGTACTCCATTAACTGGATTCGATACCTGAAAGCTGTGCCAAAACCATAGAACAATAGAATTTACAGTGCAGAAGGAGGCCATTCGGCCCTTCAAGTCTGCATCAGCCCTTGGAAAGAGCACCCTACTTAAGAGCACACCTCCACCAAATCCTCATAACCCATTAACCCCACCTAACCTTTTTTGGACACTCAGGGCAATTTAGCATGGCCAATCCACCAAACCTGCACACCTTTGGGCTGGGTCACCGTCTGTGTGGGGTCTGCATGTTCTCCCCGTGTCTGCATGGGTTTTCTCCGGGTGCTCCGGTTTCCTCCCACAAGTCCCGAAAGACGTGCTGTTAGGTAATTTGAACATTCTGAATTCTCCCTCTGTGTGCCTGAACAGGCGCCGGAATGTGGCGACTCGGGGCTTTTCATAACCTCATTGCAGTGTTAATGTAGGCCTACAAATGACAATAAAGATTATTATTATTAGAGCTACTGCAAATATGACTGTCCACCAACACGACTAACTCCCAATTCCTCAAGGTAGTCACATTGTAGATTTGCACTGCCACCTGCTGGTGTGAGGTCGTGTACGTCATTATATCATAGAATTTACAGTGCAGAAGGAGGCCATTCGGCCCGTCGAGTCTGCACCAGCTCTTGGAAAGAGCACCCTACCCAAGGTCAACACCTCCACCCTATCCCCGTAACCCAGTAACCCCACCCCAACACTAAGGGCAATTCTGGACACTAAGGGCAATTTATCATGGCCAATCCACTTAACCTGCACATCTTTGTACTGTGGGAGGAAACCGGAGCACCCGGAGGAAACCCATGCTCACACGGGGAGGATGTGCAGACTCCGCACAGATAGTGACCCAAGCTGGAATCGAACCTGGGACCCTGGAGCTGCAAAGCAATTGTGCTATCCACAATGCTACCGTGCTGCCCATATACATGATTGCTGATGCATATCATCACACTGGAGATGTATGTACACAATCTTTGAAGGTGACAGGATAAGTTGAGGAGGCCGAAGAAAAAAATATGGGATCCTTGGCTTTATTAATAGAGGATTAGAACACAACAGCAAGAAGCTATGCTCAACATCTATAAAGCCCAGTCTGGGCTTCTGCTGTAGTGTAGTATTTAATCCTGAGCACCACACTTTAGGCAGGATGTCATGGCCTTGGAGAGGGGCGAAGACATTTACTAGAAACCTGTCAGGAATAAGCAACTTCAGTTATGTGAAGAGACTGGGGAAGCTGGAATTGAGTTCCTTAGAGGACAGAAAGTTAAGAGGAGATTTGAGAGAGCTGTCCAAAATCATTTGTGGTTTGAATAGAGACACTAAGGAGAAATTGTTTCCAGTGGCATAAGAGTCAGTAACCAAAGGACACAAATTGAATGTGATTCGTAAAAGAACCGGAGTGCACTAGTTTTTACTACAAGTGATCTTGGATGGTCTGCCTGAAAGGACAGGAGAAGCAAATTCAATAGTAACAGTCAAAGTGAATTGGAAATACAGGGCCGCAGGGAAAGAACAGGGAAATGGGAGCTCCACCAAAGAACCAATAAATGTACGATAAGCTGACTGGCCTCCCTCTGTGCCTGGGGGAGACAGTGGTGTCATGGTATTGTCACTGGACGAGTAACCCAGATACCTGGGTTTGAATCCAGGTGGCAACATTTGAATTAAAACTGGAATTAAAAGTCTAATCAATTATCGTTAAAAACCCATCTGGTCTGATCTACATGTGACTCCAGATCCACAGTAATGTCTTAATCTCTTAAATGCAAATGTTAAATTGAAAAGCACTGAAAGGAATGAAAGGATGGACCAGCTGGCATTGATCTAGGCACTAGAAACAACAATGGCAAACTCAGCCCTGTCGACCATTGCAAAGTCTTTCTTACTAACATCTGGGGGCTGGTGCAAAATTGGGAGAGTAGCCCCACATGGAATTGTTGAAGTGGGTTTCCAGAGCAGAGGCATCTGAAGTAAATATTATAGAAATTTATGTATACACATGTATTTTTGGAAACATAATATATGGAATACCTACAAGTGCTCAGATATACACTAATAATGCATAATCTTAGCTAGCAATGGCGTGTTCGTTGGGCATCATGAGATGTAGCTAATTGACTTGGCCACATTCTTTATAAGGGCTGATTCGTACCGATCTGCACAGGAATGGCCTGGTCAGCAAGTATTCTGAGGAATGCTGACTGTGGTACCAAGCCATCAACAAGATAAGAGAGTCTCAGCTATGAAGCATCACCAAGACCCAAAGACAATTGATAATGGGGTCTGAAAAACATGATGAGTAAGGTTATCTGCTCATGAGCTGATTGTGCAGTTCCATACTGCCCAATAACGAATTTCAGTGGATTTAACAAACCAATGTATGTAATCTATAACCATTGCAATTGGATTGTGTCCACCGAAGTGGCTGACTAACTATTTGAAACTGTGTAAATGATGATGATTCCCTTTGTTCAGTGGAGAGGTATCGGGTTTGCCCAATGACCTGCTTTCCGCCAGTGTTAACCCAATAAACTGTTTGACGTTTGGCGACGACCCCAGTGTTGAGTGATTCATTCAGACTCATTCCCGCTAACAGAATAATACCTTACAGATAATATCCCAGACACCACTATCACCAGCAGAGGTGGCAGTAGAGTCACATGCAGTCAGGATAGAGTTGACTTGGGAGTCAACTCTGGACCCCATGATGTCTCATGCCATCAGGTTAAACATGGGTAAGACAACCTCCTGCTGATTGCCACATACTGTAACCACCCCCCAACTGATGAATCAGTACTCACAGAGGAAGGTGTGGGTGACAAGGGTGCAGAGGGTACTCTGGGTGAGAGACTTTAATGTCCATCACCAGTAGCACCACAACAGACAGAACTGCCCGAGTCTTAGAGGACATAGCTGCCAGACTGTCTGCGATAGGTGGTGAAGGAGCAAATAAGGGGGAAAAACATATTCACACCAATCTAACTGCCACAGAGGCATATTTATTTTGATTCATTCATGGGATGTTCCCAGAATACATGGCTCCATGTACACTATTTCTGTTGGAAATTCTGTACCGTCACCTACAAGACTAATTCATCCCTCTGTGCCTACCGCATCGGATAAAGTCAAATCCATCAGAAATGATAACTGCCAACCTCCGTGAAGGAACACCTCAGTAGGCTTTAATTCTGAACGCCGAAAGCGACTTGAAACATAACCTACTTTCCTTGCGGTCTCCGCACTGTAAATCCTTCTTTTCTCGATCCCTCTTTTAGTGTATGAATGTAGAGAGGGAAATATTACAAATAGTCCTGATGAGTGCAAGTCAAAAAACTTTAATAGCATGCATATTTTTTCAGCAACTATCTGTGATTAAATAATAAAAGACTACAGAATATCGAAGTAGAAAACATATAACTCTGAGATCGCGGGGAAGAAGAAGGTCAGTTAAGAGACTGGTAGTTCCCATGGGAATTTTCTCAACCACTTCAAGCTGCTTACACTGTTCCCTCACCATTTTCTCTGGTTATTTTATCACAATACCAGTTTACACTTCCTGTAAATGGATGTTACAAGACCTTTGTGAGTTATATTCCAAGTGCACTTTGTCCCATTGAAAACCAGATTGATTGTCATTCGCCGTCTTTGAAAATCAACTTTCAACACTGTAATGTCACTATTTTATATGTTTAGGTTCTCAAAGATCAGCAGGAAATTGCAGACTAATAGTGCTATACGGATTGAATTTACCGCATGTGGTGTTCTCAAGGGTGGAACTTCCAAAAGGAATTGTACATTTCATGAAAACCTCCAGTCTGAGAAATGACAAATGTCTGCCGTTTATATTCTGAGTTTTGAAAAATCCACTGGTTTTATTCCGATGCACAGATTTTGATATTTCCCAGTTTCTTCAATTGCTGGGGTTCCTGCAGAGTGGGTCCTGTTAACACAGGTATGCTGCTGGCATCCAAGTGTTTTGTTTTCCCTCAAAGGACAGCTGTGGAGTGATTTCCTGTGTGTCCTGGATGCAGTGAAATTGTTAACCAGTCCTTGCTAAGCACATTTATGATTTTACTGCACCCAATGCACATAAGGAACCTTTCCTCCACCAGCCTGTATGAGGGTTTTCAACAAACAACAAAGAACAAAGAACAAAGACATCTGGAAAGACACTGCTTGATTAGGGATAGTCAGCACGGATTTGTGAGGGGTAGGTCTTGCCTTACAAATCTTATTGAATTCTTTGAGGAGGTGACCAAGCATGTGGATGAAGGTAAAGCAGTGGATGTAGTGTACATGGATTTTAGTAAGGCATTTGATAAAGTTCCCCATGGTAGGCTTATGCAGAAAGTAAGGAGGCATGGGATAGTGGGAAATTTGGCCAGTTGGATAACGAACTGGCTAACTGATAGAAGTCAGAGAGTGGTGGTGGATGGCAAATATTCAGCCTGGATCCCAGTTACCAGTGGCGTACCGCAGGGATCAGTTCTGGGTCCTCTGCTGTTTGTGATTTTCATTAATGACTTGGATGAGGGAGTTGAAGGGTGGGTCAGTAAATTTGCAGATGATACAAAGATTGGTGGAGTTGTGGATAGTAAGGAGGGCTGTTGTCGGCTGCAAAGAGACATATATAGGATGCAGAGCTGGGCTGAGAAGTGGCAGATGGAGTTTAACCCTGAAAAGTGTGAGGTTGTCCATTTTGGAAGGACAAATATGAATGCGGAATACAGGGTTAACGGTAGAGTTCTTGGCAATGTGGAGGAGCAGAGAGATCTTGGGGTCTATGTTCATACATCTTTGAAAGTTGCCACTCAAGTGGATAGAGCTGTGAAGAAGGCCTATGGTGTGCTCGCGTTCATTAACAGAGGGATTGAATTTAAGAGCCGTGAGGTGATGATGCAGCTGTACAAAACTTTGGTAAGGCCACATTTGGAGTACTGTGTACAGTTCTGGTCGCCTCATTTTAGGAAGGATGTGGAAGCTTTGGAAAAGGTGCAAAGAAGATTTACCAGGATGTTGCCTGGAATGGAGAGTAGGTCTTACGAGGAAAGGTTGAGGGTGCTAGGCCTTTTCTCATTAGAACGGAGAAGGATGAGGGGCGACTTGATAGAGGTTTATAAGATGATCAGGGGAATAGATAGAGTAGACAGTCAGAGACTTTTTCCCCGGGTGGAACAAACCATTACAAGGGGACATAAATTTAAGGTGAAAGGTGGAAGATATAGGAGGGATATCAGAGGTAGGTTCTTTACCCAGAGAGTAGTGGGGGCATGGAATGCACTGCCTGTGGAAGTAGTTGAGTCGGAAACATTAGGGACCTTCAAGCAGCTATTGGATAGGTACATGGATTACGGTTAAATGATATAGTGTAGATTTATTTGTTCTCAAGGGCAGCACGGTAGCATTGTGGATAGCACAATTGCTTCACAGCTCCAGGGTCCCAGGTTCGATTCCGGCTTGGGTCACTGACTGTGCGGAGTCTGCACGTCCTCCCCGTGTCTGCGTGGGTTTCCTCCGGGTGCTCCGGTTTCCTCCCACAATCCAAAGATGTGCAGGTTAGGTGAATTGGCCAATGATAAATTGCCCTTAATGTCCAAATTGCCCTTGGTGTTGGGTGAAGGTGTTGAGTTTGGGTAGGGTGCTCTTTCCAAGAGCCGGTGCAGACTCAAAGGGCCGAATGGCCTCCTTCTGCACTGTAAATTCAATGATAATCTATGATTAATCTAGGACAAAGGTTCGGCACAACATCGTGGGCCGAAGGGCCTGTTCTGTGCTGTATTTTCTATGTTCTATGTTCTATGTTCTAAAGAAATGTACAGCACAGGAACAGGCCCTTCGGCCCTCCAAGCCCGTGCCGACCATGCTGCCCGATTTCTACACTTCCTGGGTCCGTATCCCTCTATTCCCATCCTATTCATGTAAAACAAGTCATAGCAGTTTTACCCACACTTTCATGCAGCAGCTTATGTCACTTCTGTTTTCATTTAAACTTTTCTGTACTCACACATCCACCACCTCAGAGGGATTCATGGCAAATGAACCATCCAAGTTACAAGCAGCATCCTCAATCTGGAGGACCGCTGAGAACAGATGACAACCACATCCCGTGCCTCCAGTTGATTATACTTTGAGGATTTTTTAAAACAAATCTTTTTTGTTTTAATGGATCATTGGGGTTGGGGGACTTTCTGATTCCTGTTCATGGGTCAGCAGCTTGAAAAAGGCCTAAAGGCAATAGCCTGTTGTCACTCGGGTCTAAAGCAGCAATAGTATTTGTTCCCTTCCTTCGGCACACAACCCTTCCACAGAAAAAAATATTCCTGATCCAGCTGTTGTCTTATGATAGGAACCTATCCCATGAAGCAAAAATGATGCATGCAGACCTTTGATATCAGTACTTCAGGTTCTGATCAACCTCACCCTAGGATATTAAAAGAAGAGGCTGCTTCTATAATAGATGCATTGGTTTTTAAATTTCTAACATTCTCTACATTCTTGAAAGATCCCATCAAATTGTAAAATGGTGAATGTAGCTCTTCTGTTCAAGAAAGGAGGGAGACAGAAAACAGGAAACTACAGGCCAGTTAGTTTAACGTCTGTCATAGGGAAAAGGCTAGAATCAATTGTTAAGGAAGTTATACCAGGGATCTTAGAGAATCTCAAGCAATCAGGCAGAATCAATGTGGTTTTGTGAAAGGAAAAGTATCGTTGACTAATTTATTAGAGTTCTTGAGGAAGTAACATGCAATGTGGATAAAAGGAATCTGTGGATGTGGTGTATTTTGATTTTAAAAGTAATTTGACAAGATGCCTACATAAAATAAGAGCTCATGGTGTAGAGGGTAACATATTAGCATGGACAGAGGATTGGTTGGCTAACGGGAAACAGAGAGTAGGGGTAAATGGATCTTTTGGGGTTTGCAAAATGTAATGAGTGGAGTGTCACAGGGATCAATGCGAATCCTCAACTATTTACAATCTATATTAATGACTTGGCTGAATGGAGTGAATGTCTGGTGGCTAAAGTTGCTGATGACACAAAAATAGGTAGAAGAGTAAGTTGTGAAGGGGACATATGGGGCAGGACTCTCCCAGGCCACACCGATGGGTTCAATGGTAGATAAGGGGATAAAAATCAGTTTCATGCTGGCATGAATTTCCCGCAGTGGGTGGGATTTTCTGCCCATTCACGCCAGTAGTATCTTCACGTCCTGCTGGCAGCGCACACCGGCTATGGGATTCCCAGCAACAAGGGGTGCAATCAATGGGAAACCACGTTGATAACGGCAGGATCAGAAGATCTCACCTCTGGCCAATGGCGGGTTGCCTCGCACCGCCGCGAAACACACAGCAGGTTGCCTGGTAAATCCCTCCCTGTATTTTCCGCAGGTGCCCACCATGGCAGATCAGGAGACTCACAGGAGGCCGGAGTGATACTGATTGCATTCTGCTAATGGGATGAAGGCGAAGGCCCAACCAGAATTCTCCACAAGTGATTCTCCACAGTGGTAAAAACTCATTGGTGCAAAATACATCTGCAACAATGTGGCATACAGATGTTGCAACACAACTGACAATGCCTCTGCTGCCTCCGAGGCCGCCATCAACCCTGGACCCTGGGACATCACAGCAGTGGATGGGGGGAGCATCTACAGATGAATCTTCCAGATTCAATGTCATTGAGGAGGTCCATCTTCCAGCTTCAGAGTGTTCCTGGAAATCCATTTTCATTTTCAGGAGGTCCATCTTCTTCGTTCAAAAATGGGTCAGTGACCTTGAGAGCCTTTTCAGTATGGCATCCGATCCCCATCAGGGGACTTCAGATGGGAGAATTCGACCCAAGAAGTCTGCAAAAGGCAATAGGTAGGCTGTGAAATGGCAAAAAATTGGGCAGATGGAGTAAATTGTCGTAGAATGTGAAAAAATGGGAACTGGTCCACTTCAGCAAGAAGAATAGAAAAGAAGTATGTTTTTTAAATGGAGGGAGATTGCAGAACTCTGAGGTAGAAAAGGGCCTGAGTGTACTAGTAATTGAATCACAAAAAGTTAGTATGCAGGTAAAAAAGGCAGATGGAATGTTGTTGATTATTTCCAAGAGAGTGGAATGTAAAAGTAGAGATGTTTCGCTACAGTTGTCCAGGGCATTGGTGAGACCACATCTGGAGTATTGTGTACATTTTTGGTCTCCTTATGAAAGCAAGAATATAATTGCATTAGAAGCAGTTTAGAGAAGGTTCACAGGGCTGATTCCTGGGGTGAACGGACACTCTTATGAGGAAAGATTGGACAGGTTGGGCCACTGGCATTTTGAAGAATGAGATGTGATCTTATTGAAACATCTAAGATTCTGTGGGGACTTGACAGGATGGATGCTGAAAGAATGTTTCCCCTAATGGGAGACTAGAATTAGAGGATGCTGTTTAAAAATAAGGGAGCTCCCATTTAAGACCGAAAAGAGATTTTTTTTTCTCTGGGTGGGTTGTTAGCCTGTGAAAGTATCTTCCGCAGAGAGTGGTGGAGGCAAAGACATTGAATATTTTAAGGCTGAGTTGGATAGATTCTTGACTGATCAGGGAGTCAGAGGATATTGGAGTTGACATGGATATAGAGGCCCCAATCAGACCAGCCATCATCTCGCCAAATGGTCGAGCAGGCTCGAGGGGCTGAATGGCCTATTCCTGCTTCAAATTCACATGTTCGTCTGTTCATAGGCCATAAAAGCAGGTTCCAGGCTAGTGATGGGTGCAACCTAAACAAACAACTTAGATTTTGCATTTGCTTTCCCCTCACAACTTTCTCTTCTTCATCTTAATTCCACAACATGTTCAAAACTTGCAAAGACTCGAGAACTTTTTCATAGTACAGTGCAGAAGGAGGCCATTCGGCCCATTGAGTCTGCACCGGCTCTTGGAAAGAGCACCCTACCCAAGGTCCACACCTCCACCTTATCCCCATAACCCAGTAACCCCATCCAACACTAAGGGCAATTTTGGACACTAAGGGCAATTTATCATGGCCAATCCACCTAACCTGCGCATCTTTGGACTGTGGGAGGAAACCGGAGCATCCGGAGGAAACACACGCACACACGGGGAGGATGTGCAGACTCCGCACACAGTGACCCAAGCCGGAATCGAACCTGGGACCCTGGAGAAATATGCACTAAGCATACAAAATTGCCAATAAGGCACAGAAATATTATCCACGAACAGAAACCACCTTCTCTTTTTAAAAGGAAGTCTGACATAGGCTAGGCCGTAGGACGTCAGTGCACCCAGCTGTTAAGAGTAAGGCTGGAGCCGTGGGAAGAGTCTTATCCAAAGTTTTGAAAGTCCATCATTGATTAGGAGAATTCAGTATTAAAATGAGCCCATACTTTCTGGTATTTTGCATTTTTTGTTCTTGTAATGTGGGTGTCTGTGGATGGGCCAGCATTTGTTGCCCATCCCTAATTGCCCTCAAACTGAGTGGCTTGTTAGGCCGTTTCAGTGGGGGGTAGTTGCGAGTCAACCGCATCGCTGTGTAGGTCTGGAGTCACAAGTGGGCCTGGCCGGGTAAGGACGGCAAATTTCCTTCCCTGAAGGGCATATTAGTGAGCACCAATGGTTACATTAGACTTTTAATTCCAGAATTTGTACCAAATTCAGATGTCACCATCTCCAGTTGTGGGTATTGATCCAGCGACCCCGGAGCATTACCCTCAGTCGCTGGGTTACTAGCCCAGTGACAATACCACTGCGCCAACTCCTCCCCTTTGTTCTGAAGTCATCTGTCAAGCACTCACTAAATCAACGCTCAGCTCTGAATTTTTTTAACGGCATTAATCACTTTCATTGGTATGAAGTAAATGTTCCATACCAGTTATCAGCGATGACTTTCTCTAACTCACCAGTGACCACCCCCCACCGTGAAAGATATCTCGTTTTCAGTAAAAGTACATTCATTGAGACATTCAAATGGATAAATCAAGAGCTTAGAAGTCTTAAAATATGCCTACAAGCTAAATGTACCCAGCAAATCTCTATTACTTTACTCTGTAGAGAGGTTGAAAGATAATGCAAAGATAATTGGTATATGAAGATATTCTTATCTGTGCTTGCCTGTGTCAATCAACATGATTTTTCACTTGCGCTCTCACAGTCCATTAGGAGCAACCAAAGGACACTGAAGAGCCACGCAGAACATTTTGGTCAAGTCTATATAGAGAGATTAATTTTTTTTTAATTACTACCTTAGAATTTTATTTTTATTCGTTCACAGGATGTGAGCATCGCTGACTAGGCCAGCATTTATTGCCATATAAACATAGAAAATAGGGACAAGAGTAGGCCATTTGGCCTTTGGAACCTGCTCCACCATTGAATATGATCATGGCTGATCCTCTATCTTAACACCAAACTCCTGTGCTTTCCCTATGCCCCTTGATGTTTTCAGAGTCCAGAAATCTATTTTCTTCGTAAATATATTCAGTGATTTGGTGTCCACAGCCTTCTGTGTTAGAGAATTCTACGGGTTCACCACCATCTGAGTGAAGACGTTTCCCCTCATGTAATAATAATAATGTAATAACCTTTTATTGTCACAAGTATGAAGTTACTGTGAAAAGCCCCTAGTCACCACATTCCGACGCCTGTTTAGGTAAGCTGGTACGGGAATTGAACCCGCGCTGCTGGCCTTGTTCTGCATCACAAACCCAGCTGTCTAGCTCACTGAGCTAAACCAGCGCTCAGTCCTAAATGGCCTACTCCGTAACCTGAGACTGTGACCCCTTGTTCTGGATGCCACACCCCACCCCGCTGCCCCCACCACCAGCCAGAGGAAACAAAATCACTGCATCCAATCTATCCAGCCCTGTCAGAATTGTATGTTTCAATTAGATCCCCCTCATTCTTCTGAATTCCAGTGAATATGGGCCCAGTTCACCCAATCTCATACGGCCATCCTGCGATCACAGGAATGAGTCTGGTGAACCTTCACCGCACTCCCTCTATGGCAACTATGGGTGGGATTCTCCGAGGCCGTGCCGGGTCGGGGAATCGCCGGGGTGTGGGAAATTGCCGCCACGCCGCTCCGAAGCCGGGACGTGATTCTCCGGCACCAGAGAATCGGCGGCAATCGCGCCCACGCGGTTGCCGCGGCGCCATTCAGGGGCCACTGAAACAGGCCCCCGCGGCGATTCTCCGTGGGTGATGGGCTGAACTCCCGCCAAGTTCCGCCAAGTCCCACTGGCACGGTTACAACCTGGTACCACCCGGCGGGAGGTCGGGCCCGCGGCCGCGGTGGACGTCCTGGTGGGGGGGCGGGGAAATCTGACTCCAGAAGGGGCCTCCACGGGGTCCAGGCCGGCGATCGGGGGCTTCCAATCGGTGGGTGGACGCAATCTGGAGGGAGCCTACCTCGTTCCGCGCGGCCCGCTGTAAGGTCCCTGACATGTTGCTCTGTGCCGGCGCAGAGACGGCAACCACGCGCATGTGCCGGTTCGCAAATGGCAACCACACGCATGCGCTGGCGCGGAGAAGGCCGT
The DNA here is from genome assembly GCF_047496885.1 of Scyliorhinus torazame. Classification (NCBI taxonomy): domain Eukaryota; kingdom Metazoa; phylum Chordata; class Chondrichthyes; order Carcharhiniformes; family Scyliorhinidae; genus Scyliorhinus; species Scyliorhinus torazame. The sequence continues at coordinate 287,998,989 of NC_092711.1, read as the reverse complement.
CGCCCACATGCGTGGACCCACGCCGACCGTGCAAGGCCACCTTTCGGCGCTGGAGAACATAAGAACATAAGAACATAAGAACTAGGAGCAGGAGTAGGCCATCTGGCCCCTCGAGCCTGCTCCACCATTCAATGAGATCATGGCTGATCATTTGTGGACTCAGCTCCCCTTTCCGGCCTGAACACCATAACCCTTGATCCCTTTATTCTTCAAAAAACTATCTATCTTTATCTTAAAAACATTTAATGAAGGAGCCTCTACTGCTTCACTGGGCAAGGAATTCCATAGATTCACAAGCCTTTGGGTGAAGAAGTCCCTCCTAAACTCAGTCCTAAATCTACTTCTCCTTATTTTGAGGCTATGCCCCCTAGTTCTGCTTTCACCCGCCAGTGGAAACAACCTGCCCGCATCTATCCTATCTATTCCCTTCATAATTTTATATGTTTCTATAAGATCCCCCCTCATCCTTCTAAATTCCAACGAGTACAGTCCCAGTCTACTCAACCTCTCCTCGTAATCCAACCCCTTCAGCTCTGGGATTAACCTAGTGAATCTCCTCTGCACACCCTCCAGTGCCAGTACGTCCTTTCTCAAGTAAGGAGACCAAAACTGAACACAATACTCCAGGTGTGGCCTCACTAACACCTTATACAATTGCAGCAGAACCTCCCTAGTCTTAAACTCCACCCCTCTAGCAATGAAGGACAAAATTCCATTTGCCTTCTTAATCACCTGTTGCACCTGAAAACCAACTTTTTGCGGCTCATGCACTAGCACACCCAGGTCTCTCTGCACAGCAGCATGTTTTAATATTTTATCATTTAAATAATCATCCCTTTTGCTGTTATTCCTACCAAAATGGATAACCTCACATTTGTCAACATTGTATTCCATAAATGTATTGTATTCCATCGTATTCCACAAAAGCGTACAGTACTCCGGCACCGCGCTAGCCTCGGCACCGTGCTAGCCCCGTAAAGACCGATGAATTGCTGGGCCAAGAGGCCCGTTGCCGCTGGCGTACACCACTCCGGCGTTTACACCAGCATCAACACTTGGCCGGGGTTTCGGAGAATCCCGACCTATCTCTTTTCTTAGATAAACAGACTAAAACTGCACACAGTGCTCCAGATGTGGTCTCACTGAGGCCCATAAAGCCTCGCTTCTGTACTCACGTCCTCTTGCAATGAAGTCGAACATGCTATTTGCCTTCCTATCTCCTTGTTGTAACTGCATGCTTGCTTTCAGTGACTGGTGTTCCAAGACGCCTAGGCCCCTTTCTACATCCACATTTCCCAATCTAACACCAATTAAATAAATCTTTGCCATTCTGTTTCTCCATCCGAAGTGGATAATTTCACATTTATCCACGTTCTACTGCATCTGCCATGTATTTCCTCACTCACTCAACTTGTCTAAATCACCTTGAAGCCTCTTAACATCCAGGACTGTGAACTGGGGAGGGGAAGAGTAGGAGTTGGAATTGGCTAGAATCTGTAGGTATCAAAAGAGAGTTACAGAAATGCAATGTAAATAGCTAAAGACATAGGGTGAGTGGCGCAGAGGCGGGAGAGGCAGCCGGGGGGGGGGGGGGTCAGGTCAGGGGCTGTAGGTGGGGATCCAGCAGTTGCCAGGTCCCGGAGGGAGACTGTGTCCTAGCGCCTGTCGGGGTGTGCCACGTAGGCGTACTGCGGGTTCGCGTGTAGGAGGTGGACTTTCTCAGCCACGGGATCTGATTTATGGGTCCGCACATGCTTCCGGAGGAGGACAGGTCCAGGAACTGTCAGCCATGTTGGGAGCGAGACCCCGGAGGTGGACGTCCTGGGGAAGGCAAACACACGTTTGTGAGGGGTCTCGTTAGTTGCGGTGCAGAGGAGCGATCGGATGGAGTGGAGCGGTTCGGGGGGGACCTCCTGCCAGCGGAAGACTGGGAGGTTTTTAGACTGCAGGGCCAGAGGACGGCCTTCCAGACCGTCCCATTCTCCCTCTCCACCTGCCCATTTGCCCCGGGGGTTGTAGCTGGTCGACCTGCTCGAGGCAATGCCCTTGCTGAGCAGGAACTGACGCAGCTCGTCGCCCATAAAAGAGGATTCCCGATCACTGTGGATATAGGTGGGGAAACCGAACAGGGTGAAGATGCTGTGGAGTGCTTTAATGACCGTGGCAGAAGTCATATCGGGGCATGGGATGGCGAAAGGGAACCGGGGGGTACTCGTCAATCACGTTCAGAAAGTACGTGTTGCGGTCGGTGGAGGGCAGCGGTCCTTTGAAGTCCATGCTGAGGCGTTCAAAAGGGCGGGAGGCCTTCACCAGGTGCGCTCGATCTGGCCGGTAGAAGGGCGGCTTGCACTCTGCGCAGACCTGGCAGTCTCTGGTGACGGTCCTGACCTTCTCAATGGAGTAGGGAAGGTTGCGGCCTTGACGAAATGGAAGAACCGGGTGAACCCCGGGTGGCAGAGGTCATAGTGGAGAGCCCGGAGTCGGTCCACTTGTGCGCTGGCACATGTACCGCGGGATAGGGCATCAGGGGGCTCATTGAGCTTCCCCGGGTGATACAAAATCTCGTAATTATAGGTGGAGAGCTCGATCCTCCACCTCAAGACCTTGTCGTTTTTGATCTTGCCCCGCTGTGTGTTATTGAACATGAAGGCAACCGACCATTGGTTAGTGAGGAGAGTGAATCTCCTGCCGGCCAGGTAATGCTTCCAATGTCTCACAGTTTCCACAATGGCTTGGGCCTCCTTTTCGACAGAGGAGTGCCGAATTTCGGAGGCATGGAGGGTGCGGGAGAAGAAGGCCACGGGCCTGCCTGTCTAGTTGCGGCCAGAGCTTCGTCCGATGCATCGCTCTCGGCCTGAAAGGGGGGGGACACGTTGACCGTGTGCATCGTGGCCTTGACGATGTCTGCCTTGATGCGGTTGAAGGCCTGGCGGGCCTCAGCCATCAGGGGAAAAACTGTGGACAGAATGGGTGGGCGGGCCTTGTCTGCATAATTAGGGACCCACTGGACATTGTAGGAGAAAAAAACCCAGGCATTGTTTCAGTGCCTTGGGGCAGTGGGGGAATGGGAGTTCCATGAGGGGGCGCATGTGGTCGGGGTCGGAGCCTAGAACTCCATTTTCCACGACATAGCCAAGGATGGCTAAGCGGTTGGTGCAGAACACCCATTTCTCCTTATTGTACGTGAGATTAAGGAGTTTGGCGGTCTGGAGGAATTTTTTGAGGTTTGCGTCGTGGTCCTGCTGATCGTGGCCGCAGATGGTAACGTTATCTAGGTACGGGAAGGTGGCCCATAGTCCGTACCGGTCAACCATTCGGTCCATCTCTCGCTGGAAGACCGAGATCCCATTAGTGAATCCTAAGGGAACCCTAAGGAAGTGATAGAGGTCCACTGTGGAAAAGACCCGATACTGCGCAATCTGATTGACCATGTCAGATATGCGTGGGAGGGGGTACATGTCGAGCTGCGTGTACCGACTGTAGTCAATGACCATCCTGTGCTTCTCCCCAGTCTTTACTACTACCACTTGAGCTCTCCAGGGGCTGTTGCTGGCCTCAATGATCCCTTCCCGCAGAAGCCGTTGGACCTCTGACCTGATGAAGGGCCTGTCCTGAGCACTGTACCATCTGCTCCTGGTGGCGACGGGTTTGCAATCCGGGGTGAGGTTCGTAAACAGGGAAGGTGGGTCGACCTTAAGGGTCGTGAGGCCCCACACGGTGAGAGGGGATAGGGGTCCGCCAAATTTTAAGGTTAAGCTTTGGAGGTGGCACTGGAAGTCCAGGCCGAGTAACAGGGCAGCGCAGAGGTGGGGGAGGATGTAGAGCCGGAAGTTGCTAAACTCTACTCCTTGGATGGTGAGGGTCGCGATGCAGTACCTCCAGATTTCCACGGAATGGGATCCGGAGGCCATGGAGATTTTCTGGTTAACTGGGTGTACCGGGAGGGAGCAGCGCCTTACCATCGTGGGGTGGATGAAGCTCTCCGTGCTCCCGGAGTCAAAAAGGCTGGGCGTCTCATGCCCATCGAACTTCACCATCGTTGTTGCGGTCGCGAGGTTGCGGGGCCGGGGCTGGTCCAGGGTGATCGAGGTGAGCTGTGGCAGATGCTGGGAGGCCACGGGCTGGTCAGCGGTGATGGAGGTGATGAACGGCCAGACGAGCAGGGGTCCTGAGATGCCGTCCGAAATGGTGCCGAAGATGGTGGCGCCCACGGGGCGCACATGGCGGGGGGGCATCATAGACGGCGGCGACCACGGGCCGCACGTGGTTTGCGGTGAACAAGATGGCAGTGCCCACAGGCCACACGTGGCTGGCGATGAGGAAGATGACGGCGCCCATACATCGCACGTGAGGGATGCAGGAATGCTGGGCCTGGAAACAGCGGCGACAGACTGGGCCTGGCAAACAGAAACAAAGTGTCCCTTCTTCCCACATCCGTTGCAGGTCGTGCTCTGCGCCGGGCAGCGCTGCCTGGGGTGTTTGTTCTGCCCGCAAAAATAGCACTTGGGCCCCCCAGGGTTGGCTGGCTGCCGCGCGGCGCAGTCTTGCGGTGAGCTGGAGTCGGCAGCTGGTGGGGCCCACGATGCCCACGAGGGTGCCGTGCGGGCGGGGGCGTATGACTGGACATTACGGGAGGCCACTTCTAACTAGTTAGCAAGCTGCCTAGTTCCTGCAAGATCGAGCGTACCCCCTTCCAGTAGCTGCCGGCGGACGTACGCAGGCCTCATTCCCGTAACGTAAGCGTCTCAAATTAAAAGTTCTGTGTGCTGGACTGCCGAAACTGCCTGGCAATCACACTTCCTACCTAGGATGTGCAGGGCATGCCAGAAATTGTCCAGAGACTCCCCAGGGAGTTGCTGTCTCGTGGCCAGGAGGTGCCTAGCGTATAGTTGATTGACTGGTCGAACGTAATGTCCTTTTAGGAGCACCATCGTTTCGGAGTAAGTGGGCGCATCCCGGATGAGAGGAAAAATGTCAGGGCTCACCCGTGAATAAAGGACTTGGAGCTTCTGCGAGTCTGAGGGTTCCTCAGCGGATGTTCGGAGGTAGCTTTCGAAGCAGGCTAGCCAGTGCTCAAAGGCAGACATAGCGTTGGCTGCTTGAGGGCTCAGCTGCAGGTGATCAGGCTTGATGCAGAGATCCATAATTTAAAAAAAATCTTTGCTCAATAAATTGATGCACTATCAATTACCACAAAGACGAGAGTGGTGGAATAATCGAGGCTTTATTGAGCAAAGATGTTGTGCCTCCTGTAGCTGGAACCAGAATGGCTGCAGCACCGGCGAGCACACACATTTAAACACCGCCTACTGGGCGGAGCCAGCAGGCAGGGATTTACCCTTGTACCTCTACTATACGGGCCTTACCGTAATACATGTAATACTACTTAGTGGTGATTACCACACCCAGACAATGCTCCCCTGCACTGCCCAGGCCTGATAAAGAATTTAAAACCTTTTGGAGGATTGTTTTCATGTCCTGTGTCTTCTATTATATGCTGTGTGGCTCAAATCAATTATTTGAAGGTGAACTATACCTTGTTTTATGAAGGAATTAATGGTGGATTAATCAGATTTAACTTTGGCTTCGGCTGATTACCAATTGCATTGTGACTGAGGTGTGAAAGTGATTCCGAATCACAAGGTAAATTACTCTAATCTAATGTCACAAAGTAGGATTGAGTTAATTAGGGACATAGGAATAGAACAGGCAGCTCTGAATATAGTTTCTGCCAAGGGTCAATACACAGAGACAAATTTTAAATTCCATGGAATTGTAGGAAAATAATTGTCTGGGTATGGTGATTAGTTGAGAGGTACAAATAGAAATAGGGATAAGTACTCAAGTCGGAAAGAAGTGACTAGTGTTCTGCAAGAATCTGGCAGGAGGCCCCGCAGCTCAAACCGCTGCTCACTGTCAATGAAATCACGGCTGATGCACATCTTAGCTCCATTTACCTACCTCGGCTCCAGATCCCTCAATACCCCTGGCTAGAAAAAAATCTATGAAGCTCAGGTTTTAAATTATTAAGTGAACTAACATCTATTGCATTTTGTGAGAGGAAGTTACACACTTCTGATGTGCCTTGTGTAAAAAAAAGTGTTTCCTACCTTCCTGCCCTCCAGCCTTATATTTCATTAGCCTTTCATGGGTTTTTTTTAGTACATAAATCTCTTAGGTCCTTCAATTTTCCAGCTTTTCCCCACTGAGAAAGTACTTAGATTCTATCCCTTTTTAGTCCAAAATAGATGACTTCATTATTACCAGCATTAAATTCCACCTACAACAGCTTTGCATACTCATTAATCTATTAAAGTCTTTTGTATTTTTATACTCCCATCTACATACTTAATATGTTACCAATCTTTGTGTCATCAGCAAGCATTGATATATGGCTCTCTGATGTGTTTTCTAAGTTATTAATTATTAGAATGAACAGTCGGGGCCTCCTGCCAGATTCTTGCAGAACACTAGTCACTTCTTTCCGACTTGAGTACTTATCCCTATTTCTATTTGTACCTCTCAACTAATCACCATACCCAGGCAATTATTTTCCTACAATTCCATGGAATTTAAAATTTGTCTCTGTGTATTGACCCTTGGCAGAAACTATATTCAGAGCTGCTATTAACTTCTTGATTATAATTTTAGTTGTTTGCTCTTTGAAAGCGATTTATTAACTTCACATTGGGCGTGATGCTACGTAGCCTGACGGCGAAATCGGGATTGGCGATTGGGCAGGGGAATTGATTCTGATGCCAGATCCGGTTTGCGATGCTCCGTCCCTTCCAAACCTGCATCGTCGGGACGCGCACCGAGCGCAGTTGCAAGGCAATTGGCACGTCATTGGCCAGCCCACCAGCGATGCTCCACCCCCGATGGGCCGAGTTCCCATCGGCAAGGGCCACGTGTGGTCTCAGCGGTCGGGAATCCAGCATGCTGGCTGCAGATAGTGTCCAGCACCGCCACATTCGTCCGGTGGTCGGAGGGCTTCTCGTAGGGCTAAGGGGAGTGCTGTGGGGGGGGACAGGGGTTGGGTGTGGGTTTGGGGTGTGGGGTTTGTGGTGATATACATCACAGTAAGTACACAAAGGGTTAATGTACATACACTATGTGGTGGTATGTATTAGGGGTCATGTGGGACCTGTGAAGCCGAGATGCTATTGGCTGACAGATCCCGGGTCCTGGTTGGATCTGCCGACTTCTGGCTCCGCCCTGAAGGCGGAGTATAAGAACCCGAGCTTCTCCCCGCAGCTTCATTCTGTTGCTGAGCTGCTGGGGACAAGAATCGCTTAATAAAGCCTGGATCGACTTCATCACTTCTCGTCTCTCGTAAGTCTTTGTGCGCTACAATTTATTAAGTGAGCTTAAAAGACTATGGAGCTCCGGATCACCCCGGAATGCCTGCGGATCTGCCCCACGCAGTGAAGTCGGCAGCAGTATTCAAACACTGGCAAGCATGCTTTGAAGGCTATCTCCGAACGGCCCCCGGCCGGATCACAGAAGACCAGAAAATGCAGGTCCTGCATTCGAGGGTAAGCCCGGAAATTTACCCTCTCATAGAAGACGCAGAGGATTTCCCGACGGCGCTCGCATTGCTGAAGGGCATCTACGTTCGGCCCGTTAACCAGGTCTACGCGCGCCACCAACTTGCGACGAGACGGCAAAGTCCCGGAGAATCGCTAGAGGAATTCTACGCCGTGCTGCTAATTTTGGGACGAGGCTGAAGTTGCCCGCCGGTGAACGCGATCGAACACACGGACCTGCTAATTCGTGATGCATTTGTGGCAGGTATGAACTCTCCCCAAATCCGCCAAAGACTTTTGGAAATAGAGTCGCTAGGACTCTCAGAGGCACGGGCCCTTGCAGCCTCCCTTGATGTGGCTTCGCAAAACGCCCGCGCCTATGGCCCCGACCGCGCGGCAGCCCCTTGGGCTCCGTGGACCCGCCTCGCGACAAACTCCCCCCCTCAACCCCCCTCGCAAGCTTGCGCGGTTAAAGCGCCAGACCATCCTGGGGGGGGCACGCTGCTATTTCTGCGGACAAGCGAAATGCCCCCGGCAACGCTGCCCAGCCCGCGCAGCTATTTGTAAAAGCTGCAGCAAAAAGGGCCATTACGCGGCAGTGTGCCGGTCTCGGGGGGTCGCCGCAATCCCCGGAGAAGAACGAGCCCAGCACATCCCAAACACCCCCCAACCCCCCCAGCGCCCCATGTGCGACCCGCGGGCGCTGCCATTTTGGGTCCCGGGCACCACGAGGGGAGGATGGGCGCCGCCATCTTGTGACCCCCCTGCCACGTGCGATTCATGGGGCGGCCATTTTGTCCACCCCCGGCCGCGTGTGATTCATGGACACCACCACCTTGGTTGACAACAAAGGACCCCAGCATCGACGGCTCCACGGGGTCCGAAGAAGACGCCGCGACACTACCACCACGACTGGCTTCGGTGACACTGGATCAATCGCGGCCCCGGACGCTCCAGACGACGACAACAACGGTGCTGGTCAACGGATACGAGACGCCATGCCTGATCGACTCTGGGAGCACTGAAAGTTTTATTCACCCAGACACGGTAAGACGCTGTTTTCTGACCGTCCATCCAAGCACGCAAAAGATTTCCCTAGCTGCAGGATCCCATTCCGTAGAGATCAAAGGGTTCTGCATCGCAAACCTAACGGTGCAAGGGAGGGAGTTTAAGAACTATAGGCTCTACGTCCTTCCCCAACTCTGCGCGCCCACATTACTGGGATTAGATTTCCAGTGTAACCTGCAGAGCCTAACATTCCAATTCGGCGGCCCAATGCCCCCACTCACTGTCCGCGGCCTCGCAACTCTCAAGGTTGAACCGCCGTCCTTGTTTGCAAACCTCACCCCGGATTGCAAACCCGTCGCCACTAGGAGCAGACAGTACAGTGCCCAGGACCGGATATTTATTCGGTCTGAAGTCCAGCGGTTGCTGAAGGAAGGCATAATCCAGGCCAGCAATAGTCCCTGGAGATCCCAGGTGGTAGTAGTAAAGACCGGGGAGAAGCAAAGGATGGTCGTAGACTATAGTCAGACCATCAACAGGTACACGCAGCTAGATGCGTACCCTCTCCCCCGCATATCCGACATGGTCAATCGGATTGCCCAGTATAAGGTCTTTTCCACCGTGGACCTCAAGTCCGCCTACCACCAGCTCCCCATCCGCCCAGGTGACCGCAAGTACACTGCCTTTGAGGCAGACGGGCGTATATACCACTCCCTAAGGGTCCCATTTGGCGTCACAAACGGGGTTTCGGTCTTCCAACGTGAGATGGACCGAATGGTTGACCAGCACGGGTTGCAGGCCACGTTCCCGTATCTCGACAATGTAACCATCTGCGGCCACGATCAGCAGGACCATGACGCCAACCTCCAAAAGTTCCTCCAGACCGCTAACGCCCTGAACCTCACATATAACGAGGAAAAATGCGTTTTTAGCACAAACCGTTTGGCCATCCTGGGATACGTAGTGCGCAATGGAGTAATAGGCCCCGACCCCGAACGCATACGCCCCCTTATGGAATTCCCCCTCCCCCACTGCTCCAAAGCCCTGAAACGTTGCCTGGGTTTCTTTTCATATTAAGCTCAGTGGGTCCCCCAGTACGCAGACAAGGCCCGCCCGCTAATACAGTCTACTACCTTCCCCCTGTCGACAGAGGCTCGCCAGGCCTTCAGCCGCATCAAAGCGGATATCGCAAAGGCCACGATGCGCGCCATCGACGAGTCCCTCCCCTTCCAGGTCGAGAGCGATGCATCCGACGTAGCTCTGGCGGCCACCCTTAACCAAGCGGGCAGACCCGTGGCCTTTTTCTCCCGGACCCTCCACGCCTTAGAAATCCGCCACTCCTCAGTGGAAAAGGAAGCCCAAGCCATAGTGGAAGCTGTGCGACATTGGAGGCATTACCTGGCCGGCAGGAGATTCACTCTCCTCACCGACCAACGGTCGGTAGCCTTCATGTTCGATAATGCACAGCGGGGCAAAATTAAGAATGACAAGATCCTAAGGTGGAGGATCGAGCTCTCCACCTTCAACTATGAGATCTTGTATCGTCCCGGAAAGCTGAACGAGCCGTCCGATGCCCTATCCCGCGGCACATGTGCCAACGCACAAATAGACCGCCTCCAAGCCCTCCACGAGGACCTCTGCCACCCGGGGGTCACTCGATTCTACCATTTCGTAAAGTCCCGCAACCTCCCCTACTCTGTGGAGGAGGTCCGTACAGTCACCAGGAACTGCCACATCTGCGCAGAGTGCATACCGCACTTTTTCAGGCCGGATAGAGCGCACCTGATCAAGGCTTCCCGCCCCTTTGAACGCCTCAGTTTGTATTTCAAAGGGCCCCTCCCCTCCACCGACCGCAACGCATACTTCCTGAACGTGGTGGACGAGTACTCTCGTTTCCCCTTCGCCATCCCCTGCCCCGACATGACAGCGCCCACAGTCATTAAAGCCCTTGGCACCATATTCACACTGTTCGGTTGCCCCGCGTATATCCATAGCGACAGGGGGTCCTCCTTCATGAGTGACGAGCTGCGCCAGTTCCTGCTCAGCAAGGGCATAGCCTCGAGCAGGACGACCAGCTACAACCCCCGGGGGAACGGGCAAGTAGAGAGGGAGAACGGCACGGTCTGGAAAACCGTCCTACTGGCCCTACGGTCCAGGGATCTCCCAGTTTCCCGGTGGCAGGAGGTCCTCCTGGACGCTCTCCACTCCATCCGGTCACTGCTGTGTACAACAACTAACCAAACTCCTCATGAGCGCCTCCTTGTCTTCCCCAGGAAGTCCTCCTACGGAACGTCGCTGCCGACCTGGCTGGCGGCCCCAGGACCCATCTTGCTCCGGAAACATGTGCGGGCGCACAAATCGGACCCGTTGGTCGAGAGGGTTCACCTTCTCCACGCGAACCCGCAGTACGCCTACGTGGCGTACCCCGACGGCCGACAGGACACGGTCTCCCTGCGGGACCTGGCGCCCGCCGGAAACAAACACACACCCCCGACACCGATCATCCCCTCCCTGCCACCGGCGCACCCCGCGACCGCCCCCTTCCCGGGAGGATCAGTCCGCCTCCCGTGCCTGCCCAGGAGTAAAACAGGAACAAACAGCGAAACGCTCCCGGAGACGACAACACCCGAGCAAGCACCTGCACCACCACCGGGGCTGAGGCGATCGACGAGGAAGACCAGACCACTCGCTCGACTCGGGGAATCCGCGTGACACCAAGAATGTTGTTGTAACAAAAAAAAATGTTTTTTGCTCATATTGTAAATAGTTCTCACAAACTTGTACATAGCCCAGTGTAGGGCTAAAGCTGTAGTAACACTGTCTGAAATTTGTTCCAGGGCCAGCCTTGTAAACCCCTACCACCATGCGAACCTCCACCCCGCCGGGTTCCTTTTTAACAAGGGGTGAATGTGGTGGTATGTATTAGGGGTCATGTGGGACCTGTGAAGCCGAGATGCTATTGGCTGACAGATCCCGGGTCCTGGTTGGATCTGCCGACTTCTGGCTCCACCCTGAAGGTGGAGTATAAGAACCCGAGCTTCTCCCCGCAGCTTCATTCTGTTGCTGAGCTGCTGGGGACAAGCATCGCTTAATAAAGCCTGGATCGGCTTCACCACTTCTCGTCTCTCGTAAGTCATTGTTGGCTACACACTACACCTAGCTAGACACTAGAGGGAACACCAGAGACATGACACACAGACAGTCAACCAATAGGTCAGTAAGATAGGACACGACCAATGGGCAGTCACGATACACTAGGAGGTGGCACTACCACAGGAGGGCATTACACCAACCTATATATAAGGACACTGCACACATGATTTTCCTCTTTCCAGTGGAGACTCTCAGTGAGTACAGACACAGGGTTGATTGAACATCACTCCCATCACGTGGATTGTAGCAGACTGGTCCGTCAGTCTGAGTAGCTATAGCAGGATTAACAGTAGCGTCAAATCCAAGTAGGAGAATTGTTAATAGTTTAATAAACGTGTTAAAGCTATCTCCAAGTCTGAACCTTCCTTTGTCAGAGTGCACATCAAGGAAGCAGCCTATGCTACGTTAAGAGCATAACAAAACAGGGTTAGGGTTCAAGCACGGCTGGTGCCATCATTTCCGGAGCGATCGGAGCAGGCTGTCAGCCCTGCGCATGCACGGCCTGGGACCCGGTCATTCTCCGGCCGTTTTCCACACAATCCCTGGGTGGTTCACACAACGCCGTAGCCCCTCACCGGTACCAGAATCGGTGAAGGATTCGCACCAATTTTCCTGTTGTCAGCCACCCGCAGATTCTCCGTTAAGCCGGCACTTATAAATTTAGAGTACCCAATTCATTTTTTTGCATTAAGGGACAATTTAGCGTTGCCAATTCACCTACCCTGCACATCTTTTGGGTTGTGGGCCCGAAACAGACACAAACACGGGGAGAATGTGCAAACTCCACACAGACATGACCCAGAGCCAGGATCGAACCTGGGACCTCGGCGTTGTGAGACAGCTGTGCTAACCTCTGCGCCATCGTGCTGCCCTCGGCGCTGGCACTAGCCGCTGGAACGGATAATTCCGCCCATTGTTTCCTTAGTTGGTGTCCCCAAGTTTCACATCCCCTCCATTGGGAGCTCTTGACTTCCACTACTTTGTGACTGGAAAAAGAAGATAACTGAAATCAGCAAATCATGCACAAAGTTCCTGCACAAAACCACTTACTGTGCCACCAAAGAGCATCAAGTCACTTTGCATTTACATGTTTCCAAGATTAACATTGTCATTCCTGCACTTAGATCCCTCAAGAGCTACGCCCATTCTTTTCTCCTCACCCTTTTCCAGTACCAGAAGCCTCCCTGACCTCTTCATTCCTCTGACTCCAGCATCCTCCTCAACCTTTTCTACACCATTGGCAGTCATGATGTCAGCTCGCTGAGCCCCTCATTCTCGAATTCCCACCTGAAACCCCACCATCTTGCCCCATCCTTCAATACTTTCTTTAAAATCTATCTTTTGAACAAGATTTTAATCATTCCTTCTTTGTTGATTCAGCATTGATTTTTTCCCCTTATTCTCCTTTGAGGCACTTTGAGACCTATAAATATGTATATATGTTAATAGCATGATGTTTTTAAGGGACCAATGTGATATGAGTGGAAGGCTTTTTATTTATTTTGTAGGACAAAGGAAAGTGTTCTGATTTTACAATGTTTTATGCTAACTGTGAGAGTTGGATACAATGGTAGCAACCTATGAGCAGCCAGAACAGTTACCACAGCAACCATGCAAGTGGTTTACAGATTAAGGGGTCCATAGTCAGCATGAAGCATGATGCTGCCTCGTGAACAGCCTGACAAGTATATTGGATGGTTCCCTTGTCCTGTGAGAACAGTAATGTGATTGAACACTTTAGGGGCAGCAGTTGGTTTCCTGAAACATTTGTAGGTACAGATTGAGAGGAATAGGAATGCTAAGGGGTCAAAGTGATGGGACAGGCAGCAAAATGCACAGAGGAAAGGTTCAAGTGAAGAGGAAACACATATTTTCTATGCCTGATATATATTAAGCGTGAGGTGGAGGCGGAGAGATTTTTTTAACATGCAACAACATCAGACCTTGGATGATGTACTGCTGTCTGAAAACAAATCATCTCTTAATTGTTCTCAAGGAAGAAAAAAATTGATTTTTTTGAGAATTTCTAAACAGCTTTTTACATAAAGTAAAGGTTATTTTGACTGTTTCTCACACCCAGTTAGTATCTGCCACAATAGTGGATGAAGATCAATCAAAGGCGCTAACAGGAAGTGTCTCTAAGCTTTACGCTTTTAGCACATCAATGCTTTTCAGCTAAAAGCTGCAGTCTCATAATGAGTCATTGCTGTCCAAAGTGGTTTCTTCAATAAAAAAAAACGCCATTTGGAAATGGAGCAGAAGTGGAACCAAAAAGTGGTCCATCCTTCCCGTGAAGTTACATTGGTTGGTTAGGGTCGAAGTTAGAAAATCAGAGCAAACATCCAACCCGATGGTGCAAATGTAATTGTTAATTATCCCCTCTTTTTCTGTACTTCCCTGCTTCCTGCCTTAAATTCTCTCTTACCACTTGCCAGCTAATTAGGAAGATTGGCGGGCAGCCTGCTACGATACTGCTCACCACTGCTGCAGTGCTGCAAGCTATTAGGAATTAGGTATGAGAACCTGCTCAGCAAATCAGAGGACAAAGGACACATGTCACTGTCATGATGTGTTGGGTGCTCTGAGGTACAGACGAACCAACACGGTTGCGATTGGTACAACGCAGTTTTATTCCAACTAGTTATTTACACATCTGACTTGGTACTCAGCACGTGGTGACTGTGTGAGTGTCTTGTTAATGAGGTCCTGGCCTTGTCCTGTCTCCAGATGGACTCTGAGGTGGTGCCGTAACCGCAGGACTGCGCAAGTATGCGGAGGTGCGTCAGGAAGGACTGAAAGAGCTCATCCTTACCTTGTAGGCGCTGCTGAAATATATACCTCTCAAAGCTTTCATTGACCTCAACGTTGAAGTGCTGGTCGAGCTTGAGGAGGACCGTGTCATATTTAGATTTGTTCTCGCCTTCCGCAAACACCAAGGAGTTGTATACATCAATGGCGTGCTGACCTGCGGTAGTGAGGAGCATGGCAATCTTTGTTTCGTCCGAGGCGCCCTGTTTTTCGTTGGCTCGCATGAACAGTTCAAATCGCTGCTTGAAGAGCTTCCAATTGGTGCCCAGGTTCCCAGCGACTTGCAACGGCTGCGGTTTGTTGTGGGTGTCCATGGCTCAGGATGACAGATTTGCCGGTAAGTATCGATTCACTCACTGGAATATCTTTCAGCAGCGCCTACAAGGTAAGGATGAGCTCTTTCAGTCCTTCCTGACGCACCTCCGCATTCTCGCGCAGTCCTGCGGTTACGGCACCACCTCTTAGTCCATGATCTGGGACCAGATCGTTTTTGGCGTTGCCTCCAGTGGCCTACGCCAGCAGCTTCTCAAAATTAAAGGCCTGACCTTAGCATCTGCAGTTGAAGCCTGTGTCCTGCGTGAAAATGCGACCAGCCGCTACGCCCAATTTCAGGCGACCGAATCGACACGGAGGGGGTCCCAAGTGATCGAATCGGCAAGCCAGGCCGCCCACGAGGCCGAACACATCCAGGCAATCGAGTTTCTCCCGGCCCGCGGCCCGGACGAGGGCGGACGTTTCACGCGCTTTTTGAGGCCTCCCGCGTTTGTGCACGCCAAAACCTACGGCAACACTGAGGGACGTGCTGCGCAGAAGCCACCGATGCAAGACCGAACTGCGCATGCGCAGTGGCGCAACGAACGCCATGACGCCATGACGTGCGGCAACTGTGGAGCTGTACATTTAAAAGGGCAATGTCCTGCAAAAACCCGACAATGCCTACGCTGTGGCAAGGTGGGCCACTACGTTGCCTACTGTCGAGCGGCTCAACCTGTGGATCTTCCGCATCTCCGACAACCTCGCAGACACGTGCGGACCATCCAGCCTCCACATCACGACATCCAAACCGACGACACAGATGACCAAGACGCCTTCCGGGTTGCGGTCATTGATGTGAACCAGGTCAACACCATCAATCCGGCCGATGAATGGAGTGCCACCCTGACGGTCAACCCGAATTCATTGCCCACCTAGTAGACTGGACTTATGAGACTGTTCACACGTCACATTTTAGCAACTACTGTATTGTAACATGTCACTGTTTTATCGTTCCAGGCCTCGTTTGATCGGTCCAAATTTCAACGTTCTTCTTCTTTTGTTATGGTACAACCTCGTTAGCATGTCACACCTGACATCGCCCCTTGTATATAGTTACGCCACATGTACATGCTGTAAATATCACGCACACACACACCTTTAGCTGCACTCAGGACACATTATTTATAACCACGTAGGCACATAATCTTGTAAAAAAAAGGGGGGATGTCATGATATTCAAACACACATCACAACACACACATCATGATAGACAGACCAACAGATCAATTAGCACACATAACACAACAGCCAATCACAGACAAGAGCAGACACAGTATAAGACAAGAAGCACAACACCTGCTGGCCAGTCCATCTGGAGACAGGACAAGGCCAGGACCTCATTAACAAGACACTCATACAGTCACCAGGTGCTGAGTACCAAGTCAGATGTGTAAATAACTAGTTGGAATAAAACTGCGTTGTACCAATCACAACCGTGTTGGTTCGTCTGTACCTCAGAGCACCCAACACCACAGTCACTTTATCTATTGTGTCAGGATCTGGCCAATATTGGCTTTAAAGTAACAACTTTCCAGAACCCATGTTGAAGAGCACATCACATGCTCCTGCACCTGCTCCACCAGAAGTTCCTCCGCTTTCTATTCAGGAGGGCCGATCTTCCATTTGGATTTCCTCATAATCTGTTTCAGTGATTCCAGGACACAAAATTCATGATTATGTCGCTAACCTTCCCTTGGAATGGCCCAAATGGCAAATCCCTGCTGCCAGCTTGTCAATTCTTGGTCTCGACAGATAAACTAACTGAGCTGGAAGGACTTATTCCAGCTGCAAGAGGACCTGGCATTGGCCTGCATAATGTGGTGGTATGTATTAGGGGTAATACAGTACACCATGAATGCCGAGGAGCTATTGGAGGACAGATGCTGGGTCCCGATTGGATCTGCCGCCTACTGGGCTCCACCCAGATAGGCGGGGTATAAGAACCTGGGTTTAATCCCCGCAGCTGCATTCTGTGACTGAGCTGCTGGGGAACGGGTCTGAACAAGTCTGCCCAATAAAGCCTCGATTGAAGTTCTTTACGTCTCGCCTCGCGTGTGATCGATGGTGCTACACATATTTTATGCCAATGGTACCACTTTTTGTTCGTTTTTATGACCACATACGGTTAGGTGAAATGACTCCTCAATTCTGCCCCTCCAGGTCTGACAGTCCATGTTTTATTTTGTGAATTTATAAGGATGAAGGTATTAACTCAATATCTGTGCTAAGCAACCAAGACTTTCTTGAGTATAAACAAAAGGGATTCGTTTTATTTGAGCTAAAAACCCACCCAGGTAAAGGTATGCATGTTTTTAAAAAGGCAAATCCACTTTGTGACCTTCACAACGCACACACACATACACAAAAGACACACAAAACATTGATGATAGTGCACATGATGTTCCCTCCATTGGACATTCTCTTTGGTTTGCTGGATTTCAAACTGTAATAGAGATAGGGGCCAGGATAGGGGCTGTTTACGATGACTGAAACACGAATCACTATCGGGTGGAGAATCGCGCAAAATTGAAAAATTAAGGATTGCGCCCTGCTCCTATTCCGGTGCCATGCTCCTCTCCCTTGCTGCCGGCGATATCGGAGTTTGCGCCCTGCGCTTGTGTGTTCGTGCAAAACCGTCATTTGCAGGGATTTTAATATCATTCGCACGATGGACACTTCATGCTCTACCCTTCCACCCCTCTTAGGTGGATGTCATGCGCGGGCGAATTAGTGCAAGTATTTACAAGCGGAGCCTGGGAAACATGGCTGCTGAGGGGGAGTGAGAAGGCAAGAAAACTTTTTAAAACTCTCCGAAGTTGTCAGGTTTGTTAGCTCCTGGCTGCCTGGGCTGGGGGGGGGGGGGAGGGGGGGGGGGGGGGGGGGGGGGGAGTAGCGAGGAAGTGGTGCCAAGTCCGTGGATTTAGAGCCTCTGCCTCAGGATCGGGGTGGCCTTGCTCAGACCGCCATTGCTGCAATATGTGTAATGCAGCCTTTTGGTGCTACTTTCAGGCTCCTGGCTGTTCACTCTGCTGACTGCTCACTGTGTCCTGTAAATGTTCAGAGAGCCTCTGATCACCTGGGAGCCCAACCAGGCTGTCCCTTTGGAAACCCTCAGACCCCAGGTGACCCATCAACGGGATGGGCGTGGCCAAGCTCAATCAGTGGCCCACCAGGTTGACACACCTGGTGCACTCATCAGAAATGCAGCCCCACTGAAGAGGAAGGAGGGGAATAGCAGAGCTCACCCCAAACAAAGGATACATGCACCATGGCGTTTGGCACCCTTCCTGGCGCACTGCCCTCTCAGGGCAGAGGCCTCACCAGCGATACTATCAGCTAGCTCATCCCTCAGGACCACGAGCTGTCTCCAAGCCCTGCCTGTCCAACACGCTCCTGCTCCCCTCCATCCTGCTCCCAGTCATCTTATCACAACTTGTGTGTCATGCCCAGGACCCACATCAGCTAAGCTTCCAGCAGATACACACTTCCGTCGCTCACCCCCAACTGTAGGACCTGCCCACGCACAAACCTCTAAGCATGTAGGCGATTGGTAGCAGGCAGTTCTCCACTGCACAACCAGGTGCCACCCTGCTGGAGGGATAACACACAGCCCACCCAGTGAGGAAATCCACAGTTGAGCTCACTGGGGGAAACAGGCCAGGGCCACCGAGCATATTGCTAACACAGGTAGCAGCAGCCACCGGTACTCCTGTTGACAATGGTGGTGAGAATAGAGGATCCCCACAATTCACTGATGGAGACAGGGGTGCATTGCGAACTGCAACATATTGAGCGGGTCAGGTGAGGGGTGGTGGTGGGGTTGGGGGGGGGGGTGTATCAGCACAACACAGGGTGACTATGTCACCTGTTGGCGTTGGATTGGCAAGGGTATACTCATCTTGCTGGCAAGGGTATACTCATCTTGTTTACCATGTCTTCTCTTCCACGCCCACCCGTCCCACCCCCCGCCACCCCCGCAGAGGCATGGAATGTGGAGTACAATCAGCTATGCTTGCTACCTACCTGGCCACGGCTGCTGTTGTGGATGCACAGAGGTTGGAGGAGCAGGACAAACTCAGGGAGTAACCGCCGCAAAAGGAGCTTGTCCCAGAAGACCAGGGGGCAGCGGTGAGGTTCAAGTGCCGGCCATCCAATAGGCCGAGGAGGACGTGCGAAGGAGGTGCCACTTCAGGGCACGTATATACCGTCAGTGCCCACCCTTCAAGGAACTGCCAGACCACATGTGTCGCCGAAGACTTTGGCTAATCACTGAGACCGTATTGACATAGCTGGCACTGTGAGGATTAGGAGGAGGACACCTGTTCTCGATGGCCGTCAAAGTGACAGCCGCCCTGAAACTTTACTGCCTCTGGGTCTTTCCAGAGCTCGAGCGGAGACCTGTGTGGGATCTCGCAAACATCCGCACAAACATCCATGGTGTGATGGATGCCCTATGCACGCAGGCAGTGGACTATATAACCTTCCCTCTGGATCAGGCACACCAAGATACCCAGGCAACAGGATCCGCCACCATTGCTGGCATGCCCCAGGTCCAGGGGGTGATCAATGACACGCATGACCCCTATGCGCAATGTCTCATCAGGGGGTGCACTTCATCAGTAGGAAGGGGTTCCACGCCTGAATGCGCAGCTGGTGTGTCACGCCCAGCTTCACATCATGCACGCCTGTGCCCGATACCCTGGCAGAGTGCATGACGCTTACTCCTGGCACATTCTGAGGTTCCCAGAACCTTTAGGATCTACTGTCTGCCCAGTGACCCCTGCATGTGTGCTGGCCAATCTATCTCAGGGGCTCCTACATCCTTTGCGGGGGAGTGGGGGTGAGTTGTTAAGACCCACTCATTGGGTAAGCTGTCATGCAAGACAGGCTCACACTTCTGGCCCCATACCCTGCCACCTCTCATTGAGGGTGACCGCAGGTGGGATATTCGTGTCATGGGAGCTCTACCCCATCCCATCCTCCAGCCCCCACAACCCCCATGCCCCCGGCCCCAAACCAAACATATCCCCCTCCGCATCCTCCCGCACCCTCAACCCAGCACACCCTCTACACCCATCACTAACACCCTTCAGACAGATGATAGAGGCAGGTCGGAAAGTTAGCCATAAGACATAGGAGTAGAATTAGGCTATGGCCAATCAATTATGGCTAAGATGTTTCTCATCCCCATTCTCCTGCCTTCTCCCCATAACTCCTGACCCACTTATTAATCAAGAACCTATCTATCTCTGTCTTAAAGACACTCAGAGATGTTCCCTCCATGGCCTTCTGCAGCAAAGAGTTCCACAGATTCACCACCCTTTGGCTGAAGAAATTCCTCTTCATCTCAGCTTTAATGGATCGTCCTTTCAGTCTGAGGCTGTACCCTCAGGTTCTATTTTTTCCTACTGTTGGAAACATCCTCCCCATGCCCATTCTATCCAGGTCTGTCAGTATCCTGTAACTTTCAATAAGATCCCCCCTCATCCTTCTAAACTCCGAATACAGGCCCAGAGTCCTCAACCGTTCCTCATATGACAAGCTCTTCATTCCAGAGATCATTCTTGTGAACCTCCTCTGGACCCTTTCCGAGGCCACCACATCCTTCCTTAGATATGGGGCCCAAAACTGCTCACAACACTCCACATGGGGTCTGACCACAGTCTTATACAACATCAGAAGTACATCCCTGCTCTTGTATACTAGCCCTCTAGACATGAATGCTAATATTGCATTTGCCTTCCTAACTGCCGACTGAACCTACATGTTAACCTGAAGAGAATCTTGAACTAGTCCCTTTTTGCTGATTTCCTTAAGCATTTTCCCATTTAGAAAATAGTCTGTGCCTCCATTCTTCCCACCAAAGTGCACACCTCACACTTTTCCACATTTATTCCATCTGCCGCTTCTTTGCCCACTTTCCTAGCCTGTCCAAGTCTTTCTGCAGCCCCTCCTTCTTCAATACTACCTGTCCCTCTGCATATCATTGTATCATCTGCAAAATTAGCAACAATGCTCTCAGATTCTTCGTCCAACTTAAGTTGGTGCAAAAATGTTTAGAAGTGAATATATATATTGTTATGCCCTGACCCCTAACTCTCATCTATTTGCTACATCTGTGCCAACTTAAGTGGTGTCTAACTTTCTCATATTACGTGCTCTAATGCTCCTTCTATATATCATCCCAGATAGCCCTTCAAACGTGGAGGCGGCTTGCTGCTTGTGTCACCCTCTGACTTGAGTTGCCTTTGGCAGCCGCCCTCTGGAGGGCCTGGGCTTGGATGGGCCCGGTTCACTTATGGGTGTCACAGGTTATGACATGTCAGCCTGTTTTGCACGCTTCCCAGCAGATGCGCCAGTGTCAGGTGTGTATGGGGTGGGGGGGATTCAGAAGCGCTGACGTGTTCCAGCACCTCGCCTGCGGGAAGTACCGACATGCGCCCCATCGCTTCTTCCTCCCTTAGGGTGATCGATGGTCCCTAGGTTACTCCGTGGTGAGATGGGAGTGAGGCTCCACCTTCACCTGACGCTGCCAGTCCTCGAGGCCCGTTCTCATCTGAGACATGGTCCTGATGCCATCAACCATGGAGCACTGAGTCTGGGATATGTCCCTAACAAGTGAGACATGCCCCTCACTGCCTCGGACATGTCTCTCTGGCACTGTGTAATGTCCCTTGGAGACTGTGCCATGTGCTTCTGTGCCTATGACATGTCCCTCTGCGACTGGGCAAAGTCAGCCAATGCTCCAGTCATGGTCGTTTGTGACTGGGCCAAGCTCTGGAGCACCACAGCAATGCCCCTGTGGGCACGGCATATGTCTGCCTGTGACTGGGCTCCCCTATCTTGTGCCTCAGCCATCGACAGCACAGTGTGCCCCAAGCCTTGAAAGCCTTGACCCATGGATCTGACTTCTTGCCCGAGCCTTCTAAGGTGACCCAGGAGCCTCTTTACCAAAATGCCCGACCAAGGTGATAGTCTCTGAGGTGGTGGAGGGTGTAGGTGACAGCAGAGATGAGAAGTCGGGATCTCCCCCAGATTGGTGCTCGGGGTGGTGCTGGGGATGTGGCTGGTGGGGCAATGGCCACGGAAAGTCCAGCCTCATCTGTTGGTGATCCTGTGAGACAAAAGACAAGAGACATGGTGAGATCTTGGAAGGGAGTTGACTGTGAGAGAAGGCTCACTCCCTTGCTATATAGGGACATCATTTTGCATTGGGATCTCAATTGGCTGCTCCATGTAGACCTGCACATCTGAGACTGCACTTTCCTCCAGGGGATTGGGGAACCTCCAGGGGAGTGGGGGATGGGAGTGATGCCAGGGACATCACAGAGGTGGTGACTCACCTGAGCTGCCCTAAGGAGGTCATTCATCCTCTTCCTGTACTGCACTCACCATCTCTGCCACCTCCTCCCAGGTCCTGTTGACAATGGAAATCTTCAGTCTCTGGCCCACCCTGATGAAGAAGGTGGCCCTCCTCTCCTCCACTTCCAGCATTCGATCGAACTCAAACTCTTAGAATCTGGGGGCAGGTGTCCTATGTGCAATCCTCTTGATTGGAATAAGACTGTTTGGGGAGTAGAGTGCTGATAAACAGCTCCAGCTTATCAGGCTCTCCAGCGCTAATTCCAGCCCCAGTCAATCAGACGCCAGGGGGAATAGGAATTGTTTTAAATTCACATTGGGAGAGTGCTGGTCCATTTGCATGTCCTGACTCGCTTTCTGAATAGTGCCCCCAACGCGAACTACATGCAATTCAATCCAACGGCAACACTTAGTCTCGCAAACAGAGACTCCTGCCAGGGTCTTGAACTTGGGAGCGAGATTGTTACTGCTTCATTGGCAGTCTTCTTCCAGACGTTTGTGATAGAAAGTTGGGTGCGGTATTGAAGGATATTTCAAAATGGTTATTCTGGTCACATAATCTCTCTCCCCATAATGTTTTCAGAAGGTAATTGATTAACTCATATCTGGACAGGCCTTGTAGCTATTGTTTATGGTGTAGGTAATTAGATTCTGTAATATCCTAGCCATCAGCACCTTAATGATCCATCATCCATCTTGATGAGATAGGAAGAACATCTTCTACGTGGGTATTTTCCCAATTGACTTTCTGGCCAGAATTTTCCAGCAATTCTATCCAGGAGGATCTTCCAGTCCTGCTGATGGCCCACCCAAGCCATGGGTTTCCCAGCAATGGGGGGGGTGCATAAAATGGGAAACTCAGTTGACAGTGGCCGGAGCAGAAAATCCCACCGCCAGCCAATGGCAGGCCACCTCCCTCCACACCGAGTGAGAGGGGGGTGGGGGGGCGAATAATCCCACCCTCTTTTTCTGTTTGAAAAGTAGCTTTATAGAAGTGTACATGGTAAGAGGCTAACATTCCATTCATCTTTTAAAGTTGTCCTTGGCAACAGCAAGTGTGGAATTTCTTAGGAACATGTCTTAATTGTATTCTTCATTGGAACCTTCTAGAACAGGTCAAATTGTAACACCAGACATCAAGAGACTTGTGGCAGCCATCTCAAGTCAGTGTCTTTGCTTGCTTTTTAAAAGTCTTTTCTTAAAGCAGTTCAATATATATTTGATCAGCTGATGAAATTAAAGAATTAAATATTAACATAACACATTATCATGACGTCATGCACAGGCACTGGGTTCTATCTAAAACAACTTGAAACCAGAAAACCTTCAAGTCTGTAAAAGCAAAGAGCATGGTCTTGCTACTCTCTCAACGACAACAATATGTTGGTTTACCTGACAAACAATACATCTGTAACTTAGTGGTTAGGAAATCTACAGCAATGTGGCTGATACAAATATGTCCCTGTGTTCATTTGATGATCTCCTGTGGAACAAAAATCCATTGTGATTTTCAAAGGCACAGAGAGGGTACTGCTAGTTCTAGAGGCTTCAGAGAAAAATGAAACAAGTGTCTAATCACGTCTGTGCTGAAAAACGGTCTCCCATGCCTGTGATTTCCAGGAGTGATAGACGGGCTCCTTCAATCACCAAAATCATTATTTGAGCTCTGACTCTCTCTTTCCCTCTGCTTCTATTGGTGATGTGTCTCTTTAAAATGTGGCCAGACCTAATTTTCCCACTTCTATGGTGTAGCGAACTAGTCGGGAGTAGGAATCTTGCTCTCAGCGAGTCTTCGATACAAACTTGACCACAGCAAAGAAAAAGCAGCGAGGCACTGACAGAGTTCTCGGTGTGGACAGAAATCCACTTTCATGGGTCCAAAAGAATGCAAGTAATTGTGTCAACAAGTGAGCTACTTAAAAAAAAGTCATTCGGCGGAATTCTCCCAAGCCCCTGCCACTGGCTTCAATGGTGGGCATGAGGAAATATTCAGCAGGAGGCCCAAAAATTGGTTTTCTGCAGATGTGAATTTCCCATGGGATCTTCGGTTTGTGCCGGTCATGGCGGATTGGGAGACCCACTGGAAGCTGGCTTGAAATGTATTTGCCTCCTGGTAATGTGGTGCAGATGAAGACCCAACACCCCCACCCAATTCTCCACAGTGCCAGCTGGAAAACACGGCAGTGCAAAACACATCTGGAACAATGTGACTTGCACACATTGGGACTCACCTGAAAAGTGCCTGGGGCTGCTTCCGGCATCCCGGTTGGAGGCCGCCGGCAACCCTGGATCTCAGAACATCACAGAATGGGTGGGGGGAACAACTACAGATGGACCTTCCAAATTCAGTGTACTGGAGGGGGGGGTTTACCGACCCCAGAATACTCCCAGAGATCCACCTCAATTCTTAGGAGGCCCAGCTTCTTGCTTCAGTAGTGGGTCAGTGATGTTGGGCACTGTTGTAATACAGAAGACACGAAGGTAAACCAAATTTATTAAGTAAATCTGCACCCACAACAGACAACAATAGTGACCCAGACCAGGAGTAACAGGAACTCCCAGCCCGGATCTGGGACAGTATTTAAAATGCTCGATAATGAGTTCCAGCTGGACGGGTCATCGCCTGTTACCATGGGAACTCATACCGCACGCACCCCACAGGGAGATCAATGAGTGATCCCTCATGGTCCTTGTGAGAGTTATATCAGGCACGTTTTGAATATGGTGCCCAGGTAGGATGGCGACTACGTACCATAGCCCTGCCCCACCACGGAATGCAGCATGAAGCGCCCAGTTGCATAATTAATGAGGCCAGGGCTGGAAGATTAGGTAAGTTTTCCCGTCGGACTCCACAGTGGCAAACACTCCACATTCCCACACCCGCCACAGGACTTTGTCCTAGGATGGAAGAATTCCACTCATTAAGTTACATACATATGCTATCACAAATTTGAATATTATAGTTCGTTAGGTTATGGGGCGAACTAACGGCTGCGTTGCGTGGATCCTTGCGAGCTGGTTAGATCACAGGAGAGGCCGAAATCGGGATCCGCACAGGCACCGATCATTTTCCAAGCCAATGGGCCCGCCCCTGTTGACGGTTTACGGATCCTTCCTGGACATGGTGAGAAACCAATTGAGGCCAATCTCCATATTGGTAGCGGGACGAACCCCCTATCTAATGGTCTCAGGTGATCTAACGGTGTCCCCAGCAAACAGTCACGTGGGCGCCCTTTAGCACACCTATTTAAAAACGTGAAGCTAGCACAATGGCTGCTGAGGGGATCGGAGGAGGTGATAGCCGTCTTCAAAATGGGGCATACAGCACAGGAGCTCTAGAGCTGCTGCCCCAGCGCTCAACCCCAGGGGGGGATGGGCCCAGTCAGGGGGTGGATGGGTGCCATCGGTGGGGGTCATCCCTGGGGCCGGAGGAGCCACCCCCTCTGGAGGGTGCAACCTCCCATAATAGGGGCAACGTCAGCTGCTGCCTGTCCGGAGTGGCGGACACCCCAGGGCAGAGCCCCCTCTGTGGTAATATGGTGAAGGTCATTTTAACTCTCACTGACCATGGTGTCCTCTAGTTGCATAGCTGAAGGCTAGCACTACAGAATAGGCATTGTTAGTTATACGAGAATTCACAGCTCTCAAGTAGATTCCCGTGGGTGGTCGTGCCATGTCACAGGCAGGTGTTATTACCGAGAATGCCAAGCAGAATGTGAGGCCTGGAAATTTGCCTGATCACTGGAGGCGTCAACACCACAGAGGCAGCAGGCATGAGTTAAACACCCTAGGGCTGGGCTTCAGCACGAGGGATATCCCTGCGACCATAGAGTGAGTGTGTGGAACACCTGATCCCGGTCCAAGTAATGTTCTTGGCAGTGGTCTGGGTCTGTGGTCCAGTGCCCAGAGGCCCCTTCTCTGGCAGGGGTGCATGTGCAGGGTGGGGTCTCCTTGTACAACCACTCGTTAAATGGCACCCTAACAGGGAGCGGGAAGCGTAAGGGTGGGGAGGCTTGGGGGTCTTGAGAGCCTCAGGGTGGAAATCATAACTGATTGTTGGGGTCTCACTCTCTGCAATTCCTTACAGATATCACGTTGTGGACCCCGCAGCAGCTGCCCTCGTGGTGCTGGTGCCAGTCCAGGCCGCAGAGCAGTGGCAGCAGGGTCAAGTTGGCAGCCCATGTACAGGGGCCCCCCCACACCCTGAGGACCCAGCCGCCCATCAGGCCAGGGAGGCACCCAGGGAGGGAGACCGGTGAGGGCCCAAGGTGTACAAGCGTCTCTAGTCGTTTAATGAGATGCTGGACAGCACTCGCCGCAGAAGACTTTGCCTCAACAAGGGGACGATACGGGGAGTGGGGAGGGACACCCCGGATGGGATGGCACTGATGCGACCATCAATTCACTCGAGACAAGAGTAGAAATAAACTGTGGCTTTAATCAACTAGAACAGTGCCTGCCTGCGACTGAGCCAATACTGAGAACCGCCTACAGGTCGACTGCTCTTTATACCTCCCTTCAAGGGGAGGAGCTATGGGCAGAGCCCATACATGTCCCAACATGTTCCCCTATGGATAATGCCATACAATGGCCCATAGGTGGAGCCCACAAGGGCAACAGCATATCACAGATACAAATACAAGGGCAACAGCATAGCACAGATACAATGGTGGATTATTGGTATAATACATTCACCACAATCACCCCCGGATTGTGCGCTGTGATTGCCGAAGCTCTGGCGTTGTTGCTGGCCCGGGTGTCGAGCTCGTCCGTGCTGGCATCGGTAGTGAGGGCGCCGGTGCGGGTACAGACGTGGACTCCGGGAGCGTCTCTTCTGGAGCTTCATTCCTGTGGATCGGTGAAGGGGGGATGGCGGGCGGGAGGGAGCGTGGGAGCCATATAGGGGCGGGGGCGGTGGTCATGGTAGGTTGGGTGGGATAGGGTGGAGTGGCGGTGGTGGTGGTGGTGGTGGAACCGGCGGACGCCAGGTCCCAGAGGGAGACCGTATCCTGTCGGCCATCGGGGTGTTCGATATATGCGTACTGGGGGTTGGAGTGTAGGAGCTGGACCCTCTCTACCAGAGGGTCGGACTTATGGCTCCTGATGTGTTTTCTGAGTAGGACGGGGCCCGGTGTCTTCAGCCAGGATGGAAGCGAGGCCCCTGAGGTGGATCTCCTGGTGAAAACAAGTAGGCGATCATGAGGGGTCTCGTTTGTGGCCGTGCAACATAGGACCTAATAGAGTGGAGCACATCAGGGAGGACCTCCTGCCTGTGGGAAACAGAGAGATTCCTGGACCGCAGGGTCAGTAGGAGGGTCTTCCAGACCGTCGCGTTCTCCCTTTCCACCTGCCCGTTTCCCCTGGGGTTATAACTGGTAGTCCTGGTCGAGGCGATGCCCTTACTGAGCAGGTACTGACGCAGTTCGTCGCTCATGAACGACGAGCCCCGGTCACTGTGGACATAATTGGGGAAACCAAACAGGGTGAAGACACTATGCAGGGCTTTAATGACGGTGGACGTGGTCATGTCGGGACAAGGGATTGCAAAGGGGAAGCAGGAGAACCCATCAATAATATTGAAGAAATATGCATTGCGGTTATTGGAGGGGAGGGGCCATTTGAAATCGATACTGAGGCGCTCAAAGGGCCGGGATGCCTTCACCAGGTGGGCCTTATCTGGTCGATAGAAGTGCGGTTTACACTCCACACAGATCTGGCAGTCTCTGGTCATAGCTCTGACCTCCTCGGTGGAGTAGGGCAGGTTGCGGGCCTTGATGTAGTGGATAAGCCGGGAGACCCCCGGGTGGCAGAGATCATCGTGGATAGCCCATCATCTTGCGCGCTGGCGCATGTGCCGTGGGACAGGGCATCTGGGGGCTCATTGAGCTTCCCAGGACAATATACTATATCGAAATTATAGGTGGAGAGTTCGATCCTTCTTGATTTTGCCCCGTTGCGTATTATCAAACATGAAGGCTACCGATCGTTGGTCGGTGACGCGGGTAAACCTCCTACCAGCGAGGTAGTGCATCCAGTACAGTACGGATTCCACAATGGCTTGGGCCTCCTTTTCGACTGAGGGGTGCCGAATTTCGGAGGTGGTGAGGGTGCGCGAAAAAACGCTACCGGTCTGCCTGCTTGGTTGAGGGTAGCGGCGAGAGCGACCTCTGATGCGTCGCTCTCCACCTGGAAGGGGACGGACTCGTCCACCGCGTGCATAGCAGCTTTGGCGATATCCACCTTGATGCAGCTGAAGGCCTGGCAAGCTTCAGCCGCCAGTGGGAAGATGGTGGCCTTGATTAGTGGGAGGGCTTTGTCCGCATAGTTGGGGACCTACTGGTCATAATATGAAAAGAACCCGAGGCACCTTTTCAGGGCCTTGGGGCAGTGGGGGAGGGGGAGTTGCAGGAGGGGGCGCATACGGCCGGGGTCGGGTCCTACAACCCCGTTTTCCACGACGTAGCCGAGGATGGCGAGTCTGGTTGTGCGGAAAACGCATTTCTCCTTGTTGTAAGTGAGGTTAAGGGTTTGGGCGGTTTGGGGAAATCTGTGTAGGTTGGCATCATGATCCTGCTGATCATGGCCGCAGATGGTGACATTGTCCAAGTACGGAAATGTGACCCGCAGCCCGTACTGGTCCACCATTCGATCCATTGTTCTTTGGAACACCAAGACCCCATTCGGGGAGCCAAAGGGGACCCGGAGGAAGTGGAAAACGCGGCAGTCTGCCTCAAAAGCCGTGTAGTGGCGGTCCTCTGGGCGGTTTGTGAGCTGGTGGTATGCAGACTTCAGATCCACCGTGGAGAACACCCGGTAGTGTGCGATCTGGTTAACCATGTCTGCAATCCGGGGAAGGGGGTATGCATCGAGTTGCGTGTACCGGTTTATGGTCTGGCTGTAATCTACAACCATCCAGTTCTTTTCCCCGGTCTTGACGACCACCACCTGAGCTCTGCAGGGGCTATTGCTGGCCTCGATGACTCCCTCCCGCAAAAGTCGCTGGACCTCGGACCTGATGAAAGTCCTGTCCTGTATGCTATACCGCCTGCTTCTGGTGACGACTGGTTTGCAGTCGGCGGTGAGGTTTGCGAAGAGTGGGGGAGGGTCGACCTTTAGGGTCGCGAGGCTACTTACAGTGAGTGGGGGTAGGGGCCCACCGAATTTCAGGATTTGGCTCCTGAGGTTGCATTGGAATTCGAGTCCCAATAGGAGAGGAGCACAGAGGTCTGGGAGTACATATAATTTAAAATTGGCGTACTCAGTGCCCTGTATTGCTAGAGTTGTGGTAGTGCACCCTTGGATTTGCACCGAGTGCGCCCCAGAGGCGAGGGAGATGGTTTGGTGCGCCGGGAAAATTGGGAGCGAGCAGCGTCTTACCATGTCCGGATGAATGAAGCTTGCTCCCGGAGTCGAAGAGGCAAGGCGTTTCGTGCCCGTTTACCCGGGCGGTCATCATGGAACTCCGGAGGTGTTTGGGTCGCGACTGGTACAGAGTGACCACGCTGAGTTGCAGGTAGCCGGCGAGGTCGGAGGCGCTGGGGCAGTTCCACGATGGCTGCCCTTGTTGGTCGCACGTGTCGAGCGGCGTAGCAGATGCCGGCCAAGATGGCGGCCCCCGTTGGTCGAGCGTGTCGGGCGGTGAGGAAGATGGCGTCCAAGATGGAGGCCCCCATGGATCGCACGTGGCTGGCCGCGTGGGGAAGGATGGCCAAGATAGCGGCCCCCGTGAGTCGCACGTGCTGTGTTGGTTGGAAGATGGCTGCACCCACGGATAGCATGAGGCTGATGACGCGCCTACAGGGGGTGGAGTCAGCAGACACGCTGACACACTGCGGGCTTGTGAGTCTGAAGGTCGGGCCTGCGGTTTAGAGTTCTTGGAACTGGCCAGGCAAACTTTGGCAAAATGTCCTTTTCTCCTGCAGCTGCTGCAGTTCGTGTTACGGGCCGGGCAGTGCTGCCGGGGGTGTTGGGACTGGCGCAGAAATAGCAGGGTAGCCCCCCATGGTGGGTGGGCAGCAGCGCGGCACAGGCCTGGGGTAGTCTTTGGTCGGGGGTCCACGAGTGGGTCGCTTGGTCAGACGGAAACGCGTTAAGGCTCTGGAACGTTACTTCCAGAGAGGAGGCTAGTTTTACCGTCTGATCCAGGTCTAGGGCCCCTATTTCGAGTAGGCGCTGTCTCACGTAGTTGGACCAGACTCCCGTCACGTAGACGTCTCGGACGGCATGTTCCATATGTTGAGTGGCCGTAATAGCCTGATAGTTGCAGCTGCGTGCGAGGACTTTGAGGTCTTGTAGGTAGTCTTCTAGCAATTCCCTGGCACGCTGGCGGCGAGCGGTGAGGATGTGTCACGCGTGTACCTCGTTCACGGGCCTTGCATAGAGGCGTTCGAACCTCGCGAGGGCATCTGTGTAGGTGGAGGCTTCCTCGAGTTGAACAGAGATTCGATGGCTCACCCGTGCGTGGAGGAGGCTCAGCTTCTGTTCGTTAGTGACGGAAGGCGTGGAGGAGGCGGCGAGATAGGCCTTGAAACAGCAGAGCCAGTGCGAAAATTTCGCCTCCACGGCCTGCGGATCGAGTTCCAGTCGGTCAGGTTTGAGGGCCGATTCCATAGTGGCATTGTAGTTGATTAAATTGATGCGACCATCAATTCACTCGAGACAAGAGTGGAAATAAACTGTGACTTTAATCAACTAGAACAGTGCCTACCTGCGACTTATCCAATACTGAGAACCGCCTACAGGTTGACTGCTCTTTATACCTCCCTTCAAGGGGAGGAGCTATGGGCAGAGCCTATACAGGCCCCAACATGTTCCCCTATGGGTAATGCCATACAAGGGCAACAGCATAGCACAGATACAAATACAAGGGCAACAGCATAGCACAGATACAATGGTGGATTATTGGTATAATGCATTCACCACAGGCACTATCAGAAGGGGATCCTGTGGGAGAATGGACTTGTGGTCAGTGAGAGGAAAGGATCATCTTGTCTGACATGCAAAACTCACTGGGGACAGGTCACCTGGGCAGGGGCCAGTGGATCCTCACCGATGCGGCACAGGCCAACCTCGATGTCAGTGACCGCTTTGTCCATAGCCACTCCTGCAGCCTCCAGTGCCCGTTCCTCATGGGCGGTGAGGACTCTAATAGCCAGCATCCCGCCGCCGGTCTGGGCCCTTTCTCTTCTACTGTGGGCTATATTCTCCTGCGGGGACAAAGAGAGGGCATTATGAGCCGCACGCTGCATGCATTGTGCTGGGGGGGGGGAGGGGGGGGGGGGGTTGCAGAGGAGCTATGGCGAGAGACAGGTGTAGGCACCAATGCTGGGCACGGGTGGGTTATGCTAATGGATGCCAGGGTGTGCTGAGGCACAGGCGTGGTATTGTGCTGGTGGAGGGGAGGTGAGGGAGGGGTTAGGGTGCAGTTCCAGCCACCGGCTTGTTGAAGGAGGGGGAGGTCTGGGGGTGGCAGGTGGGACCCGTGCCAGGAGGCCGATGCCAACTCACTCGTGTAATCCTGTGGAGGTCAGTGAGCTTCTTACGGCACTGGATGGTGGTCCTCCTGGTTACATTCCCCAAGCTGACGACATCTGCCACCACCTCCCAGACGGCACCAGCTGACCTGTGGCAGACCCCCTGACCCCCTTGGGGGAACAGGGTGTCCTGTCTCGGCTCCACCACGTTCAACAGACAGACCAGGTCGGCATCACTGAAACGTGTGGTTGGTCTGCGCGGTGGCTTGGCTGCATACTGTCCAGGGTTTGCTCGGAGGGAGTGCTTTAAGAGCTGCTCTTCTCATTAGCGGGGAGCTAACATGCAAGGTCCAGGCGAATCAGCGGGAGGGGCAATCATGTTTGGCATGTAGCCCATGGGGCATCATCACTGGCCCTAATTGACATTAGATACCAGTCATGGTCTCGCCAGGTCGGCCGTCGGAAAGCACCCAGCAAATCGCGCTTGCTACTGCACTTGGTGCTTCTCCCGTTAGATCACGCCCTATATCAAAATTTGCATCAAGCACAATAATCCCTATGCTGCTGCAGCTAAGGAATGTCATAGTTGATGCGGGAACTGGACGAATCCATAATGATGCAGTGGGTATTAATTTTCTGAAGTTAGCATTAATATGGAACAGAGGATCTAACTCCATCTACACCTAGCCTATGAGTAGTTAATTAATGCTGCAATGTTCCAATTACCAGTCTGATACCCCTCATTATCAACAACAACAAAAGGTCACCAAAACTAAATGCATTAATGGGCTAATACTAAGACAGATTCAAATTGGGTACCACAGCAGGTCCTCCTTGAACAGGGAGGTAATATTTGACTTTGTAAAACATAAAATCTAATTTCTGGCAGGCAACACAATATGGGTTGCAAAACAACAAAACATTCTTATTTGTTTATGTCACAATGATCTATGAATATTAAATAAATACAATAAGATGAGATACTGAGATGAGAATATGCCAATTCAATTTTTATTTTCATTCGACCATAAATGTATGTTGACGTGAGATGAACTCAATGCAGCGTGTTAATCAATATTTAATACGTGGTTTGACCCAATGGAACACATTTGGAACAACCATTGTTTTGGGAAGTGACCATCACAAATTAATAGCGATTTGTAAGTGTTTTAGTTCCAAGGTCCTGGAACCAGGTACGTCTCTTTCTCTTAGGGGAAGAAGGATCAGACGGACGAGAGGGGGAGAAGGGGGGGGGCAGGGGTGTGGGGGGCTTGTGTGGGGAAGGTTTTGGAGGCCACATGAGGAGGAGTTTTATTTCTCATCTGTTCGGATTTTATTTAAAAGTTCAATTTATGATTTTTCTTCTCTCTCCCAAACTGAGCATCAAATTCAATTATATTATGATCAGTATTCACAATATCTTGAAAAAGGATGAAAAAAATATTTACTGAAGAGTAGAAACCAATGAATACTTGGGGGAATTAAGTCTGAGTGGGGATATCTGTTATTATCATCATAGAATTTACAGTGCAGAAGGAGGCCATTCGGCCCATCAAGTCTGCACCGGCTCTTGGAAAGAGCACCCTACCCAAGGTCAACACCTTCACCTTATCCCCATAACCCAGTAACCCCACCCAACACTAAGGGCAATTTTGGACACTAAGGGCAATTTATCATGGCCAATCCACCTAACCTGCACATCTTTGGACTGTGGGAGGAAACCGGAGCACCCGGAGGAAACCTACGCACACAGGGGGAGGATGCGCAGACTCCGCACAGACAGTGACCCAAGCCGGAATCGAACTTGGGACCCTGGAGCTATGAAGCAATTGTGCTATCCACAATGCTACCGTGCTGCACACTGCTGTTGGCTGAGATGCCACCGGGATTGGTTTCTAAGCCGCAAGTGTTTCTAATTTACATCAATGACATTGATTTATAAATTCTCTTGATTGGGGAATTGGAAAACAGACGGGAAGAAATAGAAAGATGAAGTCAGTACCCATGTCTTCCCAGAATCTGTAACCTGGCACCGTAGTACCAACCTCAGACAAACAATTATCAATTTCATCTTACATTCGCTTTTGATTGAACGAGCTTATATGACTCCACACCTTGGGCTGGATTCTCCGATTCTGAAGCTATGTCCCCACGCCGGCCACCGATTCCCCGTTTTGTTAGGGGCTAGCAGGACGGCAGCATAGAGCACCCGGCTCTAGCTCCCGATCCGCCCCGGAGAATTAACGGGTCCGTGGTCGCGCATGTGCATGGCAGCAGCCTGTAGTGGCTGTGCCGTGCTACATGGCGAACGCAGCCCGCGGACCCGGCCAGCGAAATAGTACCCCCCCCCCCCTTTGGCAGGCTCGCACGCCCTGGACCACCACCCCCACAGTGCCCCCAGCCCCTGTAGCCATGTAAAATGGCTGACTCCCGATTAGAATGGTCAAACCCCGATTTAAAATGGCAAACGGAAGAGGCTGATGGGAAAATCAGCCAACAGAACTCAAACGGACAGCTGCAGGTAAAACAGTGTATTCGCCTCTGGGGAAGTCAGCCCAGACCGATACCTGCAGCCTTCAACATCACAACAACCCAGCCATCTGCATATTAAGCAGCCATCCCCGGGAACAATTGTTACAAATTAGCAACTCAAAGCCGACCCCGACCTTTCGGCGCCAGCAAGGGCTGACACAAAGAAAGGTAAACGGCCTCCCCCCGATCAAGGAATCGCTCTAGTATTGGAGCATATCGAACCAAGTGATTGGGACCAAGTCCAATCACTTGGAACCAGGTACAAGGTCCGCCCCGAGAGGCGGGAAGCCCCTGGGGACTATAAGAATAGGGGCCAAGTTCAACTGGACTCTTCTTTTCCTGCTCGCAACCTTCGAGACCCTTCTACAAGAAACCGTAAGTTTTGCTCCAGCGATCGCTACCAGATAGGCGCTCCTGACTATCGACTTGTACCAGCTTTTGAATCCCGCAGGCTCAGAACCAATTCGAAAGACCATTCGTTTCCCTGACCTGGTGGGCCATTTCCAAAGTTAAGTATTGGCCTTTAGTGGTAGGTAGTAGTCTAGAAGTAGGATTATTGTATAAGTATTAATTGCTGTATATAATAAATGAGCGTTGATTTAACTTACTAAGCGGTGTGTTGCATTATTAATCATTACTTGGACTTGAACCACGTGGCGGTATCAGAAAGATACCTGGTGACTCATGAGCAAAGGTGACAGAATAAGAATAAGTAAACTAAGGCTAAAACGAGCAACACCCCGAATAATGTACCCCCTGCCCGCGGGTGCTCTATGCTGCCGTCCTATGCTGTGGACTAAGTCCACAGCCGCCACGCTGAGTTCCCGATGCATGAGACTATGAGAGACCCACACCATTGGGAACTCGGCCGGTCGGGGCGGAGCATCGTGGGGGGGGCGGGCCGCAGGCCATGTCCTGAGGCTGTCGATATGTGGCGTGGCGGGGGCGAAGTATCACAAAAGCTGCACCGCCCCCAACGCAATTTCGGCATTGGCGACCGGAGAATCCAGCCCCTTATGTTTTTTGCATCTTAGAATCATAGAATCCCTACAGTACAAAAGGAGGCCATTCGGACCATTGAGTCTGCACTGACCCTACCTCTCTATCCCAATAACCCCACCCAACCTGGATCATCCTTGGGCACTCAGGGACAATTTAGCAATGGCCAATCCACCTGACCTGCATATCTTTGGCATGTGGGTGGAAACCGGAGCACCCGGAGGAAACCCACGCAGACAAAGCGAGAATGTGAAACCTTCAAACAGATAGTCACCCGAGGCTGGAATTGAACCTGGCACCCTGGCGCTGTGAGGCAGCAGTACTAACCACTGTGCCTACGTGCCGCCCTTTTTTGTTTGGTCGACAGCTCAGCTTCTCATGTTGATTCACTCAGTACTTATAAGATAGATATGTACTCTTAGCCAAAAGGCAATGCAAACTATCTCCAGTGCAAAGAAGCCACATGTCCCCAAGTGTAAAGTCACAAATACAATAGGGGGCTGATTCTTTTTCTGGGCACGGTAAACCTGACCTTGCTATTTACCCAGCTCATGAACTGCACACGCGATCCATGTGTAACTTCACGTGCCGCTTTTGCCATTTCAGACCAGGGTCAGGTTCGCAGTTTGCCAGCTGCAAACCAGTGCGGGATGTGTGTAGATGGAGAGGAGGGTCAGTTAGAAGGCCCGTCTTGGTTCATCAATACAGCAACCCAGCTCCCTACAGTTTAAAGGCCCCCAAAAGTACCCCCTCACCTCCCTCCCCCTACTCATTCCACACATCAGCTCGCACCCCTTCAGATTGACCAGATACTCCATGCCTCATTAGGTCACCCATGCGACCCCCATGCTCCTCCATAGGCATTCCCCCAGCATAGACACGTACTGTCTTCCAATTCTATGCAAAATCAATGGAAAATATCTTACATTTCTTCTGGAAAAAATGGAGCATTCACCATCTAATAAAAGACTTGATATCATTGATACAAGAAAACTTGTAATACTTGCAATCCTATTAATTGTATCAACAAACCAGAAACCACATCGAAGGCACAATCTGTTATTACAAATATTTAAACTGTCATACATTCTCAGATGAATAGAACACCCACTGTATTGAATCCCATCAACACTTCAAACTCAGTGAAGCTTTGTTTTGTTGTAAATCCTTTTTATTGATTTCCAAAACAAGACTGGAGCAGGTAAACAGTACCATAGTGCAACTCTCTCCCAAGAAACAGACAAGCAAACATAAACTCTCCAAAAAACAAGTAAAATTAGCAGTCAACAGTAATTAACTCTTTGAAGAAAGAGACAAATCATTGCCATCTACAAAAAAGTTTATCAGTGAATCCTCTTATGGTATACTTAATCTTCTCCAAAAATAGAAAATACATTTAAGTCTTCAAACCAGGATGAAGCATTGAGTGGCGTGGGAGAGTTCCAGGTGAATAAAATCCACCTGTGAGCTATTAATGAAGCAAATGCAATGATGTCTGCCTCAATCTTTGTGAAACTGACCAGTGCAGATGAGACTCCCAATATGGCTGTGGGTTAATATCTAGAACTTTGGAAAGAGTGTCCAAAGGAGGATGACCAAAAATCAGCCAGCTTCGGGCCTTTAACTTACTAATTCTGGTCTTGGTAAAGTGAATCCTGCGGAGAACTTTAATCTGAATTATACATTAATGATCTGGAAGAAGGAACTGAAGGCACTGTTGCTAAGTTTGCAGATGATACAAAGATCTGTAGAGGGACAGGTAGTATTGAGGAAGCAAGGGGGCTGCAGAAGAATTTGGACAAGCTAGGAGAGTAGGCAATGAAGTGGCAAATGAAATACAATGTGGAAAAGTGTGAGGTTATGCACTTTGGAAAGAGGAATTTAGGCATAGACTATTTTCTATATGGAGAACTGCTTAGGAAATCAGAAGCACAAAGGGACTTGGGAGTCCTTGTTCACGATTCTCTTAAGGTTAACGTGCAGGTTCAATCGGCAGTTATAAAGGCAATGTTAGCATTCATGTCAAGAGGGCTAGAATACAAGACCAGGGATGTACATCTGAGGCTGTATAAGGCTCTGGTCAGGCCGCATTTGGAGTATTGTGAGCAGTTTTGGGCCCCGTATCTAAGGAAGGATGTGCTGGCCTTGGAAAGGGCCCAGAGGAGGTTCACAAGAATGATCCCTGGAATGAAGAACTTGTCGTATGAGGAATGTTTGAGGACTCTGGGTCTGTACTCGTTGGAGTTTCGAAGGATGAGAGGGGATCTTATTGAAACTTACAAGATACTGCGAGGCCTGGATATAGTGCACGTGGAGAGGATGTTTCCACTTGTAGGAAAAACTAGAACCAGAGGACACCATCTCAGACTCAAGGGACGATCCTTTAAAACAGAGATGAGGAGGAATTTCTTCAACCAGAGGGTGATGAATCTGTGGAATTCTTTGCCGCAGAAGGCTGTGGAGGCCAAATCACTGAGTATCTTTAAGACAGAGATAGATAGGTTCTTGATTAATAAGAGGATCAGGGGTTATGGGGAGAAGGCAGGAGAATGGGGATGAGAAAATATCAGCCATGATTGATGGTGGAGCAGACTCGATGGGCCGAGTGACCGATTCTGCTCCAATGTCTTAAGGTCTTATAAGCTTAACCAAGCACAAACGGATGTGGAGTTGACCCTAAAAATGGCCTCCTCCCACCAGACGTCCATAAGGTCGAGCCCAAGCTCCGCTTCCCAATAATTTCTTACCTTATAGAAAGGGAAGGGCCCAGAAGGATTGCATGAGATCTTGCAATCTGTAAATAGAACCACTGCTGGTTTGAGGCAATGACAAAATCCCTGCCAACAATGTACTTGGAGGTAGCTGAGTGAAGGATGGACAGCGTAAGCGAACAGAACCACAGGCTTGAAAATAGTGATAAAGACTCGGTTCAGATTAACAAAATTTGTCTGCAAGCTCACTAAAGCTGGGAAAGTTTGCATCCACAAACAGGTCAGTAAAACATATCAGTCTCTTCTTCCTCCACAAGGCAAACACCAAGTCAAGCATGGAGGGCAAGAATAAGTGGTTATTGCAAATAGGACCTAATAGCAAAGAAGTGGAGCATTTAAAATGGTGACAAAATTATTTCCAGGTTTTAAAGTAGAATTCAGAATGATGTGCTTAGAGGGGGATAAGGATAGCAGGATACAAATTAAGGCAGGAAGAGAGGATGAGCAGCAGAAGTGCGCTTCCATAAGACACCAGTTTAAACTGGGATCATGACACTCTGTTAACATTGTTTGAATTTTGGCCGTTCAATAATAGTACAGTAGATTAGGGAGTGGAGCCCACCAACCCGTCTCCCACTTTGAAGTATCACTCGACAAACTCTAGTTCTGTCGGCCCAGATAAACGTTGATATCAGTTTGTTACCCATAACAAAAATT
This sequence comes from Scyliorhinus torazame, assembly GCF_047496885.1. Classification (NCBI taxonomy): domain Eukaryota; kingdom Metazoa; phylum Chordata; class Chondrichthyes; order Carcharhiniformes; family Scyliorhinidae; genus Scyliorhinus; species Scyliorhinus torazame. The sequence goes on along the minus strand of NC_092711.1, from coordinate 287,960,388 downwards.
ATTTTGGTAGAAAAATAGGGAGACATTGGAAAAGAAACAAGAATACGGACAGAATGTTCATTTTTATGGATTGAATTTTGCCAACTAAGGAAAGAGGCAAACTATCCCAGCGCTGAAAATCCGCTTTAATTTTGGTGACCAGGCTCGTAACATTTGTCCTGTGAAGAGTCGCAAGAGATTGCGTTATAGTCAAACCTCAGTAACGAAAACCAGCACCAGATATCCAAAACGGCAAAGCTCTTGGGTGAATTTGTTTGGCGCGAGAGTTAATCGAGAAACACTCACTTTTGATCAATTTATAGCCAGAGACGAGCTAAAGGCACTGAAAATATTTATTATGCCATCAATACAGACAACTGGGTTCATAATATATAATAGGAGGTCATCAGCATATAAGGACACATGGTGCTCCACACCAGCTTGAAGGATACCCTTTAGCAGTGTTAACGATTTTAAGGCTATTGGCAGGGGTTCCAAAGCCAGGGCAAAGAGCAGTGGGGACAGACGGCATCCTTGATGGGTTCCCCTGGATAAAGGGAATTACTCTGAGTGCAGAGAATTAGTGTGCACACTCAAGGTACCGGAGGAATAAAGAACGCAAATCTGTGAACTAAACTTTAGATCAAACCCAAAGTTACCCAAAAATGCAAACAGATAATCAATCCCACTCCACCCTTCTCTGCATCCAGAGGGACAGCAACTTCAGGGACGATCGGGGCCGTTGGGGAAAGTATAATGTCAAGAATAATGTTCTCCCAGTGAGCCAGAGAAGACACAGCCAGAGTGAGACAGAACCAAGAGTGAGTTTGGGAATTTGAATCTAGGTGGGAATTCGAAGCTGGGTGGGGAGGAGGTGCTTTTTATTCCTGGTAAGTGAATGGTAAGTAGTGTTTCTGTTTTCTTTTTCTTTTCATTGGTATATTTATTCTTTGTTGTTTATTTATTTATTTAATTTTGGGGGGGGAAATTGTAATTGTTGAAGTTAACCGAAGGTTTAAGACATGGCAGGAGATCTCAGACCCGTGTCATGCTCCTCGTGTGCGATGTGGAGCTCAGGGACACGTCCACTGTATCTGGCTCCTTCACGTGCAAGAAGTGTGTCCAGTTGCAGCTCCTTTTAGACCGCTTGACGGCTCTGGAGCTGCGGATGGACTCACTTTGGAGCATCCGCGATGCTGAGGACGTCGTGGATAGCACGTTTAGCGAGTTGGTCACACCGCAGGTGAAAGGTACTGAGGGAGATAGAAAATGGGTGACCAAAAGACAGAGCAAGAGTAGGAAGGCAGTGCAGGTGTCCTCTGCAGTCATCTCGCTGCAAAACAGATATACCGCTTTGGATACTGTTGAGGGAGATGGCTCACCAGGGGAAGGCAGCAGCAGCCAGGTTCATGGCACCGTGGCTGGCTCTGCTGCGCAGCTGGGCAGGAAGAAGAATGGCAGGACTATAGTGATAGGGGCCTCAATTGTAAAGGGAATAGACAGGCGGTTCTGCGGACGCAATTGAGACTCCAGGATGGTATGTTGCCTCCCTGGTGCAAGGGTCAAGGATGTCTCAGAGCAGCTGCAAGACATTCTGGGGGGGGAGGGTGAACAGCCAGCTGTCGTGGTGCACATAGGCACCAACGATATAGGTAAAAAAACGGGACGAGGTCCTACAAGCTGAATTTAGGGAGTTAGGAGTTAAACTAAAAAGTAGGACCTCAAAGGTAGTAATCTCAGGATTGCTACCAGTACCACGAGCTAGTGAGGGTAGGAATTTCAGGATAGAGAGGATGAATGCGTGGCTCGAGAGATGGTGCAAGAGGGAGGGATTCAAATTCCTGGGACATTGGAACCGGTTCTGGGGGAGGTGGGACCAGTACAAACCGGACGGTCTGCACCTGGGCAAGACTGGAACCCATGTCCTGGGGGGGTGTTTGCTAGAGCTGTTGGGGAGAGTTTAAACTAATGTGGCAGGGGGATGAGAACCGATGCAGGAAGTTGGAAGGTAGTAAAACAGGGACAAAAACAAAAGGCAGTAAGGGGGAAAGTGTAAGGCAGAGAAGCCATCGTCAAAAATCAAAAAGGGTGACAGTACAAGGTACAGTGACTGAGGGGAGTTCAGTGAATAGGACCAGGAATACTAAAAGGAATAAAACGGGAAGTGAAAACGTTAATGGTAAGCAACGCGGCAGGTTGTTACATTAAGATATGGGTTCAACGACAAGGAAAATTAGGAGAAAAGTTAAGAGGAAATATAACTTAGGAGAGGTTACTGATCGAGGTGTTAAGCTTCAGAACAGAGGTAAAAAAGCCAACATAAGTGTACTTTACCTGAATGCTCGTAGTTTTCGGAATAAGGTAAATGAGTTGATGGCACAAATCATCGTGAATGACTATGATGTCGTGGCCATTACTGAAACATGGTTAAAGAATGGTCACGACTGGGAGTTAAATATCCAAGGGTATCAAACTATTCGGAAGGACAGAGTGGATGGTAAGGGGTGGTGTAGCTCTGTTATTTAAGGATGACATCCGGGCAACAGTAAGGGATGACATCAGTGCTATGAAGGATAAGGTTGAATCCATTTGGGTGGAAATCAGGAATAGTAAAGCAAAAAAGTAACTGATAGGAGTAATCTATAGGCCACCAAATAGTAACATTATGGTGGGGCAGGCAATAAACAAAGAAATAACTGATGCATGTAGAAATGGAACAGCAGTTATCATGGGGGATTTTAATCTACGTGTCAATTGGTTTAACCAGGTTGGTCAAGGCAGCCTTGAGGAGGAGTTTATAGAATGTATCCGCAATAGTTTCCTAGAACAGTATGTAATGGAACCTACGAGGGAACAAGCGGTCCTAGATCTGGTCCTGTGTAATGAGACAGGATTGATTCAGGATCTCATAGTTAGGGATCCTCTCGGAAGGAGCAATCACAATATGATGGAATTTAAAATACAGATGGATGGTGAGAAGGTAAAATCAAGCACTAATGTTTTGTGCTTAAACAAAGGAGATTACAATGGGATGAGAGAAGAACTAGCTAAGGTAGACTGGGAGCAAGGCCTTTATGGTGAAACAGTTGAGGAATAGTGGAGAACCTTCCAAGTGATTTTTCACAGTGCTCAGCAAAGGTTTATACCAACAAAAAGGAAGGACAGTAAAAAGAGGGAAAATCGACCGTGGATATCTAAGGAAATAAGGGAGAATATCAAATTGAAGGAAAAAACATACAAAGTAGCAAAGATCAGTGGGAGACTAGAGGACTGGGAAATCTTTAGGGGGCAACAGAAAGCTACTAAAAAAGTATAAAGAAGAGTAAGATAGATTATGAGAGTAAACTTGCTCAGAATATAAAAACAGATAGTAAAAGTTTCTACAAATACATAAAACAAAAAAGAGTGGCTAAAGTAAATATTGGTCCTTTAGAGGATGAGAAGGGAGATTTAATAATGGGAGATGAGGAAATGGCTGAGGAACTGAACAGGTTTTTTGGGTCGGTCTTCACAGTGGAAGACAAAAATAACATGCCAGTGACTGATAGAAATAAGGCTATGACAGGTGAGGGCCTTGAGAGGATTGTTATCACCAAGGAGGTAGTGATGGGCAAGCTAATGGGGCTAAAGGTAGACAAGTCTCCTGGACCTGATGGAATGCATCCCAGAGTGCTAAAAGAGATGGCTAGGGAAATTGCAAATGCACTAGTGATAATTTACCAAAATTCACTAGACTCTGGGGTGGTCCCAGCGGATTGGAAATTAGCAAATGTGGCACCAGTGTTTAAAAAAGCAGGTAGGCAGAAAGCGGGTAATTATAGGCCAATGAGCTTAACTTCGGTAGTAGGGAAGATGCTGGAATCTACCATCAAGGAAGAAATAGCGAGGCATCTGGATGGAAATTGTCCCATTGGGCAGACGCAGCATGGGTTCATAAAGGGCAGGTCGTGCCTAACTAATTTAGTGGAATTTTTTGAGGACATTAACAGTGCGGTAGATAATGGCGAGCCAATGGATGTGGTATATCTGGATTTCCAGAAAGCCTTCGACAAGGTGCCACACAAAAGGTTGCTGCATAAGATAAAGGTGCATGGCATTAAGGGGAAAGTAGTAGCATGGATAGAGGATTGGTTAATTAATAGAAAACAAAGAGTGGGGATTAATGGGTGTTTCTCTGGTTGGCAATCAGTAGCTAGTGGTGTCCCTCAGGGATTAGTGTTGGGCCCACAACTGTTCACAATTTACATTTGATTTAGAGTTGGGGACCAAGGGCAATGTGTCCAAGTTTGCAGACGACACTAAGATAAGTGGTAAAGCAAAAAGTGCAGAGGATACTGGAAGTCTGCAGAGGGATTTGGATAGGCTAAGTGAATGGGCTAGGGTCTGGCAGATGGAATACAATGTTGACAAATGTGAGGTTATCCATTTTGGTAGGAATAACAGCAAAAGGGATTATTATTCAAATGATAAAATATTAAAACATGCTGCTGTGCAGAGAGACCTGGGTGTGCTAGTGCATGAGTCGCAAAAAGTTGGTTTACAGGTGCAACAGGTGATTAAGAAGGCAAATGGAATGTTATCCTTCATTGCTAGAGGGATGGAGTTTAAGACTAGGGAGGTTATGCTGCAATTGTATAAGGTGTTAGTGAGGCCACACCTGGAGTATTGTGTTCAATTTTGGTCTCCTTACTAGAGAAAGGACGTACTGGCACTGGAGGGTGTGCAGAGGAGATTCACTAGGTTAATCCCAGAGCTGAAGGGGTTGGATTACGAGGAGAGGTTGAGTAGACTGGGACTGTACTCATTGGAATTTAGAAGGATGGGGGGGGATCTTATAGAAACATATAAGATTGTGAAGGGAATAGATAGGATAGATGCGGGCAGGTTGTTTCCACTGGCGGGTGAAAGCAGAACTAGGGGGCATAGCCTCAAAATAAGGGGAAGTAGATTTAGGACTGAGTTTAGGAGGAACTTCTTCACCCAAAGGGTTGTGAATCTATGGAATTCCTTGCCCAGTGAAGCAGTAGAGGCTCCTTCATTAGGTGTTTTTAAGATAAAGATAGATAGTTTTTTGAAGAATAAAGAGATTAAGGGTTATGGTGTTCGGGCCGGAAAGTGGAGCTGAGTCCACAAAAGATCAGCCATGATCTCATTGAATGGTGGAGCTGGCTCGAGGGGCCAGATGGCCTACTCCTGCTCCTAGTTCTTATGTTTTTATGTTCTTATGTAAGAATACAACGTACATTTGAGGACAATGGGCATCCCTTTACCAAGCCAGTTTGGTCAGCAGTTATTATATCAGGGAGACATGGCTCCAAGCGACAGGCCAGTACCTTAGCAAAGAGCTTCACGACTGTGTTTAAAAGAGAGATAGGCTGATAAGAGCCACATTCTTCAGGGTCCCTGTCTTTTTTGAGTATAAGCTAAATGGAAGCTTGAGCCAATGTTGGGGGAAGAGGTAACAAGTCATTAGACCTCTCTAGCAATATGAGTGTAAGTTGAGTGGAAAACATTTTATAAAAGTCAGCCGGGAAACCATCAGGATCTGGGGCCTTACCACTTCCATCAACCTAATGTAGTTTGTTATCTCATCCAGGCACAAAGGGTCATCTAAGTCTCTACTTGTGCCCACATCTACAGATAGGATGTCCCAATTATTTAGGAAGTCAGCCATTACCATGCTATCCGACAGGAGATCAGATTTATTGAGTTTACGATAAAAGGAAGCAACGATCAAAGCAATATCAGAGGGGTCAGTAATAAGATTATGGGAGGAGTCATAGATGTGGGAGATAACCCAAGAAGCAGACTGGTGCCTGGGCTGGTGGGCTGGTAGGTGGCCAGCTTTGTCTCCTTATACATTTAAAAAGTCCCCCTTGAATGTTAGAACATGTGCACAGCTTTATTTGTGGAAAGTAAGGCAAATTGAGTCTGGAGCTTTAGCCTGTCTGCATTTACCTCAGGAATGGGGGGTAATGGAATATTGATGATCTATTTCTAAAATCCATCAATTCTTGTTTTAATTTTCTTTGTTTGATAATATATGCATTGTAAGAAATTAAGTTTCCCCAGAGTACTGCCTTGAGGGTCTCCCATAATACTGATGAGATGGTTAAATCAGATTTGTTTGTTTTAATAAAAACATCTATACTGGTGGATATAGGTTTACAAAACTCCTGGTCAATTACGAGGGTTGCGTCAAATCTCCATAGAGGCCGTCCATTAGCTTTGAACGTAAGAGCCAGGTAAAGGGAGTGGGGTGCGTGGTCTCATATAACTATGGCAAAAAACTTGGCAATTTTAACTGTGGGGAGAAGAGCTCTGTACAAAAAAAGTATCATTGATGCGTGAGTAAGCATGGTGGACATGAGAGAAGTAGGAAAAGACCCTTGTGCCAAGGTGGAAGAAACGACAAAGGTCCACATAACCAATTTGATTAATAAAAGGTGGAAAGAACCTTGGAAATGCAGGAGAGGGCTAAAGTCTTTGGACTTGAGCGATCTAGCTTTGGGTCTATAATACAGTTTAGATCCCCTCTGAAAATAAGTTGGTGGGTGTCTAGGTTAGGAAGGGAAGATAGAAGCTATGTGATAGATTTGCATCGTCCCTAGTTAGGGGCATAGACATTTACCAAAACTTCAGGGGTTTGAAAAAGTGTGCCACTAATTACTGTATATTGCCTACCAGGGGCTGAAATTACGTTAAGGGGGAGAACTGTATTATTTTGTTAGTCAAAATTGACGTCCTCCTAGCTCTGCCGGAAAGCTGGAGTGAAACAATTGGCCAACCCAAACTTTACGTAATCTGGAATGATCTCTAACGTGAAGATGCATTCCTTCAAAGAATGCAACATCAGTGTTAAGGCTCTTGAAATGAAAAAACACTTTGGAACATTTTACTGGACCACTTAACCCCTGACCATTCCATGTAACTAATCTGATCAAGAGCCCGTACCACCCTGACCACTTGAGCTTGTCATACGTACAGGAAGACTTTATAAAAAGGTCAGTAAATTGAATGGAAAAGGAAGCAAAGTCAAGAGGATCCATTACATAATGAAAATGGCCAAATACAAAAAGATCTTTGATTACTGACAACATAGGATATCCTTCCCACCTCACTCCATTCCCAGAACAATCATCACACTCCCAAAGCACCAGAACAAAAACCAAATAGTGTGATAATAAACCTTGAACTACATAAAACCACAAATCAAATCCTAAGCTCGCCATTATAAACAAGATAAGCTGCAGGTATTCTATTTTACATAACATCCGTTGACTAACCAATCTTGTTAATGGCACATACCCCCAACATATGAGCTATGTTATATAATACACTATCGGAAAGTTGCTTGTTCTAACCGCGTAGTCAGAGTTTTAGTGTAAACAAACAGTCGAACATGTCCTTAATTTTGAACATATTAAATGGCCTATACAGGTATTCAAGCACATGATACCCAAAAACAATACCACAAACTGAGTATGCCCATCAAGAATTAAGCATGCACCGCTGAAGGAAAAAGTTTGTCTCATCTGGTGCATCAAAGAAATGACGTTCTCCATTAAACATGATGTCGAGACAGGCACGGTGAATCAGCTCGAAGCTAATTCCTTTCTTGTTGAGCATGGACTTGATATCTTGAATGTTGCATGCCTCCTTGCCAGGCCTGCAGTCGTGTTTTGGTAGATCCTGATTAAGTGGTCACGGTCAATAGCATCGCAGTGATCCTTTGTCCATCGAAAAACAAAGGGCTGGATTCTCCGCTACCCCACGCCGAAATCGCGGCCGACGCCAGGGCGGAGAATCCAGTTTCACATCTTAATCAGGCCCGGCGATGGTTCGGCGATTCTCTAGGCACCGAAAATTGGCATCGCCGCGGAGTGCGCTGCGCCGCCGGGGTCCCATTGCCAGAGGCCCGCCCAGCAATCCACTGCTCCCGACTACCTATTGTCGGTCGAGATGCTGGCTTGGCGGCTGCGGACTCGGTCCGCGGCCGCCCTGGTCAGGGGCGGGCGAATCGGAGACCAGGCGGCCGACGATTAAATGTGCGGGGTTTGAGGCTCGGGCGGGCGGCCGATCGGGTTTTATTTTGTCTGGCTCCATGGTCCGAGTCCACCATGGAGCACGGCGCGACTGCTGGAGGGCGCCGCCATGCGCAGGTGTGGCCTCCGACCTGGAAATGCGGGGGCTCGTATCGGCAGCAAAAGTTTCCCTTCGGGTCCCTGCTAGCCCCCTGCAGGGCTATGAATTCGTCTAACTTTTTTCAAGGAATTTCGGGAGTAAAACCCCACCGTTTTTACGCCGGCATGGGGACATAGTTCCATTTTGGGAGAATCCAGCCCAAGGTCCTTACTTTGTCGCGCTGGAACCGAATACAGTGGCGCTCTGTCCAGCTCTGGGAGTTTAGGGAATGTATCTTCGCTCACCACCTTTTTGAAGAATTCCGACATAACTGTTTTGTGGCTCAGCCTTCAGTTCCTTCAGGCATACCAACAAAATATAGTCTTTGGTGTCTTCCAGGTCATCAACCTTGCTCCGCAATGACACACTCTCCTTAATTTCCACAGTCAGCCTAGCCTTCAGTGTACTGATCTCGTCGCTGTGGTACGAAAGGCCCATCTTGATGTCAGTAAGGGTGCTGGGATGTGAGTCGACAGTTCAACAAATGATGTCAAGGGAGTACTGAATACGACCCATTGATTCTTCGAATGAATTTTCCAGCTCCAGAGCCAATCTTTGTCGGGATTTGTTGCGCTCAGTGACCAGAAGTTTGCTCAGAGTTTCGGTTGTTAGAAGCTTGGGGATGCCGCCGCCACCTTAGCTGTAGCTGTCACTGCAGGGTTATCTTTATCATTTAATATTTCAACCGTGTATGTCTTAAATTCTTGGGCATTTTTTAAAAAAATCTGTTCCTTGAGTGTTTAAATTAATTTTCGCGGCGGTAAATAACAATATATTGGTGCATTAAGAAAGAACTTGTAAAAGGTGGGGGGGGAAGGGGAAAAGTCGATTTTTCGTTTTTTTTGTGTTCTTTTTCCCGGTAGATGTTGGCAATGTCCCTTTTATGTTTTATCTTGTGTGTTTTTCTTGATGTGCACTCTTATGGGATGGAGACGTGCCTATCTGAGTTTCGGGGGGGCGGTGCTTTTCTTTTTGTGTTTGCTTGCTGCTGGGTGTTTGTTTGGGGATTGTTAGATGAGGGAATTTGTTTACATGGGCGGAGGGAGGGGAGCGAGGGAACAATAGGTGGGAGACTTCTTGGCGCCGGGGGCAGGGGCCACCAAGCTAGCTGGGTGAGCTAGCTCACGGGGGTGTGTGTGTATGCTTAGTTCATTAGATGGGTTGGGTTTTAGAGTGGTGTTGCTGGGGGGGGGGGGGGGGGGGAGGGGGAGCTAGGTTCTGCTGACGTGAGACGAACTTCGATGGAAGGTCACTGAGGGGGTCGGGGGTGGGGGCCGCCGTGGGGCGGGCCGGAGGAGGCACGGTGCATGGGCTGGAGGCGGGCCCAAGAAAGGGGATGGCTGACTGGCGAGTGGGGGGGGGGGCACTTTGCCCCCCAACTAGGCTGGTCATCTGGAATGTCTGGTCATCTGGTCATCTGGCTGTCTAAATGGGCCGGTAAAGAGGGCACGTGTGTTTGCGCACCTGAGGGGACTGAAGGCGGACATAGTAATGCTGCAGGAGACACACCTTAAAGTAGTGGATCAGGTCAGGTTGAGGAAAGGCTGAATTCGTCAGGTTTTCCACCCGGGGCTGGATACAAAGACTAGAGGGTTGCGATTCTGATTAACAAGCGGGTGGCATTTGAGGTGGGGAGAATAGTCTCGGATGTGGGGGGTCGATATATCATGGTTAGTGGCAAGCTGCAGGGGATGAAGGTAGTGCTGGTCAATGTATATGTGCCAAATTGGGATGATGGGGGTTTTATAAAGAGGGTGCTAGGGAAGATTCTGGACCTGGATTCGTACAGGCCGATTATGGGAGGGGATTTTAATACAGTTATTGATCCAGGCCTGGACCGGTCATGCTCGAGAATGAGCAAGGTGCCAGCTGGCAAAGGAGCTGAAAGGGTTCATGGAGCAGAGGTGGGGGGTGGATCCATGGAGATTTAGGCAACCGAGGGCCAAAGAATTTTCTTTTTACTCCCACGCACACAAGGTGTATTCCCGGATAGATTCCTTTGTCGTGGGTAGGGCCCTATTAACGGGCGTGGTGAACACGGGGTATTTGGCGATTACGATCTCGGACCATGCTCCGCACTGGGTGGACCTGCAGGTTAGTATGGATAGCAAGCAGCGCCCGCAATGGAGGTTGGATGTAGGGCTATTGGCGGACAAAGCGGTGTGCAAGAGGTTGAGGAAGTGCATGCTGAATTACCTGCAGGTAAACGATTCGGGGAGGTCTCAGCAGCGGTGGTCCGGCAGTGGTGAGAGGAGAGCTGATCTGGATCCAAGCTCACAGGGACAGGACGGACAGGGCAGAAACGGACCGACTGGTAAAAGAGATTCTACGGGTGGATAGGAGATATGCGGAGGCTCTAGAGGCAGGGCTTTTAAGGGAACTCCGGAGACGACAGGTGGAATTTGGTTTGTTAACCACCGGGAGGGCAGTGGAATAGCTCAGAAAGGTGAAGAGGGGGATTTACGAGCACGGGGAGAAGGCCAGCAGGATGCTTGCACAGCAGCTCAGAAAGAGAGAGGCAGCTAGAGAAATAGGGAAAGTTATTGATGGGGATGGGAACTTAGTTGAGGACTTGGCGGGGGTGAGCAAAACCTTTCGGGATTTTTATAGCAGGTTGTAGAGGTCAGAACCCCCTGCGGGGCTGGAGGGGATGAGGCACTTTTTGGACAGGCTGACTTTCCCGAAGGTGGATGGGGAGCTGGTAGAAGGGCTGGGGGCCCTGATCCGGCTGGAGGAGATAGTGGAGGGTCTGAAGGCCATGCAGTCGGGCAAGGCCCCGGGACCAGATGGGTACCCAGCCGAGTTCTATAAAATGTTCTCTGGAATATTGGGGCCGATGCTGATGAAGGTTTTTAACGAGGCTAAGGAAAGAGGGGCTCTGCCCCAGACGATGTCACAGGCCATGAGCTCGCTCATTCTGAAAAGGGAAAAGGACCCGGAGCTATGCGGGTCTTACAGGTCGATTTCCTTGCTGAACGTAGATGCCAAACTTCTGGCCAAAATTTTGTCCTCCAGGATCGAGAACTGTGTATCGGACGCTATAGTGGAGGATCAGACTGGGTTCGTTAAGGGCAGGCAGCTGGTGGCCAATGTAAGAAGGCTGCTAAACGTGGTCATGATGCCCCCGGAAGGTAGGGAAGTTGAGGTGGTGGTCGCGATGGACGCGGAAAATGCCTTTGACCAGGTCGAGTGGGATTACTTATGGGAGGTGCTGGAGTGGTTCGGATTTGGGAGGGGCTTTGTTGACTGGGTTAGGCTGCTAAACCAGGCTCCGGTTGCAAGTGTACGGACAAACAGGACGACTTTGGACTATTTTAGACTGTACTGGGGGATGAGACAGGGATGCCCCCTTTCCGCACTGCTGTTTGCGCTGGCGATAGAGCCACTGGCCATTGCTCTGAGAGCCTCAAGGGGCTGGAAGGAGTTGGTCCGGGGGGTGGAGCACAGAGTCTCGCTGTCTGTGAATGACCTACTGCTGTATGTCTCAGACCCAATGGAGGGGATGGAAGAAATTATGGGAATTTTAGGGGAATTCAGCCGGTTTTCGGTGTATAAGCTCAATATGGGGAAGTGCGAGATGTTTGTGGTCCAGGCGAGGGGTCAGGAGAGGCGACTGGGGGAACAGCCGTTCAGAGTGGTAGGGGACAGTTTCAGGTACCTGGGTATTCAAGTGGCGAGGGATTGGGACAGGCTACATAAATTGAACTTGGCCCGGTTGGTCGATCAGATGAAGGAGGATTTCCGGAGATGGGATGCGCTCCCGTTGTCTCTGGTAGGCATAGTGCAGTCAGTAAAAATGACGGTCCTCTCGAGATTCCTATTTGTCTTCCAATGCCTCCCCATCTTCATCCCGCGGTCCTTTTTTAAGCGGATCAATAAGATTATCGTGGGCTTTGTGTGGGGGGGGGGGCAAGTCCCCGCGAGTGAAGAGGGCAATGCTCGAGCGGAGTCGGGGGGCTGGAGGGCTGGCGCTGCCGAATTTCAGCAATTCCTACTGGGCGGCTAACATAGCCATAGTGAGGAGGTGGCTGGGGGGTTGGCATGGGGGGGGGGTGGGTGAGCTGGCGTGGGTGCGCATGGAGGCGGCTTCTTGTAAGGGAACAAGTTTGGGGCATTGGTATCGGCGCCTCTGCCGTTCCCGCCGGTGCAGTACTCCAACAGTCCAGTGGTGGTGTTGCGGCCCTGAGAGTTTGGGGGCAATGGAGGAAGACATGTGAGAGCAGAGAGGGTGCCGGTGTGGTCCCCAATCTGCGATAACCACCGGTTTGCCCAGGGAGGATGGACGGGGGGGTTCCGATTTCGGACATGGCTAGCTTCCTCTGCCTGGAGAAAATTAAGTTCGCCATGAGAGGGTCTCTGTTAGGATTCGTCCGGAGGTGGCAACGATTTGTCGACTTCCTCGCAGATAAATAATTGTCAGCAGAAGGGGGGCGGGAGTGGGTTAGGTTATCGGAGATTAGGGGGGTAAGCAATGGTAGGACCTGTGGGAGAGGGAGGCTGTAGTTGCACTATGTTTATATTTTCCTTGTTATGTACATTGTTGACTTTGTTGCTGTTACAATGCCAAAGAAATACCTCAATAAAATGTTTATTAAAAAATAAAGAAATAACTTGTAAAAAGAATCGGCACGAACAACATCGTGGCCGGGGTGCTCCGATCCTGCGCCGGGTGGGAGAATCGCCAGGGGGCACGTGAATCGCGCCATGTCGCTCCAACGCCAGGCCGCCGGTCATCCGGTCGCGCCGGCACAGTCACCACGGCGCGGTCGGGGGCCGATGAAAGCGCCCCCCCCCCCCCCCAGCGATTCTCCGCGCTCGACGGGCCGAGTGCCTGCTGAGTCCCGCCGGCGTTGTTTACATATGGTCCTACCCAGCGGGACCTCGGCGCTCTGGCTGCGGGGGCTGTCCTGGTGGGAGTGTGGGGGGAGCCGACTCCGGGGGGGGCCTCCACGGTGGCCAGGCCCGCGATCGGAGGCAACCGATCAGTGGGCGGGCCCCTTCCGGGGAGGGCCTATGTTCCTCCGCGCCAGGCCACTGTAGGGCTCCGCTATGTTGCCCGCGGGCTGGCGCGGAGATGACCGTGGCACACATGCGCGGACCCACGCCGGCTGTGGCGCACATGTGCGGACCCACGCCAGACGTGGCGCATGCATACGAGGACCCGCTTCGGCCTTGGTGGGCCGGCTTTCGGCGTCGGAGCAATGCACAGCACTCCGGCACCATTCAAACTGCCCCTAGCGCCAGTTTTGATGCCGGCGTCAACACGTGGCCAGGATTTTGGAGAATCCTGGCCCATGTGTCTTTCCCCTACATTGTGCAACTGGAAGTCTCAGTGAAATATTGATAATGACCACAGCTGCCCAAACAATAGACTGATCACTGGGAAGGAAAGAACAGGTGATCATTTCATTTTCAAAACAGAGTGCCTGTCACTCAATGTAAGGGAAACAGAGGTTAGAATTCTTTCAAGTGTCAAAACTAGTAGTTTTTAATCAGGCAGAGCCATTTAAATCAATTTTGTAAAGATGACAGTGTAAGCTGTCAGGACATTTTGATTCTTTTTTGTACTGCATTAAGGTGTTCTTTTCCATTGGCAAAGGACTGTAATGCATGTGAACAAAGTCACGAAGCTGGTCATTGTAAGGGTTAACTTATCTTTAAAGGACAGATTCCTATAATGAATCACTGCATTAAAGACAGATCCATATTACAATGCAGCACCTCATAGTGATATTTGAAGATATGAAAATATGTTACACTTACCTTCCAGAATATCCCTGACTTCTCAGCAGGTTTTCTATTTTCTTCGCAACTGGCCAAACGGGTGAGCTTTTAATGGGCTTCCAAAATTTTACTCCACCAGACAAAAATGGCGTGCTGGAGGAAATCCGATTTTCGGCCCCCCCTCATTTAAATGGGGAACACAGCAGGGCTGGGTGTGCGTTTTGTACACTCAGCAATTTTGCCGTGCATTAAAAGCCCAAGGAAAGCGGTGTGGGGTCAAGAATGCAGAGGGAAATTAAACTTCCTCCAAAAACACTAAGTGCATGTTATAACCCACACGGGATCTACAGGGTTAGAACAATCAGTCTCCCCGTGAACCTCCCCAAATACTATCTCGCCCATTAAGGGGGCAGGGAGCCCGAGATCATTCATTATTAAGATCTGTGTAAAGTCGGCCAGTTATGGCTGGCACGGTAGCACAGTGGTTAGCACCGTTGCTTCACAGCACCAGGGCCCCAGGTTCGATTCCGGCTTGGGTCACTGTCTGTGCAGAGTCTGCACGTTCTCCCTGTTGTCTGCGTGGGTTTCCTCCGGGTGCTCCGGTTTCCTCCCACAAGTCCCGAAAGACGTGTTTGTTATGTGAATTTGACATTCTGAATTCCCCCTATGTGTACCCGAAGAGGCACCGGACTGTGGCGACGAGGGGATTTCTTAAGATTATTATAGTATTATTATGGAACCGACAGAGCAGACCCAGCTGGGATCTGATGTATATTGTAAAAATAATAAACCAAGTTTTCTTTTTACCAAATCGGTTCGGACTCACTTGTTGCCTCCCAAAATGTGGATATTCGCGCACTGAAACTCGTCTGCAAATCCTTAGAAAAATTCAGCCGAGTGTCTCTTTAAATCATGAGGAATGAATTCTCCATACCTACTTAGATCACGTACAGCTGTTTTGTTCATTTTTTCTACCATCTATCCATGAAAGCTTTCCTTCTGTATACAGCCAATCAATCTACTGCACTCAGTAATTACCAAAGCGTTGCTGGTATAAGGCTCAAAATAGCCTGCACTTCGAAGAGACTGTCAGCCTGGAGATGAACAATATGCAAGAAGGACATGCAGTCCTTGTACAATCCAGTCATTTCACAGATAGCTTCTAAGGTTGTAATAATCCTTTTGAGCAATCAATTTCCTAATGCCATTTTCAGAGAACTCCTGGACATGTTACCACATAATAAGACACCCAATAGGTCTTTGTGAGATTGTAAAAAATCTCTCTTTCAGCTTGCAACATAAAATTACAAAAGGATTGAGGATCAGGAATTAATTAATTGATGCAATTAAACTGCCGTTTTCCCCTCTATATGTTAATACATTATTCAGAGTGACTGAAATTTGAATTTTGATTAGACACCTGCATTGAAATCTTGACAAGATCCAAACACGGTAATTTAGTCACATATTTCCTTATGTGAAACTAGAGTTACAACTGCTTGCTTTCTTATTGATGCACGATCAGTTGCACAAAGACTTGAGTTGGATACAACTGAGGCTTTATTGCTCTAAGATGCATGGCCTCCCACTGCAGCTGGCGAAATGGCTGCAGCATGGAGGACACACACATTTATACTCTGCCTACTGGGCGGAGCCAGCAGGCAGGGTCTACCAACGTACCTGCAGTACAGGTCCTACCATGCATCACCTAATAGAGCTGCAACAGTGGTTTCCCACATTCACCCCCTGTTAAAATTGAGTCCGGCGGGTTGGTAGAGAACTATATACAACAAATGGGTTTTACATTTACAATATTTGAGAGAAAAAAATGTCTTTTGAAGTCCAGTGGACCAGTTAGAGGTTTAACCGGTCCGGGGCCTTGATGTGCCGCTGGGAGCGACGTAATTCTTGATCTTGCCCCGCTGTGTGTTATTGAACATGAAGGCTACCATCCGTTGGTCAGTGAGGAGAGTGAATCTCCTGCTGCCAGGTAATGCCTCCAATGCCGCACAGCTTCAACGATAGCTTGGGCCTCTTTTTCGACGGATGAGTGCCGAATTTCTGAGGCATGAAGGGTGCGGGAAAAGAATGCCATGGGTCGGCCTGCCTGATTGAGGGTGGCGGCTAGGGCGACGTTTGATGCATTGCTCTCTACTTGAAAGGGCAGTGTCTCGTCTACTGCATGCATCCCGGCCTTGGCGATATCGGCTCTGATACGGGCGAAGGCCTGTTGAGCCTTGGCCGTCAGGGGAAAATGGGTGGACTGTATGAGTGAACGGGCCTTGTCCGCATAGTTTGGGACCCACTGGGTGTAGTATGAAAAGAACCCCAGGCAGTGTTTGAGGGCCTTGGGGTAGTGGGGAAGGGGGAGCTCCATGAGGGGGTACATGCGGTCGGGGTCGGGCCCCAGAACTCCGTTCTGGACCACATAGCCGAGGATGGCTAAGCGGTTTGTGCTGAACACGCACTTCTCCTTGTTGTAGCTGAAGTTTAGGAAAGTGGCAGTGTGGAGAAATTTGGCAAGGTTGGCATCGTGGTCCTGCTGATCATGGCCGCAGATGGTGACGTTGTCTAGGTACGGAAAGGTGGCCCGCAAACCGTACCGGTCGACCATTCGGTCCATCTCCCTTTGGAAGACCGAGACCACGTTGGTGACGCCGAAAGGAATCCTGAGGAAGTGATAGAGGCGACAGTCTGCCTTGAAGGCAGTGTATGGATGGTCCGATTTACGAATGGGGAGCTGGTGGTAGGAGGATTTGAGGTCTACCGTTGAGAAGACCCGATACTGTGCAATCTGATTGACCATCTCAGATATGTGTGGGAGGGGGTACACGTCGAGCTGCATGTTCCGATTGATGGTCTGGCTGTAGTCCACGACCATTCTGTGTTTCTCCCGAGTATTAACTATTACCACTTGGGCTCTCCAGGGGCTGTTGCTGGCCTCGATGATGCCTCCCCGAAGCAGCCGCTGGACCTCGGACCTGATGTAAGTCCTGTCCTGGGTGCTGTACCATCTGCTCCTGGTGGCGACGGGTTTGCAATCCGGGGTTAGATTTGGAAAGAGAGATGGCGGATCGACCTTTAGGGTCACGAGGCCGCACACAGTAAGGGGTGGTAGGGGCCCGCCGAATTTCAGAGTTAGGCTCTGGAGGTTGCACTGGAAGCCCAGGCCGAGTAGTAGGGCAGCGCAGAGGTTAGGGTGGTCATAGAGGCGGAAGCTGCTGAATTCTACGTCCTGGACCGTGACTGTGACCGTACAGTACCCCCAGATCGCCATGGAATGGGATCCGGAGGCCAGGGAGATTCTTTGGTTGGCGGGGTGTACCGCGAGGAAGCAGTGCCTTACTGTATTTGGGTGGATGAAGCCTTCGGTGCTCCTGGAGTCCAGCAGGCAAGAGGTCACGTGTCCGTTAATTTTGACGGTGGTCGATGCGGTGGCCAGGTTGTGCGGACGAGACTGGTCAATGGTTACTGAGGCGAGTCGTGGTCGGTCGTCGCTGGTGTCGGATGATGGGGAGCTCGGGGGGCACAGGTCCTGGAGCGCTGGTGGTGCCCATGTGCCATGGGGGAGACAAGATGGCGGCGCCTGAAGATCTTGAGGAGGACAAAATGGCAGCGCCCATGGGCCGCACGTGGCGGGGGTTGAACAAGATGGCGGCGACCATGGGCCCCACGTGTTGCGCGGAGGGGAAGATGGCAGCACCCTTGGCCGCGCATGGTCTGAGGGGGATAAGATGGCGGCGCCCACTGGCTGCACATTGCCTGGGGAGGTGAAGATGGCAGCGCCCATTGTCCGTAAATGAGGGGGGTGGGGGTGATAGCGGCGACTGCACGGGCTTGGCACACCACGGCGAAGTGCCCCTTCTTACCACAAGCCTTACAAAGGGCAGCGCGGGCCGGGCAGCGTTGGCGGGGGTGTTTCTGCTGGCTGCAAAAGTAACATCGGGGACCCCCGGGGTTCGGTGGCTGGCACGTGGCACAGGCATATTGGCTGGGTAAGGCCCCCACTTGGGCGGCCGTCTGTGGGGTCCACGATGCGTAGGAGGGGTGGGCCGCGCGGCTGGGGGTGTAGGCCTGAATGTTGCGCGATGCGACCGTCATAGAGAGTGCTAGCTTCTTTGTCTCTGCTAGATCGAGCTTGGCCCCTTCTAACAGTCACTGGCATATGAGGTCCGACCCAATCCCCATAACGAACGCATCCCGCACAAGGAGGTTTGAATGTTCCGTGGCCGTAACGGCCTGACAGTCACAATCCCGGACGAGTGGGATTAGGGCCCGCCAGAAGTCTTCTATGGACTCACCAGGGAGTTGAGAGCGAGTGGCGAGTACGTGCCTGGCGAAGAGCGTGTTCGTCTTCTGAGCGTAATTTTCTTTGAGAAGCATCATGGCTTCGGCATAGTTCGGGGCGTCCTGGATCAGCGGAAAGACGTTGGAGCTCAACCTTGAGTACAGGATCTGTATTTTCTGAGCCTCCGAGACAGGGCTGGGCGCCGAGTTGATGTACGCCTCGAAGCAGGCTAGCCAGTGCTGAAAGTCCTTTTTGGCGTCGCTGGATTGCGGATCCAGCTGCAGGCGATCCGGCTTGATACGGAGGTCCATCTTTTGAGAATCTTAGAGCAATTAATTGATGCACGATCAGTTGCACAAAGACTTGAGTTGGATACAACTGAGGCTTTATTGCTCTAAGATGTGTGGCCTCCCATAGCAGCTGGCCAAATGGCTGCAGCCTGGAGGACACACACATTTATGCTCCGCCTATTGGGCAGAGCCAGCAGGCAGGGACTACCAACGTACCTGTAGTACAGGTCCTACCATACGTCAGCTAATAGAGGTGCAACAGTGGTTTACCACACTTGTCAATTAGGTGCGAATGATTTGGCTTGTTAACTGCAAATTGTTGTACGAGAGCAGAACATTTATAAAATCATCCACTCATTGAACAATTGAGTATTAGTGATGTGACTAATTAATGTAACTATGAGTGGAATTTTTCGGGCCCTGGGATGACAGATTTGGAGGCGATAGGGGTAGGGAACATAGCAGGGGTTGCAGGGTGACATCAGGACAGTACCATCATACAATCCCACAGCTGGGGAGGTTTCCTGGGAAATGGGTTGGTTTTGCACGACATGGAGGAAGGCAGCCATTTTACAACATAAGGCCCAAAGGGGGACGATTTTGCATCAATGCCGAAGGCACATGAGGAGACTATCAGAACCAGAGGAAAGGCCTGCCCACGGCCCAAACCCTTCCTCTGAAGGCCTTTGGGTGGCAGGTGGAGGAGGTGAGAATACCACCTTTGTCTTATGTCCATTTGACAATCTCTCCTTAGCTCCAATCTATTCCTGTCATTCTATTCTGCCCCATCTCCTCCACCCGCCTCTCCAACTTACATTGCTACCCCTCTTCAAT
Source organism: Scyliorhinus torazame (assembly GCF_047496885.1). Taxonomy (NCBI): domain Eukaryota; kingdom Metazoa; phylum Chordata; class Chondrichthyes; order Carcharhiniformes; family Scyliorhinidae; genus Scyliorhinus; species Scyliorhinus torazame. The sequence goes on along the minus strand of NC_092711.1, from coordinate 287,941,089 downwards.
TCTGTAGAAGAGTCAAATGGACTCAAAATGGTAACTCTGTTTCTCTCTCCACAGATGCTGCCAGACCAGCTGAGTTTATCCAGCATTTTCTGTTGGCTCCTGAACTGTTGACTCTCTCATTGGGCCTGGCAGCATCGGGAACCAGCTCGTTGTTCTAAGAGGTTGACTCTCAGAATATTGCACCACTGGTCTTACTGCTAGCAAGAGTGGGCTAAGGAAAACCCATTCGGTTCTGACATCAAGATCCTCAAGCCCACAGGAAAGCCCAACCCAATGTATCTGCATCAGGAATTTAGTGTCCTCTCAATTGGCTGCTGTACCTTCGGCGAAAACTCTGGGTAAATGCATAGCTAGGCTTCTTGTCAAATGTTTACTGAAGTTACAGTGTCCAATTGTGAAAAACGCAAAGGACATTGGCAACAATGTTTTGTATTTTGAAAAGAAGAGTCTTGTATTTTAGGTGGATTCGCCAGTGCACCTAAGAGGTGCCACCTTGTTTTAGGAGACAGGGTAGTGAAGGTTTTTTTGATTAATGCTAAATTACATTTCAAGAAGGGAGTTAGGAAATGCCTAAGATCCAACCTCCTTCAGCCATCAGCTTTCTTTGCTAATACCATTGTTCTCTCCATTTTATTCACAAGTTTTTATGTTTCTCTCCCTATGTAGTCCTTACCTCACTTTCATACAACTTATTTTATGTTGTTGAGCTCCACAATAGTTTTCTATTCTGTGTGTGTGTACCAAATTGCCCCATGTGACCCAAGGGGCAAGGGCAGAAGAATGCACAGCCTATAGGCCAAATCTCGTAGGCCCCCATCCAAATTGGAGGCCCCATCAAAGGTCCTGTGCAAATTTGGGGCTCCCTGATAAAACTGACCATAATTCAGAGAAACTGCATACAACTACTTGAATTTAAAGTGGGTAGATTTACCTTAATGTTGACACTGTATGTAAATATTTTTTGAGCTTATCTTTTCTGTCGTTTGCTACACGTTTGTTTTATCGGATGAAGAAGGATGTGTGTGGAAGATTCCCAAAGAACCTTGGTGCCCAGGGCCCCAGGAATTATTAATCTGTCTCTACCTAAGGGTATATTCATTATTAAAAGTTAAATGTTTGAGCCTTGACTGCCTATTGCTAGTCGTTAAGAATTTGATTATTTTTCTTTTTGGATTTTTAAATTGCTCATTTTGTTACGATGGGTTTTTCCTATTTGTTACTATTATTGCAAATCTTTTAGAAACGGTTGAAAATCATAAGCAGGAGCGTAAATGGTCAAAAACACTAATGGACTCTTGATTTTGCTGCTGTTTTAATAATGGAGATGTGAGCTATTGAATGTAAAGGATGTGGGTTGAATTGTCTCAATTGTAACATTGAATTAATATCCTCGACTGCTCTCTCAATTACTATTGAGACCAGGGATAAGCTTTACAGAATTTTTCATATATTACTTGCGGTTATTCAGGCCCCACAGCATATTAATTAAAGGAGTTCACAGAAATGATAAGCTCGGTGATCTTAATTTGTACAATTCAGATACTTATGCAGTTTGACAAATTCATACAGGATTTCTGTGGAAATGGTTACAAAAATGGCCATTAATGTTGCGTAATTCCTTTTCAGGCAGTCGTGAAGAACCTAGCTCGAAAGCCAAAGTTTTTTTGTGGTGGTTTACTTGTGCTTATCAAGCAGAGCGATAGTCTCAAACGAAAACAGAAAATGCTGCAAGTACTCAAATCGTCTGACAGCTGCTGTGGAGAGAGAGATTAATGTTTCAGGTGGATGGCCTTTCATTAGAAAAAGAAAAGTTAGAACTGAAATGGACTTTCAGTAAATGAAAGGGGGAGGGTAGGAAAAAGATGAAAAGGAAAGATCAGTAAAAGTGTGGAGGCAAGAGAGATTATATTAGAAAATAGAATCAAAGAGAGTGGTAATGGGTACAGTACAGTAAAGACACAAAAGCTATGGCTAGAGGAGTTGAGAATTGCAGGATTTATTAATTTATGCTTTCACAAGGTCTGGGCATCACTGATTAGGCCCACTTTTATTGCCCATCCCTGTGTGCTCTTGAGAAGATGTTGGTGAGCTGTCTCCTTGAACCATTGTCGTCCACCTGGTGTAGGTACACGGAGTGCTGTTGGGACAGGCGTTTTAATTCAGTGACAATGAAGGAACCACAATACATTTCCAAGTCAGGATGATGTGTGGCTTGTTTGGGAACTTGCAACTGATGGTGTGTCCATCTATCTCCTGCTGTTATACAAAGTGTTAGAGGGCATGGGTTTGGAAGGTGATGCTGAAGGAGCCTTGGAGAATTGCTGCGGTGCATCTTTTAGATGCCGCACACAGGTGCCACTCTACGCCGGCGGTGGAGGAGGGTGGTGGTGGTGGTGGTGCCATCCAGGTGGGCTGTATTGTCCTGGATATTGTCAAACGTCTTGAGAGTATTGGAACTGCATTCATCCTGAGGGTATGCGATCACACCCCTGACTTGTACCTTTAGATGGCAAACAGACTTTGGGGAGTCAAGAGGTGAGTTATTCACCACAGAATTCATAGTCCCTGACCTGGCCTTGGTCCAGTTCAGTTTCTGGTTAATAGTAACCCGCAGGATGTTCATAATGGGGGATACAGTGATGGTAATTCCATTGAAGGTGAATGGGAGATGGTTAGATTTAAAAAGGGCGCCCCGATCTCTGTGGAGCTGGGCTTACCGTCTCTATGAGGCGCTGCTCCACCAGAGTGATGGTGCCAAATGCACCGCCTGCTTTGTTTTGACAAAGTGTCAGAAGATCTGGAGAGAAAGCTTGGTTGTTCCTCTGGTAAAAACATGCCAATTTCAGTCAGAACCTGACGCTTGGCAGTCTTTTGGGAAAATTCTGCCCTCCGTCTTTTGCATTGATATTCTGGGTTCTTCCATCATTGAGGATGGGGATTTTTATGGAGCTTCCTCCTCCAGTTAGTTATTTAATTGTCTATCGCCAGAATTCATGACTGAAAGTAGCAGGACTGCAGAGGTTAGATCTGATTCTTTGCTGTAGGATCACGGAGTTCTGTCTATTCTATGCTGATTATATTTGGCATGCCAGTATGGCATGATATCACTACAATGGAGATGGGACTCTGTGTCCACAAAAGACTGCGGTGATCACTCCTATTGCTGCTGTGATGGACTGAAGCAGCTACGGAAGGTAGTTTGGTGAGGACGAGGCCAAGTAGGTTTTTCTCTCTCGTTGGGTCCCACATGACCTGTTGCAGACCAGTCTAGCATCTATGTCCTTTAGAACCCGGCCAGCTCGGTCAGTAGTGCTGCTAGTGATGGGTATAGAAGTTTCAGCCTCAGTGCCTCTTCTTCCAAGTGGTGTTCATCAGCTGGGGGGTGGGGGGGGGGGGGGGGGGCTGGTGTTCATCAGCTGTGGGGGGGGGGGATCAGGACATACTCAGGAATGGTGATGTGGTGTCTGGGACATTGGAAGGAAGTAGTAACAGGACATTTGGAAAGTCAAAGTGCAACCCATCAGAGTCGGCATGAGTTTATGAAGGATGAACTGTGTTTGATTAATTTGCTAGAGTTCCTCGCAGATTTAACAAACAAAGTGGATATTGAAGGTGAAGGTCCTATAGATTTGTATCTGAGCTTTCAAAAGGCATTTGATAAGGTGTCGCACAAAGGTTAATACACAAGGTAAGATCGCAAAGGGTTGGAGGTAGAGGATTGGCTAACCAACAGACAGCAGAGAGTAGGGAAAATGGTTTTTTTTCTGGTTAGCAAATGGGAACTAGTGGTATGCCACAGAGTTCAGTTCTTGTGCGCCAAATATTTATAATCTATGAGCGCAATTCAGCGACCCCGTTGCAGCCAGTGCATATCCGGACGTAACGGGAGAATCACGCGAGAACCCAAACCGGGCTCTGAGCTGGCTTCTAGGGCAATCATGAGTTACCCGCCTCGTTCCAGCCAGCGCAAACTGGAGCCCGCCCTCACTGGGCATGATCCTGCTCTGCATATTTAAATTTGCTTAATGGCTTATTTAAATACCCAGATGCAGATTCACCTGGTCCTCACAAACGTAGAACTGGTCCTCACAAGCATGGACCAGGCGTAAAGGCATTAGGAATCCCTGGGTGGTTGGGGACAGGTCAGAGTGATACCCTGGCACTCCTTCGGGCACCTTGGCACCGCCAGCCTGCCACCCCTGGCAGTACCATCCTGGCACTCTCAGGGTGATGGGATGGTATTGCCATGGTGCTCGGGGCACTACCAGGGTGTCAGGCTGGAAGTGCCAGGGTTACCAGGTACCAGTTTGGCACTGCCACGGGTTAGGCCCAGGGGGGCCTTGCTAATTGCACAGGGGGAGAGGGTGAAGGGAAGGGTACACTGGGGCCTTGACAATGTTTGGGGCATGAGGAGGGGGATCCGCAAACAGGCATTCCTGTTGAAAATCCACGAAAGTGTGGCCTCGACGGGGAGTGCTTTTGAATAATGGGGTGTTTCTTGGCGCTGCAACCACCAAGAAATATCCCGCCCCAACTTTGTCGAGGCCGCTGGGAACCCCCCCCTCCCCCCACCCACCCTTACCCCCCTTCAAATGGCAAGGCCCCTCCCTCTCCCCCCCCCCCCCCCCCCCCCCCCCACGCCCAAAAGCAGACTTTAAAATGTGTCCGTTGAATCATGTCCTATATTAATGAATTGGATGCAGGGATAGAATGTACAGATTTGCAGATGACACTAAAATAGATGGGAAAGCAAGTTTCAATGAAGAAATAAGAAATTTACAAATGGATATGGATAGGTTAGGTTAGTGGGCCAAAAAGTGGCAGATGGATTTTAATGTGAATAGCTAAATGGAGAGAAACTTCAAAATGCTTCAGTGCAAAGCGATCTAGGTGATCCCAGAGACGCCTTAATTCTGACCATCTTCAAGAAAGAAGACAGGCCCAACTACGGAAATTACAGAGGGATTCCCCAACTCTCCGCCGGGAAAGGTCATCGTGGGAATCCTCCTCAACCGCCTCCTCCCAGTGGCTGAAGAGCTCCTCCCTGAGTCTCAGTGCAGCTTCCAGCCATCAAGAGGCTCAATGAGCGTGATCTCCAGCATGAGACAAATCTCGGGAAAGTGCAGGGAACAGCATCAGCCTCTGTACATGGCCTTCTTCGACCTCGCAAAGGCCTTCGGCTCTATCAACCGCGAGGGATGTGAAACATCCTCCTCAAATTTGACTGTCCGCAAAATTTGTCACAATTTCCCGCCTGCTCCACGATGACATGCAAGCCGTGATCCTCACCAACGGAATCACCATGGACCTAATACGTGTGCAAACTGGGGTCAAAGAGGGCTGCTTTATCACACCAACGCTCTTCTCCATCTCCCTTGCAGAAACACTCCCCCCGATCACACTGAAGCTCCCCACTGGAGTGGAGCTAACCTGCAGGACAAGAAAGAAACTGGTCAGCCTCCAACTCTTCCAGGCCAGAACCAAGACCACCCAACCTCTGTCATCAAGCTACAGTACGCAGATGACGCCTGTGTGTGTGACCACTCAGAGGCCGAGCTGCAAACTAATGTTGACACATTCACTGGGGCATATGGGAGAATGGGCCTCAGACTAAATATCCAGAAAACAAGGTTCTCTACCAGACCTGTCTTGCCACACAAAGCCCCCCAATCATCAAGCTCCACGGACATGTGGATCATTTCCTATACCTTCCGACCTCCTCTCGGCACGAGTAGACATCGACAATAAAATCCAGCATCGACTCAAATGTACCAGTGGAGTCTTCGGACGCCTGAGGAACAGAGTGTTCAAAGACCGAGACCTCAAATCCAACACTCACAGGTCTACAGAGCAGCCGTGGCCCCCACCCTTCTGTAGGCATCAGAAACATGGACAATGTGCAGCAGGCACCTCAAATCCCTGGAGAGATATCACCAATGCTGCCTCCACAAAATCCTGCAAATCCATTGACAGGATAGGCGTACCAATATGAGTGTCCTCTCCCAAGCCAATACCCCAGTATTGAGGCTCTGATCACACTCGACCAGCTGTGATGGGCAGGCCACAGAGTCCACACGAGAGAGTGAAAATTCAGAGCATCTCATACACATCATCAATCACCACCTGCCAAACTGGTGGCAGAGTCTGCGGATCCAGAATCGGACTATTCAACCACCGCAGAACCCACCTCCCCGGAGTGGAAGCAAGTCATCCTCGACATGGGGCGGCACGATAGCACAGTGGTTAGCCCAGTTGCTTCACAGCTCCAGGGTCCCAGGTTCGATTCCCGGATTGGGTCACTGTCTGTGCACAGTTCTCCCAGTGTCGCCATGGGATTCCTCCGGGCGCTCCGGTTTCCTCCCACAGTCCAAAGATGTGCAGGTCAGGTGGATTGGCCATGCTAAATTTCCCTTAGTGTCCAAAACAGTTGGGTGGAGTTACTGGGTTACGGGATCGGGTGGAGCTGTGGGGATAGGGTGGAGTCATGGCTTAAGTAGGGTGCTCTTTCAAAGCGTGCAGGAGACTCGATGGGCCGAATGGCCTCCTTCTGCACCGTAAATTCTATGATTCTATGACACTGAGGGACTGACCAAGAAGAAAAGCAACATGACAAAGAGACAGTAGAACATCGCATCCATGGCGTTGGCGGAAAACGCCAAAATCACACATCAAATCACATGACTATCAATAAAAAATCTTACATTATCACATTTCCTGCATGACAATAGTGACAGCACTTCAATCAGAACTTCACCAGCAGTGGGTAGCATGGTGGTGCAGTGATTAACACTGCTGCCTCACAGCGCCGAACACTGGGTTCGATCCCGGCCCGGGTCACTGTCTGTGTGAAGTTTGCACATTCTCCCTGTACCTGCGTGGGTCTCACCCCCACAACCCAAGGATGTGCAGAGTAGTTGAATTGGTCACGCTAAATTGCCCCTTAATTGGAAAAACTAATTGGGTACCCTAAATGTTTTTTTAAAGAACTTCACAGGGCAGCACGGTGCGCAGTGAGTTAGCCCTGCTGCCTCACAGTGCCGAGGTCCCAGGTTCGATCCCGGCTCTGGGTCACTGTCTGTATGGAGTTTACACATTCTCCCTGTGTCTGTGTGGGTTTCGCCCCACAACCTAAAGATGTGCAGATCTTTGCACATCTTTCATGCAAAGATGTGCAGAGTAGATGGATTGGCCAAGCTAAATTGCCCCTTAATTGGAAAAAATTAATTGGGTACTCTAAATTTATTTTAAAAAAAGAACTTCACCAGCAGTAAAGTGCTTTGAGACATGCAGGTCATGATGGTCATGGAGAGTGCTGTAAAAATGCTAGTCTTTCTGTCTCTTCCACCAACATTTAAAAAGGAATGTTAATGTATTAATTTAAATACAAATATTAGATACATAATGAAAATCAATGGGAAGAAGCTATTTGGCTCATCGAGTCTGCAACCACCCTCTGAAAGCGCACACTACCTAGGCCTACACCCCCGCCCTATCCCCGTAACCCCACTTAACATTTTTGGACGCTAAGGAGCAATTTTAGCATGGCCAAACCACCTAGCCTGCACATCTTTGGACTGTGGGAGAGAATCAGAGTATGCGGAAGAAACCCATGCAGACACAGGGAGAGCGTAAAGACCCCACACAGGCACTAAACCAAGATTGGGATCGAACCGGTGTCCCTGGCACTGTGAGCCAGCAGCACAACGCTCATGTATCCCATGAGAAGGCTAGCCCTGCGTAAATTATATGAAGATTTATTTAAACTATTTGAAATTGATTTCTAGATATCACCAACTGTCTTATAGGCTTTTTAAATTGAAACTCAGTTTCTTTTCAATAGAACTGAGATAGTTAAGAGGCGATCTGTTAGAAATGTGCAGAGCTTTTGCAAGGCAAAATGGACAATCCATTTTGATTTGGTATTGAGTCAATAATTAGCGAATGTTAACTTAAGCTCATCACCAAAAGATGAAGCGAGATACACACAGAGGAACACAAACATAGAATCATAGAATCCCTACAGTGCAGAAAGAGGCCAATTGGCCCATCGAGTCTGCGCCAACACTTCCCAAGAGCACCCTACCTAGGCCCAATCCCCACTCTAGACTTGTATCCCCACCCAACCTTTGGACACTAAAGGGAAAATCAGCATGGCCAATCCACCTAACCTGAACATCTTTGGACTGTGGGAAGAAACAGGAGCACCTGGAGGAAACCCCACGCAGACACGGGGAGAAAGTGCAAACTCCACACATGGACCTGAGGTGCTATGATGCAGTAGTGCTAACCACGGTACAACCATAGGTGGTTTTAGACTGTTCCACAAGAAAGTGGACACCAGTTTCCTCCCTTCCCACATCCTGGTTTCACACATGGGGCGGGATTCTCCCCTACCTGGCGGGGCGCACCTTCGGGAGCTAGGCCAGCACCGGCGGGATTGGCGCCGCGCCAGCCGGTGCAGAAGGGCTTGGCGCCACGCCAACCGGCACCAAAGGGCCTCCACTGGCTGGCACAAGTTGGCACATGCGTGGGAGTGCCAGCGTGTGCTGGCATCATCCCAGCGCATGCGCAGGGGGATTCGTCTCCGCGCCGGCCATGGCGGAGGTTGACAGCAGCTGGCACGGAGGGAAAGGGTGCCCCCACGGCACAGGCCCGCCCGGCAATTGGTGGGCCCCGATCGCGGGCCAGACCACTGTGGGGGCACCCCCCGGTACCAGATCCCCCTCGAGGCCTCTGCAGGCCGCCTATAGAGCCAGGTCCCACCGGTACGGACTGGTTTGATTTATGCCGGAGGGACCGGCCGAAAACGGGCAGCGGCTCGGCCCATCGCGGGCCAGAGAATCGCCGGGGGGGGGTAATCTGTGGATCTGTAGTCCAGACAGAGATGGTTGTCAGGCTTCCTTCCCGAAAGGACATTATTCAACCAATTGGATTTTTATGACATTCGATGATAATTTCAAGGTTACCACTACTGAGACTTGCTTTCAATTCCAGTTTGTAATTGAATCCAAATTTCACCAATTGTTAGGTTGGGATTTTAACCCATGCCTCCAGGCATTAACCTGGGCCTCTGGATTAATAGCCTAGCAAAATTACCACAATACCACTGAAATGAAATGAAATGAAAACCGCTTATTGTCACAATTAGGCTTCAAATGAAGTTATTGTGAAAAGCCCCTGTAGCGCACAAAGACTCCGTGAGACGAATAGAGTGAAGTCGATGAGGCTTTATTAAGCGTGTCTGTTCCCCCGCAGCTCGATAGTAGAATGGCCTGCGGGGGAGGACTCCGGTTTCTTATACTCCGCCTTCAGGGCGGAGCTAGAGGTCAACGGCCAACCAGGACCCGGGATCTGTCAGCCAATGACATTAGGGCTTCCAGTCCCACATGACCCCTAATACATACTACCACATTCACCCCTTGTCAAAAATGAACCCGGCGGGGTGATGCTTCGCATGGTGGTAAGGGTTTACAGGGCTGGTCCTGGGAGGAAAACATTCACATGGCAATACAGTATTGTACAATTTTGTCCTGTTTCAACTATTTACAGAAGGTATCGGGAGAAAAGCAAAATGTTCTTGTGAAAAGTCCATATATTGATTTAGATCGACGCCACGAATCGGTCGGGCGGTCTGGTCGTCCGTGTCGATCGCCTCGGCCCCGGTGGTGGTGGTGGTGCTTGTACTGGTGTAGTCGTCTCCAGGAGCCTTACGGTTTCAGCTTGGGCTTTATTCTTGGTCGGGCCTGAGGGGAGGGGAACCGATCCTCCTGGGAAGGTGGCGGTCGCGGGGTGCGGCGGTGGCAGGAAGGGGGGGGGGTTGGGTGAATGGTGTCGGGGGGGGGTGTGTGTTGCCGGCGGGCGCCAGATTCCGCAGGGAGACCGTGTCCTGTCGGCCGTCGGGGTACTCCACGTAAGTGTACTGCGGGTTCGCGTGGAGGAGGTGAACCCTTTCGACCAATGGGTCCGCCTTGTGTGCCCGCAAATGCTTTCGGAGCAAGATGGGTCCTGGGGCCGCCAGCCAGGTCGGCAGCGACGTTCCAGAGGAGGACCTCCTAGGGAAGACAAGGAGACGCTCATGAAGCGTTTGATTAGTGCTCGTACATAATAGCGACCGGATGGAGTGGAGAGCGTCCGGGAGGACCTCCTGCCACCGTGAAACTGGGAGCTCCCTGGACCGTAGGGCCAGTAGGACGGTCTTCCAGACCGTGCCGTTCTCCCTCTCTACTTGCCCGTTCCCCCGGGGGTTGTAGCTGGTCGTCCTGCTTGAGGCTATGCCCTTGCTGAGCAGGAACTGGCGCAGCTCGTCACTCATGAAAGAGGACCCCCTGTCGCTGTGGATGTATGCGGGGCAACCGAACAGTGTGAAGATGGTGTTCAGGGCTTTAATGACTGTGGCCGCGGTCATGTCAGAGCAGGGAATGGCGAATGGGAAGCGGGAGTATTCGTCCACCACATTAAGAAAGTATGTGTTGCGGTCGGTGGAGAGGAGGGGCCCTTTGAAGTCGAGACTAAGGCGTTCAAAGGGGCGGGAAGCCTTAATCAGGTGCGCACCATCCAGCCTGAAAAAATGCGGTTTGCATTCCGCGCAGATGTGGCAGTCCCTTGTGACTGTACGGACCTCCGCTAAAGAGTATGGGAGATTGGGGGACTTGATAAAGTGGAAAAACCGACTGACCCCCGGGTGGCAGAGGTCCTCATGGAGGGTTTGGAGGCGGTTAATTTGTGCGTTGGCACATGTCCCGCGGGATAGGGCATCAGACGGCTCGTTCAGCTTTCCGGGACGATACAAAATCTCGTAGTTGAAGGTGGAGAGCTCGATCCTCCACCTTAAGATCTTGTCGTTTTTGATTTTGCCCCGCAGTGCATTATCGAACATGAAGGCTACCGACCGTTGATCGGTGAGGAGAGTGAATCTCCTGCCGGCCAGGTAATGCCTCCAATGTCGCACAGCTTCCACTATGGCTTGGGCTTCCTTTTCCACTGAGGAGTGGCGGATTTCTGAAGCGTGGGGGGTTCGAGAGAAAAAGGCCACGGGTCTGCCCGCTTGGTTAAGGGTGGCCGCTAGAGCTACGTCGGAGGCGTCGCTCTCGACCTGGAAGGGGAGGGACTCGTCGATGGCGCGCATCGTGGCCTTTGCGATATCCGCTTTGATGCGGCTGAAGGCCTGGCAAGCCTCTATCGACAGAGGGAAGGTCGTGGTCTGTATTAGGGGGCGGGCCTTGTCTGCGTACTGGGGGACCCACTGGGCGTAGTATGAAAAAAACCCCAGGCAGCGTTTCAGGGCTTTTGAGCAGTGCGGGAGGGGAAATTCCATGAGGGCGCGCATACGTTCGGGGTCGGGGCCTATTATCCCATTGCGCACTACGTAGCCCAGAATGGCTAGCCGGTTGGTGCTAAAAACGCACTTGTCCTCGTTGTACGTGAGGTTCAAGGCTTTGGCGGTCTGGAGGAATTTTTGGAGGTTGGCGTCGTGGTCCTGCTGGTCGTGGCCGCAGATGGTTACATTGTCGAGATACGGGAATGTGGCCCGCAACCCATGTTGATCAACCATTCGGTCCATCTCCCGTTGGAAGACCGAGACCCCGTTTATGACGCCAAATGGGACCCTTAGGAAATGGTATAATCGCCCGTCTGCCTCGAAGGCTGTGTACTTGCGGTCACTTGGGCGGATGGGGAGATGATGGTAGGCGGACTTGAGGTCCACGGTGGAGAAGACTTTATATTGGGCAATCCGATTGACCATGTCGGATATGCGGGGGAGAGGGTACGCGTCTAGTTGTGTGTACCTGTTGATGGTCTGGCTATAGTCTATGACAATCCTTTGTTTCTCCCCTGTCTTCACTACTACCACCTGTGCTCTCCAGGGACTATTGCTGGCCTGGATTATGCCTTCCTTTAGTAGCCGCTGGACTTCGGACCGAATGAAGGTCCGGTCCTGGGCGCTGTACCGTCTGCTCCTAGTGGCGACGGGTTTGCAATCCGGGGTGAGGTTCGCAAACAAGGACGGGGGTTGCACCTTGAGGGTTGCGAGGCCGCAGATAGTGAGTGGGGGTATTGGGCCGCCGAATTTGAACGTAAGGCTCTGTAGATTGCACTGGAAATCTAATCCCAGTAAAGTAGGGGCGCAGAGTTGGGGAAGGACGTGTAGTTTGTAGTTTTTGAACTCCCTCCCCTGCACCGTTAGGGTAACTATGCAGAAACCTTGGATCTGTACGGAGTGGGATCCTGCAGCTAGGGAAATCTTTTGTGCGCTGGGATAGGTGGTCAAGGAACAGCGTCTTACCGTGTCGGGGTGTATAAAGCTCTCCGTGCTCCCGGAGTCGACTAGGCATGGCGTCTCGTGGCCGTTTATTAGCACCGTTGTCGTCGTCGTCTGGAGTGTCCGGGGCCGAGCTTGATCGAGCGTAATTGAAGCGAGACGTGGTTGTAGTAGTGGAGTGGGGTCCGTTGTTGCCGTCCAAGATGGCGTCGGGGATGAACAAAATGGCTGCCCCCATACATCGCACATGGCTGGGGGGTCACAAGATGGCGGCGGGGGTGGACGAAATGGCCGCCCCCACGCGTCGTACAGGTCTGGGGTGGTCCAAGATGGCGGCGCCCTTCCTCCCCTCATGGTGACCGGGACCCAAAATGGCGGCGTCTGCGGGTCACACATGGGGCGCTGGGGGGGTTGGGGAGCGTTAGGACCGCGCGGGGCTCCCTCATCTCTGGGGACAGCGGTGGTCGGGACCCAAGTTGGTAGCGCCGGCGGGTCAGACGTGGGGCGCGGGGGGGTGGTTTGGGGGGCGTTAGAGATGCGCAGAACTCCCTCTTCTCCGGGGAGAGCGGTGGTCGGGACCCAAAGTGGTAGCGCCGGCAGGTCATACATGGGGCGCGGGGGGGGGGGTGGTTGGGGAGCGTAAGCGGCGTGCAGGGCTCCCTGTTCTCCCGGGACCGCGGTGGTCGGGACCCAGAGCGGCTGCGCCTGCGGGTCGTACATGGGGCGCTGGGGGGGGGTTGGGGAGCGTAAACGGCTTGCAGGGCTCCCTGTTCTCCCGGGACAGCGGCGACCTCGCGGGGACCGGCACACAACCGCGAAATGGCCCTTTTTCCCGCAGCTCTTGCAGATTGCTGCGCGGGCCGGGCAGCGCTGCCGGGGGTGTTTCGCCTGGCCGCAGAAATAGCAGCGGGCGCCCCCGGTGCGACTTGGCGTTTGGACCGCGCAAGCCTGTGGGGTGTCCGGGGGGGGGGGGTGGGTTTGTCGCGACGGGTACGTACGGAGCCCAATGGGCTGCCGCGCGGTCGGGGCCGTAGGCGCGGGTATTACGTGCGGCCACGTCTAGGGAGGCTGCTAGGGCCCGGGCCTCTGAGAGTCCTAGCGACTCTCTTTCTAGAAGTCTTTGGCGGATTTGGGAGGAATGCATACCTGCCACAAAAGCATCGCGCATTAACATGTCCGTGTGTTCATTTGCGTTCACCGAAGGGCAGCTGCAGGCTCGTCCCAAAATCAGCAGCGCGGCGTAGAATTCGTCCATCGATTCTCCGGGACCTTGCCGTCTCGTCGCGAGCTGGTAGCGAGCGTAGATTTGGTTAACTGGGCGGACATAGAGACTTTTCAGTGCTGCGAACGCCGTCTGGAAATCCTCCGCGTCTTCGATGAGGGAGAAAATCTCCGTGCTCACCCTTGAGTGCAGGACCTGTAGTTTTTGGTCTTCTGTGACCCGGCCGGTGGCCGTTCTGAGGTAGGCCACGAAACAAGTCTGCCAGTGCTTGAAGGCTGCTGCCGCGTTCACTGCGTGGGGGCTGATCCTCAGGCATTCCGGGATGATCCTGAGCTCCATAGTCCTTTTTAGGCACGCTTAATAAATTGTAGCGCACAAAGACTCCGTGAGACGAATAGAGTGAAATCGATGAGGCTTTATTAAGCGTGTCTGTTCCCCCGCAGCTCGATAGTAGAATGGCCTGCGGGGGAGGACTCCGGCTTCTTATACTCCGCCTTCAGGGCGGAGCTAGAGGTCAACGGCCAACCAGGACCCGGGATCTGTCAGCCAATGACATTAGGGCTTCCAGTCCCACATGACCCCTAATACATACTACCACAGCCCCCAGTCGCCATATTCCGGCGCCTGTTCGGGGAGGCTGGTACGGGAATTGAACCGTGCTGCTGGCCTGCGTTGGTCTACTTTCAAAGCCAATGATTTAGCCCAGTGTGCTGAACCAGCCCCAATTTGAATATTCCATATTTGAAAAAAAAAAAATAGCTTCCCAACATATAATCACATATCATGTTAAAAAAAGACATTTAGGTTTTGATCCTCCAGGTCCGCCCGCTAGATGCGGGATTAGTGATGACCCGCAGACCCGTTATGAGTCTCCGTGCCTGCCCCACTGGCCGTAGTGGGTTTCCTAGCCGGGCTTCCCGACCCAGCTCGGCAGATTTAAAGTGGTTCATAAAAGATGCAAGTGCTTTGTGAGAAAAACCTTCTCACACAGCGAATAGTTCAGGTCTGGAACGCACAGCCTGGATGTGTGGTGGAGGCAGGCTCAATCAAAGAATTCAAGAGGGCATTAGATAATCACTTAAATAGAAACGATTTGCAAGGGTACAGGGAAAAGGCAGGAGAATGGCACTAACTCATAATGCACATTTGGAGTGCCGGTACGTACCTTGGGCTGAATGGCTTCCTTCTGTACCATAACTGTAAATATGTTGGGTTCCTGAAACACTAACGACAAGGACTTGTAACAAACAACAGTTTATTCACTAGCAGTACATTAACAAATGGTACATCGACAAACAGTGATTGGTTACAGTGCGGAACAAGGGGCCAAACAAAGCAAATACATAAGCAAGAGCCACATAGGGCGTCGTGAATAGTGTTCTTACAGGGAACAGATCAGTCCAAGGGAGAGTCGTGGAGGAGACTGGTAGCTGTGGGGAAGAAGCTGGTCCTATGTCTGGATGTGCAGGTCTTCAGACTTCTGTACCTTCTGCCTGATGGAAGAAGGCAATGCCTAGGTGGGAGAGGTCTCTGATAATGCTGTCTGCCTTCCTGAGGCAGCGGGAGGTGTATACAGAATTAATGTGCAGGTGGCAAGCTTGTGTGATGCGTTGGGCTGAGTTCACCACACTCTGCAGTTTCTTACGATCTTGGACCGAGCAGTTGCCATACCAAGCTGTGATGCAGCCGGATAGGATGCTCTCTATTGCACATCTGTAGAAGTTTGTGAGAGTCGATGCAGACATGCCGAATTTTTTGAGCTTCCGTGGGAAGTACAGACTTTGGGCTTTCTTGACTGTTGCTTCAACGTGAGTGGACCAGCCAGATTGTTGGTGATGGTGACCCCAGGAACTTAAAGCTATCAATCATCTCCACTTCGGAGCCATTGATGCAGACGGAGGTGTGTGTCGTGCCACGCTTCCTGAAGTCGACGATCAGTTCCTTGGTCTTTCTGACATTTAGAGAGAGGTTGTTTTCGGTACACTATACAACCAGGTGATTTATCTCCCTCCTGTAATTGATCCAGCTGCACAGGGAGGGGTCAAGTCCAATAATGCAGAGTTTGGTTATTAGTCTTGTTGGGATAATGGTGTTGAAGGAGGAGCTGGATTAAACTATTGCAGCTTATCGCGCCTCCTCTTTCTCTGCTCCCCCCCCCACCCCCCCCCCGGCCCCCCATTTTCGTTGTAGAAATCTGAGATCTGAGTTCAAAGGCCAGTTCTAGACTAGTCCTGGAACCTCATGTTCCATTTGCTCAGATGCCCTGAGTGTGTGGTTATCCTGGTTGGTGGTGTTGTAGTCTTTCTCAGGCTGGTGTCCTCAGAGTGGACGAACTGGAAACATTCTGTCAGTGTGTTTGGTGGATGCAGGGCTTACTGCAGTGGCCTCTGGAGGTGTCTGCATGTCACTGGTGTAGTGGCCTGTGTCATAGGCAAGATGACTGGAGTGCTGTGGAACTGTTGGTGCTGGTTCCGATAACTGTAGGAGGTGACGCCGTTTGTGTACGTAGTGGGCACCCTCTGAGGCTACCATGTAACTGGTTGGTTGCAGGCATGGTTGTGTACCACCGCCAACTTGCCATGGCCACATGTGGTCTGAATCCTGACCATTTGACCAGATGTTAGAGGGTCAAGTCTGTTGGCATCTCGATCATTGGAGTCATAGTACGTTTTGCTTCTCAAAAGGTGTTGCAGGAGGACATCACTCATGTTAATTTCAAGTTTGGACAGCAGCAGAGCGTTAGCAGTAGGAATTATAACCCTGGTACACCTGGACAAAGGTCATTGTGCTGATGAGGACAGGTCGAGTTGTGGACGATTTGGCTGGCTAAGGAGTGCAATATAGTCGTCTGTGTGATCCTATTTGCATTTCTCAAGAATCACCCTTAGCTGAGCATGCAGCCCATTCCACCAGACCATTTAACTGTGGGTATAGGAGGCTGCTCATGATATGCTCAATGTTCCATCTGCGTGCAAGGTTTTGAATGGAGACGAATTGGTGAACATTGCCTGTTGTGAGTCTCTGTTGGATGCCGTTATGTGGCAAAGTGTCACTTGAGCTTGATGGTGACTGTGTTACTCGTCATGTTTGGCAGGTAGTCAAGTCCCAACCACTCGGAATGCGAAATAACTAAGACTAGGTGTTGATAACCATTCCGACCGAAGATGTCAGCTGCTGGGACCTCATGTAAATGTAGCTGTTCCTTCACTTGATGCAGCTTGAGTGCCTTGCATGGTGCCCTACTGGACACTTCCCTTTCCATGTCTGCGTACGTGGTGGGCATGTACAGTGATTCCTTGGTCCTTCTTCCAACCCGGGGTGCCTATGATGAAGTTGTTGGGTGTAGTACCTCTGAAGAGAGGTACTGATGATGAATCACTGGCCACGATTATTCATCAAATAACTTACAATCATAATTAAAACCAACAGAACTTTGGCATGGATAATAAAAGCAAATTTATTATTTCACTCACTAGGGTATTAAAATTTAACTTTTCCAAACCTGACCTTTCCCAAACACAACAAGACCACCATCTTTGAATCGCCAAGCAGTTATGTGTCCCATCAGGCTTTTATTATTAAGGTGCAGTAATCCTTTGACAAAGAAGACAGCGAGTGGTAGTGGATGGAAAGTATTCCGCCTGGAGGTCAGTGACCAGTGGTGTCCCGCAGGGATCTGTTCCGGGACCTCTGCTCTTTGTGGTTTTTATAAATACTTGGATGAGGAAGTGGAAGGGTGGGTTGGTAAGTTTGCTGATCACATGAAGGTTGGTGGAGTTGTAGATAGTTTTGAGGGCTGTTGCAAGTTACAACAGGACATTGACAGGATGCAGAGCTGGGCTGAGTAGTGGCAGATGGAGTTCAATCCAGATAAATGTGAAGTGATTCATTTTGGAAGATCGAATACAGTGAATGCTGAATACAGGGTAAAAGGTAGGATTCTTGGAAGTGTGGAGGAACAGAGGGATCTTGGGGTCCACGTACATAGGTCCCTCAAAGTTGCCACCCAGGTTGACAGAGTTGTTAAGAAGGCATATGCTGTGTTGGCTTTCATTAACAGGGCGATTGAGTTTAAGAGCTGCGAGACTTTGCTGCAGCTTTATAAAAACCCTGGTTAGACAACACTTGGAATATTGTGTCCAGTTCTGGTCACTTCATTATAGGAAGGATGTGGATACTTTGGAGAGGGTGCAGAGTAGATTTACCAGGATGCTGCCTGGACTGGAGGTCATGTCTTATGGAGAAAGGTTGAGGGAGCTAGGGCTTTTCTCAATGGGGCGACGAAAGAAGAGAGATGACTTGATAGAGGTGTTCAAGGTGATGAGAAGCATGGATAGAGTGGATAGCCAGAGACTTTTCCCCAGGGTGGAAATGGCTGTC
Organism: Scyliorhinus torazame; assembly: GCF_047496885.1. Taxonomy (NCBI): domain Eukaryota; kingdom Metazoa; phylum Chordata; class Chondrichthyes; order Carcharhiniformes; family Scyliorhinidae; genus Scyliorhinus; species Scyliorhinus torazame. The sequence continues at coordinate 287,923,228 of NC_092711.1, read as the reverse complement.
ACGAGGGGACATAATTTTAAGATGATTGGAGGAAGTAATAGGGGAGATGTCAGAGGTCGGTTCTTTACACAGAGAGTGGTGGGTGCTTGGAATGCACTGGCAGCAGAGGTGGTGGAGTCAGAGTCATTAGGGACATTTAAGCGACTCTTGGACAGGCATATGGACAGCAGTAAATTGAAGGAGTGTAGGTTAGGTTGATCTTAGATTAGAATAAGTGGTTGGCACAACATCGTGGGCCGAAGGGCCTGTACTGTGCTGTACCGTTCTATGTTCTATGTTCTATATGGAACGTATATTTTGAAATATATATTTTCTAAATAGATATTCTTAGGGTACCAGGCCAGACCCCAAGTTTTGTTAGGGCACCAGACAAGAACCCCAAACAATTTTCCGATTTATAAAACTGTGAGGAAGGACTATTTCGTCCCAAGGATGATGAATCTGACCAAAGTTATCTTTTATGTTAAAACAAACTTTAATTTAAACACAGAATTAACCACATTTACATCAAAGAAGCAGTTTTACAATTATCAGTTAAACAGTTCTTGAATAAAAGGAACAACTTGATCTTACTGTCTACACCTGTCACTAATTGAGCAACCCAATACAGTTCAAATGCCACTTAGAAATAAAGTTACCAAAACAGATTACTTGCTTATCTGTGTAGACCTGTGGAGAGACACCCTTTTCGGGAACAAACTGAAAATCCTTCTGTCTTGTCAGACTCTTCTGCTCAACCTAACAACATTTGACAAAACAGACAGACCTCACCCCTCCCAATAATTAGATTATCTGTATCCCACTAACATGTCCCATCGCCTGTTTAGCTAGGACTAAATACAATCTTGCATAAATTATCTGTGCTCCAGGGAATCTCAAGCAATCAAAATTCTAACCCATTAGCAATCTCCTTGCAAACGAATAAATGGTTAAAATCAATCATTACCTCACCTTTTATGACTCTTTAATTACAGCTCTAGTAGACACATGGCCTGTATATATTTTAAACCAGGATTTTTAATAATATTACTGTCAGAAATATGAAATAGGTATATAAAAATTTCTACATGTATCACAATATATTTATTAAAAATATGTATTTTATATTTTTGTTTTATATATATACATATATATGTATTTGATGAGAGCGGCGTCAGGAGGATAAAAGAGTAAAGAAGGAGCGAGACTGAGAGTGGAGCTTGGAGATGTAAGAGCATAAGGAAGGGCAAGACTAGGAGCGGTGCCAATTGGATAGAAGAGCACGAGAAAGAGCAAGACTGGGAGTGGAGTGCCAGCTTAACGTTTGGAGCTCCTGAGGTGATGTCAGGATTCAAAAGTGACTGGGGCAAGTGGAAGCAGCTGATTGGGTAGTATGGCAGGTAAGCATTTACTACTTTTATTGCTTATAGTTTGTAAGGTTTATATTTTGTGATTTTAGCCTGTAAGAGTTATATTCTGTAGTAACAAAATAGAGAAGGGCCCGAGAGTAATTGATAGTATTTAATTTTAAGTACCTTACAGAAGGCTTAATTTAAAGGGGCAAATCACGGCAGGAGAGCTCAAAGCCGTGGTGCGCTTCTCCTGCTCAATGTGGAAGCTGGAACATTTCCAATGCCTGAGGCCAGCATGTGTAAAGGAAGTGTGTTCAGATGCAGCTCCTGGAAGCCCAGGTTTTCAGCTGGAGCAGAGATTAGAGGCACTGTGGAGCATCCACGAGGTGCAGAATGAAGTGGATAGCATATATATAGAGAGGTAGTCACAACGTAGGCTCAGACACTACAGCCAAGAAGGGAATGGGTGACTACCAGGCAGAGCAAGAGGACTAGCCAGGCTGTGCAGGAATCTCCTCTGTCCGTTCTCCTGAAAAATGGATATTTGGATACTGTTGGGGGAATGGCCTCTCAGGAGAAGGCAGCAACAGTGAAATTAATTGCACCACAGTTGGCTCTGCTGCACAAAAGAGGAGTGAAAGGTGTAGGATGTAATAGTTATTGGGGATTTAACTGTAAGGGACTGGATAGGTGTTTCTGTGGCCGCAAACAAAACTGAAGGATGGTATGTTACCTCCTTGGTGCCAGGGTCAGGGATGTTTCTGAGTGGCTACAGGACATTCTGGATGGTGAGACTGAGCAACCAGTGGTTGTAGCACACATCAGTGTAAACAACATAGGTAAAAAAAGAGGATGAAGCCCTAAAGCAGAATATAGGGAGTTGGGAAGTAAGTTCAAAAGTAGGGCCTCAAATGTAGTGATCTCAGGATTACTATCGCCGCCATATTCTAGTCATAGCAGAAATAGCAGTATACATCAGGTGAATACATGGCTGAAGAACAAAAGTGAATAAAAAAAGTGAAATCAAAGACCAGAACAAACAGTGCTTCAGTGAAAAATAATGGGAACAGGACAAGGAATGTTAAGAAGCCAAGCCTTAAGATTTTGTGCCTTAATACGCAGAGCATTCACAATAAAATGTGGATGAAATAATCTCACAAATAGATGTAAACGGGTATGATATACTTGGGATTACGGAGACATGGTGGCAGGGTGAGCAGGGATGGGAATTAAACATCCAGGGGTATTCAGTATTTAGGAGGGACAGACAAAAAGGAAGAGGTAGCAGGGCTGCAGTGCTGGTTAAAGAGGAAATTCATACAATAGTGAGGAAGGACATTAGCTCGGGCATTGTGGAATCTGTGTAGGTAGAGCTGAGAAACATTAAGGGGCCAAAAAACATTAGTGGGGGTTGTCAAAAGACCCCCAAACTGCAGTGGTGAAATTGGTATGACATTAAACAGGAAATTAGAGACAGGTGCAATAAACAAACACTATAATTATGGGTGACTTTAATTTGCATTTAAATTGGAGGAATTCCCAAAGTGTATACAGGATGGTTTTCTGGACCAATAAATTGAAAAACCAACTCATGAACAGGCCATCCTAGACTGCGTATTGTGTAATGAGAAAGGAATAATTGGCAATCAAGTTGTGCGAGGCACTTTGGGGATGAGCAACCATAATATGATATAATTCTTCATTTAGATAGAGAGTGACATAGTTTATTCTGAGACTATAGGTTCCTAAATCGAAATACAATGGTATGGGGCATGAGTTGGTTATGATGACTGGGGAACATAGTTAAAGGGATGGCGGTGAATAGGCGAAGGCAAACATTAAAAGTGCACATAGGTGAACTGCAACAATTGTTCATTCCTATCTAGCGCAAAAATAGAACAGGAAAGGTGGCCAAACATGGCTTACAGGAGAAATTAAAAATAGTATTAGATCTAAGGAAGGGACAGACAAATTGGCCAGAAATAAAGACCGGAGGATTGGATGCAGTTCAGAATTCAGCAAAGGAAGACAAAGCGATTGATTAAGATGGGGAAAATAGAGTATGAGAGTAAGCTTCCAAGGAACATAAAACTGACTGTAAAAGTTTCTGGAGGTTTGTGAAGAGAAAAAGATTGGTGAAGACAAATGTAGGTTCCTTACAGTCATAAACTGGTGAACTTATAATGGGGGACAAAGAAATGGCTGACTAACTGAATATTTTCTTTGGTTCTCTCTTCACAAAGGAGTGATGTCTACATCAGCCTCTGAAAGAGCACTCTATCTAAGCCCTCACCTCCACCTTATCCCCGTACCTCAGGCAAGATGTCATTCCCACTACTTGCCTTCAAACAACCGCGCAACCTCAAAAAAAACATTGTTTTTGGGTGTTGGACTGGGGTGAGCACAGTAAGAAGTCTTACAACACCAGGTTAAAGTCCAACAGGTTTGTTTCAAATCACTAGCTTTCGGAGCACTGCTCCTTCCTCAGGTGAATGAAGAGGTATGTTCCAGAAACATATATATAGACAAAGTCAAAGTTGCAAGACAATGCTTTGAATGCAAGCATTTGCAGGTAATTAAGTCTTTACAAATCCAGAGATAGGGGTAACCCCAGGTTAAAGAGCTGTGAATTGTCTCAAGCCAGGACAGTTGGTAGGATTTCGCAAGCCCAGGCCAGATGGTGGGGGATGAATGTAATGCGACATGAATCCAAGGTTCCGGTTGAGGCCGTACTCATGTGTGCGGAACTTGGCTATAAGTTTCTGCTCGGCAATTTTGCGTTGTTGCGCGTCCTGAAGGGCGCCTTGGAGAACGCTTACCCGGAGATCAGAGGCTGAATACCCTTGACTGATGAAGTGTTCCCCGACTGGAAGGGAACATTCCTGCCTGGCGATTGTCGCGCGATGTCCGTTCATCCATTGTCGTAGCATCTGCATGGTCTCGCCAATGTACCACGCTTTGGGACATCCTTTCCTGCAACGTATGAGGTAAATAACGTTGGCCGAGTCGCACGAGTATGTACCGCGTACCTAGTGGGTGGTGTTCTCACGTGTAATGCTGGTACCCATGTCGATGATCTGGCACGTCTTGCAGAGATTGCCATGGCAGGGTTGTGTGGTGTCATGGTCGCTGTTCTGAAGGCTGGGTAGTTTGCTGCAAACAATGGTTTTTTTGAGGTTGCGCGGTTGTTTGAAGGCAAGTAGTGGGAATGACATCTTGCCTGAGGTACGGGGATAAGGTGGAGGTGAGGGCTTAGATAGAGTGCTCTTTCAGAGGCCGATGTAGACTCGGTGGGCTGAATGGCCTCCTTCTGCACTTTAAACTCTATGATTCTATGAATAAATAAAATAATTACATTAATGGGTAAAATTGGCTCCAGACGGTCTGAGTCACGCTTTACTGTTGTAACAATTAACAGATTGCTATAGAAACACGTATAACCTGGCTCCAGACTGGCTGAAGACCTACATAATCTAGTTACATTAAAGGATTTGGAAAAATAAGAGGTGTCAATCAATTTGCAGGTTGTATTTGAAGAAGACTATATCAGCTAGCAGAGATGGAGAAAGATTGATCCATGAAACAAAATTTGCGGAGGCAGCTCGTTCTCTGCCTTATTGTTTCATCCAGATTAATTTCTGCAGTGCTGCCTTGTTCCTGAGAGGACACGGTGTGCTGCACCGCAGCCATTCAACATTAGAAGATTCAGATGTCAAACCTGAACCAATCATCAGCATATTTATAAAACCTTTGTTATGGGGCTAAGTATATAGAATAGGCAATGGTTATCTAATCAGGGTATGTACCTGGGGAGTCAGAAGCTTTTCTTTGCTTTTTATTAACATTGAAGCAAATTCTAAATTGTGAATGAACTATCGATATTATTTGACTCTAAGGGTACATTTTTAGGTATATGATAAATAAGTATTTTCTTTACAAACCTATTTTATGCCTGGATATTCTTATTAGGACGAGGTTTGTCAAATAGGGGTTTCAATAGTGCTGAGGTCAAAAAAGTGTAGTATAAGTGTCTGGTACATGCAGGGTTAATGTGGGACTGAGTACAGTACTGTACATACAGTGATGTAAGAAAGGACATGACCCAGGCTTGGGTCAGTGTTATGCTGAGCAGAGACATATGAACACCTAGACATGGAGATAGCTTCTTGCCTGTACCCTTTACTGTATATATGTGTATAGTTACAAGTAGTTAATAAAGACTTGCTGTTAATCTACTGAAGAATATGAGCTTCTTTAACAGACCCATTCAATAACTAACATTCTCCCAACATGACAGCACCTCGGGATCAAAAACCATCAACCTCACTAAAATGCTGAAAGACTAAGAAAAATAAAATACTTCAGTGGAAATTCTGATCTGGGACAAGCTCCCAACAGAAGCTGAAGACGTTGAGAAAATTTGCCAAAAAATGCTGCAGAGAAAAGAGCCCAGAAGCTGAATGCACAGATTTCTACTGCAGTGGAAGACTTCATCGGAATTGGATTGGATTAGATTGGATTGGTTTATTGTCACGTGTACCGAGGTACAGTGAGAAGTATTTTTCTGCCAGCAGCTCAACAGATCATTAAGTGCATGAAAAGAAAAGAAAAAGAAAATACATAATAGGGCAACACAAGGTCCACAGTGTAAATACATAGACACCGGCATCGGGTGAAGCATTCAGGAGTGTACTGTTGTCATACGAGAGTACCTTTAAGAAATGGGTGTTTAAGAAATGTACCTTTAAGAAATGGGTGTTTACCAGTGATGTCAGAGTGTGGGTGGAGCTGGGCTGTCTGTCAGCTTTTTATTTCAATTTTAGGCTGTTAGCTACAGCGTGTGTTTTAGTTTCATTTTCAGAGCTGGATAGCTGCAGTCACAGCCATAAGGGGTATTAGTCTCTCTCTTTGTAAAAACTGTAAATTGAACCTTTGGTGATTTAAAACTAATAACTGCTTTCAGTCGTGACTTTAACCTGATGTGCTTCTGTTAAAAGTTATTTTCTAAGTCTTATGGATGTTAAAAGGACAGCTTAAGGATTACTTAGTGTTGTATTCTTTGGGGGTTGTATTTGAATTAATGGTTGCTCAGATGTTCACTGTATGTTTTAAAAAGGTTAACTCGAGTTCATAGAATAAACATTGTTTTGCTTTATAAAATACTTTTCCATTTCTGCTGTACCACACCTGTAGAGTGCTCCCCATACCACAATCTATTAAAAGTTGTGGGTCAGGTGAACTCCATGATACACTTTGAGGTTCTCGAAACCCTGGCCCATAACACTGTTAATCAGGTCAGTCCATAAGAAGGTCATTTAGGAGTTTCGTAACAGCGGGGAAGAAGCTGTTTTTGTATCTGTTTGTGCGTGTTCTCAGACTTTTGTATCTCCTGCCCGATGGAAGAAGTTGGAAGAGTGAGTAAACCAGGTGGGAGGGGTCTTTGATTATGTTGCCCGCTTTCCCCAGGCAGCGGGAGGTGTAGATGGAGTCAATGGATGGGAGGCAGGTTCGTGTGAAGGACTGGGCTGTGTTCACGACATTCTGAAGTTTCTTGCGGCCTTGGGCCGAGCAGTTGCCATACCAGCTTCAGATCACGGAATCCACAGAGCCTGCAAAGGTGAGCTACATCTTTGAAAGTTCCAGGCTTCAGCTTGTCCTGAAAACCCTTCCACTAATACAGTGTCAGAGTGCCATTTGATCAAACCCCATCACTAAACCTTCGACCCTGACTCAGAGCCCAAAACATGTGGCTTTCAAACTCATAAGATCAGAAAAATTTAAATCTCTTGGGTACGTCTCAATTGTCCAACTTGGAAAATAGTAAACTTAAGTGCCGATTTTAATGCCTCATTGCTCGGAAAAGCAAATAACTGAACAAAATAAGTTAACAGATAGCCAACCCAGGCAGCCATTGTTAAACATTTTCCTTTAAGACGTGGGCCTCCTCGTTGTGTGGACTCCTTATCCAGTTTAAAGAGGTGCATAAGGCCCACATGACAGTGTTCAGGATGAGTTGTTTTTTTCGGGGGTGGTAGATAGGTGTAGGTCATATGTGGGGAGGCCAGCGGATCATGTCCAGATGTTTTGAACATGTCTGAGATTGAAGTGGTTTTGGACAGGATTTGCGGACGTAATGTCAAAGATTTTGGGGGTAGAGGTAGCCCCGAGTCTGGAGGTGGCGATATTTAGAGTGTCGAAGGATCCAGGAGTACAGGTGGGGAGAGAGGCCATCGTGTTGCCCATGCCTCCCTGATGGCCCGGAGATGGACTTTGTTTTGCTGATGGGATTCGGAGCTGCCGGAGGCAGGGGTATGGGTGAGTGATTTGGCAGAGTTTTTGCATTTGGAGAAGATCAAGTTTGCCATTCAAGATACTGTGACGGGGTTCTCCTTGAGGTGGAATCTATGCATCGACTTCTTTATGGAGTATTGAGTTGTCAGTGGGGGAAGGGGTTGTTTTTTCAGATTGGTTTAAGGGGTTTGGGTGAAAAACTGGAAAAGGGTGCTTGGGTGGCAGTGGGGAGTGTTTGTTGAGGGATGTGTAGGGAGGGTGTGGTTGTTTCCTGTTGCCATGGTTGGCTTTTGTGTTTCTTTGTTATGTTTATATTTAAAATGCCTTCAATAAAATGTTTTTTTTAAATAAGCAGGACATCGCCATTTTGCAGAGGCCTGTCAAAACCAGAAAATCCTTTGTTTCACGATGAACAGCGACAGCATCTTGAAGGCCTGCAAGCTCTTAAAGCACACCCATAATTGAAAAATCTTCAAAATGGATCACATTTCAAAACGTCCAACTGAACTTGCATCAACCCAAGGCCATATCCAACAAGAAATGTGGCATCCTCGAGAAACAACTTTTCACATTACTCCAAAACATTGGGTCGCCGAAGAAAACCAACAAAAGACCAAATTATTTTCTTTTTATACTGATCTTGCAAGGCACTGATGAATCCGCAACCAGCCTCAAAGAACTACGAATAGCTTATGATGGATTTTTTAAATCTTCAAGCTGAGGACATAAAAAGAGGCATAGAAAATCCTCAGTAAAGCAATGAAAGGACTAAGGCATTAGGGATTGGCAATAAACGCTGATCTAGGCAGTGATACCCACACCCCATGACTAAATAAATAAAATAAGAAAAAAAGGAATACATTAAAATGTTGGGAGCAGAGCAGAGAAAAGCCATCAGGTTGATCCCTAGAGTCACAGATTTGAATTATGAGAGACTTGGGGCTAAATTTTCACAGAAGGTGTTGAAAGGTCAAATCGGGAGACGTCCAAACCCATCAGTCCGATCTCATTTAAAAGGACTCCTGTTCACCATAATGCTTTCATTCCAGTGAGGCAGAATAGAGTTTCATTCACCGTCTCCAGAAGCAAGCCTGAAGCCACTGTAGAGATGACAGATGGAGAAGCCAGCAGGTCTGCTTCCATTTACTGGACCATTGACCCAGTTTTAATGATGAACATCAGGCCCTCAAATCCTCATCACTTTTCAGTTCCCACCCACTTCCCATGCTATTTCATATTCCTCATGCCCCTCCATACCATCTCACACCCCCCTGACCCGATGCATCCTCCATGGCCATTTATTCCGTCTCCACGTTGGACAATCCTCAAGGGTTATATCTTTAAAATGGAAATTCAACTTCCAACAATCTGAACAAGCACTTACTCAAACACAATTCCTACTGAAAAAAAATATTTTAAAAAGCTTTTCAGAAAATGTAAATCCCCTCAAGTGGTCAACCTGTTGTAAATACAGACAAATATCTATTTCACCAACTACATGAAAGAGAGATCATTCTTTAATAACTTCTTAAAATTCACTTCCGGGTGCGGCTATGCAGAGCTAGGTCGCATATTCGGTAGCTCCCGCTTGGAACGGACTTTTGGGCTCTTTTACAGGGCCCCCACGGCATTTGTTTGACATTTCCCGGTGTGGGAAGAAGGCTGCAGCATTCCCCTGGCAGTGTCCCCCAGGAGTGTTGTGTTTTTTGGCTACCAGACCCGGCAGAAACAGTGAAAGATTTGGCTTGAGCTGCAGCAGTAGACGAGGGCCTCTTCCAGCACGCAGGCGGGGGAAGGGCAAGCTTAAAGCTGCAATCTGGCTTGACTCTATCAAAGGTGAATTCTAGCAGCAGAGGGAACAACAGTGAAAAGATCTACCAGGGCCATTGAAGAAGCAGGGACGAGGCTTCTGGTGGCGGCCATGGAGGGGTAGGTCGCGCATTCGGCAGCTCCCGTCTGGAGCCGACTCTCAGACCTTTTTCAGGAGTTTCCATAGACTTGTTGGGGCAGACTGGTGAAGCAAACACTGCCAACTTCTATGAAATGGACCAGAAGTGTAATGGCCAAAGGAGCGGCACTGGAGCAACGGGAGAAGCGAGGGAAAGAAAACAAAATGGCGGCGGCCAGGGACAAAGGGGAGCTACAGGAGTTCATCAAGCGCTGCTTCGAGGAGCAGCGCAAGGAGATGCGCAAAGAGATGTTGGCGCCTATGCTTTTGGCAATTGAAGGACTCGGGATCACGCAGAAGGCCCACGAAGCTAAGATCCAGGAGGTACAGAAAAGAGTCAGTCAGAACGAGGACGAGCTCGTGGGCCTGGCGGTGAGAGTGGAGCAGAACGAGGCGCTACACAAGAGGTGGGCGGGAAGACTCGAAGACCTGGAGAACAGGTCGAGGAGAAAGAATCTGCGAATCCTGGGTCTCCCTGAGGAAGTGGAGGGGGCTGATGCGCGAGCACGATGCACGAGGCGATGATGGGCACGAAGGCCCCTTCGAGGCCGCTGGAGTTGGACCGGGCACATCAGATGCTGGCGAAGAAGCCCCAGGCAAATGAGCCGCCAAGGGCGATGGTGGTGAGGTTCCAACGGTTCAAAATTGGTGGGAAAGCGGGTGTCATTTGAGGCCAAGACTATTGTAGCGGACAATAGATGGCAATATGTAATGGTGAGCGGTAGGCTGCAAGGGACGTGGGTGGTGTTGGTAAACGTATACGTCCCAAACTGGGATGATGCAGGATTCATAAAGCGCATGTTGGGGCGCATTCCGGACCTGGAGATAGGAGGCCTGATAATGGGAGGGGACTTCAATACCGTGTTGGATCCAGCACTGGACCGCTCCAAATCAAGGACTGGAAAGAGGCCGGCGGCGGCCAAGGTACTTAGGGGGTTTATGGATCAGATGGGGGGAGTGGACCCATGGCGGTTTGCAAGGCCGCAGGCCAGGGAATTTTCTTTCTTCTCCCATGTACACAAAGCCTACTCCCGGATAGATTTCTTTGTTCTGGGTAGGGCGCTCATCCCGAGGGTGGAGGGGATGGAGTATTCGGCTATAGCCGTTTCGGACCATGCCCCGCACTGGGTGGAACTGGAGCTGGGAGAGGAGAGGGACCAGCGCCCGTTGTGGCGGCTGGATGTGGGACTGTTGGCGGACGAGGTGATGTGTGGGAAGGTGAGGGGGTGTATCGAAAGGTACTTGGAGGCCAACGACAACGGGGAGGTGCGGGTGGGGGTGGTATGGGAGGCGTTGAAGGCGGTGATCAGGGGAGAGCTAATTTCCATTAGGGCTCATAGGAAGAAGACAGAGGGTATGGAAAGGGAGAGGTTACTGGGGGAGATTTTGAGAGTGGACAGGAGATACGCAGAGGCCCCGGAGGAAAGATTACTTGGGGAAAGACGACGGCTCCAGAAGGAGTTTGACCTGTTGACCACAGGGAAGGCGGAGGCACAGTGGAGGAAAGCGCAGGGGGCGACCTACGAGTATGGGGGAAAAGGCTAGTCGGATGCTGGCACACCAGCTCCGTAAGAGGATGGCAGCGAGGGAAATAGGGGGAGTCAAAGATGGAAGGGGAGCCACGGTTCGGAGTGCAACGAAAATAAACGAGGTATTCAAGGCCTTTTATGAAGAGCTGTACAGATCCCAGCCCCCAGCGGGGGAAGAGGGGATGAGACGATTCCTAGATCAGCTGAGATTCCCGAGGGTGGAGGAGCAAGAGGTGGATGGTTTGGGGGCACCAATTGGGTTGGAGGAGCTGAGCACGGGTTTGGGGAGCATGCAGGCGGGGAAGGCCCAGGGACCGGACGGATTCCCGGTGGAGTTCTACAGGAAGTAGGCAGACCTGTTGGCCCCGCTACTGGTGAGGAACTTTAATGAGGCAAGAGAGGAGGGGACCCTGCCCCCGACAATGTTGGAAGCGACAATTTCTTTGATCCTAAAGCGGGACAAGGACCCACTGCAATGTGGATCGTACAGGCCGATCCCGCTCCTCAATGTGGATGCAAAGTTGCTGGCAAAAGTGCTGGCCACGAGGATCGAGGACTGTGTCCCGGGGGTAATCCACGAGGACCAGACGGGATTTGTAAAGGGCAGGCAACTAAACACCAATGTGCGGCGGCTCTTAAACGTGATAATGATGCCATCGGAGGAGGGAGAGGCGGAGATTGTGGCAGCTATGGACGCGGAGAAGGCCTTTGACCGAGTAGAGTGGGAGTACCTTTGGGAGGTGCTGCGTAGGTTTGGGTTCGGAGTAGGGTTTATCAATTGGGTTAAGCTCCTTTACAGAGCCCCGATGGCGAGTGTAGTGACGAACCGGCGGAGGTCGGAGTACTTTCGACTGTACCGAGGGACGAGGCAGGGGTACCCCCTGTCTCCCCTGTTGTTCGCATTGGCGATCGAACCATTGGCTATGTCATTGAGGGAGTCTAATAGATGGAGGGGGGTGGTCCGAGGGGGAGAAGAGCATCGGGTGTCGCTATATGCGGATGACCTGTTGCTGTACGTGGCGGATCCATTGGAGGGGATGGTGGAGGTCATGCAGACTCTAAGGGAGTTTGGGGAGTTTTCAGGCTATAAGCTCAATGTAAGGAAGAGTGAGCTCTTTGTATTACAGGCGGGGGACCAAGAAAGAGGGATAGGGGTCCTACCGCTGAGGAGGGCGGAGGGGAGCTTTCGTTATCTGGGGATCCAGATAGCCAGGAGTTGGGGGACCCTACATAAACTGAATCTGACACGGTTGGTGGAGCAAATGGAGGAGGATTTCAAAAGATGGGACATGTTACCGCTCTCGCTGGCGGGTAGAGTGCAGTCGGTCAAAATGGTGGTCCTTCCGAGGTTTCTGTTTGTGTTTCAGTGCCTTCCCATCGTGATCACTAAGGCCTTTTTTAAGAGAGTAGGCAGGAGTATTATGGGGTTTGTGTGGGCGAATAAGACCCCGAGAGTAAGGAGAGGGTTCCTGGAACGCAGTAGGGACCGAGGAGGGTTGGCGCTGCCAAACCTGGGGAGCTACTACTGGGCAGCAAAGGTGGCGATGATCCGCAAGTGGGTTATGGAGGGAGAGGGGGCGGCATGGAAGAGGATGGAGATGGCGTCCTGTAAAGGAACGAGCCTGGGGTCGTTGGTGACGGCACCGCTGCCGCTCTCGCCGACAAAGTATACCACGAGCCCGGTGGTGGCCGCAACGCTAAGGATCTGGGGCCAGTGGAGACGGCACCGGGGTGCAATGGGAGCATCGGTGTGGCCCCCGATCAGGGGTAACCACCGGTTTGTTCCGAGGAAGATGGACGGGGGGTTCCAGAGCTGGCATCGGGCGGGGATTGGAAGAATGGGGGACCTGTTCATCGACGGGACGTTTGGGAGCCTAGGGGCACTGGAGGAGAAGTTCGAGTTACCCCCGGGAAATGCCTTTAGATATATGCAGGTGAGGGCTTTTGTGAGGCGACAGGTGAGGGAATTCCCGTTACTCCCGGCACAAGAAGTTCAAGATAGGGTGATCTCGGGTGTATGGGTCGGGGAGGGCAAGGTGTCGGAAATACACCAGGAGTTGAAAGAAGAGGGGGAAGCGCTGGTAGAAGAGTTGAAGGGTAAATGGGAGGAGGAGCTGGGGGAGGAGATCGAGGAAGGTCTGTGGGCTGATGCCCTAGGTAGGGTTAATTCCTCCTCCTCGTGTGCCAGGCTCAGCCTGATACAATTTAAGGTGGTCCACAGAGCGCACTTGACGGGGGCGAGGTTGAGTAGGTTCTTTGGGGTAGAGGACAGATGTGGAAGGTGCTCAGGGAGCCCGGCAAACCATGTCCATATGTTTTGGTCATGCCCGGCACTGGAGGGGTTCTGGAGAGGAGTGGCGGGGGCAATATCTCAGGTGGTGAAAGTCCGGGTCAAGCCAAGCTGGGGGCTAGCAATATTTGGAGTAGTGGACGAACCGGGAGTGCAGGAGGCGAAAGAGGCCGGCATTCTGGCCTTTGCGTCCCTAGTAGCCCGGCGAAGGATCTTGCTAATGTGGAAGGAGGCGAAGCCCCCCAGCCTGGAGGCCTGGATAAATGATATGGCTGGGTTCATAAAGTTGGAGAGGATTAAGTTCGCCTTGAGAGGGTCTGCGCAGGGGCTCTACAGGTGGTGGCAACCGTTCCTAGACTATCTCGCGGAGCGTTAGAGGAAGTTCGGTCAGCAGCAGCAGCAACCTTGGGGGAGGGGGGGAGGGGACGTCCTGGGAGGGGGGGGGGGGGAGAAAGGGGGGACTGCCTGGGAGGGTGGATGAGCAAGAGATAACATGAAGGGTTGGGGAAACTGGGAAACGGGTGAGGGCCAGTGTACAAAGCTGTGTAAATATATCTTTTTGCCATGTATATATCTTGCTCTGCGCAATATCTCATTTTTTTTGTTACGAGGGGGGGGGGTTATTGTTTGTAAGGGAGAAAAATTGTGTTAAAAAACTTTAATAAATATATATATTTTTTTAAACTTCTTAAAATTGTCAATAAAAATGTGAATGCAGCCCCTGTTGAGATAAATGGTTCTGGACATTTTGAATCTCAGCCAATAATTCATAATGGGATCAGCTATGATAACAATCCTGACAAACCCTGGGAACCTATTTAAACAGTTTAATGGAAAGTAAAAATGTTGCAATAGGGAGGTAGCAATTTCTCTCCACAGAGTGAAGATAACATGCATTATTGCAGTAGGGTGTATTATTCCTACATTTAATCATGTTACTCCCATAATGTCAGAGTTTAACTTTAAATCAGGACACAAAAGGTAAGAAAATGTTCTGTTCACCAACTTCAAATTCACTCTTTTTCTCTCTCGTGTTCTGTAAATATCAACACTTGAAGTGAAGGATTGTAATTGAGATACCGGCAAATAAATATATAACATACGGATCAATCTGAAGGTTGTTTTGAGATAGCTTCTACAACATTGCTTCATCATTGTATAAAACATCAATACAGAAGGCTGAAAAGCAATGGCTTCACCACAAGCAGGCAATAAGCTGACAAAAGATAATAGAATCAAGACAAATAGAAACCATTACAGTTAAAAGAGTGTGAGAAATGTAGCAATAAAGGGGAAATGAAATTGAAGATTAAAAGAACTAGCTGTAGTTATCCAATCTATAAACCATGCCAGTATATTTGCCCTAATCTCATGAGCTGTAATTTTGTTGACTACCCTTCTGTGTGGGACCTTATCAAATGCCTTCAAAAATCCAAATACACCATATCCACTGGTTCGCTCTTATCTATTCTGCCAGTAACCTCTTCACAAAACTCCACCAGGTTTGGCAAACATAATCTCCCTTTTATAAATCCATGTGGACTCTGCCCAATCTCACCATTACTTTCTAATTGTTCAGTTATTACATCCTTGCTAATCCATTCTAGCATTTCCCCTACTACTGGTGTCAGGCCAACAGGTTAAAGATCCCCGTTTTCTCTCCCCTTCCTTTCTTAAATAGTGGGGTTACATTTGCTACAGAATCTATAGAATTTTAAAAGGTGATTACTAGTGCATCCATTGGGTGGAATTCTCTACCAGCATGATCCTCCGGTCCGCTGGCAGCGGACCCAAGCCTGTGGGTTTCCACATGGCGTGGGCCGGCCACAATGGGAAATCCCATTGCCCGGCTGCTGGGACGGAGGTTCCCGCTACCGGCAGGCACATGCCATGCCGGAAAACAGGTCTGGCAGGACGGGGAATCCCACCCATTATCTCTACAGTCACCTCTGTCAACACTCTGTGATATAGATCAGTTCCAAGGGATTTATCAGCTTTCAGTGCTATTAATTTCTCCAGCACTATTTTTTTACTAATATTAACTTCTTTCAGATCCTCAATCTCACTAGTCACTTGGTTCCCCAATATTTCAGGCAGGTTTTTTGAATCTTCCTCCATAATTACAATTATTTAGCTTCTCCTGTAATGGGACATTTGGCTTTACTAACCTTTTCCTTTTTACATTCTTATAGAAGCCCTTTTGCAGTATGCCTTTATGCTAGTTTAATTTCATATTCAATGTCCTCTCTCTTTATCAATATCTTGCTTGTCCTTTGCTGAATTTTAAAATGCTCCCAATCCTCAGACTTACAACACTTTTGGCAAATTTATTATTCTCTTCCTTTGATCAAATATAATCTTTAACTTCTCTTGTTAGCCATGGATGGATCATGTTTCTTACAGGTTTTTTCTACCTGAAAGGAATGTAAATTTGTTGCAAACCATGAATTAATTACTTAAATGCTAGCCTCATACTTTTTAATGTAGTTCCCCAATCTACCTCGGCAAACCAGCCCCTCGCAGCTTTCTAGTTTCCTTTAATTAGCCTAAAGACCATAGATTGGGATTGAACTACATCATTTTCAAACTTCATGAAAAATTCCCGCATTATATGGTCACTTTCCCCAACAGCTCCTTTACAATTAGATTATTAATTGGCCTTTTCTCATTGCATAGTACTAGATCTCAAATTACCTGCTCTCTAGTTAGTTCCTGAACATACTGTTCTTGGAAACCATTGCACATATCTTTCAGGAATTCGTCCTCCTCAGCAATGGTGCTAATTAGGTTTACCCAGTCCAAACGTAGGTTGAAGTTCCATGAATACTGTGTTATCCTTGAGACGCACACCATTACTTTCCTGATTTACACCATGCATTACCACTACTTTTTGGAAGCCTATAAACAACTACTAAAGTTTGCTGCCCCTTGCTGTTTCGTAGCTCTACCTAAACTGACTCTGCATCTTGATTTTCCGATTTAAGATTCCCAACCCACAAAATACAGATCAGGGGCAAAATTCTCCCCCAACGGCGGGATGTCCGCCGACTGGCGCCAAAGCCGGCGCCAATCAGACGGGCATCGCGCCGGCCCAAAAGTGCGGAAGGCTCCGCATCTTTGGCGGCCTAGCCCCAACATTGAGGGGCTAGGCCGACGCCGGAGGGATTTCCGCCCTGCCAGCTGGCGGAAATGGCGTTTGTTTCCCCGCCAGCTGGCGCGGAAATGCGGCGCATGCGCGGGAGCGTCAGCGGCCGCTGTCAGTTTCCCAGCGCATGCGCGGGAGCGTCAGCGGCCGCTGTCAGCTTCCCGCGCATGCGCAGTGGGGAGAGTCTCTTCCGCCTCCGCCATGGTGGAGGCCGTAGCGGAGGCGGAAGGGAAAGAGTGCCCCCACGGCACAGGCCCGCCCGCGGATCGGTGGGCCCCGATCGCGGGCCAGGCCACCGTGGGGGCACCCCCCAGGGTCAGATCGCCCCGCGCCCCAGGGTCCCGGGCCCAGGGCCCCGGAGCCCGCCCACGCCACCTGGTCCCGCCGGTAAATACCAGGTTTGATTTACGTCGGCGGGACAGGCAATTCCTGGGCGGGACTTTGGCCCATCCGGGCCGGAGAATCCAGCGGGGGGTCCCGCCAACCGGCGCGGCCGGATTCCCGCCCCCGCCCAATCTCCGGGAGCGGAGACTTCGGCGGGGGCGGGGGCGGGATTCACGGCGGCCAACGGCCATTCTCCGACCCGGCGGGGGGTCGGAGAATGACGCCCCACGTCCTTTATTATAGAGTGTGACCCCACCTCCTTTTCCTTTTTCCCAATCTTTCTGAAATTTTGAATATCCTTGAACATTCAGTTCCCAGCCTTGGTCATCCTGCAGCCACATCTATGTAATATATATAAGATAGGAGCAGGAGGAGGCCTTTTGGCCCTTCGAGTCTGCTCCGCCATTCAGCACGATCATGGCTGATCATCCAACTCAATAGCTTAATTCTGCTTTCTCCCCATTGTCTTTGATCCCATTCTCCCCAAGTGCTATAGCTAGACTCCTCTTGAATATATTCAATGTTTGAGCATCAACTACTTCCTGTGGTAATGAATTCCACAGGCTCACCAGTCTTTGGGTGAAGAAATGTCTCCTCATCACTGTCCGAAATAGTTTACGCTGAATCCTCAGACTGTGACCCTTGGTTCTGGACACACCCACCATTGGAAATATCATCCCTGTCTAGTCCTGTTAGAATTTTATAAGTCTCTATGAGATCCCCCCTCATTCTTCTGAACTCCATCGAGAACAATCCTAACTTAAGTCAATCTCTCCTCATATGACAGTCCCGCCATCCCTAGAATCAGTCCGGTAAAACTTTGCTGCACTCCCTCGAGAGCAAGAACACCCTTCCTCAGAATAGGAGACCAAACTTACAATATTCTAGGTGTGGCCTCACCAAGGCCCTGTATAATTGCAGCAACACATCCCTGCTTCTGTATTCGAAACCTCTCGCAATGAAGGCCAACATACCATTTGCCTTCTTTACCGCCTGTAGAACATAGAACAATACAGCGCAGTACAGGCCCTTCGGCCCACGATGTTGCACCGAAACAAAAGCCATCTAACCTACACTATACCATTATCATCCATATGTTTATCCAATAAACTTTTAAATGCCTCAATGTTGGCGAGTTCACTACTGTAGCAGGTAGGGCATTCCACGGCCTCACTACTCATTGCGTAAAGAACCTACCTCTGACCTCTGTCCTATATCTATTACCCCTCAGTTTAAAGTTATGTCCCCTCGTGCCAGCCATTTCCATCCGCGGGAGAAGGCTCTCACTGTCCACCCTATCCAACCCCCTGATCATTTTGTATGCCTCTATTAAGTCTCCTCTTAACCTTCTTCTCTCCAACGAAAACAACCTCAAGTCCATCAGCCTTTCCTCATAAGATTTTCCCTCCATACCAGGCAACATCCTGGTAAATCTCCTCTGCACCCGCTCCAAAGCCTCCACGTCCTTCCTATAATGCGGTGACCAGAACTGTACGCAATACTCCAAATGCGGCCGCACCAGAGTTCTGTACAGCTGCAACATGACCTCCTGACTCCGGAACTCAATCCCTCTACCAATAAAGGCTAACACTCCATAGGCCTTCTTCACAACCCTATCAACCTGGGTGGCAACTTTCAGGGATCTATGTACATGGACACCTAGATCCCTCTGCTCATCCACACTTTCAAGAACTTTTCCATTAGCCAAATATTCCACATTCCTGTTATTCCTTCCAAAGTGAATCACCTCACATTTCTCTACATTAAACTCCATTTGCCACCTCTCAGCCCAGCTCTGCAGCTTATCTATATCCCTCTGTAACCTGCTACTTCCTTCCACACTATCGACAACACCACCGACTTTAGTATCGTCTGCAAATTTACTCACCCACCCTTCTGCGCCTTCCTCTAGGTCATTGATAAAAATGACAAACAGCAACGGCCCCAGAACAGATCCTTGTGGTACTCCACTTGTGACTGAACTCCATTCTGAACATTTCCCATCAACCACCACCCTCTGTCTTCTTTCAGCTAGCCAATTTCTGATCCACATCTCTAAATCACCCTCAATCCCCAGCCTCCGTATTTTCTGCAATAGCCTACCATGGGGAACCTTATCAAACGCTTTGCTGAAATCCATATACACCACACCAACTGCTCTACCCTCGTCTACCTGTTCAGTCACCTTCTCAAAGAACTCGATAAGGTTTGTGAGGCATGACATACCCTTCACAAAGCCATGCTGACTATCCCTGATCATATTATTCCTATCTAGATGATTATAAATCTTGTCTCTTATAATCCCCTCCAAGACTTTACCCACTACAGACGTGAGGCTCACCGGTCTATAGTTGCCGGGGTTGTCTCTGCTCCCCTTTTTGAACAAAGGGACCACATTTGCTATCCTCCAGTCCTCTGGCACTATTCCTGTAGCCAATGATGACATAAAAATCAAAGCCAATGGTCCAGCAATCTCTTCCCTGGCCTCCCAGAGAATCCTAGGATAAATCCCATCAGGTCCCGGGGACTTATCTATTTTCAGCCAGTCCAGAATTGCCAACACCTCTTCCCTACGTACCTCAATGCCATCTAATCTATTTACCTGGAGCTCAGCATTCTCCTCCACAACATTATCTTTTTTCCTGAGTGAATACTGACGAAAAATATTCATTTAGTACCTCGCCTATCTCTTCAGACTCTACACACAACTTCCCATCCCTGTCCTTGACTGGTCCTACTCTTTCCCTAGTCATTCGCCTGTGTTGCAGATTTTCTCCTTGGTTCAATTGCTCTGTTTTATTACCTTTGCTCTTGAGTCGGCAGGTATCTTTATGATACCGCCACGAGTTTCTAGTCCGAGTAATGATCAATAACCCAATACACCGATTAGTAAGATTTAAATCAAAGCACATTTATTATACACAGTAATCGCTACTCATGCACAAATTCTACATCTAAGCTACTTCTACAACTAACAGGCCTATACTTAACTTTGGACTGGCCCACCAGGTCAGGGGAACAAATGGCCTTTCGTTCGGGTTCTGAGTCTGCGGGATTCGAAGTTGGTACGGATTGGTAGCTCGGAGTGCTATCTCGTAGCGACCATTGAATTAAGACTTACTGGTTTCGGTGATCACTGGAGTCACTGCACCGGTCACGGTCGATGTTGGTTCGTGTTGCTGGGTGACCCGGGCAGGAAGAAGAGAGTGAAGGGGAGCTGCTGAAGAGAGCGATTTGAACTTGGGGCTTAACTCTTATAGTCCCCAGGGGCTTCCCGCCTTTCGGGGCGGACCCTGTACCTGGTCCCAAGTGATTGGACTTTGTCCCAATCGCTTGGTTCAATTTTCTCCAATACTGGAGCTGTTCCCTGATCGATGGGCGGTCTTGAGGTGCTCGTTCACCTCCTTTGTGTTGGCTCCTGCTGGCGCCGAGGAGTCTGGCTTTGCTTTGTGTGTCCAAAATGTTACTTATTGTTCCCGGGGATTGCTCATCAGTATGCAGATGGCTGTTACTTTGTTATGCTGATGGTCGCTGGTATCGATGTTGTCTGGTTTTTGCAGAGGTAAATACACAGCAAACCTGCAGCCGCTGGTTTCTGTCTTGTTGGCTGATTTTCCCATCAGCCTTTGCCGTTCGCCATTTTAAATTGGGAGTTGGCCACTTTAGGTGGCTACACCTGCAGCAGCTGCATGCTTACCTTCGGTGACTGGTGCACAAGGACACCCAGGTCCAGCTGCACACTCCCCTCTCCCAATTTACAACCATTCAGGTAGTAATCTGCCTTCCTGTTTTTGCTTCCAAAGTGAATAACCTCACACTTATCGAAATTATACTGCATCTGCCATTGATTTGCCCACTCACCCAACCTGTCCAGAGCATGCTGTAGGAATCCTGCATCCTCGTCACAGTTGGTATCATCTCCAAACTTTGAGATGTTACATTTTGTTCCCTCATCCAAATCATTAATATATATTGTGAATAGTTGGGGTCCCAGCACTGATCCCTGCGGCACCACACTAGTCACTGCCTGCCAATTTGAAAAGGACCCATTAATTCCTACTCTTTGTTTCCACAATTGCTTCACAGCTCCAGGGTCCCAGGTTCGATTCCGGCTTGGGTCACTGTCTGTGCGGCGTCTGCACATCCTCCCCGTGTGTGCGTGGGTTTCCTCCGGGTACTCCGGTTTCCTCCCACAGTCCAAAGATGTGCAGGTTAGGTGGATTGGCCATGATAAATTGCCCTTAGTGTCCAAAATTGCCCTTAGTGTTGGGTGGGGTTACTGGGTTATGGGGATAGGGTGGAGGTGTGGACCTTGGGTAGGGTGCTCTTTCCAAGAGCCGGTGCAGACTCGATGGACCGAATGGCCTCCTTCTGCACTGTAAATTCTATGAAATCTATGAAATCTCTCTGTCAACCAGTTTTCTATCCACCTCAATACACTTCCCCCAATCCCATGCGCTTTAATTTTGCACAATAATTTTTTATGTGGGACTTTATCAAACGGCTTCTGTAAGTCCAAATAAACCACATCGACTGGCTCCCCATCGACTGGTAATGACAATTAGATCATACCTATGTACTCTTATTTCTGCCAATTCAATTCACCTACCTTGTTGTGAATGCTACATGTATTCAGATAGAATGTCTGTCTTTCTAAATTATCATTTTTGCAGTCTCTAGCCTTAACTGTTGACATACTCTTATGTTTATCCATACGGTCCCTTCCTGAAATACTTTGATAAGCATTTCCCCTTTTGTTATCCTGCTCTCTTACCTTCTCCTCTCTCTTTAGATAATCACATATTCCCTCACTGCAACTATTTAATTTAAATCCTCTCTATGGCCTTAGTTATACAACTCACCAGACCACAGGTCCCAGAACGATTGAGATGAAGACTGTCCCAGTGGTACAGCTCTCACCTTCTCCAATATTGATGTCAGTGCCCCAGGAATCAAATCCAATTTCTTCCACACCAATCTTTAAGCCCCACATTCAACTCTCTAATCTAATTTGACCTACACCAATTTGCTTGTGCCTGAGGTAATGATCTAGAGGTTATTATTACCTTTGAAATTCTGCGGTTTAATTTAGCCCCTAGCTGCTCATATTCACCAAGCAGAACCTCCTACCTATCTTGTTGGTAAGACTACTGGATCCTCTCCCTCTCACTGCGAGATCCTCTCTAGCCCAGAACAGATATCCTGGCCGGGATTCTCTCCTACCCGGCGGGGCGGGGGGTCCCGGCGGGAGGGAGTGGCGTGAGCCACTCCGGCGTCGGGCTGTCCCAAAGGTGCGGATTTCTCCAAGCCAGGGAAAGGCCTTTGGCGCCACGCCAGTCGGGGCCGAAGGGACTTCGCCAGTCGGCGGAAAGTCCACGCATGCGCGGGAGCGTCAGCGGCTGCTGACGTCATCCCCGCCCATGTGCAGGGGTGGGTTCACTTCCGCATCGGCCATCGCGGAGGCTATGGCCGGGGCGGAGGGAAAAGAGTGCCCCCACGGCACAGGTCCGCCTGCAGATCGCTGGGCCCCGATCGCGGGCCAGGCCACCGTGGGGGCACCCCTCCCCCCCCCCCCCCCCCCGGGGCCAGATCACCCCGCACCCCCCCCCCCCCCAGGACCCCGGAGCCCGCCCGCGCCGCTAGTCCTGCCGGTAAGGTAGGTGGCTTGATTCACGCCGGGGGGACTGGCATGACAGCAGCCGGACCTCGGCCCATGGCGGGCCGGAGAATCGCGGGGGAGGGGGGGGGGGGCAACCGGCACAGCTCGTTTCCCACCCCCGCCGAGCAAGCAACACAGCCTTCTGGACTCTTGCCCTCGACTGCAGACAACTGTGTCTATCCTCCCCACCACACTGTCCCCTATTACCACTACATTCCTGTTAGCTCTTCCCACTTGAATGACCTCCTGTACGATGGTGCCATGGTCAGTTTACTTATCCACCCTACAATCCCCACTCTTGTCCGTGCAGGCTGCAAGCACCTCAAACCTGTTGGAGAATTGCAAGGGCTGAGACTCCTCCACTTCTACCTTACTGGTCGACCTACCTCACTTTCAGTCAAACCCTCCTGTCCCTGAACACTGATCAAATGAGAAGACGCTATCCTAAAGGGTGCAACTGCCTCCTGGAACAAAGTATCCAGGTAACATTCTCCCTCCCTGATGTATCACCTTGTCCACAGCTCCAGCTCAATGACTCTGGGTCCGAGTTCCTCCAGCCACAGGCACTTACTGCAGATGTGTTTGCTGGGTCGCATTGGCATGCAGGGCATCCTACAGGCGCAGCACATCACTGCCCTGCGATCCTTATTGTGTCTTAATTAATTACAAATTAATTACTTAATTAATTTTGAATTAAATTCATGTCATTTCTCACCACCACAGATTGTGCTAATTTAAATTTTAATAGTTCAATAAACACTATCAGTTAAGAATAAAATAAATAATGGACTCAGTGGTTTCTTAATTCCATTATGCTACAGCCTCCAAATTAATTCTAAGGTAGGATCCAGAGTTATTTAAAAGATTACAGGCGGAATTCTCCATTTGAGAGACTGTGCTGATGCCGAGACTGTATTCCACGGTCCCGAAGGGGGTGGGACTGCCAGAGCCATTCAGGACGGGCTAATGGGCCAGCATTTGTGCCTCATGGAACTAGTGTAATTCCAACACACGCCGACATGTGATTCATTGGGAATGACATTTGAGAGCCTGACAAGTTGCTGCTGCATAAAAGCACTCCACACGCCGCAACCCCCCACCCCCCTCATTCCAGCCAAGAATTGGCACACTGGAGGGAGGCCCCAAGGTCACGGTTGCAGAGCTCAAGACCATGCTGGATGCCATGGAGGAGAGGCAGGATTCCCTGTTCCCCAGGGTGAGAAGGAGACTGCCGACGTTAACTGGGCCTGGACGATGGTGGCAGCGGCCATGAGTGCCATGGCCCCACCGGAGTGCCATAAGAAGCTGCACAATCTTCGCAGGGCGGCCCAGGAGAGTCACCAGCTCTATTCACCCAGCACCACCCTGTCATGATATTCAAGTGAACATCACAGCACAGACACACATACATAATGATAGACAGAGCAACGGACCAATTAGCACACATAACACGACAGCCAATTACAGACAAGAGCATACACAGTACAAAACAAGAAACACGACACTTCCTAGGCAGTCCATCAGGAGACGGCACAGGGCAAGGACCTCAAAGCCGGACCAACGTGCTGAGTACCAGGTTTGTTATATAAATAGTTTAAAGGAATAAAACTGTGTTGTACCAATCGCAACCATGTTGGTTCGTCTGTATCTCAGAGCACCCAACACTTCATGGTACCAGAAGTGAATCAAAACCTACCCACAAATCTGCCATCCTGCGCCATGGACACCGTCAACACACCGCAGCCATTGCAAGTTGCTGGAAACCTTGGCATAAATTGGATGCTGTTCAAGCAGCACTTCAAACTCTTTATGGAAGCCAACGAAAAACAGGGAGCCTCGGACAAAAGGAAGATCGCCATCCTCCTCACCACCGCAGGTCAGCACGCCATCCATGTATACAACTCCCTGGTGTTCGCGGAAGGCGAGGACAAATCTAAATATGACACGGTCCTCCTCAAGCTCGACCAACACTTCAACGTTGAGGTCAACGAGAGCTTTGAGAGGTATGTCTTCCAGCAGCGCCTGCAAGGTAAGGATGAGCTCTTTCAGTCCTTCCTGATGCATCTCCGCATATTCGCGCAGTCCTGCGGTTATGACACCACCTCAGAGTCCATGATCCGGGACCAGATCGTTTTTGGGATTGCCTCCGGCAGCCTTTGCCAGCAGCTTCTAAAAATAAAAGGCCTGACCTTAGCATCTGCAGTTGAAGCCTGTGTCCAGCACAAGAACGCGACTAGCCACTATGCCCAATTTCAGGCGACCGAATCGGCGCGGAGGGAGTCCTTCGTGACCGGATCGGCGAGCCATGTGCCCCACGAGACCGGACGGGTCCAGGCGATCGAGTTTCTCCCGGCCCGCGGCCCGGACGAGGGCAGCCGTTTCGCGTGCTTTTCGAGGCCTCCCGCGCTTGTCCGCGCGAAAACCTACGGCAACACTGAGGGACGTGATGCGCAGGCGCGCTCGATGCAAGATCGAACTGCGCATGCGCAGTGGCGTAACGAACGCCATGATGTCACGACGTGCAGCAACTGTGGAGCTGCACATTTAAAAGGACAATGTCCCGCAAAAACCCGACAATGCCTACGCTGTGGCAAGCTGGGCCACTACGCTGCTTACTGTCGAGCGGCTTAACCTGTTGATCTTCCGCATCTCCGACAACCTCGCAGGAACGTGCGGACCATTCAGCCTCCACATTACGACATCCAAACCGATGACACAGATGACCAAGACGCCTTCCGGGTTGCGGTCATTGATGGGAACCGGGTCAACACAATCAATCCAGGTGATGAATGGTGTGCCACCCTGACGGTCAACCCGAATTCATCGCCCACCTAATAAACCTGGACTTATGAGACTGTTTACACGTTGAACTCATGCAACCACTGTTTTAACATGTCTATGTTCTTCTCGTTACAGGCATTCATTTTATCGTTCCACATTTCCACGTTTTTTTTTTGTTATGGTACAACCTCGTTAGTATGTCACACCCGACATCACCCCTTGTATATAGTTAAGCCCCATGTACATGCTGTAAATATTACACAAACACACATTTAGCTGCACTCAGTACACATTTCTATTTATAACCACGTAGGCTCATAATCTTGTAAAAAAAGGGGGGATGTCATGATATTCAAGTGAACATCACAGCACAGACACACATACATAATGATAGACAGAGCAACGGACCAATTAGCACACATAACACGACAGCTAATCACAGACAAGAGCATACACAGTACAAAACAAGAAACACGACACTTCCTAGGCAGTCCATCAGGAGACGGCACAGGGCAAAGACCTCAAACCCAGACACCACGTGCTGAGTACCAAGTTTGTTATATAAATAGTTTAAAGGAATAAAACTGCGTTGTACCAATCGCAACCGTGTTGGTTCATCTGTATCTCAGAGCACCCAACACTTCATGGTACCAGAAGTGAATCAAAACCTACCCACAAATCTGCCATCCTGCGCCATGGACACCGTCAACACACCGCAGCCATTGCAAGTTGCTGGAAACCTTGGCATAAATTGGATGCTGTTCAAGCAGCACTTCGAACTCTTTATGGAAGCCAACGAAAAACAGGGAGCCTCGGACAAAAGGAAGATCGCCATCCTCCTCACCACCGCAGGTCAGCACGCCATCCATGTATACAACTCCCTGGTGTTCGCGGAAGGCGAGGACAAATCTAAATATGACACGGTCCTCCTCAAGCTCGACCAACACTTCAACGTTGAGGTCAACGAGAGCTTTGAGAGGTATGTTTTCCAGCAGCGCCTGCGAGGTAAGGATGAGCTCTTTCAGTCCTTCCTGATGCATCTCCGCATATTCGCGCAGTCCTGCGGTTATGACACCACCTCAGAGTCCATGATCCGGGACCAGATCGTTTTTGGGATTGCCTCCGGCAGCCTTTGCCAGCAGCTACTAAAAATAAAAGGCCTGACCTTAGCATCTGCAGTTGAAGCCTGTGTCCTGCACGAGAACGCGACTAGCCACTATGCCCAATTTCAGGCGACCAAGTCGGAGCGGAGGGGGTCCTACGCGACCGGATCGGCGAGCCATGTGCCCCACGAGGCCGAACGGGTCCAGGAGATCGAGTTTCTCCCGGCCCACGGCCCAAACTAGGGCGGCCGTTTCGCGCGCTTTTCGAGGCCTCCCGCGCTTGTGCGCGCCAAAACCTACGGCAACATTGAGGGACGTGATGCGCAGGCGCGCTCGACGCAAGACCGAACTGCGCATGCGCAGTGGCATAACGAACGCCATGACGTCACGACGTGCAGCAACTGTGGAGCTGCACATTTAAAAGGGCAGTGTCCCGCAAAAACCCGACAATGCCTACGCTGTGGCAAGCTGGGCCACTACGCTGCTTACTGTCGAGCGGCTCAAACTGTTGATCTTCCGCATCTCCGACAACCTCGCAGGAACATGCGGACCATTCAGCCTCCACATTACGACATCCAAACCGATGAAACAGATGACCAAGACGCCTTCTGGGTTGCGGTCATTGATGGGAACCGGGTCAACACAATCAATCCGGGTGATGAATGGTGTGCCACCCTGACGGTCAACCCGAATTCATCGCCCACCTACTAAACCTGGACTTATGAGACTGTTTACACGTTGAACTCATGCAACCACTGTTTTAACATGTCTATGTTCTTCTCGTTACAGGCATTCGTTTTATCGTTCCACATTTCCACGTTTTTTTTTTGTTATGGTACAACCTCGTTAGTATGTCACACCCGGCATCGCACCGTGTATATAGTTAAGCCCCATGTACATGCTGTAAATATTACACACATACACATTTAGCTGCACTCAGTACACATTTCTATTTATAACCACGTAGGCTCATAATCTTGTAAAAAAGGGGGGATGTCATGATATTCAAGTGAACATCACAGCACAGACACACATACATAATGATAGACAGAGCAACGGACCAATTAGCACACATAACACGACAGCCAATCACAGACAAGAGCATACACAGTACAAAACAAGATCACGACACTTCCTAGGCAGTCCACCAGGAGACGGCACAGGGCAAGGACCTCAAAGCCAGACACCACGTGCTGAGTACCAAGTTTTTTATATAAATAGTTTAAAGGAATAAAACTGTGTTGTACCAATCGCAACCATATAGGTTCGTCTGTATCTCAGAGCACCCAACACTTCACACCCCATCCCACAAACCTCGCACCCAGCTCCGACCATACCCCCATGCTGCCCCCACCAGGCGGACCGATAGGCAGTGCTGTGTGAGGATGGGCAATCCCCCCAGGCCAACCAGGGTGAATCACCAGCTCCATGCCCCTGGCACCCCACCCGTCCCACACTCCCATAGCCCATCTGCCCCTTCTAGAGGGCAACCAAACCCCTCCCATCAGCAATCCACTCGTACCTCATGCCAAGACATACTGACCGTCATGGCCGGGTGTTCTGCACTAACAGACCACTAGCTGTGGACCCCCTGTGCTGCCCGCATCTGAGTGTCCTAAACTGTGCATTATTGTCCCCCCCAGGAGAAGGTGGCCCACAATCGCTGCAGTAGAAGAAGACCGCAGGAGACCCTCCGGACAAAGAACAAAGAAAATTACAGCACAAGAACAGGCCCTTCGGCCCTACAAGTCTGTGCCAACCATGCTGCCCATCTGAACTAAAACCCCTTACCCTTTCAGGGACCATATCCCTCTATTCCCATCCTATTCAGGTATTTGTCAAGATGCCCCTTAAAAGTCAATATCGTAGCTTCAACTACCGCCCCCGGCAACGGTTGCAGGATCCCACCATCCTCTGTTTAAAACACTTGCCTCGTACACCTCCTTTGAACCTTGCCCCTCGCACCTTAAACCTATGCCCCCTAGCAATTGACTCTTCCACTATGGGAAAAAGTTTTTGACTGTCCACTCATAATCTTGTTGACTTCTATCAGGTCGCCCCTCAATCTCCGCCGTTCCAGTGAGAACAAACCAAGTTACTCCAACCTCTCCTCATAGCTAATACCCTCATACAAGGCAACATCCTGTTAATGTTTTTCTCTACCCTCTCCAAAGCCTCCACATCCTTCTGGTAGTGTGGCAACCAGAATTGAACATTATATTCCAACTGCGGCTTAATTAAGGTTCTATAAAGCTGCAACATGACTTGCCAATTTTTAAACTCAATGCCCTGGCCAATGAAGGCAAGCATGCCGTGTGCCTTCTTGACTACCTTCTCCACCTCCATTGTCACTTTCGGTGGCCTGTGTACCTATACACCCAGATACGTCTACCTATCAATGCTCTTAAGGGTTCTGCCATTTACTGTATATTTCCCATCCGTATTAGACCTTTCAAAATGCATTACCTCACATTGCCCGGATTGTGGTATTATAGGTATTACGGTACCTGATAGGCTAAAGCACCATTGGTGGAAACTGTATGCTTTCTATTGGGTAGAATGTATGATAGCTCCGCCCTGCTAGGCGGGGTATAAGAACCCGTGCCGCCCCAGCAGACTTCATTCTGTACCTGAGCTGCTGGGGGAAACAGCTAGCTCATTAAAGCCTTCAGTTAGACTACAACCTCCCTTTAGTGGTCATTGATCGTGCATCAATTTAATAAGCTAATTTTTTAAGAAAAAAAGATGGAGCTCCGAATCAAGCCGAAGCGTCTGCAACTTAGCCCCCATGAGGCAAACTCAGCGGCAATCTTTAAGCACTGGCTGGCGTGCTTTAAAGGGTATCTCGGGACGGCCGAAAACGCACACACGGGAGAGCAGAAACTGCACGTCATGCACTCAAGGGTGGGCCCGGAGATTTACACCCTCATCGAGGAAGCGGAAGACTTCGATGAAGCAATAGAGCTGCTAAAATGACACTATATTCGCCCGGTAAACCAGGCCTACGCACGGCACCTGCTTGCAACAAGGTGACAAATGCCTGGGGAATCACTGGAGGAATTCTACCATGCACTCCTGGTGTTGGGAAGAAGCTGCAGCTGCCCGCAGGTTTCGGCGAGCGAACACACAGAACTCTTAGTCCGGGACGCTTTCGTGGCAGCTACGCTATCTTCACAAATCCGCCAGCGTCTGTTAGAAAAGGACACCCTGGGTCTCAGGGAGGCATGGGCCCTTGCAGGCTCCCTGGACGTGGCCTCCAGGAACGCCCACGCTTACGTTCCCGACCGCGCGGCAGCCCCCAGGGCAGCGTGGAACCCCTCCGCGGCCGACCCCGAGACTTCCCCCATTCCCCCACAGGCCTGCGCTGCAAGGCGGCCTGGCAACCCCGAGGGACCCCGCTGCTACTTTTGCGGGCAGGCCAAGCATCCCCGCCAGCGCTGCGCGGCCCACGCATCCATCTGCAAGGGATGCGGCAAAAAGGGCCATTTCGTGGGGGTATGCCAGGCCCGTGCGGTTGCTGCGGTCTCCGGCGGCGAATGCGGACCGCAACCACAAACTTCTCCACGGGCCCCGTGCGGCCAGCGGTCGCCGCCATCTTCATATTCTAGGGCCACGTGCGGACCCCGGGCGCCGCCATCTTGTTCCGCGGACGCCACGTTGGAGGGATGGGCGCCGCCATTTTGTGCACCCCCAACCATGTGCAACCAATGGGAGACGCCATCTTGGATGAACCCCCAGGACCCCAGCTCGGCTGACCACACACTGCCCGAAGAGAACTCTCAACTGCTGCGATTAGCCTCGGTGACTCTGGATCAGCCTCGGCCTCGAACACTCTCAACTGCTACGACGACCGTATTCATCAAGGGGCACGAGACGTCCTGCCTAATTGACTCTAGGAGCACGGAGCGCTTCATACACCCTGACACGGTAAGGCGCTGTTCTCTCCTAATCCACCCCATTAATCAAAAAATCTCCCTGGCTTCCAGTTCACACTCAGTGGAGATAAATGGGTTTTGTGTAGCAAACCTCACAGTCCAGGAAAGGGAGTTCAAAAACTTCCATCTCTACGTCCTTCCCCACCTCTGCGTGGCTACTCTCCTGGGTTTAGATTTCCAGTGTAACCTTCAAAGTCTGACCTTCAAATTCGGCGGCCCTATACCCCCCTTACTGTCTGCGGCCTCGCGAGCCTGAAGGTCGACCTGCCTTCCCTGTTTGTGAACCTCACCCCAGATTGCAAACCCGTCGCCACCAGGGGCAGACGCTACAGTGCCCAGGACCGGATCTTTATTAGGTCAGAGGTCCAAAGGCTACTGAGGGAAGGGGTCATTGAAGCCAGTAACAGCCCCTGGAGAGCTCAAGTAGTTGTGGTAAAGACCGGGGAGAAGCATAGGATGGTCATCGACTACAGTCAGACCATGAACAGGTTTACGCAGCTGGGCGCGTACCCTCTCCCCCGCATATCCAACCTGGTAAACAGGATCGCACATTATAAGGTCTTCTCCACGGTGGACCTCAAGTCCGCCGACCACCAGCTCCCCATCCGTACTGGTGACCGCAAATACACTGCCTTCGAGGCAGATGGGCGGCTCTTCTTAAGGGTTCCCTTCGGTGTCACCAATGGGGTCTCGGTCTTCCAGCGTGAGATGGACCAAATGGTTGACCGGTACGGTTTACGGGCAACATTCCCGTATCTCGATAATGTCACCATCTGCGGCCATGACCAGCAGGACCACGACACCAACCTCCGAAAATTTCTCCAGACCACTAAAATCCTTAACTTTACATACAACAAGGATAAATGCGTGTTTAGTACCGACCGCTTGGCCACCCTCGGCTACATAGTGCGAAATGGAGTTATAGGCCCCAACCCTGAGCGCATGCGCCCCCTTATGGAGTTCCCCCTCCCTCACTGCTCCAAGGCCCTGAAACGTTGCTTAGGGTTTTTTAGCTACTACACCCAGTGGGTCCCCAACTACGCGGACAAGGCCTGTCCCCTGATCCAATCCACAGCTTTTCCCCTGTCGATAGAGGCCCGCCAGGCTTTCAGCCGCATCAAAACGGACATTGCAAAGGCCACGATGCATGCCATCGACGAGTCCCTCCCCTTCCAGGTCGAGAGCGATGCGTCCGACGTAGTTCTGGCGGCCACCCTCAACCAAGCGGGCAGACCCGTGGCCTTCTTCTCTCGTATCCTCCATGCTTCCGAAATCCGCCACTCCTCAGTCGAAAAGGAGGCCCAGGCCATAGTAGAAGCTGTGCGACATTGGAGGCATTACCTGGCCGGCAGGAGATTCACACTCCTCACGGACCAACAGTCGGTTGCGTTCATGTTTGATAATGCACAGCGGGGCAAGATAAAAAACGACAAGATCTTGCGGTGGAGGATCAAACTCTCCACTTACAACTACGAGATCTTATATTTT
Source organism: Scyliorhinus torazame (assembly GCF_047496885.1). NCBI lineage: Eukaryota > Metazoa > Chordata > Chondrichthyes > Carcharhiniformes > Scyliorhinidae > Scyliorhinus > Scyliorhinus torazame. The sequence goes on along the minus strand of NC_092711.1, from coordinate 287,891,344 downwards.
CCCGGGAAGCTAAACGAGCCTCCTGACGCCCTGTCCAGCGGCACATGTGCCACCGCACAAGTGGACTGCCTCCGAGCCCTCCACGAGGATCTCTGCCACCCAGGTCTCACTCGCTTTTTCCATTTTGTCAAGACCCGCAACCTGCCCTACTCCATCGAGGAGGTCAGGGCAGCCATCAGGGACTCCCAAATCTGCGCGGAGTGCAAACCGCACTTCTACCGGCCAGAGAAAGCGCACCTGATAAAGGTTTCCCATCCTTTGGACAGCTCAGCTTGGACTTCAAAGGCCCCCTCCCCTCCACCGTCCGCAACACGTACTTCCTGAACGTGATTGACGAGTACTCCCGGTTCCCAATCACCATCCCCTGCCCCAACATGACCGCAACCACCGTCATCAAGGCCCTCCATAGCATCTTTGCACTGTTAGGGTTCCCCGCTTACATACACAGTGATAGGGGGTCCTCCTTTATGAGCGACGAACTGCGTCAATTCCTGCTCAGCAAGGGCATCGCCTCAAGTAGGACGACCAGGTACAACCCCCGGGGTAACAGACAGGTAGAGAGGGAGAACGGAACAGTCTGGAAGACCGTCCTACTGGCCCTATGGTCCAGGAACATCCCAGTCTCCCGCTGGCAAGAAGTCCTCCCGGATGCCCTCCACTCCATCCGGTCACTGCTTTGTACGACCACCAATCAGACACCTCACGAACGTCTCCTTGTCTTCCCTAGGAAGTCCTCCTCTGGGACCTCGCTCCCGACTTGGCTGGCAGCACCCGGACCCATCCTGCTCCGAAAACACGTGCAGGTGCACAAGTTGGACCTGTTGGTCGAGAGGGTCCATCTGCTCCATGCTAACCCCCAGTACGCCTACGTGGCGTACCCCGACGGCCTACGAGATACGGTCTCCCTACGGGACCTAGCGCCCGCCAAAACCCCATGCACATCCCAGCCACCAGTCCCACCCTCCCCTCCACCGCAGCACTTTACAGGAGGATCGGTCCTTCCGCCGGCCCCGTCTAGGCCCCCCCACCCACCGACGCCCCCCGCAGGCGCTCCCTTCCCAGGTCAACCGTTTTCCCCACCAGCGCCGTCTAGGGTTGCCGAAGCTGCCATGGAGATCAAAGCCACGCTCCTGGAATCACAGATGCCCGAGCCTCCACCGGAGTCACCACCGAAGCTCCGACGATCACAGAGGACAATCAGGGCCCCTGATCAACTGATTGCTTCATTTTAATTGTTAACTGTAAATATAAACCATCAAATGTACATTGCTATCAGAATTGTAAATAGTTACTAAACACTGTACGGAGGTATTATGGTACCTCCATAACTAATTATACCACGTTGCCATGTTTTGTAGTTTCAGGCCACCACTCCCGCCGGACTCTTTTTTAACAGGGGGTGAATGTGGTATGATAGGTATTACGGCACCTGATAGGCTAAATCACCATTGCTGGAAACTGTATGCTTTCTATTGGTTAGAATGTATGATAGCTCCGCCCTGCTAGGCGGGGTATAAGAACCCATGCCGCCCCAGCAACCTTCATTCTGTAACTCAGCTGCTGGGGGAAACATCTAGCTTATTGAAGCCTTCAGTTGGACTACAACCTCACTTTAGTGGTCATTGATTGTGCATCACGGATTAAACTCCATCTGCCATCTCTCCGCCCAGTCTCCAACCGATATATATCCTGTTGTATCCTCTGACGGTCCTCAACGCTATCCGCAATTCCACCAACCTTTATGTCGACCGCAAACTTACTAATCAAACCAGTTACATTTTCCTCCAAGTCATAGAGATATTACAAACAGCAAGGGTCCTAGCACTGATCCCTACGGAACACCACTAGTCTCAGCCCTCCATTCAGAAATGCATCCTTCCACTGTTACCCTCTTCTTCTATGACCGAGCCAGTTCTTCCACCTTGCCAGCTCACCTCTGATCCATGCAACTTCATATTCTGTACCAGCCTGCCACAAGGGACCTTTGTCAAAAGCCTTACTAAAGTCCATGTAGACAACATCCACTGCCCTACCCTCATCATTCATCTTCGTCACTTCCTCGAAAAACTCAAACAAGTTAGTGAGACAAGCCCTCCCCTTCACAAAGCCATGTTGCCTCTCACTAATACGTCCACTTATTTCCAATTGGGAGTAAATCCTAACTTGAAGAGTCCTCTCCAATAATTTCCCTACCACATGTGGCACCTCACTGTCATGGAGCAGAGGGCGATGGACCTGGTCAGTGTAGTGGGAGAGTGGACAGTCGCAGAAACGGAGGTCGGCATGGGCTAACCAAGTGAGCCTCTTATACGTTGCAATGGCCTATGGCACAAGAGTCAGCCCTCTCCCCCATGCCTACCCACGATCACAATATGCATCTTGTCCTGTGTCTTGCTGGGTCACTTCACGGCGAGGCGGGACCTTCCAGGGGCTCTCGCCCCCAGCCACACCACAACTCACCAGGAGATGAAGCAGGACCATATAGGGCTCCTCGCCCGCTACACCAACCCCGCAAATCCCCAGAACACATGTCCTGGGACGGCACCGTCCAACAACCCCTTGTCAAGTGAGAACCTCAAACGTGTTGGATGCCGACCAGCGTGTCAGGACGAACGCGCAGACATGCACGATGTGAAGCAAGTGGTCACGTTCTAATGTACGTTCATCGAGTCAAAGCCCTTCCGGTTGGTTAAAGGCACCCCCTCATGCGCTGGTGCTCGTAGGGGGATATGAGTCCCATCGATCAAGCCATGGACCTGGGGCATGCCTGCGACGGCAACAAATCCCTCTCCCAGGCAACCCAGTGAACTCGGTCCACACTGAAGTTGGTATATTGTGCCATCCGTGATGGCATGGGTACACCTGTGCACGGATGCTGTGAGATTCCAGTCAGGTCCCCATTCGGCGCCTGGAACGACCCCGTGCATAAAGGTCAGGGCGACTGTCATCTTGACGGCCACCAGGAGCAGGTATCCTCCCCCATGCCCCCGGATGGTGTACCATCATCCCGCAGGTCGCCCTGCTCAGCAACAGTCATCGGCGACATGCTTGGTCCGGCACGTCCTCGAAGTACAGGCACTGCCGATATACATGGGGCTTGATCCGGTGCCTCCTTCCCACCGCCTCCTTGGGGTGTTGGGCGGCCGGTTCTCCAACCTCTCCAGCTGGCCCCTACTCCTCTGAGGCAGGCTCCTGTCCTGCAGGGTGCTCTGGAGCAGCTCCTGCTCGCGCAGCCTCATTGCGTCCACCAGAGCCACCGCGGCCAGACTGATGCCAATCATTCCTGGCTGGACTCCGAAATCCATTGTCTGAAGTGGGGTAAAGGGCTGACATGTTAACATGGTGAGTATTCCCGTGACCCAGGTCTAACAGGCTACACAGTCCCCGCCTGTCCCCCTCCCCCTCCCCCCTCCAATTCCCCCCCCCCCCCCAACGCCAATCGTTCCCCCCAACACTGCCTTCCACACCACGCCCCATGCCCCATCGGTGCCTGGCACTTGTCGGTGCCTAACCCCCGGCACATGTCCCTGCCTGCAGAGGTACCAGTGAATGGCGCTACCCATGCTAGCGATACGCTCTGCGGCCCCTGTCCTGTGCCCTCTGGGGTCTACTCTAGGCATCATCCTTGGGTGGGCCATGCAAAACCCTGCCAGTAAGGTGGCATGCGGTTGTGGAGTGAGGTTGGCCAAAGTGTGTCACTGACCAGCGCCATGCTTGGTGGTATGTTTGCGGGCTGGACAAGGGGGGGTGGGCACCCATTGGTACCGTAGCTGTGATGTACCATGTTCGTACCCGGGCTTTGGGAGAATCCGGCGCAGACATATTTAAGTGAGCCTAACTGTTCATTTAAGTATGCAAATCTGGAAACCACCCAGTGACGGCGAGATCCAGATCGCAACGTCTCACGAGATCTCGTTAGATCTCGCGAAGCGTCCTGAGGGTCAAATATCCCGCGACGAGGCCTCTCGTGAGATTTAACGGCCTTGTCGTGTCCTGAGTCTGGGGTGACAAGGCCGTTTGATCGGGCCCAGTTATTAACATGGCATATTCTGAGAGCTCCCCTAATGACTTAGCGGATGAGTGCCCCACTGTCATACTGACCCATGCCAGCCAAGCTGAGTGCTGTACTGAATTAGCTCAACTCTATGCCGCTGGAGGGATTAATGTGGTCAACTTCGACATCTTCAGGTCAATGTGGGAATAGTCAGTCAGGATCTTTACTCATGATTGCTATGTGGTAATGCTGGAAAATGCTCATGGTCAAAGGTCAACGGATAGGTTAGGGTTTCACCCCATCCAGAAATTAGAACCAACCAAAAAACACATTATGGGTACATGCACAGTAGTCAAAAGAATTAACTACAATCCAACATAAGTCAGTACTCTCAGAAGAGTATAACACTAGAAAAGAAATGGGTACTGTAAAATTGAAAATAATTACCAGACTGTTCAACCGCATCATTAGGTTTTAGTGAGGTCAATTATCATGTATAACCTCTTTATGTAAGTAAGTGGACCATCTAATTGGTTCAATATGTTTTTGATGGAGCAAGAGGCTAAATTACAGACTCAAGCTGAAAGAATTTTAGAGCTTTGCCATCCTTGCAAAAAGATAATAGAGGAGAATTACTACATTGGGCCTAATCAATGATCGAGGCATAACTTGACCCCCAAAATTTGCAGTTTCGAAAATTGTTTTTTTCTTGAGTTTCATCATAAACTTAACACCCACCCTATCATCAAAACATAAAGGCTGGGATTCTCTGCTCCGGGATGCCCAGATCGCATTCCCTGATGGGATGGAACCAGGCGTCGGGACAAAATCGGGATCGGCGTCAGGCGCCGACCTGAACGCGATGCTCCAACCGCCCCGCTGCCGGCAGGAATGAGCTCCATGCCACATGCCAGGGGAAGCCTGTAAATAAATGCAAATAGCTCTTAATGACGGGGTCCCTGTGGGGAGGTCTCACTATCACAGGGATCCCTGAGAATGGTCTCCCTATTAAAGAGATCCCTGGGGGGGGGGGTCAGGTCGGGCATTGCAGGAGTGGGGGGCTGCTGTGCAGTGGTGGGTTGGGAGTTCGGATCCGAATTTCGGTGCGGGAGGGGTTGGCCAGTTGCAGGATCTTGCTATTGGGCCGCCCGCTTAGGGTGGCTGCCCGATAGCGGGATTCCCTTAGAATCCCTTCTATTTCACACCACACATAAATATGGGGTTGGATTCTCCATCCCGAGGCACCCGTTTTATGGTGTGGCGCGCCCCCGCCGGTAGCGGGATGCTCCGTCTCGGCAGGCGGCCAATGGGGTTCCCCATTGTGGGTACCCCCACCCTGTCAGGAAATCCGCGGGCGTGAATGCGCTGCCGGCGAAGCGGAGTGTCCCGCCGACGGAGAATCCAGCAGATGGAATTGCTTTCCAGTTCCAGCTCCTGCGGGGATCGTAAACTGGTTGCAGTTCAGCTCCGGTGGGAGAACAAAGGGCTGGATTCACCGTTTTGGAGGCGAAGTGCTGATGCCAGCGTGGCAACTGTGGCGTTTTATGACTGCAAACTCGGCGGCGAACCCTCACCGGTAGCAGCCGCGCCGAGTAAAACACACGGCTCCCAGGATATAAACTGCTGGAGAATGGCCGAAATCGGGCCGCGCATGTGCAGGGCGATGACCTACAGCGGTCACGCGTAAAACATGGCCCCGGCTGTGCGCGGACCCGACCTGCAAAATATTGCCCCCCCGGCCACCCCTGTCCACCCCAAGGCCACCCCCCACCAGTCCCCCTAGCCCTCGCGGAACCATCCCCGGCCAGCAGCACGGCTCCTGGCCGATTGTGGCGGCGATGGACACAGTCCGCAACTGCCAGGCTGGGCTCTCGACCGCTGAGACCAGAGGATGGGAACTCAGCCCATCGGGGGTGGAGCATCGGGGGAGGGCCTTCAGGTGACGCGCCAACACCGTTCCAACGGCATGTGGCGTGCAACACAATGCCGCCGGTTTTGATGAGGCGAAGTAAAGAAAACCGACACCGCCCCTTATTTTTGTGTCAGAAGGGATTCTCCGCCCGATCGCCGATTCCGATATCAGAGTCGGAAAAAGGTGAATCCCGGCCATGGTCTCCCAAACGGGGGCCGGGATTCTCCGACTCCTCATCGGGTCGGAGAATCCCTGGGGGGTGGCGCGAATCCCGCCCCGCCACCGCGACTGCCCTATTCTCTGGCGCCGTTTTTGGCAGCGGCGGGATTCCCGCCATGCCGGTCGGGGGCCGTTGGCAGTGGTCCCCCCCCGCTGATTCTCCGGGCCCTGATGGGCCGAGCGGCCGTCCAGGTTTGGCCAGTCCCGTCGGCATAAATTACTCACCTCACGCACGGCAGGAACTGGCAGCTAAGTGTGCGGGGGTGGTCCTCGGGGGGACGTGGGGGGTTCTGACCCCGGGTGGCCTGGCCAGCGTTTGGGGCCTACCAATCTGCGGGCGGGCTTGTTCTGTGGGGGGACTTCTTTCCTCCACGCCAGGCCCCTGTAGGGCTCCGTGTTATTGCCCGGGGCCTGGCGCGGGGAAGAGAATGCCCGCGCATGCGTGAAAATACGCCGGCCGGTCTGCGTATGCACGGAAATACGCCGGCCGGTCCGCACATGCGCGAGATCACGCCGGCCCTTCGGCACTGGCTGGAGCGCTGCAACCACTCCGGCGTCCACCTAGCCCCCGAAGGTTCGGCGAATTCCTCACTTTTGGGACACCGGAGTGGTTGGTGCCGGTTTTCCCACCGCCGTGGGGACTTAGTCCCAAAAGGGAGAATCCCGCCCAGAGAACCCCCCCCCCCCCCCCAAATGTGTCGCAAAACAGCATAATTAGAATTTGCAAAGCAAAAATTCGCTTTGAGAGGATCAATCAAGGGTTTGTCCTGAGATGGCTGCCGTTCATAGACTACTTCAAGGAGAACTGAACGTCAGGGGAGGGAGGGAAAAAGGGGGAGGGAGGAAAACAGGAGGCATGGCAATGTTACAACGGGACAGAGAATAAAAGGCCGCTGGGGAATAGAGCTGGGGGAGTAGGGGGTGTTGTTCTGTAGGTTTTTTTTTCTTTCTTTCTTTACGTGTGTCGGCCCGTGCGGTTGTTTAAGAGATGTGAATGTGTTGAATTTGAAAATTACAAATGCTTCAATAAAATATTTTCTACAAAAAAAAAGCATTTCCAAAGCAAAATGCATTAAGACCCCATTTAACATTGCCCTGTTTAAAGTTATTTCACCTTAAGATTGGTCATTGGGGGAGTTAGTGGCGTAGTGGTACTGTCACTTAATATGGGAAGAGGGCCGGTTTAGCTCAGTTGGCTGACAGCTGGCTTGTGATGCAGAGCAAGGCCAACAGCATGGGTTCAACTTGCATGTCAGCTGAGGTTATCCATGAAGGCTCACCTTCCCAACCTGAGGTGTGGTGATCCTCAGGTTAAATGGCTGCCAGTCCGCTCTCCCCTTCAAAGGGGAAAGCAGTCTAGGGTCGTCTGGGACAATGGCAACTTTACTTTAAATCCAGAGACTCAGGGTAATGCTCTGGGGCTCCAGGGTCCAATCCCACAATGGCAGATGGTGAAATTTAAATTCAGTAGAAATCATGAGTGGAATGCTCCGTTGGTTGATGCCGAAATCACGAAATGCGATTGGGTGGAGAATAGGTTCCGATGCCAAAAAACCAGCAGCCGGCGATTTTGAGGCAAATGGCAATTTTCTGTCACCTCTACAGCGGAGTCAATGTGGTCCGGAACGCACGTACAGTAAACACCATTTTCATATCATTAATGGGCCCAACCCAGTATTCTCTGGGGCCTCCGCAATGCTCCGCCTCCGGTGGGCCGAGTTTCCTGTGGCGCGGTTTACTTGTGCTTTTAAAAATCGTGAAACAGGCGCCGTGGCTGCTGAGAGAGAGAGAGGAGGTACGGAAAGTGTCCAACATCGCTATAATGTGCTGGTAGTTGTGCCGCTGGCTGCGGGACCTCTTCCCGGGCTGGGGGGAGTAGTAGGGGGTGACCAGGAGGTGGACTGTGGGGTTTGGGTGAACGGGCACAGAGCATCATTGCCACAGCTGGCAAGGCAGTCATGCAGTTGTGCATTTAGGGCCACTGGGCATGTAGGTGACCCCCAGGCCAACCCCCTAGGTGCCCTCTGGCTCCCGCCGACCCAGCAGCTGTATAGGCGCACACATCTAGTGCCATCTTGTTGGCTGGAATGAGCGTTTGTGGGGAGTGAAGTGTGTATATGCGGCTGCAGTTTGTGTTAACCATGGACCTGGCGAATCCTGCACCGTTTTTCATTGGAATCGATTGTATTCCACATGGCGCCAGTGCTAGCCCATCAATGGCAGCGGTATCAGTCCAGGTTTAGCGCCAGTTTTCCTGTTGTGAAAGTCCACGAATCCTGCATTGGCATCACACTTAGCTGGATTCTCCGATTTTGAGGCTATGTCCGCAGCATGTGTCTAGTATTACAACCAAAAAGTCGGTGCCACCCCCTCACCGATGATGCCGTTTTGGAGGGGGCGGAGCAGCCGAAAACAGGCCCCGCCCAAAATTCCGCCGTCAAAACGGATTCTCCAGCCAAGCTCCAAATGCGATTTCAGCATCAGCAATCGGAGAATCCAGCCCTAAGTCTCAGAGAATGCTGCCCCATGGCTATGAATCGATTGTCGTAAAAAGCCCATCTGTCCTTTAGGGTATGAAATCTGCCGCCTTCACCTGGTCTGGCCTTCATGTGATCCAGATCCACAGCAATGTGGTTGACTCTTATTTGACCTCAGGGTTGGGAAATAAATGCTGGCCCAGCCAGTGATACCCCCTTTCCATGAACAAAAAAAAGAAAATTAATGGGGCCTGCAATTCTGTTTCACTTCATCGTTTCCCACCTGTCTGATGTTGGGCCATGTGAACCAATCAGTTCCATTTTAGAGCAACCTCTCCAGCACCCTGAGCCACCACCTCACTTCTGACCCTCTGACTGGTTGCCCCAGTCACTCCATAAAACACCCTCTTGCCGATCCTTGTTCCACCAGGCCTCTCACGCCCCGATTTTCCAGCTCACCAGCTCCCTATCCTGAATGCTCACTGTATATGAGGACTTTGGAAATAAGCCATAAGAGGCAGGAGGTGCAGCTTGGGCTTGCAAGAGGCAAGTGCTGTTCAAGTGCGTTTGTGATTAGCTTCACCCCTTTCAGAAATTTGTAGATTAATACTTGGAGAGGGGGTCACTTATCTGATAAATACAGTACAAAAGTTTAAATCGTTCCTGTTTGCAAGTTGTATCCTTTATGAGGCTTCTCATAATCTAATTTTTGGCTCACTCACCTGTTCAGGTCATACACCAGCTGTAGAGAAGGGAAAAACCGGAAATGCCTTCTCACTGCTACCATGAATTTATAGGAGGCAGCACCAAATGCAATATTGTTTTCCTGTATTAATCTGACCCTACTGTTCTGGCCTCATCTAAGTGCCTCCCCATAGGAATGTTACTAGATATGAAAGAGAATAGGATACAGCGCTGAACCTTTTCTAACCTGTTTCACTGCCATGGTGACAACATTCTTCTTCAAACATGCTGGAGTTATATTTTCTTTCATGTTTGGAGAGCCATGAGGAGGAGGAGCGCGTTCACAGTCCACTGCAAACATATTCCAACCCACTGCTGGCCCCTGCAATGACCCCCTCCAGGGATATTTCTTATCCTGCTTACCGCGCCAAACACAGTAGTGTTTCAGCTGTAAGAAATCTTACAACACCAGGTTAAAGTCCAACAGGTTTGTTTCGAATCACTAGCTTTCGGAGCGCAGCTCCTTCCTCAGGTGAAATCAGGGCCGGGATTCTCCTTTCCAGGGACTAGATCCCCACGCCGGGGGGACATCCGGCGGCAACGACTCCGGCGTCAACCGGCCCGCAAGGTGAGGAATTCTCACCTGTCTCGGGGTCTAGGTGGACGCGGAGCGGTTGGCGCCGTTCCAGCCGGCGCTGAAGGGGCTGCGCGAGTTCGCGCATGCGCCAAAGGGCCGGCGTGATCTCGCACATGCGCGGAACGGCCGGCATGTTTTGGTGCATGCGGGGGAGGGGGGGTTCTCTTCTCCACGCCGGCCATGGCGGAGCCCTACAGGGGCCGGCGCGGAAGGAAGGAGTGCCCCAACGGCACAGGGCCGCCCGCAGATCGGTAGGCCCCGATCGCAGGCCAGGCCACCGTGGCGGCACCGCCGCCCCCCCCCCCCCTCCCCCCCAGCCCCCGAGGACTGCCCCAGCCGACTTACCTGCCAGGTCCTGCCGTGTGGGACCATAAGTAACCCACGCCGTCGGGACTGGCCAAAAGCGGACGGCCGCTCGGCCCATCGGAGCCTGTAGAATTGCCGGGGGGCCGCTGCCAACGGCCCCCGACCAGCGTGGCGTGTACCCCACCCTGCCCGAAAAACGGCACCGGAGATTACGGCAGCCGGCAGCGGGGCAGATTTGCGCCGCCTCCCGGGGATTCTCCGACCCGGCGGGGGGTTGGAGAATCCCGCACCAGGTGTGTCAGCTGAGAATAGGAGGCAGCCAATTTCATAGAAACATAGAAAATATGAGCAGGAGGAGGCCATTCGGCCCTTTGAGCCAGTTTCACAATTAATTATGATCATGGCTGATCATGCAACTCGATAACCTAATCCCGCATTCCTCCAATATCCCTTCATTCCCTTTGTCTCAAGTGCTCTATCAAACTACTTATTGACTCTGCACCTGCCTCAGGTTATCTGTTGCTGAAACTCTTGTCCATTCCTTTTTTGATGTCGACTTGACTCTTCCAAAGTTCTCCTTTAAGATGGACTTTAAAATTTACCTCTTTAATGAAACTGTTCGTTACCTGCCCGAATATTTCCTTGTGCGAGCCTGTGTCCAATTTTGCTTGAAAACACTTCTATGAAGTGCCTTGGAACAATATATTACCTTTAAAGCTTTAAATGCATAAAAAGAAGAGATATATGAAAGATCATATCGACCTGAAATGTTAACTCTTTTCTGTCAAATGATGCTGCCTGACCTGCTGGGTCTTTACAACATTTTTTGTTGATATTTCAGATTTCCAGCATCAGCTGTTTTTTTTTCATTTGTTCATGGATGTGGACATCGCTGGCTAAGTCATCATTTATTCCCCATCCCTAATTGCCTGTGAGAATGTGGTGGGGAGCTGCCTTTTTAAACCACTACAGTCTATGTGTTGCAGGAACACCTACAGTGCTGTTATTATTTCGCTATTATTTAGCTTTTATTATTATTTAACCTAGTGCTATTATTTTGCATTCATATGAATACATGTATTTTCTAAATACATTTTCATGAGGAAAATTGCCTCTTTAAGGCACCTGAGCTGAATTATTTATTTATTGTATCATACTGATAAGAATTAAACGCCATCACAAGTTATTCTTCTTAAAATCTGACCTTTCAGTCTGTTCAGAACTGTGATTTCTTATAGCTGAAGCAGTTTCTTAGGCGATGTGTTGCAATTGATTTTTGTTTCAAAATGAGAAGCCAGAAACCAAACCCCTTAACAGGCCTCAGCAACCTCGGTTACAGTTCTCCCAGGCCAGGAGCTGCAAATCAATACAATCCACCGTACAGCACGTGACAATGTTACACCATTACACTGTCACGGAAATGCGTCATGAATCTGCTTTACCCACTGCTTACAGTACCAATGTCAAATTAATACATTACATCTGGAAGACCACGACCAATATCCACTGTCTAAAATTTCACATTATTATGCTAGCATATTGCATCAGCCTATCATCCTCAAAACTCTACCTTCTATAAAGGTGTGCACGTAAGTGTTATATTTTGATTCTGTCCTTCAAAATAGCAATAAAAATAGCACACTGACTGCCTTAACACGTGTGGCGTACAATCTTAATACGTGATCAAAAGTTTTTGCAGCAATATCATTGTTTCCAATAAACATTTCATTAGAATTGAATAAATAATTAACCTAGGAGGTATAAGGATATATATCATTAGGGAGGTAAAAATAGCTGCCTGTGTACAGCAATAGTTACTTCACTGAAGTAACTTATTCTTCGAGCCCAAAGCTTAAGTCTTGGAATTTTTTTACAATTCACCGAGGAAATCATCATCATTCTAAAGCTCTGCTCGTGCAATTTAAATTCTATCTATTACGCCAACTCTGAATTACAGTTCTTTATATGACCATCAAAGTGACTTGGACGTTTTTCTGTTGCCACTCGATTATTTTCTGGATAAATATACTTTGCTTGCTAAATAGACGACAGCAGCAGATTTCACACTGCAGCCTTCCAGAGTTAACAGGGTAGGAATAGGTCCTGAGTGGAAGCACAAAACGGGTGCGTGCATATTGTTGTTTTATGTATTCTTAGTGGGAGTATGAATCAGCAGATTTCAGAAGATAGGGTTATCAGTGAATTACAACAACGAACTTGCAACTCCAGGACCTGGGTTTGAGTTTACCACAGACTGAAGGGAAATAAAGTCTCCTCTCTGTGACTAAAAGTGTACGAGGTAAAGTGAGTTTGGGATCATCTCACCGATAATTATTACCTACAGCCATCAATTGCTGAAAAACTTTTGATCACGTATTAAGAATGGTTATTCGAGCAGTACGAGGTGTCGCTCTTTCGACACCCGCTTAACATTGGCCTCGAAATTCTAATTCATCCCATTCTCCTGTAGGTGTCTATTTAAATAAGTATGTGAAAATATGAAAGGGCAAGAAATGACACTATCTCCTGCCACCACACTTGGACAGGAAGTCAGTGCCATGGACATCCTGCCACCCTCTGGCTCCCTCTCACTCACCAATTTGCTTGCTGCCCCATTCGCTGTCCCCTTCCCTGCCTCTCACCCACCTCTCGATTACCACTGAACAAGCCAATCACCTCGCTGCCTTCCTCACCACCTTCTCTCGCTGTGACTCATTCACCACCCTCTCCCCATCCTTGCTCCCATGCTTCCTATCCGCTTGCCACTTTCCTCGCTATTTCACCTGGGGGGACAGGGTGATGAGCAAAGCAGTGATGGGGCGATGGCAGTAAGGGGTTGGCGGGGGCCAGTGAACAGCAGGCTTCAAAACCTTTGGTGCAGGCTGTGGTGATGTGCATCAATGTAAATGCATGTAGGCTAGCTAGACACTAGAGGGAGCACCAAAGACATCACATACACACACTCAACCAATAGATCGTTAGATAGGACACGACAAATGGACATTCACGATACACACGGAGGTGACACGACCACAGGGGAGCATTATACCAACCCAAATATAAAGGACACCACACACATGATCTGCCTCTTTCCAGTGGAGACAGTCAGTGAGTAGAGGCACAGGGTTGATTCAATATTACACCCACCACGTGGATTGCAGCAGCTGGTTAGTCAGTCTGGGTAGCTATAGTAGGATTAGCAGTAGTGTCGAACCCAAGTAATAGAAGTGTAAATAGTTTAATAAACGTATTGAAGTTATCTCCATGTCTGAACCTTCCTTCGTCAAGTGCACCACAAGGAAGTCGCTTATGTTACACCGACAACATAACAAATGACAGGCAGCTACCTGTGACGCCACTGGCAGTGATGTCACAGGTACTGCGACTGCACGTGCGGTAAGTGCGATGTCTGCAGTCGCAGTGGCAAGTGGTGGCGTAGTGGTATTGTCACTGGACTAGTGATCCAGCGACCCAGGGTAATGCTTTGGCAACCCAGGTTCGAATCCCACCACTGCCAATGATGAAATTTGAATTCAATATATATGTGAAATAAAAAGTCTAATGATGACCATGAAACCATTGTTAACAGTCTTAAAAACAAATCTGCCGACTCTCAACTGCTCTCTGAAACAAACACGTAAGCCAGGGCAATTAGGGATGGGCAATAAATGATAGCCCAGCCAACGACGACCACCATATCCCATGAATTTAAAAAAACACAGTCAAGAAATTTATATCAGATCCATCAACCCAGCCTCATCTACACCTTGTGACCACTCATCCATTAGCCTCAGCATGTCCTGGAACAGACAAAAGAAACAATCGGAAGCAATTAAGGCAATTAAGAGAAAAATGTGAAAATATCTCTTCAACTCCATAAAATGAACAGACAAACTCAAAAAGGTTGTGGGAGCCTATCAACCCTAAAAGATCACAACTTATCCTCAAAACTGGAAGTACCCTTTTCTCTCAGAAATTTATCGCGGTTACATTTAAAGACTGTATTGACACCTTATCCATACATATTTCAGCAGTTTGTTCTGAAGGATAATACCACATAGCCAGCTCTTTACCTATTGATGTTATATGCATGACCTGCAGACTTACCATTTCTATACAAATCAAATACCCTAATCAACCAGATTGAGCCCAAGTTGAAAATTTTACAAACTTCAATCATATTCGCTCTAAGCCTGCATTTCTCCAATGTAAGCCATTATAATTCTTGGAATGGTATTTAATGGGAGCGACATTGGGTTCTCACCTGCTCCCCTTGCTCTCTCTTTGGGAAAGGCCATCTCATTATGTGCCAGTGAGGCACTTAACAGGACAGCGGCGGGTTTTCCCAGAGATGAAGGGTCCCGGGGGAAGAAAGCACCCCCCTCCCCAAGAGAGCCAGAGAGAGAGGCCGGCAGTTCTTTATCACTCAATAGTGACACCGAGGAGTCTTAAATGGCCTATTCCTATTTCCATGTACCTATGTTCCTGGATGTGACTCCAGATCCACAGCAATGTGGTTGACGCTTAATTGTTCTGTGAAATGGCCTAGCAAGACACGCAGTTGTATTCAAACAAAAGCTTACCATCACCTTCTCAATGATAATAAGAAAAGGGAAATAAATGCTAACCCTGCCAGCAGTGCTCATTTCCTGCAGATCAATGATTTTAAAAAATATAAAGCACCTTCTGTTGGTTGATTACTACATACTAACCCCTCAGCTGATGAATGATTATTCCTCCAAGTTGAACACCGCTGTGGAGGAAGCACTGAGGGTGGCAAGGGCACAGGATGAGATCTCGGTGGGGGAATTCAACGTCCTTCACCAAGAGTGCCTCGGTAGCTCCGATACTATTCGAGCTGGTGAAGTCCTTTCGGACACAGCGGCTAGACTGGAGCTGCAGCAGATGGTGAGGGAACCAATGAGAGGGAAAAACATACTTGGCCTCATTTTTGTCACCAGCCTGCCAGTCACAGGTGAATCTGCCCATGACAGTTACGGGGGAGTGGCCATTGCACAGTCCTTGTGGAGACAAAGTCCTGTCTTCACAAGGAGAATCCTTCCATCGTGCTGTGTGGTACTACAACCATGCTAAATGAGATAGGTTTCGAATAGATCTGGCAACTCAATACTGGGAAATCCTGAGGCGCTGTGACCAATCAGCAGCAGCAGAATTGTACTCAGCCACAATCTGTAACTTCATGGCTCAGCAAATCCCTCACTCTACTATTACCACCAAGCCAGGGAATCACCCCCGTTCAGTGAAGAGTGCAGGAGGGCATGCCAGGAGTAGAACCAGGATTCCTAAAAATGAGATGTCAACATGGTGAAGCTACAACCCAGGACTACGGGCATACCAAACAACGTAAGCAGAAAATGATAGAGCTAAGAGGTCAGATCTAAGCTCTGCAGTCCTATCACATTCAGTTGCGAGTGGCGGTGAACAATTAAACAACTCACTGGGGGAGGAGGCTCCACAAATATCCCCAATCTCAATGATGGGGAGCCCAGCACATCAGTACAAAAGATAACGCTGAAGCATTTGCTACAATATTCAGCAAGAAGTGCTCCTGGTCTTCAGATGTCCCCAGCATCACAGATGTCAGTTATGAGCCAATACGATTCACTCCGGGTGATATCAAGAAACGGCTGAAGGCACTGGATACTGCAAAGGCCATGGGCCCTGACAATATTTTCGCAATGGTACTGAAGACTTGTGCTCCAGAACCTGCTGTGACCCGAGCCAAACTGTTCCAGTACAGCTACAATATTGGCATCTACTTGGCAATGTGGAAAATATACAATACGCAAAAAGCAAGATAAATAGAACCCGGTCAATTAGTGTCCCATCAGTTCACTCTCAATCATCAGTAAAGTGATGGACGGAGTCATCAGCAGTCCTTTCACACAGCACTTACTCAGCAATAATCTGCTCATGGACAGTCAGTTTGAGTTCCACCAGGGTCACTCAGCTCCTGGCCTCATTACAGCCTTGGCTCAAACATGGACAAAATAGATGAACTCAAGAGGTGAGATAAGAGTGACGCCCTTGACATCAAGGCCACATTTGACTGAATATGTCTTCAAGGAGCCCAAGCAACACTGGCAAATCAGGAGGCAAACTCTCCGCTGGTTGAAATCATATCTGGCACAAAGGATATGGTTGTTGGAGGTTATGGTTGTTGGAGATCAGTCATCTCAGCTACTGAACCTCACTGCAGGAGTTCCTCAGGGGTGTGTCCTAGTCCCAACCATCAATGACCTTCCTACCAACATAAGGTGAGAAGTGGAGATGTTCGTTAATTATTGAACAATGTTCGGCAGTATTCATGAGTCCTCGGGTACTGAAGCAGTCCATGTCAAAATGCAACAAGATCTGGACAATCTCCAGCTTTAGGCTGACAAGTAACAAGCAACATTCGCACCACACAAGTGACTATCTCTAACATGAGAGAATCTCACCATCGCCCCTTGACACTCAATGGCACTACCATCACAGGATCCTCCATTATCAACATCCTAGAGGTTACCATTGACCAGAAAGTGAACTGGAGGATGGTAGCACAGTGGTTAGCACTGTTGCTTTACAGCTTCAAGGTCACAGGTTCGATTCCCGGCTTGGGTCACTGTCTGTGCGGAGTCTGCAAGTTCCCCCATTGTCTCCCGAAAGACGTGCTGTTAGGTAATTTGGACATTCTGCATTCTCCCTCTGTGTACCCGAACAGGTGCCGGAATGTGGAGAATAGGGGCTTTTCACAGTAACTTCATTGCAGTGTTAATGTATGCCTACTTGTGACAATGAAGATTATTATTATATAAATACTGTGACTACTAGAGCAGGTCAGAGGCTAGGAATACTGCGGCAAGTAACTCAACTGATTCCCCGAAGCTTGTCCACTTCCTGCAAGGTACAAGCCAGGGGGATGATGGAATACTCTTCCCTTTCCTGGATGAGTGCAGATCCAACAACACCCAAGAAGCTCGCCACCATCCAGGACAAAACAGCCAGCTTGATTGGCATCCCTTCCACACACATTTACTCTGTCCACCGCCGGTGCACAGTAACGGCAGTGTGTACCATCTACCAGATGCACTTCAGGAACTCACCAAGGTTCCTTCGACAAACATACAACCACTACCATCCAGAAGCACACAGCACCAGATCCATGGATACACCATCACCTTGAAGTTCCTCTCCAAGCCACTCACCATGCTGACTTGGAAATATATCGTCCTTACTTCACTGCCGCTGGGTCCAAAATCTTGGCACTCCCTCCCTAACAGCACCATGTCTGCAGCTACACTACACGGACTGCAGCAGCTCAAGAATCCAGCTCACCACCGCCTTCTCAAGGGCAATTGATGATGGGCAATGAATGCTGGTCTAGCCAGTGAAGTCCACATCCTGAGAATTTAATTTTTAAAACTTAAGGGTTTACATGTAATGAAATTAAACAGTGTCCACCAAGCTTATAGTGAGTGATGTGGGATCGCTTTAGCCTAAACAATCCGTTCCCAAGCACCAACATGTCAATTCCTAATTGATGCTACTGTTGCTTAAGAAATGTGATTTATTTTTATTCCGCTTCCAACAGATAGAGCTGATTTTGAAACACTGTTTTCTACAGTTCATTTCTGTATGACATGTGCATTAGTGAATTGCCAAAAACATTTCCCTGTGAAATTGTCAAGCTAATTAACAATCCACCTGCCACACAGCGAATGGGCACAATTTTAATTTCATACTACTATATCAATACAGTTCTGCTGGTAAATGTTCCTTCAGAGACCAGTGTGCCAGAAGAAGATTTATAACAGACATCACTGCTCCACTCACACTCCACTGCTGATGGACTACTTAACATGCTAAACTACTGACTTTGAGGAAATGAAATGAAAACTGCAGTAGCTTTTACGTGGAATACCAAATAGGTAGTGGTGCTTTTCTCCCCAAGAATTGCCTTAGTTTAATAATTTGGTGTGAGTTAAAATGCCCTCTTTTCACATCTGGGTCCAGAGTTCAAAGCCAGACAGGTAGAACGAAAAGCTCTTCTCGACTGTAGGGTGACAATATGGTCATTGGGGACAGTCCCTAAAAGACAAACTGTATTCCCTGGCAATATCCCTGGATAGTCTTGAGCAAATTAAACTTGTTCCCAAATGTCACAGAAATTATGCCCCAACCCTCCCCCAAGTCATGCACAGTTTTCCTGTAAAATACGGTTGAAGAGAAATAGCCCCAGAGTCACTGTTGTCACCGGCCTGATGAGCAGTGACTTGTGCAAGACCCTGGGAATATCCCGGGAGTCAAGTCCGAGTGTGCTGCATAACTTCAATAATGTGAGTAAATATTAGGCTGTGTGCCCCCAGATTCCATTAAAAAAATATGGTGACCCTATTCTACTAGCAACTATGATTCCTAACTGATACAAGTTTGGACCATCTTAATGTAGTTCCTAGCAGAAATAGGCCCACAGTAGAAAAAATCCAAGTATAGCAGAAGTGTATGCAAAATTGTCAGAGAGGCTATCATGTTCAATAGCTTGACTGATCTGAATTTGATTGTGTTATTCTGGTAAACTGACCTTTGGAAACCGTACTTGATTGCTTAAGTCTGTGTATGGAGCTAGAGAACTAAGAAAACTGAGAAGATTCCAGAAAGACCTCAGGATGTGAGCTAAGCCTCTGTGGGTATAGAAAATCCTGTGAGTTCTGTACTGTAACTAAACCTGTTGTAGATTTGGAACTACTATCATCTCTGTATTGCCCCGAGATAAATTAAACACCAAGTTAAACAGCAAACTAGTGAATACATGACAGAGGCAATGCACAATTAATGCTGGGCGTATAATAAATCCCCCTGGTGCTATAGAATTATGGTGAATTGTTAGAAGAGAATAGAAACAGCATACTCTGAAACACCAGATTACCATGTATTTCTGTATTTATTAACTTGATAACATATTGGGCGCCATTCAGCGGCCATGCTGCACCTGAAAAGCAGCTTTCAATGGCGCAGTGTGGCCGTTGAAAGCCAGGAGACCCTGCTCCCGGGATCTACCCGGTTCACCATCCCTCACGAGTTCCAACGCGATCTCATGAGTCGCTGCGATGTAAACCCAGCCCACAATGGGCAAATCTGTAAATTAAAGTACGGCAGTAAGCCTCACTCTAATGTGCAGATTCCTGAGGTACCTGAGGCTTTGGGATTCAACCCCTTCCCCTTAGAGACCTCGGGCGAGCGCCAGGGACCTGACAGAATGGCACTTGAGGGTGCCTCCCTGGGGATTGGCTGCCCTTTGGACAGGGTGGTGGCCTGGCACTGCTGGTGCCACCTGGGCACCCTGGCAGTGTCATCTACATGGCAGCTGGCACTGCTAAGGTGCCCAGGTAACACTGCCTGCTGACATGGGCACCGCCAGAGTGCCAGGTTCGCACTGCCAATGTGCTAAGCCAGCATTTTTCTGCGCGTACGATCAGGCCGGGGTTGCCCAGCATGGTTATTGGGGCAGGGGGGCCGGGGACCTCGCAGAGTGCATTTGGGCTGAGGGGAGGTCAGGGATTGTTCTGGAGGCCTCGGAGATCGGGACGCCATTTATCTCTTGCTACAATAAGGAGTTCTGGCGAGCGGAGCTCCCCACAAAATGGGGCCATGTGCGGCTTCAGCCTTCCCCATTCAGGTTCCTTATTCAATCCGCTTGCTAGGGGACTTTTTGGGAGAATCGCGCCCATTATTTATGTTAATATGCAAATTATTTGGAAATAATTGAAAATCATTGTATTAAGCATAATAATGAGATTAAGGAGAAGCAGGAGTCAAGGAGAGGAGGCAATTGAGTTCTAATGTAGGGTTAGGTGGAACTCCTGCGGCCCGCAGCTCTATATTCAAGCATGTATATTTTAAACATTTAGCTTGTTGGTTCTGAATGCTCTTAATGAACGTGCAATTATTGTCCACAATACTGGTGGCATTGGAGGTCATTTAGGGCCGGAAAAAGAGTGACGCACACTTGGAACTTTAGACCGCTATTTACCTTTGATCCTTGTGCGGCACAACACCACAGTGGTTAGCACTGCTGCTTCACAGTTCCAGGGTCTCAGGTTCAATTCCCGGCTTGGGCTACTGTGCAGAGTCTGCATGATCTCCCTGTGTCTGCGTGGGTTTCCTCCGGGTGCTCCGGATTCCTCCCACAAGTCCCAAACGGCGTGCTTGTTATGTGAATTGGGCATTCTAAATTCTCCCTCAGTGTACTCGAACAGGCGCCGGAGTGTGGCGACTGGGGGATTTTCACATTAACTTCATTGCGGTGTTAATGTAAGCCTACTTGCGACAATAATAAAGATTATTTTTATTATTTGCACCTTTCTGGGAAAATGTAATTAAAATTCCTAGCATTGGAAATGTATAAAGCAGAGCAATATTTCTGAAAGGAAGTATGATTCTAAAGAAAATGCTGCATCTTGTAAATTATTGGTGCGAATAAAATCACACAATGGGCAAATAAAATTCAAGGATACTGCAACTTTGGCTAATAAAAATACCCTATTTGAATAGTCAAACCAACACACAACAAGCAACGGGCAAACAATACCCGATACAGATTAAATGGCACTTCATTCTGTGAAAAGCTGCCAGTTGCATTACTGTGCGCACATTGACGGGCATATTTTATGAAGGCATATTATATGATAAGAAATCAATAGAAAACTCATAATAATTACTGAATTTTTGATAGAGGAAACGTTCTCGACCAACCCTCAATCTGACCAATTGCCCAAGTGCCCCTTAATAGCCACAAGGCATCAATTTTATCAGATGAGTGTCAGAGTCCATTCTCTTTAAAGCTTTCTGTGTGCCATTTGCTCAAGATTCTGCCAACTGAAATTGTATAATTGAAGGTTATGCATGTGACAAACCAGTGTCATTTTGATGAAAGCTACTTTTAGAATTGATGCACGATCAATTACTATTAAAGATGAGGTAGTAACATAACTGAAGGCTTTAATAGACTAGAACTGTTCCCCAGCAGCTTCGGTACAGAATGAGGGCTGCTGGGACGGCACCGGTTCTTATACCCTGCCTGTCAGGGCGGAGCTACATACCAAACAGCCAATGGTAAACTCCTAGGTTTAACCAATGGTCTTCAGCCTCTCGGGTACTGCAATACCTGATAATACCACAAGAATCACAGAATTGTAGGATGATACAGCCTGGAGAATTGCCGGATCCGTGGCCGCGCATGGCCGTAGCCCATCTATGTCCCCTGACCACTAAGGTTACCATTTGTCCAGTTTTGAACTTTAAGTTCTATTTTCTTGTGTGTTGCCTGAGCAATTTCCAAAACACAAATCAAACAGCAAAGGTTGGTGCCTAAATATGTTTTGCCCAGTTACTTCACTTTCTCATAATGCACAAACATTCTTGGGATTATTAAGACGTTCATTGAATTTTCACCAGATTCAGCTATGGTTCTGCTCCTATTTACTTTCTGTTCCATCTTAAGTATCTGGTAGACAGATAGCCACCTGGGAAACATTGTATACTGATAAGAAACCACTGTGGGATCTAACTAACTGGAACATAAAAAGGCACTTCACATGCTTTACTTCCAAAAAGCTGGTCTGAATCCTTCTACACATTTGTAAAGAGGCGGTCAGAATTAGGGAGACACCCAAAAAGTAAAGAACCAATCAGATGAAAGGTCTTCTCCCTGAAGATGCTACCAGACCTGCAGTGTGTTTCCAGCGTATTTTGCCTTTATTACTATCATCAGCAATCATATCCCTAAACAATCAAAGATCCAGATAAGACCACTGAAATGACATTACATAGAATTTATAACAGAAACTATTCACTCCAATTGGTCCATGCTGATACTCATCTTCCATCTTTCCCCCACTTTGTTCCTTAACATCCCATGATAACGGATAAAAGAATAAAATGTTTAAGAGAATAAGATCTCCATGCAAAATCCCCATCTCCCTTTTCTAGCTCTTCCAATAATGTTGTTGCTGTTAAATGAATAATTATTAAATGAATAAGACATTTAAATGCATTGCACAATTCTGAAGTTATTCCTTTTACCATCTGTGGTGTTCTTTGTGTTGCTTATTTAAGATGGTTGGCGTAGTGCTCCACAAAGACCACAGTATAGCTTTTACTTAAACAAATCTATGATTTTATTTACACTACTAAACTGGGTTTTGACACAGTCCTTTTAGAATACAGAATTGACCGATCCTCCGGTCCACAGCAGACGCCATTTCCCTGGCCCTACACTCATCCCTAGAGCATCTCGACAACAAGGACTCCTACATCAGACTCCTATTTATTGACTACAGCTCCGCCTTCAGCACCATACTCCCAGCCAAGCTCTTCAAAGCTCCAAAACCTAGGACTTGGCTCCCCACTCTGCAACTGGATACCTTGATTTTCTGACCAACAGACCACAATCAGTAAGAATGAACAACAACACCTCCACAATAGTCCTCAATACTGGGGCCCCGCAAGGCTGCGTACTTAGCCCCTACTCTACTCCCTGTACACACACGACTGTATGGCAAAATTTGGTTCCAACTCCATCTACAAGTTTTCTGACGATACAACCATATTGAACCGGATCTCGAATAACGACGAGTCCGAATACAAGAGGGAGATAGAGAACCTAGTGGAGTGGTGCAGCGACAACAATCTCTCCCTCAATGCCAGCAAAACTAAAGAGCTGGTCATTGACTTCAGGAAGCTAAGTACTGTACACACCCCTGTCAGCATCAACAGGGCCGAGGTGGAGATGATTAGCAGTTTCAAATTCCTTGGGGTGCACATCTCCAAAAATCTGTCCTGGTCCACCCATGTCGATGCTACCATCAAGAAAGCACAACAGCGCCTATACTTACTCAGGAAATTAAGGACATTCGACATGTCCACATTAACCCTTACCAACTTTTACAGATGCACCATAGAAAGCATCCTATCTGGCTGCATCACAGCCTGGTATGGCAACTGCTCAGCCCAGGATCGCAACAAACTTCAGAGAGTCGTGAGCACCGCCCAGTCCATCACACGAACCTGCCTCCCATCCATTGACTCCATCTACACCTCCCGCTGCCTGGGGAAAGTGGGCAGCATAATCAAAGACCCCTCCCAGCCGACTTACTCACTCTTTCAACTTCTTCCATCGGGCAGGAGAACATGCACGAACAGACTCAAAAACAGCTTCTTTCC
The DNA here is from genome assembly GCF_047496885.1 of Scyliorhinus torazame. NCBI lineage: Eukaryota > Metazoa > Chordata > Chondrichthyes > Carcharhiniformes > Scyliorhinidae > Scyliorhinus > Scyliorhinus torazame. The sequence continues at coordinate 287,867,891 of NC_092711.1, read as the reverse complement.
CGCTGTTACCAGACTCCTAAATGACCCTCTTATGGACTGACCTCATTAACACTACACCCTGTATGCTTCATCCGATGCCGGTGCTTATGTAATTACATTGTATACCTTGTGTTGCCCTATTATGTATTTTCTTTTATTCCCTTTTCTTCCCATGTACTTAATGATCTGTTGAGCTGCTCGCAGAAAAATACTTTTCACTGTACCTCAGTATACGTGGCAATAAGCAAATCCAATCCAAATCCAATCCAATCCAATTGATCAATAACATCTAACTACATTCACCTACTGCTAATCTCACTAACTGGTATAACTATAATCTAGCCTTCTCACACTAACTGCTCAGATGGCCTTCACTAGTTGTCTCCTGCTTACCTCCTTCCCTAAGCTCTAGCATCACTGCCTTATACAGTAGTATCTGCAGCTCCCTCTAGTGGCTATTCATGGTACTTCATTAACCCTTGTAATGCTGATAGTTGTGATAATACAACAGAACCATACTGCCTTGCTAAAACTGGCATTTCAAGCAGAAAATGGTAGAAATACCCAGCAGGATATGTGGAGAGAAACAGAGTTAATTAACTCCGAGTTAATCTTCTGGTTTGATGACCGTTCACCCGATAGATTCTTTACCATTTAGTGTTGCGTTTAATTGTTAAGCCCGACTTCTGCCAACCATTGCATCAAGCACTTTTTACACTTTTTATTGCCTCTCCTCGCTCTTCCTGCCCTCGATTGTTACTGACCTACACTGGTTCCCAGTCCGGCGAATTCTCGTGCTTATTTCCAGATCCCGCCAGCGCCTCGTCAGCCCACATCTTCAGCCAAGCTTTTGATAATCTGCACATTACCTTCTTATGTCGCTCAACACCAAGTTTTGTTTCCTTATGCTCTTATGAAGCGCCTTGGGACATTCAACCACTTTAAAGGTGCTATTGTTGTTGTTTGAAATGTGAAAATGGACCAGTAATCAATTCAGTGATGTTTCAGAGCCGTTTACAGTTCATCAGATGGGGCATAAGCATTTTTGGCATTCAATGTGATAATCACGTTTTTTCAGATGTTAAAAACTGCATCACTGGGTGCTGATGCTCAAATTGATGCTGATGTCAAACTGGAGGACACAATTCAACAGGTGTTTCCAGTTAAAAGGCAAGCTTCAATTGATGAACTGTACAGCATTGCTAGATGCAATTAAATTGATGTTAATGATTTTTTTTAATGTTTTTTTAATGTCTAGCTTATTTTTTAAGAATTATTGTGTTGTTCTGTAATGTGTCCGTTGAAATTTAAGCAGAGCATATGACTATCCCCCCCATTATCAATAACAATAGTGTGGCCGGGATTTTGCATTGCTGTAATTGCAATTCAAGTTGAATTCTATTGTTAGCCCTTTTTTGTCAGATTTGATATAATTATTAAAATAATAGCGTTGGAATAACATTACTCAGAAAAATTATTACTCACTTAACCGTTTTGTACCAGAATTACAGATGATGAAAATCATTCGGTCCATGTGTTTCATCTCCCGTTGTGTCTAACTGTTACTTCAATAATTTCAGGACTTTGCCTCTGCTATTCTATCCACAAGCTGATCACTTTGTGTGGATAAACATTTCCTAATCAGTCTACTAGTATTCTTCCCCGGGTTGAAGCTGTGCCCTTGGTTCTACGTTTGAACTTTCGCAGTGTAATTTGAACGAATATTCCGATTCCACTTTATTATACCTTGAACAACTTTATGTACTTCTACAAGATCTCAGCATCTGAGTTGCTTCTTTTCCAAGTTGAATAGCTATGTTTCTCCAGTCTTTTCTCAGAGATTAAACCCTGACACTGGGGATTAACACCATAGCTCTTCTCTGACTCATCTCTAGCACTTAAATATCTCTTGCTTCTTTGAGCAGAACTGGATTTGGTACTCTGAGGTCATCTCCTCTCACTTGCATTCTGTTGATTTGATGTTGGGACACTGGCTGTCTGCATGTTCTCCCCGTGTCCGCGTGGGTTTCCTCCAGGTACTCCGGTTTCCTCCAAGAAGTCCCAAAAGATGTGCAATTAGGTAATTTGGACATTCTGAATTCTCCCTCTGTGCACCCAAACAGGCGCCAGAATGTGACGACTAGGGGCTTTTCACAGTAACTTCACTGCAGTGTTAATGTAAGCCTACTTGTGACAGTAAAGATTATTATTATTACAAAGTTCTGTGCTATTAAAAGAAAGATAATGAGAGTGATTCAACTAAAAAAATACATGTTCTGGATGTGAATCGAGGGGGCACCAGGAACGACCTAGCTATCTAACGCCCTCTGGGCTTTTCTCGGCCCCCGCCAAGGCTGCAAATAACCATTAAAAATGGCGTCCTGATCGCTTCCTGTACTGAGGAGCTCCAACGAGGCTAATAGAAGCCGGGCGGCCATTCAATCTGGCAGCAGCAAAGCTGAGTGAGTTTTTAAGCTCTTTTAGCTATGTGAGCCTGAGTCCCGCCCAAGGTGGCGCGATCCAGGTCGCAATTAGATCCTGCGAGGTGTAACGACTGTCAGCAATCCCATGTGAGTCCTCGCCCAGGATCTAACGGCCACGTCCCATCCCAATTCCGGTGGGATGTGGCCAGTAAATCACGCCAAGCATCTTTCATCAGATCAGAATGTTCTAAGGCTCTTCACGTGAAATACCTTTGAAATGTAGGGGAATCTTATCAGGGCCAGACTGAGAGATAGGGAGGCTGATAAAATCACAGGGAGCCAAATCAGCCCGGCTCACCAATGGGGTCCCGCCATTGGGACATTTTAGCAACAGCAGAACTTACTGTGGAAAGGTTGCAAACTCCAAGGAAGTGGCGACCAATTTACTTCATCAAAGGTCCAATTTACGATGCCAGGACAGAGGGGTGACTCCAGTCACTGCGAGAGGCTACCAGCAAAATGGAGGCATCCTCCCAGCAACAGTCCAGCAATTGGGCAGGATAAGATTCCATGGCTCAAAGATATAGTCGCGATGTGACAGGCAGCCCATGCGGCCCCAACGATTTCCCCAGATGGGTTTTCCTTCCAACATTTGACCCGTGATTTTTATTTTATTTCAATGCCCAGATGCCAATGTTTCCTGCATACCTCAGTCATGCTCACCCTCCCAGTAATGCTGCTGAGGCTTCAGATCTGCAGGCCCTCTGATTGCACCAAAGCATCAGGAAACTGTCGCTGTCCTTAATTAGAAAATGGACCCACAGGCAGCCTACTGAGTAGTTCGCACTGACAGCAAGGTCAGGCGATATACATTTTATACCTCAATGTTGAAGTCCAGGGGCCCCTCATGAAAACCTCCCAACTATATTATTGCAAATGCAGTAGCCAGTTTGCGCAAACAACTATGTGATGACGACCTGATGTCGGCTGAAGGATAAGTATGGGTTAGGACAGCAGATATAATTCCCTCTCTCTTTTAACAATAATAATAATAATAATCGCTTATTGTCACAAGTAGGCTTCAATGAAGTTACAATGAAAAGTCCCTAGTCACCACATTCCGGTGCCTGTCCGGGGAAGCCAGTACGGGAATTGAACTCACGCTGCTGCATTGTTCTGCATTACAAGCCAGCTGTTTAGCCCGCTGTGCTAAACTAGCCCCTTTTCATATCGTATAAAATAGCAGCAGGAGTAGGCCATTCAGCTCATTGAGCCTGCTCCGCCCACCATTCAATAAGATCATGGCTGAATTAATTGTGGCCTTAACGCCATTTTTTTGCCTGCCGCCCACTCCACCCCCCCCCCCCCCCCCCCCCCCGCCAACTCCATAACCCTTGAGTCACTTGGCGACCAAAAATCTGTCAAACTCAGCCTTCAATATATTCAATAACCCACATTAATGCTCTCTGGGGAAGAAAATTCCAAAGAATAGTGCCGTGGGATACTTTATGTCCACCTTAGAGGTCAAGTCAGGCCTCAGGACCTGCAAAGATGGAGCACACTCCCACTCTCCCTAGCGGGGAGAGTCCAGACAATCAAGATGAACGTGCTGCCCAGGTACCTCTTCCTATTCAGATCCATCCCGACCTACATCCCCAAGGCCTTTTTCAAAGCATTAGACAAACTAAACATGGCATTCGTATGGGGGAAGAAGAATGCTAGAATCCCAAAGAAGGTCCTACAAAAAACAAAATCAAGGAGAGGGCTTGCCCTCCCAAACCTACAATTCTACCACTGGGCAGCAACTGCCGAACGAATAAGGGGATGGATCAAGGAGCCAGAAGCTGAGTGGGTGCGTGTGGAAGAGGCCTCCTGTAAGGGGACCTCCCTCAGGGCCCTCGCCATGGCGGCACTCCCATCCCCACCCAAAAAACACTCCAGCAGTCCGGTGGTGATAAGCCACCCTCCAATCCTGGAACCAAACACAGCAGCAATTTGGCCTGACCAAAATGTCGGACAAAGCTCCCATCTGTAACAACCATAGGTTCACATCAGCACTGACCGACGCCACCTTCAAAAGGTGGAGACAGGACGAGGGGACACTGACAGTCAGGGACATATAGAGAAAATTAAATTCGCCATCCGAGGGTCAGACGATGGCTTTCACAGAACGTGGGAGCCATTCTCCCAATTGTTCCGGGACTTGTTTGTGGCCAACAAACAAGGAGAAGAATAGCCAGGTAACCAGGAACCAGGGGAAAGCAGCCAAAGCATGAGAGGGGTGAGATAGACCAGGAGAGGGGGGGGGACAACTCAAGTGACCCAAGCCGGGAATTGAACCTGAGACCCTGGCGCTGTGAAGCAGCAGTGCTAATCAGTGTGCTTTATACTCATTTTAAATGTGATCTATAATTTTGCAGGTTACTTGTGTACCTTGTCCAACTTCATTAATCTGTAAGCTTTGAGCATTTCTCTTCTGATTCCCCTATCCCCCTGATTTGGGATCAGTGGCAAATTTGATAATCTTTCATTGAGTTTTTTTAAATCTGGGTCATTTATGTAACTGAGAGACTGTTTTGGTTATGGCCTGAAAGCTTACTTATTCTGGTGATGGCCAAAGCCATCCAGAGCAGGAGAAGAGAATTCACAACTGAGCTCTTGGAGTTTGTGTTTCATGGTTTAAAGCCTCAAGCTACGGGCTGGATCCTCCAATTTTGAGGCTATGTCCAGAGGAAGTATCTAGTTTTACAATGTAAAAGTCGGCGGCGCCCTCGCACCGATGCCCCGCCCAGTGGAGGGCTAGCAGCAGTCACGCTGTACAACATGTCGCCGGACGCGTGGGGACCCGACTGGCCAAATAGTGGCCTCCTGGACACCCCCCACCAATACACCCAGCCTTCGCCGAAGGCCCCCCTGCCAGCAGATTGGCTCCTGCCCGACTGTGGCGCCGCTGGACACAGTCCGCAGTCGCCACGCTGGATTTACGAAAACTCAGACCGCACGCCACCCGCGTGGTCGGAAATCGGCCCATCGGGGGAGGGCCTCAAGGCGACGCGCTAACGCCGTCGCAACAGCGTACGGTGCGCACCTCAATGATGCCAATTTGGAGGGGGCGGAGCATCCAAAATACAGCGCCGGCCTCAATTCGGTCGCAAACGGGGATTCTCCGCCCGATCGCCGAATATGATTTTGGTATTGGGCAACAGAGAATCCCGCCCTATAAGTGAAGGTTTGCACATGTATCGAGTGTAAACTAATGGATGTGTACCTTCTCTTTGTGCTGGCAGTGAAATTTAGTAAGTATGCATGCAGTTGCCATGCATTAATCGGAGAAGTGGAAAATATTACACTGGTATCGTAAGAAATGGCTTTGGGATTAGATCACATTCTCAGAAACTTCTAACGGCAGCTTTATTACCCAACGTTTAATTCCTGCTCAGGTGACTGTTATATTACAGAGATGTAATATACATGCTACTCATTTGTCTTGCCGAGTTGCATTTAACTTGAATAAACAGTCAAAGTCTTCCAGTTAATGACAAATTATTTATTGAGTAACAAAATAATATACTGGTGAGTTTTACTTTAATACCTTGACTAATAGCAGAATTTACTAAGATTAGATTAAATTAACATTCTGAGTTGGTCAAGCAATCTGTGCCGTGGGGGCACTCTTTTCCTTCCGCCTTCGCCACGGTCTCCACCATGGCGGAGGCGGAAGAGACCCCCTCCACTGCGCATGCGCGGGGATGCCGTGAGCGGCCACTGACGCTCCCGCGCATGCGCCGCCCGGCAAAGTCAGTTTCGCGCCAGCTGGCGGGGCACCAAAGGCCTTTCCCGCCAGCTAGCAGGGCGGAAATCAGTCCGGCGCAGGCCTGATCACGAATCTTAGAATCTTGCAGCGTTAAAAAATTGCAGGATTGTGCTAGTAACTTAAGGTCTGTGACAAAGCTTGTGATCAGTGTGCCGTTTTTCTGTAATCTCTTATGAAACCTGAAATGCTCCAGTATTTCATTTGTCTACATCTTGCGGTGGTCATCAAACTTCGTGGCAATCACTTCAAATTCGCTTTTGTCTTCGCCTTCGGTGTATGTAAATGAGTTATATATCTCTATAGCTTGCTGACCTACCATTGATTGTAGCAGTGCTATTCTTCTAGTTTCAGAAGCTATATTTAAGCCATGAGCTTCCAAATAGATTGGAACTGAGTTTTAAATCATTTCCAATTTAAATTTAAGTTCCCAGTAGTTTTCAGCTGCCGTGGAACTTGAACGTGGTACATCAAATTGATTTGTTCTTGAGGATCCGTTTGCTTCGAGGACTTCCACAGTTGAACAGTCTATATTGGAACTTAATCTTACTACTCGTTGTTCTTAAAGCTTTTTGTAACCTGGTACCATGTTATATTATATTACTACTCCTGGTAACATGTTATATTACAGAGATGTAATATATATGCTACTCATTTGTCTTGCCGAGTTGTATTTAACTTGGTGATAAATAGTCGAAGTCTTCCTGTTGATGACAAATTATTTATTAAATAACAAAATAATATACTTGTGAGTTCTTTTACTTTAATACATTGACTAGTAGTAGAATTAACTAAGATTAGATTAAATTAACAATGAATATAATACATTACACTCTGAGCTGGTCACTTCTATCCTCTAGCTGCAATACACACAAAAACCCCAAAGAAAGAGCGGGAAACTCCTTATATAGTTTCTGTAGTGTTGCCATCTAGTGATCATCTGACTGTACTGACTATACATTAACCAATCATGTATTTATATATACAGAGATCACGACAGTGACCTGGAAGGATTTGAACATGACACAGATAGTCCCTCCTTTGATCAGCCTAGTAATTCAAAACGAAAGTTGTTTTCTCCATCACATTTTGTTCTCAAGAAGTAATGAGGTAGCTCATAGTAAACTCTCATCGAAGGTGGGGGGAACACTGAAATCCATGATCTTATTCATAGACCGCCTGGCAACACTCAGGCCACGGTTTAGGGCCGCGCTAGCCATGGATGCATATCCCCTAATGACCGCTAAATATTGCAAGAGGCCAAAACGGCATTTGCGCCAGCGAGATTTCAAAACGCAATCGGCCCCGGTTCCCCCTCGATGATATGATCAGGTTTACACCCAGGAAGGGGGCGAGCCTGGTTAGCATGTACTGTAATATATTTAAATGTCATTAGCAGCCTTAATGCCACTACTTCCACACTTTCCGTATTGCCCAGCCAGGCAGCGTCACATCATAGAATATCATAGCATCCCTACAGTGCAGAAGGAGGCCATTCGGTCCATCTAGTCTGCATCGACCCTCCAAAAGAGCACTTTACCTAGGCCCACTCCACCGCCCTAACCCTGTAACCCCTTAACCCCATCTAACCTTTAAACACTAAGTGGCACTTTTTTAGCACAACCAACCCACCTAACCTGTACATCTTTGGATTGTGGGAGGAAACCAGAGCACCCAGAGGAAATCCACAGGGAGAAATTACAAACTCCACACAGATAGCCACACAAGGTTGGAATTGAACCCGGGACTCTGGCGCTGTAAGGCAGTAGTGCTAACCACTGTGCCACCGTGCGGTAATCACTACTGGTTTTCAAAAACACAAATCAGTCATGATGATCACGCCGTGGGCACAAAGGTAAGTATAGCCCCCGGGTTGTGAGGGTCGTGCCCGGGCAGTGCCAACTTGCCACTGTCATAGGCAAGCCCTCGGGGGATCCCCATTGTAGGGGGGATTTCCCTTGTGTGTGCTGGGTGGAGTGGTGGGGGGGGGCGAGGAATGCCCTAATGCATGTGGGGGAGGGGGGGGGCGATGGCCTGTAAGGAGGGGTTTGGAGTAGAGTGCTCCTATGCTTGCTTGGTGGTGACGGGGGAGTGTCCCGATGTTTGTGGGAGAGAGAGCCATGCTTGATGTTTGTGGGGGAGGGGTTCCTCCATATCCTTGGGGGGGGGGGTGGGGGGGGGGGGTTATTTTAAATACAGATCGGGTGGCCTATAAAGATAGCCCTGATCTCTGTGGAGTCAGCCTTGCCTGCACTCAGTGCCAGAAAATCTGGAGTGAAAATGTATCTGTGCATCTGGAGAGATACACCCTGGTTTTCAGTCTGAACCCGATGTAATGATATGTATAATCTAAGGAGAGTAAAGGGTTAACAAGATGATGTTCATGTATATCAACACTAGATGACATCACTGAGTAGTCTTATAAAAGGCTCCATCTCTTAGCATTCAGGGAGAAGCTGGGGAGAATCTGATGCAGAAGGATAGTGTAAGGTTGTGTTAGAGTGTAGGTTGCATTCGAGAGAGATAATTAATTACTGTAATATAGATTCAATACCATTATTTTGTTATGATGTGGAGATGCTGGCGGGGTGAGCACAGTAAGAAGTCTTACAACACCAGGTTAAAATCCAACAGGTTTGTTTCAAATCACTAGCTTTCGGAGCACTGCTCCTTCCTCAGGTGAATGAAGATGTATGTTCCGGAAACATATGTATAGACAAAGTCAAAGATGCTAGACAATGCTGTGAATGTGAGCATTTGCAGGTAATTAAGTCTTTACAGATCCAGAGAGAGGGGTAATCCCAGGTTGAAGAGGTGTGAATAGTCTCAAACCAGGACAGTTGGTAGGATTATTTTGTTAGTTACTACTCAGTAGAGTGTGTGAACCATTTCAAGTAGTGTAAAATAAAATAGCTTTGGTTTATACATATAGATTTATATTCTTTGTAAACACTACGACTTTGGCTATCTTGGAGAACAATACCAGGAACATAACGCCCGACACTGACAAACTTTGTGAAAATTCTGCCCTAAGTGTGCGAGATCATCCTTTGGAATAAAATCTAATATAAAGAAACAAAAGCCTGTCTGATGTATGTGGAAATGATTCATTCTTTCCAGAACAAAAGTAAGAAACTGGAGAAAGAAAATAGTGGGGGAAATGAATGCAGGAGATGATGCTTAACCTGTGCCGGGCTTATTAGTGCGATGCTCAGGTAATTAGCTGGACCACTGATTAAATTTGTTGATAGTTAAATCATTATTACACACGTTGTTTAAGTTCAGATCTAGAACGTGATTTACATCATGTCGGTCAGACAGTAAACATAGCATTTGAGCCTTTTAAAGTATGTCTGACTAGTGGACTTTACTTTCTATTTTTACACTGGAGCTTTCAGGATAACACAATCAAAGAATACTGAGTCTAGGAAATGGAGGGACTGATATGAGTGGAGCACAACTACTGATTGATGATTGCAACAGCACAGCTCACAGATTATTCCTGAATGAGCCAAGGCCTTAATCAATCACTCTGTATTCGGTTCGCTTGAGATTATACTGCTCCAGTGCATCAATCAGAAAATCCAAACTGATATCCTTTAACACAGCATATACTCATTCTCATTGATGTCTGAGGTAGTGCTAAATTCTCCCACAGTGAACAGGCTGCACACCAGAGGAACGCGGCTTCAGTGTTTTGCACCAGTTCATATGTGTGTGATCAAAAGCAAATTTGATTGAACTAGTTTAAATGCACCTTCATAGTTTCACTTTGTCTGAATTTGTTCCGGTGTGTGTGACTCATGTGATGAGATGTACTCCACACACCGCAGGAAGTACTCATGCTTGATCAATGTTATTCTGTCTCAGCTGGGGCAGCAACCAGGGTCCAATAATTGGTTGTAGCATCCCCAGACTAGAGAGAACGCCGCCAGTTCTTTATTCCTGCCCGGTGAGTCCTGCTAAAAATGCACACGTGTGGATGGTTTCGTCATTGTTGAATGGTTTTCAGGCCCCCGCTTTCTAGGTTCACACCTGCACAATGGTCATTTGCATGAGGCTTACACCAATTAGGTTTACCCCGCCATGAGGTCCGTCAGGAGATGTAAGAAGAAATTTAAAAGAAGACACAATAATAGTTGCTCGTGTGGGAAATGAACCTGCAGTGTGCTTGGCAGTGTCCATTCTTGGGAAAATTACTGCACAACTCTCATGGAGCAGTCAGTGCTTTTGAACGTGTCACATGAAGATTGAAAAGATCACGATAGACTACTCAAGTTTCAATTTAGAAAATCACAAGAGCTACTGTCTTACCTCACAGATATGGTTGCTGTCTATATCAGTAAAGGAGAAAGAAGAAATTTGCCCTTTTCATATCTTCACACCCCGACATATATACAATGGACTGCTTCGAAAGTATAGTCACTGTTGTAGTGTGATAAACGTGGCGATCAAGTTCTGAAAATGGGAAACCCCGTAAATGAGCAATCAATCTGTTTTGATTAACAAGCCTGAATATTTCTCGCTTCACCAGAAGAACTCCTTTCTCTTCTTCAGTAGCTGAATAGAATATTTTAATTACACCTGAGCAAGTACAACAGACATCAGCTTCACGTTTCTTCTGCAGCAGTGCACCTCTTACAAAGCCAATTCTTGGAAAAGGGCAAACAAAAGTGACAGACAGGAAAAGACCAGCTTCTCCAACAGGCCTTCTCCATTCCCCCTCCCCCTGACGACATTACCGCTCATAGCCCTGGGAGAGGAAAGCAAACAAAAATACACAGTGTCAATAAGGCGTAGAGAGAGAGTGCAAGGGATACAGATACATAACCAATGTAAATGTGAGGCAATGTAGATCAATCTATTAAAAAGGGCCATTAGCATTATAGGTTTTATAGAGGTATGGTGTACAATCACAAAGTTATACTAAGCAACAAGTTATGACAACATACCAGCTACAACGATGACACCCCATGTGGAAGAAGGTTAAAACCCTGGAGGGGATAAATTGTAGATTCACCATAAACATGCCAGAAATGGGAAACTAAAGTTGCGACAAATCAGACTACAGAAGGGAGATTGGATTGGATTTGGATTTTGTTTATTGTCATGTGCACCAAGGTACAGTGAAAAGTAGTTTTTGCGAGCAGCTCAATAGATCATTAAGTACATGAAAATAAAAGAAAATACATAATAGATCACTTGGTTGCATGGTGTACCGAAAACAACTTCTCACTAAATGTGAGACCAAGGAACTGATCATCGACTTCAGGAAGCGTAGTACGACACACACTCCCATCTACATCAATGGTTCCGAAGTAGAGATGGTCGATAGCTTTATGTTCCTGGGGGTCACCATCACCAACAGTCTGCACTGGTCCACTCTCATTGATGCAACAGTCAAGAAAGCCCAACAACATCTTTACTTCCTACAGAAGCTAAAGAAATTCGGCATGTCTGCATCGACTCTCACAAACATCTACAGATGTGCCATAGACGGCATCCTATCCAGCTGCATTACAGCTTGGTATGGCAGCTGCTCGGCCCAAGATGGCAAGAAACTGCAGAGTGTGGTGAACTCAGCCAAACGCATCACACAAGCTTGCCACCTGCACATTAATTCTGTATACACCTCCCGCTACCTCAGGAAGGCAGACAGCATTATCAGAGACCCCTCACACCCAGGTTTGCCCTCTTCCATCAGGCAGAAGATACAAAAGTCTGAAGACCCACACATCCAGACATAGGAACAGCTTCTTCCCCACAGTTACAAGACTCCACAAAGACTCTTCCTTGGATGATCTGTTCCCTGTAAGAACACTATTCAAGATGCCTTATGCTGCTTTTGTTTGGCCCTTGTTCCGCACTGTAACCAATCACTATTTGTTAATGTACCATTGTCAATGTACTCTGTCGATTATTCTTTTGTGTATATTGTATGTATTGTGTACGTTCCCTTGGCCACAAAAAAGTACTTTTCACTGTACTTCATATGTGTGACAATAAATATCAATCAATCAATGTGAGGAGGGCTGGTTGATATTCTGGAAGTGTGTTCACTGAAGCAGAGAGGCAACGAGGAGTTATGAAAAATGTTTTTACAATTGTAAAGATTATATATGTTATATATTTTGATAGGAAGAACAGGGAATGGCTATTTCTTCTGATCGGGGTGTCAGTGCGGAGGGGTCATCAATTTAAACTTGTCACTGAGTTATACTGTGAAGTCCCTGAGGGCATTTTAGTATGTTAAAGGTGGTGTAGAAATAAGTTTTTGCTGCTTGCAGGTTGGGGGAAATATCTTTGTTCAGAGGTCTGGAGGAGCTTTGCCACAGGGAATTGTTGAGACAGAGGCCATTGTACCTTTTAAAGGAAGATTGGACAGGTATTTGAAGCAGAGGTAGATTGAGGACTACGTGAGGAGAGCAGGGCTTTAGGATTAGTGTTGGAGAAGAAGCTACACAATCCTGACTGACCTAGAGGCCTCCTTCATTCTGTAAACCTGTCTGGGTCTATCCCTCGACCAATGCCATTGCTTTTTAACTGCTGCCATACTTTCCCTCATAATAAAGTTCTGCCGCCTTAAAGTACTTTTTTTTTAACTGAAGCCCAATGTGTTGTTTCTTAGTTGTGGTGAAAGGCCGTGTGAAACAAAACAAGTCTTTTCTTTTACAGCAATGCAAACAATTCAGCTGCCAACCATATAACGGAGCACCATCTTGTGGAATTGTTTCTGAACTGCAGCCTCAAATGATCAAGGTGGAAGGACGCCAAGAAAGGCTCGACAGAAGCGGGAATTAATTTTCACCCTCACCAGCCGGGCGGTAAACTGGCAAATGAAAATAAGATGGATTTTATAACAGGTGGTCAGTCGGTGTACTCCACCAGACAGTGAAGGTGAAAGCTGTCCCCATTCCCATTTATGCACGTTGACTATTCCAGAACGTTATCTGGAGATAGCTAAAATAGCATTTTTCTGTTCCAGTGGATAGTTCTAAAAGTTGTATGTGGTGAGGGCTGGTTTAGCTCAGTGGGCTAAATAGCTGGTTTGTGATGCAGAACAAGGCCAGCAACGCAGGTTCAATTCCCGTATTGACTTACCCGAAGTACTGGAATGTGGAGGCTATGGACTTTTCACAGTAACTTCATACTTGTGACAATAAATTATTATTATTAAATCCTAGATAGTAAATTTCCCAATTAAGGCATTGGGTGATTTCTCATTAGGCCTAAACGTTGATGATGCCAGTAAGCTTCTTCAATTCCCCCAATGAACACTGGACTGCCACGGTTACTGTGGAAACCAATGAAGAACTAATATTCTCTCATAACTCAAAAGCTGTGTTCAAATTACATTTTTTAATTATGAATCGGAGTGAATACCCGCAGAATGCAAACAAATGAAAAAAAAAGAGTGACATTCGCTACTGGAAAAGCTGTCTGGGAGATATTGACATCACTAAATCCACAATAATTCACATTTATAGAACACAGTTAATGTAGAACAAAAGCATGGTCAGCCAAAATGGGCATTGAAGGGTCAGGAGGGGGTGACTAAAACCTTGATGATGTGGAGATGCCGGCGTTGGGCTAGGGTGAGCACAGTAAGAAGTCTTACACCAGGTTAAAGTCCAACAGGTTTGTTTCAAACACTAGCTTTCGGAGCACTGCTCCTTCCTCAGGCTAAAACCTTGATGAAAGTGGTGGGTTTAAGGGGACATTTACAGGGGGAGAGTGATGTGGAGAGGCAGAGGAGTTTAGCAGAGAAACTCCAGGAAATTTAAAGCTGTAAAGATTTACAGCAAACTCTGGGGGTGGACATAACAACTATTTGTAAGGTAGGGAACAATGAGTATTTGTTAATAGAGTTAAATCAACGTGGGAGTGGTTGGGGGGATTGGGGGCAGGGAAATTTTGAGTTGGACACCTCGGGGCTTACTGTTGAGTCCACTAATGTTTCCAATTAGCATAAATGATCTAGCTAAATTGGAAATCCATTGCAAAGTAGCCAGATTTGCAGATGGTACCAAACTGGGAGGGGTGGTGGAATTGGAGACGCCGCTCAGTAAGTACAGAATGTGTTAGACAAGATCCGGAAGTGGGCAGAACAATGACGGATGAAATTTAATGCATCACAACACATAGAGTGTATTTAAAAAAAGGACCCATAGCTCATGAATGGTATTGAAAAAGCTAACAATGAAGCTGAACGAGATCCAGGAGTTTTAACAGACTTGGCACCGCACACAATGTACAACAGCAACCAACAAAGCCAATAGAATGTTGAACTTTAACCAAAAGAGTGGAATGTAAGTCAAAAGAGGCGGCGGTGAAGCTGTTCCTTGAATACTGATCCAGTTCCGGTTACCCAGAAACAGAGACATTTCAATGAACTGGAGATAGCACAGAAGAAGAGTCAGGAGGCTAATTCCCGGTGACAGGGTCTAAATTGTGAGAAAAGAAGATGTCTGAGAGGTAGTTGTATAGAAGTATATAAGATGATTAAAAATGTAGTAAAGGTTAAGCTAGAACATTACTTCCAATTAACAAAGAACAAACAAAGAACAAAGAAATGTACAGCACAGGAACAGGCCCTTCGGCCCTCCAAGCCCGTGCCGACCATGCTGCCCGACTAAACTACAGTCTTCTACACTTCCTGGGTCCATATCCCTCTATTCCCATCCTATTCATGTATTTGTCAAGATGCCCCTTAAATGTCACTATCGTAACCTGCACAAATAAAACACAAGTTGAAATTGGAGCAAGGTACTTTAGGACAGAGATCACAGAAGCATAGAATTTACAGTGCAGATGGCGGCTATTCAGCCCATCGAGTCTGCACCGGCCTCTGGAAACAGCAGCGTACTTAAGCCCACGCCTCCATCCTATCCCCATTACCCAGCAACCCCACCTAATCTTTTTGGACACTAAGGGAAATTTATCATGGCCAATCCACCTAACCTTCACATCTTTGGACTGTGGGAGGAAACCGGAGCACCTGGAGGAAACCCACGCAGACACGAGGAGAACGTGTAGACTCCGCACAGACAGTGACCCAAGCCGGGAACTGAACCTGGGACCCAGGAGCTGTGAAGCATCTGTATTAACCACTGTGCTACCGTGCTGCCCTCAGGACATTTTCTTTGCACATAAAGTATGGAAGAGGAGTGGAGGCAACAACCCTGAAATTATGTAACAAACAACCAAAGCTAAAAGGTTGAGAGTGGGGGCACCTGACCTTTCTGATTTCCAGTTGCTTCTTCTCTGTTGAATGCTCTGTGAGATTTTATGATGTTTAATGTACTATTCAAATTGTTTTTGTTGCAGCAGGCTTAATAATGGATGGTCCTTTAATATGCAATGCTCTCTTAACGCACCATCCATAAGCCTCAAAGTCATAGAGATTTATAGTCTACTTTTCAATTCAAACTTATTTAATTCAGTATATTTAATGTGTCAAATGTTAGCACTAAATTCTCACTTTAATGTGCAATTTTTACTGCTTCGTTCAAACTAATGTATACTTCCACTTTTACCACAAAGGAATCCAAAGTAACCGTTGTGTTCGATATCTGTTATCTGCACACGGACAAGTGTCTCTCGGTCATTCACTAGAACTCTGGTGCTTTCAAGTAATTGTTTAGAAGGGGAAGCCTGAGATCAAACAGATTGCACAAACCAACAGACAGAACCGTAACCAGGGGTTGGAGTTTATGCTCTTCCGCCAGTGGATCTGAAGGCAGGGGAGGCACATATACTGCAGTACATGGGCGGACTGCCCTCCCACCCCTGCCCTCAATGCAATTTTACCAGCAGTGAGGGTGAGGCAGGCATCAGTGGGCCAATTGAGGCCTTAAGTTTGCGATCAAAAAAGGCTTCACACCTCCATTGCTGTAATTTAATCAGCAGCAGGAGAGGCCCATGGCAAATGCCCAGCCTGGCGGATTTCCCTGTGGGGCTGGGAGTGGTGCGCCTCTCAACTCAGTCTCTGGTCCTATCAGAGCCCTCCTCAACCTCACCAAGGTGTTACCGTACCAACACCCCCTCCCCCACCCGGTTTCCCTCCGCCATGATCTCTCACAGTTTGCCACCTCCAATCCTCTTCAGTGAGACACAATACTGTGTAGCCCGGCTCCTCAAGCCCCGGCAACAGAACCGTCCACCCCTGGGGGAACCATGTTGTCCTGTAAAATCCAGCCCCAGATCACCAAGGTTTTACAGAAATGGTTATTAATGTCCCAAACTTATAGATTTTGTCCTGAGGTTCCTAGTGATGCACTATCAATTACGACGAGACGAGAGTGGAGTGTAATCGAGGCTTTATTACGCAGAGATGTGTAGCCTCCCGCAGCTGCTGCCGAAATGGCTGCAGCTCGGAGAGCCCACACATTTATACTCCGCCTACTGGGCGGAGCCAGCAGGCAGGGATCGACCCCGTACCTGTAGTACAGGGGTCTTACCGTAATACCCCTCGTATGCGGTGTATACAATACAACAGTGGTGACAACCACATTCACCCCCTGTTAAAAAGAGTCCAGCGGGGGTGGTGGAAAACTATTTACATTCAGGTGTTTAACATTTTAAGCAAAGGTTTACAAATTCAGACGATCGGGCGCCTTGATCCGTCGTTGCGAGCGCCGCAGTTCTGGTGGCGATTTTGACGTTGGTTCGGTCGTCGGTGACTCCGGGAGCGTGTCTAACTCATCTTCATCCCCGGGTGGGACCAAGGGGAGGACGGATCATCCTGGAGCGGGGGCTGTGGTGGGGGTGCTGGCGGGAGGGTGGGTGACGCTGGGGCAGAGTGGGGGTGGTGTGGGGACCCAGCTGGTGCCAGGTCCCTGAGGGACACTGTGTCTTGGCTGCCATCGGGGTACGCGACGTAGGCGTACTGCGGGTTCGCGTGAAGTAGCTGTACCCTGTCAACCAACGGATCCGCCTTGTGTAGCCGCTCGTGCTTGCGGAGAAGGATGGGTCCTGGAGCTGCCAGCCACGATGGGAGTGAAACCCCGGAGGTGGACTTCCTGGGGAAGGCAAAGAGTCGTTCATGGGGAGTTTCGTTAGTCGCAGTGCAAAGGAGCGACCGAATTGAGTGAAGGGCGTCGGGGAGGACCTCTTGCCAGCGGAGGCCGGGAGACTTCTGGACTGCAGGGCCAGCTGGTCGCCTTCCAGACCGTCCCATTCTCCCGCTCCACCTGCCCATTTCCCCGGGGGTTGTAGCTGGTCGTCCTGCTCGAGGCAATGCCCCTGTTGAGCAGGTACTGGCGCAGCTCATCGCTCATAAATGAGGATCCCCGGTCGCTGTGAACGTTGGCGGGGAAACCGATCAGAGCGAAGATGGTGTTGAGGGCTTTGATGACGGTGGCAGACGTCATATCGGGGCATGGGACAGCGAAGGGGAATCTGGAATATTCGTCGACCACATTAAGAAAGTACGTGTTTCGGTCGGTGGAGGGGAGGGGCCCTTTGAAGTCCACACTGAGGCGTTCAAAGGGACGGGAGGCCTTCACCAGGTGCGCTCGGTCTGGCCGGTAGAAGTGCGGTTTACACTCCGCGCAGACCTGGCAGTCTCTGGTGATAGCCCTGACCTCCTCGATGGAGTAGGGCAGATTGAGGGCCTTTATGAAGTGATAAAAGCGGATGACCCCTGGGTGACAGAGATCGTCGTGCAGGGTCCGGAGTCGGTCCACTTGTGCGCTGGCACAAGTACCTCAGGATAGGGGCTTACCGGGGCGATACAAAATCTCATCATTGTAGGTGGAGAGCTCGATCCTCCACTTCAAGGTCTTATCATTTTTGATCTTACCCCGCTGTGTGTTGTTGAACATGAAGGCAACCAACCGTTGGTCAGTGAGGAGAGTGAATCTCCTGCCAGCCAGGTAATGCCTCCAATGCCGCACAACTTCAACGATAGCTTGGGCCTCCTTTTCGACGGAGGAGTGCCGAATTTCAGAGGCATGGAGGGTGCGGGAAAAGAATGCCACAGGCCTGCCTGCCTGGTTGAGGGTGGCGGCGAGAGCGACGTCTGATGCATCGCTCTTGACGTGGAAAGGGAGCGTCTCGTCGACCGCGTGCATCGCGGCCTTGGCGATGTCGGCCTTGATATGGTTGAAGTTCTGGTGAGCTTTGGCTGTCAGGGGGAAAACGGTCGGGTGAATGAGTGGGCAGGCCTTGTCCGCATAGTTAGGGACCCACTGGGCGTAGTACGAGAAGAAGCCCAGGCATCGTTTGAGGGCCGTGGGGCAGTGGGGAAGGGAGAGTTCCATGAGGGGGCGCATGCAATCGAGGTCGGGCCCTAGCACTCCGTTCTGGACCACATAGCCGAGGATGGCTAATCGGTTTGTGCTGAACACGCACTTCTCCTTATTGTAGGTTAGGTTGAGGAGTTTAGTGGTGTGGAGGAATTTGGAAAGGTTAGCGTCGTGGTCCTGCTGGTCATGGCCGCAGATGGTGACGTTATCCAGGTACGGGAAGATGGCCCGCAGTCCGTACCGGTCAACCATTCGGTCCATCTCCCGTTGGAAGACGAAGACCTCGTTAGTGACGCCAAAGGGAACCCTAAGGAAGTGGTAAAGGCAGTCGTCCGCTTCAAACGCGGTGTACAGGCGGTCCGCCTTGCGAATGGGGAGTTCGTGGTAGGCAGTTTTTAGGTCCACTGTCGAGAAGACCCGGTACTGTGCAATCTGATTGACCATATCAGATATGGGTGGGAGGGGGTGTGCGTCGAGCTGCGTGTACCGATTGATGGTCTGACTGTAGTCAATGACCATCCTGTTTTTCTCCCCAGTTTTCACAACTACCACTTAGGCTCTCCAGGGGCTGTTGCTGGCCTCGATAATACCTTCCCGTAGCAGCCGCTGGACCTCAGACCTGATGACGGTCCTGTCCTGGACACTGTACCGTCTGCTCCTGGTGGCGACAGGTTTGCAATCCGGAGTGAGGTTTGCAAACAGAGAAGGCGGGTCGACCTTAAGGGTAGTGAGACCGCAGACAGTAAGGGGTGGTAAGGGCCCGCCAAATTTCAGAGTTAGGCTCTGGAGGTTACACTGGAAGTCCAGGCCGAGTAGCAAGGAAGCACAGAGGTCGGGGATGACGTAGAGCTGGAAGCCGCTGAATTCTATGCCCTGGATGGTGAGTGTGGCGATGCAGTACCCCCGGATCGACACGGAGTGGGCTCCGGAGGCCAGGGAGATTTTCTGGTTAATGGGGTGTACCATGTGGGAGCAGTGCCTTACCGTATCATAGAACATAGAACATAGAACGATACAGCGCAGTACAGGCCCTTCGGCCCACGATGTTGCACCGACATGGGAAGTCAAAAAACAAAAGCCATCTAACCTACACTATGCCATTATTATCCATATGCTTATCCAATAAACTTTTAAATGCCCTCAATGTCGGTGAGTTCACTACTATTGCAGGTAGGGCATTCCACTGCCTCACCACTCTTTGCGTAAAGAACCTACCTCTGACCTCTGTCCTATATCTATTACCCCTCAGTTTAAGGCTATGTCCCCTCGTGCTAGCCATTTCCATCCGCGGGAGAAGGCTCTCACTGTCCACCCTATCTAACCCTCTGATCATTTTGTATGCCTCTATTAAGTCTCCTCTTAACCTTCTTCTCTCTAACGAAAACAACCTCAAGTCCATCAGCCTTTCCTCATAAGATTTTCCCTCCATACCAGGCAACATCCTGGTAAATCTCCTCTGCACCCGTTCCAAAGCTTCCACGTCCTTCCTATAATGAGGTGACCAGAACTGTCAACCAGAACGCAATACTCCAAATGCGGCCGTACCAGAGTTTTGTACAGCTGCAACATGACCTCATGACTCCGGAACTCAATCCCTCTACCAATAAAGGCCAACACACCATAGGCCTTCTTCGCAACCCTATCAACCTGGGTGGCAACTTTCAGGGATCTATGTACATGGACACCGAGATCCCTCTGCTCATCCACACTTCCAAGAATTTTACCATTAGCCAAATATTCCGCATTCCTGTTATTCCTTCCAAAGTGAATCACCTCACACTTCTCTACATTAAACTCCATTTGCCACCTCTCAGCCCAGCTCTGCAGATTATCTATGTCCCTCTGTAACCTGCAACATCCTTCCGCACTGTCGACAACACCACCGACTTTAGTATCGTCTGCAAATTTACTCACCCACCCTTCTGCGCCCTCCTCTAGGTCATTTATAAAAATGACAAACAGCAACGGCCCCAGAACAGAGTATCGAAGTGGATGAAGCTCTCAGTGTTCCCGGAGTCCAGAAGGCAGGATATCTTGTGCACATCGACCTTCACTGTCGTCGACGCGGTCGCCGGGTTGTGCGGTTGGGACGGGTCGATCGTGATGGGGGCGAGACGCAGCTGGTCGGCGGCGGTTGCAGGTGATGAGCAGCCCGATGAGGTGGCCGACAAGCAGGGGTCTTGAGGTGGGGAAGATGGCGGCGCCCATGGGCCACACGTGTCCTGAGGCAGGCAAGATGGCGGCGTCCACGGGCCGCGCGTGTTGTGAGGCGAACATGATGGCGAGCAAGATGGCAGCGCCCACGGGCCGCGCGTGTTGTGAGGCGAACATGATGGCAAGCAAGATGGCGGCGCCCACGGGCCGCACGTGCTCTGAGGTGAGGAAGATGGCGGCGCCCACGGGTCGAAGGTAGGGGGTGCAGGGACAATAACGGCGATCGAGCAGGCCTGGCACACAACAGCAAAATATCCTTTCTTCCCGCAGGCCTTGCGGAGCGCGCTCCGCACCGGGCAGCACTGACGGGGTGTTTTGTCTGTCCGCAGAAGTAGCACTTGGGTCCCCCAGGGTTGGTTGGCTGCCACGCGGCGCAGGCCTGGGTTTGGCTGGGGGCGGTCGCTGATGGGGTCCATGATGGGGTGTTCGCTGGCGGGGTCCACGATGCCCAGGAAGGGTGGGCCGTGCAGTCGGGGGCATACGCCTGTACATTGCGTGAGGTGACTGTGAGCGAGATCGCTAGTTTCTTGGTTGCCGCGAGGTCGAGCGTAGCCCCTTCTAAGAGGCGCAGGCGGATGTAGGCTGACCCTATGCCCGTAACGAGCACGTCTCTAACTAGCAGGTCAGAATGTTCAACAGCCGAAACGGCCTGGCAATTGCAGTCTCTCACCAGGGCGTGCAGGGCACGCCAGAAATCTTCTACAGACACATCGGGGAGTTGATGCCGTGTGGACAGGAGGTGCATGGCGTAGATTGTGTTGGTCTACAGAGTGTAGTTCTCCTTCAGTAGCGCCATGGCCTCAGCGTAGGTCGGCGCGTCCCGGATGAGGGGAAGGATATCGGAGCTCAGCCGCGTGTAGAGGATCTGGAGCTTCTGTGCCTCTGAGGGTGGTTCTGTCGCAGATCCGATGTATGCTTCAAAGCAAGCTAGCCAATGTGCGAAGGCCGACTTGGCGTTGTCTGCTTGAGGATGCAGCTGCAGGCGATCAGGCTTGATGCGGAGATCCATCGTTGTAAAATCTCTGCGTAATAAATAGATGCACTATGCACGAGACGAGAGTAGTGTAATTGAGGCTTTATTACGCAGAGATGTGTAGCCTCCCGCAGCTGCTGCCAAAATGGCTGCAGCTCGGAGAGCCCACACATTTATACTCCGCCTAGTGGGCGGAGCCAGCAGGCAGGGATCTACCCCCATACCTGTAGTACAGGGGCCTTACCGTAAAACCCCTCATATGCGGTATATACAATACAATAGTGGTGACTACCACACCTAGTAAAGCTTAGCATCACTAGAATCCAATCCACCCGAAAACAAAATTATTTCTCCTCGAGGTGAAATCATGCATAATGTGCACCTGGGGCATTTTCGCTCTCTCTGATCCAGTGTGGTCCAGGGGCCACTTGCGGCCCATCTGGGTTCTGAGTGCGGCCACGTGACATTTTGTTACCCGTTGCCCGTGCGCAGGGTAGCCAATTTTGCTTAATTCCATCCACAAAGATTTTTCCTACCAGTATAACTGAAGTGATACACATTGATGTGTTGGGTGTTCTGGATCATATACAGGTCACCAACACTTGAAGTAGTGCAACACTATTTTATTAAAAGGTTAACTATTTAAACATACTTGAACTGTGGGTAAATACGATACCAGCTTTAACTAAAGACCTTTGCCTTGTCCTAACCAGTTGATGCACTCAACACATGGTGAATGTCTGTGTTGCAGGCTGTGAGCTCTGTGCTCCTAGCTAGCTGCTACTCGAATGAGCGGGAACTCTGATGTCCCCTGTCTTTATAGTGCGTGTGCTCTCACTGGTGATTGGCTGCGGTGTGTGCATGTTGATTGGTCCCACTGTGTGTCCATCGGCGTGTGTCTGCACCATGATATACTGGTGTATATTATGACACACATGTAAGGCAAGGGCAAATGAAGTGAGCTGATTGCTCACAACACTGACGGTGAGAGACGTGCGCTCCCTCTGCATCTAAAGTGTATACATTTATTTAAATTTCACTATTTGAAATTGATAGTTCTATTAATATATAACTGATTGATTAAACATTTTCTACATCTCTTTCTGAAATACTTGGCATTCATTAAATGTACTCAATCTTATTCATGGGGTCACGGCTAGTGAACAGATCTGATTTCAATCTTGCAGCCCACTGAGATGAAGGAGGGCCAGTCATGCAGGCCACTCACTAGCCGAGGTTGCCCATCACTGCTCTGATCCTTTCAAAGTTCACTGAAATCAGGAGAAGGGGGCTGGGGGGTTAGACTATCAGGCAAAGTGAAAGGCTTCGAACAAACTAATGAAGACCACATGGACTACCTCCCAATTGTATATTCTATTGAATAAGAAGAAGCTAAAACCTGGATAGACATGCATGCTTGCAATCCTTGCTCATATCCTTAGTCCAAGCTGATGCCTATTCGTTTTTAATTCTCCATAACGTGTATATTTGCTGTAAAATGTAAGTACAGTTCTTCAGGAATGTTCTCCTTTGAGCTCACCCACAGCTGGTTCCACTTATGCCCAAAATAAGATGATCCATGTGCTTTCAATTGCTTTCTGACAGTAAGCAGAAATATCGGTATGGGGGAGTTCTGGAATTTTCCTGCTGTTACTTATTCTGGACTCAAGTGCTCTCTGTTTGGAGACTGTGACCACAAGCTGTCAGTTTAATGTTAACAGAGCTGCAGAATTCCAGAGATAAACTTTGCTGGAATGATTTAATAGATTGGGACAGCATGCTCCCCAACCTCACCCTGTAAAAGAGCTCAATTCTAAAATTGCTCATTAGTTTTGTGCGTGGGGGGAGGGGTTGGAGACAGGTTTGGCACTGGATTGCTGAACTTTATAGTCGTTCTTATTATTTAATAATTGCAGCACCAAGGAAAACCCCGCTATTAAACGGGACTCTGCTTCACTCTGGGGCCTCGGCAAGGAATGTCCCACCGAGGCCGCACTCAGTACCAAAAATGGTAAGGTGGGATAACGGGGATAGGATGGAGGTGTGGGTTTGGGTAGGGTGCTCTTTCCAAGGGCCGGTGCAGACTCGATGGGCCGAGTGGCCTCCTTCTGCACTGTAAATTCTATGAATTCTATGAAAAATTTCCTGCACGAACAAGCTCCCTTCGCCAGTGCAGGAAGAGATCATTGCACCAAGCCTTAAATCCCCCCAATGCCCCAACTCACCTATCAGGCCCCATGCACCCCACCTCACAAGGGCAGGCACCCCCAGGCCCAATCCTCGATGCGGGCAAAATGCCACTTGTCAACCGGCTAGTGCCCCTGCCAGGCTGGCAGTGCCACCTGGGCAGCCTGGCCAGAGGCCCATGATCACCTGGAGACTCCCCAAGTGCCGGTACACCCTAGTCCACATTTGTGACCAGCGCTCGTTCAGATTCTCTGAGGCATGGGAGTTAGATCTCATGCCTTGGGTTCCGGCAAGTGTGTTTTACTGCACACTTTAATATACAAATTTAGGTCCCACTCATTCTGGGCGAGATCCAGATTTTGCCATCTCAGTGATCCTGTTTGACCTCACGAGATCCCATTAGATCTTGTGAGGCCTAGCGAGCCAGGTGAATGCAATATTTACCTGGACACGGCCATGAAATCGGGCCCATAATGTTCTAACACAGGTAATTTCTATCATAGTCCTGAGAACCCAGAGACAACAGCATACATTAAAATACCATTAATGGGCCCAGGTTTACAGTCAGTGACAAAGTGTTACTGCCATTGAAGAAAGTTGCTGACAAAGGTCTAGCAATCTCTGCTGTGCCAATTTAACTTCTGGTGGAAGCTGAAATATCATAAAACAGACTTCTGTTTCTGGGGGTATCCCAAAGATACGCTGGCGAACTGTCGGCCCATCCTCTTCTTCACCCCCCCCCCCACCCCAACCTCTAGCTTCAAGGTAACTATGGTACTGACCTACACCTGACTATTCCCAACTACACACTCCCAACCCGCGATGGTACTCCACACGAGTCCTACCCCACGCATCCACACACACACACACACACACACACACACCCATGGGCCCCAGCTACACCCCAACCCCCTATTCCATAACTCCCCCCCCTCTCCCCCTCCCCCTCCACAGGACACCCTGACTACCATCCCACCCCCCTGACTGCCCCTCTCCTGCCTGCATCCCCTTCCCGTCTGCACCCCACCTGCAGCTTCACATCACCCTGACTGCAAATCCCCCTGACCACTAATCCCACCCTGACTGCATACCCACCTGGACCGCCTGAACCCCCACCCCCTACCCTGCCCCCAGCTCCTACCCATTTACCTTCAAAACCTACATTCCCCCTGGCTTGAATGTGGCTGGACCTATAAGCTTACCTGATTTACAGCAATGTCCAACTCTACAGACCGCGACAGAAGGCCTCAGGACCATGTTGCGCTACACAGTTCTTACCCGGCCTGAGTCAGAAGGTCGGGTGTGGAAGGACCGAAAAGATTTTGAGGTAATAAACTAGGAGCAGAGTGGAAATCTGGCTCCGATTGTAACCCCACGAAGATTCAAGCCTCATATTCCACAAATATAAAGTACATTTTCAGCATCAGAGAGGTTGTTGGGCAGTAATTGTGACTTAGCACACAGTCTGAAAGAAATACTGCACATGGGACAAACAGTAACAGTGAGAGGAGCCAATGGGAAGTTGGAGCCATCTGTATTAATTGGAGGAGGAGTTTGACAAGGGTGATGTTTATCACCAGTCCTCTTCAATGTCTATGCAGCAGTTCTGATCGAAGAAGTGATTGAAGACACAGAATCTGGTGTGAAGATGTAGGGTGAGGTGAGATGTAGCGAATGATAACATCAGTTAGATTTGTGGATGACAAACCACTTGCAGAAAGCACAGAAGAAAGATTGCTGGAACCATATCACTATTCTTTCACTGTCACTGAGTCAATATCTTGGAACTCCCTTCCAAACAACATGATGGGTTTACCTAGACCAGGTGGCCTGCAGCGGTCAAGAAGGCAGTCCACCACCATCCTCTCATGGGGAATTAGAGAGACTAGGCAGTGCACATCTGCAGGGGAAATGAATTAATAAGTGATGTTGTGAAAGGAAGATTTTAAGGAAAAAGTGGAAGAGGATGGAAGAAAATCAATGCTGGACGGCTTCAAAACTGAAGGATTTTATTGTAAAATGAAAAGATTGGGACCAGACAGGATGCCAAGGACCTGCTTTTGGGCAGAACACACACGATGATGACAGTTAAAAAACATCCACCTAACCTGCACATCTTTGGACTGTGGGAGGAAACCGGAGCACCCGGAGGAAACCCACGCAGACACGGGGAGAAAGTGCAAACTCCACACAGACAGTGACCCAAGCTGGGAATCGAACCTGGAACCCTGGAGCTGTGAAGCAACCGTGCTAACCCCTGAGCTACCGTGCCCCCCCCCCCCCCACTCTCCCCACTGTGCTACCATGCCCCCCAAAGGCAGTACCCAAAGGCCTCGGGTACTTTAAAAGTTAATTTGAACCAAGTTGTGTCTCTGAGTCAAGTGACCCAGGATGTCATAACAGGATGAATGAATAAATGAATGAATGAATGGTGGGGAAAAGAAAAAGTGTGAGGATGGACAAAAAACACAAGATCTTAGTGAGCTTTTAAAGTCAGGGAGGCAGCTGGCAAAGCATGGATGGCTCAGGAAAGATGTTCCAGAGGGTAGAGTGGAGACTGAAAACTGGGCCACAAAGTGAGAGCAGAGCAAGTAGGCTGGCAGAGGACTAGAGAGTACTCACAGGGACGTTGAACTGAAGATTATTGATGCAAGGAAAGGGGAATTGTTTAAAATGAGATTGATGGGCTGGTTTCTCCGGTCCCCCAGCCGCGTTTTTCCCAGTGGTTCTCCGTTTACTGGCGGCAGGATTCTCTACTCCCGCCACTTTTCAATGGGAATTCCCATTGAAGCCATCCCACGCCACCCAGAAACCCACGGGCGGGAATGTGCTGATGGCAGAACAGAGGATCCCAACAGCCAGGGAATTCCAGCCGAAAAGGTTAAAAGGACGCAGCTGGTAGGTCCCACGAGGGGAGCCCCCGGGATTGCCGATGGCCATTACGCAATGGACGTGACCCAGTTTCTCACAGTTAAGTGAGTTTAAAAATGCACTTAGCCATGCTGACACCAGATCAAACGGTCACTCGGCATCTATCGGCCTTGTTGAGGAGACCCCGCCGAGCGCCGGTTAATACTGGTCCCCACAAACGGGGACCAGGCAGAACAGCACTTGGGGGGGCGGGGGTCTCCCAGGAAATCGGAGACCCTGGGTGGTCAACCTCTGGCCAGGCTGGCACCCTGGCACTGCTGGGGCCACCCAGACACCTTGGCACTGCCAGAACAGCACCCTGGTAGTGCCACCTGGACACCCTGGCAGTGCTGTCCACGTGCCACCCTGCCAGGGTACCCAGGCTTACTCAATTCACTGTGATTGAATCTAGGGTTTTCCACGTCTGTACGGTTCTTGCGGCAGATCTTGTGGCAGATGATTGTTGACATCTCTAGCTCATGGAACAGGACTTCCATCCCAGTGGAATAAGTCACCACCCTTCCCCCGACTCTGTCAGTGTCTCAGCTCTTTCAGAGTTTTGTAATCTCTTCTCCTGCTAGGAAGGAGATCATAGAATAGGATACCTACAGTTCAGAAGAATGCCATTTGATCCATCGAGTCTGCACTGACCCTCTGAAAGAGCACCCTACCCAGGCCCACTCCCCCGCCCCAACCCCATAACCCCACTTAACCTTTGGACACTAGGGGGCAACATTTACCATGGCCAATCCACCTAACCTGCACATCTTTAGGCTGTGGGAGGAAATCGGAACATCCAGACGAAACCCACATAGACAGGGAGAGAATGTGCAAACTCCACACAGACAGTCACTCAAGGTCAGAATCAACCCTGGGTCACTGGCACTGTGAGGCAGCAGTGCTAACCACTAATCATAAGAACTGACTAAATGATTTGTGTGTAGAGGAAAGAAGGAAAACATCTGCAGAGCATGACTGTAAGGCAGGGTAAGAGAGGGTAATAAGATGAAGGTGCTCAGATTGGTATATTGCTGCCTGCAGAGAGAGGGATGAGCAAATGCAAATCTGCAAAGTGTGTTAATCTGCAACATACAATGCACAAGAGGGTGCTGTGAAAGTCAGAGTGTGGGGCTTGGCATCTGAAAGAGTTACGCTACTCACATAACATGTCCTCCTGAGGTCCTGGATTCTCTTGGTGCCCTGTCTCCAGCTTGGGAGAAATACACTTCTGTTGCTGACTTCCTCAGTCACTTCTATCCATTCCTACTAGCTTGGAAAGACTGTATTCTTCTCATCCTTAGAAAATCCAGCTGAGAGCGAAAGATTCAGGGAGAAACCTTCCCACGTCTTCTCTTCATTCCTGTGGTTCTTGTAGGCTCAAAAATCCAAGTACTGGCGTGGTCCCTTTAATTAGCAATCTTTCTTTTGTCGGAATTGTCACTCACAATTCCCCTCGACTAGACTGCACTAGTCTAAAATCTCCCCCTAAAATCTTCATTCCTTTAACCTCAGCCTCTTCTGATTCTCCATGCCATTTCCTCTCCATTTTTGGCCCGGTCTTCATAGGCCCAATTCAGAATTTCCTGCAAAATCCTCTCCAACTCCCCCTGCTCTTTTAAAACACACTTTCAAACCCACCTCCTTGACCAAATTTTACATCCTCTTTTTGTTTGGTATCCATTTTAAGTTTGTGCCCCGTAACGCACATGAGAGCATTTAAAGGTATGTTATAAATGGAAGTTGTTGTAATGAAGAAGTTCCACTTCTGAAATGGTTAGCACAACAGGCCAGTAACCACAGTTATTTCTTAATCTGGGAGGAAATGGATATTACAAATGTGAAACAGATTCTCCAACCCAATAATTGATTTTTTTAAAAACAAGAACAAATTTGAGGGATGGAATGGGTGATTAGCCTAAGGAACTGTGTTGCCATCCATTCAATCTGATTTCAGTCCAAATTCTATTCATTTACACTGGTCAGCCAGCTAAATAAATCGGATGCAACGATAGAAATCCCAGCTGTTTTTGAAAAAGTTTTCTGTAAATCAGTCAAATCATCATTGAGATACAACATCTGTGACATCAGGATGACTCCCATCGGGACCCCTTTTAAAAATCAATTAGAAAGAGTTATAATAAGCTCTCTGTCTATCTCTTTGAATGTGTTTGTCTAAATATTTAGAGTTGATCACAGAGAGGGTTATAGACAGAGACATTGATAGACAGGGAGAAAGAGGCACACACCAATTGAAGGAGGGATACACGCAGATCAAGAGAGTGCATTCACACCGTCAAGAGCCGGAACACAAAACTCTACAGCAAAAGCACCCCAACAGAGAGGGACTTATAGAGGACTGATAGAGAGAAGTACAAAGAAACACTGACATTTAAACAGAAAGAAATATGAATAGAGAGCAGGAAGTACAGAAACAAAAAAGAGGGAGGCATATAGATTTACAAAGACAGAAACACAGACCCATATCCTGTTGCACAGCTTTGGAGAGAGAAAAGTGTGTACACTGAAAGAAAGACAAAAAAACAGCAAGGAAGAAAGATCCACATAGAAGCAGACTGGGTACAGAGAGAGAATGGAAACACTGAGATGTATGTAAACTACTGGTAAATATATGAGCCCTGATGAAGGAGCACCACTTGCTTCCCACACAATTTCCAAGGCCCTCTCAGTGTCGATTTCCTCGAATCCCGTGTCTTTTCCAGCACATCTGTTATGTCTGTGTCTAGGGCAAGAAGCACTAAGGCTTGCCAACAAACCGGACTAAAGAATCCTCACCTGAGACATGCAAAGTCCAAAACAGGAAGTATAAAGAAAGAAGTATACATTATGGCTAAATGATATATTTAAGCAAACTATAAATTGGGAAAAACAAATTGGATTAAGAGAGAGAGATTTTTTAAAATTAAATCTCAACACAAATTTTCTCCTGAGGCAATGAGATTGAGTTTGGGAATTTGTGATTGTATAGATTAAGTCTACAACACTCGGCCTTCTGGGGAACATTTCCAATCTTGCTAATAAGTTTCAATTTTGCCCTCTGCTCTTATAGTCATAGCATTTGGACAAGTGATTTGACAAAAATATCGTGTGTCCGTAATATGACCACAGTAATCCCTTCCTGGAATGGAAGAGGTCATGGGTTGGAAGGAGTTAACCAAAGTAGGTTCAAAGTGGAGCAGGCTTTGTGGCCTGGGATTAAATCCTTTGAGGTAACATGAGTCTTATTGAAGTTCCCTTAGCAACAAGTCCTCTGTTTAGGGTCACTGCAGCAACAATGTGTTCTGGCCTCTTGTCCTGAAGACCTAAGGAGAGGTGTGAGATGCAGTTGGTTGTTGGAGAATTAGAAGGCAGCTGGACAAAGACAGGATTAGAAAGGTGTCGGTTCTGCCGATTTCTGAGCTTGGTAGCGGATTAGGAAATAGCAAGTACCTAATTGCAATACTCTGACAACCTCTCCTTCCTTAAGCCTTGAAATTAAAAGATAGAATGGTAGTATATGAATATTAATACATTTTCCTAAAATTCCCTTGTTTGGTAATTTAGGAGTGGCTTTATCAAGCTGTTTAAAATGAATAATTTACCGAATCCCCTAAATTGTTCATAAATTGCTATCTCATAGCAGAATTTAAACAACATCGGAGCATGATTTAGTGGAAAAAATTTGAAGTGCCATATTGGTTGGGTGTTTCCCAACAGCAGTGCTAGTGAGATCACGGTCCAGATTTAATGGCACTTAGTGCCGTAAATGAGCCCCACTAGCTACTCGCCATTACTGACTGCCTCACCGTCTGATTCGCCAGACTCGCGCCTCAGCGTCTCACAGCTAACAAGGGGGAGCTGCTTTTAAACGTTCCCTCAACACTCACTCCAGGTCAACACACAAGCATGGCACCGATCAGACCTGCTGCTCCCTTTGGGGATTCCAACTTGGCCAGGCTTCCGGATGCATTGGATGCGAGACAGGACATCCTGTTGTCCCAAGGAGGTCAGAAGGCCAGCAATAGGGGCACCAATGTCGCCTGGGAGGCCGTGGCAGCGGCTGGCAGTGCGGCAGCATGACCGAAGGACCGCCGTGCAATGTCGGAAGAAACCAATGACCTCCACTGAGCTGCAGGGATAAATTACCATTTCTCACCGGGCATTGGTTCCACCTGCCACCCATCAAATTCCCAGTCCCCTGCTCTTCACCCCCCTCACTACACAAATCACTGGCTGACACCTCGCACTCTCCCCACATCCGGTCTTCGTGCTTGTTCCTCAGCAACCCCCCTCCCCGGCACCCAGCAGCACAATCCCTTCCTGTCAAGTTGTGGTGTCCATGCATGCCCCCTGCCATAGAACCCCCGATCCAGCAAGCACTGCCGGCCAAGAGAACATCTTGGAGGAGAGTTCTGAGGAGACCAACGTCGATGCACCACAGCTATCACCCGAACCTTCTACCAGCACAGAGACACACACCTCGGTGGATGACATTAGTGCACAGGCATCTAGGTCACAATCTGGTGAGCGCCACACAGTTGCTGAAGAACATCAGGTGGAGGGAGGAACATCCAAAGGAGACAGCAGTCGGAGGTCTGCTGGATTTCAGGACTCAGCTGAGTCCCAGTCAGATGCCTAACCTCTAGAAAAGGTTATCCAGATGCTAGCCTCTAGAAAAAGTTTTCCAAGAGCTGATGCAGATGCTAGGCCACAGCCATGAGATTAGGAGGCGATGTCAGCGACACAGGTGCATAGCCAAATGGAGGAGTTCTAAAGGCTACGGGGGCAGGAGCTAATGCCAACAATGTGCGGCACCGAGGCCAATACTGGTGGGGTGGCGAAGCAGTGGAAAGCCTGGAGCACAAGGTCAACGTCTTGAGTGCTTGAGATCATCCAAACTGTTCAGCCCATATCTTTGCATACACCATGCTCCATTCACCCTTTACCTCCAAGCTTGATGACCTACATTGCTAGTCCATCTGTGCGTTGATTTTAAAATTGGCATTCCTGTGTTCAAATCACTCCATGGCCTCACCACTCCCTATTTCTATAACCTTCCCCACCCATCCCTCCAGGAACTCTATAGTTCTCTAACTCTGGCTTCTTGTGCAACCCTGACTCCCTTTATCCCACAATTGCCTTCAACAGTGTAGGCCTTAAGCTTTGGAATTCCCTCCCTGGATCTTTCCAGCCCTCACCAGCAAATCATCCTTTAGGAGCCTCTTAAAACCAACTTCTGTGTCAAGCTTTTGGTCACCCATTATAATATCTCCTTGGATTAATTTGAGCCTGATTTGATCCTGTTAGGTATCTTGGTATGTTCTTTTCTCTTAAAGTTGTGATAGAAACGTGAGTTTTTAATCTTGTTTTCTCTGTACTCTTGAACCTCTTACTCCTCTTAAATATATATCTCAGAACCTGATGGGAAGAAATTGTCTTCTGCTTAATGGTTACTGAATTATCTTGGATGGAAAACCTGACAGATATCAAAGTTTATCTGCAGCTCCCTTGATGATCATTTGGTAGGTGCACTCCATAGTATAAGAATATTGCCCTTTGAGGCTCCTTATGGTAATAGCTCTCCCAACGATGAATAGCTGTGAATAGTTTGCCTTAATAATCCAGTCTGTTGTGCACTCAGGTTACCTTCCAGCTACAAAACATGGCTTCAGGCATCAAGTTCCAAATGGAATGATTAGAAGCCATAAAGAAAATTCCTGTGAAAAAAATGACCTACTTTATTTATCGGCCGGGATCAAGGAATAAACCTAAATGGAAACAGATTGTAAGCAGAGACTGGGTGACTCCCGCTAAAATGTTGTTTTAATTAAACACAGAATTACTTGTAAAGTTTGGAGCACTGCTGCCTGGCAACAGCGCTTTAGAAACATTTGATTAGGGATTTTTATTTCCCTTACCCTCCTTCTCCACAATGAATCAAATCTATTTTTTCTCACCCCACCAACCATTTTTTCTCACCCCGCCCCATTTTTATTATGCCGTCTCTCAGAAATTGTAACTTTTTTTGTGATTCTATGCCGGAAATGAGGAGGTCAAGACAACTAATGAATGAAAGGCAATCGTTAGATTAGAACTGAGCCTGCAATATTTGGCACTGGCAGATAATCCTATTCTGGCTTTCTTTTGTGTCCCAATACCAAATACATTAGAAGCTTCATGTTTGCCAGAATGGGATTACTTGACTATGCTAAATCTTCTGAGATTGGGATCTAATTCGATACACAGAGCATGTCCTGGTTCTAGATTAAGCTTCCAGATGGGAATATGCTATAAGAAGAAGAGTGGTAGAGATTGGGTTGGGTTAGAATCATAGAATTTACAGTGCAGAAGGGGGTCATTCAGCCCATCAAGTCTGCACCAGCCCTGGAAAACACTCTATCCAAGCTCACAACCGCCACCCCATCCCCGTAACCCAGGAACGGTCACTTCCCAGGTGGGAAGAAACTGGAGCCCCTGGAGGAACCCATGCAGATACGGGGATAACGTGCAGACTCCACACAGACAGTGACCAAAGCAGGGAATCGAACCTGGGACCCTGGAGTTGTGAAGCCACTGTGTTAACCACTGTGCTACAGTGCCGCCCCGGTAGGTAGGGCTTAGTGTGAGTGCAGCTCTTTAAGGGCTGCAGAGTCCATTTAAAAGGAAGGATTTTCTCTTCAGCAACGTCATCACTGGCAGTAAACTGTGCAAAGCTACGGTACTGTGCTTACAAAAAGTCTCCACTATTCAGTGATGGAAATGTGGCACTAACATTTCACAAGCGGAGGTAGCTTTATGACACAGGATGGCACCTTTCCAACCAAAGAATCATCTAGACTGAATAGAGAAAGATGGCGGAAAATGTGAATGTTCTGAAAACCTGGAGCAGTGGACAAAGCAGTTTGCCACTCTCAGAAAATCTGTTGTAAAGCAGGTGGTCAAAAAATGCAGACCACAAGTAATTTTCTTCCAACCTGTTATCCCGTAACATACATCTTTTTTTAACTCTTACACAGGGTGTGGGTGTCACTGGCCAGGCCAGTATCTATTGCCCATCCTCAGTTGTGCAAAACCCTCAGAAAACCAAAGTTTTTTTTTCAGGGAGAAAACCCAAGGCGGGCAACAAACATTAGCAAGGATGCCCAGATCTTCAAGAGGATGCAGAGGAGATCAGTCAGAAATGTGCCAAGGACGCAATATTTCAGTTATGTCGCAAGACTAGAGAAACAAGGATTATTCTCCTTAAAGCAAGTGAATTTTAATGGAGCTGTTCAAACCGATGAGGAGTTGTAATAGAGTGAATAAAGAGATCCCCTGTCTCCTCTGGCAAAAGGGCCGGTGACCCAAAGGCAGAGATTTAACAAAACTGTCAAAAAGTCCAGGGGGGGAATTAAATATAAAAATGGCACAGCGAGTGCACACTAAAAGGATGTTGGTAGCAGATTCAATAGTAACTTTTGAAAGAGATTTGAATACATACTCGTATTTGGGAAATTATACATTTTCTGAGCTATCGGAAAGGAACAACGGAGTGAGATTTTGGGGACAACTCTCTGAAAGAGCCAGGATAATGGGCAAAAATCACTCTTTCTGTGTTGTACGATCTTATGTTGCTGGGAGGAAGGTCTCAAAACTTATTTTCCATTGAACCATTTTAAGACATTTAAGAGTGGGCATTGAAAGCGTAATGGTGTAACATATTATGCCTTTACTTCACTAGTGCTCAGCACCAACGGACAATCTTAAAAACAAGTCCTTGTTCGCTACAAACCTGAGTGTAACTTTGAATGTACAACATCTGGCAATGTAGCCATGCCCCATGGTAAACAGAAAATTGGGATGGTCACTGAATTAGAACATAGAACATAGAACATAGAAAATACAGCACAGAACAGGCCCTTCGGCCCACGATGTTGTGCCGAACCTTTGTCCTAGATTAATCATAGATTATCATTGAATTTACAGTGCAGAAGGAGGCCATTCGGCCCTTTGAGTCTGCACCGGCTCTTGGAAAGAGCACCCTACCCAAACTCAACACCTCCACCCAACACCAAGGGCAATTTGGACATTAAGGGCAATTTATCATTGGCCAATTCACCTAACCCGCACATCTTTGGACTGTGGGAGGAAACCGGAGCACCCGGAGGAAACCCACGCAGACACGGGGAGGACGTGCAGACTCCGCACAGACAATGACCCAATCCGGAATCGAACCTGGGACCATGGAGCTGTGAAGCAATTGTGCTATGCACAATGCTACCGTGCTGCCCTTAAGAACAAATAAATCTACACTATATCATTTTACCGTAATCCATGTACCTATCCAATACCTGCTTGAAGGTCCCTAATGTTTCCGACTCTAAGTTAGTTCTCTCGGTACTCATGGAAGGAACGATAAAAGCCACAAAACTTTGTTAGTCCCCGAATAGCACTAAAGTTGGACCAGCGTCAGTTACATAAACCTTTATTGTGACTATTTTGTCTAACCACCACAATCCTTCTTTTAAGTATTCATCTCTATCTCGATGAATCAAGAAGAGCTGTAGCAGGCTGCCAAAGTATATCCCGCTGTTGAGGCTTAGCACAATCAACAGCCTCTCCCACAGAGAGACCTTATGAACTATCCCCTACTGTGAGAAACTCTGCGCCCTCCATGTTAGTTCTCACAGGCATCAAGAGTGTCAAGGTACATGCTCAATATGAAATGCCAACCAGCCTGACCTGGCAACTGTTGAAGTTGGCACAAAGCCTTTCACCTTCAATTGAGTGTTGCAGGCCAAAGGAAACAATTTGTTTGAAATTGTCTTCACTTGCTTTGCAACTAAATGCATTTTTGCATGAAAAATACAAACTGAATTGTTCCTCCACGGGGTTATTTCCAGTTAACAATAAGGAATGTCAATTCTAATCCAACTCAGAGAGAGTCTTACTCCAATAGGACCAATTTAAAATGGCCAACCACATGACTGTGAGTATTAAAAAGATTGGGGTAGAATTTCTGGAGTAATGACTCCGATATTCCATCATTATTTTGGCAGAAAATCCCCAGAAAAACGAAATAATTTGCAGAAGGACACATTGAAGCAGTTTGTGAGCTTTATGCCAGTCTGTGCCAATGTTATGGTAGAGAATCAGTTATATAATTATCTGTAGCAACGACCTATACATATTAGACAATATATATTAACAACCCTGAGAGTCCTTCTGGTTCCTCCTCCCCCCCCCCCCTCCCTCCCCCCCCCCCACACCCCCCACACCCCTCCCCCCCCACCCCCGATCCTGGGCTGCTGCTGCTGCCTTCTTTTTTCCATTCCATCTATCTTTCTGCGAGGTATTCGACGAACGGTTGCCACCGCCTGGTGAACCCTTGAGCCGACCCCCTTAGGACGAACTTAATCCGCTCTAGCTTTATAAACCCTGCCATGTCATTTATCCAGGTCTCCACCCCCGGGGGCTTGGCTTCTTTCCACATTAGCAATATCCTACGCCGGGCTACTAGGGACGCAAAGGCCAAAACATCGGCCTCTCTCGCCTCCTGCACTCCCGGCTCTTGTGCAACCCCAAATATAGCCAACCCCCAGCTTGGTTCGACCCGGACCCCCACTACTTTTGAAAGCACCTTTGTCACCCCCATCCAAAACCCCTGTAGTGCCGGGCATGACCAAAACATATGGGTATGGTTCGCTGGGCTTCTCGAGCACCTCGCACACCTATCCTCCACCCCAAAAAATTTACTGAGCCGTGCTCCAGTCATATGCGCCCTGTGTAATACCTTAAACTGAATCAGGCTTAGCCTGGCACACGAGGATGACGAGTTTACCCTGCTTAGGGAAAGTTCTGTATCCATCTTGCCAGCTCACCTCTGCTCCCTTGTGACTTCACCTTTTGTACCAATCTGCCATGAGGGACCTTGTCAAAGGCCTGACTGAAGTCCATATAGACAACATCCACTGCCCTACCTGCATCAATCATTTTTTTTTGTGACCTCCTCGAAAAACTCTATCAAGTTAGTGAGACACAACCTCGCGTTCACAAAACCTTGCTGCCTCTCGCTCATACATCAGAGGTTTTCTTACAAATGGAACAGAAATTCCCAGAAATTCCATCCTGGTCAAAACTAATACATTGTGATTGTCCTATTTCATTAAAAAAGATAGGTGAGTGATTTTTTTTTTTAATAAACTGGTGTTGAGGTGAGCTTTTCCTTTGAGACCAAAAGCTTGGAACAAGGACATATTGTCTGCATGGTGTCCTTTGGGGATTGAGGTAGTGAGTTTTATGAGAAAGATAGCACACAGCATATGCGCAAAGTTCATTTTCCATTCATTGCAGGCACCACATGAGATGGTTGTAGTCCTCATCTCTCAATTATTTTCTCATATGTTTCCCTTTCATGTCTGCCCGAAGGAGATGTGTGCAGGAAGTAATCTAAGGTGCAATTACCCCAACCTTTCTCACTACCTCTCATTTGTGTTCTGGTCCTGGTCTGGCATTTGAATAGCCCACCATGCATATTTAAACCAGAGGGACATGGCTGCAGGAATACCCCATGCATGGATGATATATATAATTCTCCAACAACGACAAATACACAGTCAGCAGCAAAAGAAACAGTTCTATTTTAGGAAGGAAGAATGCTCGTTTATGATCTTCCTTTGTTAAAAAAAAGCAGGGCAGGGCTTTCGGTCATAGATCATAGAATTTTACAGTGCAGAAGGAGGCCATTCTGCCCATCGAGTCTGCACCGGCTCTTGGAAAGAGCACCCCACCCAAGGTCAACACCTCCACCCTATCCCCATAACCCAATAACCCCACACAACACTAAGGGCAATTTTGGACACTAAGGGCAATTTATCATGGCCAATCCACCTAACCTGCACATCTTTGGACTGTGGGAGGAAACCGGAGCACCCAGAGGAAACCCACGCACACACGGGGAGGATGTGCAGACTCCGCACAGACAATGACCCAAGCCGGAATCGAACCTAGGACCCTGGAGCTGTGAAGCAATTGTGCTATCCACAATGCTACTGACAAGGCCTCAAAACCTGCCTGGAACACTAGACCCTCTGCTGGTCTGCCACCTGGAGACCATCTCCAGTTCTCAATGCCATGGGGGAGCCGGCAGGCTGACTGGAATTGTCCAGTCAGCCTTTGATAATTGGCCTTAATTGACCATAAACTTGCCTTAATTGGCTTTCCACTGCTTGCGGGGCCGAGCAACCATCCACCCCTGATTCCACCTCTGGGAAAATGATCTGGGACGAGGTTGGTGTTGGCAAACTGGTATGTTGGCTGTCAGTATGAATTTATGAGCTATCCCACTCCACACCCACCCCTCTCAAAGCTCAATTTTCAACCCTATATGGGGGAATAATCCTATACAAAATCTTTGCAAATATGCAGTCATTTGGGGATATACAGTAATAACAGCTTATGCCTTTTTAAGAATCACGATGAAATGGATAAGACCAGTCTGTAAAGAAGTGTTTGATGTAAAGTGGCTCTCAGCCTATCTGCACCTCCTTCCTGCTTGCAATATGGTTGGACTCCATGTTTAAATACAATTATACGCTATGACAAGCCTTCCACATAGCCATGGACACGTAATACTTACCTGAGGATACAATTTTATTGGCCTCACAACATTCGGCTCTGTAGGGGTATTGGTATTGTACAACCAACACTCTAATAGATGTATTTTCTGGTTTTAAGAGTACTTTAAGAACCAGTCAAAACTCTCAATGGCTCAAAGAAGGCAGCATCTCACAACGCCCAGTGTCACTCACTCCACTTGTTACAAACATCAACAATGGTACATTCGCCCTGGGGTAGATGATAGGGATATTGTGATTAATAATGGTTGCTACCATGATAAAACATTTTTAAAAGGCCATTTATATATAGGAATAGCTTAGTTCTATTGATTGATTTTGTCCACTGAAGGTATTTGGTGATCCTGACATATTCTGCGAGTACGCTGTTTTGGAGGGGGCGGAGCATCACAAAAGCGGCGCCGCCCCCGATTTCGGCGCCAATG
This sequence comes from Scyliorhinus torazame, assembly GCF_047496885.1. Lineage (NCBI taxonomy): Eukaryota > Metazoa > Chordata > Chondrichthyes > Carcharhiniformes > Scyliorhinidae > Scyliorhinus > Scyliorhinus torazame. Next base: position 287,829,109 of record NC_092711.1, on the reverse strand, counting down.
GGAATTCTCTGGCCAAAAATATTTAAAAACATAACAGGTATATAGGAGAATAGATACTTACCAATGTTCTATATATGGCAGAACATACTTAGCAGTGTCTTAAACACAGAATAACATATGTAATTGTGTGTTATACAAGGAGTAACAGATAACCTGGAGCTAGTAAGACAATAGCATTCAGAACATATATGTTTGAATCCAATCTGTTGCATGGTGTATATTGTTTCATCACACTATTTGGTTGCTATCTCTCCAGTGGCCATCTATATGGCCATTATAGGCTTGTTTTGCTTCTTTCAAGGCAAACACGAGTACAAAATCATTTGTATTTAAAACACTACTTTCCCCACGCTGGACAATCTCCCTTTTCCTTTTATACGATGTCCTCAGCAGTATTTGCATCCTGCCCTTTGTCCGCGATTGTTCTGCTGTTTCAGCCCGGAATGTCTCTCAATACAATGTATCTCCTGATCCATTCTGTCATACATGTGCTCTAGCTGATACTTTACAACTTCCACATTTTTACACACACCTATCACTTTCTTGAGAGTAAGTTTCTTTTCTCATTAGACTTGCTCTCCCTGTCGGATTTCTTTTAACTAGGAAAATTTTACTTTTAATGAGATCATCTTTCGGTTGCCTAAATTCACATGATTCTGCAAACTGTGTTACCGTTCATAGTTACAGATATTTGGGGTTCAAAACATGCCTTCAAGGCTTTCAAAATTACAGCAGTCTGTTTTTTTTCTGATCTTTGGATAGATTTAGGGAGAATACAATTTGTAGCAGTCTCTACCCAGCAGGTTTGTTAATTAATTCTGTTGCAATCTCATAGTTTTGACATTGTAAGTGGAAAAAATTCCAGTTTGACCACATATCTCCTTTCATTTCAACAGGAGCTGGGAATGGAGATATTTCCAGACATTGTTGTCTACCCAAGTATTTTACTTGCAGCCTTCAGCTTATGATAGCTTTTCATTGTCTGTGTTTCTTTTTTCAGCAGCTTTTAGCAGGTTTGAACTTTCAGCGTTCCCTCTCACTAACTGCGCCTTCCCTTCCAGCTTTTCAAAACTAAATCTCAGTTTCACTTTGGACACCATGTTATGAACTCAAAGTCGATAGTCATTTGAGTGTAATATCTTTATTAAACGGACTGTATATTGGCTGCCCCCAGCCATTCCCTCATTCCAGAGTCACATAAGTATGACAAGCCAGGGAAGGCACTTAGAAATGGCTTAATTTCAAAGCCCAAATAGGAGATAAGGGTGAACAATAATCCGGTAGGTGGACATCTTCAATGCATTGAGTGATTTATTTCACATTTAATCTCGCTACTGATGAGCCATAACTTGAGAAATATGTCACATTACACTTTAATCGGCATAAATCCAAATGCAATGATCAACCAATTTAAGATTGTGAAAGAAGTTACTATAATTAAACAATATTTGCCCACAAATCCGGCTGGATCTGATAGTTAAAAACAAGTTATTGTACTGTAGTGCCATCCAGCAGGGTGACATATGGCTTATAGTAAATTCAGATGAATTCATCTGTGCTTAGATTTCATTTTTTCAACTTTTCTTCTCAATAGATAAATTTACATATATATAGAACCCGACCGCATAACTTGTAGGTTATATAACATTCAAATGTGTACCAGTGATAATTCCCATTTGTTCCTCAGTCACAAACAGATTGCACAGTTAATCCACCAAAGCTGTTCAGTATTAGAAAGGTTACAGAGATGGCTGGCATGAAAATAGGCAATGTTGGTGCAGCACGGTAGCATAGTGGATAGCACTGTGGCTTCACAGCGCCAGGGTCCCAGGTTCAATTCCCTGCTGGGTCACTGTCTGTGTGGAGTCTGCACGTTCTCCCCATGCCTGCATGGGTTTGCTCCAGTTTCCTCCCACAGTCCAAAGATGTGCAGGTTAGGTGGATTGGCCACGCTAAATTGCCCTTAGGGTGAGGAGGGGTTAGGGAGGATAGGGTGGAAGTGAGGGCTTAAGTGGGTCAGTACAGATTTGATGGGCTGAATGGCCTCCTTCTGCACTGTATGTTCTATGTTCTATTAGGTGACATCCTGAAGCAGAAGGAAAGCGAAGAGCAGAAAGATGTTCTCTTCCCATCTTACCAAGAAGAGCTTAGTTTTAAAAACGATGTTATTCAAACCTCTCATTTTCATATAATTCAATTCAATTCACTCTGTAAGATATCAAGACAAATCAGTGCACAACAGATACACCAAAGACATACCCCAGCAACATTCCAGCTGCAAAGCTGAAGACTTAATCTCCAGAACTAGCTGTTCCTCTATCCAAGTTGCTCCAGTACAGTTACAACACTGGCATCAATTCAACAAGTCAAAAATTGTCGAAGCAAGTCCTGTCCACAAAGAGCAGGACAATCCAATCTTTCCAATTACTGTCCCATCAATGTAATCTCAGTCATCAGTAGAATGATGGAAGGTGTTATCAAGTGCAATCAAGTGGCACTTACTCAGCAATAACTTGCTCACTACAGCTCAGTTTGGATTCCATCAGAACCACTTGACTGTAGATCTCATTCTAACCTTGGTCAAAACAGATGAAGGTAGCGTTTGACTGTGTGTGTGGCACTGAGGATTCCTGGTAAATTTGAGGTCAGTGTGAATTGCACAGGAGGGCTGGGGTGTTGTTGGAGGTGGGGGTGTAGAATCTCCACTGGCTGGAGCCATATTTTGCGCAATGGAAGATAGTTGTGGTTGCTGGGGACTGTGGTGGCCTTGGAGTAATAAAGCGGAGATTCTTTGTGTAACTAAACGGAGGTTATTGATAAAAAGGGAAAACGATACAAAGGCCGCTGGCCCCAGCTGCCATGGAGCAGCAGCTCTGAGCTGAGTTCTTGCATGTTACTGTATAGCTCCCCACTGTGCTGTCTCAAAGAGACAGACACCACAATCCACTCCATCCCTCCCCTTTAATATTTTTATACAATCTTCAACCCAAATTCTGTATAAGGATTATACACGCAAGTTAAACATTTGTAAATCGATGTTGCAATTGTTCGTGATGAGATTTACCACACTTCTCCTAGCAGGCTTCAACTACGTACAGTTCCAAATATAGGGCGGGATTCTTCATTTCAGAAACTAAGGGCTGGATTCTCCGATTTTGCGGCTAAGTGCCGACGCCGCATGGGAAAGCGGCGTTTTATGACGCCCAAATCATTGCCGAACCCTCACCGTTTCCGGGACCAGTGAGCGGCTAGCAGCGGCGCCGGGTAAAACTCCTGGTTCCCGCTCGAAAAACGGCCGGAGAATAGCCAGGTCCGTGGCCGCGCATGCGCACGGCGATGACCTGCAGCGGTTGCACCGTACAACATGGCGCTGGCCATGCATGGACCCGACTTGCCAAATACTGCCCTACAGGACAGCCACTGGCCCCTGCTGGCTACCCCCCACCAGTTTTCCAGCCCTCGTGGAAGCCCCCCCCCCCCCCCCCCCCCCCGGCCAGCAGCACAGCTCTCAGCCGACTGTGGCGGCACTGGAAACAGTCCGTGGCCGCCATGCCAAGTTCCCAACCACTCAGACCACACGTCAACCGTGCAATCGGAAACTCGGCCCACCAGGGGCAGAGCATCAGGGGTGGGCTTTCCGATGATGCGGCAATGCTGTTCCAACAGGATGACGCCATTTTGGAGGGGGTGGAGACTAGAATACCGGTGTCAAACCGGCACCGCCCCCGATTTGGTCATCGGAAGGAATTCTCCGCCCGATTCCGATTACAATATCGGTGTTGGGCAAAGGGAAATCGCGCCCTAAGTATTGACACCACAACAGAATAGGTGGACTTCTATAACAACTAAATTGGTGCCAGTCCGGGAGCAATTCATGGGTTAATGGGCTAGCACTGGCGCCACGTGGAACTCGTTCAATTCCAATGAAAAATGGTGTCCGGTTGCCACTCGAGAAGCTGATAAGGTGCAGCCACATATTGGCTTCCCACTCGCCACACAGACTCATCCCAGCCACAAGATGGCAGCAAGAAGAGTGGCACGCTGTTTTTCGGATGCAGAGTTCGAGACCCTACTGGGCGCTATGGAGGAGAGACGGGCCACCCTGTTCCTCAGGATAGAGGAGAGGCTGCCACCTGCCATTGTTCACCAGGCCTGGGCACAGGTGGCAGAGGCTGTGAGCGAGGACCGGGCAGCAGTGTTGCAAGAAGCTGCACAACCTCCTCAGGGTGGCCAGGGTGAGTAGGCAGCACTGTACTCCTGGCAGTGACCCCTGCCCCAAACACCCATACCACCCCCCACCCAGAGGGTGACCAAACACCGCCCGCCGCCAGTGTGAACACAGCATCCCCTGCACCACATGCCAGCACCCACACCGGCTACCATGGATGGGTGCCATGGCCACAAAGGCCACCACTTGCCCAGGCCCTGTGCTGCCCACATCGGACTGTCTAACACTGTGCGCTCTCTGTCTCCCCCAGCCCGCCCTTACCACCTCAGCACTACACCCACACCACCCCCCGCCACCGCCTCACCCCATTGTAGTGTTGGGTGTTCTGATGTACAGATGAACCAACACGGTTGTATTTGGTACAACGCTGTTTTATTTCAACTTGTTATTTACAGTTCTGTCTTGATACTCTGCACGTGGTGACTCCCTGTGCGTGATGTTAATCAGGTCCTGTCCTTGTCCTGGTCTCCAGATCTACTGGCCACCAGGTGTCGTGTTTCTTCTCTTATACTGTCTCTGTCCTTGTCTATGATTGGTTGTCATGTTGTGTGTGCTGATTTGTCTGTTGGTGTGTCTATCATGATGTGTGTGTTTGAATATCATGACATCCCTCCTTTTTTACAAACTTATGTGCCTACGTGGTTATAAATACGAATGTGTCGTGAGTGCATCTAAAAGTGTGTGTGCGTGATATTTACAGCAGGTGCATGTGGCGTAACTATATACATGGGGCGATGTCGGGTGTGTCATGCTAATGAGGTTGTACCATAACAAAACAGGAAGACGAAAAACTTTGAAGTGTGGTCCGGTCAAACGATATCTGGAATGATAAAACAGTAACATGTTACAATACAATAGTGTTTCAACTTTAACATGTGAACAGTCTCATAAGTCCAATCTAGTAGATGTGCGACGAATTCGGGTTGACCGCCTCAAGGGTGGGTCGAGAACCACCGGCTGAGGTGCGAGCCTGGCCACGGGTGGCGATGGAAGGGGCATGATCTGTGGCAGCTCCACGAAGTCATCCTCGGGAACCAGTGGAGGACCCGGCGTGTGTGCACTGTTCGGTTGCGAGCGTGGAAGGCGGCGAAGGGCTCGCCGATTGTGGCGACGCACTGATCCATCTGGCATGCGTACCAGGAACGAGCGGGGAGCCACACGTCGGAGAACTTCGGCAGGTGCTGACCAGCCACCATTTGGCAGATGAATGCGGACTTTATCCCCGGAGGACAGGGGGGGAAGATCAGTCACCATTGTATCGTACAGACTCTTCTGGCGATCACGCTGCAGTTGCATCTTGTGCAGTACCTTAGCATGGTCCGTTGTTGGTGTCAGGATGGAAGGCACAGTTGTCCTGAGGGTGCGACCCATCAGTAGCTGTGCTGGCGAGAGACCCGTGGCTAGCGGGGCCGATCGATAGGCCAGCAGGGCGAGGTGAAAGTCCGACCCGGCAGCAGCAGCCTTGCAGAGGAGCCGCTTGGCAATGTGAACGCCCTTTTCCGCCTTCCCATTTGACTGTGGATGTAGAGGGCTGGATGTTACGTGTGTGAAACCATATGATGCGGCAAAGGACGACCATTCACGGCTGGCGAAACAGGGCCCATTGTCCGACATGACAGTCATCGGAATGCCGTGGCGAGCAAAGGTGTCCTTGCAGGCCCTGATGACTGCAGACGACGTCAGATCGTGTAGGGGTATGACTTCTGGGTAATTGGAGAAGTAGTCTATGATGATAATATAGTCCATGCCAAGCGCGTGAAATAGGTCGACACCCACCTTCGCCCAGGGGGACGTCACCAGCTCACGGGGCAGAAGCGTCTCAGGAGGTTGCGCCGGCTGAAACCTCTGGCAGGTTGTGCAATTGAGTACCATGTTGGCAATATCGTCATTAATGCCCGGCCAATATACCGCCTCTCGGACCCTCCGTCTGCACTTCTCGACTCCCAAGTGGCCTTCGTGTATTTGATTGAGAATCATCTGGCGCATACTGTGCGGAATGACGATCCTGTCTAGCTTCAGAAGGATCCCATCAATGGTGGTTAGGTCATCTCGCACATTATAGAACTGCGGGCACTGCCCTTTGAACCAACCTTCCGTCATGTGGCGCATCACTCGCTGTAGAAGGGGGTCGGCCGCTGTCTCTGCGCGTATGCGGGCCAGACTGGGGTCGTTAGCCGGCAGATTTGCCGCTGTCAAAGCCACGTGTGCCTCAACTTGACATACGAACCCTTCCGCATCTGGTGGTGTACTCACTGCTCGGGATAGGGTATCCGCCACGATGAGGTCCTTCCCTGGAGTGTAGATCAGTTGGAAATCATACCTCCTGAGTTTAAGTAAGATGCGCTGGAGGCGAGGGGTCATGTCGTTCAGGTCCTTGTTTATTATGTTGACCAGGGGGCGGTGGTCAGTTTCGACCGTGAATCGTGGAAGACCATATACATAATCGTAGAACTTGTCCAAAGCAGTTAGCAAGCCCAGGCATTCTTTTTCAATTTGCGCGTAGCGCTGTTCCGTAGGGGTCATGGCCCGTGATGCATAGGCAACCGGGGCCCATGACGACATGTTATCTTTCTGCAGGAGCACTGCAGTTGAGATTTTGGTGGGACGAGACGTGTCGAAGAACGCCAACACTGGTGCCGTGGCAAGTTTGTGTTTGAGCTTCTCCCATTCCAGCTGGTGTGTATGTTGCCACTGGAACTCTGTAGATTTCTTTACGAGATGGCGCAGAGCCGTTGTGTGGGAAGCAAGGTTGGGAATGAATTTCCCGAGGAAGTTGACCATGCCCAGGAATCGTAGTACAGCTTTCTTGTCGGCCGGCCACGGCATGGCTGTGATGGCACTTACCTTGTCCGCATCGGGACGGACCCCTGATTGGGAGATGTGGTCCCCCAGGAACTTCAATTCGGTCTGGCCAAAGGCACACTTGGCGCGGTTGAGGCGCAGGCCATTGTTTCGTTTGCGGGCGAAAACACGTTGGAGACGATGTATGTGCTCCTGCGGAGTGGTGGACCAGATGATGATATCGTCCACATATACGCATACCCCTTCGATGCCTTCCATCATCTGCTCCATTATTCTGTGGAAGACCTCGGATGCCGAGATGATGCCAAATGGCATCCGGTTGTAGCAGAATCTGCCGAAAGGGGTGTTAAAAGTACATAGCTTTCGGCTGGACGGGTCCAGTTGGATCTGCCAAAATCCTTTAGACACATCCAGTTTGGTGAATATTTTGGCTTGGGCCATCTCACTGGTGATTTCCTCTTGTTTAGGTATGGGATAGTGTTCCCGCATAATGTTATTATGTAGGTCTTTAGGGTCTATACAGATGCGGAGCTCGCCAGAGGGCTTCTTGACACACACCATGGAGCTGACCCATGGCGTGGGCTCCGTGACTCTGGATAGGACCCCTTGATCCTGGAGATCCTGCATCTGCAACTTGAGGCGGTCCTTAAGTGGCGCAGGAACCCTGCGAGGTGCGTGAACGACCGGGATGGCGTCCGGTTTGAGGCGAATTTTGTATGTGTATGGCAGTGTCCCCATGCCTTCAAATACCTCCTGGTTGTGAGCAAGGAGGGATTGGAGATTTGCGTTGAAGTCAGCATCCAGGAAGTCGGATGTGTCGTCTGGAGAGAGAGACATAATTCACTGGACAAGGTGAAGAGCCTTACACGCCTGTGCACCCAGCAAGGAATCTTTCGATGAGCCAACAATTTCAAAGGGGAGTGTGGCCGTGTGCGTTTTGTGTGTCACCTGGAGCTGGCAAGATCCCATGGCCGGGATGACGTTCCCGTTATAGTCAACCATCTTGCACCGGGATGGCTGGATAGGTGGTTTGACCTTCATGGCATGGAATGCTGAATATGCTATGAGGTTGGCGGATGCGCCAGTGTCCAGGCGGAAAGTGATCTGCGATCGGTTGACCGTCAGGGTGGCACTCCATTCATCGGCCGGATTGATGGTGTTGACCCTGTTCACATCAATGACTGAAACCCGGAAGGCATCTTGGTCATCTGTGTCATTTGGCTGGATGTCCTGATGTACGGGCTGGATGGTCCTGACGTGTCTGCGAGGTTGTCGGAGATGTGTAGGATCCATCGATTGAACCGCTCGACAGTAGGCAGCGTAGTGGCCCATCTTGCCACACCGTAGGCATTGTCGGTTTTTAGCAGGACATTGCCCTTTTAAATGTACAGCTCCACAGTTGCCGCACATCATGACGTCATGGCGTTCGTTACGCCACTGCGCATGCGCAGTTCGGTCTTGCATCGGGCGCGCCTGCGCAGTGCGTCCCTCGATGTTGCCGTTGGTTTTGGCGCGCACAAGCGCGGGAGACCGCGAAAAGCGCGGGAAACGGCCGCCCTCATCCGGGCCGCGGGCCGGGAGATAATCAATTGCCTGGATGCTTTCGGCCTCGTGGGCGGCCTGGCTTGCCGATTCGACGGCTAGGGACCCCCTCAGTGCCGATTCGGTCGCCTGAAATTGGGCAAAACGGCTGGTTGCATTTTCATGGAGGACACAAGCTTCCATCGCAAATGCTAAGGTCAGGCCTTTAATTTTAAGAAGCTGCTGGCGTAGGCCACTGGAAGCAACGCCAAAAACAATCTGGTCCCGGATCATGGACTCTGTGGTGTTGCCGTAACCGCAGGACTGCGCGAGTATGCGGAGGTGCGTCAGAAAGGGTTGAAAGAGCTCATCCTTACCTTGCAGGCGTTGCTGAAAGATATACCTTTCAAAACTTTCATTCACTTCAACGTTAAAGTGCTGGTCTAGCTTGAGGAGGACCGTGTCATACTTGGATTGGTTCTCGCCTTCCGCGAACACCAGTGAGTTGAATACATCGATGGTGTGCTGACCTGCGGTGGTGAGGAGCATCGCAATCTTTGTTTCGTCCGAGGCACTCTGTTTCTCGTTGGCTCGCATGTACAGTTCAAATCGCTGCTTGAAAAGCTTCCAATTGGTGCCAAGGTTCCCAGCGACTTGCAACGGCTGCAGTTTGTTGGTGATGTCCATATCTCAGGATGGCAGGTTTGCCGGCAGGTATCGATCCACTCCTGTACCATGTAGTGTTGGGTGTTCTGATGTACAGATGAACCAACACGGTTGTATTTGGTACAACGCTGTTTTATTTCAACTTGTTATTTACAGTTCTGTCTTGATACTCTGCACGTGGTGACTCCCTGTGTGTGATGTTAATCAGGTCCTGTCCTTGTCCTGGTCTCCAGATCTACTGGCCACCAGGTGTCGTGTTTCTTCTCTTATACTGTCTCTGTCCTTGTCTATGATTGGTTGTCGTGTTGTGTGTGCTGATTTGTCTGTTGGTGTGTCTATCATGATGTGTGTGTTTGAATATCATGACACCCATCACCACGCCCATACCGCCCCACACCACCCCTGCTTCACCCCCTCACCACCTCAACCAAGGATCCAATCATGCGTCATATCTTCTGTCTTTCAGGATCACCTGGCCATGAGGCGGGCTCTTCTGGTGTCTCCTGTCCCCGACCCCAACCCTAAGCAGAATCCAGCGATGAGGAGGCAATGGCCGGCGATGCGAGCTTCCAAACACCAGCCCGAGACACCCCAGAGCACCAGTCCGGAGACAACACTGACTTCCCATCACAGCTGTCTCCAGTACCCTCCACCATCCCAGAGCACTCACCTCGGTTGGGCACTTCAGTGAAAATACTCCTGGGGTACTATCTGGTGTACAACATACACGTGCTGCGGTACATCAGGTGGAGGTTGGTACCCCCGAGTGGGCAGATGGTCCGAGGGGGGGCCCGACCCAGGGACTAGCTGCTGTCTAGCCGGGTCTCGGGCTTCTGGAAAAGGAGGTCCCATCAATAATGGAGATGCAGACACAGAGCCGGGACTACATGAGGGGCTGTCAGGAACCATTCAGGGACTGCAGGTGCAGTTAAAGGAGTCCAGCCGCTTGCAGAGGCAGGAGGTGGCGCTGACAATACGTGCCACCTAGGCCAACATCGCACGGGTGGCGTCCACGGTGCAGGCCTTGGGAGAGAAGATACTGGCCATGGGTCAGGATTTCCAAGCCCTGGGGCCGTGGCCAAGGACAGGGCTGGCGGACGGTGGAGGTAGTTACGGGCTAGAGCCCCCAGGTCGGACCCCACCTATTGCCCCGGTACCCCATCTCTCCCTATTATCCAAACCCCCCTCTCCCGCCCGAGCACCTCGTCCCCACCTCTGCCACACCAAGGGTTCTGTGGGACCGTGTGATGGAATGACCAGCTCGCATGCAGGGATCACTCAGGCAGACAGTGGAATGAGCTACCGTGGGCAGGAGCCAGACGTTGTCAAACGATGTGGCGCATCAGAGCTTGTCGCAGAGCCGGTCATCATCACCCTCCGTCCCATCGACCAGGCCCAGGGCCACAACCCGTAATGAGGCAGGTCGGAATCACAGAGTGGGTTGCAGGGTGAGGGGGCAGACGGCCATGAATTGGAGAGGGGGTGCTGGGAATCGGATGTTTGTGCCGTCGGCCAGGCTGCCTAGTCAGTGAACCTGACGGTGATTAGAACAACATGTCTGCTGACCCTGGCTCACATGTTGTGTGGCCTACTATGCCGGGCCCCATGCCCTGCCCATCCTGGCTCTCCTCCGCATCCTCCTCGTGAGACAAGGCCTGGCATTCATCCCCCTCCTCCAGCACATTACCCCTCTGTTGCACAATGTTGTGGAGGGCTTAGAAGGCTACCATGATACGTGAGACCCTCCTAGCGCTATACTGGAAGACCCCTCCAGTGCAGTCCAGGCACCTGAACCACGTCTTCAGCATGCTGATGCACCTGGTCACTGCATGGGCGTTGTTGTAGCAGGTCTCCGCTTACGGGCTCCCTTTTTCAAGTTGCCCTCTATCTGGTGTCTTCTCAGATTTTCCTATCCCTTCTCCTTTGTTCCTTCTTGTGGATATTGCATTAAATGTTGTACAACTTTAAATGCATTGCCGCTTTAAGACTGCCACCCTTCATTTTTTTACTGGTTCACAGCTGCTGATTCTTTCCCTCTCTGTCTGTGCTTTTCCTGCATTTCCGGAGTTTTGACAGGAACCTGCAGCCCCTCCTTTGGAATCCTTCAAGACTGTTTTTTTGGGGGGGTGGGAAATTTCTCCAACGATTTCCACAGCTTTCTTCTATATCTCTCAACTACCCAAAAAAAGTCATTTATTCTTTCCTCCCGATGTCCTGTTCTTTTTCTTTCTTTTGTCAGTTTCACCAACAGATCCAGTGTTCTCAAAGTCCAAGATGTGGAGATTGAGGCACGATCAATTGGACAAAGACGATAGTTGAATCCAACTGAGGCTTTATTGCTATCAGATGTGTGGCCTCCCACAGCAGCTGGCAAAATGGCTGCTGGCTGGAGGACACACATATTTATACCCCGCCTCCTGGGCGGAGCCAGCAGGCAGTAACTACCGGCGAACCCATAGTACAGGTCCTGCCGTACATCACCTAATACAGGTGCAACAGTGGTTTACCGCATTCACCCCCTGTTAAAAATTGAGTCCGGCGGGGGTGGTGGATAACTATATACAACAATGAGTTAATATTTACAAGATTTGAGCAAACAAATGTCCATTGATGTCCGGTGGACCGGTCAGAGGTTTAGCCGGTCCGGGGCCTTGATGTTCCCCTGGGAGTGACGCAGTGGTGTCGGCGATGTTGGTGCTGATCTGGTCAATGGTGACTCCGGGAGCGTGCCAAAATCCTCTTCATCGTCGGGCGTGGGCAGGGTGGGGGGGGGGGGGGGGGGTGCTGGGAGCGACGGGGGAGAGGAGGGTGGCGCGGGGGCAGAGGGGGTGTGGGGGTGAAACCTGCTGGTGCCAGGTCCCTGAGGGAGACAGTATCCTGGCGGCCATCGGGGAACGCCACGTAGGCATACTGTGGGTTTGCGTGGAGCACGTGCACCCTCTCCACCAACGGGTCCGCCTTGTGGAGCCGGACGTGCTTACGGAGAAGCACGGTTCCCGGAGCTGCAAGCCAAGTCGGGAGCGACACCCTGGATGTGGACTTCCTGGGGAAGGCAAAAAGACGCTCATGGGGTGTATTGTTAGTGGCAGTGCAGAGTAATGAGCGAATGGAGTGGAGTGCATCAGGGAGGACCTCCTGCCAGCGGGAGGCCGGGAGGTTTCTGGACCATAGGGCCAGCTGGACGGCCCTCCATACCGTCCCAGTCTCCATTTCTACCTGTCCGTTTCCCCGGGGGTTATAGCTTCTCGTTCTGCTGGAGGCGATACCCCTGCTGAGCAGGAACTGATGCAGCTCATCGCTCATGAATGAGGATCCCCTGTCACTGTGGAGGTAGGCGGGGAAACCGAACAGAGTGAAGATTGTGTTGAGGGCTTTAATGAAGGTGGCAGACGTCATGTCGGGGCATGGGATGGCAAAGGGGAATCTGGAGTATTCGTCGATCACACTGAGAAAATATGTGTGACGGTCGGTGGAGGGGAGCGGGCCTTTGAAGTCCATGCTGAGGCATTCAAAGGGGTGGGAGGCCTTCACCAGGCGGGCGCGGTCCGGCCGGTAGAAGTGCGGCTTGCACTCTGCACAGACCTGGCAGTCCCTGGTGATTGTCCTTACTTCCTTGACGGAGTAGGGCAGATTTTGTGCCTTAATGAAGTGGCACAACCGTGTGATTCCTGGGTGACAAAGGCTGTCGTGCAGGGCCCGGTGTCGGTCTACCTGTGCGCTGGCACATGTACCTCGTGATAGGGCGTCTGGAAGTTCGTTGAGTTTGCCGGGGCGATACATAATCTCGTAATTATAGGTGGAGAGCTCGATTCTCCACCGCAAGATTTTTTCATTTTTGATCTTGCCCCGCTGTGTGTTGTTGAACATGAAGGCTACCAAGCATTGGTCAGTGAGGAGAGTGAATCTCCTGCCGGCCAGGTAATGCCTCCAATGCAGCACAGCTTCAACGATAGCTTGGGCCTCCTTTTCGACGGATGAGTGCCGAATTTCGGAGGCATGAAAGATGCGGGAAAAGAATGCCACGGGCTTGCCTGCCTGATTGAGGGCTGCGGCAAGGGCGACATCTGATGCGTTGCTTTCTACTTGGAAGGGCAGTGTCTCATCTACAGCGTGCATTGTGGCCTTGGCAATATCAGCTCTGATCCGTGCGAAGGCCTGTTGGGCCTCGGCCGTCAGGGGAAACTGGGTGGACTGTATGAGTGGGCGGGCCTTGTCCGTATAGTTTGGGACCCACTGAGCGCAGTACGAAAAGAACCCCAGGCAGCGTTTGAGGGCCTAGGGGCAGTGGGGAAGGGGGAGCTCCATGAGGGGGCGCATGCGGTCGGGATCGGGCCCCAGAATTCCGTTCTGGACCATATAGCCGAGGATGGCTAAGCGGTTCGTGCTGAACACGCACTTCTCCTTGTTGTAAGTGAGGTTTAGAAGAGCAGCCGTGTGGAGAAATTTAGCAAGGTTGGCGTCGTGGTCCTGCTGATCATGGCCGCAGATGCTGACGTTGTCTAGATACGGAAAGGTGGCCCGCAACCCGTACCGGTCGACCATTCGATCCATCTCCCTTTGGAAGACCGAGACCCCGTTTGTGATGCCGAAGGGGACCCTAAGGAAGTGGTATAGGCGGCCGTCTGCCTCGAAGGCGGTGTATGGACGGTCCGATTTACGGATGGGGAGCTGGTGGTAGGCGAATTTCAGGTCTACCATAAAGAAGACCCGGTACTGCGCAGTCTGGTTAACCATGTCAGATATGCGTGGGAGGGGGTACGCATCAAGCTGCATGTACCGGCTGATGGTCTGGTTGTAGTCCACGACCATTCGGTGTTTCACCCCAGTTTTAACTATTACCACTTGAGCTCTCCAGGGGCTGTTGCTGGCCTTGATGATGCCTTCCCGAAGCAGCCGCTGGACTTCGGACCTGATGAAGGTCTTGTCCTGGGTGCTGTACCGTCTGCTCCTGGTGGCGACGGGTTTGCAATCTGGAGTTAGATTGGCAAAGAGGGAAGGTGGATCGACCTTTAGGGTCGCGAGGCCGCACACAGTAAGGGGTGGTAAGGGGCCGCCGAATTTCAGAGTTAGGCTCTGGAGGTTGCACTGGAAGTCCAGGCCGTGGATTAGTGCAGCACAGAGGTTAAGGAGGACGTAGAGGTGGAAGCCGCTGAATTCTACACCCTGGACCATGAGCGTGACCGTACAGTACCCCCGGATCGCTACGCAATGGGATCCGGAGGCCAGGGAGATTTTGTGGTTGGCGGGGTTTATCGTGAGGGAATAGCGCCTTACCGTATCCGGGTGTATGAAGCTTTCAGTGCTCCCGGAATCCAGCAAGCAGGAGGTTACATGTCCGTCGACTTTCACGCTGGTGGATGCGTTGGTCAGGTTATGTGGATGAGACTGGACATGGAGGCGCATCTTGGTTGGTCGTCAGGTAATGGAGCGGCTGGTGAGCCCGAGTCCTGGAACGCTGGTGGTGCCCATGTGCTGAGGGGTGGACAAGATGGCGGCGCCCGAAGATCTTGAGGGTTACAAAATGGCGGTGCCCATGGAACGCACGTTGCGGGGGTCGAACAAGATGGCGGCGCCCATGGAACACACGTGTTGCGGGGAGGGGAAGATGGCGGCGCCCACTGGCCGCACGTGGTCTGAGGGGGGGATGGCGGCGCCCACTGTCAGTGACCGAGGGGGGTGGAGGCAATAGCGGCTACTGAGCGGGCCTAGCACACCGCGGCGAAGTGGCCCTTCTTCCCACAGGCTTTACAAAGGGCAGCATGGGCTGGGCAGTGTTGACGGGGGTGCTTCTGTTGGCTGCAAAAATAGCAGTGGGGACCCCGGGGTTCGCTGGCTGGCGTGCAGCGCAGGCGTATTGGGTGGGCAGCGCCCCCGCTGGGATGGCTGTCTGTGGGAGGGGTGGGCCGTGCAGCAGGGGGTGTAGGGCTGAGCATTGCACAGGGCGACCGTCATGGAGAGCGCTAGCGTTTTAGTCTCTGCGAGGTCGCGCGTGGCCCCTTCTAGGAATTGCTGGCGTATGAGATCTGACCCAATTCCAGTCACAGAAGCGTCCCGCATAAGGGGGTCTGAGTGTTCCGTGGCCGTAACGGCCTGACAGTCACAGTCCCGGACTAGTGGGATTAGGGCCCGCCAGAAGTCTTCTATGGACTCACCAGGGAGTTGAGAGCGAGTGGCGAGTGCGTGCCTGGCGAAGAGCGTGTTCGTTTTCTGTGCGTAGTTGTCCTTGAGTAGAGTCATGGCTTTGGCATAGTTCGGCGCATCCTGGATTAATGGAAAGACTTTAGAGCTCAACCTGGAATATAAAATCTGAATGTTCTGACCCTCCGGAACAGGGGTTGGTGCCGCGTTGCTATGCGCTTCGAAGCAAGCTAGCCAGTGCTGGAAGTCCTTTCTGGCGTCGCTTGAGTGCGGATCCAGATGTAGGCGATCCGGTTTGATACGGAGGTCCATCCTTAGAAACTGACAGCAATAAATTGAGGCACGATCAATCGGACACAGACGATAGTTGAATCCAACTGAGGCTTTATTGTTATCAGATGTGTGGCGTCCCACAGCAGCTGGTGAAATGGCTGCTGGCTGGAGGACACGCATATTTATACCCCGCCTCCTGGGTGGAGCCAGCAGGCCGGGACTACCGGCGAACCTGTGGTACAGGTCCTACCATACATCACCTAATCCAGGTGCAACAGTGGTTTACCACAGAGATGCTGGCGTTCGATGCTGTGCGTGAGCACGGTAACAAGTCTTGCAACACCAGGTTAAAGTCCAACAGGTTTTTTTCGAATCACTAGCTTTCGGAGCACTGCTCCGTCCTCATGTGAATGAAGAGGTGAGTTCCAGAAACATTTATATAGACAAAGTCAAAGATGCAATACAATACTTTGAATGTGAGTCTTTGCAGGTAATTAAGTCTACAGGTCCAACAGAGCAACTGGAGAGAGGGATAATCACAGGTTATAATTCACCTGAGGGAGGAGCAGTGCTCCGAAAGCTAGTGATTCAAAACAAACCTGTTAGACTTTAACCTGGTGTTGTAAGACTTCTTACAGTGCTCAAAGTCCAAAGGGCTGAATTTAAAACTTTTTTTTACTTTCTCTTGAGCAAATGAAGGTCTTCTCTTCCAAATACCTCAGGGACCGCTACCCAGGCACTTGCACCCACCCCCCCCCCCCCCCCCGCCCCCCTCTACTCCCGCAACCTGTGCTCAGACTGGCAGATGTGAGTCAAAGTCCCTTCACTTTCCCGCCATACTGGGACAAGTTCTGTAGTTTCTTGGGGCATTTTCTCATTTTTATTTTTGACGCTGCTCTCTGTGCTCTCCTTTCTTTTTTCCACTTTTTAGTTTCAGTTCCACCTTTCTTCAACTCAATATCGCAGTTCATACTTCTGAGGGTTATTTTCTCTTCATTTGCTTCTTTCTACATCTTCCCAAACTTCTGACTGTCCTATCCAGTACAAGTTTGCTCTGCGTCTGTCCCTCAGGGTCTGGCACTAACTGTTCACCCAAACAGGCGTTCGGGTGAGTATTTCCTTCCTTCAGACTTCAATTAAACCGAAGTCTCACAGGTTGGTTGTATCTTCATAATCGATTTGTCCTCGTCGCCAATGCAGTGGCCTTGCAGTAATAAGACGGAGGCTCTTTGTGTAACTGAGCCGAGGTTATTGATAACAAGGTGAAATGGTACAGAGGCCGCTGGATTCAGCTACCCTGGAGTAACAGCTCCGGACTGCTCGAGCCCTTACATGTTACTATATGGCTCCCCAGTGTATTCTGCCAGAGAGGGTGTGGTAGTCGGTATTAGAGGTATTATGGTACACTGTAATGCTGTCAGACCATTGGTGTAGAAGGTACTGTTTTCATTGGTTAAGCCTGCCTGCTGGTTCCGCCCAGTAAGGTGGAGTATAAGAGCCCGTGTTGCCCCAGCAGCTGCCTTCTGTACCTGCGCTGCTGGGCGAAACATCTAGTGTAATAAAGCCTTCAATTGTCTCCAATCTCGCTTCTGGAGTTATTGATCGAGCATCAATTTATTACACTAGATTTTAAAGAATGGAGCTCCGAATCAAGCCGGAGTGTCTGCAACTCAGCCCCCACGTGGAAAACTCAGCGGCAACCTTCACTGAGGTTGCGTGTTTCAATGGATATCTCAGGACGGCCGCAATTACATCCACGGAGGAGCAGAAAATACAAGTTCTGCAATCGAGGGTGAGCCCAGAGATCTACACTCTCATCGAGGACGCGGACCATTTCGAGGCCGCAATGAATCTGCTGAAAGGTCACTATATTCGCCCTGTAAACCAGGTCTACGCCCGACATCTACTAGCGACGAGGCAATAAATTCCTGGGGAATCACTGGAGGAGTTCTACTGTGCCCACATGTTGGGGTTGGGGAGGAACAGTAACTGCCCACATGTATCGGCCAGCGACCACGCAGAACTTTTGATCCGGGACGCATTTGTTGCAGGTATGCTGTCCTCCCAAATCCGCCAGCGATTGCTGGAGAAAGAGACACTAGGCCTCAAGGAGGCACGGGCCCTTGCTAGCTCCCTGGATGTGGCCTCCCGAAATGCCCGCGCTTACGTCCCCGACCGCGCAGCAGCCCCTTGGACAGCATGGAACCCCCCCGCGACCGACTCCGATGCATCCCCCATCCCCCCACAAGCCTGTGCAGCGAGACTGCCAGGCAACCCCGGGGGGGTCCCGCTGCTATTTTTGCGGGCAAGCCAAGCACCCCCGACAGCGCTGTCCGGCCCGCACATCCCTCTGCAAAGGATGCGGCAAAAAGGGCCACTTCGTGGCGGTATGCCAGGCCCGGGCGGTCGCTGCGGTCTCCGGAGGCGAATCGGGATCGCCACCACAACCCTCTCCACGGGCCACCTGCGGCCAGCGGGCGCCGCCATCTTCCTCCTTCAGGGCCACGTGTGGCTTCCGGGCGCCGCCATCTTGTCTCTCGGACACCACGTGTGATGGACGCCGCCATCTTGTGCACCCCCAGCCCTGTGCGACCAGTGGGCGCCGCCATCTTGGCTGGACTCTCAGGACCCCGACTCAGATGACCACACACTGCCCGAGGAGAATATCCAACGTTGCTACGACTAGCCTCGGTGACCCTGGACCAGTCTCGGCCCCGAATACTCTCGACTGCAACGACGACCGTGCTCGTCAATGGTCATGAAACATCCTGTCTGATCGACTCTGGGAGCACGGAGAGCTTCATACACCCCAACACGGTAAGGCGCTGTTCTCTCCCCGTTCACTCAGTTAACCAAAAAATCTCCCTGGCCTCCGGGTCTCATTCAGTGGAGATCAAGGGGTTCTGCATAGCGAACCTCACGGTCCAGGGAAGGGAGTTTAAAAATTACCGGCTCTACGTCCTTCCCCACCTCTGCGCTGCCACACTCCTAGGGTTAGATTTTCAATGCAACCTCCAAAGCTTAACCTTTAAATTCGGCAACCCTATACCCCCCTCACTGTCTGCAGCCTCGCGACCCTCAAGGTCGATCCGCCTTCCCTGTTTGCGGACCTCACCCCGGATTGCAAACCCGTCACCACCAAGAGCAGGCGGTACAGTGCCCAGGACCAGACCTTTATTCGGTCGGAAGTCCAGTGATTACTGAGGGAAGGTGTCATTGAGGCTAGCAACAGTCCCAGGAGAGCTCAAGTAGTGGTTGTAAAGACCGGGGAGAAGCATAGGATGGTCATCGATTATAGTCAGACCATCAAGAGGTATACGCAGGTCGACGCATACCCTCTCCCCCGCAAATCCGATCTGGTCAACAGGATTGCACAATACAAGGTCTTTTCCATGGTGGATCTAAAGTCCGCCTACCACCAGCTCCCTATCCGCCCTAGCGACCGCAAATACACTGCTTTCGAAGCAGGTGGGCGGCTCTACCACTTCCTAAGGGTTCCCTTCGGTGTCACTAACGGGGTCTCGGTCTTCCAACGAGCGATGGACCGAATGGTTGACCGGTTTGTGGGCCTCGTTTCCGTACCTCGATAATGTCACCATCTGCGGCCACGACCAGCAGGACCATGACACCAACCTCCGAAAATTCCTCCATACCGCAAAAATCCTTAATCTCACATATAACAAGGATAAATGCGTGTTCAGTACCGACCGCCTAGCCATCCTCGGCTACGTAGCGCATGATGGAGTTCTAGGCCCAGACCCTGAACGCATGCGCCCCCTCATGGAGTTTCCCCCTCCCTCACTGCTCCAAGGCCCTGAAACGCTGCCTGGGATTTTTCTCTTACTATGCCCAGTGGGTCCCCAACTATGCGGACAAGGCCCGCCCGCTGATCCAATCCATGGTTTTTCCCCTGTCGACAGAGGCCCGCCAGGCCTTCAGCCGCATCAAAGCGGACATCGCAAAGGCCACAATGCACGTCATCGATGAGTCCCTCCCCTTCCAAGTCGAGAGCGATACGTCCGACGTAGCTCTGGCGGCCACCCTCAACCAAGTGGGCAGACCCGTGGCCTTCTTCTCACGAACCCTCCACGCTTCAGAAATCCGCCATTCCTCAGTTGAAAAGGAGGCCCAGGCCATAGTAGAAGCTGTGTGGCATTGGAAGCATTACCTGGCCGGCAGGAGATTCACTCTCCTCACTGACCAATGGTCGGTTGCTTCCATGTTTGATAATGCACAGCGGGGCAAGATAAAGAACGACAAGATCTTACGGTGGAGCATCAAACTTTCCACCTACAACTATGGGATCTTGTATCGTCCCGGGAAGCTAAACGAGCCTCCTGATGCCCTACCCCACGGCACATGTGCCAACGCACAAGTGAACCGCCTCCGAGCCCTCCACGAGGACCTCTGCCACCCGGGGGTCACTCTATTCTTCCATTTCATTAAGACCCACAACCTGCCCTACTCCATCGAGGAGGTCAGGACAGCCAAATCTGCGCGGAGTGCAAGCCGCACAGGCCAGTGAAAGCGCACTTGATAAAGGCTTCCTGTCCCTTTGAGCGCCTCAGTATCGACTTCAAAGGGCCCCTCCCCTCCACCGACCGCAACACGTACTTCCTGAACATGATTGACGAGTACTCCTGGTTCTCATTCACCATTCCCTGCCCCGACATGACCACAGCCACTGTCATAAAAGCCCTCCACAGTATCTTTACGCTGTTCGGTTTCCCCGCCTACATACACAGCGATAGCGGGTCCTCCTTTATGAGCGATGAACTGCGTTAATTCCTGCTCAGCAAGGGCATTGCCTCCAGCAGGACGGCTAGTTACAACCCCCGGGGAAACGGACAGGTAGAGAGGGAGAACAGAACGGTCTGGAAAACCGTCCTACTGGCCCTACGGTCCAGGAATCACCCCGTCTCCCGCTGGCAGGAGGTCCTCCCGGATGCTCTCCACTCCATCCGGTCACTGCTGTGTACCAGGACCAACCAAACACCTCACGAACGTCTCCTTGTCTTCCCAAGGAAGTCCTCCTCCGGGACCTCGCTCCCAACCTGGCTGCCAGCTCCTGGACCCATCCTGCTCCGCAAACATGTCCGGCGGGGGTGGTGGCCTCGCATTACACAGTGGTAGAGGTTAAGGTTATGGAGGTACCTGGTATCCATCAGTACAGTGGTTTTGCCTCGTTACATCACAACTATTTACAAAATTTATTTCCAGTTCAGAATGAAGCAATTAGTCGATCGGGTCCCTGGTCGTTCTCTGCGATCAGGGTCCCCATCGACTAATTGCTTCATTCTGAACTGTAAATAAATTTTGTAAATAGTTGCGATGTAACGAGGCAAAACCACTGTACTGATGTATACCCGGTACCTCCATAACCTTAACCTCTACCACTGTGTAATGCAATGCCACCACCCCCGCCGGACTCTTTTTTTTAACAGGGGGTGAATGTGGTAGTCGGTATTAGAGGTATTACGGTACACTGTAATGCTGTAAGACCATTGGTGTAGAAGGTACTGTTTTCATTGGTTAAGCCTGCCTGCTGGCTCCGCCCAGTAAGGCGGAGTATAAGAGCATGTGTTGCCCCAACAGCTGCCTTCTGTACCTGCGCTGCTGGGGGAAACATCTAGTGTAATAAAGCCTTCAATTGTCTCCAATCTCGCTTCTGGAGTTATTGATCGAGCACCAGAGGGGACTCCATCTTCTTGGGTGATCTCTCACTCTCAGCCCCCATTGATCCACCGAGCCAGGTGTCCTTCCTCTGCTGCGCTGTCTTAAAGAGACAGACACCACAATCCACTTCAGAGACCAGTCATCTCAGCTCAGGACATTACAGCAGGAGTTTCTCAGGGTAATATTTTAAGTCCAAACAACTTCAGCTGCTTCATCAATGACCTACCCTTCATTGTAAAGTCAGAAAACACTGCAAGCGATGTCCATACCCCATAAATAAATAAAAGAGCAACTTCGGACTTGGCAACATTCGTTTTTACGCAACCTGCAATCTGTGACCTTGGCCCAAAATCAGGATAACAAAATCAATAAAGTATTTACGCTAAACTGATTACGTCTTTGGTGAAATTCTTTGATGATGTAAGCAGCCTAGACAGTGCATGGTCCAAAGTTATCGAGATATGTGACTGACTGATCCTAGAAGCAGCAATTTTAGTTTTCAGTTGGAATCAATCTTTCAAACAACTGCCGATGCACTTTATCAGGGTGCAATAAAACTGAATGATAAGAAAGAACTTGCATTTACTTGTACAGCTTTTTCATGATCCCACAGCCACTGGATGACTTTTGATGTGGAGTCACTGTTGTAACATGAGTAGCTGGTGCAGCTAATTTTTACACAACAAGACCTCACAAACAGCAATGTGATCAGTAGATCAGATTTTCTGGAGCACTAGAAATCTTGGCCGGTGCACTGGGAAACATTCGCTTTTCTTCTTACGATTGTGCTGTTTCAAGCTTTTACATTCACTCAGGAGGGCAGATTGGGACGTTGATTAATGATCTCATCCTCCAAAACTTGGCATCATTAAAAATGCGACAGGGATGGCTCAGTTGCTTGGCAATCTAGCCTCTCAGTTACAAAGTTGAAGGTTCAAGTCGTGCTCCAGAACGTGAACACAAACATCAAGGCAAACACTCCAGTGCAGTACTGAGGGAATGCTGCACTGTCAGAAGTGCTGTCATTTAGATGGTATGTTAAACGGGGGCCCTATCATCCCTCTTGTGTGGGTGTGAAGATCCATGGCGCTATTTAGAAGAAGTGCAGGGACGTTATCTCTGATGTCCTAGCCAATGTTTATATATCCTTCGATCAACAAAGCAAAAACAGATGATCTTCTCATTAACACATTGCTGTCTATGGGAGCTTCCTGTATGCAAATTGATGGCTGCATTTCCTCCATTACATCAGTGGCTAGTACATATTGGCTGGAGAACACTTTGGAGCATCCTGTGATCGTGAAAGATGCTGTATAAATGGAAGTCTCTTGACTCCCGGTGGCACGATGTGAGGGGAAGACATGCACAAGGTAGTTCCTGCTGGAAAGCTGATCTTTTTTGCCCTTTTTCCTGGCATCATGGATCTTTTACATTTCAGAAATCCTTGAAATTTAGCCAGAAGAGTTCTCCCCTCTCTAAGATGCCCAAGGACG
Source organism: Scyliorhinus torazame (assembly GCF_047496885.1). Taxonomy (NCBI): domain Eukaryota; kingdom Metazoa; phylum Chordata; class Chondrichthyes; order Carcharhiniformes; family Scyliorhinidae; genus Scyliorhinus; species Scyliorhinus torazame. The sequence goes on along the minus strand of NC_092711.1, from coordinate 287,806,312 downwards.
ACAGAGCCAAGAAAAATTGGAGCCGAAACCCGTCAACTGATTCTGAAACCTTTCAGGGATCAGCTGGAGGTGAGATGGTGGAGGGAGATGCTTCCTCTCCGACCACTCCACTAACAGCCAAGGTTTTCACCAGAATTTTGTTGATCGAGCTTGATGGATCTTAAAAGATTAATTGAAGAGACCTTGGTGCCCATTCGTTTTATCTTGAAACCACAAGTAAGACCATAGAAGCTCATGGAGCCACAATTAAGAGCATGGAGGCAGCATTGTCGGATCACAATGATCAGAGTACATCTCTGGAGTCCGATCTTGCTTCAGTGGTTGAAGACTACAAATCATTAAAAACCAAACTGAATGATCTGGAGAACAGATCCAGGATCACAGAGCATTTGTATTGTAGGGTTACCAGAGGGGACTGAGGGCCACATCCCTACTGAATATTTCTTGGACACCTTCCAACTGGTGGTGGATGAGAGTGTATCCCCTCCCCCTCTCAGAATTAGGCCGGGCCCATCGCTCAATGGGGATCCGCCTTGTGCAGTGATCATAAGATTTCATAGTTTCAAAGAAAAGGAACAGGTTCTTCAATGGACCTTTGTGATGCCGAGCGGCCACTTCATTAGGCTGTACCAAGATATGAGTGCGGATCTAGCTCTTTTAATAAAAGAGCTACTTTTATTGGAATAAAATCCATCTTGTACAAGAATGGAGTCAGGTTCTGGATGACCTATCCAGCTCGCCTTCGAGTAACATTTGGAGAAAAAGACCACTTTCGACATGCCAGGAGGGGCTTTTGTTCAAAGGCACATTTTGTACACTGTTTAATCTGTCTTATGGATCTGGACGGGCACTTTGAATGTTATGTCTTTTCAAATTCGTAGTTTGGGTGTGCTCTTGATGGCTTTGGTTAGATTTGATAGTTATCCGCTATTTATTTTTACATCAATCTATTGTTTCCTTTCTTTTTTATCGTTGTCATTGGGGGTGACATTTAGGTGCCAGTGTGGCATTGTAAGTTAATTACGGTTTTATTTTCCAGTTGGGAGTCTCCCTGCTAACAAGGGCATTAGTTAATGGGAGTGGTTTTAGAGGGTTTTCTGTAGCTCATTACAATTGTTTTTAAAAATGAGCTTAGAACTTATGTTTAATTTTGTTTTATTCATTGTCGATTTTGTTTTAAATTATTGTTTGCCACTGTTTTATGGTGTTTTTGCGGCGGGGAGTGGGGGGTTGGGGTGGGTTTAGTGTTAGTTTGCTGACAGTGTCTGCTGGTTTCCCTTTGTCGAGTCATCTGACTTGGCTTGGTGGCCACCTTGGGTGGATCCGTTTGCTTTACCTTTTCAGTGTCCTTGGTTTAGTTTCTCTCTTTGCAAATGGCTGACTTTGGATTAAGGGATGGTGGGAGACCTCCAATCTTGTAATTTCTTGTAATTTTTTTACATTATTGTGTTCTCGTTGGTTGTTTGTTATTATGTAAAACTTCAATAAACATTTTTTTTTAAATCAAGTCTCTTTTTTTCTTTAAACTGCACTGCCTCAATAATACACTACTCATATTCTGTAATCAAGATTAGCTCAAATTATGTCATGTGAGAGCCCCATTGTTGTACGAATTAAAAGAAAAAAAGAAAATACTGTTTAAAAACAAATTACTGCGGATGCTGGAATCTGAAACGAAAGGGAAACTGCTGGAAAATCTCAGCAGGTCTGAGAAAAGAGGGAGGGAAAAGAGCTAACGTTTCGTGTCCGATGACTCTTTGTCAAAGCCGTCATCTGTTTGAGGGTTTAGTCATAATATTTAAATTGATTGTGTGTTTTGTTTTGAAAATACTGTTAATACGAGTCAGTCAGCATCTATAAAGTGAAGTTAATTTTCTGATGAAAGATATACACCCGAAATATCTTTCCTTTCCCCTCCACATTTGCTGTCTGCTTTGCAGATCATTTACTGCATTGTTGAAAAATGATAATGCCAACTTTTGTTTCCAATTTTGGTACCTAGGTATGGTAATTTTACAAGTCAATACTTCTGACCCGGTATCTTGCCCACTCAGAGCACATTGTGAAAATTTTAATATACACTTCCAATTAAAATTTCCATGATATCATCCTGCTGGTGATGTTTCACACAGGAAACATGAATTCATAAAATTAACCCTCTATTGTCAGCAAGAGTGCTGCTAGGTTAGATATCACACAAATTAAATGCAGAGTAACACTCTTGACCGCGTTCCTCATAATGTGCCTCAGTGCCAACCTCATTGAAGCAACCCTGACTGCGCCTCTGTAACAATTTCCCACAGTGGAAACTCTTTCAGCCTCCTGAAAGGAGATTTTAATGCTAAATTATGAACAGCTTTCCACAATTGGCTCATGCACACAAGGAACTGGTCTCTGCCAGGTTACTGGAAGCCAAGTTTATTTCATGCAGAACCTTTACAGCCTTTGGACAGTGCAAGCTTTAATCCTTTCAAGTTGGATTAGATTCAAAATCAAGATCCAGAAACATGGAATAATTAGAGGTGTGATTACCGGTATCATTTAGTGCATGATCATTTAATGGTGCCAGCATCAGAACGAATGTGGGTTTTGGCAAGTTACTGTCAAAATCTGCGGGTGATAAATGTGTTAAATGCATTATTTGTCAGGATATTCGCAATCTTTGTCCCAACACAAGGGTGGGGACAGTGGTTGGAGGCAGCGGAAACATACTGTGCATTGTTACTGTAAACTGAAGGGATGAGAGATTTTTCTGCCAACAGGTATTTAAAGATCATGACCTGACTGAATGCTAGGGAGTGGCTACAGGATGGATAATAGGGTGGGTGTAGTGAGGAGAATGATACTGCAAAAAGAGGAAGGGGAGGTAGGTTTAACCAAACATGTTTAAAAATTTTATAACCTGCCCTGAGAACCCACAAAGAATCACTACAAACATTTTAATTTCATATGGTTAAATTATATAATCATATCATGGAAATATCTTCAATTAATTTTAAGTTTGAGACCGGCGGAAAACATCAAAAGGCTGGGTCATATAGAAGACTGCTTTCTGGTGTGAGATGATTGAATTGTGAAGACATTTTTTTTTTTTAAATTTAGAGCTCCAATATTTTTTGTCTAATTAAGGAGCAATTTATTGTGGCCAATCCACCAAACCTGCACATCTTTCGAGTTGTGGGGATGAGACCCACGCAGACAAGGGGAGAATGTGCAAACTCCACACGGACAGTGACCCGAGGCCGGGATCAAACCCGGGTCCTCGGCGTGCTGAGGGAGCTGTGCTAACCACTATGCCACCGTATCGTCCTTTGAACTATGAAGACTTTTTAAAGTTTAACCCTTGATTTTAACCTAACATATCCAGTGGAATGTATAAGACAGCCCATTTACACACGTCGACCTCAGTGGTGACCATAAATCAACGGTGGAAGTGGGGGAGGGGTGGCTTGTGTATCGGATCCAGACATAGAAACACAATGGGGGCAGGAGTACACCACACGGGCCCATCGAGCCTGCTCCACCATTCAGTGCGATCATAGTTGATCGTGGGCTTCAACTGTATTTTCGTGCCTGCTCACCGTATCCCATAATTCCTTGAGACCACAAATTTGTCGATCACGGGCCTGAAATGCATTCTGCAACCCTCTGGAGTAGAGAATTCCAAAGATTCAAAGAATTGAGTGAAATAATTTCTCCTTATCTCGGTCCTAAATGACCTGCCCCTTATCCTGACACTGTGCCCCGTGTTTTAGATTCCCTGACTAGCGAAAACAATCTCTCAGCACCCACCCTATCAAGGTCCTTTCAGAATTTTGTGGGTTTCAATAAGATCGCCTCTCTCATTCTTCTAAACTCCAGAGATAGAAGCCCAATTTACTCAGCCTCTCATCATAGGACAGCCCCCGTATCCCAGGGACCAATTTAGTGAACCTTTGCTGTACCACCTCCAATGCAAGAATATTCTTTCTTAAATGTGGAGATCAAAACTGAACACAGTACTCAAGATGTAGTCTCATCTAAACCCTGTACAACTGTAGCAAGACATTTTTTTATTCTTGTTCTCCTATCCCCTTGCAATGAAGGCCAACATGCCATTTGTCTTCCTAACTTTCTGCGTTTCTTGTAGTGTGTAATAACTTCAAGAATTGGCTCCACCAGTTAACTTATAAGAAAAATAATTTATTACAACTATAAAAAACTATTTACAGAGTGCTTTAAAACAGTCTTTCCATATTTAGTTCTAGGGTCCAACTGCTGGGACAAGGCCCAACACATCCCAGTGAATTCCCAACTAATTCCTAATCGGACTAGCATGTTACATGGCCCTTCCCTCAGAGAATGTCCCTTAAAGGGCCACCCCCTTAACAGAGCTAGCTACTAAGTCCCTTTTTACACATGGGAATAATTAAATTACACAATTGTCAAAACAGTAACGATCACAAACGTTTTTACACTAGTTCATCAACACGTCAGTCTGTCAGGTGACTTCTTTCCAGTAGAGCAACGTAGCTCCAGTAACTGAGGTTCTTCTATCAAGGTAGTTACCGTTGGACTTATTTCACAAGGCCTCTCTCTTTGTACCGATGTTTCACCTTCCTCTGTTTCCTGGGGATAACACTTTGGCTCGTCCTTCGCTGGTCCAGCAGCTCACTCCTCAGGCAACCCACAACACTTATTGCTGGCTCAATTGGATACGGTCATAATACTGAGTCTTGGAACGGCTCTTACCCATACAAGTGGTCTTCATGCTTCTTTAAAATCTTGTCCTGTACTTTAACCTCATAGGACACCGTTCTGACAACAGCTCCTGGAACCCAATTTGGTCTGTTATCGAAACTCTTCACAACACTGGAACCTTTATCTCCAAAGCTCTTGCACTTTTAAATGAATTGTGGTTCCTCTTCTGGTTCCTCTGGCTCGTGTCCACCATCCCCACTAAGTTTATGAACACCAGGCTTAACTGAGTCCTCAACCAACTGACCCATCAACACCTCAGCTGGAGATACTCCAATAGCCTTAGGCTGGGTGATCCTAGAAGATAGCAGAAACCTAGTCAACTTGATGTTTAAAGATGCAAGTGGCTCTCTCTCCCATCCAGGGCATCCCAGACTTCCTACTAGGTCTTATTGTCCATGGATTTGATATTTAACGAGATAGGTTCATTTGTATGTTCAGTGGTGCTTCCTTTGAGCAGTTATGCCAACAAATTGATATTCTGAGATACTCCTTTTTTAGATATCTGCAACTTAGAGACTTTATCCTTAACAAGACAACTTTGTGACTTGACTCTTCTATTTCCCCAGTGGAAGAAATCCTGATTTCTGCGGAGTCTAGAGAATTAATTAGCAAGTTTTATGATATCTTGTGTTCTAGACCCTGTGATGGTACATTGGGTACTTTGCAGTTTGGGAAAGAGACTTGGCAACTAATATTGATGAGGAGACATGGAGTAGTATATGAGATTATGCCAATAAAATGTTGGTATGCAATAGAATGAAGAAGACTCTGTTCAAGATACCATACTGCTTGCATATCACTCTGGGTTTGAAGCACAGGTTTGATCCTGCTATATCCCCAAAGTGCCTGGTAGTCGAGAGTATTACATACACTGCATATGGACCTGTGTCAAGATTCAATCCTCTTGGTCTGGTGTAGTTAAGGAGGTTAAGAGGATATTTGACAGTGCTTCAGAATTTGATCCTTTGTTCCTAATTCTGGGTCTTCCAGATGGGAAAACTATTGACATTAATGAAAAAATGTTGTAGAACATCCTAACTTCCGCAGCTCAGAAAAATATCCTCTGCTCCTGGATCAGTCAAAAGTATCCTTAAATTCAAAATTGGCATAAAATAGTCATGGAATGTATCCCTATGGACATCCCAATGTCTTTGATCCATTCGAAGTCTGATACATTCCGTAAAGTAGGGGACCCCATCTCAAATTTATATGCTCTATTTTGTCTGACCTGAGCCTGCAAGGTTTCCCATGAGCCATATTACAAGTCGTGTTCTCGCTATACATAAAGGTGTTCATCTTGACATGCTATCCTATCATGTTTATTTGGCCTTAATTTCTTCCCCCTCCTGCCCAATTTTCTGACTGATTCGGTCTATAAATAGAGGCACCAGTTCGTAACGATTGTTTTTCTGAATTTATCCTGTCTTGCTCTGTTCTTACATTGACAGAAACATTTGTTCTGTACTGTGCCAGTTGTATTTTGAAATTTGGTGAATATTTCTGTAAAAAATTATAAAACATTAATAAAAATATATATTGAAAGAAAAGATGCGGGTGGTTGCTTCTTCAAGCCATCCTTGAAAGTCTCCTCTGCTCTCTCAGCCAGCCCATTGGACAAAGGATGGTAAGGTGCCATTCTGACATGTTTTATTCAGTTAAAAACCATACATTTCTCAAACTTAGCAAAAGCCATTCTTTTGTCCAAAATGAGGACCTTTGGTACCCGTGGATTGATAAACACTGGCACAGCTTCTAAACTGTGGTGTAAGCAGTTCTGGATCTCATCTTAAATGCCTCCATCCACTTTGACTTGGACCAGCACCATCACTCCTGGCACCATCGCTGCTTGTGGTTTCCCAAGCTAACTGGTGGACTGCACTGCTCAGAGCATTTTGTAACTCCTGGGCACCCTTCTCCGCACTCTCCATGGCTAAAGCAATCTTGAGCGCCTTTTTAAAATCTACTTCCAATTCTGCCAAATCATTCTTTTCTATGGCTGCATCGTTACCGCCACATACTAAGTTATCTCTTAGCATCTTGTTTAATGTAGCCCCAAAATTGCTGTGCTCTGCAATCTTCTTGAGCCTCGCCACAAAGGTTGCAGTGATCTCCAGTGGGGATAGCCTGGTCGAAAGTAAACTCGTAACGTTGTAAAATTTCTGGAGGCTTGCAGTGGTAGTGCCTTTTGAGTAACTCTACGATCTCTATGAATATATTTGGTATCGAGGGAATCCTGGGATATATTTCTGTGCCCCACTCGCAGTTAACAGAATTACTCTCTACTTCTCCTCCTCTATTTAATTTGCATGGAAATTTTCTTAAGCGTTCCACATACTATACAGAATGTTCTGTAGTAGGATCGAAGGGGTCTAGTTTTCCAAACAAAAAGACATTACAACTGTTCTCTTCCTTGCAGGCTAGAATGTCATGCAATTCTTGCAATTGGCGTTTTTCAGCATTTCTTGCAATGTGAGTCGCTGGTCTTTACTTCATCGTCAATGTAATAACTTCAAGAATGGGCTCCACCAGTTAATTCTAAGAACAACGATGTTTTCCAACTATAAACAACTATTTACAGAATAATTTTAAACAGTTTTTCCAAACTCAGCTCTAGGGTCCAACAGCTGGGACAAGTCCCAACAAGTCCCAGTGAATTGGACTAGTGGGTCACATGATCCCACCCTCAGAAAACATCCGTGAATTCCTAACTCCGTCCCGGATTGGACGAGCAGGTTGCATGATCCCTCCCTCAGAGAACATCCCTTAAACGGGCTATCTACTACACAGCTACACACCCAAGTCTCTTTGAACATCAAAGTTTCACACTTTTTAAAAAATGTTCTGTTTTTCTATTCTCACAACCAAAGTGAATAATTTCACACTTCCCTACATTATCCTCCACCGGTCTTCTTGTTGCCCATTCACTTAACCGATCTCACATTACAACTCCTATTGGGATGAAATAGGCAATTTAGACTTTTCATTCGAGCAGAGGAAATTGAAAATGAATCTCTGAGGGATACTACATACTGATTGGAATCCAAAATTATAATCTGGCATATCATAAACCATAAGGTGCAAGAGAAGGATAAAGTGTGAATGGATTTGAGCCACTTTGAAGATTGATAAATAACTGGAAAGGATTTTAGATAAAGTAGTTGAGGCAGTTAGGCAGTGTTAAGAGAACATTAGGTTTCTAAGAAAGGATAAACTTCATGACTTTCATCATTTGTACTTATATGTGTGGAGTCCCAAATGTACTTAATAGAATTAGCATTGTGCTTGTTATATACAAGTAATTGGCCTGAACTCATAGATTCCAATTAACAGAATTCTTAACCCCGTTACATTTGTGCTGCTACTATCGGTAGTTTTGATTTCAATACCAATGCTGGAAACCGTTCCGGGCTACTATCACAATAGGCCATGAGCATTCTTTTACTGACACTGGAAGTATTCAGTCCATCTGTACAGCTGGGCCAGATCTTCTGATGCCAACAGGGACAAGTGTTGATACCTTCTTTGTTGCACTTTAGAACTTTGTGCGCACACACACTAATTCTCCAGGATGTTTAAACTTCCAATGGTTTGCACTGCCTGTGCGAATGCCTCTTACACTGATCTTAGTGTCAACAACTTGGATGAGATACATGCTGCTTACCCAAATACTCCCCCTAGAATTGTTACTGTTTAATCTCTGAAATAGCTGTGACTAACAGTGTAACTCAACCCACCACCCTAACTGAATCCCAATTGCACCCCACTAATCTGAAGGCTCAGCCAGCCAGCCCCCCCCCCCCTCCCAAAGTTGCTTCACAGTGCCAGGAACCCAGGTTCGATTCCGGTCTTGGGTCACTGTCTGTACGGAGTCTGAACGTTCTCCCCGTGTCTGCCTGGGTTTCCTCCGGGTGCTGCAGTTTCCTCCCACAAGTCCTGAAAGACGTGCTGTTAGGGAAAATTCATTGGACATTCTGAATTCTCCCTCAGTGTGCCCGAACAAATGCCAAAGTGTGGCGACTAGTGGATTTTCACAGTAACTTCATCGCAGCGCTAATGTAAGCTTACTTGTGACACTAATAAAGATTATCATCAATTGCCTACACCCGCAACCATCCCCCACTCACTCACCCACTCCTAAACCTGAGGTCTTTAACCACTTAACACGGCAGCTGATGTTGTATAAGGGAGGTATTTTCTCTGAGCTGCTGCTCTTTGCTGATGTTCCCCGTGGATGGCATCACTGCAGCAGTTACGGACAGGAAGAACTGGTTGGAAAGTCACAAAGGTGTTGGGGGAAAAGCAATCTTCGCAGTCAGCGGCAATCGCCAAGTCATCACCACTGACTGGAAGATCTGAGCTGTTTCCAGATACTAACAACAACTTGCATTTATATAGTTCCTTTGATGTAGCAAAATATTTCAAGATGCTTCATAGAAGCACTACAAGATGAAATTTAACAGTAAGCCACATAAGGGATGTTGAGGACAGAGGACCAAAACCTTGGTCAGTGGTAAATTTTAAGGGGCATCCTAAAGGAGGAGGGAGACATAGAGAAGTGACAGGAATTTAAAAAGGGAATTTAAGAATTCAGAACCTAGGCAGCTGAATTCACTACCACGATTAGTGGAGCAAGTAAAATTAGTGATGTACAAGAGTTGGAGAAGTACAGATTTTTTAGAAAGTTGTAGAATGGTTGAAGGCCTAGTCGAGGTTAGAGACAGGGAAGGATAAGATTTTGCAGGGATTTGGGGTGGAATTTTACAATCCCTCTCGCCCCAAGACTGTAATTTCCTGCCTGAAGTCAAATAATCCTGCAGTGGGATTCTGTTTTTAAAAAGAATTGTGATTTGTCCAGGAGTTTAGTTACTGAATGACCACATGGCGACGGGCTCACAATACAGGATTAGTAGTACCACCAGACAAAAACAAATTACTCTCTCACTTAAATTTCAAGCATGACTCTGAAAATTGATCATTGGGCAGTAGGTGAATTTAAAGGTTTTTGGTAATATATTGGAGATTTGAATGGTGTGGTTGACGCAGCGGGATGGGAGGAATGCCACAGCATGGGCATGTACTGGTGTTCGAAAGCTCCAAATCTTTAAAAAAAAATTTTTTTTTTTGCCAAGTATCTTTCCTGCTATTTGTCACATTGCTTATCCAACATCCGTTTCTGGGCGAGCAGAAACTTCCTCCAGCTAATGTTATTAAACTCCTGGCAAAATGACCATATCATTTTAAAACCAGAACTGCAATATTACAGTGGCAAACAACTCAAGTTTCTGAACCATCTGAAGTTCTGGCAGAACTCCATTGCAACACAAAGTGCTACTTAATCCCATGCGCATGCAGTCAGGTTAGAGTTCAAAGAAAACTGAAAAATCATGGACGACAGTCCAAACGAGCATTAAACAAACACTGCAATGTACGTGACCATACTCATCACTGTGGATTCAAACTTAAGCATTTGGGCATAAGTGTCTCAGTTTCAGCTAGTTACACACCAGCTGCAACTGAAAGTGTGACAAGACAGTCTGTTGCCAAGGTTTCTACTGATGCCGTTCATGGTTGTTGCTAAGAGGCATGTCACAGTAGTCAGTAAGAGTCTTTTGCATCTTTCTGGATGCACATGATCAACTTTGTAGTTTGCGCTAGCACCCCAGTACTGCTCGATACTAGTGTTCCTGTGCCAGGCCCAGTGTTACAGTTAGAGCAGTAATCAAGAGTTTTTAAGCTTAAATTGATAACTCCACTTTATAAAATTATTGTCTTTCAATATTAATTAAAGGGGGTAGGGAGGAAATCAGCACAGACAGATTCTGGCTGGGACCAGTTGCTTTTTTCCAGATCCAATGGAGTACTGGGTTATTACAAACACATTTCAGTCTTGTCCCTGGGGTAAGTGCTTTCAAAGTCGGATTACACTGACTATGTTTTGTTGGCACCAGAATCCTACAATATCCTTTAAAATGTTCCCATGGAAACCAAACAGTCAGGGTGTGGAACCTTACTGTCAATTGCAATAAATCTCAAATTGAAGCATCCTTCTGATATAAAACATATTTTAGAAATGAAACCAAATTAAATCAGAATATGCTCCCCATGTCTTCGTGGGTTTCACACCCACAACCCAAAGATGTGCAGGTTATGTGGACTGGCCACGCTAAATTGTCCCTTAATTGAAAAAAAATAATTGGGGTTCTCTAAATTTTTTTTTAAAAATGTTAAATAAAAAAATGAAATCAGAATATGCTAGGGACAAAAGCCTCTTTAGTTTACACACACACATACAACCTCAAGTATGAGGACATATGTTATATGATCCAATAGCCTTGTATGATTGGACTTCAAATGCTGATTTTAATGCCCTACTTTGGGATTGGAACACAGCCATCCATCATTCTGGACTATTCAAAGTGGTGGCGAATCATTACATTGTCATTGTCAGTAAGCAAGTGCAAGAGCATCTGGGTGAGATACAGCCAGAGTGAGTACATTTGAGAATCTGGAGCACAGTGGGAATTTGATGCAGAGGGGGAAGTGGTGCTCTTTTGCTTTCTAACTTTTTCCATCTTCAGAGTGGTCTTGCCCTGCTGCGGGAGTAGAGGCTACAATAAGAACATAACATAAGAACACAAGAACTAGGAACAGGAGTAGGCCATCTGGCCCCTCGAGCCTGCTCCGCCATTTAATGAGATCATGGCTGATCTTTGTGGACTCAGCTCCACTCTCCGGCCCGTACACCATATCCCCGAATCCCTTTATTCTTTAGAAAGGTATCTATCTTTTTCTTAAAAACGTTTAAAGAAGGAGCCTCAACTGCTTCACTGGGCAAGGAATTCCAGAGATTCACAACCCTTTGGGTGAAGAAGTTCCTCCTACACTCCATCCTAAATCTACTTCCCCTTATTTTGAGGCTATGCCCCCTAGTTCTGCTTTCCCCGAACAGTGGAAACAACCTGCCCGCATCTATCCTATCTATTCCCTTCATAATTTTAGATGTTTCAATAAGATCCCCCGCATCCTTCTAAACTCCAATGAGTACAGTCCCAGTATACTCAACCTCTCGTCATAATCTAATCCCCTCAACTCTGGGATCAACCTAGTGAATCTCCTCTGCACTCCCTCCAGTGCCAATATGTCCTTTCTCAGGTAAGGAGACCAAAACTGAACACAATACTCCAGATGCGGCCTCACCAACACCTTATACAATTGCAGCATAACCTCCCTAGTCTTGAACTCCATCCCTCTAGCAATGAAAGACAAAACTCGATTAGCCTTCTTAATCACCTGTTGCACTTGCACACCAACTTTTTGCGACTCGTGCACCAGCACACCCAGGTCCCTCTGCACAGCAGCATGTTTAACATCTTACCGTTTAAACAATAATCCATTCTGCTGTTATTCCTCCCAAAATGGATGGCCTCACACTTGGCAATTGAATTCCATCTGCCAGACACTAGCCCATTCACCTAACCTATCCAAATCCTTCTGCAGACTTCCGGTATCCTCTGCACTTTTTGTTTTACCACTCATCTTAGTGTCGTCTGCAAACTTTGCCATATTGCACTTGGTCCCCAACTCCAAATCATCTATGTAAATTGTGAACAACTGCGGGCCCAACACTGATCCTTGTGGGACCCCACTAGTTACAGGTTGCCAACCAGAGAAACACCCATTTATCCCCACTCTCTGCTTTCTGTGAGGAAACCAATCCTCTACCCATGCTACCACTTTCCCCTCAATGCCATGCATCTTTAGTTTATGCAGCAACCTTTTGTGTGGCACCTTGTCAAAAGCTTTCTGGAAATCCAGATATACCACATCCATTGGCTCCCCGTTATCTACTGCACTGGTAACGTCCTCAAAAAATTCTACCAAATTAGTCAGACACGACCTACCCTTTATGAACCCATGCTGCGTCTGCCCAATGGGACAATTTCCCTCCAGGTGCCCCGCTATTTCCGCCTTAATGATAGATTCCAGCATTTTCCCTACAACCGAAGTTAAGCTTACCGGCCTATAATTACCCGCTTTCTGTCTACCTCCTTTTTTAAACAGTGGTGTCACGTTTGCTACTTTCCAATCCTCTGGGACCACCCCAGAGTCTAGTAAATTTTGATAAATTATCACTAGTGCGTTTACAATTTCCCTAGCCATCTCTTTTAACACTCTGGGATGCATCGCATCAGGGCCAGGAGACTTGTCTACCTTTAGCCCCATTAGCTTGCCCAATACTGCCTCCTTAGTGATTACAATCATCTCAAGGTCCTCACCTATCATATCTTTATTTCCATCAGTCACTGGCATGTTATTTGTGTCTTCCACTGTGAAGACTGACCCAAAAAACCTGTTCAGCTCCTCAGCCATTTCCCCGTCTCCTATTATTAAATCTCCCTTCTCATCTTCCAAAGGACCAATATTTACCTTAGCCACTCTTTTTTGTCTTATATATTTGTAGAAGCTTTTACTATCTGCTTTTATGTTCTGAGCAAGTTTACTTTCATAGTCTACCTTACTCTTCTTTATGGCTTTTTTAGTAGCTTTCTGTTGTCCCCTAAAGACTTCCCAGTCCTCTAGTCTCCCACTAATTTTTGCTACTTTGTATGTTTTTTCCTTCAATTTGATACTCTCCCTCACCTCCTTAGATATCCACGGTCGATTTGTCCCCTTTCTACCGTCTTTCTTTTTTGTCGGTATGAACCTTTCCTGAACACTGTGAAAGATCGCTCGGAAGTTCCTCCACTGTTCCTCAACGGCTTCACCATGAAGTATTTGCTCTCAGTCTACCTTAGCTAGTTCTTCTCTCATCCCATTGTAATCGCCTTTGTTTAAGCACAAAACACTAGTGTTTGATTTTACCTTGTCATCCTCCAACTGTATTTTAAATTCCACCATATTGTGGTCGCTCCTTCCAAGAGGATCCCGAACTATGAGATCATTAATCAATCCTGCCTCATTACACAGGACCAGATCTAGGACCGCTTGTTCCCTTGTAGGTTCCATTACATACTGTTCCAGGAAATTATCCCGGGCACATTCTATAAACTCCTCCTCAAGGCTGCCTTTACCAACCTGGTTAAACCAATCGACATGCAGATTAAAATCTCCCATGATAACCGCTGTACCATTTCTACATGCATCCGTTATTTCTTTGCTTATTGCCTGCCCTACCATCCTGTTACTATTTGGTGACCTATAGACTACTCCTATCAGTGACCTTTTCACCTTACTATTCCTGATTTCCACCCAAATTGATTCAACCTTGTCCTCCATAGCACCAATATAATCCCTTACTATTGCCCGGATGCCATCCATAAACAACAAAGCTACACCACCACCCTTACCATCCATTCTATCCTTTCGTATAGTCTGATAACCTTGGATATTTAACTCCCAGTCGTGACCATCTTTTAACCATGTTCCAGTAATGGCCACTAAATCATAGTCATTCACGATGATTTGCACTATCAACTCATTCACCTTACATAGAACATAGAACGATACAGCGCAGTACAGGCCCTTTGGCCCACGATGTTGCACCGAAACAAAAGCCATCTACCCTACACTATGCCATTATCATCCGTATGTTTATCCAATAAACTTTTAAATGCCCTCAATGTTGGCGAGTTCACTACTGTAGCAGGTAGGGCATTCCACGGCCTCACTACTCACCTTATTCCGAATACTGCGAGCATTCAGGTAAAGTACACTTATGCTGTTTTTTATGTCCTTGTTATGAATCCTAACACCTTGATCAGTAACTTTTCCCAAATTATTTTTCCTCTTACCCTTTCTCCTAATTTTCCTCGTCTTTGAACACATATCTCTACATAATAACCTGTCACGTAACCTGCTGCCTTGCACATTAACCATTATACTGTCCATAGCTTTACCCTTCCCTTCCCCCCCCAACTTGCTAGTTTAAAGTCCTTGTGACCAACCTATTTATCCTATTAGCTAGACACTGGTCCCAGAATGGTTCAGGTGAAGACCGTCCCAATGGTACAGGTCCCTCCTGCCCCAGTACTGATGCCAATGCCCCATGAAATGGAATCCCTCATTCCCGCACCAGTCCTTTAGCCACGTGTTAACTTCCCTAATTTTCTCAACCCTATGCCAATTGGCACGTGGCTCGGGTAGGATTACAGAGATTATAACCCTGGAGGACCTGTTCTTTAATTTAGTCCCTAGTGTTTGATAATCTCTGTTTGACTTGGGGGCAGCACGGTAGCCTGGTGGATAGCACAATTGCTTCACAGCTCCAGGGTCCCAGGTTCGATTCCGGCTTGGGTCACTGTCTGTGCGGAGTCTGCACATCCTCCCCGTGTGTGCGTGGGTTTCCTCCGGGTGCTCCGGTTTCCTCCCACAGTCCAAAGATGTGCAGGTTAGGTGGATTGGCCATGATAAATTGCCCTTAGTGTCCAAAATTGCCCTTAGTGTTGGGTGGGGTTACTGGGTTATGGGGATAGGGTGGCGGTGTTGACCTTAGGTAGGGTGCTCTTTCCAAGAGCCGGTGCAGACTCAATGGGCCGAATGGCCTCCTTCTGCACTGTAAATTCTATGAAATCCCCAAACAGGTCCTCTTTCCTAGTCTTACCTATGTTGTTATTCCCAACGTGGACCACAACAACTGGATCCTCCAAGGGAGGAAGGGAGAGAGCTGACAGGTAGGTTGTGGGCAAGTTGTTTTTCTCCAGTTTAAAGCTACATTAAGGAAAGGCAAGAATTCTAGTTTTTAAAAAATATATAACTTCTCTACTTGGAATAAACGTTAGATAAGAATCTTTAACTAAAAGTATTACTGGGGAGCTCAGTAAGTATTTTTCACGACCTGCAGCATTTGGAAATTCTTGGATACTCCTTGCATACAGTTATTCATCTGTTCTTTTGTATATATTTGACCCACAGTTAATGTTAATAAATATTTAGCTACAAGTGTTCTCGTAATATAAATCAGGCCACGGTATGATCATGCACAAACCACTATCTCTCTCTCAGCTCCCTAGTCAGTCTGAGGTCACCTGAATCTAACATTCACTTATATACTAATGAGACCCCTAGTGGTCAGTTACATCCCCTTTCCTTTGAAGAAGAAAAATAATACTGCTGGACTCACAGGCTAATGATATCACATGTAAATATACTGATGATAATGTATTAATTTATTCCTTTTTTCTGTGTTGGAAAATGGCGAGAGTAAATTACTACTGGTGCCAAATGCTAGTGATTATAACAATAGGAGGATAGAGGAGATGGATGCAAGGCTGAAGAGATGGTGCAGGAGGGAGGGCTTCAGTTTCCTGGATGACTGGGTCCATTTCTGGGGAAGGTTGGACCTGTACAAGTCGGGCCGGTTACACCTTAACCAGATTGGGATCAACATCCTTGCAGGGAGGTTTACTTGTGCTGTTGGGGGATTTCAAACTAATTTGGCAAGGGGGTGGGTTACGGAATGGAGGGACAGTGGGAGGTGATGCACAGCCAAATATGGAAGACAAACCAAGTCAGTCTGGAAGGCAGAGCAAATACATTCATGTTAAGACACAAGGGAATATGGCATTTATTTTAATGCAAGGAGTCTTACGGGTCAGGCAGATGAATGGAAGGCATTTATTAATTTACCAACACATGATAGTTTGATATTATTGCTAGCACAGAGCCATGGGGGTCGCGTTTGCACAGTGGTTAGCACAGTTGCTTCACAGCTCCAGGGTCCCAGGTTCAATTCCATGGGTCACTGTCTGTGTGGAGATTGCACTTTTTCCCTATGTCTGCGTGGGTTTCCTCCGGGTGCTCTGGTTTCCTCCCACAGTCCAAATATGTGCAGGTTAGGTGGATTGGCCATGCTAAATTGCCCTTAATGTCCAAAAAGGTTTAGTGGGGTTATTGGGTTACGGGGATAAGTTGGAGGTGTGGGCTTCGGTAGGGTGCTCTTTCCAAGGACCGGTGCAGACTCGATGGGCCAAATGACCTCCTTCTGCACTGTAAAATTCTTCAATGATTAAAGGAGGGGCAAGACTGGCAGCTCAATATTCCAGGGTATAGAATCTTCAGGTCAGATGGGGGGGATTTCAGAGGGTGCAAAAGAGGTGTTGTCGAAATATTGATCAAGTAGTCAATTACTGCAGTGAGGAATGATATCTTAGGCTCCTCAAATGAGGTCATATGGAATTGTTGGGAGATATCTAGCCAAATCTCAGAGGTGTGTAAAAACAATAAAGTAGTAATATTAAGGGATTTCAACTTCCCCAATATTAATTGGGATAGGCAAAGTGTGAAAGGCTTAGAGGGAGAATTCTTAAAGTGCATCCAGGAGACAATTTTGAGCCAGGATATAGAAAGTCCTACGAGAGAGAGGACAGTACCTGACCTAATTTTAGGGATGAAGCCAAACAGGTGGTAGAAGTGTCAGTGGGGAAGCATTTTGGTGATAGCCACCATCACTCGGTAAAACTTAAGGTAATTATGGAAAAGGACAAAGATGGACCAGAAAACAAAGTTCTGAATTGGGGGAAGACTGATTTTAATAGGATAAGAGAGGATCTGGCCAAGGTGGACTGGCAGCAGCTACTTGTAGGAAAATCCACATCAGAGCAGTGGACGTTATTCAAAAAGGAAATAGAGAGAGTACGGAGCCAACATATTCCTGTAAACGTAAAGGGTGAAACCAAAGCTTTCAGAGAACCCTGGATATCAAGGGAAGGCATTATATAACGGAAAGAATGGGAGGTTTATGGCAGATACAGGATAGTGGATCCCCATTGGAGCAAAACAGAGTATATAATGTGCAGGGGTGCTTAAAAAAAAGGGAGAGCGAAGAGGGGGCATGAAAAAACATTGGCAGGCAAAATAAAGATAATTTGGATTTGTTTCTTGTCACGTATACCGAGGTACAGTGAAAAGTATTTTTCTGCGAGCAGCTCAAACAGATCATGAAAAGGAAAGAAAATAAAAAGAAAATACATGATAGGGCAACACAAGGTCCACGTTGTAGATACATAAAACTGGCATCGGGTGAAGCATACAGGAGTGTAGTATTAATCAGGTCAATCCATAAGAGGGTCGTTTGGGAGTCTGATAACTGGAAAATTGGATCCAAACTTGTCTGAGTGACAGAGTGTGATGGTGGAAGGTTGGTTTTGTGACAGGAAGCCTACGTCCAGTGGTGTTTTAGAAGTATATTAAGTGCATGAGGGTAACTAGGGTAAGTGGAGAGCCCATTCGGGACCAAAGTGACAAAGTGTGTGTGGAGCCAAAAGACGTAGATGAGGTATTAAATGTGTATTTTACATCTGTGTTCACTATGGAGAAAAATGGTGCAGGTATAGAAAGTAGGAAAGGGGAATGTGATATAATTGAAGAGATTAGCTTTGAAAAGGAGGAAAAATTACTGGGAAGAATTCTGAGGGACAGAATTAATTTTCACTCGGAGGCAAGGATTAAGCAAGGAAAGTCAGCATGATTTTGTAAGGGGGAGATCATGTCTAACAAATTTGATTGAATTTATTGAGGTGACTGGGTCTGTAGACGAAGGCAGTGTAGTGATGTAGTCTACATGGACTTCAGTAAGGCTTTTGATAAAGTCCCACAAGGGAGACTGATCAAGAAGGTCAGAGCCACCCCCGGGAAATGCCTTTAGATATATGCAGGTGAGGGCTTTTGTGAGGCGACAGGTGAGGGAATTCCCGTTGCTCCCGGCACAAGAAGTTCAAGATAGGGTGATCTCGGGTGTATGGGTCGGGGAGGGCAAGGTGTCGGAAATACACCAGGAGTTGAAAGAAGAGGGGGAAGCGCTGGTAGAAGAGTTGAAGGGTAAATGGGAGGAGGAGCTGGGGGAGGAGATCGAGGAAGGTCTGTGGGCTGATGCCCTAGGTAGGGTTAATTCCTCCTCCTCCTGTGCCAGGCTCAGCCTGATACAATTTAAGGTGGTCCACAGAGCGCACTTGACGGGGGCGAGGTTGAGTAGGTTCTTTGGGGTAGAGGACAGATGTGGAAGGTGCTCAGGGAGCCTGGCGAACCATGTCCATATGTTTTGGTCATGCCCGGCACTGGAGGGGTTCTGGAGAGGAGTGGCGGGAGCAATATCTCAGGTGGTGAAAGTCCAGGTCAAGCCAAGCTGGGGGCTAGCAATATTTGGAGTAGTGGACGAACCGGGAATGCAGGAGGCGAAAGAGGCCGGCATTCTGGCCTTTGCGTCCCTAGTAGCCCAGCGAAGGATCTTGCTAATGTGGAAGGAGGCGAAGCCCCCCAGCCTGGAGGCCTGGATAAATGATATGGCTGGGTTCATAAAGTTGGAGAGGATTAAGTTCGCCTTGAGAGGGTCTGCGCAGGGGTTCTACAGGCGGTGGCAACCGTTCCTAGACTACCTCGTGGAGCGTTAGAGGAAGGTCGGTCAGCAGCAGCAGCAACCTTGGGGGGGGTGGAGGGGACGTCCTGGGAGGGGGGGGGGGGGGGGGGGGGGCCTGCCTGGGAGGGTGGATGAGCAAGAGATATCATGAAGGGTTGGGGAAACGGGTGAGGGCCAGTGTACAAAGCTGTGTAAATATATCATTTTGCCATGTATATATCTTGCTCTGCTCTGCGCAATTTCTCTTTTTTTTTGTTACGGGGGGGGGGGGGGGGGGTTATTGTTTGTAAGGGAGAAAAATTGTGTTAAAAAACTTTAATATATATATTCTTTAAAAAGGTCAGAGCCCATGGAATCCAGGACGATGTGGCAAATTGGATCCAAAATTGTCTTTGTGGCAGAGGGTGATGGTCAAAGGTTGTGTTTATTACTAGAAACCTGGGGCGTCATTCTCCACCGGCGGGAGTCTCCGTTTTGCCGGCGCCCAGGGGTTTCCCGATGGCGTGGGGCTGCCCCACAATGGGAAACCCCATTGACCGGCCGGTGTTATGGAGACTCCCGCCGGCCGGTCGGAGCAGAAATGAGGCGGGGTGGGTAGGAGAATTTCGCCCCTGTATCCAGTACTCTACTGTGAGGTTCAGTACTGGATCACTTGCTGTTTGTGTACATTAATGATCTAGACGTGAATGTGGGGAGTATGACAAAAATTGGTGGTGTGGTAAATAGCAAGAAGGAAAGCCTTAAATTACAAGACCATATAGGCGGGCTGGTCAGAACAATGGCAAATGGAATTTAACCCATAAAAATATGCGGTGATGAATTTTGGGAGGACTAACAAGACGAGGAAATGCACTATGAACGGTAGGATGCTAGGAAGTACAGAGCACCAGAGGGACCTTGGAGTGAATGGCAAAATATCCCTGAAGGCAGCAAAAAGGTAGATAAGGTGGTCAAGAAGGCAAATGGGTTATTTACCTTTATTTGTCAAGGCATAGAATATAAGAGCAGGGAGGTTATAATAGAGCTGTATAAAATGCTGGTTAGGCCACAGCTGGAGTACTGTGTGCAGTTCTGGTCGCCACATTATAGAATGAATGTGATTGCACTAGAAAGGGTACAGAAGAGATTCACCAGGATGCTGTCTGGACTGGAGTATTTTGGCTAAGAAGAGAGGCGTTTAGGCTGGGGTTGTTCTCCTTTGAGAAGGCTGAGGGGGTACCTGATTAAGGTATACAATATTATTTATTTATAAATTTTTTCCAATTAAGGGGCACTTTAGTGTGGCCAATCCACATAGCCTGCATATCTTTGGGTTACAGGGGTGAGACCCATGGGACAGAGGGAGAATGAGCAAACTTGACATGGACAGTGACCCAGGGTCGGGTCCTTGGCCCCGTGAGGCAGCAGTTCTAACCATTGCGCCGCCGTGTCGCCCCAGTGTAAAATATTAGGAAGGACATTGATTGGGTAGATGGGAAGAAACTTTTCCCTTAGTAGAGGGCTCAATAACCAGGGGGCAAAGGTTTAAGGGACAGGAAATTAGAGGGAATTATTGGAAAACCTTTTCACCCAGAGGATAGTTGGAATCTAGAACTCATTGCCTGAAAGGGTGGTAGAGGCATTTTCGAAGCGCTTAGTTGAGCATTTGAAATTCAATAGCATTTCCTGTACCAGCCTCCCCGAATAGGCGCCGGAATGTGGCGACTAGGGGCTTTTCACAGTAACTTCATTTGAAGCCTACTTGTGACAATAAGCGATTTTCAATTCATTACAAGGCTACAGACCAATTGCTGGAAAATGGGATTGGAATAGATCGATGTTTGGTGGCTGACGCAGACACACCGTGTCAAATGGCCTCGTGCTGTGCATTAAAACTCTGTAACGGAAAAGACCACCCAATGATTCGCAGAATTTGTGGAAATCCCATATGTTTTAAAACACACTTCTGAGCTGGAATTTAACAGTAAATAATTAGAAACAGTAAAATATTTAAAAATTAGTATTTTTTTAAACTGCACACCCAATAAACATTTTGTATCTTTGGCATTCGGATTATTTTTTTCTCTCAAAGGAGTTGAAAATCATCTTGGGTGGTCGTGGGAAATGCCCGATGACAGCCATTTTACCCATCAGCCAACTTGCTTCATCCATAAAGAGTTGAGCAGGAAATTGAGACAACTTTTGAAAAAAGGTGTTCTGCACTCATCATTCAGTAATCGGAATCTGCAGAACAAACATGGCCTGGATTCTCCGCTGCCTCCCACCGGTAGTGGAGCTCCAATGCAGGGGAGAATCCAGCATCGGGGGAAAACGGGTTCAGCGCCCAGTGCCGATCAGTTTCCAATGCTCCGGAATCCCCTGCTGGCATCGAGGTTCACGCTGATGTAGATCATGACGATCGTGGACCACGCAATAGGCCAAAGGGGTAACTCTTTTAAGGGTGTTGCTCCCGAAGTCCATCGGAGGGCCACCTCACCCCCACCAGACCCCCCCCCCCCCCCCCTACCGGAGACCCCTAATTAAAGAGACCCCCTAAATAAAGAGTCTTCCCCAGGGACCCTTTAATTAAAGAGTCACAGCCCACCCCAGAGAGTGACCCATGTCTGGAAGCAGTCCCAGAAGAGAGAAATTTGTCTGGAACCCCCCCCCCCACCAGAAGAGAGACCCTGTCTGGAAGCCCTCCCCCAGAACAGAGACCCCTGTCTGGAAGCTCTCCCCTTAAAGACCCATGGCTGGAAGCTCCCTCCAGAAGAAAGACCCGTGGCTGGAAGCTAGAAAGCAGTCCAGTCAGAGGCAGCTGTGTCTGTTCTGGAAGGGGGTCTCTTTAATTTGGGCATTTCTGGAGGGGTCTCTTTCATTAGAGAGTTTGTGGCGGGGGGGGGGGGAGGAATTGCTTTAATTAGGGGTCCCTTTAATTAGAGAATCTCTGGTGGGGACCTCTTTAATTAGGGGGTCTCTAGAGAACAAGGACGGAGTTGGGTCACCGCCATACTGGGGTAGGGGGATGACGGCCCAGGAAATCCAACAACCTGGGTGCTGAATTGTGTGTGTGTGTTTGAGGGGGGGGGGGGGGGGGTGCAGCAGCCTTTTTAAAATAGCGGCCTGATAGCAGGATTCCCTGGGGAATCCCTTGCAATCCTCGCCAAAGGATTGGGAATTGCTCCCAGGGAATCCCTCGCAATACCCCTCAAATCATTGGGGATAACTCCAACCGTGAGTGCAAATCAGGTGCAATGTAGCTCTACCGGGAGAGAATAGGTCTGGATTCTCTGTTTCTGCGACTAAGTGTTGATGCCAATGGAGAATCCGTGGGCGTTTATGACAGGAAAATCGGCTCCACACCTGCACCGATTCCACTAGCGTTGAGGGACGAGCACCGATGCAGTGTGGAGCACCATCGGATCCCACGGAAAACAGTGCGGGATTCACCAGGTCCATGATGGACACTCGCAGGGCTGACAAGCTGCAGCCGCATATAAACTTACACTCCCCACACACACATTTATCGAAGCCAAAAAGATGGGACAGGTTGCGCTGGAGCACCCATACAGCTGATGGGTCGGCTAGGGCCAGAGGGCACCCAAGGGGGTGCCCCGGGGGTTCACCTATAAGACCCAGGGCACCAGGTTTAAAGCAGGCTGTCAGTGGCATGCACAGCCGCATGGCTGCCTTGCCGACTGCGGTAATGGTACCCGTCCACCCCAACTCCACAGCCCACCTCCTGCCCCCCGGGCCAACGGCACTGTCATGATATTCAAACACACACATCATGATAGACACACCAACCGACAAATCAGAACACACAACACCACAACCAATCACAGACAAAGACAGGGACAGTATAAAAGGACAAACACGACACCTGGTGGACAGTAGATCTGGGGACAAGGACAACGACAAGACCTGTTTTAACATCACAGGGAGTCCCCACGTGCAGAGTATCAAGACAAAACTGTAGATAGTAAGTTTGAATAAAACAGCGTTGCACTAAATACAACTGTGTTGGCTTATCTGTGTGTCAGAACGCCCAACACCACATGGTACAGGAGTGGATCGATACCTGCCGACTAACCTGCCATTCTGGACATGGACCTCACCAATAAACCGCAGCCGTTGCAAGTCGCGGGGAACCTTGGTACCAATTGGAAGCTCTTCAAGCAACGATTCGACCTGTACATCCGAGCCAACGAGAAACAGAGTGCCTCGGATGAAACAAAGATTGCAATGCTCCTCTCCTACGCAGGTCAGCACGCCCTCGACGTCTTCAACTCACTGGTGTTCGAAGAAGGTGAAAACCAATCCAAGTATGACACAGTCATCCTCAAGCTAGACCAGCACTTTAATGTTGAAGTGAATGAAAGTTTTGAAAGATATCTCTTTCAGCAACGCCTGCAAGGTAAGGAGCTTTTTCAACCCTTTTTGACGCACCTCCGAATTCTAGCGCAGTCCTGCGGTTACGGCAACACCTCAGAGTCCATGATCAGGGACCAGATTGTTTTTGGCGTTGCCTCCAGTGGCCTACGCCAGCAGCTTCTTAAAATCAAAAGCCTCACCTGAGCGTCTGCAGTGGAAGCCTGTGTCCTCCACGAGAATGCAACCAGCCGTTTTGCCCGATTTCAGGCGTCCGAATTGGCACGGAGGGTGTCCCCAGCCGTCGAATCGGCAAGCCAGGCCGCCCACGACGCCGAACGCATCCAGGCCATCGATTATCCCCCGACCCGCTGCCCCGAGAGCGGCCGCTTCCCGCGCTTTTCGCGGTCTCCCGCGCATGTGCGCGCCAAAACCAACGGCAACATCGAGGGACGCACCGCGCAGGCGCGCCCAATGCAAGATCACATTGCGCATGCGCAGTGGCGCAACGAACGCCGTGACGTCATGACGTGCGGCAACTGTGGAGCTGTACACTTAAAAGGGCAATGTCCTGCTAAAAACCGACAGTGCCTCCGATGTGGCAAGATGGGCCACTATGCTGCCTACTGTCGTGCGGTTCAACCCATGGATCCTACACATCTCCGACAACCTCGCAGACACGTCAGGACCGTCCAGCCCACGCATCAAGACTTCCAGCTAAATGATGCAGATGACCAGGATGCCTTCCGGGTTTCCGTCATCGATGTAAACATGGTCAATGCCATCAATCCGGCCGATGAGTGGAGTGCCACCCTAACGGTCAACCGATCGCACGTCACCTTCCGTCTGGACACCAGTGCATCCGCCAACCTGATTGCATATTCTGAATTCCAGGCCATGAAGGTCAAACCACCCATCACGCCATCCCGGCTCAAGATGGTTGATTATAACGGGAACGTCATCCCGTCCATGGGTTCTTGCCAGCTACAGGTAACTCACAAAACGCACACGGCCACACTCCCCTTCGAAGTTGTTGGCTCATCAAAAGATTCGTTACTGGGCGCACAGGCGTGTAAGGTCCTTCACCTGGTACAGCGCATTATGTCTCTCTCTCCAGATGAGATATCCGACTTCCCGGATGCTGAGTTCCACGCAAATCTCCATTCCCTCCTTGCTCACAACCAGGAGGTATTTGAAGGCATGGGGACATTGCCATACACTTACAAGATTCGCCTCAAACCGGACGCCATCCCGGTCATTCACGCACCTCGCAGGTGTCCCTGCGCCACTCAAAGGCCGCCTCAAGTTGCAGCTGCAGGCTCTTCAGGACCAAGGGGTCCTATCCAGGGTCACGGAGCCCACGCCATGGGTCAGCTCCATGGTCTGTGCAAAAAAGCCCTCTGGCGAGCTCCGCATATGCATAGATCCTAAAGATCTAAATAACAACATTATGCAGGAACACTATCCCATCCCGAAACGAGAGGAAATCACCAGCGAGATGGCCCAAGCCAAAATATTTACCAAACTGGATGCGTCCAAAGGATTTTGGCAGATCCAATTGGACCCGGCCAGCCGAAGGCTATGCACGTTCAACACCCCTTTCGGCAGATTCTGCTACAACCGGATGCCATTTGGCAGCATCTCGGCATCTGAGGTTTTCCATCGAATCATGGAGCAGATGATGGAAGGCATCGAAGGGGTACGTGTATATGTGGACGATATCATCATTTGGTCCACCACTCCGCAGGAGCACATGCATCGTCTACGACGCGTCTTCCCCGCATACGACAAAATGGCCTGCGTCTCAACCGCGCCAAGTGTGCCTTTGGCCAGACTGAGCTGAAGTTCCTCGGGGACCACATCTCACAATCAGGGGTCCGTCCCGATGCAGACAAAATTAGCGCCATCACAGCCATGCCACGGCCGGCTGACAAGAAGGCAGTCCTAAGATTTTTGGGCATGGTCAACTTCCTTGGGAAGTTCATTCCCAACCTTGCTTCTCATACAACGGCTATGCGCCATCTCGTGAAGAAATCAACAGAATTCCAATGGCAACAATCGCACCAGCTGGAATGGGAGGAGCTCAAGCACAAACTGGTCACAGCACCAGTGTTGGCATTCTTTGACACGGCTCACCCCACAAAAATCTCACCGGACGCCAGCCAATCTGGTATTGGAGCAGTACTCTTGCAGAAAGATAGCACGTCGTCATGGGCCCCGGTTGCATATGCCTCACGAGCCATGACCCCTATGGAACAGCGCTACGCGCAAATAGAAAAAGAATGCCTGGGCTTGTTAACTGGATTGGACAAGTTCCACGACTATGTGTATGGTCTTCCACGATTCACGGTCGAAACTGACCACCGCCCCCTGGTCAACATAATAAACAAGGACCTGAACGACATGACCCCTCGCCTCCAGCGCATCTTACTTAAACTCAGGAGGTATGATTTCGAACTGATCTACACTCCGGGGAAGGATCTCATCATGGCAGACACGCTCTCCCGAGCAGTGAGTACACCACCAGATGCGGAGGGGTTCGTATGTCAAATTGAGGCACACGTTACTCTGACAGCAGCAAATCTGCTGGCTGACGACCCAAGTCTGGCCCGCATACGCGCAGAGACAGCGGCTGACCCCCTTCTACAGCGAGTGATGCGCCACATGGCGGAAGGGTGGCTCAAAGGGCAGTGCCCGCAGTTTTATAATGTGCGAGATGACCTTACCAACGTTGACGGGGTCCTTATGAAGTTAGACAGGATTGTCATTCCGCACAGCATGCGCCAGATGATTCTTAATCAACTACACAAAGGCCATTTGGGAGTCGAGAAATGCAGACGGAGGGCCCGAGAGGCGGTATATTGGCCGGGTATTAATGAAGACATAGCCAACATGGTGCTCAATTGCACAACCTGTCAGAGGTTTCAGCCGGCGCAACCTCCGGAGACGCTTCTACCACACAAGATGGTGACGTCCCCCTGGGCGAAGGTGGGTGTTGACCTAGTTCACGCGCTCGGCAGAGATTACATCATTATTATAAATTACTTTTCCAACTACCCGGAAGTCATACCTCTACATGATCTGACGTCGTCCGCAGTCATTGGGGCCTGCAAGGAAACATTTGCTCGCCATGGCATTCCAATGACTGTCATGTCAGACAATGGACCCTGTTTCGCCAGCCGTGAATGGTCGTCCTTTGCCGCAGCATATGGTTTCACTCATGTGACGTCCAGCCCTCTACATCCACAGTCGAATGGGAAGGCAGAGAAGGGCGTTCACATTGCCAAGCGGCTCCTCTGCAAGGCGGCTGCTGCCGGATCGGACTTTAGCCTCGCCTTGCTGGCCTATCGATCGGCCCCGCTAGCCACGGGTCTCTCGCCAGCACAACTCCTGATGGGTCGCTCCCTCAGGACGACGGTGCCATCCATCCTGGCACCAACAACGGACCATGATACGGTTCTTCGTAAGATGCAAATGCAGCGTGATCGCCAGAAGAGTCTGTACGACACACAGGCGACGGACCTTCCCCCCCTGTCCTCCGGAGACAAAGTACGCATCCATCTACCGCATGGTGGCTGGTCAGCACCGGCCGAAGTTCTCCGACGTGTGGCTCCCCGCTCGTTCCTGATACGCATGCCGGATGGTTCAGTGCATCGCCGCAATCGGCGCGCCCTTCGCCGACTTCCACTCTCGCAGCCACACTGTACACACACGCCGGATCCTCAACAGGCTTCCGAGGATGACTTCGTGGAGCTGCCGCAGATCACGCCCCTTCCATCGCCACCCATGGCCAGGCATGCACATCAGCCGGTGGTTCTTGACCCACCCTTGAGGCGGTCAACCCAAATTCGTCGCACACCCATTAGACTGGACTTATAACACTGTTCATACGTTTAAAAAGTTAAACACTACTGTATTATAACCTGTTGTTGTTTATCGTTCCAGATATCATTTGACCGGACCACTATTCAAAGTTTTTTTTCGCATTCATGTTTTGTTTATGGTACAACCTCGTTAGCGTGACGCACCCGACATCGCCCCATGTAGTTACGTCATATGCACATGCTGTACACAACACACACACACACTCTTAGATGCACTCATGACACGATTATATTTATTACCACGTAGGCACTTATCTTTGTAAAAAGGGGGGATGTCATGATATTCAAACACACACATCATGATAGACACACCAACAGACAAATCAGAACACACAACACCACAACCAATCACAGACAAAGACAGGGACAGTATAAAAGGACAAACACGACACCTGGTGGACAGTAGATCTGGGGACAAGGACAACGACAAGACCTGTTTTAACATCACAGACAGGGAGTCCCCACGTGCAGAGTATCAAGACAAAACTGTAGGTAGTAAGTTTGAATAAAACAGCGTTGTACCAAATACAACTGTGTTGGCTTATCTGTGTGTCAGAATGCCCAACACCACAGGCACGACTGTCAGCAAAGTATGGCGGTGTTGGACACGGTCTGTACGCCCTCTCTCTGCCTCAGCAGCCACCACGCCAGGGACACTGTCTATACGCCCTCTCTCTGCCTCAGCAGCCACCATGCCAGGGACACTGTCTGTACGCCCTCTCTCTGCCTCAGCAGCCACCACGCCAGGTTCACGATTCCGGAGAGCACTCGTGGATTGCGCCATCGGGAACTCACCCCGTCGGAGGCAGAGAATCACGGGTGGGCCCACTAATGATATGTGAACGGTGTTTAAAGTACGTGCGGCGTGCATCGCATTGACGTTGTTTTCGATGTGACGCAGCATCGCGATTTGGCGTCAAACCGGCGCCTGCTGCAATTTTGCCGTGGGAAGCTATTCCCCGCCCAATCGCACGCCCCATTTTGGCTCTGCTTGCGGAGAATCCTGCCCATAAGTCTCCCAAACGGAGAATCCTAGCCCACTAGATTTTAATCTTAATGGAGGGATTTAGCCTATAGCTGCTCACGGAACAACTGGATGAATTTTTGATGGCAACAGCAGAGGTCCTGCATCTGTGCTCCATTACTTTTTGATTTGATTTGATTTATTATTGTCACATGTATTAGTATATTTTGCTTTCAACATTAGATTTGTTTAAGCTGTTACACTGTTTACGTGGGTAGCATTATGCTGGAATGCAATTGGCAAGAAAGACAACACAGCCGATTCCGGTACAATTTAGAAAACTTTTCTATTAAATATACAATAAACAATACAACTGAGAAAATACAAAATACAGTTGGTTTTAACTTAAGAGCAAAAAGCCAGCTTTAAATTTCTAACAATAGTTTGGGATTATATACAACAGAGTATAAAATGATTTATTTTGTTTTTAAAAAAGGCACCATGTATGAGATTTATTTTCTAATTGTTAAGTGCACAACTTGAGCAATCAAATGCCTGCATATCAAAATCTTGAAGACAGGCACCATTACCATTCCTAGGTTTCAAATAATTCCTGCTTTCTCATTGCAGTGAGGCTAATTCTGAAACTTGGAAAAAAAAATCTTTTGAAATGCTATATACAGTCATGACTTGGTATTTTTAACTAGGTTATTCCCAAACTTGAACAAGACATTACTAATTTTATGTGCAGGACAGAATGGTACAGTGCAATGTTCCAGGCTTTAGAGCCAGAGCCATTTAAATATATGTACATTATATACCTTTATCCCTCCAAGAAATGGTTTTGTGTCTCAAAATGTAGGTGAAGCGACAGTTGTTGGCTTAAGCTTTGTTTGACAACTAGCATTTCTGATGTGTGAATTACTCTAATTTATCCATTAATTTCTAGTCAATTCCATTTCCAACCTGAGCATCTAATTATTTTAGACAACTGTGTTTCTTTAGTTTGGACAGCTCCGAAGAGCAGCCATATTCAGAATCGAGATGTTAACTCTAGTTTCTCTCTCCAGAGATGCTACCAGACCTGCTGATCCAGCCTTTCCTGATCAAATAGAATCCCTACATTGCAAGAGGCCATTCGGCCCATCGAGTCTGCACTGACCTCCAAAGCAGTGTTTTTCAAACTTTTCTTCCGGGGACCCATTTTTTAACAACCGGCCAACCTTCGGGACCCACGCCAGCTGATCTTCGGGACCCACGCCGGCTGATCTTCGGGACCCACGCCGGCTGATCTTCGGGAACCCTGCCGGCCGACATTTGCGACCTACCATTTTCTCTTACCTTTAATGCGAGAGGTGAGCTTGCTTTGTCCTCATTTATTTGTTTGCTGCTGACAAAATGGAGGAATCGCAATCGCGCCCAAAGCACATGACATCGACGTTCGGGAGGCGTGACCTGCTCTCTGCCTCCCTTCAGGCAGGAAGATTACATAGAATTTTTTTTTAAATCTTCTCCTCCGTCTCAGATTGTGCAAATTCACACACAACAGCCGCTGCAGCCAGATTTTAACAATGCTGGCTGCGAGCGTCCTTCAAAATGACGGCCGCGACCATATAAAAAAAGATATCGGCCCACGCACTTCCGGGTCAGAGGCCGTGCATGCGCACAGCGGCAGCCTCCAGTGGTGCTCCATGGCGGACTCGGACAGCAGAGCTAGGCCCACAAAAGAGACCCCTCAATCGGCTGCGTGCCTGACCCTCAACCCCCGCACAATCATTCCCTGGCCACCTATAAGGCCCCCCCGGCCTCCGATCAGCCCGCCCCCGACCAGGCGGCCGCGGACAGAGTCCGCAGACGCCACACGAGTATTCCTACAGGCTGAAGCACATTAGTTCTACGCAGTCAAGACTTCGGCCAGTCAGGGTAGAGGATGTCGGAGCAGGCCTCTGGCAATGGCCCCAGGCGGGGAGCACAGCGTTTTTCGGGGCCCGCAGAATCGGTGAACCGGCCCCAGTCCTGATTTCTTGCGGGAACATGGATTCTCCGCCCCCCGCGCCGGCCGCGATTTCGGCGCGGGGGTGTGGAGAATCTAGCCCATTGAAAAAGACCTAACGCAGTCAGTTATGCCAATGATAAAAGAATTGCCGTATAAAGTCAGCAAAGGAAAAGAGTGTGAACAGAACACTCAAAGTTTTAAAGAATGATTGGATGGCTATTTCAGAAAAAGGACGCAAGCCGGTAGGAAAATCTACATAAACGGCTCCAGTGAATCTGTTCTGCAACAATCCATAGAGGATGATCTTGCAACTGCAGTGTGTTCAAACGCTGAAGCATACCTTTATCTTTGGTCAAACAATAACTGATGGCACATGCATGGTATACATTAATGGCACTTCACAATGACATACAATGAGATCTCAGGGCGGCACCGTGGTACAGTGGTTAGCATCTGCTGCCTCATAGGGCCGAGGACCTGCGTTCGATCCCGGCCCTGGGTCACTGTCCGTGTGGAATTTGCACATTCTCCCTGCGTCTGCATGGGTTTCACCCCCACAACTCAAAAAGATGTGCCGTCTAGGTGGATTGGCCACACTAAATTGCCCCTTAATTGGAAAAGAAGAATTGGGTACTCCTTTTTTAAAAAGACTGAGATCTCCAGCATCTCCACTATTTTGCTTTCCTTTAGTTTGGATTGGCCTCTTAAAAAGCAAGCTCTTCACATAAATTGTATGCACAACTTGCTGAATGCACGACTTAGGTTGAACTCTTCATTTAGTCACCTATTGCTGAACATAATTCCTTTCTACTAATTGGGCTCTGATAAGAGGGCACCACCTTAATAGCAAAGAGGATGTCACCGTCTCACTGGACTAGTCAGTGCAGTAGTTTTCATCAATTTGGCATCAGCAAAAAGTAAAAATTGGTGAGACTTGGCTATAATTATATATTGGATTAACCACAACTGATCAAGACACCATAACACGCTGCATTAGAAATTTCCACTGCAGTTCCCTTACCATTGTCTAGATTCAATGCTCAGCATTGAACCAAGACTCAAGATAATTTTGCTTTATAATTATGTATATGTTATTCTATGGTCTTTTAAAAGACCATAACGTTAATGTGGGGTTATGGTATTTAGGGATACAACTGTTATATAGCAGCATTTCTGTTATATTCCAGGCATAACATTACTACTGAACCAGTCACTAACTTGTGTACTAAAAGATATCAAGTCACAACTGTAATATAAATTAGATAAATCTATGTTAAGTATAAAAACAATTCTTGCCAAACAGAAATATATTGTGAGAACGTAGCTGGGAAATGATTAATTAGTCAAAACTAATTAATTCAATTTTACATAAAAAGAATGTAAGTTCACCCTCTAGCGATTTATTATCACAGCTAGTCTAGCAACAGTATTGGCAAGTAGAAGTGGTCCACATTTTCACATAGAACAAACAATTATGAACGTCCACTTGAGTCTACTCTACACCCACACTCCACAGGCTTCTCTGGTCACCCAGCTCCAAACCAATTCTGGATCAGCATTAAGAGGACTGGACTCAGGATTCCTATTTCACCCAGTACATGGCGCTGAATGAGAGGAGATGCCATAAAACAACCTGAACAGGATGGAGAAGATAAATTTATAATGGAGCAATTTGCGTCCTTGCAATATTTTAATGGACCACAAATGGTGGGCATATGAAATTTTCAGGATTTGTTCACAAACTGAAAAATATCCAGTAGCTTAATTATTGTTTTTCTCCTTCCAAAATACTTTGAGCTTTACAATACCAAAGTGAAGTACAATGGTGATAGGTCTATCACTAATGGCAGTAATGATAATTAATGGCAGTGGCCGTATCAAACCCAAGTACTTTTGTTTTCTGTAACACACTGGTAACAGCATTCAATAAAGATGTTCACACTGCTTTAAACCATGTTGCTATTTTACTTTCAAGATTACCAAACTATCATAATGCCTGACAAATTATGAAAATTTTGAATGCAGATCGATTATGCAAAGCACAAGGCTTCTTTGTGACCTGGTTATACCTGCAGAACAAAAAATGCTCACCAAAACTATACTGCATAAACCAAATTCCACATATTCTGGGCTCAGGTGGATTATGGACACCACAGAACATGCATACAAGTAAAATAAAGTCTGGTGTGTTTACAACAATCGTATTTTAACCAATAGATTGAAATGCACATGAACTACAATCTGCCTAAAGCTACAAGATAAATCAATGCTGGTCAAAATTTTCAGGATATCCTAAGAGTAACAGATTATCTGCAAACAGTGCACAGGAGATATAGATCTGAACCTCATTTTCCAAGGCACACTGTGAAATGGGGTTGCAGTGAGACAAGTTTCTATTGGTCCCACAATTCACCTATTTAAATGGCAAATTGCTAAAGCAGAAAGATATTCTGAATGGACACAATTTTTTCTTTTTTTGATGAAGAGGGTTGTTACATAACCTGGAACAATACTGGGTCTAAATGTGTTTTAGCACCATCAGTTGTTTATACTGAAACTGGCCTATAATAACTATATGTGGGACATATTTCAGGTGCTCTTCCAAAACCCGAAACAGTTGCCCGTGTTGAGCAGGTTAACCTTCGTCAGGAAAGGAGTGGTGGAGATACGAGGGAACTTGACAATAAGCTGGGTATCCATTTGCTTTGGAGGAGGAAAAAGAAAATATCAGCCAGGATTCATGTTCTTGAATGTTATCCAGTGATGCAAGCCCAGAAAGCGCCCATGCACAGATACCAGATGCCAAAAAAATTGGGCTCAGCTTTGTGGTCCTCACTGTTGAATTGCTCTTCCAACGCTGTTCTGGCTCATTCTTTAAGAAGGTACGCTTTGATGAGACGCTGGAAGACTCTCAGTGCCACAGAACCATATGGTCCATAGGAGACAATGCCTTCAGTCAGAAAATCAGAGGGAAAATCCTGGAACTATTAAATTTAGGACTGGGACAGATGTTTAGTGATCATTTAAGAGTTGATGCACAGATGACCTCGGGAACCATAAAGGCATATTTAAACTTTGATGGGTAATGAACAACTTTATACACAATCCAGAGTGTTTGAAATATCCAAATTGTGTGTCTCAGTTTTTTGTATTGAACAAAAACAAGAGGAAACCTGTTTTTCTTGCCAGGATTTCGTGATTTGGAGATTCAATCAAACTCTGGCCTCCACCTCAAAGGCTGTTTATTCCTCTTTAGTACAATGTTATTGATTGAAGAGTGACTTCTAACACATTACTGCTTGTGGTCTTTTCAATATACTGGTTTTTTTGTGTATATAATACTTCAATTTTAAACGGTAAATCTATTGACTTGAGTGGGAATGTATTGTACAAGGCAGTGCAGATACTTCTTGAAACAGTTCGTACTGATACTGGACTGTGAAGAGCCCAGTGGATAGTTTATCTTTCTATGCACACTGTTCATAAAGAATGTGATTGTAAAACATTTCCATCCTTTAGTTCATTTTTGTGTTGCTTCCTGAAGTGCTCTAGCTTTATAAGCACTTCACCTGGATCAAACAAGGATCCACTTTGCATGTTTTTTCACAAGGGACGTCAAGATCATCAGGTTTCATCCTTCCAATTCGCTTTACTGCCTTCTCACTTCGTCCTGGGTGAGAGGAATTCAAATCAAAATCTCCACCATCTCGTTATCAGCAAGGTCCTGCCCAAATGGAGAAGGGGGGACTCTCCTGTCAAATGTATTGCTCAAAGGAAAACTGTCTGTATAAAAACAAAAAAAAAAACTGATTTGTTACTAAAATAAGTGTTTACAACTTCAGTAACATCAAGCAATCTTTAAGAGCGGGCTTCAAACAAATTCAATACATAGAACACTCATCCAATATCTGATTCAGATTAGAGATTCAGATGCATTCCAAGGGCACTTAATTGCAATAAATTATCTCATTATTGTTATAGTCATATTGGAATACTGTGTATAACTGTGACACTTTTTCTTGACATGATTACAGCAATATTAAGTAGGATTCAACAATGAGTCAACAGCAATTCAAAGTTATAAAGTAATAAAACTGAACTTGCACTCATTGGAGAAGATATTTTGGTCTTTAACATGCTAAAAGACAGGCATGAAAATATGTGACCTCAGAACTACAGCATAAATAGGCGACAGGTTTAGATAAAGGGTCGGGATCGGCGCAGGCTGGGAGGGCCGAAGGGCCCATTCCTGTGCTGTAATTTTCTTTGTTCTTTGTATAAATGTATTTGATTACAAAAAGGACTGAAGGTTAAAAGTACACAGACATAAATGATCAAATGCTGTATCGAACATTATCGGTTGAATTTTGTCAGTCACAGGGCGATGGACTGGGAGGTATAGGGGCTGGCAATACATTGGTGGAAGGCTTCGTTTTTTTTGGGGGGGGTGGGGAGAGAGAGAGAGAGAGAGAGAGAGAAGAGGACGACCCCAACATATTTCTGTGTCCTTGGTATATTACCAGCAGTGGAAACCATATAATTGCATCTGGCCAACAGCCAATTCAGCTACTTATCGGCCTTATGAAGGAACACTTCCTATTCATACCAATGTTGGGAGAATACGCTGTTATGTGGGGAGACCACTAAGTTCCAGGAGGCAGCCCGCCTTTTGGCTTCTCTGTGGCCACAGAGTGCCCACCGTTGGACAATGGTCTTGACAACAGACAATTAATTAACAGGTCATTGCTGACAAAATACTGCCCCACGGTCCTGCTACTTGCCACCATGGAGTTGGCTTTCACTTTTGGTCCTAAAATAAGTTCCAAGAAAAGTCAATCCTGCGGTTCCAGTCTTTTCAAAACTCTACGAATGTAATCAGTGGAATGCAACCAGTCAGATCTATATAACATATATTAGAGTGCTTGACAGGCATCCTGTATTTTTGCTGTTCGTATTTGGTGGGGGAAGAGTCATCTTAAACATTCAGAGGAGAAAATTCCATTTCATCTGCAAAATGTTTTTTTAAACCTCAAGAATTTTATGCTCATCTTGAGGAGTACCTGAGCTGACAAACATGGACTGTTTAGAAAACCAGTTAACTGCACCGACCATTCACAGGTCAGATATGGCACAAGTTACAGCCTTACAGTAGGCAAAGAAGACTTGAGGCACGATTCAGCAGAAAAAAGTTTGGTTTTGGGCGTGTTTGGTGGGGTGGTTCTCGGCAGCTGCATTGGCGAGATCGCGGCCTGTGTTCAATGGCACTAAGTACCAAAAATGAGACCCACGTGAATCTTCCCATTCCTGGTTCCCTCGTGTCTGATTCGCCTGGCTCCTTCCTCAGCTGCTCACCGTTAACGTGGGAGAGCTGCTTTTAAACGCTCCCTCACCACTTACTCCTAGTCAACACACAAGCATGGCAGCGGGCAGACCTGATACTCGCTTTGGTGATGCCGACCTGACCAAACGTTTCGACGTGGTGGATGAGAGGCAGGGCACCCACTTCCCTCAAAAGAGAACGAGCAGCAGGGTCAGCAATGCCACCTGGGAGAGCACTGGCAGCTGCAATAAGTGTGGGCAGCACGACTGGTGCTGCTATCCAATGTCGGAAGAAGACAAACGACCTCCACCGAGCTGCCGGGATAAGTTACCACCTCTCTCCTGGCATCAGTCCGGCCTGCCACCCCTCAAATTCCCAAACGCCACCTTCCTCCGCCTCAATCGACTGGCTGGCACCGCTCACCCTCCACACTTCCGATCTCCAAGCTTGTTCCTCAGAACCCCCTGGCACCCAGCAGCACAACCTCTTCATGTCCAGGTGCGGTGCCACCTGCTATAGTCCCTTCTGGCCCATCAAGCATGCAGCTCACAATGTCATCTCTTTGGCCCTGCAGGAGCAGATAGTCCACAATGATGTGGAAAGTGCGAAGATGGGCGGGGGTGGGGTGGAGGGGAGAGTCCCACAGATTTGAGTATTCACCCCGGATGGGGTTGGCAGAGAAGAGAGCAAGATCGGCCTGCGGCACAGAGGTGAGGATCCACTGCCCCTTCACCCAGATGACCGGTCTCAAGTAAGTTGTTGATGCCCCACAAATTGGACCTTTCCCTTTCACTGACCAAATGTCCATTGTCTTGCAGGATCACCGTCTGGTGAGTCCGAGCCATCTGGTGTCATACCCCCCTCACCATCCAAGAGAACACCTCGGAGGAGAGCTCAGAGGGAAACACCGGCGATGTGTCACAGCTACCACCTGCACCTTCCATCAACACAGAGACACACACCTCGGTGGCATTAGTAGGCTTCGGGGGGCACTATCTGATGAGCACCATGCAGTTGGTGATGCACATCAGGGAGAGGGTGGAACTTCCAGGTCAGACGTCTGCTGGATCCTAGGACATAACTGGATCCCAGCCAGATGCCGATCCTCTGGACAAGTTTCTTACTGAGCGGATACAGATGATAGCCCAGAGCGGTGACATTAGGAGGGGTGCCAGTGGCAATCCATTGATTGGAGGAGTCCCAAAGTCTTCAGACACAGGTGTTGGCTCAGTCTGTGACAACCGTGGCTGAGGGCCTCATTATCATGTCTCGGTTGATAAGGAACGTGCCCCAGGCGCGGGTGCACATTTCGAAAGCACTCCAGAGCGTGGCCCAGTCCCTGAGGAGCATTGTAGTGGTACAGAAAATGGGGAGCCTCCAGGAGTGGAAAAGCCAAATGATTCAGAGGCTTCTGGAGCTCACTCCGCCTGCCCTTCCAAAGCATGGAGTCACCCAGAGCCCCACAGGCATCCTCAGAGAGGAGGAAACACTGGAGCCCAACCCAAGGCCTGCCACCAAGAAGACTACGGCAGTCTCCAGTTCTACTGAAACCCCCTCCTCCTGACACTGGCAGGGCAGCGGGTAGATCAGGTTGGCACGGAGACGCCTGAGACACCACTAACGTGGCCGGGGTCCTCTGGCTCCAGGCCCACCTGAGGACATCCACCATGGGCATCAAAGGAACAGGGTCCGGAAAGCAGCAGCCCACCTCTGATGTGCATCCTGGGGACACATCTAGACATAGTGCTAGAACACGGATGATCAAGAGGAGTGAGGAACACTGAGTGGGCACGGGTGAGGTCACTGTCTGTAGCTAGGGGGAATGGAAATTTGTCAGATTAAAATGTTCACCATCAAAGTCACAACGCATAAATCTGAAGTCTCTGTCAGATTAATTTTCACAGCGGCCTGCCTGCAACCAGCACCCCACCTCCGCCCCCACCCCACCACAGTGATCCAAGATCAGAAGCCCCTGATGTAGGCTCTGTTCAGAGGGCGAGTGTGACCGCCTGGTCAGCAGAAAGACAGGAGTCAGACTTTATCAGACGCCGAGGTCCTGAGGAGCACCAGAACTTCCTTCTCAGCGTGTGATCATCACTCTCCTTCCTTGTATAGTGACCTGCTAACAGTGCCAACAGAGGCCCATCACCCAGGAGTGATGTTACACAGACCCTTGGAGAGGGGAACAGGGCGGTCGGGGAGGAGGCGGCGTGATTGGGAGGGGAGGGGGGGGGGGGGGGTGGATACAGCCTCTTCCTATGAGAATCTGGAGGCGATGGGCCCCTCCCTGGTCCTCTTGGCATGCCAGACCCTTGTCATAGCCTGTCCTCCATCCTCTGACTCCTCCTTGGAGTCATCCCAGAGTACTTAAGGAAGTGGCCCTAGAAAGAGTAGATCCATTGGTGGTCATTTTCCAAAATTCATTGGACTCTGGAATGGCTCCTACTGATTGAAGGATAGCGAATGTAACCCCGCTATTCAAAAAGAAAGGTAGAGAAAAAACAGGGAACTATAGACCAGGGAGCCTAACGTCGGTAGTAGAGAAGTTGCTGGACTCCTTGATCAGTCATGATCATAAAGAATGATGGAGTAGGCTCAAAGGGTCAAATGGCTTCCTCCTGCTTCTATTTTCTATGTGCTCCCATCCCTCCGGGTCTTCCACCTCCTTCTCGTCTTCCTCAGACAAGGCCACATGTCCCGTTCTCTCTCTCCCCTTCTGCCCTCCCTTGTTCAAACATTCATCACGTACGCTTATATATGACAACAGGGAAATTAGGAAAAATGCTAGAGAATTAGTGGCATCCATGGAACCAGAACTAGACACAAGTTGCTTCAGTACAGCAGAGCAGAAAATGTGCATTTTCTTCACCATGGGCTGTATTTGCACCCATTGACTGTGAATGGCAGCTAGCCAGGCTAATCTAGATTTTATTTTCTAGACTATATTTCGAGGTACAAATAACAACTGATGAAATGATCTTTACTCTAGTTAGTAATTTATGAAACAATCAATCTCTAGTGGTTTCAATATGTTGCAGTCTGGCAAGATCTGATTAACCACATGTAAAGCTGTGTATATCTGAGGATACAAAACAATACCATTCAACACGAATGTTTTTTCCATGCTTGCAGGGCTGCTACTGCCTGGCTTTCCTTGTGATGGTGAGATAGTACCCAATTTGTTAGACTCGGGACCTCTTTCTGTCTGGGTGCTGCTGTCCCGGCTTCCTGTTTTAGAATGCGCTGATAAAAGTGGTGTGGAGGGTAAAACTGGGGAAGAGGACAAAGAATGTGACTCGTTTCGATCTGTGTTGAGCAGAAAACCTGCAGGAACAGGGGAGAAAAAGAAACATATGTCATAAAATATAATTTCTGCTGGGTAACAGGAGGAACTAATTCCCAAGTAGTCATAAAACTAAAAGCAAAATAGTGGGAATGCTGGATATCCGAACTAAAAAAAACAAGTAGTGCTGGAAAAACTGAACAAGTCTGGCAGTGTTTGTGGGGGAGAAATAGAGTTGGTGCTCCAAGTTCAATATGACTGCTTCAGAACGGAAGAGGCAGAAATGGGTTTTATGTTGTTGAAAAGCTTGAGGAACAGCACCTCGTCTGATTCTGCACGATATACCTTCAACATGGAGTTCAACAACTTCAGGCCATGAACTCGGTCCTCCATTTTGTATTTTTTCACCTCGTGTCAGTCTGTATCTTGTTTTGCCTCCAGACAGTACTGACCTTTATTCTGCTGTTAACACATTCTGCTCTTTTCCTTTCGGATAGCGCTGACCTTTATTCTGCTGTTAACACCTACCCTGGACCAATGCTTTGTTCCTTTACAATTACCATTCACACTCTCTTCGACTTTTGTTCCATTACCATGGTAATTTATCTCCCCCGCTCACCTATTCCTAATCTCTTTTTCCTCAACCTGCCCTCCGTGATCGCCCCCACCCCCTCTCAACAGCATAAAACCCATCATATTTCTGTCTCCCTTCAGTTCCGAAGAGTCTTATTAGACTCTAAACATTAACTGTGATTCTCTCCCCCCACAGATGATGCCAGAACTGTAAGATTTTTCCAGCACTTTTTACTTTTATTACTAACCCAAGTAATTATTGTCAGTAGTAGAAACAAACAACCTACAGGCAATTATATTTTACAACTTTGTTTTTTCGGTCAACCTTATTTCAGTTTTAAACGCAAATCTTTCAGAAACACACTTCTTTTGACACTTAACCAATTCTGTACAGTCAAAAAAGATCTTCATAGTTTTCTCAACTCCTTTGGTTAACTATTAAGCGTTGCTGAATTGAATCAACATTTTTATTATAGGATGGTTTACGATATTCATTATAAATCCTGTAATCTTTTAAAGCATCTTTACCCAAGCTGCCTTTCCAGCTCTTGTCTTCCTTCTTCTCCTCAATTATTGGATTGCTGGAAAGCAGTGTGGGATAGGACAAAAGCCCAGACGTAGCATTGGCAATAGAAACAAGAGATTTTGAAGGTCTTAAAGCTGCTGGCTGTTCCGTTTTGACTTGCTCTCTCCGGGACCTCTGTTGGAGAACTTTTATCATTGCATCTTTCTCAATAATTTGAGCATGAAGAGTTTTAATCCTGGAACAGCACACGAGAAAGAATATCTACATCAAAGTCCATCCAACATTTCAACAGTTAGAAAATCAAAGCAAAATATCACAGACACTGCATATCCAAAATAAAAACAGAAACTGCTGGAAATACTCAACAAGTGTGGCAGAATTGGTGGAGAGAGAAATGCACTTAATGTTTCAAGTCCAGTTCGGCAGTTAAGAAGGCAAATGCAATGTTAGCATTCATGTCAAGAGGGCTAGAATACAAGACCAGGGAGGTACTTCTGAGGCTGTTTAAGGCGCTGGTCAGACCCCATTTGGAGTATTGTGAGCAGTTTTGGGCCCCGTATCTAAGGAACGATGTGCTGGCCTTGGAAAGGGTCCAGAGGAGGTTCACAAGAATGATCCCTGGAATGAAGAACTTGTCGTATGAGGAACGGTTGAGGACCCTGGGTCTGTACTCGGGAGTTTAGAAGGATATGGGGGATCTTATTAAAACTTACAGGGTACTGCGAGGCCTGGATAGAATGGACGTGGAGAGGATGTTTCCACTTGTAGGAGAAACTAGAAGCAGAGGATACCATCTCAGACTAAAGGGACGATCCTTTAAAACAGAGATGAGGAGGAATTTTTTCAGCCAGAGGGTGGTGAATCTGTGGAAATCTTTGCCGCAGAAGGCTGTGGTGGCAAATCACTGAGTGTCTTTAAGACAGAGATAGATAGCTTCTTGATTAATAAGGGGATCAGAGGTTATTGGGAGAAGGCAGGAGAATGAGGATGAGAAAATATCAACCATGATTGAATGGCGGAGCAGACTCGATGGGCTGAGTGGCCTAATTCTGCTCCTATGTCTTATGATCTTATGGATGAAAGATCATCAGCTTGAAACAAAGCTCGGTTTCTCGTTCCATTTATGCTCCTTCAAGATATTTCAGGTTCCGGTGGTTGGGTTCAAAAACATGTACAGGAATAGTATATCTGAGAAGCCAGGTGCCTCCAAAAGGGATGGATAAAGGATGCGCATGAAATGCTCCAGTCACCCTGTAGTGCTTTCCTCAATTCCTGAGAGCCAATTCTAAAGTATCTTCCAGGCTGAAGAGCTCTACATTGGAAGTAAAGAATTGCAGTCATATGTTTCACCCAGAGGGAGATATGTAAATTATTAAGTCACTTTATGACATGCTCACACATTTTCCAGCGCGATACTCCCCGAAGTGGGCACACGAATTGAGACTTTGGGAATGATTTCTGACTGCTGCAAAGCCTTTTTAAATGTCTGAGTTTTTTTTTACGTTGATGAGCATAGCCTAACGCCTGCTGCTGCAAATAAAGTCTGAGAACAGGAAGGTGTTTGCTTTCCTGGGGAAAGCCTGCATTTTCATCAAATATTAGGGCGGCACAGTAGCACAAATGGATAGCACTGTGGCTTCACAGCACCAGGGTCCCAGGTTCGATTCCCCGTGCAGAGTCTGCACGTTCTCCCCGTGTCTGCGTGGGTTTCCTCCGGGTGCTCCGATTTCCTCCCACAGTCCAAAGACGTGCAGGTTAGGTGGAGTGGCCATGTTAAATTGTCCTCAGTGACCAAAAACATTAGTAGGGGTTATTGGGTTACGGGGATAGGGTGGAAGTCAGGGCTTAAGTGGGTCGGTGCAGTCTCGATGGGCCGAATGGCCTCCTTCTGCACTGTATTTTCTATGTTCTATCCCCACGTTCTACTCCTGTTTATCCCCCTTTCAAGAACTAAAGCTCCCCATCCTACAATGCCTCCCCCCCCCTCCAGCATACCTCTCAAAAACACTCATTCCCAATATTCCATTCTGGGGTCACACAAAATCTGAGGCATTAATATGGGGTCACACTGGGAAAAAGTTCAGGAAGCGCTGTTCTAATCACAAGCTCAGGAACAGTGTTGCCAGTGGTCTGGGATTTGACTGCCTCTTTACCTCATCTGCTCTTTGGCATTTCAGTGGGAGGAGAGGAAGGGGGGGGGGTGGAGAGGAAAGAGGGCATGTTATATATTGAACATACAATAAATCACAAGCATTGCTGATCTGTGTTAACTAAGGTAGTCACATTATCTTTTGGGAATTTAGTTTTAGATTTCGGTCCATTGTCCTGCTAAAAGAGTAAATCAGAGGCCTGAAGTATTTTATTATAGTATTTTGTCAAATACAAAATTTTTATCTTATTTCCTTTCAATGAAAGGATAAAAAGGGAGATGGTAAGCTACCTGGCCTACAGTTTCCTGCTTTCTGCCTCCCTCATTTCTTGGAAAGAGGAGTG
Source organism: Scyliorhinus torazame (assembly GCF_047496885.1). Taxonomy (NCBI): domain Eukaryota; kingdom Metazoa; phylum Chordata; class Chondrichthyes; order Carcharhiniformes; family Scyliorhinidae; genus Scyliorhinus; species Scyliorhinus torazame. The sequence continues at coordinate 287,763,833 of NC_092711.1, read as the reverse complement.
ACATTTCCAATCTAATGAGGCCTTTCCAGGATCTAGGGAATTTTGAAATATTACAGCCAGTGTCTATATCACAAGCTGGGAGAAGGAGACCCAGTGCAAACACATTGGGGAAGGGGAGCTCCATGGATGTGGGTGAAGTGTGCATTGGTAGAAGTGGGGATTTCCAATTCTGACAGCACTGAAGGAGATCCTGGCATTTCAGAGAGCATCCTGTATATCTGAATAGCGGAGGACAGCGAGTTCAAGGCAGCTAAAAGCACTCAAATCCTTAAAGAAACCAAGCTTCTTTTTATTAATTCTTTGGGACATTCTGAAGCCAAATTGTTGTTGGATCATTTGCAGAAACATGGCTCCTCTTCTTGGAAGGTCAAGTTATATACAAAAAAGAGAGAAATTAATGGCAGATTTTCTTTCTGTACACTTTTTAAAAGAAATCTATTGTCATTTCATACATAGCGTGGTATCTTAAATGTGGCACCTGAAGAGAGTATGAAAATCTAAAAATATAAATAAATGTTTGTAAAAAGTGCCAATTAAACAAAACACTAATGAAATGTTCTTCCTGAAACATTTTTTAAAATACATTTATAAAGTATAACTTAACAAACACAATAGCACATTCTAGCATGAGGACACTAAGGCATCTTGGCCCACCTGCTTTCCATGTCAAGACACCTCCTATTAGCCATCAGGATTTCCTCCTCTTCCTTCTGAATCCGAGCTTCCAAGGATGTTTCGTAGCTACCATTTGGAGAATGACCAAGAACCGTGGTATCCCTAACAACACACAACAAAAAAAAATTAGTACTGCAGTTGACACTGTGTAAATTCACATCATTTCCCCAGTGAATTCCTCCCATCAGCCTAAAAATTGAGGCAGTTTGGGAAATGGCCTTTAAAAGGTCACTTAAGGGCCTCAATTTGGGCCAGGGTAGGCAGCCCATTCAAGGCTTCACTTGCCCCAGTGTAAAATTGCACAGAGGTTGGGTCAGGTGGGAACCCAAAGGAAAGCCCATCCAAAGAATTTTGGGCTCACCCCAGTCCGCCGACAAACCCGCCGGCCGAAGAACATAAAATTTAGGTCTACATTTAAGTTCAGAAGCTGGAGTAAGAAAAGGGTCGCTTTTCTCTTGGGAAAGAAAAAGACCAAAGGGAGGCCTAAGGAAGGTGCTGTATTTTAATGATGAATAGATTTGATTTGAATATATAGAGAAACAAAGTTTTTTCTTGTAGGGAAGAGCAAAACTAGAAATCATCAATATAATACTTATTGGATAAAGAAGCTCCTCCTGAGTTCCTGATTGGATTTTTTGGCGACTGTATTTTTTTCCATGTAAATTCTATGAAAAAAAATACAGTCGCCAAAAAATCCAATCAGGAATTCAGGAGGAGCTTCTTTATCCAATAAGTGGTGAAAATGTAGGACTCGCTACCAGAGAGTGCGGTTGAAACCATTAATATAGATGCATTAAAGTGGAAGCTACTCAAGCATAAGAGGGAGAAGGAAATAGAGGATTATGATGACAGGTTGAGATGCAGACAAATGGGAGCAGGATCAAGTGGAGCAGCATGGACTGGCTGTGTCGAACAGCCTGTTTATCTACCACATATCCAATGCAATGCTAAGCGAAGAGCAAAACATTTCAAAAATCTAACCCATGGGTAAACTGTGTTTTTCTTCAAAGCTTTCTGCTTTTATTTAGCTTGAGTTCCTGAATGAAAAGCTTGTTGGGCTGCAGTGCAAAAATGTTCCAATTGACTACATTGAATTTGCAGTCTATTCGACATCTTGATGCATGTGTTACATCAGGACCAAAGTAACCCAGCCTTCTTCAGTGAGCTCAGGACACTCTCCATATGATGGCAAGTCTAACTTTATAATTTGAAAATACAGATGAACCTCGAGATCCAAGGTTAGCACAGTGGTTGAGACATTTGCTTCGGTTTGTGGTCATGCAACAATGTGCACAGACATTCCAGCATGATGAATGTGTGACAATTTCACCAAGCCTCAGTTAATGGGTAGGACTAAATGATGAAAGGGAGTGATATAAATCATAAAACTTCTTTAAAAAACATTATAGCTATTTAAACCAATCTGTCACTAACAGTTTGCAGTAGGCTTGTATAAAGGAATTTACAGATGCTCAATTCAAAGAAGAATTCCTAAAAGCAACAATGGGATGAATTACTATTGGTTTTTATAATTTATCTTAGTTCTAAAAAGGATCCTTTCGTCCCCTCACTCTTGTACAGGACCAGGACACAGATTAGATTAGCTGCTGTAAAACTCTGATTTAGGTCACAAGGCTGTGTGTTTAGGTCCCACTCCAGAACACAAAATCCAGTCATTATTTCAGTAGAAAACCAAATGAGTGTGCTGCAGTTTTTGAGATGTCTTAGATAAGACATTAAACAAAGATACCTACTTTTTAAGATGGATATGGAAGATCCCATGGCTTTATGTGAAGGCAGCAGGGACCTTAGGTGTCCTGGTGAATAATTATCTCTCAACCAACAACTCTAAAACAGACTACCTGTCTATGTGAGTTTCGGTGTGCAAATTAAATACCATGTTTCTCCAAAATATGGCATTGATCACACTTTAGAACTTCAAATTGGCTGCAAAAGTGCTTTTGGACATCCAGAGGCCTTGACAGACAACATAAACGCAAGTTATTTTTTTCTACACTTTTAAGAGTATTTACCTTCTTTTTTCCTCAATTATCTCTGTTGATTGGTGACTTCAATGTCACATCTCTCTACTGCATCCAAGGGTGTGGTTGGGGTAGAGGGGAGGTAGCTGCAAGGGTCTATGAAGAGGACAACCTGCTCTCAACACCACACCAAGATTGCTCTTGCCCAGCCAGTGAAAAGTAAATGGATTTTTTTAGTGCAATACATTCCCCATCTGCTCTATTTCCCTTCTTGCAATTAAAGTCAAAAACTCAAAGTTGGATCAGACGGGGAAGGAAGTGGCTGGAATTAATACTGACTCATTCCATTCTGAGGCCCTTTCCTGTGATAAATTTTGAAAAAGTAGAAACTAAATTGCAATCACACACAAGGCTCATTATATTCTGAACTTATGGCGAGCCTGGGTATGACAATGCAGCTTGAGGTAGAGATGTAATTTTGAGGCTAGTCCAACCCAAGCTGTACCTTTGAGCTGCGACTGTAGCTGCAGCATCCAATGCAAACTGCCGCATCACACTTTCTTCCAGATACTTCTGTTCCCATTTGGTCATGTCAGCCTCCAAAGCCAGGATCCGCTCCTCCTTCTCACGCAGCAGCTCCATTAGTGAAGTGGCATTACACTCGGGGACACTGGCTGACTGAGATGTCCCCTGGCGCTGGGCAAGGACAAACAAAATGGACGAACCATCAGATGACATCTTACATTTAGATATTTCTGGAGCTATGCAGGCTTTTCCAGAAGCATGTTCAAAAACAGAAATCAATTTTCATTTTGAGAAAAAGTTTGCATCCCTCCCCCATCTGTCTCTCTCGAGGTTCCCCGTCCCATTAGGCATCAATCTTCAGCAGGGAGGACAAGCCGGTGGCCTGCTCTGCATGCTCCACTATGGAACTCTTTGGGTGGCTAATGCACAACAATTACGGGATTTGAATAGCCCACCATAGTTGTGGGAGGGGAATTGGGGCTGGGTGGGGGTAGGTTACTTCCTTCAATTTTTCCCCTCTCTTCTCCTGAAGTTAATGACCCACGCTGGGATAGAGTTGAAGAAAGCAAAGTCAGCCCCAACAATGCCCCACACCAGGGGCGTCATTCGCCAACCCCCCACCGGGTTGGAGAATCGCCGGGGGCTGCCGTGAATCCCGCCCCCGCCGGTTGCCGAAGTCTCCGGTACCGGATATTCGGCGGGATTGGAATCGGGCCGCGCCGGTTGGCGGGCCCCCCTGCTGGATTCTCCGGCCCGGATGGGCCGAAGTCCCGCCGATAAATTGCCTGTCCCGCCGGCGTGGATTAAACCACCTTTTGAACGACGGGACAAGGGATTTCCGCCCCGCCAGCTGGCGGAAATGGCCTTTGTTGCCCCGCGGGCGGGCTCCGGGGTCCTGGGGGGGGCGCGGGGCGATCTGGCCCCGGGGGGTGCCCCCCGGTGGCCTGGCCCGCGATCGGGGCCCACCGATCCGCGGGCGGGTCTGTGCCGTGGGGGCACTCTTTCCCTTCCGCCTCCGTCACGGTCTCCACCATGGCGGAGGTGGAAGAGAGCATGCGCAGGAAACTGTCGGCGGCCGCTGACGCTCCCGCGCATGCACCACCCCGATATGTCATTTCCGCGTCAGCTGGCGGGGCAACAAAGGCCATTTCCGCCAGCTGGCGGGGCGGAAATCCCTCCGGCACCGGCCTAGCCCCTCAATGTTGGGGCTCGGCCCCCAAAGATGCGGAGCATTCCGCACCTTTGGGGCGGCGCGATGCCCGTCTGATTGGCGCCGTTTTGGGCGCCAGTCGGCGGACATCGCACCGTTTCGGGAGAATTTTGCCCCAGTTGTCACACTTCACTTTGAAATCTCGTCACAGCACATTGGCAGACTATTGAACGATTGCTGGTAAATGTGACACCAGGGAGCAACCTCATCAAAAACCATACATTTCCACAAATTTTAACTCTATAATAATCTGAAGCAGGGTGGTTTGTCCACTCCTTGTTCAATGTCACCAAGGCTAACTGTAGTTGGAGATCGATTAAGAACTTCAAAAAAAGGAAGTTCACTCAACTCATCATTTCTAGCTCAGCTTTTCCGCAACACTCTATAATATTCATTCATCAGGGATTTTACCTCAAATATAAAATCATCCAAGGGAAATATTCTGCCTAAATTCTCTAAACAGCCAACGGTGATCAAATAAAAACATTGAAAAATTCAAATGTTAATGACATAAACTGGAACTAGTTTACCTGCTGCATCCGAAGGGATTCTAACTCCCTTTCAAGCCTGGTTCGTAGCCGATGTTCAAGTTGTTCCCGTTTTTCACATGCTGCCTGAAGCTGGATCAGAGCCTGTTGCATTCTTTCAACTTTGTCCACATACACCTGCTTCCTCTTAAGCTACAACCAGAGGCAGAGAAACGTATTTGAGCAAAACCATACAGAGTGCACACCAAAACCCCAGGCACTGTGATTCACAAGGTGGACAATAACTACACATTGTCATTGACTTAACAACTAAACCACTGCGCTATCATTTAATTGCTGCAGTGAGTCTAAACAGCTTATATAGAGGTCAAGACGTATGGCCAGATTTGCACATATCCTGAAGTACTACAAACTCTCATTTTCCAGAGCCTATTCGGCCCTTCTTGACCATGCCGAATTACGGGCAGGATTCTCCATTTGGGAGATTAAGTCCTTCTGCTGCAAGTGCATCGCTTCTGGTTTGTGTGGGGCGAGGAGCAGCGGCCAAAAGCGATTCCCTCTCCCTTGCCATGCAAATACCTGCATGGCGAGGAGCTCAGGGAATTCCGTTCTGAATCCCGCTATCGAGCCACCATTTTGAGTGGGCAGCCCAATACCGAGGTCTGGCGGCTGGCACCTCCCCCCCCCCCCCCCCCCCCCCTCCCCTCCACAGCGCAAACCCTGCACCTCCCATGCTGACAAATAGCAGTCACTTCCTTCCTCCCCCCCCCACCCCGAATAACAGGAATTGCTGGATCACTCCTCTCTCACAGCACAGGGGTGACCCGACCCCCCTCTCCTCTCCACCACCACCCACCCACCCCCCGGCACCACCACCCACCCACCCCCCGGCACCGCCGCCCCCCGCAGCGACTAGAGATCCCCATCAGACCCTGCTGTGAACCTAACCACAATGTTTATAAACATTGAGCTATGATTGACAGCCCCTGACTACATCAAATGCAGTTAAGTGCAGTTGCTGCTGAGAATAAGAGGAAGCAATAATACTTAACTCCTAGATGTTTACACACATTGTGGTTAAGCTTACAGCAGCCCGACGCGAGATTGTCCGCCGCATCGGGATCTCCTCCAACGGTGGTGGAGAATTCCGACCTACATTCCACTGCACTCGCACTCTAAAATAACCCATGGACTGTATTATGTCCCCTTCACCTCTTGTCATATCTGGAATTCCATCCTGTGGCCCCAGAGTTGACAATCTGCCACTAGGGACGAATTAGAAGGGATACAGACCGATTAAGGGCAGAAGATTTTTTTCAAAGTTGGGGCATCATGATCAGCACAGGCTTGGAGGGCCGAAGGGCCTTTTTCGGTGCTGTACTTTTCTTTCTTCTTTGGAACTTAGTCCGATTTATACTTGGATTTTAAAAAAAAACTTATCCTGCTTGACCCGTGCCAGCCTCGAAACTTAAAAAGGGCTATCCTTGCCACTATTTGTTGACAAGTAAATCCTAAACCAGACCCCCAATATCTATTTGCATCAGGGGCTTAAGATATCTGAACATTAATGGGAACATAGGTTTCATGAACCCACTTGGCCCATGGAAACAAACACGTTGAAATAATCCTGTTGGCTCTGGATCTCCATGAATAACCTGGGATGTTGAATCAGTTAGGATTCAGTGCTGCTTCTTGCCTACATCTTACTTGTACTCAGCAATAAAAGGTGGTATGGTTAGACCTGTTCAGATTCTAGACAACAAAAGCACCAGTTAAATATAGAACTGTTTAGCAAAATGTTTGGTCCAATAATTTTCCTCCCACCTCTTGTGGAAATGTGCCTGCCCCTGTTCGTAGATGCCTACAGTTGCAGGTTTAAAATCAAGTGCTCACAGTGTTTGTAATCACAGATACTGTTCCACATCATTTTCTTACGGTGCAATATCTTATACAAAGTTGGCTGGGCAGCTGGTTTGTGATGCAGAGAGAGGCCAACAGCGCAAGTTCAATTCCCATGCCAGCTGAGGTTATTCATGAAGGCCCCACCTTCTCAACCTTGCCCCTCGCCTGAGGTGTGGTCATCCTCAGATTAAATCACCACCAGTCAGCTCTTCTCCACAAAGGGAAAAGCAGGCTATGGTCATCTTGGACGATGGCAACTTTACTTCACAATCCTGAGGGAAACCCTCAATCAAAATATTGTGGGACTGAAACCTTGCCCTCCCTTCACAAACAAGGTAACTACTTGCAAGAATAATGTTCTTCAGTCATGAATGAACAACTCCGGGCACAGAAGAGAAGGCAGTAAAATGACGCAGAGCTGAAAAGCAAGTAATTTATGGTCTCATTTCACACTAGTGCAGTTGCCGAACATACTGCCAGAATCTCAATTCCTCACCCTGGTTACCACTCAGCTCGCAAGTTGCGAGATTTTACGTCGTCAATCTTGCTATATTGCGTTCAGGTGCTTTGCTTCATGCTCTCTCGGTTGGACCACTAACATTTGCTGAGTCCAGAATAGGCAAGAAGCCTGCTCCTGAACCTCTTCCAAGATCATGATTTATCTGCTTGCTCATACGTGGATTGTGCATACATGATGTTAACGAGAAAAAGAGAGGAATGTTTATTTAGAAAATTATCTCGATAAATATTACAAAAACACACTTCAGTCATGAAAGACGAGCTTGTTAGGTGAATTGGACATTCTGAATTCTCCTTCTGTGTACCCGAACAGGCGCTGGTGTGGGGCAACTGGGGGCTTTTCATTGTTAATGTAAGCCTACTTGTGACACTAATAAAGATTATTATTAAATAATACATGAGGGTTCTGACCAGATCATTAATATTTTTTTATTCCACATAAATGTGAGGTGATGCATTTTGGCAGATCGAATCAGGCCAGGACCTACTCAGTTAATGGTATGGCGTTGGGGAGAGTTATAGAACAAAGAGATCTAGGAGTACAGGTTCATAGCTCCTTGAAGGTGGAGTCGCAGGTGGACAGGGTGGTGAAGAAGGCATTCGGCATGCTTGGTTTCATTGGTCAGAACATTGAATACAGGAGTTGGGACGTCTTGTTGAAGTTGTACAAGACATTGGTCCGGCCACACTTGGAATACTGTGTGCAGTTCTGGTCACCCTATTATAGGAAGGATATTATTAAACTGGAAAGAGTGCAGAAAAGATTTACTAGGATGTTGCCGGGACTTGATGGTTTGAGTTATAAGGAGAGGCTGGATAGACTGGGACTTTTTTCCCTGGAGCGTAGGAGGCTGAGGGGTGATCTTATAGAGGTCTATAAAATAATGAGGGGCATAGATAAGGTAGATAGTCAACATCTTTTCCCAAAGGTAGGGGAGTCTAAAACTAGAGGGCATAGGTTTAAGGTGAGAGGGGAGAGATTCAGAAGGGCCCAGAGGGGCAATTTCTTCACTCAGAGGGTAGTGAGTGTCTGGAATGGGCTGCCAGAGGTAGTAGTAGAGGCGGGTACAATTGTGTCTTTTAAAAAACATTTAGATAGTTACATGGGTAAGATGGGTATAGAGGGTTATGGGCCAAGTGCGGGCAATATGTTGTGTTTAGTCATTTTATATCCCTTCAGAATCGCAGAATACTACGGTGAAGAAGAGGCCCTTCGGCCCATCGAATCTGCACCATTTTTAAGTGCCCTGACGAGCACGCCTAATCCCACTTGCCAGCACGTGGCCCATAGCCTTGAATGTTATGGCATGCCAAGTACTCAAAAATATATCTCCTGGGCTCAAAAGACAAGAGCGTAAGAATGTTCCCAAATGGCTGTGAAAGTTCTCTGTAACAAGGTGGTGCTGAGGCATGACATTTCCCTACGATTATCTTCGGCCCTTCCTTTCAAAGAGCTAGGCGATCTTTAAATCAGCTCGTAACAAGAGTTGAGCAATTAGATTTGAATTTGCAATCCTGTAAGTTGGGTGGTAGGACATAGAAGCATGAGGAATATGCAGTTTGTGTACATTCCAAATGTGCTCTTACATACCTCTTTCTGACAAGTTCAAACCGGAATTCTCTCTTGGATCTGTGGTAAACTGCGAATGCCCAAACATTTCAGCTCAGTTCATTTAATAGCACTCTCACTTGAGTTTGTGGCTTCAAGCTGCCCTCAAGCACTTGAACACACAATCTAGGCTAATACTTCAATGTAGCACTATGACATTTTGAGAGCTGCCATCCTTCACATGAGATGTTAAAGTAGAGTACATGGGGTTCAGGGTTTCAAAAAACATGGTGGCTGTGGTAGTATGCATTAGGGGTCATGTGGGACTGTGAAGCCGTGATGCCATTGGCTGACAGATCCCGGGTCCTGGTTGGCTGTTGATCTCTAGCTCCGCCCTGAAGGCGGAGTATAAGAACCAGGAGTTCTCCCCGCAGCTCCAGTCTGCTGCTGAACTGCGGAGAACAAGTCACGCTTAATAAAGCCTCATCGACTTCATCTCTATTCGTCTCTCGTAAGTCATTGTGCGCTACAATTTATTAAGCGTGCTTAAAGGACTATGGAGCTCAGGATCGTCCCGGAATGCCTGCGGATCAGCCCCCACGCAGTGAACTCAGCAGCAGTTTTTAAACACTGGCAGACTTGTTTCGAAGGCTACCTCCGAACGGCCCCCGGCCGGATCACAGAAGACCAGAAACTGCAGGTCCTGCATTCGAGGGTAAGCCCGGAAATTTTCCCTCTCATAGAAGACGCAGAGGATTTCGAGACGGCGTTCGCAGCACTAAAGAGCGTCTACGTTCGCCCAGTGAACCAGGTCTACGCACGCTACCAACTCGCAACGAGACGGCAAAGTCCCGGAGAATCGCTAGACGAATTCTACGCCGCGCTAATTTTGGGACGGGCCTGCAGCTGCCCGCCGGTAAACACAGCTGAACACACGGACATGTTAATTCGCGATGCGTTTGTGGCAGGTATGAACTCTCCCCAAATCCGCCAAAAACTGTTAGAAAAAGAGTCGCTAGGACTTTCAGAGGCACGGGCCCTTGCAGCTTCCCTAGATGTGGCCGCGCAAAACGCCCGCACGTACGGCCCCGACCGCGCGGCAGCCCCTTGGGCTCCGTGGACTCCCGTCGCGACAAACCCCCCCCCCCCCCCCACCCCCCCTCACAGGCTTGCGCGGTTCAGACGCCAGGTCATCCCGGGGGGGCCCGCTGCTATTTTTGCGGGCAGGCGAAACACCCCCGGCAGCGCTGCCCGGCCCGCGCAGCGATTTGCAAGAGATGCGGCAAAAAGGGCCATTTCGCGGCTGTGTGCCAGTCCCGGGGGGTCGCCACTGTCCCCGGAGAAGAAAGAGTCCAGCACATCCCAAACACTCCCCAACCCCCCCAGCGCCCCATGTGCGACCCGCAGGCGCCGCCATTTTGGGTCCCGGCCACCACGAGGGGAGGATGGGCGCCGCCATCTTGTGACCTCCCAGCCATGTGCGATGCATGGGGGCGGCCATTCTGTCCACCCCCACCGCCATCTTGGGACCCCCCAGCCATGTGCGATGCATGGGGGCGGCCATTTTGTCCACCCCCGCCGCCATCTTGGGACCCCCCAGCCATGTGCGATGCATGGGGGCGGCCATTTTGTCCACCCCCGCCGCCATCTTGGACGACAACAGAGGACCCCAGCATCGACGGCTCCACGGGGTTCGAAGAAGACGCTGAGACACTGCGACCACGTCTGGCCTCGGTGACACTGGACCAAGCACGGCCCCGGACGCTCCAGACGACGACAACAACGGTGCTGATCAACGGACACGAGACACCATGCCTGATCGACTCCGGGAGCACTGAAAGTTTCATCCACCCCAACACGGTAAGACGCTGTTTCTTGACCATCCGCCCAAGTATGCAAAAGATTTCCCTAGCTGCAGGATCCCACTCCGTACAGATCAAAGGGTTCTGCATAGTGACCCTAACGGTGCAAGGAAGGGAGTTTAAAAACTACAGGCTCTACGTCCTTCCCCAACTCTGCGCGCCCACATTACTGGGATTAGACTTCCAGTGCAACCTGCAGAGCCTAACATTCCAATTCAGCGGCCCAATACCCCCACTCACTATCTGCGGCCTCGCAACCCTCAAAGTTGAACCCCCATCCTTGTTTGCAAACCTCACCCCGGATTGCAAACCCGTCGCCACTAGGAGCAGACGGTACAGCGCCCAGGACCGGACATTTATTCGGTCCGAAGTCCAGCGGTTGCTGAAGGAAGGCATAATCCAGGCCAGCAATAGTCCCTGGAGAGCACAGGTGGTAGTAGTAAAGACAGGGGAGAAGCAAAGGATGGTCATAGACTATAGCCAGACCATCATCAGGTACACACAGCTAGATGCGTACCCTCTCCCCCGCATATCCGACATGGTCAATCGGATTGCCCAATATAAGGTCTTCTCCACCGTGGACCTCAAGTCCGCCTACCATCAGCTCCCCATCCGCCCAAGTGACCGCAAGTACACAGCCTTCGAGGTAGACGGGCGACTATACCACTTCCTAAGGGTCCCATTTGGCGTCACAAACGGGGTCTCGGTCTTCCAACGGGAGATGGACCGAATGGTTGATCAACACGGGTTGCAGGCCACGTTCCCGTATCTCGACAACGTAACCATCTGCGGTCACGATCAGCAGGACCACGACGCCAACCTCCAAAAATTCCTCCAGACCGCTAAAGCCTTGAACCTCACATACAACGAGGACAAGTGTGTGTTTAGCACAAACCGGCTAGCCATCTTGGGATATGTAGTGCGCAATGGGATAATAGGCCCCGACCCCGAACGCATGCGCCCCCTCATGGAATTTCCCCTCCCCCACTGCTCCAAAGCCCTGAAACGCTGCCTGGGGTTCTTTTCATATTACGCCCAGTGGGTCCCCCAGTACGCAGACAAGGCCCGCCCCCTAATACAGACCACTACCTTCCCCCGTCGAAAGAGGCTCGCCAGGCCTTCAGCCGCATCAAAGTGGATATCGCAAAGGCCACGATGCGCGCCATCGATGAGTCCCTCCCCTTCCAAGTCGAGAGCGACGCCTCCGACGTAGCTCTGGCGGCCACCCTTAACCAAGCGGGCAGACCCGTGGCCTTTTTCTCCCGAACCCTCCACGCCTCAGAAATCCGCCACTCCTCAGTGGAAAAGGAAGCCCAAGCCATAGTGGAAGCTGTGCGACATTGGAGGCATTACCTGGCCGGCAGGAGATTCACTCTCCTCACTAACCAACGGTCGGTAGCTTTCATGTTCGATAATGCACAGCGGGGCAAAATTAAAAATGACAAGATCTTAAGGTGGAGGATCGAGCTCTCCACCTTCAACTACGAGATCTTGCACCGTCCCGGAAAGCTGAACGAGCCGTCCGATGCCCTATCCCGCGGCACATGTGCCAACGCACAAATAGACCGTCTGCAAACCCTCCACAAGGACCTCTGCCACCCGGGGGTCACTCGGTTCTACCATTTTATAAAGTCCCGCAACCTCCCCTACTCAGTGGAGGAGGTCCGTACAGTCACCAGGAACTGCCACATCTGCGCAGAGTGCAAACCGCACTTTTTCAGGCCGGATAGAGCGCACCTGATCAAGGCTTCCCGTCCCTTTGAACGCCTCAGTCTGGATTTCAAAGGGCCCCTCCCCTCCACCGACCGCAACACATACTTCCTGAACGTGGTGGACGAGTACTCCCGTTTCCCTTTCGCCATCCCCTGCCCCGACATGACAGCGGCCACAGTTATTAAAGCCCTGACCACCATATTCACACTGTTCGGTTGCCCCGCATATATCCATAGCGACAGGGGGTCCTCCTTCATGAGTGACGAGCTGCGCCAGTTCCTGCTCAGCAAGGGCATAGCCTCGAGCAGGACGACCAGCTACAACCTCCGGGGGAACGGGCAAGTAGAGAGGGAGAACGGCACGGTCTGGAAGACCGTCCTACTGGCCCTACGGTCCAGGGATCTCCCAGTTTCACGGTGGCAGGAGGTCCTCCCGGACGCTCTCCACTCCATCCGGTCGCTGCTGTGTACGACCACTAATCAAACGCCTCATGAGCGCCTCCTTGTCTTCCCCAGGAAGTCCTCCTCTGGAACGTCGCTGCCGACCTGGCTGGCGGCCCCAGGACCCATCTTGCTCCGAAAACATGTGCAGGCGCACAAGTCGGACCCGTTGGTCGAGAGGGTTCATCTCCTCCACGCGAACCCGCAGTACGCCTACGTGGCGTACCCCGACGGCCGACAGGTCACGGTCTCCCTGCGAGACCTGGCGCCCGCCGGCAACACGCACACCCCCCCCCGACACCGATCAACCCCTCCCTGCCACCGGCGCACCCCGCGACCGCCCCCTTCCCGGGAGGATCGGTCCTCCTCCCATGTCCGACCAGGAGTGAAGCAGAAGCAGACACCGTAAAGCTCCCGGAGACGACAACGCTGGAACAAGCACCTGCACCACCACCGGGGCTGAGGCGATCGACAAGGAAGACCAGACCGCCCGCTCGACTCGTGGCATCGGTGTAACACAAGAATGTTGTGGGACTATAACGAGAAGGTTCTGTTCCTCTTACGAATATTGTAAATAGTTCACAAACCCTGTACATAGCCCAGTGTAGGGCAAAGTGTAGGGCACTGTAATGACATGCAAAAAGTTTTTTTTCCTCCCAGGACCAGCCTTGTAAACCCCTACCACCATGCGAAGCACCACCCCGCCGTGTTCATTTTTAACAAGGGGTGAATGTGGTAGTATGCATTAGGGGTCATGTGGGACTGTGAAGCCGTGATGCCATTGGCTGACAGATCCCGGGTCCTGGTTGGCTGTTGATCTCTAGCTCCGCCCTGAAGGCGGAGTATAAGAACCAGGAGTTCTCCCCGCAGCTCCAGTCTGTTGCTGAACTACGGGGAACAAGTCACGCTTAATAAAGCCTCATCGACTTCATCTCTATTCGTCTCTCGTAAGTCATTGTGCGCTACAGTGGCAGTGAGTGAATTCACCCTGGAAATAGCCCTGAAAACTCAATGACATGGGTGAAAAATTCAAGAGATGTCACCCGCCATCCACCCCATGTATTTTGATTGGAGGAGCAGCAAGTGTGAGAGACAGAATCTGTGAAGACCTGCACTTCCAATCGCAGATTCTGTCTCTCCCATGCTGCTGCTCCATTCCTCGAATCACAGACCCCTCTCCTCCGCCCTTTTTTTCCTGATCTTGTCCTTTGACCTTGCTTTGACTGTTCTGCTTTCTTGTCCAGCAGCATGGCCTGAATATTGGACAGGACTCCACCTTTTGTGAGTCCTCCCAGCAGCTTGTTGACCCCCTGATGATTGCAGACAGCCAGTTGCCCGTAACTGGAGATGATGCAAGTTTCTACATTGTCCCAGGCCACGCCGCCAGCCAGTTCCAGGAACTTAATGGCAGCCAGGTAGGCAAGAGCTCCAGCCTCAGCAAGGGCTCCATCCTCCACACGCTCAGCATAGTGAACCTTGCGCATTGAGCAGTAGCCAGTTGATGCAGCTGACGTGAACCGGAGACCAGCTCTGTAGAAGCAGGTCTTGGGTTTGGCCTGAGCAGGTACCAGCTGCCAGGCCCACTGCCCATCAGAGTGGAGCCACCATAGGTCCCACCTTCTCTCTATCCTGTGCATGTGCCCCTGCTGGCAGCAGCTCGCTAGGCCCTGGCCCCGGGCCCTGGGGATTCACCTATAACTGTAACCGAGCCTGGCTTCAACTAGAGTGGGATTGTTCCATGGGAGCAGCCAAAACTGGTAGGCGGCAACCCAGACTGCATGCTTCTTGCTCCCACCCCTACAGGAGGTAGAGCGAGATGATGGGCCAATATCTTTTAGTTCTGTTTCATGAACTTCTGTTCAGTAAATTTGTACTTTAAACTGATATTTCTGACAAGGTACCATAAACCAGAATAGAGTTGGAAGGACGTTACTTACTCTATGCAGTGAGGAAACACCTATTTACGTTGAACACCCATTTACGTTGTCAACGAAGCTCAATTAGCTTACAATTGAAATTCTTCATCAGATTACAACATTGAGTTGCATTCCTTACGTTACTAACATTCACAGTAGATTTATACCCCTGCTCTCTGTAGCCTTGCAAGAAGTCTTACAACACCTGTTGGACTTTAACCTGGTGCTGTCAGACTTCTTACTGGCCCACCCCAGCCCAACGCCGGCATCTCCACATCATGGCTCTACAGTCTTGTGATTTGTCAAATGGTTCTAATTTGAAATGAATCTGATCATAGGTTATTACTGTAAATTGGAAATGGTATTTAGAATCCAAATTTGATAGAAAATGCCAAGGAACGAAGGAAGAACAGCGGCCTGAACTCATGTGGGAATGATAAAAGAGCCTCTAAATTCAAAAATTAATTCTCAACAAAATAAAATCTTTATTTTGACATAAATTTAGAGGACCCAATTATTTTTTTCCAATTAAGGGACAATTTAGTGACACCAATCCTATACTTAACTTGTATATCTTTGGGTTGTGGAGTTGAAACCCACGCAGACACGGGGAGAATGTGCAAACTCCACACGGACAGTGACCAGTGTCCGGGATGAAACCCGGGTCGTCGGCGCCGTGAGGCAGCAGTGCTAACCACTGCGCCACTGTGCTGCCCTCAACAAAAATCTTAAGAATCGGTCTCAAAAAAAATTATTGTGACCTCTGATGGGGTTGACATTAATCCATCAAACCCTCCAACTCCATGATATGAAATATAGAAAATAAGAGGAATCCACTCAGCCCTTCGAGCATGCTCGTCCATTCAATACGATCGTGGCTGATTATCTTACTCAGGTTGCTTTCCCCCCATATCCGATGATCCATTTAGCTCAAGAGCTATATCTAACTCCTTCTTGAAAACATACAATGTTTTTGTCTCAACGGTTTCCTGTGGGAGTGAATTCCACAAGCTTACCAATCTCTGGGTGAAGAAATGTCTTTACATCTCAGTCCTAAAAGATTTACCCCGTATCCTTAGACTATGAACCCTGGCTTTGGACACCCCATCGGGAACTTCCTTCCTGCATCTACCCTGTCTAGTCCTGTTAGAATTTTATAGGTTTATATGAGATCCTCCCTTATTCCAATGAATATAATCCTAACCAACTCAATATTGCATCATATGTCAGTCCCGCCATTCAAGGAATCAGTCTGGTAAACCTTCTCTGCACTCCCTCTGTAGCAAGAACATCCTTCCTCAGGTAAGGAGACCAAAACTGCACAAAATATTCCAGGTGTGGCTTCACCAATGCCCTGCATAATTGCACCAAGACATTACAGCTCCTGTACTCAAATCCTATCACTATGAAGGTCAACATGCCATTTGCCTTCTTTACCGCCTGCTGCATTTGCATGTTTAACTTCAGCGACTGGCGTATGAGGGCACCCAGTTGTTGTACATTACATCTCTTAATTTAGAGCCATTCAGATAATAATCTGCCTTCCTGTTTTTGCTACCAAAGTGAATAACCTCACATTTATCCACATAAAACTGCATCTGCCATGCATTTGCCCACTCACTCAGCTTGTCCAAATCACACTGAAGCAACTCTGCATCCTCCTCAAAACTCACCCTCCTACCCAGCTTTGTGTCACCTGCAAATTTGGAGATATTACGTTCAGTTCCCGCATTTAAATCATTTAAAAACAATTTTAAAAAATTTAGAATACCCAATTAATTTTTTCCAATTAAGGGGCAATTTAGCGTGGCCAATCCATCTACCCTGCGCATCTTTGGGTTGTGGGGGCGAAACCCACGCAAACACGGGGAGAATGTGCAAACTCCACACGGACAGTGACCCAGAGCCGGGATCGAACCTGGTACCTCGGCGCTGTGAGGCAACAGGGCTAACCCACTGCACCACCGTGCTGCCTCCCTCATCTAAATCATTGATATATATTTGTGAATAGCTAGAGTCCCAGCACCGATCCCTGCGGTACTCCACTAGTCACTGCCTGCCATTCTGAGAAAGATCCGTTTATTCCTAGTCTTCGTTTCCTGTCTGCCAACCAGTTTCCTATTCAACCCAATACAATACCCCTACTCCCATGCACTTTAAATTTAAAAGCTAATCTCTTATGTCGGACTTTGTTATAAGCCTTCTGAAACACCAAATAAACCACATCCGCTGTCCTCCTCACCTACTATACTACATCCATCCTCAAAGAATTCCAGTAGATTTGTCAAGCATGCTTTCCTTTCGTATATATATGCAGACTCTATCTCATTCTGCCATTGTTTTCCCAAGTGCTCTGCTATAAAGGGTGGGATTCGCCAATAATGGGGCTATGTCCCCACGCCCGCGAGAAAACGGGCGGAAATCACTCCGGACTTTTTTTTTTTAAGAAAGTCCGGGGTGATTCTCCATTTTTAAGAGAGCTTGCAGGGCCCATGAGTGCTCCACACAGCTCCGGCTGCCGATACGGTGACCTGCACTCCCGGCCACGGGTCCTCACATGTGCGCGGCGGCTGCCTGCGATGCCAGCCCCGCCCAACATGGCGGACCCACAAAGCAGGCCAGCGCCGAAATAGTAGGACCCCCCTCCCCCCCCCTAGATCGCACGTGCCCGCCAAACGGTGGCCCCCGATCTCGGGCCTGGCCGTCACGGAGGCACCCCCCGGTGACGGATACCCCGTTCCCCACAGAATGACCTCCCTGCCGTTCCGCCTGGTCCATGTTTGTGTGAACCAGCACCGATCGGTGCCCAGATGCAGCCTCCCTGGGGAGTCTGGTGAATTGTGGGAGGCCAGTGGATCCCGCGCAGGTAGGTAATAAGTAGGTTTACAACCTACGTCTGTGAGTGTCATTCGGTCACACCCATTTGGGGCGGGTTTCCGCATCCGAATTCGACGCCTCGTAGTGCATCGGAAAATCTCACGAGGAGCGGAGGCTGTCGGGAGGCTCGCTGGAGAGTTTTCCCGGCATTCTCCGGCCACGTTGCGCTCAAGCAAGAGCACAATCCGGCCGGAGATTCACGTCCATAGTTAAGAGATGCAATCAGGACAGTAACTCCACGCTGACAGTGAAAAGCTAAACCAAATGTATTGAATTATATTCAGGAAGGGCGATACTTCCTTCAGGCTTAAGGAATGAGAGACTGCATCAAAATGACCACAAATTACCAAGTAGCCAAGATGCTGGGTCAGGGAGGATATACTTTTTTTATTTTAATGCATTTCCTAAAGGCATAGAAAGCACCAGATTTAATTATCAAAAGGCACAAACTTAAATTAGCAGATGTGAGGGGAGAAAAGAAACCGACAATATGGACTATAAACAAGCGATACAAGATAATCACTCTGCCATTTTTTTTTCCTCTCCCTACTCTCCACCCCAATCCTCCAGAAAGTCCCACAAACAATTGAACTGCTTCTCGTCCTCTACCAGTGCCCACAAAACAGCAAAAACTGTAGGGGATAAATCTTCAATTATTGTGTCCCAACTTTCCCGTGGAACATAACCAGTAGGGGAACTGCATTTTGTAATAAAATAAAAAAAGAATACACATGTGGAAGGCCACAGTAACCTTGTGTACATGAATTGTGAATGCGAAACAAACACACATGCACTTCCATTACAGGGATCACTTCAAAGCTAATATTTATTGTCCAGTTTTCATTTTTAAAGGTTACTGGGACAGCCAATTCAGAAACTGGGCTGTCCAGTTCAAAAATGGATGGAGAGCTCCCTAATTCCCCTCCACTCTTAACAGTATCAAGTCAGATGGTGTAAGAAGTTCCTTGGTGTAAACACTATACCTCTCTTAGCCATTCTGTCCTTGTTAGCTCATAAACATGTACTACCAGGTGAAGCAACCATCCCAGCTGAACCAGATTGTTCCCTCACCACTCTCCCATTTTCCAGTAGGTTGATTGGATATTGTTAAGGACCGAGAACCCTTTTTGATATTAACATTCAAGAGCATTAGATTCCGAGATCAAATTTGAGATCTCCCTGTTCTAACTGGCTTAGCGATATACCAGGGAGTATATTGATACACATTTACTCCTAAATTCAACTGCTAAAGTAAACTACAAAATAATTAACAGAAATAAGTATAAATGTTACTGTATTTATATGGATTTAATTGCAGTTGGGTTTTTCTCTCCCACATGTTAATATTCCATTGACTATGACAGATTATAAGATCATCCTATCCCTCTTCCTACCTCTTCCTCCAATTTGACCACTTTGCCCTGAGTGTTGTTCAAGGCCTGATCACGGATCTCAATGTGCCTCCTCTGGTCCTCGTTGGTAGAGCGGAGTGCAGATAATTCCATTTCCAGCTTCTCTTTTTCTCTCATATTTTCTTTATCTGGTGAGTTGACAGGAACAAGTTAAGAGGTAAATAAACATTAATTGCTAAAGAAAACTAAAAAAAAAACTGGTTTGCATATTGAAGCAGGGAAGCACATTACACGGTGTGACCAGTCAAGTTCCATCCAGAATACTGGGCAAACCCCAACTCCTATTTAGAGGATGCATAGAAATCTATTGGAACGATAATCAGGGATGATGCGCTTCAGTTTTGTGGAAAGACTGAAGAAACCGAGGTTGTTTTCCTGAGAGCAGAGCAGATTAAGGAGGGATTTAACAGATGGTTCAAAATTAAGGAGTAAATTGGGAGAAGTTGTTTCCAATGCCAGGAGAGTTAGTAACCAAGGTTGGATTTAAGGAATCTCAAAAGAACCAGAGCAGAGATGAGGACATTGTTTTCTTTAAAAATGCAGAGTTACAAAGATCTAAAATGCGCTGCCTTTGATATGTATTACATGGCTGCTGCATATCTTTTAAGTGCTCTATTAACAAGCAGTGATTTCACCAGTGATTGCCCTGCTATCTTGTATTAACTCTTACTGTAATAAATGTGCAATGCACAAATATGCAGTGTTCAAAAATAGGAGTTCCACAGAGATATGCATAGATCATTTGGTTTCAGGAGCACTGGTATAGAACCATATAATTCCTACAGTGCAGAAGGAGCCCATTTGGCCCACCGAGTCTGCACCGACCTTCTGAAAGAGCACCTTACCTAGGCCACACCCCTGCTATGTCCCCATAACCCCACCTAACATGCACATCTTTGGACACTAAAAGGCAATTTGGCATTGCCATTCTACCTAACCAATACATCTCTGGACTGTGGGAGGAAACCCACGTAGGCACAGGGAGAAAGTGCAAACTCTGCACAGTCACCCAAGGCCGTGATCGAACCTGGGTCCCTGGCGCTATGAGGCAGCAGTGCTAACCACTGTGCCACCGTGCTGCCCAATCTTCAAATCAATCGCGTTTCTGATCCCTCATTGAGACAATCGCCTCCAGTATATTCTCCAGTCCCCATCTTCCGCTCCTTTGACACTTCATTATTCCTGTCCTTGTTAGGAAGTTAATCCTTCACTTATCATACGCCTTGGTTAAAATTGATCTCAAAATGATTTCAACTTGCTCACTCTCTTCCTTTGTTTACTTCCTTTCTTTAAAAGTCTTTCATGATTCTGTCCTGCATTGCCAGCAACCAACCATCTTTCCAGTGTACAACTGCCTCCCTAGAAAGTGTTGTTAACATTAATGCAATTCTCTTATATGCATTACCATTTAAATGCTGCGTTTCCCAAATACAAACCTGGGAGATCAACTACATAGATTTTTTTGTTCAATCTAGTTTGATTTCAGTAAGCATTTCACTTGTCTAGCTGGTTTTGAAGTGTTGGGACACACCCAACAACTCTTGAACGGTCACTGATGGTATTCACGCAGTGCATGCACTTGTGATTAATTTTGAATTCACTGTTTCACCAGGAAATGGCAACACTCTTAAACAACAGCATACTTATAAAAGGTTTTGCGGCTTATGAGAATTTTGCACCTACGACAACTGTCACCTAATGGAAAAGACAGGTCAGCAATGCACTATGATGTTCACAGAAATAAAATTAGTGTTTTGACTGCATATTCATGAAGTAATCTACACTTGCCTACTGGGAATTCTTAAGCCAGTATATATTATAAGTCAACAGCTCAGTCTATATTAACATTACAATGTGGCACAAGTCCAGGATTTCCACAGCACCCCATTCAGTAACGGGATAGATAGTCTCAATTAGTCTGAAGAAGTTGGTTACAGTTTTTCCTCAATGTCCTTGGCCTGAAGAGGAGAAAAAAAGTGCCATGACTAGGATTCTGCTCCCGGTCGCATCCAACTTCCTGATGAGGGTACGATCTGACTTGGCTGTGAAGCTACGCTCATGTGAATAGCCAGCTGACATTATTGCCAGGATTCATACCTCAGTCAGATGAGGTACAGAAGGGTTGCTGAAGCTAGTAGAACCGTACATACTCCAGGAGAGAACGAGAGGCACAACGTGGCAAATAAGATCTTAATGTAGGTCGACCAAACTGATACTATTTCTGATTTTAGATGCACTGTGATAGAAAATAATTCACAAGATACAGTGTGGATAAAGCATTGCGGATTTCAAATATCTGCCAGACCGAACCCAACGCCTTGCTCCAGTTCAAGGACTGGCAGTGTACTATTTATCAGTTGAGATATCGGGGGCAATTAAAAAAGTTCTAACACATACAGTCATTAAAGTATAGCCAACAACTGTAGGTCAGCTATTTGATTTCAGCCTTCTAGAACACCAACTACTTATTACATTTAAAAGCAATGCTATGCGACTTCCGGTTGCGGCTATGCCTAGGTAGGTCGCACGTTTGGCAGCTCCCGCCGGGAACGGACTTTTGGGCTCTCTAGAGGGGCCCCAACGGCAATTGTTCGACGGCTTCAGTGTGGGAAGGTGACAGCAAGGCCCCCCCCGACATTATATGGATTGGACCAGAAGTGGAGCGGTGAAAAACGTGATCTTGGAGGAGCGAAAAGTGAGAGGGAGAAAAAACAAGATGGCAGCGGGAAGAGACCAAGCAGCATGGGCGCAATGGTCGCAGGAGCAGCAGGGGTTTCTTAGATGCTGCTTTGAGGAGCTGAAAACCGAAATGCTGGCGCAAATGAAGGGGGCAATTGAGAAGCTAGTGGATACCCAGAAGGCCCAAGGGGCGGCGATCCGGGAGGTGCGGCAAAAAGCCTCGGAGAACGAGGACGAGATCTTGGGCCTGGCGGTGAAGGTGGAGGCGCACGAGGCGCTGCAGAAGAGGTGGACGGAAAGATTTGAGGACCTGGAGAATAGGTCTAGGAGAAAGAATCTTCGGATTCTGGGTCTCCCCGAAGGAGTGGAGGGGCCCGATGATGGGGCATATGTGAGCACGATGCTCAATTCGCTGATGGGCGAGGGAGCCTTCCCGAGGCCTCTGGAGCTAGATGGGGCTCACCGGGTCCTAGCAAGGAGACCCAAGGCCAACGAGCCACCAAGGGCTGTAGTGGTGAGGTTTCACCGCTTTATGGATAGAGAGTGTGTCCTGAGATGGGCCAAGAAAGAGCGGAGCAGCAGGTGGGAGAACACGGAAATCCGAATCTACCAGGACTGGAGTGCAGAGGTGGCGAAGAAGAGAGCGGGTTTTCATCGGGCTAAGGCGGTGCTCCATCAAAAGGGGGTGAAGTTCGGTATGCTGCAGCCAGCGCGATTGTGGGTCACGTTCCAGGATCGGCACCACTATTTCGAAACGCCTGATGAGGCATGGAGTTTTATACGGACTGAAAAAGGTTGGACTCAAATTGAGGGTTTGCTGTGGGGGGATGTTTACTGTGTATATAGTGTTTATTACGTTTAGGGAATGTTCCTCTGGTAGGGATTGGATGGGGAGACTGTAGGAGAGTGTGGGCGTCGGTGTTGGAGGGGCAGACCCCCACGAAGGAAGAGGGGGAGTGGAGGCCCGGGGATGGGGAATTGGGGTAAGGCCGCAAAAGGAGCTGCGCCAGAGGGGGCGGGGCCGGCTCAGGAAAGCGCGGGCTTTTTCCCGCGCTAGGGAAGGACGGGGGTGGGGGCCGGGGGGGTGCTGGAGAGGAGCGCACACTGACTGCCAGGGAGGGGGAGAGGGGATTCTCACATTGGAGGGGGTCGATGGAATGGCGGGAGAGGCTGGGGTCAGCAGGAGTCAGCTGACTTATGGGAGTGTTATGGGGGGAGCAAAAGGGCTAGATGTGGATCTAGCGGGGGGAGGGGGAGGGGGGTATAGGGTTGCTGCTTCATTGGCCAAAGGGGAGCTGGAAGTAGGAGAGGTGGGCGGGGCGGGGGATAATTTGGAATGTGAGGGGCCTGAATGGGCCGGTCAAGAGGGCCCGGGTGTTCGCGCACTTAAAGGGACTGAAGGCAGACGTGGTTATGCTCCAGGAGACACATGTGAAGGTGGCAGATCAGGTTAGGCTTCGAAAGGGATGGGTAGGACAGGTATTCCATTCAGTGTTGGATGCGAAGAACAGAGGGGTTGCAATACTGGTGGGGAAGCGGGTGTCGTTTGAGGCAATGAATATTGTAGTAGATAATGGAGGTCGATATGTGATGGTGAGCGATAGGTTGCAGGGGGTGCGGGTGGTACTGATAAACGTATATGCCCCGAACTGGGATGATGCCGGATTTATGAAACGCATGCTGGGTCGGATTCCGGATCTGGAGGTAGGAAGCTTGATAATGGGGGGGGGGGGGGGGATTTCAACACGGTGCTGGACCCAGCACTGGATCGCTCTAGGTCCAGGACGGGTAAGAGGCCGGCTGCGGCCAAGGTGCTTAGGGGGTTTATGGACCAGATGGGGGGAGTGGATCCATGGAGGTTTGTCAGGCCCCAGGCCAGGGAATTTTCATTCTTTTCCCACGTCCACAGAGCCTACTCCCGGATAGATTTTTTTATTTTGAGTAGGGCGCTAATCCCGAAAGTGGAGGGAACGGAGTATTCGGCCATAGCCATCTCAGACCACGCCCCGCACTGGGTGGAGCTGGAGTTAGGAGAGGAGAGGGACCAGCGCCCGCTGTGGCGTCGAGATGTGGGATTATTGGCGGATGAGGTGGTGTGCAGGCGGGTGCGGGGGTGCATTGAAAGATATTTGGAGGCCAATGACAACGGGAGGTGCAGGTGGGGGTAGTCTGGGAGACGCTGAAGGCGGTGGACAGGGGAGAGTTAATCTCCATCAAGGCCCACAGGGAGAAGAGAGAGGGCAGGGAGAGGGAGAGGTTGGTGGGGGAGATCTTAAGGGTGGACAGGAGATATGTAGAGGCCCCCGAGGAGGGACTACTCAGGGAGCGGCGGAACCTCCAGACGGAGTTCGACCTGTTGACCACAGAGAAAGCAGAGGCACAGTGGAGGAAAGCGCAGGGGGCGACGTATGAGTATGGGGAGAAGGCGAGTCGGATGCTGGCACACCAGCTTCGTAAGAGGGAGGCAGCGAGGGAGATAGGTGAAGTTAAGAATAGCGGGGGGAATACGGTGCGGGGTGCGGTGAGAATAAATGAGGTATTTAGGGACTTCTATGGGGATCTGTACAGATCTGAGCCCCCAGTGGGGGAAGAGGGGATGCGACGATTTTTGGATCAGCTGAGGTTCTCGAGGATGGAGGAGCAGGAGGTGGCTGGTTTAGGGGCCAATTGGGCTGGAGGAGCTGGTTAAAGGATTGGGAAACATGCAGGCGGGGAAGGCCCCGGGGCCAGATGGGTTCCCGGTCGAGTTTTACAGGAAATACGTGGACCTGCTAGGCCCATTGCTAGTGAGGACTTTCAATAAGGCAAGGGATGGGGGGACCTTGCCCCCGACAATGTCCGAGGCGCTGATCTCTCTGATCCTGCTAAGTTGCTGGCAAAAGTGCTGGCTACGAGAATTGAGGACTGTGTCCCGGGGGTGATTCATGAGGACCAGACGGGATTTGTAAAGGACAGGCAGCTAAACACTAATGTGCGGAGGCTCCTCAATGTGATTATGATGCCCTCGGTGGAGGGAGAAGCGGAGGTACTGGCAGCTATGGACGCGGAGAAGGCCTTTAACCGGGTGGAGTGGGAGTATCTTTGGGAAGTGTTGCGGAGGTTTGGGTTCGGGGAGAGGTTCATCGGCTGGGTCAGGCTGCTATATAGAGCCCCGGTGGCGAGTGTGGCTACGAATCGGCGGAGGTCGGAGTACTTTCGGCTGTACCGAGGGACGAGGCAGGGGTGCCCCCTGTCCCCCTTGCTGTTTGCATTGGCGATTGAGCCTTTGGCCATGGCACTAAGGGAGTCCAAGAAATGGAGGGGACTGGTCCGAGGGGGAGAGGAGCATCGGGTGTCGCTGTATGCGGACGACCTGTTGCTGTATGTGGCAGATCCAGTGGAGGGGATGGCGGAGGCCATGCGGATCTTAAGGGAGTTTGGGGACTTATCGGGGTATAAGCTTAATGTAGGGAAAAGTGAGCTCTTTGTGGTGCATCCAGGGGACCAGGGAAGGGGGATAGATGACCTGCCGTTGAAGAGGGCGGGAAGGAGCTTTCGGTACTTAGGGATCCAGGTGGCTGGGAGGGCCCTGCACAAACTCAATTTGACCCGGTTGGTGGAGCAGATGGAGGAGGATTTCAAAAGATGGGATGTGCTGCCACTCTCGCTAGCGGGCAGGGTGCAGTCGGTTAAAATGATGGTCCTCCCGAGGTTTCTCTTTGTGTTCCGGTGCCTTCCCATTATGATTCCCAAGGCCTTTTTCAAACGGGTAGGTAGGAGTATCATGGGTTTCATGTGGGCGAATAAGACCACGAGGGTAAAGAGGGTGTTTCTGGAGCGTAGTAGAGACAGGGGACGGCTGGCTCTGCTGAATGTGTGCGACTATTATTGGGCAGCCAACGTGGCGATGATCCGTAAGTGGGTAATGGAGGGAGAGGAGGCGGCGTGGAAGAGGTTAGAGATGGCGTCCTGTGTGGGCACGAGCCTGAGGGCGCTGGCGACGGCACCGCTGCCGCTCTCGCCGACAAGGTACACCACAAGTCCGGTGGTGGCGGCGACGTTGAAGATCTGGGGGCAGTGGAGACGACACAAGGGCGAGGTTGGAGCCTCGGTTTGGTCCCCAATTCGGGAGAACCATCGGTTCGTCCCGGGAAGGATGGATGGGAGCTGGCATCGGGCAGGGATTAGAAGAATGGGGGACCTGTTTATAGATGGGACGCTTGCGAGCCTGGGGGCGCTGGAGGAGAAGTTTTGGTTACCCCCGGGAAATGCTTTCAGGTATATGCAAGTGAGGGCATTTGTGAGGCAGCAGGTGAGGGAATTCCCACTGCTCCCGGCACAGGGGACTCAGGACAGGGTGATTTTGGGTGTATGGGTTGGAGAAGGCAGGATTTTGGCGATCTACCAGGAGCTGAAAAAGAGGCCTCGGTAGAGGAGTTAAAGGGCAAGTGGGAGGAGGAGCTTGGGGAGGAGATAGGTGAGGGTCTGTGGGCTGATGCCCTGAGTAGGGTTAATTCTTCCTCCTCTTGCGCCAGGCTCAGCCTAATACAATTCAAGGTTATTCACAGAGCGCATATGACAGGGGCGAGGTTGAGTAGGTTCTTTGGGATGGAGGATAGATGTGGGAGGTGCTCGGGAAGCCCGGCGAATCACGTCCACATGTTCTGGTCGTGCCAGACATTGGGTGGGTTTTGGAGGGGTTTCGCGAGGACTATGTCCAAGGTGGTGAAAGTCCAGGTCAAGCCGAGTTGGGGGCTGGCACTATTTGGGGTAACGGACGAGCCGGGAGTGCAGGAGGCGGAAGAGGCCGGTATCCTGGCCTTTGCGTCCCTGGTAGCCCAGCAGAGGATCTTGCTATTATGGAAGGACGCGAAGCCCCCCCAGTGTGGAAGCCTGGATAAATGACATGGTAGGGTTCATCAAGCTGGAGAGGATAAAGTTTGCCTTGCGAGGGTCTGTGCAGGGGTTCTCCAGGCGGTGGTAACCGTTCCTAGACTATCTCGCGGAGCATTAGGAGGAGGTCAGTAGCAGAAGCAACCCAAGGGTGGGGGGAGGAGGGGAGGGGGTCTCTTTCGGGGGGGAATTCGGGTGGGTGGGGCGGCTTCCCTACGGGTATCTTTGAATGTCATATGGGGGTTTACTGTATACGGGGAAACCTAATGTAAAAGTTTTGTATAATTTTTGACTGCTGTGTTTGCGTTTCTTTTTTTGTTATGGGGGGGTGGGGGGGTTTGTTAAAAATTTTGTTGGAAAATTTGAATAAACACATTTTTTTTTAAAAAGCAATGCTATGCAATAATTTCAAGGACATTTTTGTTGTTTTAACCTTAGAAGTTTTACTGGGTGTAGTTCAATAGCTGAAGCAGCTATTTTTCAGTGGTCAGTGCCCATTCTGCAATTGCCAGTCATAATTCAACTGAATTGACAAACTTGGTCTGGGCTGAGCATTCCAGGAAGGTAAGCTGGCCCATCACAAGCAGGTAGGAGGTTCCAACATGGAGCAACTTGAAAAGCCAGCTGATTAAATTACCACGTTGTATTTTATGCAGCCTCATGGAAAGTTAATGGTGCATCAACGACGATATCTTTTGTGGATAAATTATCGGCACAAATCTGATAAATTGAATAAATCGTGAAAACCAAATCAACACTACAACATTCAAAAGCCAAATGAATCTTCCGGGTGCGGCGATGACCAGCTGAGTCGCACGTTTCGGCAGCTCCCGGTGAAACGGACTTTTGGGCTCTTGATAGGAGCCCCAACGGCAATTTTGACGGCTAAAAACACTGTGCGGTAAACCAGAAGGGAATCCCCCTTGGATACGGATGAAAAAAGGAGGAGAAAGTGGCCGGATTGCAGTGGATCCTTTAGAACAGCGGCAAGGAAGGCAAGCAAAAACCAAGATGGCGTCGGAAGGTGGCAGTTTAACATGGGGCCCTGAACAACAAGAGTTCTTGAAATGCTGTGTGGAAGAGCTCAAAAAGGAAATGAAGAAAGAGCTGTTGGCCCCGATACTACAGGCGATCGAAGGGCTAAAGGAGGAACAAAAGACCCAGGAGCGGGAGCTTCGGGTCGTGAAGGCAAAGGCAGCCGAGAATGAGGACGACATACAGGGCCTGGTGGTGAAGACGGAGACGCATGAGGCACATCAGAAACGATGTGTGGAAAGGTTGGAGGCACTGGAGAACAACGCAAGGAGGAACAACCTGAGGATTCTTGGTCTTCCTGAAGGTGTGGAGGGAGCGGACGTCGGGGCATATGTGAGCACGATGCTGCACTCGTTAATGGGAGCGGAGGCCCCGGCGGGTCCGTTGGAGGTGGAGGGAGCATACCGAGTGATGGCGCGAGGGCCGAGAGCAGGAGAAATTCCCAGAGCCATAGTGGTGAGATTCCTCCGTTTTAAGGATAGAGAAATGGTCCTTAGATGGGCAAAGAAAACTCGGAGCAGTAAATGGGAGAACGCGGTGATCCGCGTTTATCAAGACTGGAGTGCGGAGGTGGCGAGAAGGAGGGCGAGCTTTAATCGGGCCAAGGCGGTGCTTCATAAAAAGAAGATAAAATTTGGAATGCTGCAACCGGCAAGACTGTGGGTCACATATCGAGGGAGGCACCACTACTTTGAGACGGCGGATGAAGCGTGGACTATTATTGTGGAAGAAAAACTGGAATGAGTGGGTTATTAAAAAGAACGTTTGAACAAAGTGGTGGGGCGAAGGTGGGGGGCAGAGAGGGGGGTTAAAAAGGGGGGAAAGAGGAGTTTTATGTACTAATCCTGCGATGTGGTAACTTTTCTCTCTTCCACAGGTGGTGATGGGGGGAGGAGGGGAGGTGGAGGAGATGGGGCGTTGGCCATTGGGGGCGGGGCCAAGGGAGAAGCGCGGGCTTGGTTCCCGCGCTATGATAATCATGGCGGGAATAGAGAAGCAGGAAGGAGGGGGCGTCGCACGGTGCGAGCCGAGGTCACGGGGGGAAGCCGAGGTCGGCCAGAGTTTGCTGACTTCTGGGAGCAACATGGGGGGAGTAATTACGCTAGCGGGGGATCTAGCGGGGGGGTGGGAGGGGGGAATTACTGGGTTGCTGCTGCTGGGGAGAGGGGGGAGCTGGTATGGGAGGGGATGGGCACCGCCTGGGGGAGATACAGCTGCGTGGGAACTGGGTGAGGAGCTGGAAAAAGGGGATGGCTAATCGACAAGGGGGGGGGTAGGAAGCACCCCAACCCGGCTGATGACGTGGAACGTGAGAGGGCTGAACGGGCCGAGAAAGAGGGCACGGGTACTCGCACACCTTAAGAAACTTAAGGCAGATGTGGTTATGTTACAGGGAACGCACATGAGACTGATAGACCAGGTTAGGCTACGCAAAGGATGGGTGGGGCAGGTGTTCCATTCGGGGCTAGATGCGAAAAATAGGGGGGTGGCTATATTAGTGGGGAAGTGGGTAATGTTCGAGGCAAAGACTATAGTGGCGGATAACGGGGGCAGATACGTGATGGTGAGTGGCAAACTACAGGCGGAGACGGTGGTTTTGGTAAACGTATATGCCCCGAACTGGGATGATGCCAATTTTAGGAGGCGGATGCTAGGACGCATTCCGGACCTAGAGATGGGAAAGCTGATAATGGGGGGAGATTTCAATACGGTGTTGCAACCAGGGCTGGATAGGTCGAAGTCCAGGACTGGAAGGAGGCCGGCAGCAGCCAAGGTACTTAAAGATTTTATGGAGCAGATGGGAGGTGTAGACCCGTGGAGATTTAGCAGACCTAGGAGTAAGGAGTTCTCGTTTTTCTCCTATGTCCATAAAGTCTACTCGCGAATAGACTTTTTTGTGCTGGGAAGGGCGTTGATCCCGAAGGTGAGGGGAACGGAGTATACAGCTATAGCCATTTCGGATCACGCTCCACACTGGGTAGACTTGGAGATAGGGGAGGAAACAGGAGGGCGCCCACCCTGGAGAATGGACATGGGACTAATGGCAGATGAGGGGGTGTGTCTAAGGGTGAGGGGGTGCATTGAAAAGTACTTGGAACTCAATGATAATGGGGAGGTCCAGGTGGGAGTGGTCTGGGAGGCGTTGAAGGCGGTGGTTAGAGGGGAGCTGATATCAATAAGGGCACATAAAGGGAAGCAGGAGAGTAAGGAACGGTTGCTGCAAGAACTTTTGAGGGTGGACAGACAATATGCGGAAGCACCGGAGGAGGGACTGTACAGGGAAAGGCAAAGGCTACATGTAGAATTTGACTTGCTGACTACGGGCACTGCAGAGGCACAATGGAGGAAGGCACAGGGTGTACAGTACGAATATGGGGAGAAGGCGAGCAGGTTGCTGGCACACCAATTGAGGAAAAGGGGAGCAGCGAGGGAAATAGGGGGAGTGAGGGATGAGGAAGGAGAGATGGAGCGGGGAGCGGAGCGGAGAGAGTGAATGGAGTGTTCAAGACATTTTATAAAAAATTATATGAAGCTCAACCCCCGGATGGGAGGGAGAGAATGATGGGCTTCTTGGATCGGCTGGAATTTCCCAAGGTGGAAGAGCAGGAAAGGGTGAGACTGGGAGCACAGATCGAGGTAGAAGAAGTGGTGAAAGGAATTAGGAGCATGCAGGCGGGAAAGGCCCCAGGACCGGATGGATTCCCAGTCGAATTCTATAGAAAATATGTGGACTTGCTCGCCCCGGTATTGACGAGGACCTTTAATGAGGCAAAGGAAAGGGGACAACTGCCCCCGACTATGTCTGAAGCAACGAAATCGCTTCTCTTAAAGAAGGAAAAGGACCCGCTACAATGCGGGTCCTATAGACCTATTTCCCTCCTAAATGTAGATGCCAAGATCCTGGCCAAGGTAATGGCAATGAGAATAGAGGAATGTGTCCCGGGGGTGGTCCACGAGGACCAAACTGGGTTTGTGAAGGGGAGACAGCTGAACACGAATATACGGAGGCTGTTAGGGGTACTGATGATGGCCCCACCAGAGGGGGAAACGGAGATAGTAGTGGCGATGGATGCCGAGAAAGCATTTGATAGAGTGGAGTGGGATTATTTGTGGGAGGTGTTGAGGAGATTTGGTTTTGGAGAGGGGTATGTTAGATGGGTGCAGCTGTTGTATAGGGCCCCGATGGCGAGCGTGGTCACGAATGGACGGGGATCTGCATATTTTCGGCTCCATAGAGGGACAAGGCAGGGATGCCCTCTGTCCCCATTATTGTTTGCACTGGCGATTGAGCCCCTGGCGATAGCGTTGAGGGGTTCCAAGAAGTGGAGGGGAGTACTTAGAGGAGGAGAAGAACACCGGGTATCTTTGTATGTGGACGATTTGCTACTATACGTGGCAGACCCGGCGGAGGGGATGCCAGAAATAATGCGGATACTTGGGGAGTTTGGGGATTTTTCAGGGTATAAATTGAACATGGGGAAAAGTGAGTTGTTTGTGGTGCATCCAGGGGAGCAGAGTAGAGAAATAGAGGACCTACCGTTGAGGAAGGTAACAGGGGACTTTCGTTACCTGGGGATCCAGATAGCCAAGAATTGGGGCACATTGCATAGGTTAAATTTAACGCGGTTGGTGGAACAAATGGAGGAGGATTTTAAGAGATGGGATATGGTATCCCTGTCACTGGCAGGGAGGGTGCAGGCGGTTAAGATGGTGGTCCTCCCGAGATTCCTCTTTGTGTTTCAGTGCCTCCCGGTGGTGATCACGAAGGCTTTTTTTAAAAGGATTGAAAAGAGCATCATGGGTTTTGTGTGGGCCAGGAAGACCCTGAGAGTGAGGAAGGGATTCTTACAGCGTAGCAGGGATAGGGGGGGGCTGGCACTACCGAGCCTAAGTGAGTATTATTGGGCCGCTAATATTTCAATGGTGAGTAAGTGGATGGGAGAGGAGGAGGGAGCGGCGTGGAAGAGATTAGAGAGGGCGTCCTGTAGGGGGACTAGCCTACAGGCTATGGTGACAGCCCCATTGCCGTTCTCACCGAGGAACTACACCACAAGCCTGGTGGTGGTGGCTACACTGAAGATTTGGGGACAGTGGAGACGGCATCGGGGAAAGACTGGAGCCTTGGGGGGGTCCCCGATAAGAAACAACCATAGGTTTGCCCCGGGGGGAATGGATGGGGGATATGGAATGTGGCAAAGAGCAGGAATAACGCAACTGAAAGATCTGTTTGTGGATGGGAAGTTTGCGAGTCTGGGAGCGCTGACCGAGAAATATGGGTTGCCCCAAGGGAATGCATTCAGGTATATGCAACTGAGGGCTTTTGCGAGGCAACAGGTGAGGGAATTCCCGCAGCTCCCGACACAAGAGGTGCAGGACAGAGTGATCTCAAAGACATGGGTGGGGGATGGTAAGGTGTCAGATATATATAGGGAAATGAGGGACGAAGGGGAGACTATGGTAGATGAACTAAAAGGGAAATGGGAAGAAGAGCTGGGGGAGGAGATCGAGGAGGCGCTGTGGGCAGATGCCCTAAGCAGGGTAAACTCGTCGTCCTCGTGTGCCAGGCTAAGCCTGATTCAGTTTAAGGTATTACACAGGGCGCATATGACTGGAGCACGGCTCAGTAAATTTTTTGGGGTGGAGGATAGGTGTGCGAGGTGCTCGAGAAGCCCAGCGAATCATACCCATATGTTTTGGTCATGCCCGGCACTACAGGGGTTTTGGATGGGGGTGACAAAGGTGCTTTCAAACGTAGTGGGGGTCCGGGTCGAACCAAGCTGGGGGTTGGCTATATTTGGGGTTGCACAAGAGCCGGGAGTGCAGGAGGCGAGAGAGGCCGATGTTTTGGCCTTTGCCTCCCTAGTAGCCTGGCGCAGGATATTGTTAATGTGGAAAGAAGCCAAGCCCCCGGGGGTGGAGACCTGGATAAATGACATGGCGGGGTTTATAAAGCTAGAGCGGATTAAGTTCGTCCTAAGGGGTTCGGCTCAAGGGTTCACCAGGCGGTGGCAACCGTTCGTCGAATACCTCGCAGAAAGATAGATGGAATGGAAAAAAGAAGGCAGCAGCAGCAGCCCAGGATCGGGGGATGGGGGGGGGGGGGGGGGGGGGGCAGGAGGAACCAGAAGGACTCTCAGGGTTGTTAATATATACTGTATAATATGTATAGGTCGTTGAGACAGATAATTATATATTGGACTGTTAAATTATATTTTTGGAGAGTGTTACTTGTGATAAGGCAGTTGCCAATTAGGGTTAGTTTTCATTTTTGTTATTTATTATTTATTCATTTTCTGTTTATAAAATAGGTCATTGTTATTTGTGTTGTTATAATATTGTGTAAAGGATGCACAATGTACTGTGTTGGTTGACCAAAAATTTTCAATAAAATATTTATTAAAAAAAAAGCCAAATGAAACGGGGATGACTCTATCAGTTGAATAACTCAGCCATGGTAATCATGCTAACACAACTGAACACCCAAAAGTAGCAGGCATGCAAATCCAGGGTTTTCTTTGAATAACAAGTATTTTTAACAGTTTCAAAATTATGATCTTTGTATTTAAAAAAAACTAGTGTAAAAAAACTCCACTTTGAAAAGGTTTCAAGAAAAGGCCTTTGTTGGGAATCCTGGGGGAAACGTTTTGATTAGCTTCTTGGTATGCACCGGGTACTTTCCAAGTTTGTCAGCCAAAAGGAAATTCAAGCCATGAAGACATAATCATCAAACCCATTACTTTGCTCCAAGCAGTCTCCATTTATCAGGGCCTGCTCCTACTCTCAATAGCCGAGACATCTAGGTTGGATCTCGACACTTGCATGATGATGGTGATAGAATATCAACCCATTGTTTATTCAAACAATGATCAATAGGGCAGTGATATCTAATTCAATATGCAAGTTTCCATGAAGCTTGCACTTTTAACTGCAAATACACTTGTATTTCACAGTGGCAAATGCCCCCCCCCCCCTTTTGCTAACATTAGTTCACAAAAACTTAGTTCTCAAAAACTTATCAAAAATCACATCAGCTTTCTGCCAAAAGGAGGAGAACACATTCAAACGTTCTTGGTCTTCAATAATTCTGACAACTACTGCCTCCCGACTTGGCCACCTATATTCTACTAAACTGTGTACTGGATTAGCTCCCCTCGCACAAAGCAAAGCTTGGGACACCATCATTAACAGAGAAAGAGTGCCTGCTGCACATCAAAGCTCACTGCACATTCCAGAGGCACTGCTCTTGGAAATAAAGGGCAGAGCATTTGGGGATTCAAAGGTTAAAACTGTCAGCCTCATTGGTGTGGGAATGCCTTGAAGTTCTGACCGTACTCATGCATGGAAATTCTGAGCAACACTTAAAATCTATGATTCAGAGACGTACACATTTAACACAGATAAGCCTCAGGCTGAGAATACATTGCTTTACCTGACTTATAATGATGCAGTTATGAAGCAAACAGTTTTAAGCCTTTTTTCCCCCCAAAATGCCATGACAAAAATGTATTTTTAGGAGGCAAGTGTGTGATTAAAGAAGTTAAATGAATTGAATTACACCAGAATGGGTGTCAAGAGAGCTGTAATTGAAGAAAATAAGTTCCCCCAAAAGAATGAAGCAGACATGGGCGGCATAGCGGCATAGTGGTTAACATTGCTGCCTCACAGCGCCGAGGACCCAGATTCGATTCCAGCCCCGGGTCACTGTCCGTGTGGAGTTTGCACATTCTCCCAGTGTCACCCCCACTATCCAAAAAGATGCGCAGGGTTTGTGAATTGGACTGGCTAAATTTCCCCTTAATTGGAAAAAAAGAAGGAAGCAGACATTCTTAGACACAATCCAGTACATGATGCCAAATTTAGTAGAGATGTGATTATGATTTTTTAAAATAAAAGCTACACATTTGAAAATGGCAACACTCTTGGTGGCAGCGGAATTTAATGCAAGAGTAAGTTATCAGGGAATAATTTGTTAGAACATGCTTGAGAAATGGGTAAGTGTTGTCACGAGGCTTATTTTTTAAAAAACACACTTAGCTACAGGAAGAGTAAAGTTGTCCCAATGCAACTTTACATTGTGCCATACGTGCGCCATCATATAAAGAGCTTATCACAAAATGTTAATTGAACTCATAACCACAAACCATTCTCACTAGTGGCAGCATTTCAACAGCTCAGAATGCCCCAACATCACCCAAATGAAAGGAGAGAATTTATCGTTGCAACTGCAGATACTGTTCACAGCTCAAGTGCACATGGCATGTGGCATGAAAGGCTCACACACTATTTTGCTTTACTAAAATTTGAGTGACGGTCAATTAAATAGAAACTATTAACTGCAGAGCTGCCGAGGCTATTCAAATTCCAAAATATTGCCTGCATTTTTACGAAGCAGAAAATACGGCAGTCATCAGAGGCTGGACTACGAGTCATGATCAGATCACATTACATCCATCATTTCTCCGTCACCACTTTAGCACAATAGAGGAACGTGAAATGCAGCTGCAACATCAACAGTCAATAGTACAATAAATAACCAGTAATACGACGACGTACAGCAAAACAGAACCAGGGCAAATGTAATTTCAACTTGAGCCATGCTGAGTAGTGTATTGTCTCCCAGAAGACAGGGTAGATCAAAGGAAAAGGGCAGATGTGGGCAGCCTTAATCATCTTTGTGGTGACTGATTAGAATCAGATAATGGCAGCAGTCCAGAAAAAAGACCGACATCCATCCTCGCAGCTCCAGGCAGGAGGACAGTCAGATAAAGAGAGGACAACAATATAAGTAAAAGGGACAACTTATCTATATACCCTCCAGAAAACTAAAATACAAAATTTCAATGAAATCGGAGATACATGCAGGAGAATATGTATAGAGACTAATGCACCACATTTCATTCTGCACAACCTGGCAGCCAGCAATGGCTGAGGAAAGGTTTCTGCAGCATATTGTTTCGAGGATTGATGCCCCTTTAAGTGAAGCCAAAGGTAATCAGCAATGGTCACAAAAGACTTTACTGTATGTACTCAGCTTTGCGATGACAACATTCAACTTCCAACTTCAAAGGCCAATGACAAAGTCAGAATAGAATCCTTTCAGATGCTAAATTATTGTGGATTAATTCCCAGGCTTTAGCAGTCGCCCTGGTTATTGAATTAAATGGCCGTTTCTCGGAGGTCCAATAAGAAAAGTCCACTTACTCTGCCCAATGAGCTCAGCGATAGCTTTTCGGTTGGCTTCAGAACCTTCACATTCTTTCACAGCGAGCTGTTTGTTAGCAGTTTCCAGTCGATCTACAATCCACAGAACATAAGAAAATTAAACACCCAAGCCTGGAGGGGAAGTGAATGTTAATGAAGAGCTGGTCAGAATTCTGAAAGTGCAATTTTGAGCATTTGTATATTGCAGAACTATTTTCTGAAGTGGTTCTGAAAAAACAGCTCTGGTGTCAATGATACACATAGCCACTGGAAACCAAACAAATTAGTTCCCAAAGCAGGAGACTTCTGCAGGGTTTTTCCCCCCGCCCAATTGATCTGGTGCCTGTATCCCTGTCAGTGCTAAGTAAGACCATGCAAACCAATTATTTTTAGCTTGCTTGCATTTGGAGAGAAGCACCACTTCACCAGCAGCTGAAACGTATGGCTTCTCAATTTCCTATGGCAAGCTGGTTTGGGTATTTTGAAAGTAGACTTGTTCAAATAGCTGCTTTGCACGCTGGTGTCACTGCAAATGTAGCTTTGCTGCAGTCTCACCTGCATTCAGAGTTCACTGGTTCGCTGAGCCATGGTTACAGAAAAATTAGGATTGGAAATTACCATTCCAGGGTATAAGACATTTAAAAAGGATAGAAGCAGAAAATGAGGGTGGACCAGCTGTATTTATTCAGGATAACAATTTCAGTGGAAAAAAGATGCAGCTATCAGCAAGTAAAAAGAGAATCCATATGAACAGAGTTGAAAGATAAGAACAGATCAATCACATTTATAGTTGTAATTTAC
Source organism: Scyliorhinus torazame (assembly GCF_047496885.1). Taxonomy (NCBI): domain Eukaryota; kingdom Metazoa; phylum Chordata; class Chondrichthyes; order Carcharhiniformes; family Scyliorhinidae; genus Scyliorhinus; species Scyliorhinus torazame. Next base: position 287,727,174 of record NC_092711.1, on the reverse strand, counting down.
AGCTAGCCAATATTTTAAGCTTGTTTGCATTTTTAAGCATAATTATGGCCATCAACATAAGATAGTCATAAGAAATCGAACAGGGAATTCGGAAGAAAAGCATACAATTCGCTAAAACAAGGAGTAGCTGAAGAAACCAAAGAGAAAATGCTGGAAAACCTCAGCAGGTCTGGCAGCATCTGTAGGGAGAGAAAAGAGCTAATGTTTCGAATCCAGATGACCCTTTGTCAAAGCAGCTTTGTGCATTATTGGTAGCTGAAGAAAATAGTATAGCATTTAAGAGGAAGCCAGACAAGCATTTGAGGGAGAAGGAAATATATAGGGCGGGATTCTTCCACAACTGCCCGGCGGCCCATACCAGCGGCAAGAATCACTCCGGCGTTGGGCCGCCCGGAAGTTGCGGAATCCTCAGCATATCCGGGGGCTAGGCCAGCTCTGGAGGGATTGGCGCCGCGCCAAATGGCGCCAAAGGGCCACCGCCGGCTGGCGGAAGTTGGCGCATGCGCAGAACCGCCGGCGTGTTTCCTGCGCAGGTGGTTTCTTTTCCGCGCCAGCCATGGTGGAGCCTCACAGGTCGGCGCGGAAGGAAAGAGTGCCCCCACTGCACAGGCCCGCCCGCAGATCGGTGAGCCCTGATATCGGACCAGGCCACCGTGGGGTACCACTGCCAATGGCCCTCGACCGGCGCGGCGCGATCCCTGCCCCCACCCGAAACCGGCGCCGGAGAATTCGGCAGCTGGCGTCAGGGCGGAATTCACGCCACCCCCCGGCGATTCTCCGACCCGGCGGGGGGCCGGGCACTCCCGCCCATTGTTACATTGGTAGATTTAGATGAGAAACGTTAGGTGGAGACTCGAGTGAGCATAAACACCGGGGTGAATTCTCCACCTCCCCAGTCGTGTGTTTCTTGGGGGGTGCCATCACTGACAGCGGGATTCTCCGTTCCCACGACTGACCAATAGGATTTCCCATTGTAGCCACCCCACGCCGCTGGGAAACCCACGGGCAGGGATGAGCTGCAGATGGAACAGAGAATCCTGCCAATGGAGAAGTCACCTGACCAGCATGGACTAGTTGGATTGGTTTCTGTGCCACATATCCTACGTAATTGACATAAAACGACTTATGTACATGCAGTTGGAATTGCAGTTGTTTAAACATAAATTCATCACTGTAAATGGTTCTCCGCATTATAAACAGACAGATTCCACAGCAATGGAAGCCAACGCCATAAGTGCAGAACCATTTCCAATGTTGTTTTCCAGTATAAATGCACTTTACAGCTGTTCCTCTATTGTAGATAAGTCAATTCAAATGCCAGCCAACCTAGTACGCTCAAATTACAACTGAAGTACAGCAAGCAAAAATTCCACGGAAAGTTTCAAACTGCATATTAATGGATTCCTAGAAGCGAGTTGCAAACTGGAATCTAACAAAAACGTTCTGATGGCATATATGCTAGTGACTACCTAGTTTAACTCATACGGCTGCAGTATAATCCAAAACATCAGGAGGATCAACTTGAAAATGTGAAGCTCCTGGTCTTTAAAGATCTCAAAGCAAAATGGTGTTTCGGTCTTCTAAATTGCCAAGTGGTATCAATTTTTAAATAGTTGCTGTACGTGTAAATGTGCAATTAAAATTCTTTACAGTCCCTCCAAATGAGCATTCTGTCCCACCACTGTGTCGCAAGTAATAATTACGCAAGAATATGATGCTCTTTTGCAACATTGCTAGAGCAGGTTTACTGAAATGTATATTACCTCTGGAAGATTCATTACACGTTTTTGCTTGTCGACATTACTGAATACCAGTCCTATGAGTTCATCTGAAAATCCAGTTTTATGCCCTGTCTCACACTTCCCCTTCACACCTACTTTTCAGTATGTATGTCATTTTGTTTTTCAAAATATTTTGTCTCAAATTTTGTGTATATTATGTTGATGGTGCTTTATAAATATTACTCAAAACTCTATCCTGGCCATCTAATGATGAGTCACAGTGTGTGCAACTCAGAAACAATGCAGTGAGTTCAAAGTATAGCAGCATGTAGGTAAGGGAAGTGCTACGTTTTGAACAGCTAATATGCAATAAAGTCTTAATTCATGTAAAAATATTAAAGTAGTAATGGAAGGAGCAAAAAATAATGGGCGGGGGAGCATGAGAATCATCATTTGTAATTAAGACTATTTTTAATCACAGACTTGTTACAGTCATAAGGCCATTCAGCTCATCACGTCTGCACCAACTCTCTGAATGAGTAATCTAGTACCATTTCTCCACCTTCTCCCCAGAACTGCGCATTTTTCTTTTGCAGATAACTTTTCAGAAAAGCAAGGCTGTAAAAATGGTTGCTGGAGAGATGTTAGACGATGATTCTGACAACTCACCTTACACCGTCAGGTCTTTGGACTTTTCAGCAAATTCGTCCACCCAAAGTGCCAGAATGTGTACCTCACCATAGAACATAGAACATAGAACAATACAGCGCAGTACAGGCCCTTCGGCCCACGATGTTGCACCGAAACAAAAGCCATCTAACCTACACTATGCCATTATCATCCATATGTTTATCCAATAAACTTTTAAATGCCCTCAATGTTGGCGAGTTCACTACTGTAGCAGGTAGGGCATTCCACGGCCTCACTACTCTTTGCGTAAAGAACCTACCTCTGACCTCTGTCCTATATCTATTACCCCTCAGTTTAAAGTTATGTCCCCTCGTGCAAGCCATATCCATCCGCGGGAGAAGGCTCTCACTGTCCACCCTATCCAACCCCCTGATCATTTTGTATGCCTCTATTAAGTCTCCTCTTAACCTTCTTCTCTCCAACGAAAACAACCTCAAGTCCGTCAGCCTTTCCTCATAAGATTTTCCCTCCATACCAGGCAACATCCTGGTAAATCTCCTCTGCACCCGCTCCAAAGCCTCCACGTCCTTCCTATAATGCGGTGACCAGAACTGTATGCAATACTCCAAATGCGGCCGGACCAGAGTTCTGTACAGCTGCAACATGACCTCCCGACTCCGGAACTCAATCCCTCTACCAATAAAGGCCAACACTCCTTAGGCCTTCTTCACAACCCTATCAACCTGGGTGGCAACTTTCAGGGATCTATGTACATGGACACCTAGATCCCTCTGCTCATCCACACTTTCAAGAACTTTACCATTAGCCAAATATTCCGCATTCCTGTTATTCCTTCCAAAGTGAATCACCTCACACTTCTCTACATTAAACTCCATTTGCCACCTCTCAGCCCAGCTCTGCAGCTTATCTATATCCCTCTGTAACCTGCTACATCCTTCCACACTATCGACAACACCACCGACTTTAGTATCGTCTGCAAATTTACTCACCCACCCTTCTGCGCCTTCCTCTAGGTCATTGATAAAAATGACAAACAGCAACGGCCCCAGAACAGATCCTTGTGGTACTCCACTTGTGACTGTACTCCATTCTGAACATTTCCCATCAACCACCACCCTCTGTCTTCTTTCAGCTAGCCAATTTCTGATCCACATCTCTAAATCACCCTCAATCCCCAGCCTCCGTATTTTTTGCAATAGCCTACCGTGGGGAACCTTATCAAACGCTTTGCTGAAATCCATATACACCACATCAACTGCTCTACCCTCGTCTACCTGTTCAGTCACCTTCTCAAAGAACTCAATAAGGTTTGTGAGGCATGACCTACCCTTCACAAAGCCATGCTGACTCTCCCTGATCATATTATTCCTATCTAGATGATTATAAATCTTGTCCCTTATAATCCCCTCCAAGACTTTACCCACTACAGACGTGAGGCTCACCGGTCTATAGTTGCCGGGGTTGTCTCTGCTCCCCTTTTTGAACAAAGGGACCACATTTGCTGTCCTCCAGTCCTCTGGCACTATTCCTGTAGCCAATGATGACATAAAAATCAAAGCCAAAGGTCCAGCAATCTCTTCCCTGGCCTCCCATAGAATCCTAGGATAAATCCCATCAGGTCCCGGGGACTTATCTATTTTCAGCCTGTCCAGAATTGCCAACACCTCTTCCCTACGTACCTCAATGCCATCTATTCTATTAGCCTGGGGCTCAGCATTCTCCTCCACAACATTATCTTTTTCCTGAGTGAATACTGACGAAAAATATTCATTTAGTATCTCGCCTATCTCTTCAGGCTACACACACAATTTCCCATCCCTGTCCTTGACTGGTCCTACTCTTTCCCTAGTCATTCGCTTATTCCTGACATACCTATAGAAAGCTTTTGGGTTTTCCTTGATCCTTCCTGCCAAATACTTCTCATGTCCCCTCCTTGCTCGTCTTAGCTCTCTCTTTAGATCCTTCCTCGCTACCTTGTAACTATCCATCGCCCCAACCGAAACTTCACACTTCATCTTCACATAGGCCTTCTTCTTCCTCTTAACAAGAGATTCCACTTCCTTGGTAAACCACGGTTCCCTCGCTCGACGCCTTCCTCCCTGTCTGACCGGTACATACTTATCAAGAACACGCAGTAGCTGATCCTTGAACAAGCCCCACTTATCCAGTGTGCCCAACACTTGCAGCCTACTTCTCCACCTTATCCCCCCCAAGTCACGTCTAATGGCATCATAATTGCCCTTTCCCCAGCTATAACTCTTGCCCTGCGGTGTATACTTATCCCTTTCCATCATTAACGTAAACGTCACCGAATTGTGGTCACTGTCCCCAAAGTGCTCTCCTACCTCCAAATCCAACACCTGGCCTGGTTCATTACCCAAAACCAAATCCAACGTGGCCTCGCCTCTTGTTGGCCTGTCAACATATTGTTTCAGGAAACCCTCCTGCACACACTGTACAAAAAACGACCCATCTATTGTACTCGAACTATATATTTTCCAGTCAATATTTGGAAAGTTAAAGTCTCCCATAATAACTACCCTGTTACTTTCGCTCATATCCAGAATCATCTTCGCCATCCTTTCCTCTACATCCCTAGAACTATTAGGAGGCCTATAAAAAACTCCCAACAGGGTGACCTCTCCTTTCCTGTTTCTAACTTCAGCCAATACTACCTCGGAAGAAGAGTCCCCATCTAGCATCCTCTCCGCCACCGTAATACTGCTCTTGACTAGCAGCGCCACACCTCCCCCTCTTTTGCCTCCTTCTCTGAGCTTACTAAAACACCTAAACCCCGGAACTTGCAACATCCATTCCTGTCCCTGCTCTATCCATGTCTCCGAAATGGCCACAACATCGAAGTCCCAGGTACCAACCCACGCTGCCAGTTCCCCTACCTTGTTTCGTATACTCCTGGCATTGAAGTAGACACACTTCAAACCACCTACCTGAACGCTGGCCCCCTCCTGCGACGTCAAATCTGTGCTCCTGACCTCTATACTCTCATTCTCCCTTACCCTAAAACTACAATCCAGGTTCCCATGCCCCTGCTGCATTAGTTTAAACCCCCCCAAAGAGCACTAACAAATCTCCCCCCCAGGATATTTGTGCCCCTCAGGTTCAGATGTAGACCATCCTGTCTGTAGAGGTCCCACCTTCCCCAGAAAGAGCCCCAGTTATCCAAAAATCTGAAACCCTCCCGCCTGCACCATCCCTGTAGCCACGTGTTTAAATGCTCTCTCTCCCTATTCCTCATCTCACTATCACGTGGCACGGGCAACAACCCAGAGATAACAACTCTGTTTGTTCTAGTCCTGAGCTTCCATCCTAGCTCCCTGAAAGCCTGCCTGACATCCTTGTCCCCTTTCCTACCTATGTCGTTGGTGCCAATGTGGACCACGACTTGGGGCTGCTCCCCCTCCCCCTAAGGACCCGGAAAACACGATCCGAGACATCACGTACCCTTGCACCTGGGAGGCAACATACCAAACGTGAGTCTCTCACGCTCCCACAAAATCTCCTATCTGTGCCCCTGACTATAGAGTCCCCAATTACTAATGCTCTGCTCCTCTCCCCCCTTCCCTTCTGAGCAACAGGGACAGACTCCGTGCCAGAGGCCCGTACCCCATGGCTTACCCCTGGTAAGTCGTCCCCCCCACAAGTATCCAAAGCGGTATACTTGTTTCTCAGGGGAACGACCGCAGGGGATCCCTGCACTGACTGTTTTTTCCCAGTCCCTCTTACAGTTACCCACCTATCTCCAATCTTTGGTGTAACTAATTCCCTGAATTACCACTCTGATCTGATATTCTTTGAAGACTCCTTTCACTCCTCTTTCGCTAACAAACGCTTCTGTCGCCTGAGTCCTACTATCTGGAACACACACCCTAAACCTTGCCACCTTCCTCTGCAACCTTCAAAATTCTTCTCCAAATCTAGCACTTCAATCAAACCATTGGTAACATTGTTCTGTTGGTATCGGTCTTCACATTTTGTGAGGCACTTCAGACCTTAAAATAGCGAAACCTAAGTAAATGAAATCTGCTATTGTTGGAAGCAAAAGAAGCTACACCAGGAGGGAATAAATAAAGCCCAGAGCATGACCGAGTGGTGATGGTAGTAGACTAAAACAAATAGAGCAAATGCAGGGAGGAAAAACAGAACACACATAGAAAGATAAGTGAGGCCATTTGATCAATCTTCATTCATCGGTTAACGTCATTGAATTCTGTTTTTTTTTTTTAAAGTACTTCTGTTAGCAGGAATAAATCCAAAAGAATCACTCAGGTTTACTCTAAACGTCAGACATTTGATTAACATCTATTTGTACTGAAGCATTAAGATATGTTTTACCTCTTAGATCGCGATTGAAGTCATGAAGTCTGCGGATTTCACCTTCTAACTTGTTTCTCATGGCTTTTTCCAAGGCCTCCTTCTTGGAAGATGACTTCACCAGGTTCTCGTAAGCTTCTGAAACCCTCTCAATTTCCATCTCCAGCTGCAAAAAAATTTTTATAGTCAACTCCTTCACCAGCAACTAAAGCACAGATTCATCGTACATGGCAGGATGCATTCTTGGGCTTGAAACAGAAATAATAGTACGATACATGGTGCTGGGAAAAAGAAACAGGAACCATCAACCTTGCTCAGTTCAAGATAAGTACAATGACGACACTGCTGACTGGAGCTGATTTTGGAACCGTTCCTAATTCCCAAAGTACTGAGAGTCAAGTATATCAAAGAGACATGAACAAATTACTATACCTAGATCAGAGGTTTTAAAATGGAATCCGTGAGTATATCCCAGGGGACTCTGATCAGATTTCTGCCAGCCTGTTATCAAATTTCTGGACTTTTCTGGATTTGGTGACTCACTAACACTTTACTTCTGTTGAAAGCGTTTTCCACAATAACAGCACTGTTTCCCTTTGGGTAGCTGACACCATCTTTCAGAAATTAAAACAAGAGGATCTCAGGAGTGTGTCAATATCTACAGGGAGTCGAGGCAGATGAAAAAGCTCATAAATCAATGGACAGTCAGTGCTGCAGTTATCAATATATTGAGACACAGATATTCAGGTATTTTACTGTAATTATCTTGAGGCAGGACGACTGCTACAGAACCATACCTCTTAAAATAAATTATTGGGATACGGGAGGCATTTAAGGACGAACTTTAATTGCAATGAAATTGCGTTGGAGGGATATAGCTCTCAATGACAGCCTGTGTAATTGACAAGGGCAAACTATTCCTCTTCCTCTTGACCTGACTGTAGCCTTTTTCATGACCGCACCAACCTCCTCCACTCCCTTTACACTATCATCCAGTTGGATGGAACTGCAGACGCCTGGTTCCATTCTTAACTCTCTAATCATAGGTCGCCTGCTTCTGCAATTACCTCTGGTATCACCTAGGAACCATACTTGGATCCTTCCCAGTTCTCACCAACATGCTGCCCCTTGGCAACGTCATCTGAAACAATGCCAATTTTCACATGTACGCTGACGAATTCTAACTCTCTACCTAAACACTACCTCTCTCGACCCCTCCGCTGCTGATATATTATCGGACTGTTTGTCAAACATCCAGTACTGCAGGAACAATAATGTCCTCCAATTAAATATTGAGAAGACAAAACCAGTGTTTTAATTCCCCATCACAAAGAGGATACAATGACGTTGTGGTATTGTCATTGGACTAGTAATCCAAAGACCCAGTCTTGCTCTGGGGACCTGGGTTATAATCCTGCCATGGCAGATGGTGAAATTTGAATTCAACAAAAAAGTCTGGAATTCAAAGTCTTAAAAAAGGTGACCATGAAACCAGTGTTGATTGTCATAAAAACCCATCTAGTTCACTAATGCCCTTTAGGGAAGGAAATCTGTCATCCTCACCTGGTCTGGTCTACATGGGCCTCCAGATCCACAGCAATGTGGTTGACTTTTAAATGGACTCGAGGATGGGCAATAAATGATGTCCCAGCCAGCAACGCCCACATCCCCTGAATGAATAAATGAAAAACTCTGTTCCCCAACACAGACCTCACCCCTCTCACTGACAACTGCAAGGATAGACTAGAATATATATGACACCAAGTTGTGATATCGACCATTCACGTGCCATCACTAAGAATATCTATTTCCACCTCCACAGCTTTGCCTGACTCCTTCCCTGCCTCAGCTCATCTGACGCTGAAACCTTCATTCATGCCTTTGTTCTCTCTAGACTGGACTATTCTACCGCAGTGGTTCTCAAGCTTTTTCTGTGCATGGGCCACTTAAATAGGGCAAAAGACCATGTGACCACCTACTTTCACATGCCACCTGAAAAAAATCTCAATGGAATTAATGGGAAGAATAGCACTCCTCCTGATGAGATACCATTGAGGTTCTTGTTCAATGCGGGATAACTTTAGTCTCATGTCAGGCTCCATGGTCAGCTGGTTCCTCTTGCAGTTGCGTGCTATTGGAAAGAGAAGTACGTGCTTCAGAGCTACATCAGAGCTACATCAAAGAGACTCGGAATGCACATGGAGTCAAAGATCCATCAAACATCTCTTGCCGAATACTCACTTCATTAACTGGCATTTTGCAAGTCATGTCTACTGGCTCCAATATTAATTGGTGCTATCAGCTACACTTTACATCTCCTCAAATCCAGTCAGTCTCAATATTGGGAGGGGAGGGGGAGGGGAGGGGGGGGAGGGAGGGGAGAGGAGGGGGAGGGGGAGGGGAGGGGAAGGGGAGGGGGAGGGGAGGGGAGGGGAGGGGGGAGGAGGGGAGGGGGGGAGGGAGGGGAGGGGAGGGGGAGGGGAGAGGAGGGGGAGGGGAGAGGAGGGGGAGGGGAGGGAGCGGGAGGGGAGGGAGCGGGAGGGGAGGGTGGGGGAGGAGGAGGGATGGGGAGGAGGAGGGAGGGGGAGGGAGGGAGCGGGAGGGGGAGGAGGAGGCGGGGATGGGAGGCGGGGGAGGGGAGGGGGAGGAGACTTCTCTGGGATCCATGTGTCTCCAGGCTGACTAGACTACTGACGGAACTTCATGTGATAGGCTGGGTAATCTAATGCCTGTCACAAGTAGGCTTACATTAACACTGCAATGAAGTTACTGTGAAAAGCCCCTAGTCGCCTAGGCTGGGTAATCTAATGCCTGTCACAAGTAGGCTTACATTAACACTGCAATGAAGTTACTGTGAAAAGCCCCTAGTCGCCATACTCTGGTGCCTGTTCTGGTACACGGAGGCAGAATTCAGAATGCCCATATTACCTAACAGCACGTCTTTCGGGACTTGTGGGAGTGCAGAAGGAGGCCATTCGGCCCATCAAGTCTGCACCGGCTCTTGGAAAGAGCACCCCACCCAAGGTCCACACCTGCACCTTATCCCCATAACCCAGTAACCCCACCCAACACGAAGGGCAATTTCTCATGGCCAATCCACCTAACCTGCACATCTTTGGACTGTGGGAGGAAACCGGAGCACCCGGAGGAAACCCACACAGACATGGGGAGAACGTGCAGACTCCGCACAGACAGTGACCCAGCAGGGAATCGAACCTGGGACCCTGGCGCTGTGAAGCCACAGTGCTTGCCACATGTGCTACCGTTGTAAGCTTTCTGTGATGACCAAGAAACTATCAATTACTGTTAAAAAAACATCCAGTTCACCAATATCCTTTGGGGAAGGAAATTTGCCATCCTTACCCAGTCTATGTGGTTGACTCTTAACTGTCCTCTGAAATAGCCCAGCAAACCATTCAGTTCAAGGGCAATAAGAGATGGGTAACAAATACTGGCCTTACCAGCGACGCCTACTTCCCATGAAAGAATAAAGCTTAAGAAACCACAGATCCCAGTTGTCCAGCCGGTGAACATCAACCACACTCGTCAGGTGCTCAACAGCCAACTAGTGGGAGGGAGACGAGTGGTCAGCTGTCCAGCCTCATGAGCAGAAGCTGGAGAAGCAGACTGCTTATTCAAGACTGGTATTCTTTCCATTTGGCTGCAAAATAAAGCTGCAAATGAATTGCCGAACACGGGTAACCCTATCTGTTCAAGTAGTTATAATAATTAGTGTAGTTTTACCTGGTTAAACTCAGTAACATCCCCAGTCATGCCTGTAGCTGCCTAAGTTTTGTCACCATCAATCTGCACCAAAGCTCTCTGGATTTACATAGGTGTTTGTGTGTCCTTACGTGGAAACAGGTGTGGACTCCATGCCAAACATTGAAAAAATTAAATGTGTGTGAGTGAATCTGTAGCTTGGTTTGGAAATGTATTTAAGGTTTCTCTAAATGTCAAACAGAGCACACAAAAAAAGTGGTAGCTCTATCTTGAAGAAAATTATTTTGATGCAAAGAGATCGGTGAGTTTACAAACTAGGCCAATCAGAAAGAAACAGAATACTTACAAACACCATATCTAGAGACACAAAATATACTACATATTTAAGATCAGCAAAATGCCATTTAATCTGACATGTACTTATCAAGGTGATGATGTCAAATTCAGATTTAACCTCTTTCTTACTTTTTACATCCATTGCAAAGTCCAAGTATTTCCATTCCAGGTGTTACATTAGAGGTTGCAGATTTTCCTCTACTTTACCTTAAATAACGTGTCTCAACCACACTCCCAGAAAAGCATCTTTACCATATTTCCACCCAATGTCCTTCAACGAATCTCTTCAGTTTGCTGCCAATTTAAAAGCAGTTTCGGATATGGACCTGTGCCACAAAGATTGGCACTACCCCAAAACTATTTAATTTGGGTGACTCTGATAAATGATAGCCTTTATTCCCACTGAGGGGTGACTTTGAATCCGACCCAAAAGATGAAAGTACAACATCGTAACCTACCTCATCGCCAAATCCTCTTGGAAAGAGCTCATGATACTCGAAGAAAATAATTATTCATGCTACCTGTAGCGTAAACGCTGCTAACGGAATATTTATTACCTTCTGTAATTTTGCCACTTTGTCATAGTATCCCTCTAACTCCTGTCTAAGAGCACGGTTTTCCTCTGACAAGATTTCCACCATTTGCTGAGCTCGCAAGACAATGGCCAATGGGTCTCCCTGGAACTGCTGATGCAGGTGGCCTGCAAGGCGGGCCTGTTGGGGCTGAACAATCACCAGATTTGGTGAGGGTGGTGGCTGCATCACAGACGCAGATCCCATTGAAGTCTGAGATGATGATGGGCTGTGCTGATAGGTTCGCTGGTGTAACTGCAAATGGTGGAGCGGCCCCTCTTGAGTTTGCCTGTCAATACAAAAGAGACTACTAATTGTAGACAACAATGAGAACATAAAAATCGGGAGCAGATGTCGGCCAGAGAATCCTTTGCAGCTACTTTGTGATTCAACAAGATTATGTCTGATCTTTGATCTCAACTTTATTTTCTCATCCAATCCCCATATCCCTCCATTCCCTTAAATAATCCTATTCATATTAGCCCTGAATAAAGACAACAGCTGAGAAATCCCAACAAAGGTGCGATGAATGTAGGAATTTCAGATGTATTGTATTATATGTAGTTGGTACAGTAAGGGTTAAAAGCCAGGGTAGTATGTGACTGCTACAGTCGTGTTTTTAAAAGTCCTGGTTTGAAAGGTAGCAGACACTTTATGGAGGAATTACAGCATCGTAAAAGATCATAATTAATTCCAGCCATGGATATTGTTTGCTGAAGTTGGTAATGGAATTTTGTTCGTATTAACAGGGTTCCCTGGGGAGTAGATTATTGGCATTGTGTTCAGCTCAGTAGATGATGTAGTTAATGGAAGGAACCAGGGCCTGAGGTAGTTTCTGGAGCTTTAGTTCAGCTTTGGTCTGTGAACAGACCAGCAGCTGCGATCCCAGCAGTTTAGATAAGGAAGATTTTTGCTTGTGAACAGAACAGAGGTTTCTGAAAAGGCTGGCAGTTTAAACAGTAGCTTAAGATACGCAATAATCTGCAAACTTTTTCCTGGAAGATCTCTCTCTCAAAGTAGTTTATCCAAGACATCTCTTTTCAGGAAGTATTTGTGTGTTGGTTAACTGTATTTAAAAGTGGATTGTGACCAGAGGTGGGTTTTGTTTGAGTGGAGATAAAGATAGCGGTAAAGATTGTTTTGTTGTATTGTTCAGCATCATTTAACTGGTAATTGAAAGCTATTGTCTTTATGATGTTAAAGTTAGAAATAAAGTTTGTCAGGACGGCATGGTGGTGGTGGTTAGCACTGCTGCCTCAATGTCGAGGACCCGGGTTCAATCCGGCCCCAGGTCACTCTCCGTGTGGAGTTTGCACATTTTCCCAGTGTCTGCGTGGGTCTCACCCCCATAACCCTGTGCAGGGTCGGTGGATTGGCCATGTTAAATTGCCCCTTAATTGGAAAATTTTAAAAAGTAATAAAGTTTGTTTTACTATACCATATCCCTAATGGTGCGTGAAATCACCCCTGGAGCGAAGTATCCTTTACTCACAGTCTTACAAAATATTGGGTTTCTGTCTGGTATCCTAGCAACTGTTGGGGTCTGGACCGGGATTGTAAGAAATGGACATCATCAGAGATACCAAGTAGTGAATTAATCACAATTCAGTATAAAAGGGGAGGGTTCTTTCCATGAATTATACCATTTCTCACATCTCATGGCATTAAGTTCTTGTCCACATCAAGAATGGTTGTCTTCCTTCCAATGTGGTGCAGCACACGCCAATCTAACAGATTGACATTTGCTCAAAAGAAGGATTAAAACAGCCGCAACCTCACGTAAACCTGATGTGCACTGCCAGGAGATTCAGTCTTTTGCCAGTATCACTTCTCCGTGCTAATCGAACATGCCTTTTATGAGCAACTGAAATGGAAAATAGTGGCTAGTGTGGAATTTCCCAAATATTTGCAGACTAGTAAAACAAGTATATTATATTTGAATTAACTTGTGGGGTTTTTTTTTATAAATGGATGCATTGCAGGCAAACATTATTGTGCTTCTGCACACTGATTGTGTAAACACATGACCACAACCCCCCAGCTCCTGTCGATCAGCATTTTTTCCCATCAACGTAATGAAAAAAAAACATCTTGGGGCTCATAGTAAGCAGAGGCAGGGCTGAAAATAGTACACCTGCTGACTTGTCTGAAGCAAACAAGTATTGGTGAATTTGAAAAAACAAACTTTTCTCAAAATTTATTGCCCTTCAGAAGGTGGTGGTGAGCTGCCTTCTTGAACCACTGCAGTCCATGTGATTTAGATTCACTCACAGTGCTTTCAGGGAGGGAGTTCCAGGATTTTGACCCAGCGACAGTAAAGGAACAGCGATACATTTCCAAGTCAGGGTGGTGAGTGACTTGGAGGGAACATCCAGGTGCTGGGGTCCCCAGGTATCTGCAACTCTTGTCCTTCTAGATGGTAGTGGTCGTGGGTTTCGAAGATGCTTTCTAAGGGGCCTCGTGAGTTACTGCAGTGCATCAGTACACATGGCTGCCACTGTTGGTCAGTGGTGGGGGAATTGAATGTTTGTGGAAGGGGGAGCAATCAAGCGTGCTGCTTTGTTCTGGATGGTGTTGACTTTCTCCAGTGTTGTTGGAGCGGCACTCATCCAGGCAAGTGAAGAGCATTCCATTACACTCCTGACTTGTAGCTGGCTTTGGGGTGTCAGGAGCAGAGTTACTCGCCGTACGATTCCTAGACTTTCATCTCCTCTGGTAGCCACAGTATCAATGTGGCTAATATGGTTCAGTTTCTGATCAATGTTGATGACTACGTCCATCACTTTGCTTGATGATGGAGATTAAACAGCTAGGGCGGTAATAGGCTGGATTGGATTTATCCCGTTTCAGGTGTACAGGACACACCTTGGCAATTTTCCACACTGTCGGGTAGATGTCTGTATTGTAGCTGCACTGGAACAGCTTGGCTAGGGGTGTGCCAAGTTCTGGAGCAGAAGTCTTCAGGACTATTGCCGGAATATTGTCAGGGCCCATATCCTTTGCAGTATCCAGTGCCTTCAGCCGTTTCTTGATATCAAGTGGAGAGAATCGTATTGGCTGAAGACTGGCATATGATGCTCGGGACCTCCGGAGGAGACCGAGATAATTCATCCATTCGAGAATTCTGGCTGAAGATTATTGCAAATGCTTCAGCCTTGATTTTTGCACAGATGTGCTGGACTCCTCCATCATTGAGAATGGGGATATTTGTGAGCCTCCTCCTCCAGCAAGTTGTTTAATTGTCCACACCATTCATGGCTGGATGTGGCAGGACTTCAGGGCTTAGGCCCGATACTTTTTTGTGAAATCGCTTAGCTCTGTCTATTGCATGCTGATTATGCTGTTTGGCACACAGATAGTTCGGTATTGGAGTTTCACCAGGTTGCCACCATTTTTAAAGTATGCCTGGTGTTGCTTCTGGCATATCCTCCTGCACCCTTCATTGAACCAGGGTTGATCCCTGGCTTGGTGGTAATGGTAGAGTGGGGGATATGCTCGGCCATGTGGTGCAGATTGTGGTTGAATACAATTCTGCTGCTGCTGATGGTCCACAGAGACTTGTGGATGCCCAATCTGGAGTTGCTAAATCTGTACAAGGTTTATGGTGGTAGTGCCACACAATACGATGGAGGGTATCCACAATGTGAAGACAGGAATTTGTCTCCACAAAGACTGTGTGGTGGTCAACACTGTCATTCATGCATTTGCAGCAGGCAGATTGGTGAGGATGAGGTCAAGTATATTTTCCTCCTTGGTTGGTTCCCTGACCACCTGCTGCAGTCCCAGTCTAGCAGCTATATCCTTTGGGATCCGGCCAGCTTGGTCCGTGTTGTTTCTACAGAGCCACTCTTAGTAATGGACATTGAAGATCCCCATCCAGAGTATATTTTGCGCCCTTGCCACCCTCAGTGCTTCCTCAAGTAGTGTTCAACACGGAGAAGTACTGATTCGTCAGCTGATGATGGACAGTACGTGGTAATCAGCAGATTTCCTTGCACATGTTTAACCTGAAGCCACGAGGCCTCATGGGGTCCAGGGATGATGTGGTGGACTCTCAGGGCAACTCCCTCCCGACTATACCACAGTGCCACCATCTCTGCTGGTGAGACAGGACATACCCACGGTTGGTGATAGTGATATCAGTTATCCAAGGTGTGATTCCGGAAGTATGAGTATTTCAGGCTGTTGCCTGACTAGTCTGAGAGACACCTCTCCCAACTTTGACACAAGCCACAGATGTTAGTAGGGGGGATTTGCAGGGTGGACAGGGCTCGTTTGCTATTATCGTTTCCAGGGCCGAGATCGATGCCGGGTGGTCCATCCAGTTTCATTCCTTTTTTGTGTTTTCGTAGGAGTTGAATAGAACTGAGTGGCTTGCTGGGCCATTTCAAAGGGCATTTAAGAGTCAACCACATTGCTGTGGATCTGGAGTCACATGTAGGCCAGACCAAGTATGGATGACAGATGTCCTTCCCTAAAGGACATTAGTGAACCAGATGGGTTTTTACGACAATCGACAATGGTTTCATGGTCATCATTAGACTTTTAATTGCAGATATTTTATTGAGTTTGAATTCCCCCATTTGACATGGTGGGATTCGAACACAGGTCCCCAGGTCATTACCCTGTGTCTCTGGATTACGAGTATAGGGACAATTCCAATATGGCACAGCCTTTCCTTCCCAGTTTTCAAACACTCTACCTCCTTCCATATCTGACTCTTCAGAATTATCAATTACTATTGAGCATTTATATTTGCAAAACAGCCCGAGGCTATAGGTGGCCAACTTATCACCCCGATCCTATCAACTGGTGACTAGAAGATCGCTGATGTAGGCTGCAATCTAACCAAATTGTAACAGAGCCCCGTATCGAGCGGGTTTAGCCAGGTGTTTCCGGACGCGAATACCATACTATCTAACGGGACTTTGTTGCAATCTGGGGACCTCAGCGGGGAATGCCCCACCATGGCTTCACTTCACCCAGTTTCCAGCAAGCGGAGCCATTTTAAATGCCGTCCCAATCTCTCAACTCCCTGACACGACCACCAGGCCCTCAAAGTCCCAACTCACCTATAAGGGGATCCACGCCCCCCAACTCACCTATAAGGGGATCCACGCCGCGCCCCCAACCACCCCCCCCCCCCACCCACCGTGCCCCAAATCACATGGGCAGGGGCACCCTGGGGCCTGACACAGGAAAAATGCCAGCCTGGCATTTGTGCTGGCTGGCACCAGCACCAGGATGTCACCCTGCCCCTGGCCAACCATCAGGGGCCTCCAATCCCTTGGGGAGGGGGACTATCCCCTACCTCCCCAGTCCCAGTTTGTGGGGACCAACACTGAGGTCTCCAAGGCAAAGGGGATAGATCCCAGACCTCCGGAGATCAGGTGAGCTGCATATTGGAGGGGCAATTTAGCATGGCCAATCCACCTACCTTGCACATCTTTGCGTTGGGTTGTGGGGGTGAAACCCACGCAGCCACAGGGAGAATGTGCAAACTTCACACGGACAGTGACCCAGGGCCGGGATTCGAACCTGGGACCTCTGTGCCGTAGGCAGCAA
This sequence comes from Scyliorhinus torazame, assembly GCF_047496885.1. Lineage (NCBI taxonomy): Eukaryota > Metazoa > Chordata > Chondrichthyes > Carcharhiniformes > Scyliorhinidae > Scyliorhinus > Scyliorhinus torazame. The sequence goes on along the minus strand of NC_092711.1, from coordinate 287,710,274 downwards.
TGCTAACCACTGCGCCACCGTGCAGCCCGGGGGCAAGTAAGATGTTGAGTTTTAAAATAGTCCAGTTCAAACAAACACTGGCCAGGAAGGCAGAGGTACCAATGATGCAGGTATGGATTTTGTGGCAGAGGCCAATGGAGATGATTTCAATAGTCTCAGAGTTGACCTGAAGAAATTGCAGCTCTTCTAGATCCAGATGTCAGGTAAGAAGTTTGACAACACAGATGCAGTGAATAAGTTGAGGTAAGGAAGGGAGATGTAGAGCTGGGCATCAGCAGTATAATACCTGGCCTCATGCCCTCTTGGTCAGCAAGGGGCAATATGTAGAGGAGAAGGGGAAGGTTAATCCATGGGGAACTGCAGATGTAATGGCACAAAGTGGGGAAAAGAACCAAGTGCTATTTTTGGTCTGGCTATGACTGGATAGGTAAGAGTGGTACCAAGAAAAGGATAACCCACTGAGGCAGGCAACGGAGTCGAGACATTGGAGAACGACTATTTCAAAGGCAACAAGGAGTCAAGAAGGATGGAAAGAGGTAGTGCATCCCAGATGTGTCTTTACTGACTTGTTAATCAGTTAGTTGCGTAACCTTTACTCCGGTATATCTAGTAGGGGAGGGGGGGCCAACAGCCCGGGTTCAATTTCCGTACTGGCTGAGATTATTCATGAAGGCCCGGCCTTCTCTGCCTTGAACCTCGCCTGATGTGTGATGACCCTCAGGTTAAATCACCAGCGATCAGCTCTCAAAGGGGGTGAAACCCATGGTCCTCTGGGACGGTGGTGAAAAGTATTTAATAATATAATAAAATATACTTTTGTCACAAGTATGAAGTTACTGTGAAAAGCCTCTAGTCGCCACATTCCGGCGCCTGTTCAGGTAAGCTAGTACAGGAATTGAACCCGCGCTGCTGGCCTTGTTCTGCATCACAAACCAGCTGTTTTACACACTGAGCTAAACCAGCCCTACAAAGCAATGTATTATGGAATTTGATGCCTGCAACTATTGATAATTAAGACATATCTCTTACCCACTTCAAAAGCTATCACTTGACTGATTTCACATATCCCCAATTCCCTTCTCTTTCCTGCTTTCATACTCCATCTTGGGCTTTGGGACAATTGACGTGAAAGACATGACAAAAGAACACAAAGCAGCAGGAGAACCAATAGGGTGTAGTAGCAGTAGTGATAGCTGCAATAAGACACAACACATACATACCGATACAATCCATAGCCAGAATGCACAGCCAGAAATTTCCCACAGTTCTACTTCACTAATGCCTCTACATCCTATGTATAGTTTATCTGAGAGAATAGCGCATCCCTGGGATTTTTCTTTAAAAGAAAAACAATTGCTTGTAGGATTTGAAGTTGGTTTACCCCGGCATAGTACTAAAGAGGAAGTTGAAGGGCACTTTAAACATTTTTTTAAAAAATCTATTGTGTCCGAGTTCCTGATCCCAGCTGTGTCATTAGGGAACGGCACAAAGTGGAGGCAGGTGTTTCCCTACAGGAAGGAAAGGAGGAGAGAAACAAGAATTCACATTGGGCGTCAGGAACACTAGTGCACTTCTGCATATTTATTCAATAGGGTTATGGTAGGTGGCCTGGTAGCAGCTTGTCCACTGGTCCCTCTCAAAAGATTAGAAGACAGGAGCTAAATGTTGTATAAAAGTTTCATGTAACAATGATGAACGAATGGTGCATTCTCATTCTGTTTAATGCACTGAGGTCAACACGTCTTTGAGGGCTGCTGCAAATCAACTGTCCAAGGGTTCGGAAATATTTGCATGCATATAAGTTATTAATATTTAAAATATCTGCTCTTGATTGAGTGACAGGTATAAGCTTCAATCAACAGACGTTGTGCAGTCTGACTGGGTTTGGATTTGGTCAGATAAACTGGATTAGTCAGGTTAAAATCCCCCAGATTTAGCCTGCATGGGCATTTTCTTTCCTAAATTATGCTTCCACCTTCAAATTGTCATCAGTCAACTTGTCAACGCCTGCGCAAAATGTATTCAGAACAATGGTCCCCAACCCGTGGTTCATGAGTGGATTCCAGGTGGTCCGTGGAAACAAATAATACTTGTATCTATCATAATTGATGTTACTTTATTATTCGCAATGTAATTGTGAATGTGCATCATAAACTATGAGAAATAGCAGCATTTTTAATAAGCATTGATATACAAGTTTGACTCCCGTCAACCATAGGCTATGTAAAGAATGTTTAAAATGGCTTGCCTGCGTTGTGTGTCGCAAAGGCTTTTGATGACAATCTGTGATCCATATAAAAGGAAAATGTTGGGGACCCCTGATCGAGAGCAACAGCAAAATCTCCATTTCTTGAGTTTGCCTATTTTCTTCATGAATGATGCATGGGAACAACACTGCCTGCATGTAAACTTCAAGTTCCTCACCACCCCGACTTGGAACCAGGTCTCATTTCCTTCAGTGTCGCTCGTCAAAACCGCAGCATTCCATTCCAAGAGCACCGTGGGTACACCTATGGCACATGGACTGCAGCAGTTCAAGAAGGTTGCTCACCATTACTTCTCAAGGTAATTAGGGATGAGCAATAACTTCTGGCATTGCCAGTAACGCACAAAACAAAAAGTGAGCTAAGAGAGCTCAGGGGAAGCAATTGGTTCCAACATTCTCAAGTTTGTATCAGGACAACACAGAAATCATGCTCTGAAAATGTACTTACATTTGCAGCTAACACATGGCTGTGATTATTGGATTATATTTTTCTTGGAAGTGAACACTATAAGACCTGGATATAATTACGAGCACGGACTCGCTGCAGGTCTTTTGAGAGTAAGCTTGTGATTTTGCATTGTAACGTGTTATCCGATGACCCAAATCAACGAGGACCATCAGGATCCAATGCTCTACCTTGTGCGCAGGTCCCAAAGGAGCTGCTGTTCTGCTCTTACTCAGGGTTGTTAGAGTCATAAAATCCTCAAGTCAATTAATTAACATATAACAGATGAAAATGCCACAAATTCTATTTTTGCACCCCTGCCAAAATTTTTGTCAGTTACTTTCCCAAATATTAGAGTACAGTTAGGGAACTAAAGGTTGAGATGGAGTTTTGGTAAATATTTCTGTTGATTTATATGAAGGATCTGAATTCAAGATTGCTCTGGAAGTGTGCATATATGCAAAACAGAAAGTGTAACTGTAATGTCCACATGTCCAACTCGCCCACAGGCAGCGGTTGTGTGGGTTTATTCTTGAATAACATCAGCTGAACAAAAAAACTGAAGGGTTGCTGGCATCTGTTGAACCCGAGTCAAATCCTTCAAGAATAAAAATGTGGTTTTGTGTTTTCAATGAAGACAATTTTGCACTAGTTTTAGTCTCTCATGCACGACACCAGTTTGTCTCTGTTACAGGAAGTGAGGCACGGTATACAAGTCACAAAACAGAGGGGCAAAAATGGGAAAAAGCAAAGAAAAAAACCAAGGACAAACCAGGGCCAAAAAAAATACTTCCCACATCCCTCTATCAAGGTCTACTTTCTCTTTCCCTACTGAAAAAAAACAAAGAATATTTTCAGGAAGCAAAAGAGAACACAGAATGTTGTCAGACTGCTGGAGAGTGAGAATGGGAATCTGCAGCTCTATCTAGATAAACAAGGAAAGTAGCCATCTGACCCCGGGAAGGGAGAGAGAGGGAGAGAGAGAGAGAGAGAGAGAGAAGAGCAGAAAAAAAATCATTTGATTGCTAACTAACAAATCATGATGGATTGTATGCATGTATGGGGCATCAAACATGAACTGGATTGTGCTGGGCATCAATGGCCCTATTCAGTTAAATAAGATAAAGTCACCATAGTCTCAGATGACCATCGGCTGCTATCCCCTTTGAATGGGAAGAGCTGACTGTTGGCGATTTAACTTGAGGATCTCCACACCTCAGGCGAGGGACAAGGCTAAGAAAGCGGGGCCTTCATGAATAACCTCAGTCGGTACAGGAATTGAACCCGCGCTGCTTGCCCTGCTCTGCATCTCGAACCAGCTGTCCAGCCAACTGAGTTAAACCGGTCCCCTGACGATCACAGAGTTGACATATGAATAATTACTACGAGAGTAAGGTACTCTATGTACTTCACTAAAAAACACATCCACATTCATTTATTTTTGTGTTCTAATGGAATTAAACATGTTCAGAGCCTTGGTTAGACCATTCTTGGAGTAGTGTGTGCAGTTTCAGTCTCCATACTACAAGGGGGATGCAGAGGCACTAAAGTTGCAAAATCGTCTACTAGAACGAAACTAGAACTTGCAGGTTATAACCATCTGGAATTTTTACCCACGGGGTGGATAGAATGTGCAACCCATTAATAGGAGTGGTGCCTGTGGTGAGTAGCGTAGACGCACTTGAGGGGAGGCTAGACAAGCAAATAAGGATGAAAAAAAAAACAAAAGTTATGTTGATAGGATTAGATAAGGGTGGAAGGAATTTTGTATGCTGCATAATTACCAGCTTAGAGTAGAATGGCCTGTTTCTTTCCTGTACATTCTATGTAGAATCATAAAATGAGACTTTGCTCTTCCCTCACCCATAAAGACAAAACTATGTTTGAGACTAAGATCTTAGAATGGACCTTCACTTATTTACCTGGCAGCTCCGTACTCTGGAGGTGGCTGGTACCTCAAAACAGGAACATCTGGCTTGATGTGTTGTGAGTTTGGGCCAGGTTTAAATATCTCTGGCGTCATTCCCATTCTAAAGTCACTGTAAAAAGTCCCATAATCCTGAGTAACAGGCAACGCTGACATATTTTTGTATGGATAGTCTGGTGGAGGCCCCCGATGGTCTATGCCTTTCATGGAAGTCTGAGACAAAACATGGCCAGCATGTGTGTAGAATTCGTTTGCCTGTTGGGGCGAAATTACACTGCTTGCAATCGAGGATTGTGCTTTGACACCACTTGTAGCTAAGGAGAGTTGCATAAGGCGTTCACTCAGAGAGCGGACATGACCTTGTTTCAAGTCTTTAAGTCCATCGTCTTGGTGAACCTTTCCAGCACCCACCCTCTGGACCGTGGACCGCCCTTCAGTTCTCATCTTTTGATTATTTATTCCAGTAACAAAGAAAGCAGTTCCCGCTGCTGTATGCTGCTGTCCTCTGAAAAACTGAGATTGGACCTTGGCTTCTTCGTAAGTTGGCAGTTCCTCGGTATTCTGTGCTGCCCGGTTCTGCAGTTGCTTCTCCATGACGCTATTGTCAACTTGCAGCTCCTGGCCCTGGGGTTCCTGTCGTGCAGAATGTGGGACCATTTGACGCTCATCTTGTGTCAGGCCATCGTTTGGAGGTACTACAGACCCACTTGTGTTGTAGGCGATGACATTTACTGTTGCCTGCTGGTGCAAGGCAAGGAGGTTTCGATTCTCAGTGGGGTTTCCATATCGGAGCTGCTCCTGCAACAAACGGTGTAGAACTGTCCCACTTGCTCCTTCTTCTGAATTTCTCATCTCAAGCCCGTGTGTTCTGTAAACGTCTTGCAGCTGGTGGACATCAAAGTGAGCCTTGCCTTTAGGAAGAAAAACCATTAGCAAAATCAGTAGAGATAAAACAATGTTAAGTCACAATCTCCGATTTTTGTTTGCACATATACACAATAAAATACACTAATGAGTAGAACTACAGAAGAATTGTTTTCTGAACCAAATTTTTGCCTCATTCATGCTTCCAAATAAAGTTTCAAGGCAAATTGAAGAGATCTAAAAGAAATGTTTATTCTTCATTAAAAATAACTTCTAGTCCCTTCTTACTTCCTCAGTGGCTAGGTGGGTATTTGATGTACTTGTTGTTGTAATGAACCACACAAACTAGGTCAATCCCAGGTAGTATTAATCTGAGGTGGCCAATATTTCCCAGCTATATGTCACCACCACCTCTCACGACTCCTCTATGGTTATTAAATTATCAGTCCGCTTATCCGATGTTCAGCACTGAATAAGAAATCTCCTTCAGTGAAGACTGAAACCACTGTTTGTGGTCCCCGCTCCGATATCTATTCCCTGACTGCCAACTCCATCCCTCCTTCCTGGCAACAGTCTGAAATTAAATCAGTCTGTTCACAACCTTGACGTGAACCTCATATTCATGCCATCTCAATAAGACCGCCTATTTCCATTTCCATAATCTCTCTCGACTTCACCTGCCTCAGTTAGTACCTCGAGACTCAACTATTCCTGGTTGGTCTCCTACATTCCACCCTCTAAACCTGAGGTCATCCAAACTCTACTGCCCGTCTTAACTTGCAGCAAGCCCTATTCTCCTATTACCTTGTGTTTGCAGAAATGGCTCCTGATCAAGCAACATCTTTATTTTAAAATTCTCTTTCTGGTTTTCAAATTCCTCTCTGTCTTTGCCATCCTTATACCTGTAATCTCCCACAACCCCCTGAAGTGCAAGCCCTCCTCTAATTCTGGCCTCCTGTGCAATCCCAATCATTATTGCTCGCCCCTAGGTGGCTATACCCTCATTTACCTAGGTCCCAAGCTGTGGAATTTCCTCCCTCTCTCGATTGCCTCATTTAGGGCACTCCTTGAAACCTTCCTCTTTGACCAAGTTGACTTCAAGTGTCCTTTTTTTTAAAAAAATGCTGCTCAAAGCACCTGGAGACATTTCCCCATGTTAAAGATGCTATATAAATGTAAGTTGTTGTTGTGGTAAAGAGGGCGGAGAGATTTGCTGCAACTGGACAGCAGAGGAAAAAGGAAACAGAATTGAACTCGGATTATTGCTCCTTACTGCTATCCAGTAAGCACTAATGGAAGTTCATGAATGAACATCCAACAAAACAAAGTTGAGCCAAGCAACGATAGTCAGGTCCCCATTGATACTGAAGTGTTTGGAGATGCCCTGTGGTCATGATATCTGCCACATAATTACAATCTTTTTTCCTTTTTGTGGTCAATTGCTGATACTGAAGCAATGATGACCTGACAACCTGCTGGCATCCATGAAATTGTTGCTTAGCATAAACTTCAAGCTTAAGCAAAAGGAAGGGCCAAAGAACAAAACCCAGGGTGTTGGGAGTTGAATGGGCTTGGACCCTTTTCATGCACAGAACTCGTTTCTCTGTCAAACATGGTATTCTTTTTCACTCTGGCAAGAATACAACCACTTTGACTGCCAAGGCTGGAACAAACAGCCTGTCACATGAAAGGTTATTCTGTCATTTCACTGTTCAAATATAGAGAGGCATGTAAAAGTAAATGGTGCTATTGTCCAGCTGCCGTTTAAAAGAAATGAATCAATAATACAATCCAGCTCAATTGTGTATATGCAGTGATTAAACTGTGTGGAATGTGGTTCCACCTCGTATGGAATTTTTATAAGCTCTTCTGATCCTGTAATATACACCAACTTTTTATTAAGGAGTGCTGCTACACCTTCTACAAAACCAATGTGTACCACAGCTATTTTTCTTTAATGGGTAGTACTAAACCAATTCCTTACGAAAATGAAGTAAAAACAAATGCCCTGAAAACAGGTCAACATTTGTGTTGGCTACTTTCATCAAAATTAAAATGTTCTGATAAAGTATTCCCAACCAAAATATTAACCTATCTTACCTTTCACGTGCTGACTGACCTGCTGGACATATCCCGCATTTCTTTTTTCTTATTAATCAATTCTAATGGTTTTAACCTAAGTTTGTTTATTTCATCATCAATTTGTTGCAGAAAGAGCATCTTCAGTGGATTAGATGGCTTTAACTGAACTCCTCATCAAATTAGTCTAATGTGCTTTAAACATTATATGTGAATCACAGAGTGCTAATACTCCAAAACAGTGACAAAATGTCAAACTGGGCAGATCACTAATGCCACATTTCCATATAAAAGATCAAGAATTGCCACGTTTTAAGTGTATAAATGTAGATTGTCATATGATTTTGGGTACAGTTTAGGCCACAACGAAAAAGGGAACAGAAAAACCAAGTAGTTTTATCGCTTACTGTATCACACATTGGCAGCAGTGAATGAACGAGGCAAGGTGGTGTGAAAATAAAGTCATATCCAAGTCAACAAGCAGTGATGTTACACCAAATGTTTCTTGCACAATGGTCTTCACTCATCGTCTCAAGATGCTCCCTGTACTACCAGCATTTTCCCATCTCTCTCCAAACAACTCAACATTGGGCCCAAAATATATCATTGTACGGTTTCCACAATTCAGGTGAACACAATATGAACATTTTACACGTCTACCAATATCCTTCACTAGAAACCTAGCAACAGTGAAAAGGTTACCATGATTTGACAGATAAGTCAAAATATTATGCAAATGTATTAGTTAGTGTCTGCCTATGTATCAGAACACTAGCTTCTATGCAGGAGGTTCCAATGAATTTTAAAAATGCATTTTATTCATTCATTGCTGAGTTTAGGTGTTTTTTGTGGACAGACAGTGAGGGGAAATTAAACAAAGCAGAGTCAAGTAAAGGTAGCACCAAATGAAACTGAAATTGCCATTTTCTTGGGGAAAGGCACGAGTCATTACTCAGTGGAAATAAAGCAGGATATGGAGTAAGATAACATTTGAGAACAAGCATACTTTGCTTCTTTTGATGAATCTTTCAATTTTTTCTCCTATTCACTCAAGTGAACCCCTTACATAATTTCCTAGTCAAGAGGTGCTCTACTCTCGGGTATCAGCAGCAAAGGCATCTATAATAAAAGGCAATTTTGCTTTATCTTAAGAAATTATTATTCCCACAGGTTACGCTCATTGCTCGTCTCTCCCTTTAAATTTCTAACATTGGGTGCTGAGCTCCAAAGAGATGATGGGATCCAATGAAAACCAGAATACTTCAGTGCGCGAAGATCCCAGCTTTCCTGTTAATTTAACTGCATGAAGAAACCTTAAATCAGAGGCAGGTCCATGTGTGCACATTTTGATAGATCTAGAGGAATAGTCTGTTTTACATGGTTGCAGCTATTTGTACAGTGAATGAGTTTGAATGTAAAAACACTTTTAAAAACGCACTTAGGGTATGGTGTTGTGAATCTCCCCACCACTGTGAGCAGGCTTCCATTTAGCAGTTCACACAGATGACAAATCTGTGAGTAGATAGTCAAATGGTGGTTACTTCATGAGCACAAACTCATATCCTAATCTTCTCCTAGCCTCTAATGAGAGTTGTCACTTATTTTCTTTTTACGTATTTCATCATAGCTATAGTTCAGAAACTGAAATTATCAAACACCCATTCCCTGCTTTCCCAGTGCAAAATACAGCATTATTCCCATTTCAAATTAGGCGCTATTGGGCTATGCTAAATTGCCCCTCAGTGTCCAAAGGTTAGATGGGGTTACTGGGTAGGCTGGAGGCTTGGGCTTAAGTAGTGTGCTCTTTCCAAAGGCCGGTGCATTCCCATTGGGCCGAATGGCCTCCTTTTGCACTGTAGGGATTCTACGAATTGACTGTAAAGAGCTTTGAGCTATCGTAACATTGTGAAAGGTACTACATAAATGCAAGGACTTACTTTTCTTTTAAGAAATCTAAAGTTACCAGTCACATCGAATGCAGCATGCAGAATAAAATGATAGGACATTATAACATGAGATTAGGGTGGTTATGATGTGGTCTTCCATAAAACTCCAACAAAAAGAGCATGAAAAATTCACCTTACCCAGAGAACAAACGGACCTCATGTGCACATTCACGTTCTCCATTGTGTTCATGTAAAAAGGCAGGAAGCAGAATGAATTTCTAACTCACTCTTCAGTCATGGTTTGTTGAGGAAAGCCTGCTTCAAACATGTTAAAACAGTTTCTGCTTTTTATGACTGAACTCTTAAGTCTTAAAATCTCCGTCAATCTGTGGAAAAAGTCTTGTATAAAGTTCTGCAATCGCTCCTCAGTCCTGAACAATTGTACAGTGCAGTGACCAAGCAGTGTCATTCACGTTAATGGTTACAAGTACCTGTTTCTCTTTCACTCTTTTCAATGTCCTCCTCCGCTATTGTGGAGAGCTCATGCCTTAGCAGTAACTGGCTGTGTTCCTCCAAGTAAACGGCATCTTGCTCAAACAGACACTTGGCTCCTTGTAGGACAGACTGCCGATCACAAAAATCCTTCACACCCAGTGACTCTACCAGAAGTTAAAGGAGAATAAAACATCAGCCAATCAACAGGTTTAGCTTCCTTCACTGCCCATTGTAAACTGCAGCTCATATGTAAATTATATCAGCACAAGATCAAAAGCATACCAAAGAGATGAGATCACACGAATTACCCGGATAATCTTTAAACAATAGTACCTGAGTAATTCCCTTAAAGGCAAATGTGCCTGCCAAGTTTTCAAAACATGAACATAGCACAATGTGCACACTTGGATCAACAAAACAGATTATAGCTTCCCCCCAACCCCAGCCTTGGAATGACCCTATGGCTTCAGCGGTAAGGCTTTCTGGCTTCATTTATAACTCTCGCAAGAAACTATCGAGGCTCTCATTTCTTTTACTTTTAAGTATTCTGTAACTATACCTGAGCTTCATTTAATGGAGTCCAATTAGCTGTAGTGGGTAAAGCGCCAGGACACCCAGCCATTCCCACCAGCTCTGTGACAGAATACAGAATTGCGTTCGGTGAGGGAGCGCACTAGAGTTCTCAGTCAGAAGGCATCCGTTGAAGTTTCGGTTCTACTCAACATTCACAATTCAATACAATTTGGGTAAACCTCTGAACTTCTCACCCCCTCAGCTCACACAACACATTAATAACCTTAAACATTTTCCTGTACGAGTCCATTATCCCTACTTACAAAATAACTTTACCTATCGAGTTATATCAAAATCAGAACATATGAATTAGGAGCTTGAATAGGCCACTCAGCCCCCCGAGCCTGCTCCGCCATTCAATACGATCATGGCTGATCTATTGTAACCTCAACCCCACATTCCTGCCTACCCCCAATAATCTGTCATCTTCTTGTTAATCAAGAATCTAGCGTGCCCTGCCTTAAATCTATTCAAAGATTTTGCTTCCACTGCCTTTTGATGAAGAGAGTTCCAGAGACTCTCAACCCTCAAAAAAAATCTTCTGGTCTTTGTCTTAAAGGAGCAACCCACCCCAGTCCAACGCCGACATTTCCACATTAAAGGAACACGCCCTTATTTTTAAACAGTCACCCCTAGTTCTAGATTTGCCCACAAGAAGAAACATCCTTTCCACATCCACCCTGTCAAGGCCCAGCAGGAGCGACCAAGTCATCTTTTACTCTTCTAAATACTCATGGTTAAAAACTGAGGGGCGGGATCCAAGGGCCACGCTGCACCAGAAAAGCAGCACGCCGCAGCGCAGCGTGGCCCTTGAAAGCCAGGGAACTCCGCTCCCGGGATCTACCCGGTTCACCAAACCTCGCGAGATCCAATGCGATCTCATGAGACGTTGCGATGTGAATCCCGCCCATTGTTGGCAAGGTCACATTTTGGCAAATCTGCATATTAGACAAAATCAGTAAGCCCCTCTCTATTGTGAAGATCCCCAAGGTGCCTGAGGCTTTGGGATTCATCCCCTTCGCCCTGGAGACCTTGATCGAGTGCCGTTCTGCACTCGTCCCCGCAAAAGGGGACCAGACGGAAGGGCGCTCATGGGAGTCTCCAAGGATATCGGAGGTCCCCAAATGCATGCCCTTTGGGTAGGGTGGTGCCCTGACACTGCTGGTGCTACCTGGGCACCCTGGATGTGCCACCTTGGCACGCGAGAAGTGCTAGCCTGGCACTCTGCCAGTGTCATCTGGGTGCCAGTCTGGCACTGCCAAGGTGCCCAGGCTGCACTGTAAGCTGGCTCCTTTTAAAAAAAAAATAGCTTCCCGATCTCTCGCTACAATGTAAAAAACGGGGCTACGTGTGGCCTCGGCTGCGCATTCCCTGTTCAGGCCCCTACTTAACGCTAGTCACATTGAATAGCCATATGTTTCCCAGCACTGCGGGATACACGCGACAATATGCGTCACTTGGGGACTTTGTTCCCTTTTGGGAGAACTGCGCCCATAGTGTCATTCCATAAGACCAGAAGACATAGGAGCGGAATTCGGCCACTCGGCCGTGCCTTTGCTCCATATCCCTACAATCCTCCCGATTCAAGTAATCATCTAATGCCCCCTTGGATGCCTCGATTGAACCTGTCTCTGCCACATTTCCAGGCAGTGTATTTCAGACCCGAGCCACCCATTGTGTGGTTGAAAATGGATGGAGCTTCACGAGATTCCTCTTGTTTGGAGGTTATCTATGAATTCAGTCAGGGCAGGAAAGACTGGATGATGTTTGGAAAAACAGCTAAAAGAATACATCAGCTCTGGTTCTTAAACTGCTCGAGAGTTGAGAGATAAAACCAGACCTACACCGTAAGTAGGATAAATGCCAGGCCTCTGACGCAGCTGGAATTGGAAGTTGGTATTTCGTATAAGGCAAAGTTGGTATGGGGAGAAAGGACTGGAAAACCTGAAGCTAAGTAATCCCCAAAAAAGGGTTGCAGTTATAGAATTTTGGAAGTAATCAGCGTGGTTCAGTTTAAAACCATAGCACCAGGCTACTGAAGACCAAGGATGTTTAAAGCCATTGCACAGGAGTCACAGGAAGGTCCATGGCTGAGCTATGTCCAGAGTCATGATATTTTAAAGGAAAGTTGGAAGGTAGCTTAACCACAGGAGATGATGATAGTGGTAATGTCTTGGATGAGTAATATAGAGGCCCAGGTAATGTGCTGAGAACAAGGGTTCAAATCCAACCATGGCAGCTGCTGGAATTTAAGTTCAATTAACAAATCTAGAATTGAAAGCTAGTTTCAGTAATGGTGACCATGAATTGTAAAAAAAACACATCTGGTTCAGTAATGTCCTTCAGGGAAGGAAATCTGCCTACCTTACCTGCCCTGACCTACATGTGACACCAGACCGACTGCAATGTGGGTAACTCTTAAATGCCTTCTGAAGTGGCCTTGCAAGCCACTCACTTCAAGGGCAATTAGGGATTGGGCACCAAATGCTGGCCTTGCCAGCAATGCCCACATCCCATGAAAAAAAAAAGAAAACAGAACTGTTGTTGTTCAAACCATACAAGGTACAACATGCAAGTCTCCCAAAATAAAACTCTGTCCTTAATTCTGTTCCAACCTGTTACGGGGCTCAACCTTCTGCCTCGTGATAATCAAAGCTGCTGTGATCTAAACAAAGCATTACACAAAAGCACATTTCGACGGATGCTGCAAGTCTGAATTAAAAACAGAAAATGCTGGAAATACTCAATTTGTCAAGCAGTATCAGCAGAGAGAGAAAGAAAGTCAATGTTGCAGGTCAATGACCTATCATCAGAATTAGAAAAGGCAATGCAACAGGTTTTATGCGAGTACAGAAACAGAAAAATCAAATGGCAAGACCCGTGACAGGAAGACAGCACACATCATCATTGCAATTCTTTCACATTTCACTATAGAGCAGGGGTTCCCAAACAGGGGTCTGCGGTACTAGTGGCCGCCACGTGATCAGCAAATGCCGGTTCAAAAGCTACAACCGACCATTTTCAAAAATAATTACAGCAATGAAATAGGCCAATCAGAGCAAGGGCCCTTGGAGCACTGGATGCTGACAGGCTGCAGTGATAGGAAAGGTTTTTCTATGATTGCCCCATTTGATTTATTCCATCTCGCTGTTGCTGGGCAGAAAGTTTTATGGTTAATTGTGAGGATTGATCTTGTGAATGGAGCAGATGGTAAAAAGAGGCGGCGAGAAGCATGTGTGGGAGAACAGGGATTTTGGGCCTCAGAGAGGCATGCGAGCGAGAGCTGGGGGTGGGGGGGGGGGGTGGGGGGGGGGGGGTTGGAGCACGGAGAGACTGGGGAGGAGGGGTGTGTAGGCCAAGGAGATACATGAGAGGGCGGTGGGGGAAACGTGCATGTGCGCACGCGTGAGAGAGGGAGGTCGTGTGTCCAACATGAAAGTCAGATTTCCAGCTTCATTGTTCCCATTAAAAATGACAAAAGGTATGACTTAAGTATTTTTTCAATAAGGAGACTTTGTAATTATTACCAGGTATACACACCGAAGTGGGTACTACTTCCAAGGGTTAATGTGAGGGGGCCATGTAGCTGGCGAATGTTCTTGGGAAGCCCTGCTGTAGAGCAATGCCACAGTCACCAGTGACACAACAATCGGAGAATTCCTGACTCTCGCTGGGTCCCACAAGGTGACATGGGTACTGTATCTTCTACTTATCTCATGCCTAATGGGTTTTTCTTTGAATCAGATTAAATTTTTTTTACAAAATGGGACCGTGTCCACTACAGCACTTACAGACAAGAGAGTCTGCATTCACATTTTTAAAATTTGGCAGGATTCTTTAAGTAGTAGAAAAGAGAGAGAAGGGGTAGCATTGGGTCATTATTTTTTGCCAATTCCAAAATAACCTCCATGCCACACAATATCCTGACCTGGACGTATAGTGTCATTCCGTCATCGTCACTGGGTTTTGTAGCCATCTGGGATGGCCACTTACAAAGGATCCCGGGAAATAGGGACACCTGCAAAGGACCATGGGAAATATGGTCAACCCAGGACTCAGGCATAAGCTCAGAGCTTATGTATATTGGCAACTCAGATAACTAGACGCTATCGAAACCCCCAGCTACTTTGCATTCTAATGGCCCATTTCCCCAGAACAAAAGACCTGTACTCAGGTAACAGATACAGAAACAGATTCATCGGCGCCACTCCCTTTGCTCAGGGAGCCCAAAAAGCCAAGGTCAATGACCGTTCAGGACACGCCCCACCATCAAGGCACCCGCCCCTTTATTGGCCAAAATCGAAGGCAGCAATCGAAGCCTGACGAATTATTGGGTCCAAAGCTAAGGACCGCCCAAAACAGCACAAAACCCCAGAAGGATAAAGAGACACACTGCTGTGTGTTCAGTCTCTCTTGGCCCCGTAGCTCGGTCCCTCTTGGCCCCGACCCATGCCTAAAACCAAGTGCAGCATCACGACCAGAAGACAAGTTCAAGACCAACGATCGCTACCATATGGATGAGCCCAGCAGAAACGAAGTCACTTCTTCAGACGAGCCACACCAGATCCGAACAAAGGCCTTGTTCCTCTGCATAAAGCCGGGTGTCTGAGTTAAGTATAGGTTATTGCAGTTGTTAGGTGTAGTTTAACTTGTAGTGTTTTATGTTGCATGTCGAAGTAATACTTGTGTGTAAATAAACTATCTTTGAACTTGAACTGACTAACTGGTTGTTTGGTCTTTGATCGATATCCGGTAAAACCTTGTGGTGGTATCATTTGATACCTGGCGCCTCTGAAAAGCATCACTGTCATATCTAGTTAATTTGGCAACATTATTGGTGATGCTGGTGGGATAGTATTCCACTCATTAAAAAGAGCAACATTATTGGCGTCTCCGGTGCCGATTGGCAACACTTTAAAACCTTGAAAGTCCCTAGCCTGGAACAACACTGTGGGAGGATCTTCAGAACGCAGACTGCAATAGTTTAAGAATGTGGCCAGACACCACCTTCACATGGGATGAGCAATTAATGCCAGCAGTCCCAGTGATGTCTACAACCAAGAACAAATAAAAAATTGGCTGGAGCCAGAATAAAGTGCGACAGGGTCCCAGGATCATTGTCATAAGCTAAGCAAATATCATACTGAAAAAATTTGTAACTTTAAAACAAATATTTCCACACATGCAGGCAGAGTAAAGACATGTATTTTGAAAGCCAGACTTGAGGTTTAGTTTGCATTTTTTAAATTTCCAGACAGCACACTCACAAACCAGACTGTCCAGTCCAAACCTTGAGCAGATGACAACCCTGTAGGGGAGGGATTAAATTTTGAATATATATCATTATTTAAAATCTGCATTACCGACATGAGCTCTGCAGTGACAAGAAGTGTCCTTTCACCTGTGGGGTCCAGGTTAAAGGTGATGAAAAAACTTTAAGAAAACGTTGAAAGAGAAAAACAGTGACAAAAAGAAGCTCAAGAGTAAAGGAGCAAGCTGCCTGCAAGATCAGATGGCAATATCAGAGTGAAAGGCGAGGCCCTGGAAAGTGAGAAAATTGGAATAAAACAGAATTGAGAGTGCAAGCAGGAATAGGAGGAATGAGCGGAATAAGGAGATTACTGAAGAGCGGTTAGGGGGTGCATCATGAAGCATTTTTAAAGAAAAGGGGAAGGGTCTTGGGCCAAATCTTCAAAGGAGAGGCATTGGATTGCCACTCCGTTCCTACATTTTGTTAAAACAACCAAGATGGAGCTTAGCATTTCTCACCCAGGCTTCCGAACTAGGCCTCTGTGGAAATGCATCTCTTCCAGGAGTCCTCCTTCGCAGAATGGGAACTGATCCACAGTGAAAAAAAACCTTTATTTCCTGCTTCACATTCTCTTTGTTGACTGAGGTAGCCATTCTGGCAAAAGCATCAAGTTGGATGGGGCAATATTTTCCTTTTGCACCTGTCACGACCCCCTAGCCTAGTGTGCGGTCAATTCCACCCCGCTTGACCCAGAGTCACAACACAAGTAAAATTAGATGTTATTTTAAAATATTTTGGCTGAGCCCAATAAACTGCAATCACCAGCTTTGCAAATTGAACACAAAAAGCCTTTTATTATTTAACAGTAGTTTAATTAAACTGTCAAAAATGTAACTGCCTACCTTTTTTTTTCATAAATTTAGAGTACCCAATTATATATATATTTTTCCAATTAAGGGGCAATTTAGCGTGGCCAATCCACTTAACCTGCACATCTTTAGGTTGTGGGGTTGAAACCCACGCAGACATGGGGAAAATGTGCAAACTTCACACGGCAGTGAGCCGGGCCAGATTGAACCCGGGGCCTCAGCAACGTAGGCCACCGTGCTGCCCAACTGCCTACCTAATACTCCTTTGCCAATACCCCCCTTTCCTGCTCAATATACACACAGACGCCACACACAAAATAGAGGGAAAGGGTGATGGGGAGGGACCAAATCAATGATAAAATAAAAGGAAAAAGGATCTCTGATGCACCAGGTTTTTGAAGAATAAAACAGTTATTTACTTTAGCAGAGGCTCCTTCTTCTTTCAAGATCTAATCACATCTGCCCAGCTCTCTCAAACGCATCAAGCAAGAACCAATCACAGACTGTTGTCAGCCAGAACACTGTCCCTGACCAACCCACAGATTGCCTGCCAGCCAATTAACCCGACTTCCTCTAAAGCTGGGTCTTAAGATTCACCCGGCACCAGCGAATCGGTTTTCTCCTCCTCCGAAAAAGATAACCCGGATGTCCTGATAAGCAGGCTGCTTCAGCTCGAGTCACTGCTTAAAGGCACATTCCAATGATGGATGCATGGACCAAAACTAATAAAGAAATGGGAACAAAGGGAAACCGAGCGGAAGGACTCTAACAACTTCAACCTGCTGCACGTTTCTTTGTGCATTGTTTTACCAGCAATGCTAGTCACTTCCATAAGATTCTGTGATAAGCAGTCTGCACGGCTTAGAGTTAGGCCCTACTAACCAGTATCTAACTGTACTATAGGGTAACTAAGGATATAATAGTATGCTGCTGTAATCCAAACTGGACATTAATGTCTTTCGCAAGTATACCATTCCAATCTTTTCACAAGCAAGCTGAGTAAACACTTGATAAGACAAGGCCAGATACGAATTCTGACACTGTTATTTCACAGCAAGTAAACATACATGACAATAGTTGTGAGCAGACTCCGGTCCAATTGGTACAACTTGCCTTTGTGTGAAAATAAAAGATGATAAACACACCAAGCGTTCCCTCATCGGTATGACAATTTGCTTGAATTAACTTTGTCATGCCCTTTTGCACTTTAACCTCCGAGTCTGGCAAAAGGTTATCCACCTAGCGCTCGTTTTTCCAAAAGTAAAAATGTGAACATTTCCATCTCGATTCACTTGTCCATAATTCTGATGGGAAGGCCAAATAAACCCTACCCACACCCCAGAACCACGCCACACAAAGGATGCGAGGGGATAATCAATTACTGACCAGGGCTCACAAATTGCTTTTTGTTTGCAATTTCTGAAGGAAACAACTTAGATGCCATGGTAACGAGCATTATAATCGGATTCCATAGAGTGCTTGTATTTTTAAACTTTGGGAACTTTGGTACAAAATTCTAACATTAAAATGCAACTATTTTCAAAATCCTCTCTATGGAAAAGAATTGTCAAATGTTCTCAAAATGTGACAGAAGAATACTATGAAAACATTCTGAAGAGCAAAATATTTTGAACATCTGATTTTTTGTTATAAAAGAGGCAATGCGACTTCCGGTTGCGGTGATGCCTTGCTAGCCGCACGTTTCAGCGGCTCCAGCTCCGACGGACCTTCGGGCTCTTTTAAGAGCCCCAACGGGAAATTTTTGGGCGACGTAACCCGGTGTGGGGTGAGTGAGAAGGGAGTCCCCCCCCCCCAACGAAGGAGGAAAATACCGCCGGCGGCGGCTGCAGCGCGAGGAATCGTCGACCAAAGAGACAGAAAGGGAGAAGCACAAGATGGCGGCGGAGAAAGCGCAGGCGACATGGGGGCCCGAGCAGGACGAATTTTTGAGACGGTGCGTGGAGCTACTAAAGAGGGAGGTGCTGACCCCGATGCTACAGGCAATTGAGGGGCTCAAGGAGACACAAAAGACCCAGGAGACAGAGCTCCGCGTGGTGGAGCAGAAGGTGACGGATAATGAGGACGAGATCCTGGGTCTGGCGGTCAAAACTAAGACGCACGAGGCACTTCATAAAAAGTGTACTGAAAGGATCGAGGCCCTAGAAAACGGAACGCGAAGGAAGAACCTTCGGATACTGGGTCTCCCTGAGGGTGTGGAAGGAGTGGACTGTGGAGCTTATGCAAGTACGATGCTGAGCTCACTGATGGGTGCTGAGGCCCCTACGGGCCCCTTGGAGGTGGAGTGGGCACATCGGACCCCGGCGAGAAGACCAAAAGCGGGAGAACCACCCAGGGCGATAATCGTGCGATTTCACCGCCTTAAGGATAGAGAAGAGGTCCTGAGATGGGCTAAAAAGGTGCGGAGTAGCAGATGGGAGAATGCAGTGGTACGGGTGTACCAGGATTGGAGTGCGGAGGTGGCGAGAAGGAGGGCGAGTTTTAACCGAGCCAAGGAGGTGTTGCATAAAAAGGTGAAGTTCGGGATGCTGCAGCCGGCAAGACTATGGGTCACGTATCAGGAGAGACACCATTATTTTGAGACGGCGGAGGAAGCATGGACCTTTATTAAAGAGGAGAAATTGGATCGGAACTGAGGGACTGATACTGCAGGAAATGTTATTGTTAATGTTATGGTTGATGTTAATAGAGAAGTAAATTGGGAAGGGGGGGGGACATTGGGAAATGTGGGCGCCGGTGAGGGGGGAAAGACGGGACATAGATGGAGAATGAAGAAGGGGAGTGGGAGGGGAAAGGGAGCTGCGCCACAAGAGGCGGGTCAGGTAAAGGGATGTTCCCGCGCCAGAAAGAATATGGCGGGAAGACAGGCGCAAGGCGGATGGGAGTTCCCCACACGGGGGGGGTCGAGGAGTGAGCAGGAGTAGCCGGGGTCAGTTGAAGTCAGCTGACTTACGGAAGTAATATGGGGGAGCAATCACGCTAGAAAGAGATCTAGCGGGGGGGGGGGGGGGGGGGAACTGGGTTGCTGCTGCGGAAATCCAAAAGGAAATGGATAAAGAGTGGGTGGACGGGGATGGTATGCGGAGGCGGGATATGGGACTGGCCTAGAGAAGGTAATGGCTAGTCGACACGGGAGGGGGGCAGGTAGCCCCCTAGTGAGGCTGATCACGTGGAACTTGAGAGGCCTGAACGGACCGATAAAAAGGGCCCGAGTGCTCGCGCATTTGAAAGGACTAAGGGCAGACGTGGTCATGCTCCAAGAGACGCACCTAAAGGTGGCGGACCAAGTTAGGTTAAGGAAAGGATGGGTGGGACAGGTGTTCCACTCAGGAATAGACGCAAAGAACAGAGGGGTGGCCATATTGGTGGGGAAACGGGTAGCATTTGAAGCAAAGAACATCGTAGCAGATAGCGGAGGTAGATATGTAATGGTGAGTGGCAGGCTGGAGGGAATGGAGGTCGTGTTGGTTAATGTATATGCCTCGAACTGGGACGATGCGGGATTTATGAGACGGATGCTGGGGCGTATACCGGACCTGGAGGTAGGAAACTTGATTTTAGGAGGGGACTTTAATACTGTGCTGGACCCGGGGCTAGATAGATCCAGCTCAAAGACCGGAAGAAGGCCGGCAGCGGCCAAGGTGCTTAAGGGGTTTATGGACCAAATGGGGGGAGTGGATCCATGGCGATTTCTTAGACCTAGGGCTAGGGAGTTCTCCTTCTTCTCCCATGTCCATAAAGTGTACTCCCGGATAGATTTTTTTGTTTTGGGAAGGTCGTTGATCTCTAGGGTGGAAGAAGCTGAGTATTCAGCCATAGCGGTTTCGGACCATGCCCCACATTGGGTGGACCTGAAATTAGGAGAGGAAAGGGAGCAGAGAGCACTCTGGCGATTAGATGTGGGATTGATGGCGGATGAGGGAGTGTGTGCAAGAGTGCGGGGGTGTATCGAGAGATACCTGGAGGTCAATGACGATGCCGAGGTCCCTGTGGGAGTGGTATGGGAAGCACTAAAAGCGGTGGTCAGGGGAGAGCTGATCTCCATTGGGGCCCACAAAAGGAAAACAGAGGCCAAGGAAAGGGAAAGATTACTGGGGGAGATTTTAAGGGTGGATAGGGAATTTGCAGAGACCCCGGAGGAGGGACTGTACAGGGAGAGGAGACAACTCCAGACGGAGTTTGACCTTCTGACCACCAGAAAGGCGGAGGTGCTGTGGAGGAAGGCACAGGGGAGGAGGTATGAATATGGGGAAAAGGCTAGCCGCCTGCTGGCTTATCAATTGCGAAAGAGGACAGCAGCGAGGGAGATAGGAGGAATTAGAGACGAAAAGGGAGACACGGTGCGAAGAGCAGGAAAGATAAATGAGGTGTTCAAGACCTTCTATGAGGGACTGTATAGGTCTCAACCCCCAGAGGGAGAGGAGGGGATGCGGCAGTTCCTGGATCAATTGAGGTTCCCGAGGGTGGAGGAGCAGGAGGTGGTAGGCCTGGGGGCACCGATTGGGGTGGACGAGGTGATTAAGGGACTGGGGAGCATGCAAGCAGGGAAGGCTCCGGGACCAGACGGGTTCCCGGTGGAATTTTACAGAAAATATGTGGACTTGTTGGCCCCGTTGATGGTGAGGACGTTCAATGAGGCCAGGGAAGGAGGGACTTTACCCCCGACAATGTCGGAGGCGACGATATCGCTAATTTTGAAGAGGGATAAAGATCCGTTGCAGTGCGGGTCCTATAGACCTATTTCATTATTGAACGTGGACGCCAAATTGCTGGCAAAGGTACTGGCATCGAGGATAGAGGACTGTGTCCCGGGGGTGGTGCACGAAGACCAGACAGGGTTCGTAAAAGGGAGACAACTGAATGTGAACGTGCGACGACTATTAGGGGTGATGATGATGCCCCCAGTGGAGGGGGAGGCAGAGATAGTGGCGGCAATGGATGCAGAGAAGGCATTTGATAGGGTGGAGTGGGAGTATTTATGGGAAGTGTTAAGGAGGTTTGGGTTCGGGAACGGGTTTATTAGCTGGGTCAAACTTCTTTATGGGGCCCCAACGGCAAGTGTAGTTACGGGCCGACAAAGATCAGAGTATTTCCGACTATATAGGGGAACAAGACAGGGATGCCCGCTGTCTCCATTGTTGTTCGCGTTGGCAATTGAACCTCTGGCCATGGCGTTGAGAGACTCCAGGAAATGGAGAGGGGTGATTAGAGGGGGAGAGGAACACCGAGTCTCGCTATACGCAGATGACCTATTGTTATACGTGTCGGACCCAGCGGGGGGGATGATAGAGGTTATGCGAATGTTGAGGGAGTTCGGGGATTTCTCGGGGTATAGGCTAAACATGGGGAAGAGTGAATTATTTGTGATACATCCAGGGCACCAGAGTAGAGAGATAGAAGGCCTGCCTCTAAGGAAAGTGGAAAGGAACTTCCGATACCTGGGGATTCAGATCGCTAGGAGCTGGGGAACCTTGCACAGACTTAATCTGACACGGCTGGTAGAACAAATGGAGGAGGACCTCAAGAGGTGGGACATGCAGCCTCTGTCGCTGGCGGGCAGGGTGCAGGCAATTAAGATGATGGTCCTCCCGAGGTTCTTATTTGTATTTCAATGTCTCCCTATACTAATCACTAAGACCTTTTTCAATAAAATAGACAGGAGCATCACAAGCTTTGTGTGGGCAGGGAAAGTTCCGAGAGTAAGGAGGGGGTTCCTTCAGCGTAGCAGGGACAGAGGAGGATTGGCACTACCGAACTTGGGCGATTACTATTGGGCCGCCAATGTGGCAATGATACGTAAATGGATGATGGAGGGTGAGGGAGCGGCGTGGAAAAGACTGGAGAGAATGTCCTGTAAAGGGACAAGTTTAGAGGTGCTGGTGACGGCGCCGCTACCGTTCTCACCAAAAAAGTTTACCACGAACCCGGTGGTGGCGGCAACACTGAAAATCTGGGGACAGTGGAGGCGACAGAGAGGGGTGCGGGGAGCCCTGGTGGGGTCCCCAATCAGGAACAACCATAGGTTCGCCCCAGGAAGAATGGATGGAGGATTTCAGAGCTGGCACCAGTTGGGAATTAGGAGGGTGGGAGATTTATTTATAGATGGGACTCTTGCGAGCTTGGGAGCATTGGAGGAAAAGTATAACTTGCCCCAGGGAAGCTTTCTGAGATATATGCAGGTGAGGGCGTTTACCAGACAACAGGTGAGGGAATTGCCGCTGCTCCCGAAACAGGGGACTCAGGACAGAGTGCTTTCAGGGGTGTGGGTCGAAGAGGGCAAGGTGTCAGAGATATACCGAGAGATGAGGGAAGAGGGGAAGTAGTCGGTGGGCGAACTAAAAGGAAAGTGGGAAGAGGAGCTAGGGGAGGAGATTGAGGAAAGTATGTGGGCTGATGCCCTAAGCAGGGTAAACTCCTCTTCCTCATGCGCCAGGCTTAGCCTGATTCAATTCAAGGTGCTACATAGAGCACACATAACGGGAGCAAGATTGAGCAGGTTCTTTGGAGTGGCGGACAAATGTGGGAGGTGCGGCGGAAGCCCGGCAAACCACGCACATATGTTTTGGGCGTGCCCGGCACTGGAGGGGTATTGGAAGGGAGTGACGGGAGTGATTTCGAAGGTGGTGACGGCCCGGGTCAAACCAGGCTGGGGGCTAGCTCTATTTGGAGTTGCGGATGAGCCGGGAGTGCAGGAGGCGAAAGAGGCCGACGTTGTGGCCTTTGCGTCCCTAGTAGCCCGGCGTAGGATCCTACTCATGTGGAAGGAGGCGAAACCCCCCGGACTGGAGGCCTGGGTAAACGATATGGCGGGGTTCATTAAACTGGAGCAGATAAAGTTTGCCCTGAGAGGATCGGCTCAAGGGTTCACCAGGCGGTGGCAGCCATTTCTCGACTACCTTGGGAACGTTAGAGGGAAGACAGATGACCAGCAGCAGCAACCCAGGGGGGGGGGGGGGGGTTAGTTTAGTTTATGTCAAACGACTATGGGGTTTAGTTATTTGTGTATTGTTAAAATTTCTTCACTGTTACGTTTGCTTTGTAAGAGGGAAAAAACTGTTGTTTGGAAAACAAATTTCAATAAAATATATATTTTTTAAAAAATAAAAGAGGCAATGCTAAAGAAAGGAAATAGGTGCTGGGTGATCTTTAGTAAACACAGGTGACTGAGCAAATGAGCACATAATTCAACACTCACGCTGCACAATTTTCATATTCTGTGACACAATAACTTGATTAATTCACAAACTGTTAACCGTCTCCAGAATTTATGTACAGTTTTTTTAAATTACAGATTTTTTTTACCCTTCACGAGTCAGAGAAAGATGCAATTTCCAAAGTTCTCGCTGTCACCCCCATCGCTTCCCTTACTGCTTTCCGCCCTGTACAAGCTATTTTCGGCCAGGAAACGCTGTTCCTATTTTTCTTTCCGGGAAACCATGAACTACAAGGGATAAGTCTGCTTTTGAATTTAGAGAAAGGCCCATATGTGATGGTCAAAATGACAGTATAGACGAGGCAAATATCGAATGCCTAATGAGCAACTGCCTTAAAGAATACAAGAGGAGGCATTTACACCTTGCTGATCAACTGCATTGATTGATTTCATGCACAAAATTAAAATCTTGCTAACTAAAAAAAATCCCGCCCCTCCAAAACTGAGTACACAAGCAAAACGCATGTGCCATTTACTAACCCTCTCTACCTTCCTGCGACAGAAAGGAGGGGGGGGGTTTCATTTAAACAGCGCTAATTTCATCTCTCACTGCCCATCCATAAACAGAAAGGTATTTTTGATTTGCTTCCTCCCTTTATAAGCGGTGGCATATTTCCTGACCCCTCAGTTCTGCTGTCACCCAATTTTCTATTAATAACCCCACTGCAAACGCAAGACAGGCTGAACTCAAAGGGTTAGTTTAATTGCACATACTCAAAACGCAGGAGGCGGCTCACACAGTAAAAGGATAAAGAAAGATTTACAGTGCACAGACCACATAGAAAAATGGTGTTTCATGGTGGGTTCCAGAGTCGAAGTCCAATGAGGTATTCCTTCACGAAGGATGGCGGGCTGAATGCTGATGTTGTATAATTTGCTTTTCTGGTGGTCGACCCTTTGTCTGGAACCCCAAGATGGTTAAGTGACCCAACCATTAAAAATTGAAAATGTGGTTTAGCATAACAGACTCTGGTTGGCCAACCTGGGTCATGAAATGCAGATGGCCTTTGTACAGATCTCTTTGAATTTAGCCTGGGCAACCCATAGGAGGTTCACCGGTAACAAAGGTGCAAATGTCTTTATTACTGCCAGCTAGTTCCTTTTGCCCGGGGATCTCAGACAGGCATATAATTCAGCCATTTTAAAAAGGTCTTTATGTCCAGTTTTTAAAATCTTTGAAATAGCCAGGAGGATATCCAAGTGCATTTTATAAAAATATACAGTGTGAGGTCTTAGTTCCTCACAACGGTCTTTGATTTGTACATAAATAAAGATAGACGATCAATTGAAGAGAGCTCTCTGCTAAGAATTATTCCAGTAGGGCAGCTTGGTGGTGCAGCTTTTGGGGTACTTATCTACCATTTTACAAAGTCACTGCTTTCAAACAAAGTTTTGGTGTTTCCACAGTGGTGGAGAAACAAATTGAAACAGTGCATGATCCCTCAATCCCAATTTTTTTTTAATGCAGTTTCTGTGTACCCTCCAAGCAATACAATCAAAAATAGCATCAATAGAAGGCCTGGGACAGTTTTGTGAGCCAACCTCTCACCCAGGGAACAACAAAGGACATGCATATGTGAAAGGATAAGTAACATGGTTATAAATATAAATGTGTCCTGAGTGCAGCTAAAGGTGTGTGTGCGTGATATTTACAGCATGTACATGTGGCGTAACTATATACAAGGGGCGATGTCAGGTGTGACATGCTAACGAGGTTGTACCATAACAAAAGAAGAACAACGTTGAAATTTGGACCGATCAAACGAGGCCTGGAACGATAAAACAGTGACATGTTACAATACAGTAGTTGCTAAAATGTGATGTGTGAACAGTCTCATAAGTCCAGTCTAGTAGGTGGGCAACGAATTCGGGTTGACCACCTCAAGGGTGGGTCGAGAACCACCGGCTGAGGTGCGAGCCTGGCCACGGACGGCGATAGAAGGGGCATGGTATATGGCAGCTCCACGAAGTCGCTATCAGGAACCAGTGGAGGACACGGCGTCTGTGTATGGTTCCGTTGCGAGCGTGGAAGTAGGCGAAGGGCTCGGCGATTGCGCCTACGCACGGGTCCATCCGGCATGCGTACCAGGAACGAGCGGGGAGCCACGTGTCGGAGAACTTCGGCAGGTGCTGACCAGCCACCGTCTGGTAGGTGAATGCGGACGTTGTCTCCAGGGGCCATGGAGGGAAGGTCAGTTGCCCTTGTGTCGTACGATCTCTTCTGGCGATCGCGCTGCAGTTGCATCCTATGCAGTACCGGAGCATGGTCTATTGTTGGTGCCAGGATGGAAGGCACAATGGTTCTGAGGGCGCGACCCGCCAGCAGCTGTGCTGGCGAGAGAGCCGTGGCTAGTGGGGCCGAGCGATAGGCCAGCAGGGCGAGGTAGAAGTCCGACCCGGCAGCAGCAGCCTTGCAGAGGAGCCGCTTGGCAATGTGAACGCCCTTCTCCGCCTTTCCATTGGACTGGGGATGCAGAGGGCTGGACGTCACGTGTGTGAAGCCATACGAGGCCGCAAAGGACGACCATTCATGGCTGGCAAAACAGGGTCCATTGTCCGACATGACAGTCATCGGAATGCCGTGGGCGAGCAAAGGTGTGTTTGCAGGCCCTGATGACAGCAGGCAACGTGAGATCGTGCAGGCGTATGACTTCTGGGTAATTGGAGAAGTAGTCCACTATGATAACATAGTCCATGCCAAGCGCGTGAAATAGGTCGACACCCACCTTCGCCCAGGGGGACGTCACCAGCTCATGGGGCAGAAGCGTCTCAGGAGGTTGCGCCGGCTGAAACCTTTGGCAGGTTGTACAGTTGATCACCATGTTGGCAATATCGTCACTGATGCCCGGCCAGTATACCGCCTCTCGGGCCCTCCGTCTGCACTTCTCGACCCCCAAGTGGCCTTCGTGTATTTGATCGAGAACCAGCTGGCGCATACTGTGCGGAATCACAATCCGGTCCAGCTTCAGAAGGATCCCATCAATGGTGGCTAGGTCGTCTCGTACATTATAGAACTGCGGGCACTGCCCTTTGAGCCTCCTCCCGTCATGTGGCGCATCACTCGCTGTAAAAGGGGGTCGGCCGCTGTCTCTCGGCGGATGCGGGCCAGACTGGAGTCACCAGCCGGCAGATTTGCCGCTGTCAAGGCCACCTGTGCCTCGACCTGACATACGAACCCCTCCGCATCTGGCGGCGTGCTCACTGCTCTGAATAGGGCATCCGCCATGATGAGTTCCTTCCCTGGAGTGTAGACCAGTTGGAAGTCGTACCTCCTGAGTTTAAGTAGGATGCGCTGGAGGCGAGGGGTCATCTCGTTCAGGTCCTTGTTTATTATGCTGACCAGGGGGCGGTGGTCAGTTTCGACCCTGAACCGTGGAAGACCATAGACGTAATCGTGGAACTTGTCTAAACCGGTTAGCAAGCCCAGGCATTCTTTTTCGATTTTATCGTAGCGCTGCTCTGTGGGGGTCATGGCCCGCGACGCATAGGCAACCGGGGCCCATGACGACGTGTCATCCCTCTGCAGGAGCACTGCTCCAATGCCGGATTGGCTGGCATCAGTTGAGATTTTGGTGGGACGAGACGTGTCGAAGAACGCCAACACTGGTGCCGTGGTGAGTTTGTATTTGAGCTCCTCCCATTCCAGCTGGTGTGTGTGTTGCCACTAGAACTCTGTGGATTTTCTGACGAGGTGGCGCAGAGTCGTCGTGTGGGAGGCAAGGTTGGGAATGAACTTCCCCAGGAAGTTGACCATGCCAAGGAAGCGTAGGACAGCCTTCTTGTCGGCCGGCCGCGGCATGGCTGTGATGGCGCTCACCTTGTCTGCATCCGGACGGACCCCTGACCGGGAGATATGGTCCCCCAGGAACTTCAACTCGATCTGGCCAAAAGCGCACTTGGCTCGGTTGAGGCGCAGGCTGTTTTCCCGTATGCGAGCAAAAATGCGTTGGAGACGATGTATGTGCTCCTGCGGTGTGGTGGACCAGATGATGACATTGTCCACATATATGCGCACCCCTTCGATGCCTTCCATCATCTGCTCCATGATTCTGTGGAAGACCTCGGATGCCGAGTGGATGCCAAATGGCATCCGGTTGTCGCAGAATCTGCCGAAAGGGGTGTTGAAGGTACATAGCTTTCGGCTGGACGGGTCCAGTTGGATCTGCCAAAATCCTTTAGAAGCATCCAGTTTTGTGAATATCTTCGCTTGGGCCATTTCACTGGTGATCTCCTCCCGTTTGGGTATGGGATAATGTTCCTGCATAATGTTATTATTGAGGTCTTTGGGGTCTATACAGATGCGGAGCTCGCCAGAGGGCTTCTTGACACACACACCATGGAGCTGACCCATGGCGTGGGCTCCGTGACCCTGGATAGGACCCCTTGGTCCTGGAGATCCTGCAGCTGCAGCTTGAGGAGGTTTTTAAGTGGCGCAGGAACCCTGCGAGGTGTGTGAACGACCGGGATGGCGTCCGGTTTGAGGCGAATTCGGTAGGTGTATGACAGTGTTCCCATGCCTTTGAATGCCTCCTGGTTGTGGGCGAGGAGCGATTGGAGCTGTGCGCTGAACTCTGCATCCGGGAAGTCAGTCGTGCCGTCTGGAGACAGAGAGAGAATTTGTTGCACAAGGTGGAGAGCCTTACATGCCTGTGCGCCCAGCAGGGAGCCCTTCGATGAGCCAACTATCTCGAACGAGAGTGTGGCCGTGTGTGTTTTGTGTGTCACCTGGAGCTGGCAGGATCCCATGGCCGGGATAACGTTCCCGTTGTAGTCAACCATCTTGCACCGGGATGGCTGGATTGGTGGTCTGACCTTCATGGCATAGAATGCTGACCATGCTATGAGGTTGGCGGAGGCGCCAGTGTCCAGGCGGAAAGTGATCGGCGATCGGTTGACCGTCAGGGTGGCGCTCCATTCATCGGCCGGATTGATGGTGTTAACCCGGTTAGCATCAATGACCGCAACCCGGAAGGCGTCTTGGTCATCTGTGTCGTCGGTTTGGATGTTGTGATGTGGAGGCTGGATGGTCCGCACGTGTCTGCGAGGTTGTCGGAGATGCGGAAGATCCACAGGTTGAGTCGCTCGACAGTAGGCAGCGTAGTGGCCCATCTTGCCACAGCGTAGGCATTGTCGGGTTTTTGCAGGACATTGCCCTTTTAAATGTGCAGCTCCACAGTTGCCGCACGTCATGACGTCATGGTGTTCTTTACTCCACTGCGCATGCGCAGTTCGGTCTTGCGTCGGGCGCGCCTGCGCAGCACGTCCCTCAGTGTTGCCGTAGGTTTTGGCGCACACAAACGCGGGAGGCCTCAAAAAGGGCGCGAAACGGCTGCCCTCATCCGGGCCGCGGGCCGGGAGAAACTCGAATGCCTGGATGCGTTCGGCCTTGTGGGCGGCCTGGCTTGCCGATTCGATCGCTTGGGTCCCCCTCCGTGCCGATTCGGTCGCCTGAAATTGGGCATAGCGGCTGGTCGCATTTTCATGCAGGACACAGGCTTCAACTGCAGATGCTAAGGTCAGGCCTTTAATTTTTAGAAGCTGCTGGCGTAGGCCACTGGAGGCAACGCCAAAAACGATCTGGTCCCGGATCATGGACTCGGAGGTGGTGCCGTAACCGCAGGACTGCGCGAGTATGCGGAGGTGCGTCAGGAAGGGCTGAAAGAGCTCATCCTTACCTTGTAGGCGCTGCTGAAAGATATACCTCTCAAAGCTTTCATTGACCTCAACGTTGAAGTGCTGGTCGAGCTTGAGGAAGACCGTGTCGTATTTAGATTTGTTCTCGCCTTCCGCGAACACCAAGGAGTTGTATACATCGATGGCGTGCTGACCTGCGGTAGTGAGGAGCATGGCAATCTTTGTTTCGTCCGAGGCGCCCTGTTTTTCGTTGGTTCGCATGAACAGTTTGAATCGCTGCTTGAAGAGCTTCCAATTGGTGCCCAGGTTCCCAGTGACTTTCAACGGCTGCGGTTTGTTGTGGGTGTCCATGGCTCAGGATGGCAGATTTGCTGGTAAGTATCGATCCACTCACTGGTATCATGTGGTGTTGGGTGCTCTGAGGTACAGACGAACCAACACGGTTGCGATTGGCACAACGCAGTTTTATTCCAACTAGTTATTTACACATCTGTCTTGGTACTCAGCACGTGGTGACTGTGTGAGTGTCTTGGTAATGAGGTCCTGGCCTTGTCCTGTCTCCAGATGGACTGGCCAGCAGGTGTCGTGTTTCTTGTCTTATACTGTGTCTGCTCTTGTCTGTGATTGGCTGTCGTGTTATGTGTGCTAATTGGTCTGTTGGTCTGTCTATCATGATGTGTGTGTTGTGATGTGTGTTTGAATATCATGACAGAACCATGAATTTGTTTGTAATTGCCCAAAAGATCAACTACTTAATAACTTCTGTCTACTTGGAACCAAGCTCTCATTTGTGCCGACAACCAGTTTATCACAATTTGAAGGACCTCCTCTAGCTGAAGGCAGACATTGCTGATGAAATCCATCATCACCTCCAATGTGCCTCGCAGACATAGGGAGAACATGGAGACTCCGTAAAGACAGTGATACAAGCCGGGAATCGAACCAGGGACCCTGGAGCTGTGAAGCAGCAGTGCTAACCACTGTGCGGCCATGCCACCCCAAATATATCACTGTTCACATTATCCTTCGGGGTTTTGAGACAATCTCACAGGTAACATTAGCAGGGTTTTTCACAACACACACACAGGCTCCCTTAATTAGAGAATGAGAATCTTGGCAAAGAGATAAGTTGTTAAAAGTTCTAAAAGGAGGAGGAAATAATTACTGAAACAGAGAGGTTTAGGAGGAAATGCAGATTTAGGGTCTAGGCGACTGGCAGAGTAATGAAAGTTGGGGTGAAAAATATGTCAAGGAATGGAGGAGTGCACAGGTCTTGAGGGCTGGAGGAGGTTACAGAATAAGGGGGTACAAGGTCATGAGGGGATACAAACATAAGTATAAGAAATTTAAAATTAAGGCATTGTCAGACTGATTGAGCTCAACTCAAAACTCTTCTACTAGTATCCTATCTTACACCAGGCCCCAATGCACATATATTTTTACTATTAATAATCTATTTCGCAGAATTCTGCATGTCTGACTGGTGGCTGCATATTGAAAGTGTAATGCATTGGGCAATGGAGATCTGTGACAATCACCGTTTTGTTCCGGGGGGTCTGGGTGGGTGCTTTAGGAGATGGCAGGGATTGAGAGATTTGGGGATCTCTTCATTGAGGAGGATTTCCCGATCCTGGAGGCATCAGAGGAGGAGTTTGAGTTGCCGGGTGAGAATGGGTTTCGGTACCTACAGGTACGGGATTTTGTTTGGGGGCAGCTTCCAAGCTTTCCTCGCCTCCCCCTGAGGGGACTACAGGATAAGGTAATGTCAAAAACAGGGTTGGGGGGGGGGGGGGTAGGGTCTTGGAGATATACAAGGAATTGACGGAGTGGGAAGGGGCCCCAATCGGGAAGATAAAGAGGAAGTGGAAGGAAGAGTTGGGAGGGGAGTTGGAAGTCGGACTATGGGAAAAGGCCTTGAGGAGAGTCAATTCATCGTCGTCATGTGCCAGGTTTAGCCTGATCCAGTTCAAAGTGGTCCATAGGGCTCATATGACTGTGGCCCAGATGAGCAGGTTTTTTGAGGAAACGGAGGAAAGCTGCGGACTCTGGGGGGGAAGCCCGGCGAATCATGTACATATGTTTTGGCCCTGTCCGAAGTTGAGGGGATTCTGGCAGGGATTTGCGGACGTCATGTCAGAGATCCTGGTAGGGAGGGTGACTCAGAGTCCAGAATTGGCAATATGTGGGGTATCGGAAGACCTGGGGGCCCAGGGAGAGAGGGAGGCCAATGTTCTGGCCTTCTCCTCCCTGGTGGCCCAGAGACAGATTTTGCTGGGATGGAGGGACTCGGAGCCTCCAAAGTCAGGAGTATGGTTCAGTGACATGGCAGGGTTTCTCAGGGTTTCTTAAGTTCGCCTTGAGAGGTTCAATTCAGGGGTTCACCCGGAGGTGGTAGCCGTTCATCGACTTAACATAGAACAAGGCAATTTGTACGTTAGTAGCAGGGGGGTTGCGGGGGTGGAAAATGGGAGGCATGGTAGTGCAAGACCAGGACAGGGAACTTTGTATACAGGTAATTAGGAAATAGGGCGGGGGTAGTAGGGGATGTTATTTTTATGTTTCTTGCGTGTGTCGGCCCGCTCGGTTGTTTAAGGAATGTTAAAGTGTTAAACTGTGAAAATGACAAATGCTTATATAAAATATTTTCCCCCCAAAAAAGTGTAATGCATACCTTCTAAGGTAGCGAGATTCACAATTACAATCCTGCACCTCCCAAATGTCAATTAATGTTAAATACTCGAAACGTGACCATGTGAACATGTAAATATAAAAGCTCTTCAAATTTGCTTTGCGCTTTCATTATTGTACTGAAATCAGAGTCGAGAGTAAATGGCACAAGATCAATTCCGAGAGGCGACCTGAAATGGCCCGATTAAATGTGATTAAAGCATCAGATGCAAGTTTGCATCAACTAAAAGCCAACTCTCTCATTACATTAACCCAAGGTATATTTAACACTGACCTCTATGTCTGGACAACCGAGGAATAACTGGCCACATAAACACAATCAGTCCAAGCTTAAGTGTTTCACTGAACAACTTAAAGCTGTATTCAATTATAGAACTGTAACACATTACCTTTCATTTCACTCTCCACCACCTTTCAAAGTTTGCAGGAAACACAAGGCATGCATACCTGGGTTTGCATTGCTTTCCCCCACTTCATTGTGAATCTTATTCACTGGGGCAGTTTCACTTGAATTTCAAAATTAGTTTGTCTTCACACTGCACTTTTTCAAGTTTAATGCCGCTTTAATCTCTCATTATTTGCTTTCCCCTTCATTGGTTATTTATGGCAGATCATATTGAAATTGATTTACTACAATTTGTATTTACATGGCACCTTAAATGTAATAAAACATTGAGCCACTTCACAAGAATAAAACAAAATATGATGTTGGGGCATTTAAAATAAATTAGGGTAGAAATCTGAGATTTAAAGTGAGGAAATAAAGATAGAGAAGCAGGGATTAAGGGAGGAAATTCCAGAACTTAGGGTCCAGGCAACTGCAGGTACCGTCACGAACAATTAAAATCAGGGATACACAAGAGGTCATAATTGGAGGTGTGCAGACATCTCAGAAGGTTGCGGAGATAGGCAGGAGTGAGGTCATGGAAGGATTTGAAAAGATGGAATGAGAATTTCAAAATCAAACCGTAGCTTAAATAGGACATAAATGCAGGTCAGCAAGCATGGTAAACCCAACTTGGTGCGAATTAGGTCATGGGTAGCAGGTTTCTTCATGGTTACGGAGGACAGAACATGGGAGGCCGGCCAGAAACACATTAGAATAGACCAGGCTAGAAGTAACAAAAGCGTGGATGAAGTTTTCAGAAGCAAATGAGAACTGAGGCAGGGGCAGAGTCAGGCAACGTTACTGAGGTGAAAATTAGTGGTCTTAGTGGTGACACAGATATGTGATTGGAAATGCTACCTCAGGGTCAAATGTGGCACCAAGTCTGGATCCATCTCAGAGAGGTGCCTGCAGAAGGAAAGGAGAATGTGCTGGGGAAGTTGAGGAGCGCGATTTACCGGCCGTGTCCCGCCCGAACGGGGGCGCAACGCAGTCGGTAGATGCTAGGAGAGGCCTCTTCCAGATTTACCCCACCCACAATGCCTCACGAGATCTAACGGCATCTCACAAGACATTGCGATCTGGATCCCGCCCATTGTGGGCAGCATCAGTATTTGGCCAATCAACATATCAGAGTTAGTAGCTAGTCTCACTCTAATATGCAGCTCGCCTGATCTACCAGAGGCTTTGGGATCCAACACCTTCACCTTGGAGACCTTAGGCGAGCGTCGTTCAGTACTTATCCATATAAAAATGGAAACCAGGTAGAATGGCACCTAGGGGTAGTCCCAGGGGATCGGAGGCCCCCAAATGATTGGCCTGCAAGCAGGGTAGCATTTTAACACAGCTGGTACCACCCAGACACCTTGGCTTGACCACCCTGGCAGTGCCACCTGGGTGCCAGCCAGGCACTGCCAGGATGCCCAGATGGCACTGCCAGGCTGGCATTATGCTGGAGATGAGGTCGGGGGTTACCCTGCCTGTGTGAACTGGGGTGTGCCCCACCCGAGGACCCCCTTATATGTTAGTTGGTGCTTTGAGGGCTGCGATCGAGAGACTGGGGCGCCATTTAAAAATTACATCCCAATATCTTGCTGCACTGAGGAGTTCTGTCGAGCGGAGCTCCTCAGTACAGGAAACTAAGTGCGGCCCCCGTTTGACAATGTGGTCTTTCTTGGCGTCCGGAGCGCAGGGAAAAACCCGACGAAACACGCTCGACACGGGACTCTGTTGCAATTTGGTTAGGTCGTGCCCAATAGCTCCACTTGTGGTGATGTGTTTCAATGTAAATGCATGTAGGCTAGCTAGACACTAGAGGGAGCACCAGAAACATCACAGACACACACACTCAACCAATAGATCAAGTAGATAGGACATGACCAATAGACATTCACGATACACAAGAAGGTGACACGACCGCAGGGGGGCATTACACCAACCCATATATAAAGGACACCACATACATGATCTGCCTCTTTCCAGTGGAGACAATGTAAATACATGTAGAGGGAGCACCAGAAACATGTAGACACTAGAGGGAGCACCAGAAACATCACACACACACAACCAATAGATCAAATAGATAGGACATGACCAATAGACATTCACGATACACAAGGTGACACGACCACAGGGGGGCATTACACCAACCCATATATAAAGGATACCACACACATGATCTGCCTCTTTCCAGTGGAGACAGTCAGTGAGTAGAGACACAGGGTTGATGCAATATTAGACCCACCACGTGGATTGCAGCAGCTGGTTAGTCAGTCTGGGTAGCTATACTAGGATTAGCAGTAGTGTCGAACCCAAGTAATAGAAGTGTAAATAGTTTAATAAACGTGTTGAAGTTATCTCCACGTCTGAACCTTCCTTTGTCAAGTGCACCACAAGGAAGACGCTTATGTTAGACCTACAACATAACAAATCACCACTCTTCCTTACATTGGTAGATAATTGGAGGCAATTGTAGTTCATCAAGTCCTCCAATGCAGACAAGCGGTCAGACAATTATGAACAGCTTCCTCCTCAATCTGCTCAGATCTGCACTGGCCGTGAATTGCTAATATCATACCTGAACCTGCCCTTGTATGGTCTCTGAGCATGGAGATGCTGAAAATATTGCAAACAGATTTATTTATGTGATCCAAAAAATTTGAGCACATTCTTTTGGCAACTTAAAAAATTTAGAGGCCATTCAATGGAAAGGGCATTATTTTGATATTAATAACCTCTGACATAGAATATCACAGGTAAGAGTTGACATTGTGAGTCCTTCGGAACAGAATAGTTCTGGGGTATAAAAGGATATGAAGTCGGAGTTCTACAATTCACGGGTGATATTCATTATGCACTTTCGAGAATTGGATCACATCGAACATTAGGGGGGTTGGGAGGGTTGGGGGGAGAGGGATTGTATGTGTTAATGGTGACTATGGGTGATTCCTGATTCCTTTTTGTCATTTGTTTATGTTAACATGCGGGCCAATGTCTGGGGTTTGGTGGGAGGGTGGATCATTGTTATTGATATGGGGATTGACATTACATTCGTTACTGATTATTGTTTATTGTTGGGTGTAAATTTCGGAGAAAATGTGAAAAAGGAGAATAAAAAATATATATATATTTTTTTAAAAGGGTATGAAGTAAACGCAGGTGTGCAGAGTTCACCTTCAGATCACACTGAATGGTAGAACCAGCTCAAGAGCTGAATGATCTACTCCTCAAACTGTTCACACTTACAATATGCCTTTGGCGACCATAAAATGAACAAGGCATGAGGAACCCAATTAAGATCAGGTACTGCCACAAAAGGAAGCAATTATAGATTAGCTTTGTGGAAGGATTTATACCTGATATGTCAACTGCTTTGTATTTTCTTCAGAGATAACACCCGACTTGCTCAGTGCTTTCTCCGTTTAGAGCACAGTATTTAAATTTAGAGCGCACTATTTATTTTGTTCAAGAGGTTAATGCTCCATGTTCTGTTAACAAATGGCGATGTACTTTTCAGCCAAGAACTGAGCCATTCAGAGCATGAAGATCCTAGGTTAGATCCCAGGTGTCCACGAGTTAACTGACAGCGAGCATGTCACATGGCCAGTAGAATAAGCCTCAATGTCCAGATATCATGTAAAAAATGAAACAAAAATCATCTAGGGCACCTGTTCCTGATCATTATAGAGTAATGCATGTTAGAAAACACACACATTTGGTTCCCCAGAGTAAGGAGCAGAATCAGGTTTGGCTGTGAAGCCCCCAAAGTTAAATAACATACTAAAATTTAACGTCAGTACTCAAACATGATGAATGACCACAACATGAACTAGGGCCAACAGAACAGTTGGAAAAGGAAGTGGAAGGGAAAACAGTGAAGTTCTTTCTGAACAATTTATTTATTACGAGTAAAGATAACTTTCAAGTCATTCTATTTTTTTTAAGAATGACCGACACGGTTATTGGCCTTTGCAGATTTTGTTGCTTTAATAACATCAAACTGGCAGGGCAAGAAAAATATGTGTTGGTAAGCGATCAGGTCAGGTTAATTTCTCTGCACACCATCCCACACCTCAGAATTGGCATTTTCTTTCTACTAGCTTTTCAATCGTTAGACTGCAACACCTCATTAACAAGGATGTTTTACAACACTGCAACAGACCATTAACAGTCTGTCCAGAATTTGAGAGCGGAATGTCAAACACTGCGGAGGAGGAGGAACGGAGCAGAAATATTTCCTGGGGAAGGAAGCCAGCAGGTACTTAAATGCTTGGAGCAGAGGAGGGTAAGGAAGGAATTCTGAATTGGTCAGTATGAATAACCGTCCGACAAAGGGACTGGTGTGGGTGTGGTGATTTGAAGGAACTAAATTGAGATTACAAGAGGAAGTGTAATCTAGTTTTTATGGCTCAAGTGTTGAAAGGACTCCAAAAGCATTTAAAAATTAAAAGCAAAGCCAGAACAGTATAGTCAGCCAACACGATCGTGGACAGTACATTAATTCCCTCTTCCTGGGCACATTCTCTTTCCAATGAGAATGTGGGGGAATCTCAAAAGATCAAATATTGATTAAATCATTAGAAGCAGTGAATTGAAGCAACTTTGAAACAAGTTTATTTGCGAATGTATGCAAAATTAGTGCAAAACATTTATGGAACATGGATGATGAATCCTGTTGTAATCCAAAAAAGTGTCATCCATTCTAATACAACAGCCTTGTTCAACGATAGCTCACATTTTCACAGCAGAATCATATGCGCAATGTGATTATATAAATGCCCTGCAAAGTGGTTTATATATTTCAGAGTAGGAGTAAACTGGATGGTAGACATGCAAGAGCAGAGAGGCTGAGGGGTTCAGGATTAGGAGGCACTAAAAGCAGTACCGCCAGTGGATAAGCCATAAAACAGGGTGGGTTAATGTGATTAAAATTCTTGATCACAAGGAGCATAAATACCAGCACTAACCCGTCGAGTCAAAGGGCTGTTTCCATGTTGTAAGTCCTATGTTAACTAAATACTGGGTCTTATGGAAAGGGATATAAAAAAGTCGAGATGCACTGCGAAACCACATAAAATACAACCACAGTTGCTGTGTCCAGCTTTGGATGCTTCCCCTGTCCTCTCATCCCCTCACTATGAATGACAATGAGGCAAGGGAAAGGGTGCAGCACAGATTCACTACTTTGAGCTAAGATTTGAAAAGAAACCTGATGTTTTCTTCATAGAATCTACAGTGCAGGAGGTGGCCATTTGGCCCATCGAGTCTGTAACGAGCTTCGGAAAGAGCACCCTATTTAAGTCTCCACTCTATCCCTGTAACCCCATCTAACCTTTTGGACACTAAAGTGAAATTTAGCATAGCCAAACCACCTAACCAGCACATTTTTGGACTGTGGGAGGAAGCCGCAGCACCTGGAGGAAACCCATGCAAACATGGGGAGAAAGTGCAAACTCCACACAGACAGTGACCCGAGGTCGGAATTGACCCGGGACCCTGGAGCTGTGAGGCAGCAGTGTTCGCCACCATGCCACCCATGAATGCATTACAAAATTACAAAGAGTTTGAACAGAGAAGAAACAGATTTTTCTCTGTGATTCAGGGGTGTAGAAAGTTTAAATTCAAGTGATTTACGGCACAGAGGAGAAAATGTTCTCCTACTTGGAATTGTGAAGCCGTGGGCGGCGCGGTGGCTAGCACTGCTGCCTCACAGCTCCAGGGACCCGGGGTTCAATTCAGGCCTTGGGTCTGTGGAATTTACACATTCTCCCTGTGTCAGCGTGTGTTTCCTCCGAGTGCTCCAGTTACTTCCCACAGTCCCACGATGTGGTTAGATGGATTGGCCATGCTAAATTGCCCCTTAGTGTCCAAAAAGTTTGGTGGGGTTACTGGGTTATGGGGATAGGTTGGAGGTGGGCGCTTAAGTGGGGTGCTCTTTCCAAGGGCCGGTGCAGACTCAATGGGCCGAATGGCCTCCTTCTGCACTGTAAATTCTATGATTCAATGACCAGAGTTTGTGACTGAAGCAGACACCATTGAGTCAATTTAAGAATAAGTTAACTGGGTGGTTCAAGGAACAGGGAACATGGGACAGAGTGAACTAATGGATCGGAGTTACTCACTTGACGGGCAGATACCAACATAAACTGGCTGGGCCAAATACCCTATTGCCATCTTGTAATTGCGACATCACCCCATGTTACACTGCCCTAGATTCTCAAAACAAGAAAAGTTGATGCTGCAATGCTCCAGTGTTGCCAGAGACACACGTGTTTTGATCAGGTCTCCTTAACTGTGTGTTGGAAAAGTTCTACTGCAAAAGGTTATCACAACCATGCATGATTCTGTTCTTTATGATCTTTAGTTGCTCAATCCAATTGCTTCAATGGTGCATATTTATTGTTTCACTCCTATTAACACATTTCTTGTTTCACTCCTATTAACACATCTCTCTTGCTAGGTTAGGTGGTCGGCAAAGTTCGCGATCATATTTTTTTTAGTACATTGGTGATTTTAAGTTCAATGCCCTTTCACATTTCTTGCATGGCCATGCACAAATGATAATACAAAGGGACGGACTTGTGCATGGCCTGCACATGAAATCTTGGGTCGTCTCACAGTTTAGGGAGAACACTGGTTGGGAGCTCAAATTCCCCTATACCCCTAACCGCTCTATCACTGCGGCCTTGGAATCAGCACATAATCTAGACTGGCACCACGGTGCAGTAGTGAAGGAATACCGAATTGTTATCTCCTAAGCAAGATGTTAAACTGAGGCACTGTCTGCAGAATCAAATGAATGACAAAAAAAAAATCTCATGGTACTATTGGAAGAGCAAGGAGTTCTAGTGTCCAGATTTCTCTCTGATCTGGCTTCAAATTCCAGGCCAACCATCACACCTCCCGTGGCCAACAACACCAATGAGAATATCCAATAATTGATTCATTGTTTGTGGACCAAGCTGTATGCAAAATGATTGGCTCATTTTGCTGACATAGCAGTAATTGCACTTCAAAATTTGATTTGAATCCATTGATTGAAGAACACTGCAGGATGTCTTGAGGGAAAGATTTAATGCCTCTAGCATCTGTAATAGCTTTAAGGTCCCTGGACAATGAACAGAAATGGGAGTAGAGAGAAGATAAATATGGGGGAAGTTACGAGATGACCCAAAGGCTTGGTCGTAAAGATGTTTTTAGGTTATATCATTGCAAGATTTCTGTGAAAGTCCAGTCAAATAATCTGTACAGCAGCCTCACCATTTCTTCATCCTCCCATGAGATGACCCCCCCCCCCACTAAAGAACTGGCTCCATAATTTTAAGTTTCTATTGCGTGTTTTATTACCTTCTAATCATTTTTCATACACTCAGTTTTATTCTTTTATCGCTTCGCCCCCACATTTTCTGTATTTTGCTCAATTTTATTTTATATTGGCCCCAGATTTCTCTAATTTACAACCAAGTCTCATTTTAGTTTCTTAACCCATTCAAGGTACTTAGCTACTGCTGAACCTCTTCGCTTCTTAGGGGAATATTTCTAGTTTGCACACTAATAATCTCTTATCTGGCTAAATAATGGGAAACTTTCATTGCTTCACCTGCTATATATTTTTTTGAATTTCTTTTGCTAAAACTTGGGAGCCAGGTACCATTGTCTATTCCCTCTATTTTTCAGTTTTTATACTGTTTCCTAAAATGTTGCCCCTATCCTTCACATTACCTATTGTCCCTACAGCCACTTCAATCACTGAATTTTCAACCATGTTATGTCAATCTCATTTAGTGCTGTTAGGCAATGCTGGAACACTTGGGGGCAAGGGGGAAGAGAAAGGCACTCAAATTTCCACATAAATGAACAAAACAAAATATCAGTTACTAAGGAATGTATTTACACAACCTAATCTCAGATTTTGCAGAGTACTTAGAAATTGCTTAAACTTTGCTCTCTTGGTTTAAAACATAATCTGAACTCCTTTATTACAGTAATTTAACTGTAGGCGTCCAGAATTAGGAACAGGGAGTCCAAGCCAAATCTTCTCCGGATGTAAAACAATCCTGGAAACTTGGGGTAGACAAGACCTCTATAAACATACTCAATGAATTGAACAATCTCAACAAGAAATCCAAAAAGCATGTGAACAGACAACTTGAATGCCATTGTGGACAACATACCTAGTGACTCGAAACTGTGCTTTCTTCAAAGAAAGCATTTGAAAATTGGAGTGGTGCTGTATACACACAAGCTGGGCTGTTTGTTAATTTGCTTATTTTAGTTTTCTTTAAATGCACAGATGAAGTGATATTACTCGCCTTTACTTTTGCTTGCAAAATTCACAAAGAAAATGGAATTCTTGTAGGGTTGTAAAATTCCTTCCCAGACATTTTGTGTACAGCATTCATTTCCTGTTACACTTTGATGATAACAGCTCCATTGTAAAACAGCATCGTCTGATTGACTCGCTTGTGAGTAAAGCCAGTACACTAAAAGTGTTGTTTGATTATGGTAGAGGTGGAATAGAGGAAGACTGCAACCTTTTAATTAGGCCAAGGTAACAAAGAACAGCCAAAATCGATACCATTAAAATAACAATGTTACCAAACTAGGTTTGGCAAAAGAAAAAAACGTTTTGCGGGCGTTCTTCCTAAAAGAAGCAAACTGCTTTCACGAGTACAGGAAATATTTCGAGGGGATTCCTCCCTTCCTATTCCTTTAAGTTGAGGAGTCGAGTGGGATACTAGTAGATTGACATCACACAACATGTTGTTTCTACGCACTACAATTCAGATCTTGCTGCTGGAGGGAAGGGTTGGGGAGACACAAGCGGCTTCATTGTGTATTTCCAGCGTGATCACAAGCAGCCCAGTTAAAACAATAGCGAGTCCGAAATGATTAGTGCGAGTGGGGTTTGAAAGATTTTCTTTTTTAAAATGGAATCAAATCAATTCGAAACAGTCGATGCCAACAAAAAGTCATCCGGAGGATGTAAGCAGAGTGAGAAACACGTTAACACGGCTGCGAGACGTACAGACGCGATCAACCCTTAGCATTCCTGCCCGCTGACAGTACGCAGATTGAGAACTTACCTACTTACTACACAGCTTTCTCAACACTGCAGGCGACTGGGCTGGGGGCTTGCGATCATCCCTCCCACATCGCCACGTAGGGACATATCCTGCCAGGCACGTTGCTGGTTCTCGCCCTCAAACAATCCTTGGCCAGAGTGCAAACCCCCGCTGCCCCCCTTCCCAACACCGCCAGTCTCTGTCTGGCACAGGATGGAATGCTGCACATAACAACTGCAACTAAAAGACAGTTCAGTACCTTCTTCCCCTTTCTCAGCGGAGGAACCCCAGTCAGTGTGCACTGGTGCCCCTCTTACAAGTCACGCCGCAAATTAAACATTTGGAGAATCTTCAGAACAGAACAAATCATACTTCTTTCTTGTTCCTCTCCTTTCCCACCCCATCTAGTTCCTGCCTCTTCCTTTAGGAACCAAGCTGGCAATGATTATTAATCTGCTCTCGTTCATTCTGGGAGTATGATAGGAATGCAGGAAATGAACCTCCCCTTGGAAACCACAGCAACCGCGAATGAAGCTTGCAAGAACTTCACAGCGACTGAGAAGCACAAAGAAAGTTACATTTGAACTCCGCAGAGGTTGGGGGTGGGCGGGGGGAATAATGCAGCAACTTCTGGATGGGGTGGGAAGGGGGAAGTCCCGCCCGCACCTGCTCCCATTGGCAATTTGCAGCCACAAGAGCCTTCAGATTGGCTATTTGAAAGTCAATCTGTCAGAAAACCAACAAAGCTGGCAGGGTAACCCGCTTTCCAGAATGACACATTGTCCCTTTGATAAGCCCGCATGGGACATCAATTTCAATTCCGCGGTGGCCATTGACCAACGGTTGCTGCGTGCCAAAAATTATCCTTTCCACATGCTCAGGCTCCATTGCAAACAGGTACACGTACAATGGAGCAGGAACTGCATTTATGAAAATAATCGTCTGCAGTAAAACAATCAAACTTCCCTCCTCTCTTTCCATCCAGAGTTGTCCAGGACTGGTTAAGTACTGGCAAACAGAGCTAAACCGGTTACAAACCGATTTAAACATAAGGAACAGTGAATGTGTTTACTGTTCGTACAAATATTTACTTAAAGGGCACAATTAGACCCTTAAGTTAGAGAGGCACTGAGGGCAGCACGATGGTGCAGTCAGTGGTTAGCACTGCTGCCTCACTGCGCCGAGGTCCCAGGTTCCATCCCGGCTCTGGGTCACTGTCCATGTGGAGTTTGCACATTCTCCCAGTGTTTGCGTGGGTTTTGCCCCTGAGGTAAACCACTGGGTTCCTATATTAAGGGTTGTACGGTAGAACCTGTAGAACGGTAGAAGAGGCAGGAACCAGGTTCACCTGGGCCCCTACATGCTAGCTCCACCCGGGAGCCGGGTTATAAATATGTGTGGCCTTCAGCTCGCAGCCATTTCGTCAGCTGCTGTTGGAGGCCACACTTCAGATAAAGCCTAAGTTTGAATTCATCTTCGTCTCCAGCCAAATTGATCGGCCTCAAATTTATTAGTATCGGATTCAGAAGATGGACCTCCGGATTAAACCAGATCGACTGCAGCTGGATCCACACGCAAGCGACACCAGAAAGGACTTCCAGCACTGGCTAGCTTGTTTTGAAGCGTATATCAACGCGGCGCCGACCCCTGTTCCAGAGGCTCAGAAGATTCAAATCTTGTACTCCAGACTCAGCTCTAAAATCTTCCCGCTGATCCAAGATGCGCCCAATTACACTGATGCTATGACTTGACTCAAAGAGAGTTATGAGGAGAAGACGAACACGCTCTTCGCCAGACCACGCGCTCGCAACGCGTACTCAACTACCATGTGAGTCAATCGAGGACTTCTGGGGGGCCCTGATCCCACTAGTTCGGGACCGTGACTGCCAGGACGTTACAGCTAAGGAGCAGTCAGATGTCCTTATGCGGGACGCTTTTGTAACTGGGATTGGGTCCGATGTTATCAGGCAGCGGAAGAGCCACGCGCGACCTCACAGAGACTAAAACACTAGCGCTTTCCATGACGGTCGCCCTGCGCAATGTACAGTCCTACGCCCCCAACCGCGTGGCCCACCCCTCCTACACTTCATGGGCCCCACAGGCAGCCGCCCCAGCAGGGACGCTACCCACTCAATATGCCTGCCCTACACACCAGCCAATGATCTCCAGGGGGGCCCCCAATGCTATTTTTGCGGCCAAAGTCACCCCCACCAACGCTGCCCGGCCCGCGCTGCCCCTTGTAAGGCCTGTGGGAAGGGCCACAAAGCAGCGGTGTGCCAGGCCCGCTCAGCGGCAGCGGTTGCCCCCCCCGGTCACGGACAGTGGGCGCCGCTATCCTCCCCTCCTCCCCAGGCCATGTGCGAGTAATGGGCGCGGCCATCGTCTCTCCCGCACAACACGTGCATTTCATGGGCGCCGCCATCTTGCTCCACTCCCGCAACGTGCGTCCTTGGACGCTGCCATTGTGACACCCAGGACTTCCAGGCGCCGCCATCTTGTCCACCCCGCAGCACATGGAGACCAACGGCGTTTCAGGAACCCGACGCTGCGGCCGCCTCAATACCCGACGATCAACCACGACTCACATCCATGGTAATCGACCAGTCCAGACCACACACTCTGACCAACGCATCCACCAGCGTGAAAGTCAATGGTCACGTGACCTCCGGGAGCACCGAGAGCTTTGTACATCCAAATAAGACGCTGCTCCCTTAAGGTACACCCTACCAATCAAAGTATCTCCCTGGCCTCCGGATTCCATCGCGTAGCGATCCGGGGGTACTGCACGGTCCGCTCACAGTCCAAGGCGTAGAGTTCCACGGTTTGCGCCTCTACGTCCTCCCTAACCTCTGCAGTGCACGTATCCTTGGCCTGGATTTTCAGTGCAACCTCCAGAGCCTGACCCTTAAATTCAGCGGACCCTTACCACACCTCACGGTGTGCGGCCTCGTGACCGAAAGGTCAATGCTCCTTGCAAATCTAACTCCAGATTGCAAACCCGTCACCACCAGGAGCAGACGGTACAGCACCCAGGATAAGGCCTTCATCAGGTCCAAGGTCCAGCGGTTGCTTCAGGAGGGAGTCATTGAGGCCAGCAACAGCCCCTGGAGAGCTCAAGTGGAAGTGGCTAAGTCTGGGGAGAAAAATCGAATGGTCGTGGACTACAGCCAGACCATCAACAGGTACACGCAGCTCGACACGTACCCCCTCCCATGCA
This sequence comes from Scyliorhinus torazame, assembly GCF_047496885.1. Classification (NCBI taxonomy): domain Eukaryota; kingdom Metazoa; phylum Chordata; class Chondrichthyes; order Carcharhiniformes; family Scyliorhinidae; genus Scyliorhinus; species Scyliorhinus torazame. The sequence goes on along the minus strand of NC_092711.1, from coordinate 287,665,399 downwards.
TATCTGACATGTTTAACCAGATTGCACAGTACCGGGTCTTCTCAACGGTGGTCCAGAAATCCACTTACCACCAGCTCCCCATCCGTAAATCGGACCGGCCATTCACCGCCTTCGAGGCAGACGGCCGGCTATATCACTTCCTTAGGGTCCCCTTCAGCGTCACCAATGAGGTTTCGGTCTTCCAAAGGGAGATTGACCGAATGATCGACCGGTACGGCTTGCGGGCCACATTCCCGTACCTAGACAATGTGACCATTTGCGGCCATGATCAGCAGGACCACAACGCCAACCTCGCTAAATTTCTCCGCATCGCCACTCTCCTCAACCTCACGTATAACAAGGAGAAGTGTGTGTTCCGTACAAACCGCTTAGCCATCCTCGTCTACGTGGTCCAGAACGGAGTTCTGGGGCCCGATCCCGACCGCATGTGCCCCCTCATGGAGCTTCCCCTCCTCCACTGCCCCAAGGCCCTCAAACGCTGCCTGGGGTTCTTCTCGTATTACGCTCAGTGGGTCTCAAACTATGCGGACAAGGCCCGCCCACTCATATAGTCCACCCAGTTTCCCCTGACGGCCGAGGCTCAACAGGCCTTCGCCCGGATCAGAGTTGATATTGCCAAAGATAGAATGCACGCTGTAGACAAAACACTTCCCTTCCAAGTAGAAAGCGACGCATCGGACGTCGCCCTTGCTGCCACCCTCAAGCAGGCAGGCCCGTGGCATTATTTTCCCGCACCCTCCATGCCTCCGAAATTCGCCACTCATCTGTCAAAAATGAGGCCCAGGCTATCTTTGAGGCTGTGCGACATTGGAGGCATTACCTGGCTGGCAGGAGATTTACTCTCCCCACTGACCAACGGTCGGTAGCCTTCAAGTTCAACAACACACAGCGGGGCAAGATCAAAAATGATAAAATCTTGCGGTGGAGAATCGAGCTCTCCACCAACAACTAACAAGATTAAGTATCGCCCTGGCAAACTCAACGAGCCCCCAGACGCCCTATCCCAAGGTACATGTGCCAGTGCACCGGTAGACCGACTCCGGACCCTGCACGACAGCCTTTGTCACCCAGGGGTCACTCGGTTGTACCACTTCATTAAGGCACGGCATTTGCCCTACTCCGTTGAGGAAGTAAGGACGATCACCAAGGAATGCCAGGTCTGTGCGGAGTTCCTATATTAAGGGTTGTACGGTAGAACCTGCACTACAGGTTCACCTGGGCCCCTGCATACTAGCTCCGCCCAGGAGCCGGGTTATAAATATGCATGGCCTTCAGCTCGCAGCCACACTAAATTGTCCTTAATTGGAAAAAATGAATTGAGTACTCTACATTTTTAAAAATGCTTAGAGAGGCAGTGGTACTATCACTGGATTAATAATCCAGAGGCCCAGGCTAATAAAAGCGATAGAGCCCCTGCAGTGCAGAAGGAGGCCATTAGCCGCATCGAGGCTGCACACCACCCTAGGCCCACACTCTCGCCCCATCCCCGTAACCCCATCTAACCTGCACATCTTTGGCTATTAAGGAGCAATTTGGATTTGAATTTGATTTATTGTCACATGTACCGAGGTACAGTGAAAAGTATTATTCGGTGTACAATCCATTCAGATCGTTCCATATATTAGCATGGCCAATCCACCTAACCTGCGCATCTTGGGACTGTTAGACATGACAGAACGTGGGCAATTTTTCCATATTTTGTGCTGAAACAGCTTGGTTAGGTATAGAGCAGAAGTCTTCAGTAGTACAGCAGGGATATTGTCAGGCCCATAGCCATTGCTGTAGCCAAAGTCTTCAGCTGTTTCTTCAATTATGTGGAGTGAATCAAATTGGTTGAAGACTAGCATCTGAGACGCTGTGGATTTCTAGAGCAGTCCGAGTTGACAGACAATGCATCACTCCCTCGGTACTGCCTTGGAGTGTCAGCCTAGGTTGGATGCACACGTTTCTGGGGTAGGGCTTAAACCCACAAACCTCTGACTCTGCAGGGAAATGTATCAACTCAGGTAAACCAGACACAGAGTTTAGGAATTTGCATATCTGTCCCCATGGCCAAATAATGTCCAGGACTAATTTTCCATCGCCAAAAAAGTCAAATTTTAAAAGTAACTAAGGCAGCATGGTAGCGCAGTGGTTAGGATTGCTGCCTCACGGTGCCGAAGTCCCAGGCTCTAGGTCACTGTCCGTGTGGAGTTTGCACATTCTCCCCGTGTTTGCGTGGGTTTCTCCCCCACAACCCAAAGATGTGCAGGTTAGGTGGATTGGCCAGGCTAAATTGCCCCTTAATTGGAGAAAATTAATTGGGTACACTAAATTTATTAAAAAAGAAGAAAAAAAAGCAACTTGAGGAATCATGCAATGTTTCATCTATGTTAACCCTCTATATACCAATCCCTTTCACTTTAGTCTCTGGCAATGATCATCTCCATGCGCTGGTTTCAATATATTTTACCTCACTGAATCAGACACTATTAATAAAACTGCTCAAATGTCAGGAATGGCTTTATTGGGCTATTAATTAAGTCTGGAGACAAAATGAAAACACATTTTTAAATAAAAACATTGAAACTAGTTCTGCCCAAAACGTGTCTGTGCCCCCTTTGACTTTGATTTCATGTTTCTGTCTAACCTTTTTTATACTTTATTCCACTTTAAAATTATACTTTGGACTCTTGACTTACAATTCAATCTCATCCCATCATCCATTTTCAAGGTGGGAGAAAGAGATGGGAATGAAGCTTTATTTAAATTATTTCATAGGATGTGGGCGGCTCTGGCTAGACCAGCATTTATTGCCCATTCCCAACTATCTTCGAGAAAGTGGCGGTGAGCCGCATTCTTGAACTACTACAGTCCCTGTATTGCAGGTAAACCCACAGTGCTGATAGAAGAGGGCGTCCGGGATATTGGCCCAGCAACACTGAATGGATGGTGATGTAGTTCGAAGTCAGATTGGTAACTTGAAAGAGAACTAGCAAGTGGTGGTGGTCCCATGCATCTCTGCCCTGGTTCTCGTCCTACGAGGTGGTAGTGGTCGTGGGTTTGGAAGATGCTGTCGAAGGCACCTTGACGAGTTGCTGCAATGCAGCCCTTGTACAGTACACTACAACTACCGTGGTGTGTTGGTGGTGGTGGTGGAAATGAATGTTGGTGGATGGGGCGTCATTCAAACAGGCTGACTTGTCCTGGATGGTGTTAAGCTACTTGAGTTGTGGGGTGTATTCCATCACACCCCTGACTTCTGTGGGCAGGCTTTGGGGAGTCAGGAGGCAAGTTACTTGCTGCAGAATTTCCAAGCTCTGGTCAGCTCTTGCCGCTACAGGCTGTTAAAGACCTTTTGTCAGCTAATTAGAAGACTGAAAGAGCCAAGACCCAGATTCAACTTTGCAAATATATGGAAGTATTTTAACAAAGACAGATCATGATGAGGCTGTTGGTGAACAAGTAAACTCAACCCAGAAGAGAACAAGTATCCTCAATTGGTCAAAAGCATCCATGCTGTATTAAGACTTAAAATAATATTTTGTGATTAGGCTACAATATTAATCACATTTTTTTAAATGAGCTGGTCAGGTTATGCTGTTTGGCGGAGTGTTATTAAGAACTCATTGTACTCAACGAGATACGAACATTGCCCATTTTCATCTCCCAATGTACCGTAGCATTAGGAAGAACCAGAAATTATTCCAGTTGAATTTTCAAAAAATGATCTTCCCAACGAGCACTTTTTAAAAATTCTATCATGGGACGTGGGTGTCACTGGCTGGACGAACATTTATTGCCCATCACAAATTGCCCTCCAGGGGACATTTAAGAGTCAATCACATTGCTGTGGATCTGGAGTCGCATGTAAGAAGACCAGGTAAGGACAGCAGATTTCCTTCCCTAAAGGTCATGAGTGAAATCAAGTGCGTTTCTACAACAATCAACAATGGTTTCATGGTCCTTTTAATTCCAGATTTTAATTCAAATTTCACAATCCAGCGTGACGGCATTCGAACCTGGGATCCCCAGAGCTTTACCCTGGGTCTCTGTACTACTTACCCAGTGACAATACCACTACGCCACTGCCTCCCCGATTAAGGCAGCCTTTCCTATTCCTTGAATCAACATCCAGCATCCAGGAGGAGGTGGGAAGGCTGCAGAAAGATTTTGACAGTTTAGGAGAGTGGTTGTTATAACCTGCCTACTGACGATTGGCTGGGGACTAATGACTATCCCACAATCCTATGGGAGTATGAACTTCCCCAATGAGGGGGGCGGAGAAACTCCTACTATAAATAAGCTGGCCAGTCCAGGAACCAGGAGGAAGGAGAAGGTAGCAAGGGAAGTTACTGCTACGACTATGTATATATTGTTATAGTAAATAAACTTTATTATTTTGTATCCTTAAAACTCGTGCTGGATTCTTCGGGGCCTTTACAAAACTGGCGACGAAGGTAAAAGTGAATAGCTGTCTACACTGCTGAAGCCACCTCCCTGGATTTTTGTTGGATACAGGTTGGAAGTTGTTTTCTATTATACCATGCCTCTGTACGGACGTTTGGATGTTTTTGATGCTGCGCTGGAAAGTTGGAACCAGTACACGCAACGGATGCGTTACTATTTCCGGGCAAACAATATCACTGAAAACGAGCGCCAGGTGGTCATATTGCTCACCGCCTGCGGGCCGCATACGTTTGGGGTGATTAGGAGCCTTACGTACCCAGCTGCGCCGGACACCAAAACGTTTGACGAACTTGTGAATATAGTGGGGCAACACCTTAACCCAACCCCGTCCACGATAGTCCAGCGTTACCGGTTTAATACCGCTGAGAGGACCCCTGGAGAATCCCTTGCCGATTTTTTATCCAGGCTACGCGGGATTGCGGAATACTGTGACTATGGTGAGACCTTGTCAGAAATGTTACGCGACCGTTTGGTTTGCGGTATTAACAATGCGGCCACCCAGAGAAAGTTGTTAGCGGAGCCAACATTGGCTTTTCAACAGGCAATACAAATAGTCTTGTCCCGAGAGAGTGCAGAGCGAGGAGTACAGGAGCTACAGGGAATGGAAGTGCATGCCTTGGGGCGAAACCCTTTCCGCCCAAAAACGTCCCCCCGCACTCCTGCGGTACCTTGGGCGAGGCAACGACCAGACCGACGCCAGTGGCCATCGGACATTCCTCCCCGAAGGGAGCCTTCTCCAGAGCCAATGGATGAGGAGCCATGTCCGTGTCAGACTTGTAGGCGCCGACCCCGTCGCGGACGGCGGTCCTGGGGACGCCAGAGGCGCCGTCGTTCCGACCGAAACTGGGACCAGCCCAGGGGCCGTAACTGGGACCAGCCCAGAGGCCGTACCTTCCATGTGGATGAACCTGCGGCGACCACTCCTGAGGACGTGGAGACGGAGGACGACTGCCTGCAGCTGCACTGTGTGGCAGCTCCCCGTGTGGCCCCCATTAAGGTGACAGTACGGCCAATGGCCACCCGCTGGAGATGGAGTTGGATACTGGCGCAGCGGTCTCCGTGATCGCCCAGAGGACATTCGACCGCATCAAGCAGGGTATACAGACCCTTACACTAACTGACTCACAGGCCAGGTTGGCCACCTACACGGGGGAACCACTGGACATTGCAGGAACTACAATGACCCCTGTTGTCTATGGACGCCAGGAGGGGCGTTTCCCACTTATCGTAGTGCGTGGCCATGGGCCCAGCCTGTTGGGTCGGGACTGGTTGCGCCATTTGCGGTTGCAATGGCAGCACATCCTCCAAACAGTTTCTGGAGGGTTGACTGAGGTGCTAGGACGATACCCAGAGGTATTCCAGCCTGGTCTGGGGAAAATAAAAGGGGCCGTAGCCCGTATCCAAGTTGAACCAGGAGCCACACCGCGCTATTTCCGGGCGCGCCCAGTGCCTTACGCTTTGCTCGAGAAGGTAGAAGGGGAGCTCACTCGTTTGGAGAGTTTGGGTATTATCAGGCCTGTCCGTTTTGCTGACTGGGCAGCACCAATTGTGCCAGTAATGAAGCCAGATGCCACAGTTCGCTTGTGTGGCGACTATAAACTTACAGTGAATACAGTTTCCCGACTCGACCGATACCCAATGCCTCGCATAGAGGATCTCTACGCGAAACTTGCAGGCGGACTCTCATTCACAAAATTAGATATGAGTCATGCCTACCTGCAGTTGGAGCTGGACCCTGCCTCCCGACCATATGTAACAATTAAAACACACCGGGGCCTGTATGAATATACACGGTTGCCCTTTGGAGTATCCTCTGCCTGCGCAATTTTTCAACGTGTTATGGAGGGCATTTTGAGAGGTTTACCACGTGTGGCTGTCTACCTAGATGACGTGTTGATTACAGGGACGTCGGAGCAAGAGCATTTGGAAAATCTGGAGGCTGTCCTTAAACGCCTTACGGAGGCTGGAGTCCGTTTACGTCACACAAAGTGCGTATTTCAGGCAAAAGAAGTAGTCTACCTAGGTTATTGGGTGGACCGCGAGGGTCTGCACCCCGTCGCAGAGAAGGTGCGTGCAATTCAACATGCCCCCACCCCGACTGACACTTCGCATCTTCGTTCTTTTCTCGGTCTCGTAAACTATTACGGGAAGTTCCTCCCCAATCTGGCAACTACGCTGGCCCCCTTGCACCTGCTGCTAAAGAAAAATCACACCTGGGTTTGGGGTCAGCCGCAAGAAACCGCTTTCCGGCGGGTAAAGCAACAATTGTCGTCGTCTGGGTTACTAACCCACTATGATCCGGGAAAGCCTTTGCTCGTCACATGTGATGCATCCCCGTATGGTATTGGGGCTGTCCTGTCCCACAGGATGGAGAACGGGGCCGAGCGACCGATAGCTTTCGCCTCCCGCACATTGACTGCAGCGGAGAAGAAGTACGCGCAGATCGAGAAGGAGGGCCTGGCAGTGGTTTACGCGGTGAAACGCTTCCACCAGTATGTGTACGGCCGCCATTTCACTATCGTGACTGATCATAAGCCCCTGCTAGGACTCTTCAGAGAGGATAAGCCGATACCGCCCATTGCTTCTGCACGGATCCAGTGCTGGGCTTTGTTGCTTGCTGCATATGAGTATTCTCTGGAGCACAAACCAGGTACGCAGATAGCAAATGCCGACGCACTGAGCCGATTGCCTTTATCGACCGGCCCCATGTCGACCCCTACGACCGGTGAGGTGGTCGCAACCCTAAATTTTATGGACACCTTGCCTGTCACGGCATCACAGATCCGTGAGTGGACCCAGACGGAGCCAGTCCTGTCAAAGGTTCGGCACATAGTCCTGTATGGTGGGCAGCATAGACAGCTCCCAGGCGAGTTACGGGCATTTTCCTCCAAGCTGTCAGAGTTCAGCGTGGAAGACGGCATCCTCTTGTGGGGGACGCGTGTGGTTGTCCCGGAAAAAGGCCAGGAGCTGATATTATCAGACTTGCACAATGGGCATCCGGGCGTGACCAAGATGAAAATGTTGGCCCGGAGTTATGTCTGGTGGCCAGGCCTCGACACCGACATTGAGAAGGTGGCCCAAAACTGCTCCATTTGCCAGGAGCATCAGAAGCTTCCGCCGGCCGCGCCCCTACATCACTGGGAATGGCCAGGGCGGCCTTGGGCACGCTTACATGCAGATTTCGCAGGCCCTTTTCAGGGATCCATGTTCCTCCTACTAATTGACGCCCAGTCCAAATGGCTGGAGGTGCATAAGATGCAGGGGACAACGTCCTGCGCAACAATTGAAAAAATGCGTTTAACATTTAGCACGCATGGCCTCCCCGAGGTGCTGGTCACGGATAATGGCACTCCATTCACGAGTGAGGAGTTTGCTAGGTTTACAAAGATGAACGGCATCCGCCATATCCGCACTGCCCCTTACCACCCGGCTTCAAATGGGTTGGCAGAGCGTGCAGTGCAAACATTCAAAAGAGGCCTAAAGAAGCAGTCTTCCGGATCAATGGACACGAGACTGGCTCGGTTTTTGTTTACGTACAGGACCACCCCCCATACAGTGACTGGGGTAGCTCCCGCAGAACTCCTAATGGGCCGGAGACTTCGCACCCGCCTTAGTATGGTCTTCCCGGACATTGGCGCAAAAGTACACCGCACACAAGACCGGCAGGGACCGGGATTGTCTCAGCATCGTCCGATTCGGCAGTTTGCGCCCGGTGACCCAGTATTCGTGCGGAATTTTGCTGGTGGTGCCCAATGGGTTCCTGGGGTAATCTTTCGCCAAACGGGCCCTATATCGTACCAAGTGCAAGCCCAGGGTCGTCTCCAGCGAAAACATGTAGACCACGTCCGGTCCAGAAGATCATCCCCGCAAAAGATTCCCCGCCCCCAGAGCTCAGTTCAACAGCGGCAAAGACCAGAAACAAGGGAAGGTAGTCCTCCAAATCTTCCACTGGTGCCTCACTCAAAGCCTGCGCAGGTCATGACGGGACCGAATGGGGACAGAGACGCTGACATGACGGAGGCAGCAGACTCTGACTCCGAGATGGAGACACAGGATGAATCAGAGGGGGAATCCTCGGGTCCACAGGCCGTGGATGTACAACCGCGCCGTTCATCACGGAAGCGTCGGTCTCCGTCTCATTATACGCCGCCTGATCCAGCGCCGCGTGCAAATGGCGTCCGGCCTGCGGCCAAACGAGTTCGACGCCTTCCTTCGCCAGGGCCTACGGTGGATTCCTTGGACTTTGGGGGGGAGGGATGTTATAACCTGCCTACTGACGATTGGCTGGGGACTAATGATTATCCCACAATCCTATGGGAGTATGAACTTCCCCAATGAGGGGGGCGGAGAAACTCCTACTATAAATAAGCTGGCCAGTCCAGGAACCAGGAGGAAGGAGAAGGTAGCAAGGGAAGTTACTGCTACGACTATGTATATATTGTTATAGTAAATAAACTTTATTATTTTGTATCCTTAAAACTCGTGCTGGATTCTTCGGGGCCTTTACAAAAGTGGTCCAAGAAATGGCTGATGAAATTCAACGTGGGCAAGTGCGAGGTCTTGCACTTTGGAAAAAAGAATAGAGGCATGGACTATTTTCTAAACGGTGACAAAATTCATAATGCTGAAGTGCAAAGGGACTTGGGAGTCCTAGTCCAGGATTCTCTAAAGGTAAACTTGCAGGTTGAGTCCGTAATTAAGAAAGCAAATGCAATGTTGTCATTTATCTCAAGAGGCTTGGAATATAAAAGCAGGGATGTACATCTGAAGCTTTATAAAGCATTAGTTAGGCCCCATTTAGAATACTGTGAGCAATTTTGGGCCCCACACCTCAGGAAGGACATACTGGCACTGGAGAGGGTCCAGCGGAGATTCACACAGATGATCCCAGGAATGGTAGGCCTAACATACGATGAATGTCTGAGGATCCTGGGATTATATTCATTGGAGTTTAGGAGGTTGAGGGGAGATCTAATAGAAACTTACAAGATAATGAATGGCTTAGATAGGGTGGACGTAGGGAAGTTGTTTCCATTAGCAGGGGAGACTAGGACCCAGGGGCACAGCCTTAGAATAAAAGGGAGTCACTTTAGAACAGAGATGAGGAGAAATTTCTTCAGCCAGAGAGTTGTGGGTCTGTGGAATTCATTGCCACAGAGGGCGGTGGAGGCCGGGACGTTGAGTGTCTTTAAGACAGAAGTTGATAAATTCTTGATTTCTCGAGGAATTAAGGGCTATGGAGAGAGCGGGTAAATGGAGTTGAAATCAGCCATGATTGAATGGTGGAGTGGACTTGATGGGCCGAATGGCCTTACTTCCGCTCCTATGTCTTATGGTCTTATTACCAATCCCAGTCACATCCACTCTGGTTTCAACATCACTTATGACTGAAGCAGATGCATTGTGATTAGTTTGAATGGTGTAATATTTGGTATTCCAGGTGGGGCAGCTCCTTTCCCAACTCGTCTGACTTTCATTTCTTTAGAGACAGGTGATTTTATTTATCTGCCCACGTCGTGAAGGTATTTCCGTATTTCCACAGCAGCCTGCAAAGCATTCCTTTGAAAGGTCAAGCAAAAAGCCTGAGAATTCATAAGAGCAGCTCCGAGTGATGACAGTTTATATTATACACAACAGTCTCAAACGGAATAAGAGGTATTTGTGTGCCTTGGCTCCTGTTGCTGGCATACAGAGGGAGAAAAAAACTACTTTTCACAAACTCTTCCGCACGTATACGTAAGGCATTATTTCTGCCTTGCTGGCTGGGGAAATGCATTGCAAAATAATAAACCATATTATTGGCCTATATATGAAAGGCGATGGTGGGGTACCATTCAAGTGGGTTACTTTGATCTATATGTTGAGCTTCTTGAATGCTGCAGCCACAGTCATCCAGGCAAATACAGAGTATCCTATCACACTTCTGATTCCTGCTTTGTGGGCAGGCTTTGGGGAATCAGGAGGTGAATTACTCACTGCAGAATTCCCAGTCTCTGATCCTCTCTTGTAGCCACAGTATTTGCATGGCTACTACAATTCAGTTTCCAATTAATGGTAATCCTTGATAGTGGTTGATAGTGTTGATAGTGGAGGAATCAGTGATGATAATGCCATCGAATGTCAAAAGAAGAAGGTTAAATGTTCGCTTGTTGGAGTCCAAATATACACCACTCAGAACTGGTGTTCCAATTACCCTCGCATTTAGCATCAATAGGGTTCTTAACATTCAGTATCTGAGGAGTCACGAATAGCACTTGCATGTTGCAAATGTTACATGCTACTTACAAGCCGAAGTTTGGATACTGTCCAGGTCTTGCCGCATATGGCCATGGAATGCTTAATGTTTAGAATTGGAGAAAATTAAGATTAAAAATGAAATTAAGTTAAAAATAATTATGACTGTCAGACTGTTGCTCGACTCGTCAGTGGGCAGCTCTCCCAATTTTCGCACAAGCCCCCAGATGTTAGTAAGAGAGCTTTGCAACGTCAACAGGACTGGGTTTGTCGTGGTCATTTTCGGTGCCTTGGTTTATGTCAGATCTGCCCAGTTTCATTCCTTTTAGACTCTGTAGCAGTTTGATACAACCAAATGAAATGACATTTAAATGCCATTTCAAATCAATCACATTTCTTTGGATGTGTGCAGCAGGTAAGGATGGCAGATTTCCTTCTCTAAACGGCACTAGCGAACCAGATGAGTTTTTATAACAAATCGACAATGGGTTCATAGAATCATAAAATTTACAGTGCAGAAGGAGGCCACTTGGCCCATCCTGTCTGCACCAGCCCCCGGAAAGAGCACCCCACCCATGTCCACACCTCCACCTTATCCCCACAACCCAGCAACCCCACCCAACCTTTCTGGACACTACGGGCAATTTAGCCTGGCCAATCCACCTAACCTGCACATCTTTGGACTGTGGGAGGAAACGCACGTAGACATGGGGATAACGTGAGGACTCCTCACAGACAGTGAGCCAAGCCGGGAATCGAACCTGGGACCCTGGAGCTGTGAAGCAACAATGCTAACCATTGTGCTCCCGTGCCACCCACATGGCCACCATTAAACTAGCTTTCAATTTCAAATTTAATAATCAAATTTAAATTTCACCATGATGGACCCATGTCCTCAGAACATTAGAGTGAGCCTCTGGTCACTGGTCCCATGACTTTACCACTATGTCACCACATCCCCAGAGTCAATATGGGTTATTGCTTTCAATGTTGGCATGTGTTGACAAGCTGCTGGTCATCATGGTGATCCACACCAGCCCACAGATGGTGTTGCCATTTTCCTCAGTTGTCAGGTCATGGCTCCCAGGTGCAATAATCAATGTCCAGGGCCTTCTTGTAACAAAGTATAAAGTCTTTGAGCAGAGTGCACCTATTCTCTGCAGCTATTTCGCTCGCCTGGAAAATTTGCACCACCATTTTCAGCACCAAATCTTCCTCCTGCAATAATATCGCCCAAAGCTTATCAATTTGGTGGCGGATTAACAAAGATTTCAGGTCGCTGAAGTTGCATGAGTGGGCCTTCAGCCTCAAGTCTATGACTGTCATGTGAGGGTCCCTTTAAGAAAAGTGTGTTTTATCAAATGGCTGCAGTGAGGTCATTGTGTGGGTGGAGCTGGGCTGTGATTCTGTCTTTTACTTTCGTTTTGAGCTGGAAGCTGCTTTGTGGCTGAGATTTTTGGTTTTGTTTTCAGTTGGGAGCTGCAGTCAAACAAAAAAGGTGTATTTTTGTTCTCTCTCTCTGCATGCTAAAGAATCTCTCCAGACCGCTTGATAACTTCAAAGTAATACCTGTTTTCTGTAAGGAATTCAAACCTACTGTTTTGTAGGAAAAGGGTGTTTGGCTTATGGATGTTGTTAGGAAAGTTATTAAGGCTTACCTATAAAGTACTGTATCTTTGCGGGGGGGGATTTGTGTTGGTAGTTGATAAGATGTTTACTGTGTGATTATATAATGTTAACTGGATTCATAGAATAAACATTGTTTTGTTTAAAAATACTTAGATCGCTGTTGCATAACACCTGGAAAGTGGGCCCTTGGGCTCCTCCTAACCAAAATCTATTAAACGTTGTAAGTCAGGTGAACTCCATGATATACTTTGGTGTTCTCTAAACCCCGGCCCATAACAGTGACAACTTTCAAATGATTCACCAGGTCTTTTGAGTACTATACGGAACATATAGCGCTCAAACGTTTCATTCTTCTTAGGGGAACATAGCGCTCAAACGTTTCATTCTTCTTAGGGGAACAATGTCTATCAAAGTGCTTCATCACCTCATCAAATTCCTTGTGATCCTCCTCATTATCAAACACAAACGAGTTATACAGTTCATGCACTTGTAGGCCTGCCACTGTTAGCAGCAACGCGATTTGCCTTTCATCAGGCTGGGTCTGCAGGCCCAGGGCCGAAACAAAGTTTGAACTGCTGTTTGAACAGCCGCCAGTTCTCATCTACGTTACCGGATGACTGAAACTGGTGGGGGGCCCTCAGTCCGTCCATGTCGAGCTTCAGCATTTTCTTGCACGTTGGGTCGCCTCAGGTTGCAGTTCACCAGACCGATCTTCCAGCCGAATGCCTAACATTGTCACTGCCACCACTATCTTTAAATCTTCTGCACTTGTTGCACCATGTTGTGTTTGACCTTTTATACATTACGAAGGAATCTGCCAAACACCTCGACTTGTCCATACCAGAGTCTTTCATTGAGTCTCGTGTGGTAAGATAGCAATCTGTTACAGAGCACATCATGGAGTCTGCTTATTACTCCTCTGGAATCCGCACCTAGCAACGACCATTCACTTGTATGTCTTGTTACCCTCTCAATCTTCTTCTGAAGGTAGCCGGATGCGTCTCCCCTGATATGGAAGTCACTGGTCACCTGCTGGTTGGAGGACGCACACCATTCATCTATGATATATCCCATAGGCATATCACCACAGGTGGCTTCAGCATATCAAACGCTGTGCGTAACTGACATTTTACCATGAGTAATGACAGGGAACTTTGTGTTGTTGAATGTGTTGTATTCCTGTATAGCATCAGGAATTGGCTCAGTCGTTTTGACAACGATCCTTGCTCACGAGTCACCTTCAATGAATGTTCTTTCAGCCAGCCAATTTGTGACAGAATGATAACGAGCGAATCGGATGTTTTGGATTCCATTCACCTTTAGATAACCCGTGAATTCCTGTGAAATGAACTGTGGCCTATTGTCGCTAACAAGTTGATCAGGGTAACCACATTTTTCAAATCTCACCCAATCTTTTTCATTCTCTGAGGACATTGTCTTCATAATGGTGACATCAGGCCATTTGGAGTGCGCATCGACCACAATGAGGAACATACACCCTTCAAATGGTCCAGGATAATCTACATGAACCCTTCTGGCCAGTCCCTTGGGTGTAACAGCGCTAGTGGCATCAAGTGTCAAACGTTTGCACATGACAAACATATCTCCCCCTTCTCTTCTCGACGTTGCTATCGAGTCCTGGCCACGAAAAATAGCTTCTAACTCCTTCATCCTTACTATCCCGCAATGATCTTCATAAATTTGGATTAGGACACATTTCCATAACAATAACGGAATGATGATCCTCCCCCCCCCAGAGGAGACAATCAGCTTGAATGGATAGTTTGAGTTTTCGCATAACAACATATGGCTTCAACTCCAGGTTTGCCACAAAGTATCGTGTCCATAACTTCTGACAGAAGGGGATCATTTCTGGTATACTTCTCAACTTGTCCTGCCACCAGAAGAATATTAGCGACTTCTTTGAAATACTAAATATTACCCCTAAAACGATGCACTGTCGACTCGTTAGGTAAAGGTAAACTGGAGAGCCCAACAGCATTTCTATAGAGATTTGATTTGCGATTTGTTTTGTGGTGTGAGCTGACAACAGTAATGCCCATATCTGCAGAGATGGAATACCAGTGTGCGGCCCCAGTATCGTTGTCAGTGGTCGATGATCTGTTGTAAAATAAATTTTTGTCCATACAGGCATTGATAAAAACATTTGACCCCAATGATGATGCCTACAGTTTCCTTCTCTATCGGTGCATAGTTCATTTCAGCTTTTTTTCAAGGATCTTGATGCAAATGCTTTTGGGTTCTTTTCACTGTTGGGCATTATGTGAGAAACCACTTCTCCCACCCCATAAGGTGATGTGGCACAGGCAAAGGCAACTTCAGATCAAAGTACTTCTGACTTTAATAATGCCTCTTTTACTTGTGCAAAGGCCTTTTGAAAGGATCCACCCATTTCCATTCATGACACAATAAGTTGTGTACAGGATTGAGAATAGTGACTAGATTTGAGACAAACCGACTTCCGGTGGCGGCTATGAGGGAATAGGTCACACATTTGGTTGCTCCTGTTTTGGTCGGACTTTTGGACCTTTTCCCCTGACTTTTTTGTGCTTTTGAGCGCGGAACTGGAAAGCAATAGTACTCAGGCACTGGACCCAGACAGAATTGTATGGACCTAAGAAGCCGGAGGGATTGTAAACAGCAGAAGAAGTGGTCGAGTAAGGGCACAGTGGAGGCTGTGAGAGAGACCAGCAAGGCTGGTGTTCAGAGCAAGGAGCCGACAGCCCAGCCCACGATGGAGCAGCTGCTGCAGGCTATGCAGGAGGGCTTTTTGGCTTTGAAGCGTGACAACTTGGAGGCGCTTCAGAAGTCGATTGATCGGATGGGAAAAAGGCTGGATGATCAGGCCGAGAAGCTCCAGCAGTTGGAGAGGTCAGTGGAGGAGCAGGCTGACTTTCAAACGGTGGCGGATGTGAAAATTCAGAGGCTGAGGGACCAGCAAAAAGTGCTTCTGGAAAGGCTGGAGGACCTGGACAACAGATCTCGCCAGCAGAACGTGAGAATCGTGGGCCTCCCGGAGGGGGTAGAGGGGCTAGACGCTGCCGCATATGTAGAGGGTATGTTTCAGAAGTTGCTGGGGAACGAGTGTTCCCGCGCCCGCCGGTGGTGGACGGGGCACACAGAGTGCAGGTGAGGCAGCCGCGACGAGGGGGTCCTCCACGAGCGATGGTGGTACGCTTTCACAGGTACCTGGACAAGGAACGGGTGCTGCAATGGGCAAAGAGCACACAAAGCTGTATTCGGGACAATACCACCCTCCGTGTGTACCAGGATTTGAACGCTGAGGTGGCCAGGAGGAGGGGAGGCTACAGGCAGGTGAAGGAGATACTGTACAAAAACAAGGTGACATTCGGCCTGCTTTTTCCGGCGTGACTGTGGGTCACGTATAAGGGTCAGCGCCACTATTTCGAGGAACCCGAAGAGGCGATGGACTTCGTTAAGAAGCAAGGGCTGGCCCTGAGCTGAGGACATTTGGACTCATGTTAGAGCTTTTAAGTATATGTGGTGTCACTCTCGTTTTGGGATGTATCTTTTTTTTTTTGTTGTGGTTGTTTTTTGCGTGCTCTTTGCGTGGTTTACCTGAATGTTTCCTGTTTGGGCTCTTTGCTTAGTTGGAGTTTGGCTGGGGGGGGGGGGGGAATTAATAAAGAAAACAGTTAAAGGGGTTGGGTTAAAATGGATGCTTCAGGGGAACTTTGTGCAATTTTTCTTTCTGTGTCTATATGGGAAGGACTGAGAGTGCCTGTTATTTCTTCTCTTTTTTCTTGTTTAACTTGAATTGTGCTATTGTGGGGGTTGTTTAGGACTTGTAAAGAGTGTTTGCTTAAGTAGGGCTGATCTGGGGAAGTGGTGAGAAGGGGTCGGGGGTCGGGGTGACTGGGAACAATCGGTGGGAGACGGGCTGGAGCCGAGGCTGGGAGCCCCAGGCTAGCTGAGTGCAGCTAGTCAACGGGAGCCGAGGTGGGGGGGGTGTCCATATAGTTAGATTAGGGCAGGGGTTAGGTGATAGGATGGTGTTGCTAGGGGCGGGGGGGGCGGGTGGAGAAAGAGGGGAGTTGTTCTGCTGACAGGGATGGGAACTGGGCATGGTAACTGTGAGTAGGTCATGGGTGGAGCCGGTCAGGAGGTGAGCCAGAGGAAGCGCGACACATGGCCGGGGGGCTGGCCAAGGAAAGGGGATGGCTGATCGGCAAAGGGGTGGGGGGCGAAGTGCCCCCCAACCAGGCTGATCACCTGGAACGTTAGAGGGTTAAACGGGCCAGTGAAGAGGGCGCATGTGTTTGCGCATCTGTGGGTTCTGAAGGCGGACATAGTCATGTTGCAGGAGACGCACCTGAAAGTGGCAGACCAGGTTAGGTTAAGGAAGGGCTGGGTCAGTCAGGTCTTTCATTCGAGGCTGAATTCTAAGACAAGGGGGGTTGCCATCCTGATTAATGAAAGGGTACAATTTGGGCCGGAGGGCACAGTCGTGGATGGGGGTGGCAGGTTCGTTATGGTGAGGGGTAAGCTCGAAGGGGTGAGAAGTCCTGGTCAGTGTGTATGCCCCTAATTGGGACGATGTGGATTTTATTAGGAGGATGCTGGGGAAGATCCCCGACTTGGACTCGCGTCAGCTGATCATGGGCGGGGACTTTAATACAGTCCTGGACCCGAGCCTGGACCGGTCATGCTCAAGAACGGGCAGGTTGCCAGCGATGGCAAAGGAACTGAGAGAGTTCATGGAGCAAATTGGGGGAGCAGATCCGTGGAGATTTAGCCGGCCGACGGCGAGGGAGTTCTCGTACTACTCCCACGTCCACAAGCTGTATTCCCGAATTGACTACTTGGTTGTGAGTAGGGACCAGCTGGCCGGAATGGTGGGAGCAGAATATTCGGCAATTGCCATATTGGACCATGCTCCGCACTGGGTAGACCTGCAGTTTTGTAAGGACAGCTTTCAGCGCCCACCATGGAGGCTGGAAGTTGGACTACTCGCAGATGAGGCGGTGTGCGAGAGGCTGAGGAAATGCATGCAGAATTACCTGCAGGTGAACTACACTGGAGAAGTCTTGGCAGCGGTGAGAGGGGAGCTGATTTCAATCCGGGCGTACAGCGACAGGACAGATAGGGCAGAGACGGACTGACTGATTAAAGAAATTCTACGGACGGACAGGAGTTACGCGGAATCCCCGAGGCCAGAGTTACTCAGGAAACGACAGAGGCTGCAGGCCGAATTTGGGATGCTGACTGCAGGCAAGGCTGTAGAGCAGCTTAGAAATGTAAAAGGCGCGATTTATGAGCTTGGGGAGAAGGCCAGTAGAATGCTTGCACAGCAACCGAGGAAGAGGGTCTGCACGTTCTCCTCGTGTTTGCGTGGGTTTCCTCCGAGTGCTCTGGTTTCCTCCCACAGTCCAAAGATGTGCAGGTTAGGTGAATTGGCCATGCTAAATTTCCCTTAGTGTCCAAAAAAGGGTAGGGGGTTATTAGGTTACGGGAATAGGTTGGAAGTGAGGGCTTAAGTGGGTCGGTGCAGACTCGATGGGCCGAATGGCCTCCTTCTGCACTGCATGTTCTGGTGCTGGGGCTGGTTTAGCACACTGGGCTAAATAGCTGGCTTTTAAAGCAGACCAAGGCAGGCCAGCAGCACGGTTCAATTCCCGTACCAGCCTCCCCGAACAGGCGCCGGAATGTGGTGACTAGGGGCTTTTCACAGTAACTTCATTGAAGCCTACTTGTGACAATAAGCAATTTTCATTTTCATTCATTCTTGTTCTATGTTATATTCAAAATCATGAGGGCAGGTTCGGCTCCTGGCTGGCTTGCGGTAAACCTTCTGACATTAGGGATGCGCAGTAGCTAGCACTGCTGCCTCATGGCACCTAGGACCCGGGTTCAATCCTGGCCCAGGGTCACTGTCCATGTGGAGTTTGCACATTCTCCCTGTATCTTCGTGGGTTTCACCCCCACAACCCAAAGATGTGCAGAGCAGGTGGATTGGCCACGCTAAATTGCCCCTTAATTGGAGGCCGGATGGGTATCCGATGTTCTACAAAAGATTTGCAGGGATAGTGGGTCCGGTGCTGGTCAGGGTCTTTAACGAGGCAAAAGACAGAAGGGGTTTACCCCCGACGATGTCGCAGGCCACCATCTCGCTCAATCTTAAACGGGATAAGGACCCGGAGGTTTGTGGGTCATACAGGCCGATCTCTTTGAATAACGTAGACGGCAAGTTACTGGCCAAGATTTTGACGACCAGAATTGAGGACTGTGTACCGGGTGTAATTGTGGAGGACCAAACCGCGTTTGTAAAGGGGAGGCAGCTGGTGACCAACCTAAGAAGGCTGCTCAACGTGATTATGATGCCGCCGGAGAGTAGGGAGGTAGAGATAGTGGTAGCCATAGATGATGAAAAGGCTTTTGGCCGGGTCGAGTGGGACTATCTGTGGGAGGTACTAGGACGGTTTGGGTTCAGGGGGTTGGGTTCATCGACTGGGTTAGGCTATTGTATCAGGCCCCGGAGGAGAGTGTAAGGGTGAACAGGACGACATCGGACTACTTTAGACTACTGAGAGCTTCCAGGGGCTGGAAAGGGCTGGTCGGGGGTGGAGAGGGGGGGGGTGGGTGTGGAACATAGAGTCTCGTTATACACTGATGATCTGCTGTTATATGTATTGGACCCAATGGTCGGGATGGACGGTATTGTGGCAACCCTGAGGGAATTTGGCCGGTTCTCCGGATACAAACTGAACATGGCTAAGAGCGAGTTGTTTGTAATTCAGGCGAGGGGGCAGGAGAGTAGGCTGAAGGGGTTGCCGTTCAGGCTAGTGGGGGAGAGTTTCCGATATTTGGGGATTCAGGTGGCACGGGACTGGGGCAGGTTGCACAAGCTCAACATGTCCCAACTGGTGGAACGAGTGAGGGAGGAGGTCCGGCGGTGGGATGCGCTCCTGCTGTCATTGGCGGGGTGGGTACAGACTGAGATGGCGATTCTCCCGCGGTTCTTGTTTGTTTTTCAGTATATCCCCATCTTTATCCCGCGGTCCTTATTTAAGAGGCTGAATAAAATTATTCTGGGATTTGTATGGGCAGGGAAGTCCCCACGGGTGAAGAGGGTGATGCTTGAAAGGAACAGAGGAGAAGGGGGGCTGGCGTTGCCGAACGTCAGCAACTATTACTGGGCGTTCAACATAGCGATGATAAGGAAATGGATGGTGGGTGCGGGGTCGGTTTGTGAGCGAATTGAGGCTGTTTCGTGCAGGGGCACTAGCTTAGCAGCCCTGGTCACGATGCCTCTGCCGCTTTTGCCGGTACGGTACTCCACCAGCCCGATAGTGGTGGCGGCTCTTCGGATCTGGGGCCAGTGGGGGGGACAGGGAAAATAATGGAAGAGAGCCAGAAGGGGAAAAAAGAGAGGGAAACACAAGTAGGGTAGGAAACACAGGGGAAGACAGCAGCTACAATGAACACAGCAAGATGGAAGGTGGACAAAAGAATGAGAAGAAATGGCCCAAAATCAAAACCCATGTAAATAAATAACAGAAACTGAGAAATTGACCAAAATGTAAATAGCATTATACCACTCCCCCTTGTAAAAAACACTATCACTCTGTGTGCATTTATTCTATATATAACAAAACGCAATAAAAACATTTTTTTAAATAGCTGTAATATTCACCTTGCAGTTCCACGTGTCCATTCCTTGAAGTAGAGCAGATGTGACCTGCCACTGGTTCCCACAGATCCATTAGCTGCAAGCCAGTCATAGTTTTGTATTGTGGTCTGTGATTGGCAGCTTCTACAAACCATCTGCAGCTTTGATCCATTCATATCCCTTCATGCTTCAGTGGCAGAGATGAAAGTGGACTCAGTGCACTCCAATCATTCAAGCCATGTGATTTCACTGCACTTCCTGTGGGAACCAGGCAAGCACAGCTGCTCTCCTTTGACCAATGCACACTGGAGTGAGGAATGGACATGTGGGGCTGCTAGTTAAGTGTTCCAGCTATAATGCTTCAGTCAACCCATGCTTGGACTGCTCTCTAGCTTCCAGACAGGGGTCCCTTTTTTTGGGAAGGGGGGGCAGGGGGGCCTGTGGAATCCCTGTGGGGTGTCCCCCTATTACAGGAATCCCTGTGGTGGGTTCTCCTATATACAGGGGTCCGGGGAGGGGGGGGGGGGGATGGAATAAAAGAGTGGCTGGCTGCGGGACTCCACTACCCCTCTCAGGATGGATTCCACGCCATGCATAAATTTGCCAATTAAGGGACAATTTAGCTCAGCCAATTCACCTACCCTGCACATCTTCAGGTTGTGGGGGTGAAACCCACACAGACATGGGGAGAAGGTGCAAACTCCACATGGACAGCGACTCGGGGCTGGGATCGAACCTGGGTCCTCAGCGCCATGAGGCAGTACTGCTAACCACTGCGCCACCGTTCCACCCACTGCACCACCGTTCCACCCACTGCATCCCACTTTGCGACTGCAAAGGGATCATAAAACTAGTGCCTTTCAGTTCTGGAAGGAGAACATCGGGCGGGATTCTCCGTTGCCCGACGCCTATATCGTAATCGGCGATCAGGCGGAGAATCCCTTCCGACACCCAAATCGGGTGCGGCGCCAGTTTGAGACCGGTTTTCGATTCTCCACCCCCTCCGAAATGGCGTCATTGCGTCGCGTGCCGCATGCCATTGAAAAGGCATTGGCACATTACCTGAAGGCCCTCCCCCAATGCTCCACCCCTGAAGGGCTGAGTTCCTGACCACTCGGTTGACATGTAGTCTGAGCAGCCGAAAACCTGGCATGGCGGCTGCGGACTGTGTCCAGCACCGCCACAGTCGGCCAGGGGTAGTGCTGCTGGCCGGGGTGGGGGGGGGGGGGGGGGGGGGGGGGGAGTCTTCCAGGAGGGCTGGGAGGACTGGTGGGGGGTGGCCAGGTGTTGTCCTGTGGGGCTGTATTTTGCAGGTTGGGTCCGCGCACGGCCGACACCATGTATGGCGTGACCGCTGCAGGTCGCCATCGTGAGCATGTGCGGCCATGGACCCGGCCATTCTCGGCTCAGGAACCGGGAGTTTTACCCAGCACCACTGCTGTCCCCTCGCCGGTCCCAGAATCGCTGAGGGTTCGGCGCCGATTTTGGTGTTGTAAAACGCCACAGTTCCCACTCCGGCGTCGGCACTTAGCCGCAGAAATGGAGAATCCAGTCCATAGTTTCCCAAATGGAGAATCCAGCCCTTATGTGAAACTTAACAATCCTCAGCAACAAATAGATGTACATCAATTCACTTCAGCTAGTCAGTTCTCTCTTCAGCACAAAAATAATTTTGAGTTCGGAAGGTCTCTGATGACTCCACTGAGATCTGTGAATTTGAGATTACGAATGTCAACTTTATGAGACAGATGATTAGCATCACGTTAAAAATGGACTCGTAACCATGGTCCTTGAAATATCCGAGTTGGTTCACTCCCATGTCTTTGGCACTCCACTTGATGCTGCCATCCAACAGATAAGTGCTGGTACCGAACAACCGCTCACATTTGGCTTTGATAGAAACAAAGTAAGTTTGTGGTTGCAATTTGGCGGTTCGCTGCAAACCCAATCTCCAATTTCAAACCATTACATTTTTTTTTTGCATGCGTTTGCTTGTCGAAGCACATTTTTGCTTTACCTTGTCACTTTGTGATTTCTTCTTCTTTCGCCCTGATATTTTTGTGGAATGGTGGTGACAGCTTAAGAACGGTCAGTGGCATGCAAATGTTATGATGGTGTCTTTCCAGTCAGAGTGCCAAGTAGAATTACTAATGGATTGGTCTAATGCTTTCTCCTCGGATACACGAGCTCTCAGACGGTCTATATCTAAACTCAGAGTTAAAAGCTTTCCAGTTTGTTTACTTTCCTCCTCCGCAACCCCCCACCCACTCCCAAGTCCACAACCAGGTTCATCCAGCTGAGATTCAATGAGGAATACACTCTCAAACATAATTGGGCAGCACAGTAGTTGGCACTGCTGCCTCAGTACCAGGGACCCGGGTTCAATTCCAGCTTTCATACTGCTGAACTGTTCAACACCACCATCGATGCTAAGATGCCCCAAATCTCGAACTGAGCATTCTTTACAATAACCTGGTGCTGAGCCATTTGTGATAGTATACATACGCTGTGCCTCACGCTCAGGAAGAGACTCTTCCATGTATCAAACTATGAAGTCATCCTCTTCAATGGCCTGTACACCTTTGCAAAATGTACTTTTTCCTCTTGAGCCGGACATAGTGCTTCAAATCTAACAGCACTTCCAGAATTTAGACACAGCTTTGAAGGTTCTCCCCGTGATGGGGGTATGTGTTGATGAGACTGCTGCGTCCTCTTTGTCCATAACTGGTCTACTGCCCGCAGACTGAGTGCTATTCTGTGTAATGTCTTCGAATCAAAGACTGCAGATTTGGACTGCCAAGGTTGTGGCTTTCTTCAAAGTTAAATAATTAATTCTCTAATTCATGCAATTGAAGTCTCGTCAATTAATTGGTCACAAATTAATGAGTTGATTCGCGTGCCATATTTACATTTATAAGCCAATTGCCGAATTTCTACAAGTCTTGTTTTACGGGCTCACGTAAAACACGTTCTCTCCATCCATCTCTCAATTCACGAAAAATTGATACTTTGTTAGGTGCTTTCACAAGCTTTCTGTAGCTCATACCTTCTTTTAGAACAAACCATGACACAAGGTGTCCTGGAGACCAGTTGGACCTGATCATCATCAGACTTGACTTTCTGAACAGCATTCTCAACGCACGCAGCTACCGCAGCACTGACTGTGATACAGGTGACTCCCTGGTGCGCACCGGAGTTAGCATGCGACTTAAAAGTATTTTCATTCAAAGCAGAAATGCCGGACGAGATTCTCCACTCCCGCGCCGGTTGGGAGAATCGCCTGGGCCGCCAAAATTTCCCGGGACGCCGGTCCGACCCCCTCCCGCGATTCTCCCAAGCGGCGGGAACGGCCCGGTCGAGTTCCGCGGGCCGCAGGCCAGAGAATCGCCGGAGACACCCAAAATGGCGATTCTCCGGCACACCCGCTATTCTCAGGCCCGGATGGGCCGAGCAGCCAGGCCAAAATGGCGGGTTCCCCCCGGCGCCATCCACACCTGGTCGCTGCCGTCGTGAACGGTGCGTGAACGCTGGGGGGGCGGCCTGCGGGGGGGGGGGGGGGGGCGGCGAGGGGGGATTCTGCACCAGGGGGTACCTGAAATGTGGGGTGGCCCACGATCGGTGCCCACCGATCATCGGGCCGTCCTCTCTGAAGGAGGACCTCCTTCCTTCCGCGGCTCCGCAAGATCCGTCCGCCATCTTCTTGCGGGGCGGACTTAGAGAGGACGGCAACCACGCATGCGCAGGTTGGCGCCGGCCAACCCGCGCATGCGTGGATGACGTCAGTAATGCGGCGCCGGCCGCGTCATCTATGCGGCGCCGCCTTTACGCGGGCGACAAGGCCTGGCGCGGGTAGATGACGCGGCCCCGATCCTAGCCCATTGTCAGGGCCTGAATTGGTCGGGATCGGGGCCGTTTCGCGCTGTCGTGAACCTCGACGGCGTTCACGACGGCGCGGCCAGTTCGGCGCGGGAGTGGAGAATCCCGCCCGCCATTCTCAGATCAGCTGCAGCTATACAGCCTGCCCAGATGTCAACTAACATTGCAACTTGATTGAGCAGGAGCTCTGCCGGCATTCCCACACAGAAACAAAATGGAACACACTGCCACACAGCACGTATAATACGGCATTCTGAACAAATGGGAAGCAAGAGTGGAAAAAGCTGCTGACTGGCTGAGGCGAACCCACTGTGATGGAAGCTGAGCAGTCCATTCTCATTAATTACAAAAACTCGTGAGCGAGGAAAGTAAGAGCCACCCAAAGCACAGGCAATGCAACAATGACTACTGGTTACAACTACGCTGGAGTATCTAGATGTCCTTCGACAGAAGAATTGTCAGGGGCACTTTCAATTAAGAATGTAGGAGGATGTGCTAAGAGCACCAGGCATACTGAAAAATTAGATGCCAACCCGGTGAAGCTACAATACCAGACTAACGCATGCCAAATAACATAAGCAGCAAGTGTTAGACAGAGCGAAGCGATTCCACAACAAATAGATTTGGGACCGATTTAACAGGAAGGAGTCCCGTGACGAATCCATTTAGCCAGGTATTTCCCAGCGCAGGCAGCTCCAAGAACAATCCTGCTATTAAACGGGACTCTGCTTCAGTTCTGGATCTTAGCAAGGAACTTCCCGCCAAGGCTCACATAGTCCTGTTTCCTGCACGAACGAGCTCTGCTCACCAGTGCAGGAAGAGATTGGGGCACTAATTACAAGTGGTTCGCTGATCCTTAGACGCCCCACTGCGGATGCCGAACCCCTCCCCATCCATACCCCAATAAGGGGGTCATTGAGCTCCCTTCACCCCACCTCATAAGAGCAAAGCATGCCTGGGCCTTATCCCTGGCACTGGCATTATGCCACCTGGGCATCACCAGCCTGACACCCTGGTGGTGCCCCTGCCAGCACTACCTACCTGCGCACCCAAGGAGCTTGAAGGTGGGTGTGGTCTTCCTGCAGGAGATGTACCTCCGGGTGAAGGATCAGGTTCAGTTGAGAAAGGGATGGGTGAGTCCGGTATTCCACTCGGGGTTTGATTCAAAGTTGTGGGGGGTGGACATCCTGAGTAAGAAGACGAGGTTTGTAAGTGCAGGATCCAAGAGGGAGATACGTGATAGTCAGTGGGTAGCTGGAGGGGATGTCCATGGTGTAAGTGAATGTATATGCACCGAATTGGGATGATATGGGGTTTGAAGGAGTTGCTGGGAGCTACACCTTGACTCGCATCTTTTTTTAGAATATAAATTTAGAGTGCCCAATTCATTTTTCCCAATTCAGGGGCAATTTAGCATGCACATCTTTGGGTTGTGGGGGCAAAACCCACACAAACACGGGGAGAATGTGCAAACTCCACACGGACAGTGGCCCAGAGGCGGGAACGAACATGGGACCTCGGCACAGTCAGGCAACAGTGCTAACCACTGCATCAACATGCTGCCCCATCAGTTGAATATGGGAGAGAACTTTAATTGCATGCTGGAGCTGAGGGTGGACAGATTGAGCCCCAAGTCAATGGGAAGGCAGAGGATGGCGAAGGAGCTAGGAGGGTTTATGGAAAGGATAGGTATGGCGGACCTGT
This sequence comes from Scyliorhinus torazame, assembly GCF_047496885.1. Lineage (NCBI taxonomy): Eukaryota > Metazoa > Chordata > Chondrichthyes > Carcharhiniformes > Scyliorhinidae > Scyliorhinus > Scyliorhinus torazame. Next base: position 287,639,856 of record NC_092711.1, on the reverse strand, counting down.
GTAGGTTTAAGAATCTGAGGGAGAGGGAGTATCCCTTCTTTTTGCATGTGTACAAATATACTCCAGAGTTGATTTTTTTGTGGTGAGCCGAGAGTGGGGGTGGTGGGGCAGAGTATGCAGGAATCGTGATTTCTAACCACGCACTGCACTGGCTGGAGGTTCGGCTTAGCTTGAACCAAGAACAGAGACTGGGATGGAGGCAAACCTCGGGGCTTTTAGCAGACAGGGGGTTCTGCGATAAGGTGCGATCGGTGATCAAGGACTATGTGGAGTTGAAACAAAATGGGGAGGTATCGGCAGCCACATTCTGGGAGGCATTGGAGGCGGTGGTCCGGGAGGAGATTATCTCGTTCAAGGTGCATGGAGAGAGGAATATGGAGAATTATTGAATGAGATAGTCGAGGTGCATGATGATAGATGATGGGCGGCAAGGTGGCACAGTGGTTAGTACCTCCAGAATTCCGTGGGTGGAAAAAGAACTGCGTAATCGCTCGATGGTCACCCAGGAGGTAACAGACACCATCTTGTTAACCTCCAGCCGCCTTGAGTGGGCACCCATCAGGTCGAGAAACATCATACCCAAGAATGACCGGCAAAATCAGCGTGTATGCGTGGCCAAGCCGGGCAACTCCCAAGGGTGTAGGGGTGCCGCCATGGGGATCTTCTGGTGCCCTTGACAGATGGAGCACTGTTGGACCAACCTCTCAAGATCTATGTCCAAAACCAGCCACCAGGAGTAGCTTTCCACCAGCATCTTCACTTTGGAAATTCCGGGATGTCCGTTGTGAAGGTCCTTCAACACGATTGCCTGTCCCTTCACTGGGACAACAAACATGGTGCCCCACAGGAGGATGCTGTCCTCCAAGGCCAGCTCCAGCAATTTTGTGAAAGCCTTCACTTCCCCATTAGCTGTCGATGTTGCCAACCAGTTGGCGCACCTTGGCAAGTACAGGGTCGGTTTGCATCCAGTCACATGAACACGAGGCCGTGATGGACAAGGAATCCATGAAATTCAGGACAGAAATCACTTTATCCCATCCTAAGAGGGTTCGCAAATTCAATTTGCAAGGGAAGGCGGCTCAACACTTTGCATGCGCAATCTAGATCTCTGGGCAGTGCTCGAAATAGTATTTGTAAGCAGCCAATAACAAGGGCCCAGCACTGAATCCTCACAGACATTATTGGCGGAATCACCTTGTCTGCACAGAAGAGGCCGAGAAATGGTTGGTGATCAGTGACGATAAAAAGACGGCGGCCATAAACGTATTGATTAAATCGCTGTACACTGAAATATGACCGCCAGGCCCTCTTTTTCGATCTGGCCACATTTTGTTTTGGTCGTAACCACTGTCCGGGGGGCAAAAGCAATCGGATGGTCACGGTCGACGCCCATCTGATGGGACAAAGCTGCCCCAGTGCCATACGGTGAAACATCGCACATGACATACAAGGGTTTTGAAGAGTCAAAATGTGTCAACACCCCTGAACCACCGCTACAATGCCATATCCCGAGTCTTGCCCCAGGTCCAAGGCTAAAACGTCTTCAAAAGTAAGTTGGGGGCAGGACACGAGGATGGTAGCCAAATTCGGAATAAATCGGCCATAGTAATTTACTAATCCAAGAAAAAAGTGAGGCTAATGGCATACCACGGAGTGGGGGCCATTTTGATTGCCTGTACCTTCTTGGCCACCGGGTGTAGGCCATCCCGGTCCACCCAATATCCCAAATATACCGCTTCTTTCGCATGGAACACACACTTCACGCGGCGCAGGCGGACCCCACGTTCGGAAAACAGCTTCAACACGCCTGGAGTTTAGCCACAACCCCTTTAAATAGTATCCACAGCAGGTCGGAAAACCTCCGTCAATTTCCTCAGTATCGTACACAAACAGCCAGACCCCACTTGGAAGATATGCTGCCAATCCAACTGCAGCTCGTGCAGCCAATCACAGCCCAACATACTAGGGCCATTTCCTTGCACAACAATGGGGGGAAGGCACAATGATTGGCACCGATAAACCAGCGGAGGGTGGACCCCACAATATTCACAGTTTCAGCAGCCAAACAAGCCGCCATGTCAGCCAGAGAATGCACCCCTCGTTTGATAAGATCAAAAGTGCTCTCCGCCACTACAGAAACAGCCGCTCCCGCATCAAGCTCCATTTTGAGCATATGACCATTCACCTTGTATCGAAACACGAATAGGGGCCACAAGGGGCGTCGCCAAACAGTTCAGCTGCATCTCAGTCTCATCCTTTGCGTCTTCCGAGTCATCCAGATGCAAGGCCCGGCTCCAGGGTTGGTACCTACCACGACTGTGGTGCCTGGAGCACTAGCCCTCATGCTGGCTGCATTACACCTAGACCGGCGTCCAACCGGCGCACACGGACCAGAATCACCTTCAGCTGAGTCCAAGGATGACATTTTTCTCGGCGGCTGGCTCTTCGCCCAGGTGCCAGAGTCGCAGTGGCGTTTGGTCCGATCCATGGGAATACCACGTGAGGGGTGAAGCCCTAAAACATTCACCTTCATCCTTTGGTCACTGTGCTCAGTGCTTTCTCGGGATAGGGAGCACCTGCTGAAAAGGTAGGGAGACTTCGTCCAAATGCTTTTTCTGAATTTCCATATTATTGATACCACAGCCCAAGCGATTTCAGAGCATATCGGACAAAGCAGTTACATACTCACAAAACATGGCTATCATCTGTAGTCGAGATACAAACTCAGTGACGGACTCACCAGTGAGCACCTCCGCCTTATTAAACCGCCATCTTTGAACGATTATCGGCGGGGTTGGGTTGCACCACAAATGTCCCGAGCTCGTTGAATGTTCGTGCATCCGGCATCACCACGTACACGAGACTCTGGATCACCCCTAATGTATGTGGTCCACAAGCAGTCAACAGTATGACTGTCCGACTTCCCATGATGGAGATGTGCTGAGCGGACGCACAAAAAGTGGCTCTGCTCCTGGAAACTTGAAATTAAGGCACTTTTAGCCCAAAACTAGGCCGCCAAGCCAGGGGGGAAATAAAACACCCTCCTCTAACACCATTACAATGAATTAGGCATGCCAGGAAAAAAACCTGAGGAGCAAAAAGACAGCAAAGCCATTAAGAGTCTGGAGAGGAAGGTTGAGGCGATGGCGTACATGCGGGGCGACGAGGATCCGGCCACATCCGAACGGAATGGGCCACCAGGACATATGCCGGACTACCCCCCCAGATAAACGAATGGTGGGACATCCTAAATCAGGAGGTCCAAGTGTCAAAGACGGCATCAAACTTGAAATGATGGCGACCATGAAGGTGGCGGTAGCGGAGGCGCTGGTTCCTCGTCAAGCATTGCTGGAGAATACAGAGTGGCGTCTGGAGATACAGGAGGTGACGATCAGAGAGCTGGAAAAGGCCGCAAGGGACACTAAGGGGGAAGGTCGAGGACTTTTCAGGGTAGGGAGTACTACTTTGCTGCACTGGCAGAAGCAGATGAATTTGTGGATAAGCATAGGCTGGAAAGGCAACTACACCAACGGCGAACCAGACCTCAAATCTCATTGATTAAAAAACAGATTAACGTGGGCCTCATCTTCGATCTGATGGTGAATCGGGGGAAGTTGTGGATCAATTCCTTTGGGGAGGCACAGCCACATGGTGAGTGGCTGAACCACAGCCATATTAGATGGCCCCCAAACAAAGGGAAACCCCGGAGTCGAGAGGTGCATCCACAAGATAAGTATGGTTGACCCCACAAGGAGAGAGGGGAACCAAAACCCCCCATCAGAATAGTTACCTAGAACGTCAGGGGAATTAACATTGAAAAAATCCAGAGTTTTCGCCCATCTGAAAAGTCTGAGAGCCGACATAGTCTTCCTCCAGGAGACCCACCTGAGGGAGAAGGACCGACGGCTGGTAAGAGCGAGCTGGGTGGGACAGACCTACCATTCATGCTATGGTACGAGGGCTAGGGGGTGGCCATACTGCTCAATAAGAGAACAGTATTTACAGTGGCGAGGATGGTTCCAGACCAAGGGGGAAGGTACGTCATGGTTAGTGGTGTCCTGGAAGGGGCACCAACGGTCCTTTATTACAAAATAAATTTAGAGTACCCAATTCTTTTTTTTTCCCCAATTAAGGGACAATTTAGTATTGCCAATCCACCTACCCTGCACATCTTTGGATTGTAGGGGGCGAAACTCGCGCAAACACAGGGAGAATGTGCAAACTCCACACGGACAGTGACCCAGGGCCGGATCGAACTTGAGACCGCGGCGCTGTGAGGCAGCAATGCTAACCACTGTGCTACCGTGCTGCCCCCCAATGGTCCTTTTTAACTGTATGCTCCCAACTGGGACTACGCAGAATTCATGAAGACAACCATGGCAGAAGTCCCCGACATATACTCGCACCGACTCATCAGGGAGGGAAATTTAACTGTGTACAGAGCCCAAGGACAGATAGATCAAACCCCAATTTGGGGGGTGGGGGCGGAAATCAAACATGGCAAAGGAATTAAAGGTTTTCCCTGAACAGATGAGGGCAGAAGATCCATGGAGATTCACACACCCAGCGGTGAAGTAGTTTGTCTTATTTTCCCAGGTATAAAGGGTGTATATACTATGATCGACATCTTTGTACCTGGGAAAGCGGTACATCCAGGGGTAGTGGGCGCAGAGTACTCCACAATTGTAATCTCCGACCAGGCTCCACATTACATGGGTTGGAGACAGGCCGGGCACAGCGTTATCGCCAAGGAGGATCATGTCCACATGGAGACTGGACATGATCCTCGAGGGCAATAAGGCATTCTGAGAATGGATAACATAGACAGGTACCTGACCATCCAAAATGGGGAGGTCTCACTCTCCACATTCTGAGAGGCACTAAAGGCAGTTGTAAGCGAGGAAATTATTGCGTACAAGGTGTGCAAAGATAGGAAGGAGAAGGAGAAGGAAGGAAAAGGCCGGGCAACAGCTGGACAAATCCATACTGTAGGTGGATCGACGGTACTCCTTGACCCCGACCGTGGAACTACTGGCGGAGGGAAAAAAGCTACAGATGGACTTTGACCTGCTCTCCATGGGGAAAACAGTGCAACAGCACTGCCAGACATGGGGACAAAGCCAGCTACCCGCTGAGAAAACAGGCAGCCATGAGGGAAATAGCCTAGGTTGGGGACGGTAGTGGTAGTCCAGTCACCACACCTGAAAAGGTCAACGAAGCCTTCGCAACCTTCTACTGGGGCCTGTACACCTGGGAGCCTCCCGAATGGGACTCATGGATGAAACATTTCCTCAACTTGTCTGGATATGCCAGTCATGGGGTAAGAAAAGAGACAGGGCCTGGAAGCGCCATTAGAAGTGGGAGATGTCAATGAGAGTATCAACTCCATGCAGGCGGGGAAGGTGCTGGAGCCAGATGGATTCCCAGCGGACTTCTACAAAGAAATTCACACCAGCGTTGGCCCTGCACCTTTGGGAGATGTTCGCAGACTCCCCAGTAAGGGGCACCCTGCCACCAACACTGGCACAAGCCTCAATATTGCTGATACGCAAAAAGGAGAAAGAGCCGACTGAATCCGGATCCTACAGGCCCATCTCGCTACTGAACGTAGAAAAATCCGAGAAAAAGCCTTGGCAACAGAGGTAGTCGTGGAGGACCGGGCGGGCTTTGTCAAGAGTAGACAGCTAACATCAAACATCAGGCACCTGCTCAATATGCTAATGACCCCAATCAAGGGAGAGAACACCAGAAGTTATCATCTCTCTGGATGCAAAAAAGGCCTTCAACAGAATCGAGTGGATGTACTGAGGTACTGGAACGATTTGGGTTTGGGCCACGGTTCACCTCCTGGGTGAAACTACTGTACAGTGCTTCCATGACCAGTGTACAGACAAACCCCACCAGCTCTAAATACATCCCGCTACACAGAAGCACAGGACAGGGCCCAGTATGACCATCCAGTGCTTATCCAGTTAATTTACCATTCACTCAGCATATTGGTTCCAGTCTTCAACACTGGTGCCAAATACATATAACCGCCCAGAGGCATGGTGAGTCAAGGAAATCCAAACCTGCATCCAGAAAATCAGGAAGGTGGCTCAGTCGAGTAGGCCAAAGAGTCAACAGCAAATCAGTTTACTCCTCGGCGCCTGTTTAATAAGGATATGCAAAGTCCACACCGAATAAAACAAGAATCAAGTTTTATTTAGACAAATGATATATGGACTACCCGGTAGATCCCTTCTGGGTTCTCCTGGTCGGTGCCTTACTGGCCGACCTTACATACATTGGGTAATTGAGATACCCCGCCCCTAGCGGAGTAGCTCATACTCCACAAGGAGCATGGGGAAGACAAGTATTCCCATTTCATTGGCCATATGCAGGATATTATATAGAGTGGGCAGCATTCTAGCACAGTTGTTAGCACAGTTGCTTCACAGCTCCAGGGTCCCAGGTTCGATTTCCAGCTTGGGTCACTGTCTGTGCGGAGTCTGCACGTCCTCCCCGTGTGTGCGTGGGTTTGCCCCGGGTGTTCCCATTTCCTCCCACAGTCTAAAGATGTGCAGGTTAGGTGGATTGTCAATGCTAAATTGCCCTTAAGTGTCCAAAAAAGATTAAGTGGGGTTACGGGGATATGGTGGAGGTGTGAGGATAGGGTGGAGGTGTGGGCTTAGGTAGAGTGCTCTTTCCAAGGGCCGGTGCAGACTCGATGGGCAGAATGGCCTCCTTCTGTACTGTAAATCCCTTGATCCTATGATTCAAGTGGGAGAGTGTGGGACAGCAGCAACCCGACTGATGACTCCAAACTGTCAGGCTAATAAGTCGGTGTCCTCAGCGCACTCCAGCTCAGGGATGTGATCTGGACAACATATGGTGGGCAGGAAAGTAAGTTGAACGCTTTATACCTTCACTGTCTCAGGCATATCCTCAGCATCTTTGGCAGGACAATGTCACCGACTCATAGGCCCTGGAGCATGCTAATTCCATCAGTATACGCACATTGCTAAGCCAACATCATCGATTCTGGATTGATCATGTTCATCAAATGGATGACAGACCTTCTGTATGGTGAATTGGGTCACAACGTCCTGGGCATACCAGGACATCTGCAAGTGAGATCTGGAGATGACAAACATGACCTCTGGAAAGTGACTGTTTGGAGGGTATTGGAAGAGGTGAGTAGAACCAAAAAGCTCAGTTGGTCGAAAACAGAGGTCAGTGAATCCTGCACCTTAACTCTACTGTCTTCCTCTGCAGCAATGTGACCGAGATTGACATGCCAGAGTGAAGCTCCTGAGCCACACCAGGCAATATTTAATTTAGAGTTATTCACCATAGTGCAAAGCCTCATGAGATGGACAGCTGCCACCTCCATTCATAAAGCCTGTATCCCTTTTTGTACCGACTTTTTCAAAATGCAATGACAGCTTCAACAATTTGTGCACTTATCTCCAAGCCTTTCTGTTCCTGCAACCCACTTAAAATTGAATCCTTCATTTCATATTGTCACACCGCATTCTTCTTTTCAAAATGCATCACTTTCCACTTCTCTGCATTAAATTTTATGTGCTTGTGCTTTGTTTCAAAACAGACTATTAAACAGGATTGAGAGTGATAACTGATGTTAGGCTATAAAGATGTGTGATCCACTCAGATTTCAGAGCATAAAGTGAAATTGGCAAGTTATACATACTGTCAGTGTGCCTGTGGAACAAAATTGCAGTAAGCAACCAAAACACAAAAAGAGAAATCAAATTTTATTTTTTCCAGACGTCAGTGTAATCTACAGAAAAAAACTCCCTCACACTGCATTTGTATTGTCTGAGATTTTGTTCCCCAACAATAATGTTTGCACAGTAAGAAGTCTTACAACACCAGGTTAAAGTCCAACATGTTTGTTTCAAACACTAGCTTTTGGAGCGCAGCTCCTTCACCTGAGGAAGGAGCTGCGCCCCGAAAGCTAGTGTTTGAAACAAACATGTTGGACTTTAACCTGTTGTACGACTTCTTACTGTGCTCACCCCAGTCCAACGCCGGCATCTCCAAATAATGTTTGCAGCAGTGAGTATTGTAAACTCCAAACTTCCAGTGGTGAATTTATGTCATAATTTGCTGGAAAACCATTTAGAATGCGCCATAATGAGCATAGAGATGAATCAGAAATAACACAGCAACAGTAGGAAGCCAGCATTCCCCACCACGTGTAAGTTTGCAGGCAGCGATCTGTACTTAACGCGTATAGGACTCCAAATTACAACAAAATGAAACTCTGAACATGAGAACTGAAAAATGCAACAATATGATTAATTTAGATTTGATGTGTCCCTATTGAAAAGCAAGAAGCAAAATTCAAAAGATGCACTGCAGCAACTCACCAAGGCTCTTAAGACAGTACCTTGCAAGCCCACAACCACTATCATCTAGATTCTAGAAGGACAAGGGTGGCAGATACATGGGGATCACCACCGCCTGGAAGCTCCCCTCCAAGCCACTAACCATACTGACTTGAAAATATATCGCTGTTGCTTCAAGGTCACTGGGTCAAAAGCCTAGAACTCCCTCCCTAACAGCACTGTGGATGTACCTACACCACATGGACTGCAGTGGTTCAAGGCAGCAGATCACCACCACCTTCTCAGGGACAAAAATAAGGATGGGTAATAAATGCTGGACTAGCCAGTGACACCCATACCCCATGAATGAATTTTTTAAAACATGAATCGTTAGCAAGTTACAGCAATCTGTTTGCATAAGGATTTCGGTACTTGTACACCTGCATTACCATTATCCAAGTTGATCAATTGAATGCATAATACCTTTCATGAATCTCTACATATTGTATGGTAATTATCAACAAGTTCATTCTCTCATTTGAAATTCCTTGATACTGTATGTTAATGATGGAATATAAACAAGCCAATGTATTAAACTGGCATAATCTTGAGCATTGAAACTCTGAAAATCAGGATTATTTTGAAACTCTAATAATCAGGATTATTTATAATGTGCTGGAACTCTACATGTCTGGATCAGAATTGCATTTGAAAAGCTGTTTCTCAGGTATTGCGAAGCAATGTTTACCTTCTTTTTTTAATATAAATTTAGAGTACCCAATTCACTTTTTCCAATTATGGGGGAATTTAGCGTGGCCAATACACCTAGCCTGCAGATCTTTGGGTTGTGGGGATGAAACCCACACAAACACGGGGAGAATGTACAAACTCCACAAGGACAGTGACCCAGAGCCGGGATCGAACCTGGGACCCCGGCGCCGTGGTTTATCCCAGGTTTATGATGGAAGACTGACTCTTTCCCAAAAAGCATTTGCTCAGATTAATCAGGATAGAAGTATTTGCCTCAGCAGCAAATCCAACATCTGCACAGCAAGATAGATCAGCAGTCAAAGAGATTTATTGCTGGGAGCTCGGCCCTCACCGCAACAGGATCGTGTTTCAAATATAATGAGATAGAAACAGGGAGAGCCTTAGGCCACTCAATCACAGAGAAAATAAATCTTGTTTAAATGTGACCAAAAAGGCTGGTCTAAACTCATTTAAATTATTGGGGAGTTTGTATATAATTTCAAGGGAATCAATATTAATATCCCTCCCCCCTGCTCCACGACAGACGGGAGAAAATCTAGGGGTGCCCACAACACACATCATGCACTGCTTTTTGTTTCCGGCAGTAGCTATCGTGCTGTCTGTGGAAAGCCAGGGACACTTAATATTCAATGACATTCCCAAAATGCAACTGGGAGCACAACTTAAAATTCAAGCGGCAGCTGTGTGTGTTTTCCAGGGGACTGAAACCTGCAGGATGAGCTCTCTCTAATGTGCCTTTTCTAGCATTCCCCATCTGGATTCCCTCCTTCTGACTGTAGCTTCTCTCTCTCCCCTCTCCCTGCCAAGATGGTCAATCTTCATCGCCCATCCCGCATGTCAGGCACTGTCCTCAATGGTGGCCTCCTACTGCTGACTCTCTCTCCTGGCCACTGGCCTGGTGATCAAATCTGGTCCGCGGCAGGGCTGAAAATAATAATAACAATCTTTATTAGTGTCACAAGTAGCCTCACATTAATACTACAATGAAGTTACTGTGAAAATCGCCTAGTCGCCACATTCCGGCGCCTGTTCAGGTACACGGAGGGAGAATTCAGAATGTCCAATTCGCCTCACACGCACGTCTTTCAGGACTTGTGGGAGGAAACAGGAGCACCCGGAGGAAACCCACGCAGACACAGGGAGAACGTGCAAACTCCGCACAGAGTGACCCAAGCCGGGAATCGAACCTGGGACCCTGGCGCTATGAAGCAATGGTGCTAACCACTGTGCTACAAACAGATCGACAACAAAAACTGATCAATTTGCCAGGCTTTTGCCACACACACCCAATAAATATCGGATCAAGATCTTATTAATTCAATATGAAGATTTAAAATTCATATCAAATATGCCGGGAAGTTGGGAGGCTTCCTTCTGAACTATGCAACCCAGGAAAATGCCAGATTGGATCATCCTTTTAGGGTGATTTCAGCCGGGGCTGTGATGCAGGAATAGGCCACTGCAGCCTTATACTAGGGAAGGTGTGAAGTTAAAAAGATTCAGAATGGTCCAGACAGTCCAGGAGTGGGTCAGTGTCCTGTTAGGCTTGCTCACTGACCCATCAGCTCAAAATATTTCAACCCTGCACACAATCCAAAGTGCAAACTAAGAACATATCAGGTGCTGTGAGGCAGGGTTTAGAATGGTGTTCACCTGACCTCTTAACTGTTTATTGATTTTGGTTACGATGAGCATAAGAGCCTGCCTTTCAGGTGTTATTCAACAAAGGTCTTAGTCGCTTTAAATTAAAAAAACAAGCTTTATTCTACAAATTTAGTTAACATTTTTATAAACACACTAAGCATTTTTATCAACTACAAACAAAGACCCGACACAGCTATAGTAATCTATGTGTAGTAATTTAATGAATTCCCCCTTTAACTGTTCCAATTTACTAACAAGATCCCATAAACCAGAAGCCCCTTTTCAAAGGTGTGGCCCAGCACACAGCATTCTTACGGTTTTTAAAACTCGGTATTGATGCTCGTTTCCTTTCCAAAACAGCAGGTTTGAATTCCTTCCGGAAAGCAGTTATCTCTTTTAGGTTATCAAGTAGTCTGGAAACAGCTTTTAAAATGAAGATAGGGGGACACTTCTTTTCAACCTGTGCAGTACAAAACCAGTTCAAAGCGAAAGTAAAACTCAGAGCCAAAGCCAGCTCCCAACTCAAAAACAAAAGGAAAACCTCAGGGCCACAGCCCAGCTCCACCCACACAATGACATCACTGAAGCCATGTGATAAGACAAAAACATTTCTTAAAGGGATACTCCCATGACAGGGGGCATCTGGAATCTTGATGAACAATGGAACTAATAGTTTATCCCTTTAACCAGTTATATTTAAGGATTGAGAAAGAAACAAGAACAATAGAGGAGGAGGCTGAATAACAGTCAAATCAGAAACAAAAAGTGATCGAGTGAGCAAAAGAAATATTGGACAAGGAGAGAAAGAATAGAAGATGGCTGGAGAAACTGAGTGGCATTGAGGTAAAGTTTTATTTAATCATTCACGAGATGTGCACTTTGCTGGTTCGGCCAGAATTTATTACCCACGTCAAATTGCCCTTAAAAAGTTGGTGGCGAGTTGCCTTCTTAAACTGTGGCAGTCCATGTCATGTAGATAAACAGTGCTGTTAGGGTGTTCCAGGATTTTACTCAGTTTCAGTGGTGAAGGAACGACGATATGTTTCCAAGGCAGGATGGTGAGTGGCTTGGAAAGGAACTCTGATCCTTCTTCATAGTAGTGGACATGGGCTTGGAAGGAACCTCAGTGAGCTCGTACAGTGCATCCTGTAGATCAGGGTTCTTCCAAGTGAGGGTCGTGACCCACAGGTGGGTTGCAGGCACGTGTCAGAGCAATTGGTCACGCTGTTCCCGTAGTGGCCCCGCTCAGGGGAGAAGTGCTCAAGGCCGCTACCAGTATTTGTATCGAGAATGGCGACCACGGCAGCCTTTTAAATAAGAAGGAAATGAGGCCGTGTGCAGTCCTCTGACCATAAGCGGCAGCAGTGAGCAGATCACGCACTCTGCACATGCAGGTGACGTCAAGCACCCTCTATGTACGTGCTTTTGGTGCCAAATCACAGAGGAGAGCTTCTTCCATTTTCTAGCTGCTCGCAAGCGAGGCAAGAAAGCTGTGAAGATGTATCGTTTTGTTAAAAGAAAGATGGCCAGGGCCACATATATCTTCCTATTGGCCAAGATCTCACAGCTAAATCTGCTGGAGTGAGCTGCCCAGGAGAGTTCAGGGCAGAACAGAGCAGTGCTAGTGTTAGCTCTGTACAGAGTTACAGGGCCTTTGGCTAACAACCCATAAAGAAGAAACTTAACTCAGGAATAAAGCAATATAAAGATGATTTCTTGAGGTATGGTTTTATCAACTGTGCCAATGCAAATAAGAATGCAAAGTTCAAGTGTGTTATATGCAGGGAAGTATTGGCATATTAAAGGAGAGTTTTCAGATTTTGAAAGAGAAGTGGTAGGTGAAAATGTCTTTTGAGGTTGAGACACTAGAATCAGTTATGAACTTACAGTTGACTCCAAGTGAAAACAGAGGAAAGGTATTTGTCTGACAAAGTGACATTTGTATGGGAAAAGCTGAGAAACACCGAGGGGCAAAAGAACATCAGTGGGCGACGTATATAGATCCCCAAACTGCACTGATATTGGGAATGTCATTAAACAGGAAATTAGAGACACATGCAAAAAAGGAACATCTGTAATTATGGGTAATTTTAATCTGCATATAGATTGGGCAAATCAAATTAACCACAATACTGTAGAGGAGAAATTCCTAGAGTGCATACAGGATGGTTTTCTTGACCAATTCATTGACCAACTAGAGAACAGGCCATCCTAGACTGGGTACTGTGTAATGAGAACAGAATCATTGGCAATCTAGTGGTGTGAGACCCCTTGGGGATGAGCAACCAAAATATGATAGAATTTTTCATCAAGGTGGAGATAAAGTAGTTGATTCTGAGACTAGGGTCCTGAATCTTAATAAAGGAAACTACGATGATTATGGACAAAGTACAAAGATGTGCAGGTTAGGTGCACTGGCCATGCTAAATTGCCCCTTTGTGTCTTCTCCCCTGAGCGGGGCCACTACGGGAACAGAGTGACCAATTGCTCTGACACGTGCCTGCGACCCACCTGTAGGTCAATACTCGCACTTGGAAGAACCCTGATCTACAGGATGCGACAACGAATGAATGGACATCGCGCGACAATCGCCAGGCAGGAATGTTCCCTTCCAGTCGGGGAACACTTCAGCAGTCAAGGGCATTCAGCCTCTGATCTCCGGGTAAGCGTTCTCCAAGGCAGGACACGCGACAACGCAGAATCGCCGAGCAGAAATTTATAGCCAAGCTCCGCACGCATGAGTGCGGCCTCAACCGGGACCTGGGATTCATGTCGCATTACATTCATCCCCCACCATCTGGCCTATGAAATCCTACCAACTGTCCTGGCTTGACACAATTCACACCTCTTTAACCTGGGATTACCCCATCCCTGGATCTGTAAAGATTTAATCACCTGCTCATGCTCACATTCCAAGCATTTTCTGGCATCTTTGAATTTGTCTATATATATGTTTCTGGAACATACCTCTTCATTCACCTGAGGAAGGAGCAGCGCTCCGAAAGCTAGTGACATCGAAACAAACCTGTTGGACATTAACCTGGTGTTGTAAGACTTCTTACTGTCCAAAGGTTAGGCAGGATTACTGGATTACAGGGAAAGGTGGGGCCGTGGACCTAGGTAGGGTGCTCTTTCAGAGAATCGGTGCAGACCCGATGGGCCAAATGGCCTCCTTCTGCACTGTAGAGATGCTATGAGGCATGAGTTGGCTATGATCGATTGCGAAACATTATTTAAAGGGATGACAGTGGTTAGGCAATGGCAAACATTCAAGGAGCGCATGGGGAACTGCAACACTTGCTTAATACCTGTCTGGCACAAAAGTAAAACAGGAAAGGTGGCCAATCCATGGTTTACAAGGTAAATTGGAGATAGTATTCGATTCAAAGAAGTATACAAATTAGCAAGACAACCAAATGGTCTGAGGGACAGAGCAGTTTAGAATTCAGCAAAGACGGACCAGGGGAATTAAGAAAGGAAAAATAGAATACGAGAGTAAGATTGCAGGGAACATAAAAACTGACTGTAGGTACGTGAAGAGAAAAAATGTATAATAGGGGACAAAGAAATGACTGAGCAACTAAATACATACTTTGGTTGTCTTCACAAATGAGGGTACAAATAAGATGCCAAAAATGTTGGGGAATGCAGGGTTTTGAGAGCGGGAGGAACTGAAGGAGACCAATTTGTAGAACATACAGTGCAGAAGGAGGCCGTTCGGCCCATCGAGTCCACACCGACCCACTTTAAGCCCTCACTTCCACCCTATCCCCATAACCCAATAACCCCAACTAACCTTTTCTTTTGGACACCAAGGCCAATTTAGCATGTCCAATCCACTAACTTGCACATCTTTGGACTGTGGGAGGAAACCGAAGCACCCGGAGGAAACCCACGCAGACATGGGGAGAATGTGCAGACTCTGCACAGACAGTGACCCAGCGGGGAATCGGACCTGGGACCCTGGCGCTGTGAAGCCACAGTGCTAACCAATGTGCTACCGTGCTGCCCAAATGTTAGTAGAGAAATGGTGTTGGGGAAATTGATGGGATTGAAGGCTGATAAATCCCCAGGGCATGATAATCTACATCCCAGAGTATTTAAGGAAGTGGCTCTAGAAATAGTGGATGCATTGGTGGTCATCTTCCAGGATTCTGTAGGTCTGGATCAGTTCCTGTTGTTTGGGGGGCAGCTAATGTAACTCCACTGTTTAAAAATGGAGGTAGAAAGAAAACAGGGAATTATAGACCAGTAAACCTGACGTCGGTAGTGGGGAAAATTCTAGAATTAGCAAAGATTTTACAGCTGAGCACTTAGAAAACAGTGACAGGATCGGACAGAGTCAGCATGAATTTATGAAGGGAAAATCATGCTTCACAAGTCTATTGGAATTCTTTGAGGATGTATCTAGTAAAGATATGAAGGGAAGCCAATGGATGTGGTATACTTGGACTTTCAGAAGGGTTTTGATAAAGGCCCACATAGGACATTAGCATGTAAAATTAAAGCGCATGGGATTAGGGGTAGTACAAAGAACAAAGGAAATTACAGCACAGGAACAGGACCTTCGGCCCTCCAAGCCTGCACCGACCATGCTGCCCGTCTGAACTAAAACTCCCCACCTTTCCGCGGACCATATCCCTCTATTCCCATCCTATTCATGTATTTGTCAAGACGCCCTTAAAAGTCATTATCGTATCTGCTTCCACAACCTCCTCCAGCATCAAGATCCAGGCTCCCACTACTCTCTGTGTAAAATACTTGCCTCGTACATCTCCTTTAAACCTTGCCCCTCGCACCTTAAACCTATGCCCCTTAGTAATTGACTCTTCCACCCTGGGAAACAGCATCCGACTATACATTCTGTCCATGTCCCTCATAATCTTATAGACTTCTATCAGGTCGTCCCTCAACATCCCTTGTTCCAATGAGAACAAACCAAGTTTCTCCAACCTCCCTTCATAGCTATTGCCCTCCATACCAGGCAACATCCTGGCGGCACAATTGCTTCACAGTATCAGGATCCCAGGTTTGATTCCTGGCTTGGGTCGCTGTCTGCATGCGTGGAGTCTGCATGTTCTCCCTGTGTCTGCGTGGGTTTCCTCTGGGTGCTCCGGTTTCCTCCCAAAAGTACCGAAAGACGAGCTGTTAGGTAACTTGGACATTCTGGATTCCCTCTCCTTGTACCCGAACCGGAATGTGGCGACTAGGGGCTTTTCACAATAACTTCATTGCAGTGTTAATGTAAGCCTACCTGTGACAATAAAGATTATTAATAAATCTTTTCTGTATCCTCTTCAAAGCCTTCACATCCTTCTGGTAGTGTGCCGACGAGAATTGTACATTATATTCCAAGTGCGGCCTAACAAAGGTGCTATAAAGCTGCAACATGACTTGCCAATTTTTAAAAAATAAATTTAGTGTACCCAATTCATTTTTTCCAATTAAGGAGCAATTTAGCATGGCCAATCCACCTACCCTGCACGTCTTTGGGTTGTGGTGGTGAAACCCACACAAACGTGGGGAGAATGTGCAAACTCCACACGGACAGTGACCCAGAGCCGGGATTGAACCTGGGACCTCGGCGCTGTGAGGCAGCAATGCTAACCATTGCGCCACCGTGCTGTCCTATGACTTTTCAATTATTAAACTCAATGCCCTGACTGATGAAGGCAAGCATGCCGTATGCCTTCTTGACTGCCTTATCCACCTGCGTTGCCACTTTCAGTGACCTTTGTACCTGTTCACCCAAAATCCTCTGCCTATCAATACTCTTAAGGGTTCGGCCTTATACTGTATATTTCCCATCTGTATTAGACGTCTCAAAATGCATTACCTCATTTTTGCCCGGATTAAACTCCATCTGTCATCTTTCCGCCCAAGTCTCCGACCGATCTATGCCCTGTTGTATCCTCCAACGGCCCTCATCGCTATCCGCAATTCCATCAACCTTTGTGTCATCCACAAACTTACTCATCAAACCAGTTACATTTTTCTCCAAATCATCTAGCAAAGGTCCCAGCACTGATCCCTGAGGAATGCCACTAGTCGCATCCCTCCATTCAGAAACACACCCTTCCACTGCTACCCTCTGTCCTCATTGACCGAGCCAGTTCTGTATCCATCTTGACAGCTCACCTCTGATCCCAAGCGACTTCACCTTCTGTACCAGTCTGCCATGAGGGACCTTGTCAAAGGCCTTACTGAAGTCCATTTGGACAACATCCACTGCCCTACCCTCAACAATCTTATTTGTCACTTCCTCGAAAAACTCAATCAAGTTAGTGAGACACAACCCCCCTTCACAAAACCATGTTGCCTCTCGCTAATATGTCCACTTATTTCCAAATGGAAGTAAATCCTGTCTCAAAGAATCCTTGCCAATAATTTCTCTACCACTGACCTAAGGCACACCTGAAATTACCTGGATTATCCTTGCTACCCTTCTTAAACAAAGGAACAACATTGGTTACTCGTCAATCCTCTGGGACCTCCCCTGTAGCCAGTGAAGATACAAAGATTTATTTCAAGGCCCCAGCAATTTCCTCCCTTGCCCCGCTCAGTATTCTGAGATATACCCCATCAGGCCCGGGGGACTTGTCTACCTTAATGTTTTTCACGACTCTCAATACCTCCTCCTTTTTGATCTCAACATGACACAAACTATCTACACACCCTCCCCAGACTCATCATCCACCAAATCCTTCTCTTTGGTGAATACTGATGCAAAGTATTCATTTAGTACCTTGCCCATTTCCTCTGGCTCCAAGCATAGATTCCCTCCCCTGACCTTGAGTGGGCCAGCCCTCTCCCTGGGTACCCTCTTGCTCTTTACATATGTAGAAAATGTCTTGGGATTTTCCTTAATCCTGCTGGCCAATGACTTTTCGTGACCCCTTTTAGCCCTCCTGACTCCTTGCTTAAGTGTCTTTCTTCTTTCCATGTATTCCACACTTGCTTTGTGTGTTCCAAGCCTCCTAGCCTCGACAAATGCTTTCTTTTCCTTTTTGACCATCTCTCGTTATCCAAGGTTCCCAAAACTTGCCATACTTATCCTTCATCCTTACTTATCCTTCATCCTTACAGGAATGTGGCATTCCTGAATTTCTATCAACTTACACTTGAAAGCCTACCAAATGGCAGATATTGATTTGCCCTCAAACATCTGCCCCTAATCTATATTCTTCAGTTCCTGTCTAATATTGTTGTAATTAGCCTTCCTTCCCCCAATTTGGCACTTTCACCTGAGAACTACACTTATCTTTATCCATCAGTACCTTAAAGCTTACTGAATTGTGGTCACTGTTCCCGAACTGCTCCCCTACTGAAACGTCGACCACCTGGCCGGCTCATTCCCCAATACCAGGACCCGTACGGCCCCTTCCCCAGTTGGACTATCTACATATTGTTTCAAGAAGTCCTCCTGGATGCTCCTTACAAACTATGCCCCATCCACGCCCCGAGCACTAAGTGAGTCCCAGTCAATATAGG
Organism: Scyliorhinus torazame; assembly: GCF_047496885.1. NCBI lineage: Eukaryota > Metazoa > Chordata > Chondrichthyes > Carcharhiniformes > Scyliorhinidae > Scyliorhinus > Scyliorhinus torazame. The sequence continues at coordinate 287,621,617 of NC_092711.1, read as the reverse complement.
GGGAAGTTAAAATCACCCACCACAACAACCCTGTTACTTTTACACCTTGCCAAAATCTGCCTACATATCTGTTCTTCTATCTCCCGCTGACTGTTCAGAGGCCTATAGTACATCCCCAACATTGTGACCACACCCTTCCTATTCCTGAGCTCTATCCATATTGCCTCACTGTAGGAGCTCTCCGAGATGTCCTCCCGCAGTACTCAAGATGGAGAGAAAACTGGTTGGCAGACAGGAAACAAGGAGTAGGATTTACAGGTCTTTTCAAATTGACAGGCAGTGACTCGTGGGGTTACCGCAGGTGTCGGTGCTAGGACCTCAGCCAAGCACAATATATATTAATGATGTGCAGAAGGAGGCCATTCGGCCTATCGAATCTGCACCGATCCACTTAGGCCCTCACTTCCACCCTATCCCCCTAACCCATTCACCCCTCCTAACCTTTTTGGTCACCAAGGGCAATTTAGCATGGCCAATCCACCTAACCTGCACGCCTTTGGACTGTGGGAGGAAACCGGAGCGCCCAGAGGAAACCCACGCAGACACGGGGAGAACGTGCAGACTCCTCACAGACAGCGACCCAGCAGGGAATTGAACCTGGGACCCTGGCGCGGTGAAGCCACAGTGCTAACCACTATGCTACCGTGCTTGTAGTATATTGCAAGATCTTAACATGTTGTTACATTGCCCTCTCCGCTGCCCTCTCTGTTGGGGAGGTGTAAATCAAGTTAGCTTAGTAATGGCTGCCTGCTGTGAGGCCACATGTTAATATTTTCTCAGTGCAATACACAACAGAAAGATGACGAGGAGAGGGTAGAATCCTATTTTACATTTCATTTGAGAAATTAAGGACTGAAAACTTAAATTTGATTTTGAGCAATTTGAAAAATTGCCCCTGTGCACATCGCATTCAGGTAGTCATCACAATGTACATTTTTTTTTGAATGGCATTGAAGGTATATTTGGGAACAATGGGGGGATTTAACGCTAACACAGAGGACTGGTGTAATTACAAACAAAGGTTACACATTTCGTTGAAAAGAAATGAAATATGGAGGTGAGGATAATTAAAGTAAATATTTTCCTCACTTGTGTCGGGGCGAGATGCTTTTGTGGTCCATCTAACCAATGTTGCCCTGGAGACCCCAGTACGATAGACTATTCTGAAATTAATCAGAGTCTGGACTTCTATTACAGTAAGACTAAGATTGAGATTGCACAGAGCGTTGCACTCCATGAAAGGCAGCCATTGTCAAGTGATATTGTTGCAGATTGCATTCTTGAATTAAAGACACTCGCTCGCCACTGTGGGCATGGCACAAATGTAAAATCGACCTCAGTGGTGACATGTTAGTCGGAAGTCTAAAGAGCAATAAAATCCAGGCCGATGGTTTGAGCAAAGGCTGACTGTGGTAAATGTATTCACCAGAATAAGTTGTCTGTAGAGTACTGTAATATGATCCCTTTTCCGTGTAGTGTACTGGAACGCTGGTGGGCTCCACCTCTGGCTCCGCCCCCCTGGCTCCGCCCCCCTGGCTCCCCCCCCCTCCCGGATGGTATATAGACCGGCCGCCTGGGGGTGGCGCTCAGTTGTTACAGCGATCTCAGGCAGGCAAGTTCTTGTGTAATAAAGCCTATGTTCTCTCGCTCTCATCGTCCAGCAGTGGATTAATGGTACATAAATTTATTACACAAAGACATCACTATGGAAGCCGCTCTGAAGCCTTATAAGTTGGAACTCGACGCACGAGCAGCAGAAGCTAATGAAACCTTCTCCCACTGGCTCCGCTGTTTTGAGGCCTACCTCGACTCCTCTGCAACGCCTCCCTCCGACGCCCTCAAGCTGTGCCTCTTCCACGCCCGGGTGAGCCACCGAATCTCGGGTACGATTCAGGACGCAGCCACATATGATGCGGTGGTTGCGATTCTAAAGAGACAGTTTGTGAAGCCCATGAACGAAGTGTTCGCGCGGCCCCTCCTCACTACCCGCCGACAACGCGCTGGGGAATGGCTGGACGAGAATCTGGAGAGCCTGACCTACTCGCCCGCAACTGCAACTACAGGGATGTGAAGGCCGACGAGCATATGAAGCTGATGATTCGGGACACCTACGTGGCTGGGGTCCGGTCTAACTACATCCGGCAGCAGCTGCTAGAAAACGGGGCCACTGACCTATAGGACATGGTAAAGCTAGCCTCCTCATTAGGGGTGGCCTACCAGAGCCTCAGCGCGTTCCCGGCAGACCCAGCGAACCCCTCATGGGCACCACAGACGTGGCCTTCACCAGGCACGACTACGTCCCAGGCCTGTGCTGTGCGGCTACCCATTCAGCCCCGGGGACCACCTTGCTACTTCTGCAGTCAGCCCCAACACACCCGGCAGCATTGCCCAGCCCGCACCGCGACATGCAGCGACTGAGGCAAAAAGGGGCATTTCGCCAGAGTTCGTCTGGCCCGATCCAAAGCCCGGAAGTCAAAGGCTTACCAGGCCCGACCCACGGACCCACAGGCCCGCAGACCCCACAATGTGGCTGCGTGCTTGCCGGTACCGCCCCCTTCAGACGCATCATCTACCTCGTGCAGCTCGTGGGGGGCCGCCATCTTTAACCCAGCCCGGCACGTGCGACCCGTGGGGGCGGCCATATTGGCCGCCATTTTCAGCACCAACCGACACGTGCGACCGATGGGGGTGGCCATCTTGGTCAGCATCTCCGACCCAGCCCGACACTGGTGATCCGTGGGGGCCGCCATCTTGCGACCCGATGGGGCCACCATCTTGCAACCCCGATACCTTCGACCACGCAGACTACCCGCAGCTCGGTGCAGTCACCCTCGACCAGTCCGCAGCCAAAACATCTTAAAAACTCGATGATGGCCGTCCGGGTCAATGGGCACGAGACCCCTGTCTTTTCGACTCCGGGAGCACAGAGAGCTTCGTCCACCCCGACACGGTAAGGTGCTGCTTCCTCCACATCCACCCCGCGTCCCAGACAATCTCCCTTGCTTCCGGATCATATTCAGTGCAGATCCGGGGGTACTGTGTTGCGAACGTCGCGATACAGGGCGCAGAGTACGCCCGTTTTAAACTGTATGTCCTCCCTCACCTCTGCACCCCGCTACTACTTGGACTCTATTTCCAATGCAGTCACCGAAGGCTGACCCTAAAATTCGGCAGACCCCTGCCCCCCTCACTGTATGTAGCCTCATGACCCTTAAGGTCACCCCCCCTTCGCTCTTCGCGAACCTCACCCCCGACTGTAAGCCCGTCGCCACCAGGAGCAGGCGGTACAGTGCACAAGACATGATCTTTATCAAGTCCGAGGTCCAGCGACTCTTGAGGGAGAGGGTCTTTGAGGCCAGCAACAGCCCCTGGAGAGCACAAGTGGTGGTTGTCAGGACCAGGGAGAAGAATCGGATGGTAGTGGACTATAGCCAGACCATTAATCGGTTCACGCAACTTGATGCGTACCCCCTCCACCGCATAGCGGGGATGGTCAACCAGATTGCACAGTACCGGGTGTTCGCCACGGTAGATCTGAAGTCTGGCTACCACCAGCTCCAAATCCGCCCGGAAGATCGCCACTGCACTACTTTTGAAGCAGCGGCCGACTCTTCCACTTCCTCAGGGTCCCGTTCGGCGTCACTAATGGGGTCTCTGTTTTCAAGAGAACGATGGACCGAATGGTAGACCAGTACGGATTGCGGGCTACAAACCCGTACTTGGACAATGTTACCATCTGCAGCCATGATCAGCAGGACCACAACACCAACCTCCAGAGGTTCCTCCAGGCCACCCAGTCCCTCAACCTCACATACAACAAACAGAAGTGCGTTTTCCGCACAACCCGGCTAGCCATCCTCGGCTATGTCGTGGAAAACGGGGTCCTAGGGCCCGACCCCGGACGAGTCCATCCCTTTCCAGGTAGAGAGCGATGCGTCAGACGTCGCCCTGGCCGCCACCCTCAACCAGGCGGGCAGGCCAGTAGCCTTCTTCTCTAGAACCCTCCACGCCTCCGAGATTCAACACTCCTCTGTCGAGAAGGAAGTGCAAGCCATTGTGGAAGCTGTGCGGCATTGGAGGCACTACCTAGCCGGTAGGAGATTCACCCTCGTCACAGACCAACGGTCGGTTGCCTTTATGTTCGACAACGCACAACGGGGCAAAATAAATAACAACAAAATCTTGAGGTGGAGAATCGAACTCTCGACCTGTACTTACGATATAAGTATCGTCCTGGGGAGCTCAACGAGCCCCCAGATGCCCTGTCCCGCGGCACATGCGCCAGCGCGCAAGATGACCGGCTTCGGGCTATCCACAATGACCTCTGTCACCCGGGGGTCACTCGGCTTATCCACTTTATTAAAAGCCCGCAATCTGCCTACTCCACCGAGGTGGTCGGGGCCATGACCAGAGATTGCCAAGTCTGCGCGGAGTGCAAGACACATTTCTACCGGCCAGCCAAGGCCCACCTGGTAAAGGCCTCCAGGCCCTTTGAGTGTCTCAGCATCGACTTCAAAGGGCCCTCCCTTCCACCAACCGTAATATATACTTCCTAACCGTCATTGACCTTCGCTATCCCATGTCCCGACATGACCTCGGCCACTGTTATAAAGGCACTGCACAGCATCTTCACCCTGTTCGGTTTGGCACCTCGTTCATGAGCGATGAGCTGCGTCAGTACCTGCTCAGTAAGGGCATCGCCTCGAGCAGGACTACGAGCTACAACCCGCAGGCAAACGGGCAGGTGGAGAGGGAGAACGCGATGGTATGGAAGGCTGTCCTTCTTGCACTCCGGTCTAGAAGTCTCCCGATTCCCCGCTGGCAGGAGGTCCTCCCCGAAGCGCTCCACTCCATTAGATCGCTCCTCTGCACAGCCACGAACGAGACCCCTCACGACCGTTTGTTTGTCTTCCCTAGGAAGTCCATCTCCGGGGTCCCACTTCCATCCTGGCTGACGACTCCGGGACCCGTCCTTCGCCGGAAGCATACGAGGAGCCATAAGACCGACCCCCTGGTTGAGAGGGTACAGCTGCTGCACGCTAACCCCCAATACGCCCCCAATACGCCTACGTCGCGCACCAAGACGGATGGCAAGATACCGTCTCCCTCTGGGATCTGTCTCCTGCTGGATCCCATGCCAACGTGCCCCCTCCCTGCCTACCGCCACCCCCCAACCCTTTACGCCCCCCCCGAGGCTCCTATACTGTCCCGAGCCTATGCTGCTGTGATCCACCTCCCCCTTACCACTAACCACCACCCCCCTGCTGCCACCCACCTCCCCCCACTCCTCAACCGTCGCCGACACGCCGGACCGAAGCTCCAGACGACACGCTCCCGGAGTCAATGACTACATCGGCAGCACCCGCCACACCGCCGGGGCTGAGGTGGTCCAATAGAACAGTCCGGCCTCCAGACAGACTGAACATTTGATGACCCCACTTCACCCCCGCTGGATTTAATTCTTTTTAAACAGGGGGTGAATGTATTCACCAGAATAAGTTGTCTGTATAGTAGTAATATGATCCTTTTTCCATGTAGTGTACTGGAACCCTGGTGGGCTCCGCCTCTGTCTCCGCCCCCCCCCCCCCCCGGACGGTATATAGACCGGCCGCCTGGGGCGGCGCTCAGGTGTTACAGCGATCTCAGGCAGGAAAGTTCTTGTGTAATAAAGCCTATGTTCTCTCGCTCTCATCGTCTAGCAGTGGATTAATGGTACATCACTGACATTGAAGAGGGCCTGCAATGAGACCGCAGCCATGGACATGGCACAAAGAGACAGTTGCAAATTGCAGGAAGCTCTTTTGAGCCAGCAGGGGAGGCTCACTAGATTTCAGTGAGATACCTGAGGGGAAGTTTGTGATTGGAAGAGCTGTAGTAACGAGACAATGAGGTGCATAAACATATCGAGTGAAGACTGGAGAAAGACTCCCTGTCATGCAGACCATATGCTTGAAAGAGGAAACCTGACAGAGGAGAACCCTCCGAGAATGCAAATTCCTCCAATAGCCCAATGTGAAAGACAGAAAAAAAAGAGTTAAAGTGAAACAGAAACTGAACGTTTGCTTGTATTTCAGAATCCACCAATAGAGAATCCACCAAGCAAGTCAGAGCCTTTGATCAAGACAAATAAATGAATGTCACAGTCCCAATGATAAGTGGAGTTGCTGGTCACATTCAAAGGTCTCACACACACACACACACACACACAGAGTCACACACACACACACACACACACACAGAGTCAGAGTCGCGCGCGCCCAGTCGCGCGCTCCCAGTCGCGCGCACCCAGTCGCGCGCACCCAGTCGCGCGCACCCAGTCGCGCGCACCCAGTCGCGCGCACCCAGTCGCGCGCACCCAGTCGCGCGCACCCAGTCGCGCGCACCCAGTCGCACGCACACACACAGTCGCGCACACACAGTCGCGCACACACAGTCGCGCACACACAGTCGCGCACACACAGTCGCGCACACACAGTCGCGCACACACAGTCGCGCACACACAGTCGCGCACACACAGTCGCGCGCACACAGTCGCGCGCACACAGTCGCGCGCACACAGTCGCGCGCACACAGTCGCGCACACACAGTCGCGCACACACAGTCGCGCACACACAGTCGCGCACACACAGTCGCGCACACACAGTCGCGCACACACAGTCGCGCACACACAGTCGCGCACACACAGTCGCGCACACACAGTCGCGCACACACAGTCGCACACACACAGTCGCACACACACAGTCGCACACACACAGTCGCACACACAGTCGCACACACACAGTCGCTCACAGCTTGGGGTGGCTGGCTGGTTGAAAAAGGGAGGGCGATAGAGCAAGAGAAAGAGTCAGGCTATTGGAAGGAGTAAATAGCCAGGTGGGTTAATTAAAAGTATGCAAGGGCGGCACGGTGGCGCAGTGGTTAGCATGCTTCCTCACGGCGCCGAGGTCCCAGGTCAGGTAAGTAGGAACCTCTCTGGTAAGCACGGTGGCACAGTGGGTTAGCCCTGTAGCCTTGTTGTCTCACGATGTCGAGGTCCCAGGTTCGATCCCGGCTCTGGGTCACTGTCCATGTGGAGTTTGCACATTCTCCCTGTGTTTGCGTGGGTTTCGCCCCAACAACTCAAAGATGTGCAGGGTAGGTAATTGGCCACGCTAAATTGCTCCTTAATTGGAAAAAAATGAATTGGGTACACTAACTTTATTTTAAAAAAGTAGGGGCCTCTGTGAGGTTGGGGTTGAGGGGTAATGCGAGGGGAGGGGTCAGTAAGTGCGTGCAGGAGGCCTGAAGAGGGGAATCCCAGGGACCCCATAGCAGGGTGTCTGTGGTATTATAGGTATTATGGTACCTGATAGGCTAAAGCACCATTGGTGGAAACTGTATGCTTTCTATTGGTTAGAATGTATGATAGCTCCGCCCTGCTAGGCGGGGTATAAGAACCCGTGCCGCCCCAGCAGCCTTCATTCTGTACCGGAGCTGCTAGGGGAAACATCTAGCTTATTAAAGCCTTCAGTTGGACTACAACCTCGTTTTAGTGGTCATTGATCGTGCATCAATTTAATAAGCTAGTTTTTTAGAAGAAAGGATGGAGCTCTGAATCAAGCCGGCGAACTCAGCGGCAATCTTTAAGCACTGGCTGGCGTGCTTTAAAGGGTATCTTGGGACGGCCTAAAACGCACACACAGGAGAGCAGAAATTGCACGTCCTGCACTAAAGGGTGAGCCCAGAGATTTACACCCTCCGAGGAAGCGGAAGACTTCGATGCAGCAATAGAGCTGCTAAAAGGACACTATATTCGCCTGGTAAACCAGGTCTACGCCCGGCCCCTGCTTGCTACAAGGCGACAAACCCCTGGGGAAATCGCTGGAGGAATTCAACGGTGCACTCCTGGAGCATCATTCTCCGACCCCCCAGCGGGTCGGAGAATGACCGTTGGCCGCCGTGAATCCCGCCCCCGCCGGTTGCCGAAGTCTCCGAAGGGAGAAAAGTCGGCGGGGCGTTAATGGCGCCGCTGACGTCGGAGAATGGCATGGGTCTGCGCAAGGCAGACGATTTTGGGCCTGCCGATATTCTCCCTTCCGGATGGGCCGAAGTCCCGTCGACGTGATGACCGTTCACGTTGACGTAAATCAAACCTCCTTTTCATCGGCGTGAACCTGTGCTCCAGGTTCACGCCGACCAGCGTGCAGGTGAGTGACGGCCTGGGGGGTTGGCCGCTGGGCAGGCGATGGCGTGACCGCAGTCTGAATGTGTGGGAGAGAGGTGTGTCTAGGGTTGTGTGTGTGTGTGCAGCGGGGGGGGGGGGGTGGTTAGAGTGGGCTGGGCTCCGGGGGAGTGCCGGGAGGGGGGTCCGTGCCGGGGAGGAGGATGGGGGGTCCGTGCCGGGGAGGAGGTTGGGGCCCGTGCCGGGGAGGGTGATGGGGGGGGGGGGGGGGGCGGGGTGGGGGGAGGAGGGGGGGGGGGGTCCGTGCCGGGGAGGGGGATGGGGGTGGGGGGGTCCGTGCCGGGCAGGGGGATGGGGGTGGGGGGTCCGTGCCGGGGAGGGGGATGGGGGAGGGTCCGTGCCGGGGAGGGGGGTGGGGGGTCCGTGCCGGGGAGGGGGATGGGGGGGGTCCGTGCCGGGGAGGGGGATGGGGGGTCCGTGCCGGGGAGGGGGGTGGGGGGGGGGGCAAGTGAGTTGGTCCACCTGGCCAGGTGCCAGCCTCCAACAGTTGGACCAATGCTGTCCATGCCACCTGGCTGGGGGGAAGGTGGGGATATGGGCAATGATGACATGTCGTCGTTCCCCCCCCCCCACCCCCACCAGGCCGTCATGTTTTCCGATCATCCAGCGATGCTGGCCGCCATGGCGGCACCCGCTAATGTCCATGATGCCCTGGATGAGGAGGAGGAGGGGCGTGCCAGAGAGGCGGCGCAGGCTGCCGCAGAGGGGCAGGCGGCAGCCGCCCAGGCTGGAGGGACACCTGACCGACAGGACGAGGAGGGGGAGGAGGACGTCGCGGCCCCACGGCAACGGAGGCACCCGAGGGCGCCCCGTGTGTACCGGCCCCGGCAGTCATATCAGGACCTCACGGACCGGGAATGCAGGAGGAGACTCCGGATGAGGCGGGAAACCATAGCACACATCTGCCACCTGCTGGCACACCTGTCACCGCGTGGCACTGGCGGGGGACACCCTCTCCCCGTGTCCGTCAAGGTTACGGTTGCCCTGAACTTTTATGCAACGGGGTCATTCCAGGCACCGAGTGGGGACCTGTCCGGCATATCGCAGACATCGGTGCATCGGTGTATCCGGGCAGTGACAGATGCCCTATATGCCATGGCGCACCGCTACATCCGCTTCCCTGTGGACCGGGCCAGCCAAGATGCCCGGGCCGTGGGCTTCTCTGCCGTGGCCGGGTTCCCCATGGTCCAGGGCGCGATCGATGGGATGCACGTCGCCGTGCGGCCACCTGCAGATAACAGGGCCGTGTTCACCAATAGGAAGGGGACCTATTCGATGAACATACAGGTGGTCTGCGACCACCGCATGATGATCCTGCAAGTCTGCGCCCGTTACCCAGGCAGTGTACACGACTCATACGTGTTGTCGCGGTCATCCATCCCCGGCATGTACGAGGGACGCCATCCCCGGCTGAGGGGCTGGTTGCTGGGCGACAGGGGCTACCCATTGCGATCGTGGCTGATGATGCCTGTACGGAGGCCACGCAATGAGGCGGAGAACCGCTACAATGATGCCCATGTAGCGACAAGGGGAGTGATAGAGAGGTGCTTTGGCATGCTGAAGATGCGTTTCAGGTGCCTGGACCTCTCTGGGGGCGCCCTCCAGTATCGGTCAGATAGGGTCGGCCGCATCATTGTGGTGTGCTGCGTCCTGCACAACATAGCCCAACAGAGGGGCGATGTGCCGCAGGCAGAGGAGGGCGGAGTGGAGGAGCAGCAGGAAGAGGCCCAGTCCTCCCCAGATGAGGGGGATGGGGGCAATGGTCAGGGCAGACAGGCTAGACACAGGCGGGTGGCTGTCCATTGTTACCGGCTGGCCCAGCGGGCACGTGACAGACTGATAGACGCCCGCTTCACTGACTAGATGGGCGTGGGAATCGGGTAGTATGGCCACAGACCGCACACCATGGCAACAGGCGACCACCCCCACCCCCCACCCATCCACCCACCCAGCACCCTCACCCCCCCCCTCCCCAACCCCACCCACCCCACCCGCATGCACACCACCCCCCCCATTGCCGACCCACCTGCGGCACAACGGCCGGGCTCACACAGTTGCGGGTGGACGCGTGTCTATTGCAGGCCATGAGGGATGATGACAACCCGCCCTGCGGTGAGCTCCTGGCTCCACATCGTTGGACTATGTCTGACCCATGGCCACAGTACCACCATCCACCCGGACCATCCCTGCATGCGGCTGTGACACTGCAGCGCACGGTCCCGTCCTCTGCCCGGGGGGATGTTGATGGCGGCCCAGGGGAAGGGGGCAGACTCACCTGGGGCTGAGGTAAGACCACCCCTCACTCACACACTTGCGCTCAATGTACATGACACCCCCGCATGCTTTGGACAGAGCACAAAGGCAGCTTCTGTAGGTGTAACATTGACTTTAATAACCAAACGAGTTCATGCACGTGCCCTAGCCCCTAAAACTCATCTGTGCCCTGCACCCGTGCCAACTTACTCAGTGTCTAATTGTTTGGCCTTACGGGCCCTTTGACTACGTCTACGTGGTTCCCCAGACGGTACAGCAGAACTGGAGGTGGACTCCTGTGATTCCTGCCCTCTGACACTGGATCCCTTTGGCGGCCGTTTCCTGGGGCGTCCTGGCCTAGATGGGCCAGGCTGCGGCCCGGGCGACTGGGATGGCGAGCTGCCAGCCTGTCCTGCCCTTTGCCCGCCCGTTGCCCACCCGATGCACCTGGGACCGAAGGGGGGAGTCCGAGGTGTCGCGGTGTTCCCTGACCTCCCCTACAGGGGGACCCGGGACGGACCACACCACCTCCTCCTTCCTCGGGGTGCCCGATGGCCCCCAGGCCTCTACATGGGTGGAGGATGCGAACGGACTGGCCATCCGACGCCCCCCCGGCATCTGGCGCTGCCAGTCCTGGAGGCCCGTGCTGATATCGACAGGGGTCTGCAGGTTTGCAGCCATGGAGCCCAGGGGGTTGGCAAACCCTGTCTGTGACAGTGCGAGGCCGGCTCGCACATGGCCACTGGCGCCGATGCCCTCAGCGATGGCCTGCAGAGACTGGGCCATGGCCTGCAGAGACTGGGCCATGGCCTGCAGAGACTGGGCCATGGTGATGAGCGCCTCTGCCATCTGGCGCTGGCACTGGCTCATGGCCTCCTGTGAGAGGGCAGCCATGTCCTGGGCCACAGACGCTGCCTGCACGGAAGGCCCCAGGCCTCGCAAACCGTTCCCCATGTCTGACACCGTCGCACCCATTGCCTCCACCGCGGCCGCCGCCCATGCGGTGTCGGCCTGGGTGGCACGCATGACCGGCACCACTCCCAGCTCCTGGACGTGGGTGGACTCCTCCACCTGCGACTGCAGCCGCCGCAAGCCAGCCGTCACCCTCTTCGCTCGTCTCCGGGTCGGTGGTTGCATCGGATCTATGTGTGGGTGTGGAACTCCAGGAACCCGGGATCCATCTGGGCGGCAGGTGTTCGCTTGGGCTGGGCTGCCCTCCGACCGCCCGGCCCCTCTGCTGCTCCTACCTCCACCTGCTGTACCGGGACGGCTGTGTTGTGCGCACCAGTGAGTGTACCAGACGCCTCATCACTAAAGTGCCCAACCGAGGTGAGTGTTTCTGCGATGGTGGAGGGTGTTGGTGACAGCAGTGGCGTTGTGTCGTGCTCTTCGTCCCACTCTGAGTCCATGGCACTTTGGGGTGGGGGTTCATCTCCACCCATCCACTCTGAGTCACTGTCCGGTATTTCGTCTTCCTAGGTAGTGCTGTCCCGGGTAGGGGTGTCCTGGGTAGTGCTGTCCCGGGTAGGGGTGTCCCGGGTAGGGGTGTCCCGGGTAGTGCTGTCCCAGGTAGTGGTGTCCTGGGTAGTGGTGTCCTGGCTCGGATGTGACGGGGGCCTGTGGCTGCCCCCCTCGTCACTGGGTGGCACACGCCTGCGTCGTCGCTCCCGCATGTGACGGGGGTGTCGTCTCCCTGTTGCTCCAGGTCTCTCCGTCTCCTGTGGTGTGCGAGGGGCATCCTGCGGGCGTCGCATGCCGGAGGGTCCGGGTCTCTCCGTCTCCCATGGTGTGCGAGGGGCATCCTGCGGGCGTCGCATGCCAGAGGGTCCGGGTCTCGCCGTCTCCCGTGGCCTCAGAGGGGCATCCTGCAGGCGGTCTGCATCTGCGGGGATGGGTGCCTCGACGTTTGCTCCTGCGATACACAATGAAGCATGCATGGTTAGACACGCAGGCATGATCAGGTGATATGGGGGAGGGGGGATATGGGGGAGGGGGGATATGGGGACGGGCTGTCGGTGGCTCACTTGCTAGTACGCCCCCGACCTCTGCATCAGCAACCTCCCGGTCGTCAGGTCCGCCAGCCAGTTCTCGGGCCCTTTCCTCGTGTTCGGTCAGTGGCCTCTCATCAGCGGGCCCTCCTCCAGTCCTCACATGCTCCCTATTGTTGTGTGCGCGCTTCTCCTGTGGCGGGGGGGTGGGTGGGGGTGGTGGCAGGGGGTAAAAGGCAACAGTGTTAGGCAGGTATATGAATGCACGCCATCGGTTGCGCGTGCATTGCAGAGGTTAAGGTTAGGGCTGGATTCACTTGGGGATATGGGGGATATGGGGGCGGGGGGGGATATGGGGGCGGGGGGGATATGGGGGCGGGGGGGATATGGGGGCGGGGGGGGATATGGGGGCGGGGGGGGGATATGGGGGCGGGGGGGGATATGGGGGCGGGGGGGGATATGGGGGCGGGGGGGATATGGGGGCGGGGGGGATATGGGGGCGGGGGGGATATGGGGGCGGGGGGGATATGGGGGCGGGGGGGGATATGGGGACGGGGGGGGATATGGGGACGGGGGGGGATATGGGGACGGGGGGGGATATGGGGGCGGGGGGGATATGGGGGCGGGGGGGATATGGGGGCGGGGGGATATGGGGGCGGGGGGGATATGGGGGCGGGGGGATATGGGGGCGGGGGGGATATGGGGGCGGGGGGGATATGGGGGCGGGGGGGATATGGGGGCGGGGGGGATATGGGGGCGGGGGGATATGGGGGCGGGGGGGATATGGGGGCGGGGGGGATATGGGGGCGGGGGGATATGGGGGCGGGGGGATATGGGGGCGGGGGGATATGGGGGCGGGGGGATATGGGGGCGGGGGGATATGGGGGCGGGGGGATATGGGGGCGGGGGATATGGGGGCGGGGGGATATGGGGGCGGGGGGATATGGGGGCGGGGGGATATGGGGGCGGGGGGGATATGGGGGCGGGGGGATATGGGGGCGGGGGGATATGGGGGCGGGGGGATATGGGGGCGGGGGGATATGGGGGCGGGGGGATATGGGGGCGGGGGGATATGGGGGATATGGGGGAGGGGGGAATATGGGGGACGGGGGGGATATGGGCGAGGCTCACCCTGCCTGCTCTGACGAGGTCGTTCACCTTCTTGTGGCACTGGGTGCCTGTCCGTGGTGTCAGGGCCGCAGCGGTGACGGCCTCTGCCACCTCCCTCCACAGACGCCGGCTGTGGCGTGGGGCAACTCTGCGGCTGTGCCCGGGATACAGGGCGTCCCTCCTCTGCTCCACTGCGTCCAGGAGCACCTCCGCGTCCCGTGACTGGAACCTCGGGGCTGAGCGGCGGCCAGCCATCCAGTCGGGTGTTCCGGTCGGGTGTTCCGGTTGGGTGGGGGGGGGGAGCCTTATGAGCAGTCACCCCGTGCGGCGTGTATGACGCTGCACGGCGTCAACCACGTGCGCAAGCACGGATCCCGTCACGTCGCTGCTAGCCCATTTCGGGCCGGAGACTTTTGAAGCATTTTTCTGGCGTGACGCAAGTCAGATTTGTGCCGTTTTTTGCGTCGATCGGCGGATTTTGCGCCGATAACGGAGAATTTCGCCCCTGGTGTTGCGAAGAAGCTGCAGCTGCCCGCAGGTTCCGGCGAGCAAACACACGCTTTCGAAGCAGGTATGCTATCTTCACAAATCCGCCAGCGTCTGTTAGAAAAGGACACCCTGGGTCTCAGGGAGGCACGGGCCCTTGCAGGCTCCCTGGACGTGGCCTCCAGGAACACCTGCGCCTACGTTCCCGACCGCGCGGCAGCCCCCTGGGCAGCGTGGAACCCCTCCGCGGCCGACCCCGAGACTTCCCCCATTCCCCCACAGGCCTGCACTGCAAGGCGGCCTGGCAACCCCGAGGGGCCCCGCTGCTACTTTTGCAGGCAGGCCAAGCACCCCCGCCAGCGCTGCCCGGCCCGCGCATCCACCTGCAAGGGATGCGGCAAAAAAGGCCATTTCGTGGGGGTATGCCAAGCCCGTGCGGTTGCCGCGGTCTCTGGCGGCGAATGCGGACCGCAACCACAAACTTCTCCACGGGCCCAGTGTGGCCAGCGGTCGTCGCCATCTTCATATTCCAGGGCCACGTGCGGACCCCGGGAACCACCATCTTGATTTGCGGACGCCACGTTGGAGGGATGGGCGCCGCCATTTTGTGCACCCCCAGCCATGTGTGACCAATGGGAGACGCCATCTTGGATGAACCCCCAGGACCCCAGCTCGGCTGACCACGCACTGCCCGAAGAGAACTCTCAACTGCTGCGATTAGCCTCGGTGATTCTGGATCAGTCTCTGCCTCGAACACTCTCAATTGCTACAACGACTGTATTCATCAACGGGCACGAGACGTCCTGCCTAATCGACTCTGGGAGCACGGAGAGCTTCATACACCCTGACAGGGTAAGGTGCTGTTCTCGCCTCATCCACCCCATTAATCAAAAAATCTCCCTGGCTTCCGGTCCACACTCAGTGGAGATAAAGGGGTTTTGTGGAGCAAACCTCAGTCCAGGGAAGGGAGTTCAAAAATTTCCGTCTCTACGTCCTTCCCCACCTCTGCGTGGCTACACTCCTGGGTTTAGACTTCCAGTGTAAACTTCAAAGTCTGACCTTCAAATTCAGCGGCCCTATACCCCTTACTATCTGCGGCCTTGCGACCCTTAAGGTCGACCCGCCTTCCCTGTTTGCGAACCTCACCCCGGATTGCAAACCCATCGCCACCAGGAGCAGACGGTACAGTGCCCAGGACCGGATCTTTATTAGGTCAGAGGTTCAAAGGCTACTGAGGGAAGGGGTCATTGAAGCCAGTAACAGCCCCTGGAGAGCTCAAGTGGTGGTGGTAAAGACCGGGGAGAAGCATAGGATGGTAATCGACTACAGTCAGACCATGAACAGGTTTACGCAGCTGGACGCGTACCCTCTCCCCCGCATATCCAACCTGGTAAACAGGATCTCGCATTATAAGGTCTTCTCCATGGTGGATCTCAAGTCCGCCTACCACCAGCTCCCCATCCGTACTAGTGACCACAAATACACTGCCTTCGAGGCAGATGGGCGGCTCTATCACTTCTTAAGGGTTCCCTTCGGTGTCACCAACAGGGTCTCGGACTTCCAGCGCGAGATGGACCGAATGGTTGACCGGTACGGTTTACGGGCAACATTCCCGTATCTCGATAATGTCACCATCTGCGGCCATGACCAGCAGGACCACGACACCAAACTCCAAAAATGTCTCCAGACCGCTAAAATCCTTAACCTTACATACAACAAGGATAAATGCGTGTTTAACACCGACCGACTAGTCATCCTCGGCTACGTAGTGCGCAATGGAGTTATAGGCCCCGACCCTGAACGCATGCGCCCCCTTATGGAGTTCCCCTTCCCTCACTGCTCCAAGGCCCTGAAACGTTGCCTTGGGTTTTTTAGCTACTACGCCCAGTGGGTCCCCAACTACGCGGACAAGTCCTGTCCCTCTGATCCAATCCACAGCTTTTCCCCTGTCGATAGAGGCCTGCCAGGCCTTCAGCCGCATCAAAGCAGACATTGCAAAGGCCACAATGCACGCCATCGACGAGTCCCTTCCCTTCCAAGTAGAGAGCGATGCATCCGACATAGCTCTGGCGGCCACCCTCAACCAAGCGGGCAGACCCGTGGCCTTCTTCTCTTGTACCCTCCAACCTTGCGAAATCCGCCACTCCTCAGTCGAAAAGGAGGCCCAGGCCATAGTAGAAGCTGTGCGACATTGGAGGCATTACCTGGCCAGCAGGAGATTCACTCTCCTCACGGACCAACGGTCGGTTGCTTTCATGTTTGATAATGCACAGCGGAGCAAGATAAAAAACGACAAGATCTTGCGGTGGAGGATCGAACACTCCACCTACAACTACGAGATCTTGTATCGTCCCGGGAAGCTAAACGAGCCACCTGATGCCCTGTCCCGCGGCACATGTGCCAACGCACAAGTGGACCGCCTCCGAGCCCTTCACGAGGACCTCTGCCACCCGGGGGTCACTCACTTTTTCCATTTTGCCAAGACCCGCAACCTGCCCTGCTCCATCGAGGAGGTCAGGACAGTCACCAGGGACTTCCAAATCTGCGCGGAGTGCAAACCGCACTTCTACCGGCCAGAGAAAGCGCACCTGATAAAGGCTTCCCGTCCCTTTGAATGCCTCAGTATGGACTTCAAAGGCCCCTTCCCCTCCACCGACCGCAACACGTACTTCCTGAACGTGATTGACGAGTACTCCAGATTCCCATTCGCCATCCCCTGCCCCGACATGACCGCAACCACTGTCATCACGGCCCTCCATAGTATCTTTGCACTGTTCGGGTTCCCCACTTACATACACAGTGATCGGGGGTCCTCCTTTATGAGCGACGAACTGCGTCAATTCCTGCTCAGCAAGGGCATCACCTCGAGCAGGACGACCAGTCAACAACCCCCGGGGTAACGGACAGGTAGAGAGGGAGAACGGAACGGTCTGGAAGACCGTCCTACTGGTCCTACGGTCCAGGAACCTCCCAGTCTCCCGCTGGCAAGATGTCCTCCCGGATTCCCTGCACTCCATCCGGCCACTGCTTTGTACGACCACCAATCAGGCCACTGCTTTGTACGACCACCAATCAGACACCCCATGAACGTCTCCTTGTCTTCCCTAGAAGTCCTCCACTGGGACCTCGCTCCTGACCTGGCTGGCAGCACCCGGACCCATCCTGCTCCGAAAACATGTGCGGGCGCACAAGTCGGACCCGTTGGTCGAGAGGGTCCATCTGCTCCATGCTAACACCCAGTACGCCTACGTGGCAACTCCGACGGCCGAGAAGATACGGTCTCCCTGCGGGACCTGGCGCCCGCCGGAACCCCACGCACATCCCAGCCACCAGTCCCGCCCTCCCCTCCACCGCAGCAACTTACAGGAGGATCAGTCCTTCTGCCGGCCCCGTCTACGCCCCCCCACCCACCGATGCCCCCTGCAGGCGCTCCCTTCCCAGGTCAACCGTTTTCCCCACCAGCGCCATCTCGGGTTGCCGAAGCTGCCATGGAGATCGAAGCCACGCTCCCGGAGTCACTGACGCCCGAGCCTCCACCGGAGTCACCACCGAAGCTCCGACGATCACAAAGGACGACCAGGGCCCCCGATCGACTGATTGCTTCATTTTAATTGTAAACTATAAATATAAACCATCAAATGTACATAGCTATCAGAATTGTAAATAGTTACTAAACACTGTACGGAGGTATTACGGTACCTCCATAACTTATTATACCACGTTGCCACGTTTTGTAGTTTCAGTCCACCATCCCCGCCGGACTCTTTTTTAAC
Organism: Scyliorhinus torazame; assembly: GCF_047496885.1. Classification (NCBI taxonomy): domain Eukaryota; kingdom Metazoa; phylum Chordata; class Chondrichthyes; order Carcharhiniformes; family Scyliorhinidae; genus Scyliorhinus; species Scyliorhinus torazame. Next base: position 287,603,786 of record NC_092711.1, on the reverse strand, counting down.
AGGGGGTGAATGTGGTATTATAGGTATTATGGTGCCTGATAGGCTAAAGCACCATTGGTGGAAACTGTATGCTTTCTATTGGTTAGAATGTATGATAGCTCCGCCCTGCTAGGCGGGGTATAAGAACCCGTGCCGCCCCAGCAGCCTTCATTCTGTACCTGAGCTGCTGGGGGAAACATCTAGCTTATTAAAGCCTTCAGTTGGACTACAACCTCGCTTTAGTGGTCATTGATCGTGCATCAGTGTCCAATAGTGCCCATGTGTATGCGGGGTGACATTGCCCAAGGGTGAGGGTGTGGGGGACCCACAAGCTCACTTAGAGATCAGGACACCCTTACAAAATGGCAGCCCAATCTCGAGTTCAGCTCCCCAGTGCTAAGAACAAATTCTAAGTGTGGGTTAAGCCAGTGAGAAAAAAATGACTAAGTATCATTGAGTAGCCGTGGGGAACTCGCCGGCAGAGGCGGCGCGAAACCCGCTGAAAAACCCGCCACAAATTAATTTAGAAATGTTTTGGGACAATCGCGCCCCACATATTAATCTTTTCTCAAGGCAATACGCAACACACTCCCCTTATAATGCTGTGTTCATACTGGTTCCATAAGGAATGGGACTAATTGGATAGCTCTTTCAGAGCGTTGCACAATGGACCAAATGGCCTCCTTCTATACTCAAGATTCTATGATATCGCGGCAGCTGCGAGCTGACAGATCTGCTGCAGCTCCTGATACTGAAAATACTGCACCAATTATTACAGCAGCTCATTTCCACATTAGCCAACGTCCAAAGTTTTCCATTTTCAAACAGCATCTATTTTAACCATCCAGAAAATTACTGAGCATTTTTGAGTCATTTCTTATTCATCCAGAAAACACCTTACATTCATTTAGTTAGGATTTGAGATGTTAACGTATTGGAGGACATATGGTTTGTTTAAACCATTGCTTAAAGTGGATTCAAACCAAGCGCAGATGTTAGTTTTATACTATTAGGATGAGCAGTGTGATAAGAGGCAAACATTACATGAGAAACTCCATTCTCTAATGATTATTTACTAAAGATTCTGAATGAAATGGGAGACAGAAGTGATGGAGCTGTAGGCAAACTTAGCACAGGTTACACCAGGTAGCAACAATATTCACTGTACTTTAAAATAGAAGCCACAGTTTGTAACAGTTTGATTTGTACGAGTAAAGGTTTTATTCCTGGTACATCAAAGGCTATTTGAGTACGATTGCCAAAGTGCAACAGCTAAAATGCGATGGGGAGTTATGTGGCACTTACAGGAAATGTATGCAACATATTTAATATAAATTAAGCTCAACAATATTTGTGTATGGTAAAGAAATAAAAACAAAGCTTTCTTTGTAGTACTTCCCCCTCGAGCCCTGTGGTCAAAAGAAATTAGGAAATTCCACAATATTCCACGAGGACAAAAGTGCTGATAATCTTTTTAAAATATTTTTTGTTGACACAGCTTTGCAAGATCTTTAGTACCCTCTGCTGGTCAAACTGTAGTTTTGCTGCAATCTAATCAACTATGAATGTACTGCAAACATTAAATCCTGATAATATTATGCTTCAATTTCCAGTTAATTGTTTAAATGCATTACTGTGCCTTCCATGATAAGGATCTAGTTTTGGATACTGGAAAACACAATCCAAGCCCCAAGAGCTCACTGGGTAATTACTATATGCCTTGTGAGACTGAGACACACAAATCAGGAAGGTCCCAAGTTCAGGATTATTAAAGCCTCGCTCCTGATTGCGATCTGGTGAATCCTGCTGGAAAGTATGCATGTGTGGACAAATAGCCTGCAGCCACTGTCCAGGGACATGTAGAAAAAGCGGCATGGTGCTGGAGATGTAATCGTGCATGTGGAATGCTACACAAGCAAGAATCAAAGCAAGAAGCGAGTACAAGATTCCATACTAAGGGAGCTGCATAAAGCCTTGGTGCTGATTTGAAATGAACACAGCAAAATGGTACTTTATCTGAGTTGCGGAGTCTTTGCTTAGCGACACCAAATTCCAGTCTGATTAGTTGGCTCTCCAAATATCTAAAGTAGATGTCACCTGAACAAATCTGCTGGTAGTGACTATCACTCTGCTCAGTGCAATGGTGCAGGCAAGTTGAATTTTCACACAAGGTAACTTGCAGCTACAGTAACAGGGGTAGATGGCTGCATAATGGCCAGAGATCCAGGCTAATGCACTGGATCATGGGTTCAAATCCCACCACAAAAAGCTGGTGGAATTTAAATTGAATTAATAAATCTGGAACTGAAAGCTGATCAAATGGTGACCATGAAACTATCATTGAATGTTATTAAAAAATCTATCTAGTTCACCAATGCCCTTTCGGGAGGAGGAAATCTATCATCTTTACCTGTTCTGGCCTTTACGTGACTTCAGACCCACAGCAACATATTTGACACTTATCTTCCTTCTGAAACTGTCTAGCAAGCCACTCAGTTCAAGAGCAATTCAGGATGGACAACAAACAGCAAGGAGTTTAGGAGGGAAACAGAAGGTTTCATGGTACAGGGCATGCGCTTCCCCAAATGCAGTGCCTATTGTACCCGGAACAGAACAGCATATTTAGCAAACGCTGCAATGATTGTGGCAAGAGGAATTAATTCTGCAGATTGAAATTCTTTGCCACCAGCCACATTGCAGCCGGTCAGCCCTTAGGTCAGGAGCATGAGAAAGGTGAAAGTAAATCTGGAACTCAGCCAGAGAAACCAAACTACTGAACCTCGAACAACACTCTGTGGAGTATCAACACCATCACAGAGATGGATGCGATCATCACCACCCTCAACATGACTTGCAGCAACACAAAATTGAAGGCAAAGATCATGGAGAAAAGTGTAACGTATTGCCTGGCTGAATGTTACAGGAACGCAACCCATATGCAGCATCAAACCCCAGTGCCCAGGTGGACCTCGTGGCCTGTGGCGGACGAACCATCTGCACTGAAGGAGTGGCCACTCTCCATTGCACACAGAGAATATTCAGGTTTTATATAGTTGAGCAGGATGCAAGGCCGCTGCCAAGTCTTTGGGACAGCATTACACTGAGGCTCATCCAATTTGGTCTAGAGGTACATGCTCTTCAATACCAGGCCTCTTGCCAACCCTGCAAAATTATCAATGACATCCAGGTTTGGGGTCATACTATGCAAGAACATGATGCACATCTTCATCTCATCCTTGACAGAATCAGGACCAACCAAATCTTAACCCTATTAAATCTAGATTGAGGGTCAACCAGGTTCCCTACATGGATCACTTACAGACAATGGTATGAAGTCAGATCCAAATAGGACAACGACCAAACAACAAATGGCCATTGCCTTGGACAATCACGCTTTACAACGCTTCCTTGGTATGACAAAATATCTTTCTAACTTTATTCCATTTTATAGTGAGATCACTGGACTTCTTTGTTAACTTCTCCACCAGGATGCAGAGTGGTGCTGGCAGGAGCACCACACAGCGGTCTTCAACAGACTCAAACAGATACACTCAGCCCTCCTGGTGGTACAATACTTTAACATTCAAGCACTCGTACTCATATCAGCAGATGCCTCCCAGCCTGGACTTGGCACACAGTCTGCTTCCAAAATAACAGGCCATTGGTTTTTGCATCAAGGGACCTCACTGACACGGCGACTCGTAATGCACAGATCGAAAGGGAACTCCTCTCTCCAGTATCATTCCCTCACCCCACAGTATAAATATCTCCCACTTTCTATGTTTTTTAGCTTTGACAAAGAGTCATCAGACTCAAAACGTTAGCTCTTTTCTCTCCCTACAGATGCTGCCAGACCTGCTGAGATTTTCCAGCATTAAGTGGGTCGGTGCAGACTCGATGGGCCGAATGGCCTCCTTCTGCACTGTATGTTCTGTGTTTGAACTCGACCACCTACCAAACATGACGAGTATCATCATCAAGCTCAAGAGACATTTCACTACACATCCCACAGATTCATGACAGACAATGCTCAACAATTCATCTCCACTGAATTTTGAAACTTTGCACATACAAGGGACTTTGAGCATATCACGAGCAGCTTCCTATACCCACAATCCACCAGCCTGATGGAGCAGGTGGTATGCTCAGCTAAGCATCTTCTAGAGAAATGTGCCTGGGATTACAGATTACTATGCTGTACTCCTCAGCCTGAGAAATGGACCACGACAGGGTCTGCCCAGGTCAGCACAACGTTTATTCTTCAGACACGCCAGGACCACAATTCCTACTGCCAAGGCTGTGTTGCAGCTGTTACAATCCCAGTTAGTGTTACTACTGGCGGGAAGGGATCAGAATGCAATTCTGGCTCTGAAGACCATAATATTTTACTTTAAGAAAACTTTTAAGGAGACATGTTGGGCTATGCAACAGCTTAACACATGTTTTATCCTATGTAAATAGTAATGTATTGTTAACCTGTTCAATCTGTTCTTCGTTATAAAATGATTTGTACACAGTTACTGTTCGCACACACTGTTATATCTCAGCACCACCAGTTATCCCATCTTGAACGGGAAAGTGGTCATGTGATGATGCAGCCACTTAAAGGGTCACGTAATGAGAGCGTGGGTGTTCTCTCCAGAGCACGGGCAGAGTATAAGCAAGTAGCGTTGCTCAGGCTAATGAATAAACTATTGTTTTACTAAGACCAGCTATTGGAACTCAGCATTCCTACACTGGCTTTGCCAGTGATGCCCATATCTCATGAAAAAATAAAGGAAGACGACAGAATAAGGATTAAATAAACTTGGGGCAGTTTGTCATCACATCACTTTAGCCAAATGTGTGAATTGATCTACAGCACACTGCTATGCTCAGTTCTTTCAATAATTCGGTAATCACGAGCAGACAAAACAAAAAGGAGAGAAAAACAAAGTCAATTGTGATTCTTTGTAACTTTTAAAAAGGCCTGTTTATACATAATCTTTCAGGAAACGAGGCAACAGGTTCTGAGAAAAGCGACTTTCACAAAGACATAACAATTAATTTCCGAAGAAAATATAGGGTTGTTCTATTTAAGGAGTCAAAAAAAAAAAAGCTAATATACAAAGTTCCAAAACATAGAAATTTCCCAAAGCCCAAAGATTAACGTGCACATTGTCAAAAGCCAGAGCGATTCACCCAGTTGGCCACATTAGAGGGACACCACTCCATCAGAGATTGCACGCTTGCATCAATTAAATCACTTAGTTAGCTCACGTCACTGAAAGGATGGAACCATAACCTGTGATATTTAACAAGTAACTTTAAACTTTGTTTCAAAATTTTCTTTCACAGGCAGAAAAGTAAATCCAATTATGAAACACACGAAAATAGGCTTGAAATTCTGACACCACTTAGTTCCTGCTTCCATATTCCAGCATAAATTGTACAAAATAAACTACCAGAAAACTACCAGCAATTAAATACACACACTATTTGAAAAAAATTAAAATGCAAGTATAATTTAGTGATTGGTATTATGATAGATAATTATATCAAATTTTCTCCTTTCCTGGTCTATAGATACAGGTAGCTGCATCAAACTTCTAACCCAAGTGGGAATACCTTATCACTTAATTGGTGAAGACAGCCAAATCCAATCCTATTTAACTCAACAAAAATGCATGTACTTCCTGACAGGCATCACTGGATTAAAAAGTAGAAGCAAGAACCCTGGAAAGTAGTTCCCCTGTAACGACCCCCCAAAGGGGTTTGAACCAGCTTTGTATTAGATTCCTCTCCTACACCTTGAAATACGAACACCCCGGGTTATTAGGGGCGACTCGGAATAGAGACACCAATCACGTACTTCTCTAAAAAGTTCAACAAGCAACAGAAACGATACTCCACAGTAGAGAAGGAAGCCTTTGGTTTATTACTGGCTGTCGAACACTCTGAGGCACATGTCCAAAATGGGTAGAGTGAGGCCACCGTCTAGACAAACCACAATCCGTTTATGCTAGGCTATTATGTTGGGATTTATTCTTCCAACCGTATCACATTCCTGGAAAATCGAAGGTGATTGCTGACGGCCTATCCAGAATTTATTTATTTCAATTTTTTTAAATATAAAATTTAGCATACCCAATTCATTTTTTCCAATTAAGGGACAATTTAACGTGGCCAATCCACCTACACTGCACATCTTTGGGTTGTGGGGGCGAAACCCACGCAAACGCGGGGGAGAATGTGCAAACTCCACACGGACAGTGACCCAGAGCCGGGATCGAACCTGGGACCTCGGCGCCGTGAGGCAGCAATGCTAACCATAGGGCAGCTCGGTGGCACAGTGGTTAGCATTGCTGCCTCACGGCGCCAAGGTCCCAGGTTCGATCCCGGCTCTGGGTCATTGTCTGTGTGGAGTTTGCAAATTCTCCCCCGCGTTTGCGTGGGTTTCGCCCCCACAACCCAAAGATGTGCAGTGTAGGTGGATTGGCCACGCTAAATTGTCCCTTAATTGGAAAAAAATGAATTGGGTACGCTAAATTTATTTTTAAAAAGCAATGCTAACCACTGCGCCCCCATGCTGCCCCTGCCCAGAATTTAAAGACGACCAGTTAGGACTGAGAAGATAAAATTGACCATTGCTCAGAGAATGTATGTATGCATGCATGTATGTATGTATGTATGTGTGTGTGTGTATATGTATGTATTTGTGTGTGTGTAGGTGTGTATACGCGTGTGTGTATACCTGTGTGTGTGTGTGTGTGTGTGTGTATTAGAACATAAAGTGCCAATGGAGGCCATTCGGCCCATCGAGTCTGCACTGACCCACTTAAGCCCACACTTCCACCCTATCCCCGCAACCCAATAACCCCTCCTAACCTTTTTGGACACTAAGGAAAATTTAACATGGCCAATCCAACTAACCTGCACGTCTTTGGACTGTGGGAGGAAACCGGAGCACCCGAGAGGAATCCCACGCACACACGGGGAGAACGTGCAGACTCCGCAAAGACAGTGACCCAGCGGGGAATCGAACCTGGGACACTGGCGCTGTGAAGCCACAGTGCTATCCACTTGTGCTACCGTATGTGTAGTGTTTTTTTTTTCTCCCTTCTGCATTTAAATGAGAATGAATCTCATTTTATTCCGCGAGGAGGGGAAGTGTTACGATGATGGAGAAATAAACATAGAACATATACACGGAAAAATCGGACATTAAAAAGATCTGAGTTTTGTATTTTAAAATGGACACAAATTCCGAAGGTGGCCGAGAATGTACAGTGAGCCACTGACAGGAATGGCTGCAGGGGATTTCTCAGGAAATGGAACCCCTCCCTGTTGTCAGACAAGGTACTGCTAAAAGAATCCAGACTGATTATCATCTCCGGGAGAGACGAAGGGACATACCGACCACCTCAGCTCAAAGACCCTGGATGTAATTGCCTAGAGTAGATGGACTCATCTATTCCGGTTTTCCAGTTGAGTTTTACAAAGCTAGTTGAGAGAGATCCCTGCCTGTCCTGCCAGTCTGTGAGTGTGCTAGTTTGCGTTAACCAAATCAACTAAATCAACAAACTGTGGGATAAATTAAAAATGCCAGATCCTTAAAGGGATACTGCATCAAATTAAACAGTCTCAAAGGAAACTTAAAATATTTTTTTAAATGTAACCAACGGGTTCAATAACACACCCCAGTCCCTGCAGTGCTAACCGGGCCAGTCTTTCTGCGTGTGGGTGCTGTGAGGAAAGCAGCTGGAAGGTTTCCCACTCTGAACGTGTATAATTTGTACCAGAAGCTGTGCCCCTGCTAAAAGGAAATAGCCATATTTTCAGGAATATCTAAAAACTCTGTCTCGGATTGTGGAAGTCAACCAGTCAGCAAAAAAAAAAAAAGAGCGCAGCTGGGATAAATAACTGAAATATACCACTCACAGAACACATGAATCGAAGAATAAACTACTCGCCTGCAAGAAGTCGACTGTACTGGAATCAATAACTACTCGTTGCATGTCAAGGACTCCTCCATATAACTTTGTATTTATATTTACTACTATTGGACTCAATTCTTACTTCTAATCCGTATGAATGTAGATGCATGTATTTTACCATTTCTCCTTTTGTGTAGTTAATAAACTTATCTTAACTCCAGAAAGCCTGGTTAAATTGTCTCCTTTTTAATCATAACTATTGAGTCTTAAAAAGGTATCCAAGGGAAAGGGAACCTTGTCAGATTAAACTTTCTTGCTGCCAGCAGAGGGTAACTTGAATAAAGACACAGAGCCTGTTATCCCTTCTCACCCAGGTTTGTAACAATTTAGGGTATCCCAGCACATGGTGACAAATCGAGGGATCACACCCGAATCAGCAACTTTCAGGGAACCTCACCAGGGGCTGGTAGTAACACATTAAAAATTTTGAGATTAGATTACATCCCCAAGTTTTATCAAGTGCATTGCAACACTGATTTCTTCACTAATAGTAGTTTACAAATTAACTACATTTTTTTCCATCAAAACATGTTTCCCTCTTCATTCATCCACCGAGGTAGTATTACAACTGATCTCCAGGCACGATCCCCTAATTTAACTTCCCAAGTGGGACCCCAATTTTGCTATACCCCAAGGTAAGGAGGAATTAGCTGGCTCCCCTGCTTTACTCAACCCCCACCTCGTGTAGTCTGAAAACAAACAAACAAGATGTCTCTCTCCCCAGAAATCAGGTTTCTTTGAACTCTGACCATTTCTATGTTTTAAGATATAGATCAGCAGGAGATGAGATTCGGATGTCTGCCGAGATGTGAAATGTCTCTCTTTGCACTCCCTTTTATCAGTTCTTGTTTGTCTATCACACCTTCATCTTGGGAGGCAACCTTACATTTTAGAGTAGTTTGTCCTGTTATGATCCCAGTTGGTATTGTAACTGGATGGGAAGATCCCTTAATGGAACCCTGGCTCAAAAGACCGTAACTTTCACTTGTTTTTATAAAACATGGAGGAACAGTCACAGGATCGCTAATTAGTTTTAACAAGAAAAAATATTTATTAAACATGGAGAAATTGGATTATAATACAGTACTCCTTTACTCCCCCTCCCCCCCCCCCCCCGAGCTTAACAAATACACACAGGTTTTAAGATTAACACGGATGACAAAGTACATTTGAAGCTGCAATGATCTCATTAAGTCCCTTTGATGCACACAAGATGACTGTGGACAAATACACATTCCTTTCTGAAACCACAAGTGAATGTCTGCGGCCGACTCCTCAGAATCCCCTCAGATGACTGTCGCATAAGAGTTTCCAAACTCTAATTCCCAAAACAAGTTTTAAAACCTTCTTTTATAATCATGCTTTCCATTCGTTTTTTGCATTCCAAAATCCAGTCCAGGATATTCAAATGATACTTTTAAACAAAGCTTCTGCTCCACTTTCGACAGCGAATCCAGTCCAGGATTTACATCTTTACCATTCGGATTCCTTGCTCTCAACTAACTTCCACTGTTAACACAAACTCTGATATCCAGCCAATACGGTCTTCCCAATAAATTTAAAATTTGCTTCACAGATTACTTTAGAAGCCTGTTGTAGTACTACTTTAGGAACCTATAGAAATTTCTTCTTCCTTAACAAGGACCACCGCCTGGTCCTTTGCCACTACGTCCTCCAAGTCCGCTTGGCCCTCCTATTAATTACTCTAAAATTCATTCTCAGCTTTGTCTGTAATTCCCATGAACAATATCTTGTTCTATTTCCAGGTTTCTAGGACCAACCGTCCTCGAGTTTCTCTGGAGCTTGTTTTATTACACATTGCTCTATCTTACAACTTTTCCTGCTTCAAGCAGTGCCGAGAAATATTTCCTCGCTGGCTTTCGATCCAAAACTGTTCTGACTTCCTGTTTTAAAAAAAACTAAGAACAAACATACAGGTCAGAAGGAGGCCATTCGGCCCATCGAGTCTGCACCAACCACTTAAGCCCTCACTTCCATCCTATCCTCATAACCCAATAACCCCTCCTAACTTTTTTGGACACCAAGGGCAATTTTGCATGTCCAATACACCTAACCTGCATGTCTTTGGACTGTGGGAGGAAACTGGAGCACCCAGAGGAAACCTATGCAGGCACGGGGAGAACGTGCAGACTCTGCACAGACAGTGACCCAGCGGGGAATCGAACCTGGGACGCTGGCGCTGTGAAGCCACAGTGCTATCTGTCATGATATTTAGGTAAACATCATAGCACAAACATACATACATATTGATGGACAGATCAACGGACCAATCAACACACACACACCACAGCCAATCACAGGCAAGAGCATACACAGTACAAAACAGGGAACACGACACTTCCTGGGCATTCCAGCAGGAGACAGCTCAGGGCACAGAGCTCATAGCAAGTATTAGGATTAGGTCCACAGATTCTAGGGTTATGATCGAACCTCAGTAACCAGTTTACCACTGTAAATAAATGTTAGCAATAAAACTGAGTTGTACTATTCGCAACCGTGTTGGTTCGTCTGTGTAGCAGAGTACCCAACATATCACTATCCACTTGTACTACTGTGCTGCCCCAGTATTTTTTAGGTATTTTTTAATCCTTACAAAGCCCTTGTTGCTAAGCAATGAATTATCCTTCTCTCGGCTTTTTATTTATTTTTCACACTTTAATCCTCTTCAAGCACAATAGAATCCCAGTTGGAATTGAAACCCAACCCCCACATTGGTCTCCTGAGTTCGTACAGAGAAGGAGAATCAAAATGGCAGTTTATTTTCAACAAGAAAATTCCCGCAACACAGCATATAGCACATAGGTCCCAACTGGGGCTATCGATCACACCGGTCCCAATTCGGGCCGGCTTTTAATGTTTAATTCTATGATCCACAGCTGATGGGCCTCCGCCCATTAGCAAGGAAGCTTGTATTCCACACACCCATGGGGAGATCAATTGGGTCGTCCCAGTGGGTCTTGTAAGGGCTATTATACGGACATAAAAACACCTTTGCCCAGCATGAATCTAACCATTGATCCCTTCCAGGCACAGAAACAATAACTTAAGCTGACCTAAAACTATACCTTATTCCTTATGTTTACCCATACAAATATAAATCATTTAAAAACCACTTACGTTTTTCTAACATTTCCATCTCATTTCAAGATCCAAAATTTCAGTTAAAGATTGTGAAAAGCCATTTTTCAAAAAAAAATGAAGAGCTCTAACTTCATAATAATAGAAAACCAAAAGCTAGCCCACCCTCAGACTTCTCCTCATGATAAAGGAACCACGGAGTACCTTTAAGTGAAGAAAACTTACAAATTCGAGTGGTGTGGAGTGTTTATTCTGGCTTTTTCCAAAGCATAAATAAAAGGCTTAGTTTAACATACTGTGTTGTACACACATAGGCTTACAAAAAGATCAAGATCCATTTTATAAATAATAGTATAGTTATAGTGGCTCCATGGTAATTTTGAAAGTAACTTTCATAGAATTTACAGTGCAGACGGAGATCATTCAGCCCATCGAGTCTGCACCAGCCTTTCGAGAGAGCACCCCACTTAAGACCACACATCAACCCGATCCCCATAACCTCACCTAACCTTTTTGGACACAAAGGACAATTTAGCATGGCCAATCCACTCAACCTGCACACCTTTAGATCGTGGGAGGAAACCCACGCAGACACAGGGAGAACATGCAGACTCCGCACAGACCCAAGCCGGGAATCAAATCTAGGACCCTGGAGCTGTGAAGCAACGGTGCTAACCACTGTGCTACCATGCCGCCTAGGGCGTCTGGAAGCCAAGTGAGTTCAAGTAAAACAGTTGAACGGGAGTTGGTGCTGAACTAGAGAGGAGAAGCTGTATATTAAATGTATTGAAATCTACAAAGTAATAGGAGGCTGGTCAAGAAAGCATTTGAATAATTGGGCCTGGACAAAGGCACCAAACATGGGTTCCAGCATCAGACAAGCCAAGCAGAAACTGAGACAGGATATATTACTGGTGAAGTAATAAGACAAAGGATGATTTTGGATGTCCCTTCACAACTCGCTTGAAAGTCAGAGAAGTGGCAAGAATGCATTTCACCAAATGTATTTCTTATTCTTTCTACAGGATGCACAGCAACAACTCGCCAAGGCTGCTATGGCAACACCTCCAAACCCAGCCACCTCTGCCACCGAGAAAGGCAAGGGCAGCAGGTGAATAGGAATAACATCCCTACAAGTCGTATCATCCTAACATGGACATATGCTCTTCCTTCAATATTAGGTGAAGATTATGGAGCACTCTAATTGTAGTTAGATACAGCACAAACATCGTTCAAACAACTTATTCATTGCAAGTTCCTAATCCTTTTCCGTGTTTGTACAATTTAAATTAACCCCGTTCTTTGTCACCAGGTGTTTAGCCAGTAAAGAGGCAGTTCCATGCCAAAAAAAAATGTAGTGGCATTTCTAAATCTGCATGTTCATGAGCATTTTCCCCTTCTAAAAAAAAGTTATTAAAATATATCGCATACCTTTCTGTGCGATGCTCTGCTTCATTGCCAATCCCAAACGCAGGTAAGAAAAGAAACCTTAACCTGTTGCATTCACCTGATACACAGAGCCTCTCTCCGCCTGCGCGGGGCGGTGCAGCTCGGGAGCTGTAGTCATTTGGTGATGATTCTTCCTTCTTGCCTCCCAGGTCCGGCCCGGCTGGACTACAACTTCCAACAGGCTTCCCGCGCCACCTGGCGAGGGCGCTTTTGCTTGTTCCGCTGCTGAAGGAGCAAAGCGCACAGGTGACACTGAGGAACAACACCCCCGCACCCCCCTCTCCTCCTCCTCTTCCTCTCCCTCCCCGAAAAACACATTGAGACTGTGCAATCAACCCATATGAATTTAAAAGCAATCTTAAAAACCCTTAGATTTGACACAAATAAACCTCTCTCTCTATTAGGCAGTCCCTCAGAGTCAAGGATGACTTAAAAGTAAGTTCTGAGGAGCTCGGGTCGCCATGCTTGGCTCCGGCTGACTCTGAAAAGGATGCTTTTCCTCCACTTCAGGCAGTCTTGGGCCAGATGTCAGTGAGGATGTTGCACGTTTTCCAAGGAGGCTTTGAGGGTGTCCTTGAAGCTTTTCCCCTGCCCTCTGGGAGAACCCGAACATTGATCCTCTTAAGGCAAACTTTATTTTCTCAAGGCTGAGAAACCCAGCCATGTAACTGACCCAGGTCTCTACACTTGGGGCTTTGAGTCCCTCCACAATAACAGGATCCGTCTCCAGGCTACCAGGGAGGCAAAGGCCAGAACATTGGTCTCTTTCACTCCCTGAACTCCCGAGTCTTCCGACACTCCAAAGATCGCCACCTCTGGACTCGGCACCACCCGTGTTCCCAGCACCTTGGACATTGCCCTGGCAACCCCGGCCAGAACTCTTCCAGCGTCGGGCACGCCCAAAACATGTGGACATAGTTTGCTGGGCTCCCCGCACACCTCGCACATCTGTCTTCTACCCCGAAAAACTTGCTCATCCTCATCGCCGTCATGTGTGCCCGGTGAACCACTTTAAACTGTATGAGACTGAGCCTGGCACATGATGAGGAGGAATTGACCCTACTTAGGGCTTCAGCCCATAGTCCCGGCTCTAACTCCCTTCCTAACTCCTCCTCCCACTTGCCTTTAAGCTCCTCCACCGGGGCTTCCTCCGCCTGGTAGATATCCAACACCTTCCCCTCCCCCACCCAGGTACCAGACACTACTCTGTCTTGTATCCCCCATGGCGGCAGCAGCGGGAAGGCCACCACCTGGTTCCTCAGGAAGGCTCGCACTTGTAAATACCTAAAGCCATTCGCTGGCGGTAATTTAAACTTGTCCTCCAGCGCCTGCAGGCTGGGAAAGCACCCATCTATAAACAGGTCACACATCCTTCTAATACCCACCCTCTGCCAGCTCTGGAACCCGCCATCCTACTCGGCAGGAACCTGTGGTTATTACATACCGGGGACCACCACCGGACTTGTGGAGTAGCGGGCCGGCGAGAACGGCAGTGGCGCCGCTACCAGCGCTCCCAAACTGTTGCCTTTGCATGATACCACCTCCAACCATTCCCATGCCGACCCCTCCCCCAATACCCAATTCCTGATCATGGCAATGTTGGCCACCCAGTAGTAGTTACAAAGGTTCGGCAGCGCCAGCCCACCCTCCCCCAACTGCGTTCCAGCAGCACTCTCTTGACTCGCCCACACAAATCCCGAGATTATCTTATTAACCCGCTTGAAAAAGGCCTTAGGGATGAAGATGGGAAGGCACTGGAATACAAATAAGAACCTGGGGAGGACCGTCATTTTCATGGTCTGTACCCTCCCCGCCAGTGACAGCGGGAGCATGTCCCATCTTTTAAAGTCCCCTTCCATTTGTTCCACCAGCCGGGTCAGATTAAGTTTATGCAACAAATTCCACTTCCGGGCCACCTGTATACCCAGGTAGCGAAAGCTCTTCTCTACCCTCCTCAGCGGCAGCTCCCTCAGTCTCTTCTCCTGCCCTTTAGCCTGGCTCACAAACAGCTCGCTCTTCCCCACGTTCAATTTATACCCCGGGAAAGTGCCAAATTCCCTTAAGATCCACATGACCTCCCCCATCCCCTCCAGTGGGTCCAAAATATACAGGAGATCATTTGCATAGAGCGAAACCCCATGCTCCACCCCCTCCCCCCCCCCCCCCCCTCGGACCAGCCCCTGCCAGTTCCTTGAAGCTCTCAGTGCGATGGGCAGCGACTCAATGGCGAGAGCAAATAATAACGGGGTAAGGGGACACCCTTGCCTCGTACCCCGGTGCAATTTAAAATACTCCAACCTAAGCCAGTTCGTGCCCACGCATGCCACAGGCGCCTGGTACAGCATTATTTTGACATTTTTATCCGCCACTTACTCTACTGCCTCAGCCAAAACAGAGCGCAAGACTTTAAACCCCCCTCAAATCTTTTGATCTGCGAGGCTTCGATTCACTTTCAAAGAGAAATAGCTTTTAGTTGGCTGTAACTGACAGTGTAATGGCATCCAGTCAGGTGTCTGGATTGTTTATTTTCATTTCCTTTCACTCATGAATGCGTGGGGCTGTCAGGTCACCCTGACTGGGGCAGGATTTGTGTTGTGTGTGTGTGGGGGGGGGGTGTCAATCGCTGGACGCTGATAGTTGCTGTCCGCTCAATATGGCGGCACGATAGCAAGATTCGGAACGGAATCCCCGAAGCTCCCCACCACACATAAATGTGCATTCCAAGAGAGACTGATTTCCTCCTGGGCACCGTTCCTAGCGCCACAACGGACCAAGAGTGATTCCACGCTACCAAATGGAGAATCCTGACCCAAGGTATGGGCAGCAGAGGCTAGTTCTGTTACTTCACAGCGCCAGGGACCCGAGTTCAATTCCCGGCTTGGGTCACTGTCTGTGCAGAGTCTGCACGTTCTCCCTGTGTCTGCATAGGTTTCCTCCCACAAGTCCCGAAAGACGCGCTGTTAGGTTATTTGGACATTCTGAATTCTCCCTGTGTACCCAAACAGGCGCGACTAGCAGCTTTTCACAGTAACCTTGCTGCAGTGTTAATATAAGCCTACTCATTTCCGGTTGCGGCTATGCCTGGGTAGGTCAAACGGTCGGCAGCTCCCGCCGAGAACTGACTTTTGGGCCCTTTTAAGGAGCTCCAGCAGCACTTGGATGATGATTCCCGGTGTGGGAAGGAAGCAGTGAGGTTCCCCCAGCACTGTATGGAGTGGACCAGGAGCGGAGCGGTCAAAAATGTGGCACTGGAGAAGAGAGGAGAACGGGCGCAATAAAGCAAGATGGCGGCGGGCGGGTACCAGGCAGCATGGGCTCAGTGGTCTCGGGAGCAGCAGGAGTTTTTGAGAAGCTGCTTTGCGGAATTGAAGGCAGAGATGTTGGCCCTATGAAGGCGTCGATTGAAAGGCTGGTGGAGACCCAGAAGATGCAGGGGACTGCGATAAAGGAGGTGCAGCAAAAGGCCTTTGATAATGAGGATGAGGTCCTGGGCCTGGCTGTCAAAGTGGAAGCGCACGAAGCGCTGCATAAAAAATGGCAGGAGAAGTTCGAGGATCTGGAGAATAGGTCGAAGAGGAAGAACCTCCGGATTCTGGGCCTCCCAGAGGCCGTGGAGGGGTCGGACACTGGGGCGTATGTGGCTACGATGCGGAGTACGCTGATGGGCGTGGGAGCCTTCCCGAGGCCCTTGGAGCTGGATGGGGCGCACGGAGTCCTGGCGAGGAGGCCGAGGGCGAATGAGCCACCAAGGGCCGTGGTGGTGAAGTTCCACCGCTTCACCGACAGGGAGTGTGTCCTGCGATGGGCGAAGGAGCGGAGCAGTAGGTGGGAGAATGCCGAAATCCGCATGTATCAGGACTGGAATGCAGAGCTGGCCAAGAAGCGGGCAGAGTTCAACCGGGCCAAGGCGGTTCTCCATGGAAAGGCGGTGAAGTTCGGGCTGTTACAGCCGGCGCGGCTGTGGGTCACGTATCAGAACCGTCACCACTATTTTGATACACCGGATGAGGCTTGGACCTGTATCAAAAATGAGAAGTTGGACTCAAATTAGTGGTTTGTAGCATGTTATGGGGGATGCTGGGGAGTGGGAGATGTTTTTTCTTTATGTGGGCTTGTTTGGGGGGAGTTGTCCCCCGTGTTTTCTTGGGGTTTTGTGGGCCTGTGGCCCTGGGCCTTCGGGGATTGGGGCGAGGCTGCAGGTGGAAGGAGCTGCGCCACAGGGGGCGGTGTCAGCCCAGGCAGGGAGCGCGGGCTTTTTCCCGCGAAAAGAGGGGACGGGGCCCGAGGCTGGGGGTGATACTGGCTTGGTGTCCACATTGGTGCATAGCGGGGGTAGAGGGGAGGACTTTGGCCACCCCACTTTAGTGGGGGGAGGGCTGGAGACTTAGAGAGGGAATCCATTAGGGGGATCGGAGGCAGAGGCAGGAGCGGCCGGGGTCAGCAGGAGTCAGCTGACTTACGGGAGTGCAATGGGGGGAGCAGGGAGGTTATGCATTTGCTTGGCCCGGGGTGGGGGGGACTGGGTTGCTGCTGTGCTGACTGAGGGGGAGTTGAAGGTAAGAGGGAGAGTCGGGGCGGGGAGCCTCCGCCTGGGGGGCTGGAGTGTGTGAGAGGTGCGGGCACGTGGCTGGCCTAAAAAAGATGGCTAGTCGGCAGGGGGGGGGGGGGGGGGGTAATCCGGCTGATCACGTGGAACGCGAGAGGCTTGAATGGGCCGGTCAAGAGGGCCCGGGTGTTTGCGCACTTAAAGGGGCTAAGTGCAGGCGTAGCCATGTTACAGGAGACGCACCTGAAGACTGTGGATCAGACCAGGCTGAGGAAGGGATGGGTGGGCAGGTTTTTCTCTCTGGGCTGGACGTGAAAAACAGGAGGGGTCGAAATCCTGGTAAGTGGGTGGCTTTTGAGGCGGTGGGTATTGTGGCAAATAAAGGGGGTCGATATGTGATGGTGAGTGACAGGCTGCAGGGGGCCCGGGTGGTGCTAGTGAATGCGTATGCCCCAAACTGGGACGATGCAGGGTTCATGAAGCGGATGTTGAGTCAGATCCCGGATCTGGAGGCAGGTAATCTGATAATGGGGGGGGGGGGGGGGGGTACTTCAACACGGTGCTGGACCCGGCCCTAGATCGGTCTAGGTCGAGGTCGGGTAAGAGGCCAGCAGCGGCCAAGGTCCTGAGGGGGGTTTATGGATCAGATGGGGGGAGTGGATCCGTGGAGGTTTGCGAGGCCAAGGGCAAGGGTGTTCTCCTTCTTCTCCCATGTGCACAAGGCCTGCTCGCGAATAGACTTTTTTGTGATAAGCAGGGCACTGATCCAGAGAGTGGAGGGGGCGGAGTATTCAGCCATTGCAATGTCAGATCACGCCCGGCACTGGGTGGAGCTGGAGTTGGGGGGAGGAGAGGGGCCCGTTGTGGCGAATGGATGTGGAACTGCTGGCAGACGAGGAGGTTTGTGGGCAGGTTCAGGGGTGCATCCAAAGATATGTGGAGGCCAATGATAATGGGGAGGTGTCGGTGAGTGCGGTCTGGGAGGCGCTGAAAGCAGTGGTCATGGGGGAACTAATTTCAATCTGGGCTCACAGGGAGGGGATGGAGAGGGAGAGATTGGTGGGGGAGATACTGAGGGTGGATAGGAGATACGCGGAATACGCCGAAGAGGGTCTGCTGAGGGAGCACCGGAGCCTCCAAACGGAGTTTGACTTGCTGACCACGGGGAAAGCTGAGGCCCAGTGGAGGAGGGTACAGGGAGCAGTGTATGAGTATGGGGAGAAGGCGAGTTGGATGTTGGCACATCAGTGGCAGAGGAGGGAGGCGGCTAGGGAGATTGGGGGAGTAGAAATAATGGGGGGAACACGGTGCGGAGTCCAACTAAAATAAACAAGGTCTTTAGGGACTTTCATGGTAAGTTGTACAAGTCAGAACCCCCAGAGGGGGGTGGGGGGGGGGGGGGTAGCGGTTGCGGCAGGGAGGGTAGAGGGTTTGGGAGCCCCGATCGAGATGGAGGAGCTAGTTAAGGGGTTGGGGAGTATGCAGAGGCGGGCAAGGCCCCGGGGCCGGATGGGTTCCCGGTTGAGTTCTACAGGAAGTTCTCGGAGCTGTTGGGCCCGTTGTTGCTGAGAACCTTTAATGAGGCGAAGGAAAAGGGAATCCCTCCCCCGACGATGTCACAGGCTTTGATCTCGCTTATCCTCAAGCGGGATAAGGACCCGCTGCAGTGTGGCTCTTATAGGCCGATTTCGCTCCTCAATGTGGACGCCAAGCGGTTGGCAAAAATTTTGGCCACCAGGATTGAGGATTGTGTCCCGGGAGTGATACACGAGGACCACACGGGGTTTGTGAAGGGCAGGCAGCTGAACACAAGCGTGCGGAGGCTCCTGAATGTGATTATGATGCCCTCGGAGGGGGGGGGAGATGCAGAAGTGGTAGCGGCAATGGACGCGGAGAAGGCCTTTGACCGGGTGGAGTGGGAGCACCTGTGGGAGGTGTTAAGCAGATTTGGGTTCGGGGAGTTCATAGGGTGGGTTTAATTGCTGTACGGTGGCGAGTGCATCAACGAACCGGCTGCAGTCAGGGTATTTTAGGTTGTACCGTGGAATGAGGCAGGTGTGCCCTTTGTCCCCCCTGCTCTTTGCCCTGGCGATTGAGCCGCTGGCCATGGCATTGTGGGAGTCCAGAAGCTGGAGGAGGTTGGGGGGGGGGGGGGGGGGGGGTTGGAGGAGCACCGTGTCTCACTATATGCGGATGACCTGCTGCTGTATATTGCGGATCCGGTGGAGGGGATGGGGGAGGTCATGCACACCCTTAGGGAGTTTGGAGACCTCTCGAGATACAAGCTCAACGTGGGGAAGAGCAAGCGAGGGGCCAGGAAGAGGTTGGTGGAGCTACCACTCAAGATGGTGGAGAGGAGTTTTCGGTATTTGGGTGACCAGGTGGCTAAGAGTTGGGGGGTCATGCATAAGCTCAATCTGGCACAGCTGGTGGACCAGATGGAGAACTTCAGGAGGTGGGACATGTTGCCACTCTCCCTGGCGGGTAGGGTGCAGTCCGTTAAGATGACAGTCCTCCCCAGGTTCCTGTTCGTCTTTCAGTGCCTGCCCATTCTCATCCCCAAGGCCTTCTTTAAACGGGTAAACAGGAGCATTATGGAATTTGTGGGCAAATAAGACCCCGAAGGTTAAGAGGCTGTTCTTGGAGCGCAGTCGGGGGCGGGGGGGTTGGCGCTGCCGAACCTGTGCAGCTATTACTGGGCAGCGAATGTGTCTATGATTCGGAAGTGGGTAATGGAGGGAGAGGGGACAGGGTGGAAAAGGTTAGAGGCGGTGTCCTGTATAGGTACCAGCCTGGGGGCACTGGTGACGGCACCGCTGCCGCGGAATACCACTGGTCCGGTGGTGGTGGCAACATTGAGGGTTTGGGGGCAGTGGAGACAGCAGAGGGGGGGAGGTAGAGACCTCAGTCTGGGCTCCGATACAGGACAACCATAGGTTCGTTCCAGGTTGGATAGATGGTGGGTTCCTAAGCTGGCACCGGGCAGGAATTAAAAAGATGGGGGATTTATTAATCGATGGGACTTTTGCCAGTCTGAGGGCGCTGGAGGAGAAATTTGGGTTACCTCCGTGAAATACCTTTAGGTATATGCAGGTTCGGGCGTTCGTGAGAAAGCAGGTAGAGGAATACCCGCTGCTGCCTGCCCGAAGGATACAGGACAGGGTGGTTTCGGGCATGTGGGTCGGGGAGGGTAAGATGTCAGAGATACACCAGGAGCTGCAGGAGGCGGATGAAGCCCTGGTGGAGGAGCTGAAGGGCAAGTGGGAGGAGCTGGGTAAGGGCCTGTGGGCTGATGCCCTGGGCAGGGTCAATTCCTCCTCATCTTGCACCAGGCTCAGCCTGATCCAGTTTAAAGTGGTGCACAGGGCACATATGACAGGGGCGAGGATGAGTAAGTTTTTTGGGGTGGAGGACAGGTGTGTGAGGTGTTCGGGGAGCCCCGCAAACCACGCCCATATGTTTTGGGCATGCCCGGCCCTTACAGAATTTTGGAAGGGCTTTGCAAAGGCTATGTCCAAGGTCTTGGACACTCGGGTAAAACCGAGCTGGGGGATAGCGATATTTGGGGTATCGGACGTTCCGGGAGTTCAGGAGTCAAAAGAGGCCGGAGTTCTAGCCTTTGCCTCCTTGATAGCCCAGAGAAGGCTCTTGTTAATTGGAGGGACGCGAAGCCCCCAAGCGTAGAGGCTTGGGTCAACATGGCGGGGTTTCTTAGGTTGGAGAAGATAAAGTTTGCCTTGCGAGGGTCCTTCGGGCGTTGGCAACCATTCCTTGACTTTCTCGCGGAACGTTAGGTGGAGGTCAGCAGCAACCTGGGGGGCAGGCTGATCTCTTTTTTGTAAGGGGCGCATGCCCCATTTCGCTTTGGGATGGGTGTTAAATTGTTAATCGTTTAGAGGGGTAAGTTGTTTTGTTTTGTTGGCATAGTGCCCTGTTTTCTTAGTATTATTTTCCTTTTTGGAGTGTTTTGTAAAAATTGAGAAACCTTGAATAAGAACATTTTTAAAAAATGTAAGCCTACTAGTGACATAAAGATTATTATAAAAATAAGGTACCAAGGTGCATTTACAGGGCAATTCACACCCCTCCTGTCCTTGTGCCATATCTTGACTCAACCTCAGTTAACGTACTGAGTATTTTAGTCTTCTCACGATGGGTGATAAAGGCTTTCGAAAGGGCTAAAAACTTACTTCCCAGTTTAAAACATACTGGATATGTTCAAAGACTGGACCTCCATAGAGAGCAAAGACTTGTGGGTGACTTGATTGAGGTTTGTAACATTATATAGTTCCTGCATCATGTTTGTTTATCTGAAGAGAGTTGTAAGAATGGCCGCTGGTCCTTCTAAGTCAAACAAGCATGGAACGGAGTTGAACAGTTGGAAGTTCTTCTCTTGGAGTGGGGTGGGTGGGGTGTTGTTGGAGAAAAAAATTCCAATTCTTTTCATCTAAATTAGCCTGGGTTTTCACATATTTCTAACTACTCCTCAATCCCATGTGATGAGATGTATTGTGATGCAAGGCATTACAACTGGATGAACCTACCTTTCCCTCCCTATCATTTCCTATATGTTCTTGCAAGTTGGTTTAGATATCGGAGAAAGCTAATTGTAAATCAGGATTTTGTTGCCTCTTTTACCCAATGTCTATTTCTAAATAAGAGCACCCAGGACTTGTGCATGTTCATTTATTCAGCAGTCATTACAATCCATCTCCAGTGTAAACTTACTTTGCGTAACAGTTCATGAAAGACAATAATTGCTTGAAAAGCTGCTTGAACATTAGAATAGACAACTGATTCACAGAAAATGGACAATACTAAACAAAATATTTTAGGACTACATTATATATATAAAATAAAATACTATCAAGCTCATTTGCATCATATACAGTGATCTACAGTATTGAGATAATTATTTTTTGAATGTTTTAAAGCAAAATAATCAAACTCCTGAGATGTGAGTGTACAGGAGAACTCGACTTGTTCTTTTGTTCTTAGATGTTGCTGAGAGCATCAACTCCTGGAAGAACTTTACCTAGGAATGGAAAACAAAAAAGCGGTCGGGGAGAGAAAGAGAGAGATAGAGTCAAGAAAATAATCAGCAGCATATTTTACAAACTTGTTCTGTAGTACAATGTTCCATTTTTTGAGAAGAAGAATGTAAAGAGGTTTAGCTTTTCCCTAGTTTTGTAATGATGAATAGAACCTTTTCACATCAGAATTCATAAAATACTGAAGATCTACGGCTTTTCATATGGATGTCTGATATCAAATCGGTTTGTGCTGAGTTTTTTGCTTTTTTAAAGATTTTCTTGGCAAGCCCAGATTTTCAGCAACAGAGTATGTTTCAGAGACCTGCGTAAATGTTGTAACTGTAGTGATTGGCAAAAAAAGTACAGTGCAATATATCTGCTCGAGTGCCTGATAATGTGGGCCTCATTGCTGTACTGATCAGGGCTCACTTACCCATGAAGATGGCAGAACCAAAGTCTCACTGGGCTGCCTTTGCAGCAAAAAAACACATGATCTTAATTGACAGAGGTGAGCTCAGTACACAGCATGGGGGAAATTATAGAACAATGTTACAAATTCTTTAAGCAGGTTAAAAAGCAAGTTGGCTTATTTATAAGGTTAAATTATAACAATGAATCCAATTCAATTACCCATTATAACTGAATCCAAGTCACACAATAAAAACATTCATGTTTAGCCACTTTATTCAATGTGCAACATAGTCCTCGCCAATTGTTAAAAACTCAAAGCTTAAGACACCAAAAACTAAAATTCACCTTCAAGCAGTTCCAAACTAGCTCCACCTCCAGTGCTCACATGGCTGACTTTGTCTTCAGTATTCCACTTGGCACAGCAAGTGGCTGTATCTCCACCACCTACAACACAAAAAAAAACATTGAAGACAATAGAGACTGTGATATCTGAGCTATTGAAGCTCACTGAAAAGTGCGATACGAGCACCATGTGGCATTGTTTTTACACCCGACAGATGCACAAGTGTAAAAATAAGTAGTGTTTATTAATTTTATAACAGCTAATGTCTTTTAATATTCTTATATTTATTTCAGGTGTTTAAGTACAATATACAAAGTCAAAGCTAATTCCAGGTATAAGTTTATAATAATTTGTTTTACAATTATTAAACAGCCAAAAAAAATTTTTTTGTCTTAACATATAGCTTGATATTGACACATTAGATTCTGCCATGGTATATCTGTGATTGAAGGAAAAACAGTTTCACTCATAGAAATTGTGTCTAAACTCATCAATACATTGATGCTGCTAATGTTTGCTGACCGCCGGCAGTGTGCCTGAGCAAAGGACTAAAACAATTCAACTTAATATTCCTGCAATAGTACTGAAGACTTGTGCTCCAGAACTTGTCGCACCCCTAGCCAAGTTGTTCCAGTACAGCTACAACACTGGCATCTACCCGGCAACGTAGAAAATTGCCCAGGGGTGTCCTGTACACAAGCAGGACAAATCCAACCCAGCCAATTACCGCCCCATCAGTCTACTCTCCATCATCAGCAAAATGATGGAAGGAGTCACCAACAGCGCTATTAAGCGGCACTTACTCAGGAATAACTTGTTCACGTACGCTCAGTTTGGGTTCCGTCAGGGTCATTCAGCTCCTGACCTCATTACAGCCTTGGTTCAAACTTGGACAAAAGAACTGCATGCCAGAGGTGAGGTGCAGCTCCAACAACATCCAGGACAAAGCAGCCCGCTTGATTGCTCCCCCTTCCGCAAATATTCAAACCCTCCACCACCGACAAACAGTGGCAGCATATGTACCATCTACAAGATGCACTGCAGTAAAATGCCAAGGTTCCTTAGACAGCACCTTCCAAACCCACAGCCGCTACCAAGAGCACCACCTGGAGATTCCTTTCCAAGTCACTCACCACCCCAACTTGGAAATATGTCGCCATTCCTTCACTGTCGCTGGGGCAAAATCCTGCAACTCCCTCCCTGACAGCACAGTGGGTGTACCTACATTTCAGGGACTGAAGCGGTTCACGAAGGCAACGCATCACCACCTTCTGAAGGACAATGGTGGCCTAACCAGCAACGCCCATATCCCGTAAATGAATTTAAAAACAGACAGGGGCAGGGGAAAATTATCTATCGTCAGTTCTAATTCTGATTGTTACCAACAACCCCCATGGACGAGTATGCACGTAGATGTTCAGTGAGGACAGCAGCAGGCCAGCTGTGGTTATAATTTACCAACTTTAGTACCAGGATAGTACAAAATATTTGCTAGCCCAGAACTATTACTTGTCATCAAGGCTATATAAAAAGAGATTCTTTACATTGTAACAATTCTCTTTTTAAAAAAAAATACATTTAGAGTACCCAATTCTTTTCCCCCCCCCCCAATTAAAGCGCCAATTTAGCGTGGCCAATCCACCTCGCCTGCACATCTTTGGGTTGTGGGAGCGAGACCCATGTAGACACGGGGAGCATGTGCAAACTCCACACGGACAGTGACCCCGGGACCGGACCCGGGTCCTCAGCACCATGAGGCAGCTGTTGTACCCACTGCGAGACCCTCCATTGTAATAATTCTCACATGCACTCTCCAAAGAGCAGGGAAATAAAAAATTCCATTTTGTACGGAGGCTGACTTTCATTAGTTATTTTAAAGTCCTTCTGTAATAATTTATTAACCCATGAGCACACCTAAGAATTACTTTATGTCAGCCATGGCAGTGTTTTACACGGAGCCAAGTATAAAAAGTGCTAAAGTCACTCAGTTGCAACACACTTTACAAGGGAATTAAAATATCCAACTTCGCCAGAAAATTAGATTTCTAATTGTATAAATTTAAAACTGCCCAGGATGAAAACCTGAACACCAAATGTAAGTTTGAAATCCAGTGCAGTTTATATTAGCCCACAAAAACACAAAGAATTAAGCAACTTTTCAAATACTTACCAATAATAGAGATACAACCTTTCTCGGTAACTTCCACAACCTTGTCCATAACTCCCTTAGTGCCATTGGCGAATTTATCCCACTCAAACACACCAACGGGACCATTCCACACAATCAGCTTGGCTCTGCCCACAGCAGCAACAAACTTCTTAAGACTCTCGGGACCACAATCGAGACCCTTGAGAAGGAAAATTATTAAAGATACATCAATTTGCTGCATTTCACAGGAAGATATTAATACATTTGTTTCATACCTTCAGGGCAAGGGGACACAAATCAATGGTCAGCCAAAACAGTAAGATAGAGAATGGCAGAAATGGACCATATGACCACCAGATACCAACTCTGACATGTGCATGACCCTCAGCTCCTTCTCATTTACCTTTTTATATTAATGTTAAAAACAATTTTATTTAAAAATAAAACACGAGTGAAAAATTCTGCACTTTTGTCCTCTACAAGTACATGATATATTTCATATATTCATACAATAAAAACTTGAAAGGTATTAAGAGTCTATCAGGACACAGCTACTAAACATTCCCTTTGTGTTTTATTTAAGAACACAAATAAATAGAAATGTTGTTCAGCACTACTTGTCATGAATTGCTCGAGTGGACTTCCGGTTGCAGCTATGCGGAGCTAAGCCGCACATTCGGCGGCTCCCGCTAAAACTGACTTTTGGGCTCTCCAGAGGGGCCCCAGCGGCAATTTATTCGACGACTTCCAGTGTGGGAAGGTGAGCAAGGTCCCCCCTCCATAGTATATGGATTGGACCAGGAGTGGAGTGGGCAAAAAAGCGTTTTGGAGCAGAGAAAAGTGCGAGGGAGAAAAAAAAAAGATGGCGGCGGGCGAAGATCAAGCGGCATGGGTGCAGGAGCAGCAGGAGTTTCTCAGGCGCTGCTTTGAGGAGCTGAAGAAAGAGGTGCTGGCGCCAATGCTGACAGCGATCGAGGGGTTAGTGGAGACCCAGAAGGCCCAAGGGGCGGCGATCCAGGAGGTGCGGGAAAAAGCCTCGGAGAATGAGGATGAGATCTTGGGCCTGGCGGTGAAGATGGAGGCACACAAGGCGCTGCACAAGAGATGGGCGGAAAGATTAGAGGACCTGGAGAACAGGTTGAGGACGAAGAATCTTCGGATTCTGGGTCTCCCTGAAGGAGTGGAGGGGGCCGATGCCGGGGCATGTGTGAGCACGATGCTCAACTCACTGATGGGGGCGGGGGCCTCTCCAAGTCCCCTGAAGCTAGATCGGGCTCATCGGGTCCTGGCGAGGAGACCCAAGGCCAACGAGCCGCCAAGGGCGGTAGTGGTGAGGTTTCACCGTTTCGTGGATAGAGTGTGTGTCATGAGATGGGCCAAGAAAGAGCGGAGCAGCAGGTGGGAGAATACGGAGATCCGAATCTATCAGGACTGGAGTGCGGAGGTGGCAAAGAAGAGAGCTGGTTTTAATCGGACCAAGGCGGTGCTCCATCGGAAGGGGGTGAGGTTCGGAATGCTGCAGCCAGCGCGATTGTGGGTCACGTTTCAGGATCGACACCACTACTTCGAAACGCCCGAGGAGGCTTGGACCTTTACACAAACTGAAAAGTTGGACTCAAACTGAGAGTTTGTGGTTGTGGGGGGGATGTCGGTTGAATACAGGGTTTTAACTATGCGTAGGGAATGTTCCACGGGTTGGGTGATGGATGGGGATGGGGGAAGAGATCTGATGGGGAGACTGAGAGAGTGTGTGGGCGCCGGTGCTGGAGGGAGGGGAGGCCCGGAGATGGGGGAATTGGGATAAGGCCGCAACACGAGCGGCGCAGACGGGGCGGGGCTGGCTCAGGAAAGCGCGGGCTTTTTCCCGCGCTAGAGAAGGACGGGGGGGGGGGGGGGGGGGGGGGGGGGGGGTGTGTGTGGGGGAGCGCGCACTGATTGCTGGGGAGGAGGGGGGAGGGGGGATTCCCACATGGGGGTGGGGGGGTTCAATGGGACGGCAGGGGAGGCTGGGGTCAGCAGGAGTCAGCTGACTGACGCAATGTCAGTTAGAGGGGTGCAGTGCTCTGACTGTGAGATGTGGCAGGTCCGGGAGGCTTCCAGTGTCCCGGATGGCTTCATCTGCAGAAAGTGCACCAGACTGGAGCTCCTCACAGACCGCATGGTTCGGTTGGAGCAGCAATTGGATGCACTTAGGAGCATGCAGGTGGCGGAAAGCGTCATAAATAGCAGTTATATAAATGTGGTCACATCCAAGGAGCAGGTAGAGAAATGGGTGACCACCAGAAAGGGCAGGCAGTCAGTGCAGGAATCCCCTGTGGTTGTCCCCCTCTCGAACAGGTATACCCCTTTGGATACTGTCGGGGGGATAGCCTATCAGGGGAAAACAGCAGCAGCCAGAGCAGTGGCACCACGGCTGGCTCTGATGTTCAGAATGGAGGGTCAAAGCGCAGAAGAGCAATAGTAATAGGGGACTCTATAGTCAGGGGCACAGATAGGCGCTTCTGTGGACGTGAAAGAGACTCCAGGATGGTATGTTGCCTCCCTGGTGCCAGGGTCCAGGATGTCTCCGAACAGGTAGAGGGCATCCTGAAGGGGGAGGGCAAACAGGCAGAGGTCGTTGTACATATTGGTACTAACGACACAAGCAGGAAGGGGCATGAGGTCCTGCAGCAGGAGTTCAGGGAGCTAGGCAGAAAGTTAAAAGACAGGACCTCTAGGGTTGTAATCTCGGGATTACTCCCTGTGCCACGTGCCAGTGAGGCTAGAAATAGGAAGATAGAGCAGCTAAACACGTGGCTAAACAGCTGGTGTAGGAGGGAGGGTTTCCGTTATCTGGACCACTGGGAGCTCTTCCGTGGCAGGTGTGACCTATATAAGAACGACGGGTTGCATCTAAACTGGAGAGGCATAAATATCCTGGCCGCGAGACTTGTTAGAGTCACACGGGAGGGTTTAAACTAGTATGGCAGGGGGGTGGGCACGGGAGCAATAGGTCAGAAGGTGAGAGCATTGAGGGAGAACTAGGGAATAGGGACAGTGTGGCTCTGAGGCAGAGCAGACAAGGAGAAGTTGCTGAACACAGCAGGCCTGGTGGCCTGAAGTGCATATGTTTTAATGCAAGAAGTATTACGGGTAAGGCAGATGAACTTGGAGCTTGGATTAGTACTTGGAACTATGATGCTGTTGCCATTACAGAGGCCTGGTTGAGGGAAGGGCAGGATTGGCAGCTAAACGTTCCAGGATTTAGATGTTTCAGGCGGGATAGAGGGGGATGTAAAAGGGGTGGCGGAGTTGCGCTACTGGTTAGGGAGGATATCACAGCTGTACTACGGGAGGACACCTTAGAGGGCAGTAAGGCTATATGGGTAGAGATCAGGAATAAGAAGAGTGCAGTCACAATGTTGGGGGCTTACTACAGGCCTCCCAACAGCCAGCGGGAGATAGAGGAGCAGATAGGTAGACAGATTTTTGAAAAGAGTAAAAACAACAGGGATGTGGTGATGGGAGACTTCAACTTCCCCAATATTGACTGGGACTCATTGAGTGCCAGGGGCTTAGACGGGGCAGTGTTTGTAAGGAGCATCCAGGAGGACTTCTTAAAACAATATGCAGACAGTCCAACTAGGGAAGGGGCGGTACTGGACCTGGTATTGGGGAATGAGACCGGCCAGGTGGTAGAAGCTTCAGTAGGGGAGCATTTCGGGAACAGTGACCACAATTCAGTAAGTTTTAAAGTGCTGGTGGACAAGGATAAGAGTGGTCCTAGGGTGAATGTGCTAAATTGGGGGAAGGCTAATTACAACAATATTAGGCGGGAACTGAAGAACCTAGATTGGGGGCGGATGTTTGAGGGCAAATCAACATCTGACATGTGGGAGGCTTTCAAGTGTCAGTTGAAAGGAATTCAGGACCGGCATGTTCCTGTGAGGAAGAAGGATAAATACGGCAATTTTCGGGAACCTTGGATAACGAGAGATATTGTAGGCCTCGTCAAAAAGAAAAAGGATGCATTTGTCAGGGCTAAAAGGCTGGGAACAGACGAAGCCTGTGTGGAATAGAAGGAAAGTAGGAAGGAACTTAAACAAGGAGTCAGGAGGGCTAGAAGGGGTCACGAAAAGTCATTGGCAAATAGGGTTAAGGAAAATCCCAAGGCTTTTTACACGTACATAAAAAGCAAGAGGGTAGCCAGGGAAAGGGTTGGCCCACTGAAGGATAGGCAAGGGAATCTATATGTGGAGCCAGAGGAAATGGGCAAGGTACTAAATGAATACTTTGCATCAGTATTCACCAAAGAGAAGGAATTGGTAGATGTTGAGTCTGGAGAAGGGTGTGTAGATAGCCTGGGTCACATTGAGATCCAAAAAGACGAGGCGTTGGGCGTCTTAAAAAATATTAAGGTAGATAAGTCCCCAGGACCTTTTACTATTCTACAAGTAAAAAAGGCACTTAGCAGAGCACACATCTCCACCATGCTGTGTTAACGTTATGACAATTATGCAGCTCTTTGAGGCTTTTTCCTGCCTAGTTAATGCTCTAAATACAAAGCTGAAGAAGAAATCTTTTTATTCGGAGCTTCCATCTCACTGAGGGGGCTTCAGGCCAATTCACATCCAACAACCTGCTCTGAAAACTGTTCACATTTTGACAGCTATGACGAATTCCACCACAACAGCTGAGACAATCTGCAACATTCTAAAACAATAAACCACATTCTAAATAAAATTACACAACATTCAAAAAAAGGATAAATTGTCTTTTTGACTTGACTCTCAATTTTAACAGATCCTTTAAAAAAGATTTAGGATCTGTGTCCAGATCTGCATCTCGCCCAAAAGCTAATAAGTTCTTCCTTGGGCCATACCCTATCCATGTACCAAGTTTTGATGAGATCCATCTATTAGTTTTTAAGATGTCTTGTTTACAGACTAACTGGGGCAAAAACATTACCATCAGTGGTAGCAGTAATAACTCAATATTGCAATGATGACATAAAAACCCTACTGTACATAAGGAGACCATTCGGCCCATCAAATGTTCCTGTGAGGAAGAAGGATAAATATGGCAAATTTCAGGAACCTTGGATAACGAGAGATATTGTAGGCCTCGTCAAAAAGAAAAAGGAGGCATTTGTCTGACTGGGAACAGATGAAGCATTGTGTGGAATATAAGGAAAGTAAGAAGGAACTTAAGCAAGGAGTCAGGGGAGATAAAAGGGGTCACAAAAAGTCATTGGCAAATAGGGTTAAGGAAAATCCCAAGGCTTTTTACACGTACATAAAAACCAAGAGGGTTGCCAGGGAAAGGGTTGGCCCACTGAAGGATAGGGGAGGGAATCTATGTGTGGAGCCAGAGGAAATGGGTGAGTTACTAAATGAATACTTTGCATCAGTATTCACCAAAGAGAAGGAATTGGTGGATGTTGAGTCTGGGGAAGGGTGTGTCGATAGCCTGGGTCACATTGAGATCCAAAACGACGAGGTGTTGGGCGCCTTGAAAAATATTAAGGTGGATAAGTCCCCAGGGCCTGATGGGATCTACCCCAGAATACTGAAGGAGGCAAGAGAGGAAATTGCTGAGGCCATGACAGAAACCTTTGGATCCTCACTGTCTTCAGGTGATATCCCGGAGGATTGGAGAATAGCCAATGTTGTTCCTTTGTTTAAGAAGGGTAGCAAGGATAATCCAGGGAACTACAGGCCAGTGAGCCTTACTTCAGTGGTAGCGAAATTACTGGAGAGAATTCTTCGAGACAGGATCTACTCCCATTTGGAAGCAAATGGTCGTATTAGTGAGAGGTAGCATGGTTTTGTGAAGGGGAGGTCGTGTGTCACTAACTTGATAGAGTTTTTCGAGGAGGTCACTAAGATGATTGATGCAGGTAGGGCAGTGGATGTTGTCTATATGGACTTCAGTAAGGCCTTTGACAAGGTCCCTCATGGTAGACTAGTACAAAAGGTGAAGTCACACGGGATCAGGGGTGAGCTGGCAAGGTAGATACAGAACTGGCTAGGTCATAGAAGGCAGAGAGTAGCAATGGAAGGATGCTTTTCTAATTGGAGGGCTGTGACCAGTGGTGTTCCGCAGGGATCAGTGCTGGGACCGTTGCTGTTTGTAGTACATATAAATGATTTGGAGGAAAATGTAACTGGTCTGATTAGTAAGTTTGCAGACGACACAAAGGTTAGTGGAATTGCCGATAGCGATGAGGACTGTCAGAGGATACAGCAGGATTTTGATCGTTTGGAGACTTGGGCGGCGAGATGGCAGATGGTGTTTAATCTGGACAAATATGTGAGGTAATGCGTTTTGGAAGGTCTAATGCAGGTAGGGAATATACAGTGAATGGTAGAACCCTCAAGAGTATTGACAGTCAGAGAGATCTTGGTGTACAGGTCACTGAAAGGGGCAACACAGGTGGAGAAGGTAGTCAAGAAGGCATATGGCATGCTTGCCTTCATTGGCCGGGGCATTGAGTATAAGAATTGGCAAGTCATGTTGCAGCTGTTTCGAACCTTAGTTAGGCCACACTTGGGAGTATAGTGTTCAATTATGGTCGCCACACTACCAGAAGGATGTGGAGGCTTTAGAGAGGGTGCAGAAGAGATTTACCAGAATGTTGCCTGGTATGGAGGGCATTAGCTATGAGGAGAGGTTGAATAAACTCGGTTTGTTCTCACTGGAACGACGGAGGTTGAGGGGCGACCTGATAGAGGTCTACAAAATTATGGGGGCATAGACAGAGTGGATAGTCAGAGGCTTTTCCCCAGGGTAGAGGGGACAATTACTAGGGCCATAGGTTTAAGGTGAGAGGGGCAAGGTTTAGAGTAGATGTATGAGGCAAGTTTTTTTTTTTTTCATAAACACAGAGGGTAGTGGGTGCCTGGAACTCGCTACCGGAGGTGGTGGAAGCAGGGACAATAGTGACATTTAAGGGGCATCTTGACAAATACATGAATAGGATGGGAAGAGGGATACGGACCCAGGAAGTGTAGAAGATTATAGTTTAGTCGGGCAGCATAGTCGGCACAGGCTTGGAGGGCCGAAGGGCCTGTTCCTGTGCTGTACATTTCTTTGTTCTTTGACTTACGGGAGTGTTATGGGGGAGCAAAAGAGCTATATACAGATCTAGCCGGGGGGGGGGGGGAGGGGAGAAATAGGGTTGCTGCTGCATTGGCCGATGGGGAACTGGAAACAGAAGAGGTGGTCGGGTTGGGGGTCCCCCGTCTGGGAGACTGGAGAGTGCGGGAGACGCGGGCACGGGACTGGCCTAGGAAAGGAGATGGCTAGTCGGCGGGGAGAAGCCCCCCAATCCGGCTGATAACTTGGAATGCGAGGGGCCTGAATGGGCCGGTTAAGAGGGCCCGAGTGTTCGCACACTTAAAGGGACTGAAGGCAGGCGTAGTCATGCTTCAGGAGACACATTTGAAGGTGGTAGACCAGGTCAGGTTAAGAAAGGGATGGGTAGGACAGGTATTCCATTCGGGGCTGGATGCAAAGAACAGAGGGGTGGCAATACTGGTGGGGAAGCGGGTGTCGTTTGAGGCCAAGAAGATTGTAGTGGACAATGGAGGTCGATACGTGATGGTGAGCGGTAGGTTGCAGGCGGCGTGGGTGGTATTGGCAAACGTATACGCCCCGAACTGGGATGATGCTGGATTTATGAAGCGCATGTTGGGGCGGATTCCAGATCTGGAGGCAGGAAGCTTGATAATAGGGGGGTATTTCAACACTCTGTTGGACCCAGCATTAGATCGCTCCAGATCCAAGATGGGGAAGGGGCCGGCTGCGGCCAAGGTGCTTAGGGGGTTCATGGACCAGATAGGGGGAGTAGATCCGTGGAGATTTGCTAGGCCCTTGGCCAGGGAATTTTCTTTTTTTTTCTCACGTACACAGAGCCTACTCCCAGATAGAATTTTTTGTTTTGAGTAGGGCGCTGATCCCGAAAGTGGAAGGAACAGAGTACTCGGCCATAGCCATCTCAGACCACGCCCCGCACTGGGTGGAGCTAGAGTTAGGAGAGGAGAGGGACCAACGCCCGTTGTGGCGTCTGGATGTGGGATTACTGGCGGATGAGGTGGTGAGCGGGAGGGTGCATTGAAAGGTATTTGGAGGCCAACGACAACGGGGAGGTGCAGGTGGGGGTAGTATGGGAGGCGCTGAAGGCGGTGGTCAGGGGTGAGTTAATCTCCATCAGGGCTCACAGGGAGAAGAGAGAGGGCAGGGAAAGGGAGGGGTCAATGGGGGAGATCCTCAGGGTGGACAGGAGATATGCAGAGGCCCCTGAGGAGGGACTGCTTAGGGAGCGGCGAAGTCTCCAGACGGAATTCAACCTGTTGACCACGGGGAAGTGTAGCCGGTTAAAATGGCCAACTCCCGATTAGAATGGCCAAACCACGATTTAAAATGGCGAACGGAAGAGGCTGATGGGAAAATCAGCCAACAGGACTCAAACAGGCAGCTGCAGGAAAAACTGTGTATTCGCCTCTGGGGAGGCCAGACAGAATTGATACCTGCAGCCATCAACACAACAACACACCAGCCATCTGAATACGAATTAGCAATCCCCGGGAACAATATGCTACAAATTAGACACACAAAGCCAACCCAGACTTTTCGGCGCCAGCAGGAGCCGACACAAAGAGAGGTGAACGACCACCCCAAAACCACCCATCGATCAAGGAATCGCTCCAGCATTGGAGAATATCGAACCAAGTGATTGGGACGAAGTCCGCCCCGAAAGGCGGGAAGCCCCTGGGAACTATCAGAATAGAGTCCAAGTTCAAATCAACCCTTCTTCTCCTCTCCGCACCCTTCGAGACCCTTCTGTTGACCTTCTACAACAGCCGCGAGAACCGTAAGTCTTACTCCAACACTCGCTACGAGATAGGCACTCCTGACTATCGACCTGTCCCCGCTTTGAATCCCGCAGGCTCCAAACCCATACGAAAGGCCATTAATTTCCCTGACCTGGTGGGCCATTTCCAAAGTTAAGTATTGGCCTGATTAGTTGTAGGAAGTAGCATTAATGTACAAGTATTGATTACTGTATATAATAAATGTGCGTTGATTTAACTCTTACTAAGCGGTGTGGTGAATTATTGATCATTACTCGGACTTGAACCACGTGGCGGTATCAAAAAGATACCTGGCGACTCAAGAGCAAAGGTGATATAACACGAGCAATTAAACTAAGGCTAAAACGAGCAACAGAAGGCAGAGGCACACTGGAGGAAAGCACAGGGGGTGACGTACGAGTATGGGGAGAAGGCGAGCCGGATGCTGGCACATCAGCTTCGTAAGAGGATGGCAGAGAGGGAGATAGGTGGAGTCAAAGATAGCAGGGGAACTATGGTGCGGAGGGCGGTGAAAGTAAATGAGGCATTTAAGGACTTTTATGAGGAGCTGTACAGATCTCAGCCCTCAGCGGGGGAAGAGGGGATGTGAGGATTTCTAGATCAACTGAGGTTCCCGAGGGTGGAGGAGCAGGAGGTGGCTGGTTTGGGGGCGCCAATTGGGTTGGAGGAGCTGGTTAAAGGACTGGGGAGCATGCAGGCGGGGAAGGCTCCGGGGCCAGATGGGTTCCCGGTTAAGTTTTGCAGGAAGTATGCGGACCTGTTAGCCCCGTTGCTAGTGAGGACTTTCAATGAGGCAGGGGGGGGACCCTGCCCTCAACAATGTCCGGGGCACTGATTTCTCTGATCCTGAAGTGGGACAAGGACCCACTGCAATGTGGGTCGTATAGGCCGATTTCACTCCTCAATGTGGATGCTAAGTTGCTGGCAAAAGTGCTGGCTACAAGAATTGAGGGTTGTGTCCCGGGATTGATTCATGAGGACCAGACGGGATTTGTAAAGGGCAGGCAGCTAAACACTAATGTGCGGAGGCTCCTAAACGTGATTATGATGCCATCGGTGGAGGGAGAGGCGGAGATAGTGGTAGCTATGGACGCGGAGAAGGCCTTTGACCGGGTGGAGTGGGAGTATCTCTGGGAAGTGTTGCGGAGGTTTGGGTTTGGGGAGAGGTTTATCAGTTGGGTTAAGCTCCTTTGTAGAGCCCCGGTGGCGAGTGTGGCTACGAATCGGCAGAGGTCGGAGTATTCTCAGCTGTATCGGGACGAGGCGGGGGGCCCCCCCTGTCGTTTCCATTAGAAATTGAGCCTTTGTCCATGGCATTAAGGGAGTCCAGGAAATGGAGGGGGGTGGTTTGAGGGGGAGAGGAGCATCGGGTGTCGCTGTATGTAGCAGATCCAGTGGAGGGGATGGTGGAGGTCATGCGGATCCTAAGGGAGTTTGGGGACTTCTCGGGCTATAAGCTCAATGTAGGGAAAAGTGAGCTCTTTGTGGTGCATCCAGGGTCCAGGGAAGAGGGATAGGCGACCTACCGTTGAGGAGGGCGGAAAGGAGCTTTCGGTACTTGGGAATCCAGGTAGCTAGGAGCTGGGGGGCCCTGCACAAACTTAATTTGACGCGGCTGGTGGAGCAGATGGAGGAGGACTTCAAAAGATGGGATGTGTTGCCACTCTCGCTAGTGGGCAGGGTACAGTCGATTAAAATGATGGTCCTCCCGAGGTTTCTTTTTGTGTTCCAGTGCCTTCCTATTCTGATTACCAAGGCCTTTTTTAAGCGGGGAGGTAAGAGCATCATGGGTTTTGTGTGGGCAAACAAGACCCCGAGGTTAAGGAGGGGGTTTCTGGAGCGTAGTAGGGACAGAGGAGGGCTGGCATTGCCGAATCTGGGTGGCTATTATTGGGCAGCCAACGTGGCGATGATCCATAAGTGGGTAATAGAGGGAGAGGGGGCGGCATGGAAGAGGTTGGAGATGGCGTCCTGCAAAGGAACGAGCCTGAGGGCGCTGGTGACGGCACCGCGGCCGCTCTCGCCGGCAAGGTACACCACGAGTCCGTTGGTGGCGGCAACGCTAAAGATCTGGGGGCAGTGGAGACGACATAGGGGTGAGATGGGAGCCTCGGTGTGGTCCCCAATCCGGGAGAACCATCGGTTCGTCCCAGGAAGGATGGATGGGGGGTTTCGGAGCTGGCATCGGGCAGGGATCATAAGGATGGGGGACCTGTTTATAGACGGGACGTTTGCGAGCCATGGGGCGCTGGAGGAGAAGTTTGGGTTACCCCCGGGAAATGCGTTCAGGTATATGCAAGTGAGGGCGTTTGTGAGGCGGCAGGTGAGGGAATTCCCGCTGCTCCCGGCACAGGGGATTCAGGACAGGGTGATTTAGGGTGTATGGGTCGGAGAAGGCAAGGTTTCGGCGATATATCAGGAGATGAAAGAAGAGGAGGCTTCGGTAGAGGAGCTGAAGGGCAAGTGGGAGGAGGAGTTGGGGGAGGAGATTGAAGAGGGTCTGTGGGCTGACGCCCTGAGTAGGGTTAATTCCTCTTCCTCATGTGCCAGGCTCAGCCTGATACAGTTTAAGGTTATTCAGAGCGCATATGACGGGGGAGAGGCTGAGTAGGTTCTTTGGGATGGAGGACAGATGCGGGAGGTGCTCGGGAAGCCCAGCGAATCACACCCACATGTTCTGGTCATGCCCGGCAGTGGATGGGTTCTGGAGGGGTTTCGCGAAGACCATGTCCAAGGTGGTGAAAGTCCAGGTCAAGCCAAGTTGGGGACTGGCATTATTTGGGGTGCCGGACGAGTCGGTAGTGCAGGAGGCGAAAGAGGCCGGTATTCTGGCCTTTGCGACCCTGGTAGTCCGGCGGAGGATCTTGCTCATGTGGAGGGACGTGAAGCCCCCAGTGTGGCAGCTTGGATCAATGACATGTCAGGGTTCATTAAGCTGGAGAGGATAAAGTTGGCCTTGAGAGGGTCTGCGCAGCGGTTCTTCAGGCGGTGGCAACCGTTCCTAGACTATCTCGCGGAGCGTTAGAATTAGGTCGGTCAGCAGCAGCAGCAACCCAGGGAGGGAGGGGGGGGTGGGTACTTGTAAAAAAAAAAAAAAAGCATATGAGCGGGTTAATATGTGCGGGATTAACCCATTGTATTAGTTCTGTATTATGTTTGATTGCTATGTTTATGTTCTATTCTGTTCTTTTCTGTTACGGGGGGGGGGGGGGGGGGGGGGGGGGGTGGGAGGGGGTTTAATTGGTTGAAAATTTTTGTTGGAAAAACTTTGAATAAACATTTATATTTTAAATGACTTGCGAGTTTAAAACTTCACCAAAATGGATTGAGAATTCGAACGAATGTCAGTTTTCTGTAATACTGGAGTCCATCATCAATGAATTCCAGCCCTATTCAAAACTTTAGTGTTAGCATTCGTGGAATTCACAGCATTCGTGGAATTCACATTCTCTATAAACATTTAAATCAACCCTAAGAAAGTTTAATTACTTAAGATAATCTGAGCAATGAGAAAACAATGTTTGATTCACACTAGAGTAATGCTATCAAGCAGTGTGAATTTGCCTGACTTTTTCATGCCGTTTCTCACTGCAGCTAGATCAGGATCAGAACTCCAGAGATATTCTAAAACCTACTGCTGGAAACTAGGCTCCATTTTCCAGACACTAATGTTGCAAAAGAATTGCACCAAGAGTGTACGGTGGACAGAATCAAACAGTTTTTGTTATAAATAAGGGGGTTTTCACATCGTAGGTTTCAAACAATTTTCTCTACATCACAATAGTAATAATTTATCATAGGTGTAATTGTGGACACCTCCCTAATTTATTAAATAACAGTGCCAAAATGTATATATTATATAGGCAGTCATGTTGGATACCAAGTGCATCAGGTCCTAAAGTACTTTTCTTGTGAACTAAATAAGAGTTTATTTTGGAGTTCTTAGCAAGAAACTTCAAGACTGACTAACCGTTGCTGTATAAATATGCAGACAGCCTACGCAAATTAAACTGATGCAATACTTGAGAAATAAACACATTCTTAGCGATTAACCATTAAGATGCTTCTCCAAGGCTGCAAAAGTTGACAAAGTAATTAAAAACAAGGAATTATTATAATGGGCAGCACGGTAGCATAGTGGTTAGCACAATTGCTTCACAGCTCCAGGGTCCCGGGTTCGATTCCTGGCTTGGGTCACTGCCTGTGCGGAGTCTGCACATCCTCCCAGTGTGTGCGTGGGTTTCCTCCGGGTGCTCCGGTTTCCTCCCACAGTCCAAAGATGTGCAGGTTAGGTGGATTGGCCATGCTAAATTGCTGTGTCCAAAATTGCCCTTAGCGTTGGGTGTGATTACTGGGTTTTGGGGATAGGGTGGAGGAGTGGGTTTGGGTAGGGTGGTCTTTCCAAGAGCCAGTGCAGGCTTGATGGGCCGAATGGCCTCCTTCTGCACTGTAAATTCTATGATTCTATGAATAGATTATAGGTGCTCCACACCATTATTTTTGACCTGTGTACTTTCAGTTGTGTTCTAGTATCATTATTTATAAGAAACTTAGAAATGCTGCAAAATGTAGAGGGGCTTCTAATGATTCAGTCAACACTAAAATAAAACTGGAATTGACTTCCGGTGGTGGACGCGAGCTGAGCGGTTGCACGAAAGGTGGCTCTCTCCCCAGAACTTCTCACTATACCTTTTTAACCCATTTAACGGGCACCAAGAGCAGTGGATAGCACTGCTGCCTCACGGCGCCGAATCCCAGGTTCAATCCCGGCTCTGGGTAACTGTCCGTGTGGAGTTGCACATTCCCCCTGTGTTTGCGTGGCTTTCGCCCCCACAATCCAAATATATGCAGGGTAGGTGGATTAGCCACGTTAAATTGAAAAATGAATTTGATGTCAGTTAAAAAACGGACACCAAAAGTATGACAAAGGTCCCCAACTTACTACACAATCGACCGAGATGTCATCGAACAAGCAGCCAGGCTGCAAGAACAGCAAGAGCAGAGGAAGGAAGACCCCAACCCCAGAACAAGGAGGCAGGCATGGTGAACCAGACCTGAGCATGATGGACTCAACAGGGTTGCCAGCGACGGCTCACTCGTCAACGGAGCAACTGATGGAGTTTGTCTCCATGGAGCGCAAGAAACGCGTGATAAAAGAAGGACCTCATGTCAGCTATGAAATCGGCGATAGAGGCCACGCTGGTCCCAATAAAGGGAGTAATGGCAGAACGATGCGGAGACTGGAGGTCCAAGAGGCAACAGTACAGGACCTGGAGAAGTGAGCCACCGACCAGGACAAGCGGATCGCCTCACACGAAATTGAGGTGGCAAGGTTGGTGACGGCCCAGAAGGCATTAATGGGGAAAGTTGACGACCAGGAAAACAGGTCCTGCCGACAGAACCTTAGGGGCTGGTTTAGCACAGGGCTAAATCGCTGGCTTTGAAAGCAGACCATGGCAGGCCAGCAGCACGGTCCAATTCCCGTACCAGCCTCCCCGAACAGGCGCTGGAATGTGGCGACGAGGGGCTTTTCACAGTAATTTCATTTGAAGCCTACTTGTGACAATAAGCGATTTTCATTTCAACTACAGTGATGAACAGGTGCAGGGAATGAAAATGTCAGTGTGTAGCTTTTGTATTTTCAGGTTTGACCTGAACACTATAATTGGGGTGGAGAAGAACATGCTTTTTCTGCAACTGGCAGCTACATTAGCCAGGAGTGCCTGATGTTGACATTTGGTGCCCAGAACGGGACAGTTTCCCGTCGTTCCCTTCACATCACTAGCCTTCATCAGCGTAACATAGCAAAAATAGATAGCAACTGAAATAAAAGAAACAGCTGTTATGTCTAAGTCTTTGCCATTGGCAAATTCGCTGCTTGATTTCTCCTATGTTAGGAATCGTAATGAATCGACTCCGAAATGCTTTGGAAGTTGAGGATATGAAATACATGATTTAAAAAGCATCAGACCACTTAACAACCATTATCACTATCTTACCATCCAGTTTGCTGGGATTCCGGCAGTCACAGTGGCTGTTCCAACACTGGCATTTTCATCAAATTTATCAGCAGTCACAAAATCTTCAGGCAGTGTAATGGTCACCCCATTTTTCTTAGCCTTGGCCATCAGTTCATTGACTATTTTCGACCCTTCTTCATCATAGAGGGAATTGCCAATCTAAAAAATGAAAAAGTTACATAATATTCAAAAAAATAGCCAGAGACGATCACTATATATTGCTCTTTAACAGCTGTTGGCATGGAAACCTTTACCAAATCGACCCGCATGGGTCTCCTAATATTTGACTATTTACATTATGTCCCACAGTCCAAAGATGTGCAGGAGAGGTGGATTGACCATGCTGAATTGCCCCATGTCCAATGGTTAGGTGGGGTTACAGACAGAGGGAGGAGCATAGGTGCTCTTTCGGAGGATCGGTGCAAACTCGATAACAAAGAACAAACAAAAAACAAAAAACAAAGGAAAGTACAGCACAGGAACAGGCCCTTCGGCCCTCCAAGCCTGCATCGACCATGCTGCCGTCTGAACTAAAATCTTCTCCACTTCCTGGGTCCGTATCCCTCTATTCCCATCCTATTCATGTATTTGTCAAGATGCCCCTTAAACGTCACTATCGTCCCTGCTTCCACCACCTCCTCCGGCAGCGGGTTCCAGGCACCCACTACCCTCGGTGTAAAATTCTTGCCTCGTACATCTCCTCTAAACCTTGCCCCTCGCACCTTAAACCTATGCCCCCTAGTAATTGACCCCTCTACCCTGGGAAAAAGTCTGACTTTCCACTCTGTCGGTGCCCCTCATAATTTTGTCGACCTCCTTCATTCCAGTGAGAACAAACCAAGTTTATTCAACCTCTCCTCATAGCTAATGCCCTCCATACCAGGCAACATCCTGGTAAATCTCTTCTGCACCCTCTCTATAGCCTCCACATCCTTCTGGTAGTGTGGCGACCAGAATTGAACACTGTACTCCAAGTGTGGCCTAACTAAGGTTCTATACAGCTGCAACATGACTTGCCAATTCTTATACTCAATGCCCCGGCCAATGAAGGCAAGCATGCCTTAGTGTTGGGTGGGGTTACTGGGTTATGGGGATAGGGTGGTGGTGTTAACCTCGGGTGGGGTGCTCTTTCCAAGAGCCGGTGCAGACTCGATGGGCCGAATGGCCTCCTTCTGAACTGTAAATTCTATGATATGATTCTATGCCGTATGCCATCTTGACTACCCTCCCCACCTGTGTTGCCTCTTTCAGTGACCTGTGGACCTGTACACCAAGATCTCTCTGACTGTCAATACTCTTGACGGTTCTACCATTCACAGTATGTTCCCTACCTGTATTACACCTTCCAAAATTAATTACCTCATTTGTCCGGATTAAACGCCATCTGCCATCTCGCCGCCCAAATCTCCAAAACGATCTAAATCCTGCTGTATCCTCGGACAATCCTCATCGCTATCCGCAATTCCACCAATTGTGTCATCCGCAAACTTACTAATCAGACCAGTTGCATTTTCCTCCAAATCATTTATATATACTACGAACAGCAAAGTTCCCAGCACTGATCCTTGTGGAACACCACTAGTCACAGCCCTCCAATCAAAAAAGCACCCTTCCATTGCTACTATCTGCCTTCTATGACCTAGCCAGTTCTGTATCCATCTTGCCAGCTCACCTCTGATCCCGTGTGATCCTTTTGTACCAGTATGCCATGAGGGACCTTGTCAAAGGCCTTACTGAAGTCCATATAGCCAACATTCACTGCCCTACCTGCATCAATCATCTTTGTGACCTCCTCGAAAAACTCTATCAAGTTAGTGAGACACGACCTCCCCTTCACAAAACCATACTGCCTCTCGCTAATACGACCACTTGCTTCCAAATGGGAGTAGATCCTGTCTCGAAGAATTCGCTCCAGTAATTTCCCTACCACTGACACAAGGCTCACCTGCCTGTAGTTCCCTGGATTATCCTTGCTACCCTTCTTAAACAATGGAACAACATTGGCTATTCTCCAATCCTCTGGGATATCACCTGAAGACAGTGAGGATCCAAAGGTTTCTGTCATGGCCTCAGCAATTTCCTCTCTTGCCTCCTTCAGTATTCTGGGGTAGATCCCAACAGGCCCTGGGGACTTATCCACCTTAATATTTTTCAAGGCGCCCAACACCTCGTCATTTTGGATCTCAATGTGACCCAGGCTATCGACACACCCTTCCCCAGACTCAACATCCACCAATTCCTTCTCTTTGGTGAATACTGATGCAAAGTATTCATTTAGTAACTCACCCATTTCCTCTGGCTCCACATATAGATTCCCTCCCCTATCCTTCAGTGGGCCAACCCTTTCTCTGGCAACCCTCTTGGTTTTTATGTACGTGTAAAAAGCCTTGGGATTTTCCTTAACCCTATTTGCCAATGACTTTTTGTGACCCCTTTTATCTCCCCTGACTCCTTGCTTAAGTTCCTTCTTACTTTCCTTATATTCCACACAATGCTTCATCTGTTCCCAGTCAGACAAATGCCTCCTTTTTCTTTTTGACGAGGCCTACAATATCTCTCGTTATCCAAGGTTCCTGAAATTTGCCATATTTATCCTTCTTCCTCACAGGAACATTTGATGGGCCGAATGGTCTCCTTATGTACAGTAGGGTTTTTATGTCATCATTGCAATATTGAGTTATTACTGCTACCACTGATGGTAATGTTTTTGCCCCAGTTAGTCTGTAAACAAGACTTCTTAAAAACTAATAGATGGATCTCATCAAAACTTGGTACATGGACAGGGTATGGCCCAAGGAAGAACTTATTAGCTTTTGGGCGAGATGCAGATCTGGACACAGATCCTAAATCTTTTTTAAAGGATCTGTTAAAATTGAGAGTCAAGTCAAAAAGACAATTTATCCTTTTTTTGAATGTTGTGTAATTTTATTTAGAATGTGGTTTATTGTTTTAGAATGTTGCAGATTGTCTCAGCTGTTGTGGTGGAATTCGTCATAGCTGTCAAAATGCGAACAGTTTTCAGAGCAGGTTGTTGGATGTGAATTGGCCTGAAGCCCCCTCAGTGAGATGGAAGCTCTGAATAAAAAGATTTCTTCTTCAGCTTTGTATTTAGAGCATTAACTAGGCAGGAAAAAGCCTCAAAGAGCTGCATAATTGTCATAACGTTAACACAGCATGGTGGAGATGTGTGCTCTGCTAAGTGCCTTTT
Organism: Scyliorhinus torazame; assembly: GCF_047496885.1. Classification (NCBI taxonomy): domain Eukaryota; kingdom Metazoa; phylum Chordata; class Chondrichthyes; order Carcharhiniformes; family Scyliorhinidae; genus Scyliorhinus; species Scyliorhinus torazame. Next base: position 287,560,718 of record NC_092711.1, on the reverse strand, counting down.
TTACTTGTAGAATAGTAAAAGGGTTTCACAATAAAACAAGAGACCCAGTAGTGTAGCAGTAACAATTTAAAACACTAGCATCAAAAAATATTACATTAGAGGACAATAAGAAAGGCTGGCATACATCTACACCCTATTCGTGAGGCAATGAAGAAACAGCACAGAAGGAATACATTCCATATTTAAAGTATTCCTCCTACTCTTACAAACAGTGCCTGCTCTCAACTCAGATGAAGCTTATAGGGAATTTATAGTGGGCACAGTTTCATCTAAGATACAAAATCAACTAAGAACACAGCAGCTTTTATAGAAAAGAAAGTGACAGAAAGAGGGGTTAAGGGGCGGGAAAAACAACTAAAAGTTTCCCCCCACCCCCGGAAAATAAGGGTTTCTAACCAGCAATTGGGGAAATGGTGTTCGAGGGCACCTGCAGAGTCATGGGACTCAGTCAGATAGTGCAGGACAAAGACTGGAATTCAGTGAGACTGTGATAGAAGAGACAAGGACTGGAGAAAGCAGAAACGTCAATGTCTGCAGAGACACCAAAGGAAAATATATATGTTACCATAAGAGAATCAGACGTGGTTTGTCTAATTTAGCTGATAGCCAGACAATCTACACCATTTAAGAAATGTTGGGTGTATTCCTCCATAAGCATTTTACAAATAGAATCGTGAAAAATACAGAATCATGAAAAATATGTATTATTCCATTTCTGAAGATTTAACAGCTCCAAATTGTTTGAGCTGCGGGTGAATTGTTAAGGTCTTAGGAGAAAAGTATACTTAGTAAATCAAGAAAAAACGGCTTTCACTGACAGGATGTTGGTAACCAGAGGACATAAATATGAAATAACTGGCAGACTACAGGAGAGATGAGCAAAATTTATATTTTACACAGCAAGTTATAATGATCTGAAATTTGCTGCCTGAAACTTTTCAAAAGAGAATTGTACATATACTTAAAGGAATAAAATAAAGGATAAAATTCCAAAGCGTGTGCAGCAGATGGCCTGTGGGGTACAAATTGTTGAAGGCAACAGGCCAGGTAAAGAAAGTGGTTCGGAAAGCACATAGAACAGAATCCTGGGTTTTATCAATAGAGAGTACAAAAGCAAGGAAATGATAAACAGGGCATCAATGTCAATGGTGTCCATTTCTGGGCAACACATTTTAGGAAGGATGTGAAGGCATGAGAGAGAATGCAGGAAAGATTTAGAAGCATGATTCCGGCAATCAGAAACTTCAGTCACATGGGTAGATAGGAGAAGGTGGGGCCGTTCTCATTAAGAGACAGTTGAGAGGAGATTTAATAGAGATGTTCAAAATCACGATGGGTCCTAACTGTTCCCTTTGGCGGTAGCATCAAGATCCAGAAGACACCAATTTAAGGTCATTGACAAAATGTGCAAAGGAAAAACATTTTCATGCAGCGAATGGTTCGGATCTGGAATGTATTGCCTGAGAATGTGGTGAAGGCAGATTCAATCATGACTTTCAAAGGGGAATTGGATAATTATCTAAAGGGGGAATAAAGCAAGGGAGTGGGATTAGCCAGCGAGCCGACACGGACATGACAGGCTGAATGGCTGCCCTAACCATTCTATGATTCCATGAAAAACGTGCAGGGCTATGGGTGAGAATGGACAGCTCTTTCAAAGACTGGTGCAGACACAACAGGCCAAATGAACTACCTCTTTGTTGTAAAATTCTATCTTCTCTGTTTAAGAAATGGAGATATTTTATTTAAAATAGTTAAATATGCACATGAAACCCCAAAAGTGAAGTTCAATGTTACGAGAGACTGTGACAAGAGAACACAATCGAAAAGTTCAAGGTGGTGTAATAATTGCTACTTCAAAATTTGCCTATCAATGCTGTAAACTGAAATTCTATTTTGCAATAGGCACATGATGTTACTGCTTGACTTAGCAAACTGGAAGCGTGTTGGTGCAATTCTGTGGACACACATACCTCCATATTATTGAGGACCTTCAGGAATGTAAAGGCCATCCCTCCTCCAATAATCATTTCATTCACCTTGTCTAGCAAGTTACTGATTAGCTGAATCTTGTCCTTGACTTTAGCCCTGTTGAACAGCAACAGAAGCAGACATGACACAATTCCACATTTGTTTATTAAATTGTTGTACAAACTGCATAATTGTTGAAAGAATGGAAATAAAATTAAGTCAGATGTAATGGATTGGTATCTATGGTGTATGGTTTAGTACACATTGAGTAACGGTTGAACATTTTCTTCTTAAAATTAGCTTCTAGGTTTTCCTCCGAAGGAATTCCCGAACCAGCCTCCCCGAACAGGCGCCGGAATGTGGCAACTAGGGGCTTTTCACAGTAACTTCATTTGAAGCCTACTTGTGACAATAAGCGATTTTCATTTCATTCATTACGGTCACCCTCCGCAGTTTTATTTTTCACAGCGTTATGCTGAGCAGACAGTTTTTAAAGACACTGAATAATTGAGCACAGTTCAGCTTCTGACAGTAACTATGGTTGCAAGTATTTACAATAGTTTAGTCAAAATAAGATGCTAGAAGCAATTCTCAGATTATTTTAACAGATAACATTAAGATGTAAATTTCAGTAGTTCATCTTGGGACAAATGTAGGTGTACACCTAAGCTAGCACGCAAAATGTTGATCTATAAAGTCTCACGAATTCAGAAACTTTTAATGTGCCTCTTTTCCACAGGCCTGCTTTACACTACATTGCCACCAAGAGGCAGTGTGTTCATATTGCAATTTCATTTCGACAGATAGCTTTAACAACTTTCACTATTCTCAGCCATGTTACTCCCACTCAGAAGTATTTTGTTCCAGCATTAAGATTGTATGATGTGGAATGGCTGTATAACACAAATAAAGATGGTTTTAGAATTTTATAGCTCGGTCCCTTATAAGAGTACTTAATTTGAATATACATAGCAGAAATGGCAAATGCCATTTTAAACTGCAATGTACAATTATGGTTGTTCACTCTATCAGACAAGCTAAGTCCCAACAATGTTTGGTGTTTTTCTGCATCCTGAATAAATTTGGCACTTTGAATTCTATTACACAGAGTATGCAATACCTAATAATAATCTTTATTGTCACAAGTAGGCTTACATTAACACTGCAATGAAGTTACTGTGAAGAGCCCTTAGTCGTCACCTTCCAGCGCCTGTTCAGTACAGAGGGAGAATTCAGAATGTCCAAAATACCTATGTCATTTATGCTGCAGCACAACACAAAGGTTTTCAATTTTATTTCAGGAGTAGAGCATTTGATAATGAATCACATGAAGCAGGTATACTGGCAGTTCTAAAAGTTCTTACGAACCAGAGTAAAGAACAGTTTGAATAATTCGACACTTACCCACCCAGGATAGCAAGGAAGGGTCTCTCGGGGGTTTCCAGAGCTTTGGCAAAATACTCAAGCTCCTTCTTCATCAGGAAACCAGCAGCTTTCTTTGATAGATTTACACCAACCATGGAGCTGGAATGAAACATAAATAATCATTAGTCATATACCATTAGGGGAACAAATCACGTGACTAAAAATTACATGTTAACTGTTTCTCTCTGCACAGATGCTGCCCGGTATTTTCTGTTTTTATTTCAGATTTCCAGCATCCCGCAGTGTTTTGGTTTAATTTCTGACCATCGCATTTATAAAGGGTTCGGTTTAAGTTTAACAACTGCTTCAGAATTTACACTGAAACTACGGGCTGGATTCTCCATTTGGGAGACTAAGTCCCCACGGCGGCATCAAAACGGTGGGATTTTACGCCAGGAAAACTGGCGCAAAACGGCCACCGATTCCCTGCTGGCGGACGCAGCCCGCCGACCCGGACCGCAAAAATAGCCCCCCCCCCCCCCCCCCTCCTTTGGCTGGCTCACGTGCTCCAGACCACCACACCCAGTCCCGAATGAAGCCCCCCCCCACCGCCCGTGAATCGGCCCTCCCCCGACTATGGCGGCACTGGACTGAGACTGCTGCCGCCATGCTGAGTTCACGACAGGCGAGACCACACGTGTCCCACTCCGTCGGGAACTCGGCCGGTCGGGGATGGAGCTTCGCTGAGCGGACCTCAGGCAGTGGATACAGCGTGCGGCGAACTCGTAGAGTACGCCACTTTTCAGGGGCCGGAGCATTGCGAACGCGATTTTGGCGTCGGGGATCAGAGAATCCAGCCCGATGACTTTCCTCTCGTTCTGCTACAGATCTGTCCAAACAACAGTTATCCACTGTATTGTAACTGCAGACCTGGCAGTTTTTTCTGTATGTGCATCATTATTCTTGTATTCTATTTATAAAACTCAATTTGTCTGGCTTTTAAAATGCTTTGCCTACCAACATTTAGGGTAATTTATATTTGAACTAGGTATTTGCATTCAGCCACGCCTTCAAGTGTCATTCCATTGGAGTGCAAGCACTTATTCTTGGTTTTTGAGAACAAAATTTATTACCTTACACTTCCCCACATCAAACTGCATCTCTCACCTATCACCCATTCCACTAACCTGCCTATGCCCTTCCTGAAGTCTTTACAGTCCACTTGACATTTGCCAAATGTCCTACTTCTATACCGCAAGCCTACTGAGCTTCTATGCCCAAATACAACTGAACTCCTCTCCAGTCCAAGAGTTTATTAAGTCAAAGAAACAGACCGAACAGCTCACCTGTGAGCTCGGTGAGCTGTTCCAAAAGCATCGTTGACATACACATCACCCAACTTTGACAGTGAAGCTCGGAAACATTTAACCTTTTCATCATCTGCTTTTATCTGAAAAAGATAATTCATGTATGTTTTCAGTTTTGGAGAAAGAACATCCTAACTCAATGTATTTTATCCCTTTCCATCATAGCCACATCAAATTTGATCAAGCAGGAGAGAAAGTAAACTGCTCCCAAACTAGTGCTATTAATGTACTGTAACCAAATGCTAAAAGTGCGCCCACAGAACTACAATATATTTTTCGGTTATCTGAAACACTTTTGTACATCACAGAAAAGTACCAGTCTTTTATAAATTCATTATGTTGAAAGAACACAACCAAGACCAGGATTTAAAAATGTTCCAAGTGTTACATACAGAGGACAAAATCTACAGGCCTCATTCGTGGCTGGGATTTTCCCCATGCCGCTGAAGGTTTAAATGATGTTTTGGCTGGAGCGTCAAATTTTCCATTCTTGCTCGCAACAGTCCCATCACGGTTGAGACCGGAGAATCCTGCCCAAAGCTAACAGTTTTTTTTTGGGGGGGGGGGGGGGGGGAAGAGGAGAGGAGGAAAGAGAGACAGAGAGAGAGAGACAGAGAGAAAACTGACATTGCATCCTGGTCGCTTGCTGATGTTGAGTCTATAGGGGTCTCTACCTTACACATCAGAAGCAAGTACAGAAAATGGTATGGGCAATGTAACTATGGCAGAACATTGGGGGCAAACATGAGCCTATTTCACCCAGCATTCAGAAATGTGCACTTCTTAACAAAAACACAAACCTTAGTTGTTGTCCTTTTCTCTCTTATCTACACTGATTTCAACTATTAATCCTGGTGTTGTCTTGAAGATCAACCTACATATTCTAGCAAGTAATTCCACAACTAATTAAGTTGATATGGTCTAATGCAAAATCATTTTATTTATAAAAGGATGCTGGTAATGATGAACAGAAACAGACTCATGAACAATGATAGCTTACTGATCTAAAAAATATTTAAATTTGATCACTATTTCTTCTGGTGAATTACGAGACTCATTAGAATGAACCCATGATTATTTTTTAAAAATAAATAAATCTCACTTTTGTCCATGGCTCAGTTACTACAAGCTTGAAGTAGCAAGAGTGCTGCAATTAATTCCAACACCCGAGAAATCGGCAAAAGGCAAAGGAAAAAAATTGCTGAGCCTGGTCTTACATTCCTCATCATTGAGCAGTGGCACTTGCAGCAAAGTGCCTTTGTGAGATAGCAGGTGAAGGTAGAATTGGGCTCGGCTATAATACTGCCATCTAGCTTTATCTTCCCTAGTCAAATATTAGCTGGCAAATCTGACACAAGAAAAATGTACCCGCTCTATGGAATCATACTCTACAGTTGGAAGATTTAGCAGATTCATGTTAACAAGCACAAATGCAGTTCAAGTGGCATCAGCAGTTTACTGAGACCATTGCTGGATAAATCAGCGGAGTTGACGTTTAATTGAAGGTTTGGTGGAAAATTATCTAGGTTCAACTTACTGCAGGCCACCATTATACTGAAAATCTTAAAATGGTAGTTATCTCAACACTATTTATACTATGCTGTTCATTCAAACTTGCTTTTCATTAAAAACTCTGAAAAGTTTTTAAATGAAAGCACTACAGATAGAAGTATTCTACAATCATCTTTGCTAAGAACAGTGCGAATTGCGCACAAACATACTCAAACCAGTCTGGGGAAAAATAAATACTGCCGAGTCTGCATAGAGATCAGCTCCCCAACTTTGTGACAGCTATTCATAGCTAGTGTGTGTACTAAATTAAGTTACTGAAAAAAATCCAGACGCCGTAGCAGCCTATGTAGTCCGAGTTCAGGGAGTCTCCAATATCAAGTCTGTAAAGGTCAGCATGACAGACAGCATTGCATATATCACTGTATCTGGGGTGATTGCAGTAGAAGAAACCAATTAGATTTTGTAGCTCAAGAATGATACAGCAATCCAAGAGTTCGGATACCACTTGACCTTATGGAAAAAGTCATCACTCTGCCTATCAATGTAATGGTGACTTCTGGCATTCAGAGTTATGGTTTAAAATGTAACCTAAAAACCTATTTTAATAAATAAACTTCAAATGAATAACCTTCATAATCTGGACATCTATCAAATTGCATTTTTAATAAGGTCGACAGTGGATTTAATGAATTTTGAGTGCAGTCCCAGAAGATTTAAGAACTCAATGAAATTAAAGTAATTTTTTCCATGCCAAGCACACAAGGACACAGTCTTGGGGTTTATTTTTTTTGTATTGGTGCTGAAGTACGACAGTGAGAAAACAATGCCGCAAGATAAATTAAGAGGGATGCGTAAGTACGTTATCACCTCAAACTACTACAAATATGACTAATGCAGTTACTTAGGGCATTTCACCTTAATATTACCAAGGCTCAAACTTTAAAAACATGCACAGCTATTTTGTTTCCTTTAATTTAGAGTACCTAATTCACTTTTTCCAATTAAGGAGCAATTTAGCGTGGCCAATCCACCTACCCTGCACATAGTTGGGTTGTGGGGACGAAACCCATGCAAACACAGGGAAAATGTGCAAACTCCACACAGACAGTGACCCAGAGCCGGGATCGAACCTGGGACCTCAGCGCCGTGAGGCAGCAGTGCTAAACAATGTGCCACCGTGCTGCCCACAGTATGGCTATAATTATGCTTTACTGAAATCTTAGTGGCAGCGTTGAGCAAGTGGGCAGCAAGGTGGCACAGTGGTTAGCTCTGCTGCCTCAGCGCCAGGGACCTGGGTTCAAGTCCAGTTGGGCGACTGTATGGAGTTTGCACATTCTCCCAGCGTCTTGTTGCGTTTCCTCCGGGTGCTCCAGTTTCCTCACAGTCCCCTCAGGGGAGATGGTGTAGTGGTTGTCACTGGACTAGTAATCCAGAGACCCAGGGTAATGCTCTGGAGTCCCACCATGGCAGATAGTGAAATTTGAATTCAATTAAACATCTGGAACTAAAAGTCAAATGATGAAACTATTGCCAATTGTCGCAAAAACCCATCTGGCTCAGCGAAGGAAATCTGCCGCCCTTTCCTTGTCTGGCCTACATGTGACTCTGTTACTCCAGACCCATACAGCGATGCAGTTGATTCTTAACTGCCCCCCCACTGAAATAGCCTAGCAAGCACTCAGTTCAAAGGCAACAAATGCTGGCTCAGCCAGCGATCCCAACATCCCAAGAACAAATAAAGGTTAGTTGGAGTGGTCATGCTAAATTGCCCCATAGTGTCCAGAGATGTTTGCTCAGCTCTTACTCTCACTGCCACTAGGTGCCAGGTCCAATCTGAAAATGAAAATCGCTTGTCACAAGTAGGCTTCAATTAAGTTACTGTGAAAAGCCCCTAGTCGCCACATTCCAGCACCTGTTCGGGGAGGCTGATACGGGAATTGAACCGTGGTGCTGGCCTGCCTGGGTCTGCTTTCAAAGCCAGCGATTTAGCCGAGTGTGCTAAACCAGTCCCTGCTCTGCATCTTGTGTTGAGAATTTAGATGATATTTCAATAGCAAATTGGGCTGAGCTCCTGATCCCATTGCATCAAGATAAGCATCGTGTCTCATTGGAGTCATTCTTGCATACTTCCTCCTAAGTTACTTCAAGCGAGGATTTCCACAGAAAGACCAAGAAAGGGTGCGGTGGTGAAGAATTTTCAAAATGAAATCTACTTTGCACACCCGCCATCCGTTTGGCACTCTTTTGCTATGTACTACTTGGCTGACCACCACACAACATGCAGAAGACACAATGGAAGCGGACAAATTACATCCTCCAACCTACATCCAATTCCTTAAACTGCAAAACTTCAAGACCAGATGTACTCAACACCACCATTTCACGAACCCATTCAAAGAGACTTTATTCCCCACCTCTCCTTATCCTCTCTGCATCAGAAATTCTGGGGCCTCCTTGACTATCTCACAACACTTACTCATGCTAATAGTACAAGATCTCACCTTATTTCCAGATGCATCTTTCCCTTTTCCCTCCTCTTCAACGTGGAATCGTAGATTTTCCAGAAGAATCACACTTCCATCAGCTGGGTTAGCACATGCCTTCTCAACTTCACACCCAACACAATCTTTCAGGAAGATAATATCCCTATTTGTAAAGCAAAAAACCTTTAGGAGGCCGTTGCACAAGGGAGTTACCAATTTCTGTGGTTATAATACTGATACCATGAAAAGAAAATTGCTTAAACGGAAATTGAGGGGACTGTCAAAACACTAAAATGCCTTACACGACTCCATCAGGAATATCTTTGCAAAAATTAAGTACTGTGGGGTTGCGGTGCAAGTGTTAACTATGTCACATGTCATAAACAAGTTTTCCTTTCTATCCAAAAACCATTGCACTGGCTTTTGATTTCTTTGTTAGCTCCAACTCATTTCTGCACACTTATCCAACAAAAGTTCATAATACACAAGTTATATTTACAACTTAAGACAAACATTATCGTGCACTTCAATGCTCAATCTCAGTAGAACAATATTTTCATTTTTAGACATATCTTGCAGTTTATGAAATCACAAGCATTCTCACCTCGACAGACAAAACGGCACTAATTGAAAATCTACTTAGCAGTTATCAAGACTGTAAAATTTACTTCCCTGGAATGCCTTTGAATATTTTATTTATAACAACATAGCTGTCTTTAAGCAAGTTATGCACGTCTGAGTGGTTGAGTTGTTCTGTTTCCACTTTACCTCCCCATAAGTTTCTTCAATTCCTCTGCAACTGGGGCCAGTGAAAACTTCTCAGGCATTGGAACACCATCAGGCCTGCCCAAGTGGCTCATGAGAATGACCGACTTGGCTCCATTGCATAAACAGTGTTTAATACTTGGAATTGCAGCTTTAATCCTGCCAAAAAGGAATAAAGTTCAAATATGTTAGTGGTGCTTTACACTCTCCCAGCTCAGCCCCACATTTCACCTTTGTTCCCTCCAAATATATTTCCAAAAGTACCAGTTGACTTTGTTATTGTATGTTAAAGTACAGTAGACTTGGAAGTCGGTTGGCTGGAGGGCTCGATCATGATGCAGAGCAATGCCAACAGCGTGTGCTCTATTCCCGTTCCGGTTGAGGTTATCCATAAAGGCCCCGCCTTCTCAAATGTTGTCCCTTGCCTGAGGCTTGGTGACCCTTCAATCACCAGTCAGTTCTCTCTCAAAAGGGGAGAGTAGCCCATGTTCCTTGGGGACTATGGCGGCTTTCATTTCAGAGCAGAGTTCAAATATCTGATCTCTAGACATGAACTCAAATAATGTTTTTTAAAAAAAAAAAAATTCAGAGTCCCTAGTATTTTTCAGAATTTTTCAAATTAAGGGACAATTTAACGTAGTCAATCCACCGAACCTGCGCATCTTTGGGTTGTGGGGGTGAAACCAAAGCAGATATGGGATGAATGTGCAAACTCCACATGGACAGTGACCCAGGGCCGGATTTGAACCGGCGCCGTAGCCAGAAGTGCTAACCACTGTGCCACATGCCGCCACAAACCCAAATAATGTTTGACAGCATATTACCTTAGTGCACCAGTATGCGGTCTTATATACTGCACTGAATTCTGTGAAAAACACTAGGTATATATTTACAGCAACAAACCTCCACTACATCGGGTTATAGAGTGCAATAATCATGCTCCCCAAAATATACAACTAGAAAATCCAGTACTGTGATGAGTGTCAATGGCACCCACACTATCCCAGATAATCTCTGCCTCGACATCTGTATATTCATTGTTGCACCTTTATCTGCATTAAATTCCTTTGTCATACATGTTGATAGCTGGAGGACCCTTTTACCACCCGCTGCAAAGGGTGAACATGTGGATAATCAGAAGAGAACATAATCAGGCACATCTTGCTGACTGTAATTGTGGAACAATCTACCAAAATGTGATTTCTGGATTCATGCATGTAAAACAGACACTTGGGTAAGCTAACAGAATAGCCACTGTCTTCAGGAGATGAGGGAAAAGAGACAAATATATTCATATCTTGTTTCAGATACAGACTTTCATGTAATAACCTAATTGAGTAATTTTGATAATCATACATTGAATAAGAACAAACCAACCACTTTAGCTTTAAATGACATTAGATACAGAGCTAATAGGTAGCTGATAATTACATGTTACCTTTGGTTGTTGGTGATATGATTATCCTTCATTGGTACATTGAAGTCCACCCTGCAAGACAGTGATGTTACAACTCAGTATTAGGACTTCAGTTTCAGTAATATAGCACCACCAAGGATTCAGTCACTTTTAATACATTATTAAGACATTAGGTTTGTAGTAAATATTGATGGGGAAAGCTATTTGCATATGGTAGTTATATGCAGCTACCAAAACAGTATTTTAATTATAAAGTCTTTGTATCAACGCAGCTTAAAAATAGCCATTCTACAAAAACTGATTAGAGCAGTACGAAACTTAACTATACAAACCAGAAGGTTCCAGGCTGTACTCTAGGTTTCAGCTCAGTTCAATGGAATGGATTGTTTGCTTGGAGCAGAAGAGACTGTGATTCTATGACTCGAAGGAAGAGAGTAGCAGATACCTGGGAACCCCACCACCTGGAGGTTCCCTTCCAAGTCACTCACCACCCCGACTTCGAAATATATCGCTGTTTCTTCACTGTCGCTGGGTCAAAATCCTGGAACTGCTTCCCTAATAGCACTGCGGGTGTACCTACACCTCAAGGACTGCAGTGGTTAAAGAAGGCAGCTCACCACCACTTTCTGAAGGGCAATAAATGCTGGCCGAGCCAGCGACACCCACATCCCGAAAATGTATTATTTTTTAAAATCATTATTTGGAAGGAGTATCCAGGAACAGGTTAGTATTCACAGGGTGGTATATCCTTAAAACAATGTTGTTAAAATCGGAAAAAGAAAATTAGCAAAGAGGTTAGGTTGAGGAATTTTCAAATTCAAAACTGACCACAGTAAAGTGAATAATCACTTTAGCACATTGCATTAAAACGACTTGCATTTATATCACACCTTTCACAACCAAAGAAATTTACAGCCCAATGGACTACAAAGAACAACAAAGAAATGTACAGCACAGGAACAGGCCCTTCGGCCCTCCAAGCCCATGCCGACCATACTGCCCGACTAAACTACAATCTTCTACACTTTCTGGGTCCGTATCCTTCTATTCCCATCCTATTCATGTATTTGTCAAGATGCCCCTTAAATGTCACTATTGTCCCTGCTTCCACTACCTCCTCCGGTAGTGAGTTCCAGGCACCCACTACCCTCTGCGTAAAAAAACTTGCCTCGTACATCTACTCTAAACCTTGCCCCTCTCACCTTAAACCTATGCCCCCTAGTAATTGACCCCTCTACCCTGGGGAAAAGCCTCTGACTATCCACTCTGTCTATGCCCCTCATAATTTTGTATACCTCTATCAGGTCGCCCCTCAACCTCCTTCGTTCCAGTGAGAACAAACCGAGTTTATTCAATCGCTCCTCATAGCTTATGCCCTCCATACCAGGCAACATTCTGGTAAATCTCTTCTGCACCCTCTCTAAAGCCTCCACATCCTTCTGGTAGTGTGGAGACCAGAATTGAACACTATACTCCAAGTGTGGCCTAACTAAGGTTCTATACAGCTGCAACATGACTTGCCAATTCTTATACTCAATGCCCCGGCCAATGAAGGCAAGCATGCCGTATGCCTTCTTGACTACCTTCTCTGCCTGTGTTGCCCCTTTCAATGACCTGTGGACCTGTACTCCTAGATCTCTTTGACTTTCAATACTCTTGAGGGTTCTACCATTCACTGTATATTCCCTACCTGCATTAGCCCTTCCAAAATGCATTACCTCACAATTGTCCGGATTAAACTCCATCTGCCATCTCTCCGCCCAAGTCTCCAGACAATCTAAATCCTGCTGTATCCTCAGACAGTCCTCATCGCTATCCGCAATTCCACCAACCTTTGTGTCGTCTGCAAACTTACTAATCAGACCAGTTACATTTTCCTCCAAATCATTTATATATACTACAAAGAGCAAAGGTCCCAGCACTGATCCCTGTGGAACACCACTGGTCACAGCCCTCCAATTAGAAAAGCATCCCTCCATTGCTACCCTCTGCCTTCTATGGCCTAGCCAGTTCTGTATCCACCTTGCCAGTTCACCCCTGATCCCGTGTGACTTCACCTTTTGTACTAGTCTACCATGAGGGACCTTGTCAAAGGCCTTACTGAAGTCCATATAGACAACATCTACTGCCCTACCTGCATCAATCATCTTAGTGACCTCCTCGAAAAACTCTTATCAAGTTAGTGAGACACGACCTCCCCTTCACAAAACCGTGCTGCCTCTCACTAATACGTCCATTTGCTTCCAAATGGGAGTAGATCCTGTCTCGAAGAATTCTCTCCAGTAATTTCCCTACCACTGAAGTAAGGCTCACCGGCCTGTAGTTCCCGGAATTATCCTTGCTACCCTTCTTAAACAGAGGAACAACATTGGCTATTCTCCAGTCCTCCGGGACATCCCCTGAAGACAGCGAGGATCCAAAGATTTCTGTCAAGGCCTCAGCAATTTCCTCTCCAGCCTCCTTCAGTATTCTGGGGTAGATCCCATCAGGCCCTGGGGACTTATCTACCTTAATATTTTTTAAGACACCCAACACCTCGTCTTTTTGGATCACAATGTGACCCAGGCTATCTACACCCCCTTCTCCAGACTCAACATCTACCAATTCCTTCTCTTTGGTGAATACTGATGCAAAGTATTCATTTAGTACCTCGCCCATTTCCTCTGGCTCCACACATAGATTCCCTTGCCTATCCTTCAGTGGGCCAACCCTTTCCCTGGCTACCCTCTTGCTTTTTATGTACGTGTAAAAAGCCTTGGGATTTTCCTTAACCCTATTTGCCAATGACTTTTCATGACCCCTTCTAGCCCTCCTGACTCCTTGCTTAAGTTCCTTCCTACTTTCCTTATATGCCACACAGGCTTCGTCTGTTCCCAACCTTTTAGCCCTGACAAATGCCTCCTTTTTCTTTTTGACGAGGCCTACAATATCACTCGTCATCCAAGGTTCCCGAAAATTGCCGTATTTATCTTTCTTCCTCACAGGAACATGCCTGTCCTGTATTCCTTTCAACTGACACTTGAAAGCCTCCCACATGTCAGATGTTGATTTGCCCTCAAACATCCGCCCCCAATCTAGGTTCTTCAGTTCCCGCCTAATATTGTTATAATTAGCCTTCCCCCAATTTAGCACATTCATCCTCGGACCACTCTTATCCTTGTCCACCAGTACTTTAAAACTTACTGAATTGTGGTCACTGTTACCGAAATGCTCCCCTACTGAAACATCTACCACCTGGCCGGGCTCATTCCCCAATACCAGGTCCGGTACCGCCCCTTCCCTAGTTGGACTGTGTACATATTGTTTTAAGAAGCCCTCCTGGATGCTCCTTACAAACTCCGCCCCGTCTAAGCCCCTGGCACTCAGTGAGTCCCAGTCAATATTGGGGAAGTTGAAGTCTCCCATCACCACAACCCTGTTGTTTTTACTCTTTTCCAAAATCTGTCTACCTATCTGCTCCTCTATCTCCCGCTGGCTGTTGGGAGGCCTGTAGTATACCCCCAACCTTGTGACTGCACCCTTCTTATTCCTGATCTCTACCCATATAGCCTCACTGCCCTCTGAGGTGCCCTCTCGCAGTATAGCTGTGATATTCTCCCGAACAAGTAGCGCAACTCCGCCTCCCCTTTTACATCCCCCTCTATCCCGCCTGAAACATCTAAATCCTGGAACGTTTAGCTGCCAATCCTGCCCTTCCCTCAACCAGGTCTCTGTAATGGCAACAACATCATAGTTCCAAGTAGTAATCCAAGCTCTAAGTTCATCTGCCTTACCCGTAATGCTCCTTGCATTAAAACATATGCACTTCAGGCCACCAGACCCGCTGTGTTCAGCAACTTCTCCCCGTCTGCTCTGCCTTTGATCTAATCAACATGGTGGGCCATTTTGAAGTAATCAAAAGGGGAAACGCCACCGTCAATTTGCACACAGCAAGTTCTCATAAACAGCAATACAATAAAGATCTTTTAATCATTTTTTATGATGCAGGCTGAAGAATAAGTTTTGGCCAGGACACCCTGCTCATTTACAGAATAATGCCACAGGATGTTTTGCATTCACCCAAGAGGGTAGATAGGGCCTCACTTTACTGTCTCTTCCAAAAAGATTTTACCTGACAATGTAAAATTCCCTCAGTACTGCAATAGAGCACCAGCCTTGAATTTTATGTTCCTGTCTAAGAATGGAACCTTCTGGCTCAGAGGTGAGACTCTACCAACTAAGTCAGGGATAACAAATGCATTTATTAATTTTTACATTAATGATTCAATGTTAATGTAAATTCAACGTTAATTTAGTGTGTTCATTGCGAGTACGTTCATTGTGAGAAGTTTTTCAAACTCAATCTCTAAATCACCTCCATTTTAAATAATGTTGTTGAAAACATCTCGCAATGTAAAATGTCGCCTACTCACCCTCATTTCACATTCCACTACTTAATCAGGGTTTTCAGACTGCTCATCTGATAGAATCTCATCACTCACTCATCTGAACCTTGCTTCTGAATGTGCTACACAAAGGAATCAATGAGCAACAGAAATCGCTCAGACAGTAGGATTAATAAATCTACATGACTGCAGAATAACTATAGATTGAAATTTATTTTGGCATTACTTGTTAAATTTTCTGGACCTATTCAATCCACAGTGAAAGGAAGCTATGGATTGTGAGGTTAGGAGTACGATGCAGTGGATGCAGTAGCAAAGTTCCAACAGCCTGTGGATATCAGAGCACATGTATTGTTGACCTAAATGAGAAATCTCATTACCCAACTGCACAAACGATTAAGTGAAATGTCTGACATGTATGAAGGAACTTAAACCAGGAACCCATATAAACCCATGTTACCACTAGCTTTAAGGATTACATGACTTCTTGGCCGAGTCACACTAGCAGGAAAATTTCAGAGGCAAAATGCCATCGGTTCAACAAGTAACTACAATTCAATTATTCCGCCAGAAAATTCCAATCACATGCTCCAGAAGACAACACTTCAAAAAGCATAAAAATCATGCTTTCTTTCCCGAATGCCCTTAAAAAAAAAAATATGCCTTCAGAGTTTTTACTTGATCATTTGTGTGCTTATGAGATCTCATGCAACCGAGAACACGTGTTCTGATTGCAGCCGCAGGCATCTGCAAGCAACTTTACCACTACATCCTGCTTATAACACTCAGATTCTCTGCACTTAGGGTTGTATGAATGGCACGAGTGTTTTCAGCATTAACACCCAAAAAAATGTCAGTTATTCTCCCAAGAAATATTTGCTAGGACAGCCATCTTGCAATGGGCTCTTGAGTAACTCTACTATTGTGCAACGGTGCAACAGTTAGCAATATTAGTATTTAAAGAAAGCTAAGCTAGAAAATTGCTGCAAAAGTTAAAGCACCTAAAATGGCAAAAGTAAGGTGACTTTTGATTACTTCAAATTTAAAAATCTCCGTTAAATCTGAACTACACCACCATGCCTGAAGATAAATCACCATTGATACATGAAGAGCCTTCAGATAATTCTGATCTGCAGTTTCAAACTCTTGTATATTTTTGGCTTTCAAAGGCGCTCTTTACCAAAAATAAGCAGGGTCATCTGTCTTAGACTAACAAAGTTGCATACGGGCAACTCACCAAGTATCGAGTTAACAGTAACTCAATGGGTCAGTAATTTTACCGGGACAATTCGGCTCTAAATTTAACCCTTCAACATGTTTCTTCTTTCATTCTATAGGGAAAGAGTTCAACTGTAATAATATGAAGAGAGTGTCCTGTACACACCGCATTAAACTAGACATGATTTTTAAAAAAACTATTGGAATATTGATACAGGAGAATGGAAATATCGATGTCATACAAGCACTCTGGAGGGCTTAGATGAGCATCCAATGCAGTCTAGGAGTTCAGAACTGCAACCATTATGGGCTTAAAATCTTTGGAATATTAGACGCCATCTTTGAGCGTGTAGAATATTTTTTTTAAATTATGCAATTTTCCTCAAACTTATATATTGCCCCATTACATATTTTCTTTTCATGTATTAAATGATCTGTTTGAGCTGCACATAGAAAAATGCTTTTCACTGTACCTCAGTACACGTGACAATAAACAAGTCCAATCCAATATAATTTCTCAGTTGCACTGATTGGTCAGTATACACGAACAGGCAACTAGGATATTTTAACCGTAATTTTAATTGCAGTGTGATATGTAAACCTACTAGATTATCATCATCAAAAAAGGGGGAAAGGACTTTAACCTTCACTTCATTCATATGGACTTCTCCTGCAACCACATCCTGCCAAGGCAGAAATGCATTAACATCCGTGTTCTGGCATTTACGATTAAAGGTCATCCAGATAAAGTATTCTTCTGCTCATCAGCTAATCAAAGGGTAGTAGCAGTATCTTTGGGTTGGCACCATAAAGAGAAAAATGAACAGGAAGCATTTTATAAAAGGAACTGATATTATATGCAAGAGTCAGAATTAAAACACCGGCACGTTACAACGAATGAAACTAAAAAAAAAAACACTGATCTAGATTAATGTTAATTGGATTCGTAGCATGTATGGACCCATAACTGTATCTACTGTAAACCAGCTCAGAAGAAAAACAATCATGTTCATTTATTTCCCCCACAAAACGGATTGCCGAGCACACATGACAAAGCAATCAGGGCTGAAACGCAGCTTCGATTGGCAGCCATGGATGAAAGTGGACATGGTACATTGCATTTTTTTTTTGGGGGGGGGGGGCCCTAAATCACAGTGGCCTCAGAGCAAACATGAAGATGCGCAATTTACCCGCCCCGCCACGAAAACAAAACGTTGTGCAATAATTCCGCACTTCATATTTCAGCGCTTTGTACGTGCACGCAAGGCAGAGGCATCCTGACACAACCCCATCAATGATTTATAAGGCAACAGAGAAATCCTGCAGGACCAAACCTCGTTTGGAAATTCAAACCCTTGGCAGAATTAGACTCTGGTACATGTTTTGCACATTAATTATGAATGATTTTGACATCTTGCACTTTTTTTTCCAAACCCGTGAGCTCGAACTTGCACACTTCAATACGATTCACAATTCGGGGTGTGAAAAGCCTTGGCGACTGAAGCCCTTGGCCTCCCCTCACTCACCTCATTATCACTCTCTGCCCCTTCACGTCGACTTTATCCAAGGTCAGCTTGTTAGACAGCGACATCTTTGCCTGTTATTATTCACACTTCGTGCTTCGGAGCAAAAATTCTAACCTCCCTGCCTCGCCACCTTCACTCCCAGTGACCTACAGATAAATGGAAGGCTCGCAGACCACTCGCTCCAACCGGCTCACCCCAGAGCCTGGTCCCGCCTCCGGTCTCCTCTGCGCTGTTTGGTCGCCACGCACAAACAGGAAGGCCAGTTCCCCGCTCCCGATTGGTCCGTCCAGCCGTCCATTATGAGCGGCGGCGCACGTGGTCTGCTGCGGCTGCATCAGAGCGGCGGAGTCACGTTCGGCACGTCGGCGGCGGGCCGAGGGGCGGGGCGGCCCAGCCCGCCTATCAATCAATCTCAAGGGCAGAGCTGGGGAAAGTCATTGCATTTGCAGCGCAAGGAGCAACCCTGGCAGTCATGGCCTTTCTGTTTGACAGGAAGCTCCTCCCACCCAATTCATAGAATTTACAGTGCAGAAGGATGCCATTCAGCCCATCGAGTCTGCACCGGCTCTTGGAAAGAGCACCCTACCCAAGGTCAACACCTCCACCCTATCCCCATAACCCAGTAACCCCACCCAACACTAAGGGCAATTTTGGACACTAAGGGCAATTTATCATGGCCAATCCACCTAACCTGCACATCTTAGGACTGTGGGAGGAAACTGGAGCACCCGGAGGAAACCCACGCACACACGGGGAGGATATGCAGACTCCGCACAGACAGTGACCCAAGCCGGAATCGAACCTGGGACCCTGGAGCTGTGTACCAATTGTGCTAGCCACAATGCTACCGTGCTGCCCCAATGTGACAGCATTCGAGAGCAGAGAATGGATCCAGAGATGGCACGGTGGCACAGTGATTAGCAATGTTGCCTCACAGCACCAGGGACTCGGGTTCCATTCCGGCCTTGGATGGCTGTGCACAGTTTGCACTTTCTCCCTCTGTCGAAGTGGGTTTCCTCTGGGTGCTTCAGTTTCCTCCCACAAAGATGTGCAGGTCAGGTAGATTGACCATGATAAATTTCCCCCGAGTGTCCAGCTATGTGCAGGTTAGGTGGGGTAACAAGGTTTCAGGGACAGGGCGAAAGCTTGGTTAAAGCGCTCTTTCAGATTTTCAGTGCAGACTCGATTATCCAGATGGCCTCCTTCTGCACTGTAGGGATTCTATGGTTCTGAGATACTTCGCTACCACAGAAAGTAGGTGAGGCCAAACCGTTGTGGAATTTCAAGAAGGAATTAGATATAGCTCTTGGGGCGAAAGGGATCAAGGGTTATGGGAGGGGAAGGCGGAATTAGGGTATTGAACTTAATGATCAGCCATGATCATAATGAATGGCAGAGCAGGCTCAAAGGGCTGAATGGCCTCCTCCTGCTTCTGTTTTCTATGTATCTATGTTTTCAGCTGTGTAGATAGCTTGGAGAAACTGGGACTGTTTACCTTAGAGAAGTGAAGATTTAGAGGGAGGTGGTGGTGTGTTATTTGTAACAATATGTATAGTGTAAGGAATGTAAAGGGTTAACAAGATGATGTTCATGTATCTCAACACTAGATGGCACAACAGAATAGACATAGAAACATACAGTGCCTCCTAGGGTTCTGGGAGAAGGTGTTGGAGAAGCTGTTGGTGAAGGGTTGAGATAGGGTGTTAGTTGTATTAGAGAGATATTATAGATTTCTGTAGCACAGATTTAATACAGTTTTTTTCTTAGCTATTACTTAGTAAGGTATGCAAATCATTTAAAGTAGTGTAAATAAACTAGCTTTGTTTGAAATACATAGCTTGATGTTCTTTGTCAACACCGTGTGTTTTAGCCATCTAGAGGGACTCCACAAGGAACATCACATTATTGACACTGGCCTAGTAAGTCAGAGGGCCAGACTAATGCTCTGGAGACATGGATTCCAATCCCATCACAGAAGCTGTTGGAATTTAAATTCAATGAATAATTCTGGAATATGAAGTTAGTCTCAGCAATGGTGACCATGGACAAAGAACAAATAAAGAAAGGTACAGCATAGGAACAGGCCCTTCGGCCCTCCAAGCCTGCACCGACCATGCTACCCATCTAAACTAAAATCTTCTCCACTTCAGGGGTCCGTATCCCTCTATTCCCATCCTGTTCATGTATTTGTCAAGATGCCCCTTAAACTATCGTCCCTGCTTCCACCACCTCGTCTGGCAGCGAGTTCCAGGCACCCACTACCCTCTGTGTAATTAACTTACCTCGTACATCTCCTCTAAACCTTGTCCCTCGCACCTTAAACCTATGCCCCCTAGTAATTGACCCCTCTACCCTGGGAAAAAGTCTCTGACTATCCACTCTATCTATGCCCCTCATAATTTTGTCGACCTCCTTCATTCCAGTGAGAACAAACCAAGTTTATTCAACATCTCCTCAAAGCTAATGCCCTCCGTACCAGCCAACAGTCTGGTAAATCTCTTCTGCACCCTCTCTAAAGCCTCCACATCCTTCTGGTAGTGTGGCGACCAGAATTGAACACTGTACTCCAAGTGTGGCCTAACTAAGGTTCTATACAGCTGCAACATGACTTGGCAATTCTTATACTCAATGCCCCGGCCAATGAAGGCAAGCATGCCGTATGCCTTCTTGACTACCTTCTCCACCTGTGTTGCCCCTTTCAGTGACCTGTGGACCAGTACACCTAGATCTCTCTGACTGTCAATACTCTTGAGGGTTCTACCATTCACTGTATATTCCCCACCTGTATTAGACCTTCCAAAATGCATCACCTCACATTTGTCCAGATTAAACTCCATCTGCCATCTCGCCGCCCAAGTCTCCAAACGATCAAAATCCTGCTGTATCCTCTGACACTCCTCATCGCTATCCGCAATTCCACCAACCTTTGTGTCGTCCGCAAACATACTAATCAGTCCAGTTGCATTTTCCTCCAAATCATTTATATATGCTATGAACAGCAACAGTCCCAGCACTGATCCCTGCGGAACACCACTAGTCACAGCCCTCCAATCAGAAAAGCACCCTTTCATAGCTACTCTCTGCCTTCTATGACCAAGCCAGTTCTGTATCCAAAATGGAGCTATCATTGATTCTATAAATCCTATTTGGTTCATCAATGGCCTTTTAAGAAAGGAAATCTTCTGCCCTTACCCGGTCTGACCTTCAACCTCCAGACACACAGCAACTCTTAACTGCCCTCTGAAATGGCCTAACAAGCCACTCGGCAATTAGGGATGGGCAGCAAATGCTGACCTTGCCCGGGACGCCCACACCCATGAAATAATTTAAAATAAATAATTTTTTTCAAGATTTGGGCTTTCGGTGGTGGCGATGTGCTGAACAGTTGCACAAAAGGTTGCTCTCCCCTACAAGCCACAACTTTGGACATTCTAACTCGAAAATCAGCCACTAAGCCAAACCACCCCCCCCCCCCCCCCAAAATCGTCCCAAAACAAACTAGCACCTGAGGAAATGCCCTCAAGCCAGCAGAAAAGCCAAAAAGACAGCAAACGTAGCAAGAGCCAAGAGAGGAAAGCCCAAACTAGACAGGAGGAGCGAAGCGGAACAGGACAGGGCAGATTAAGAAGGACATGCCAGTTGTGGAGGAGGAACAGAAGCAGGGACTGTAAGCACGTCTAGAACTGGGCAAAGTCATGGAGAGTATTAACTCCATGCAGGCAGTGAAGGAATTGAGTCCTGACGGATCCCTGGTGGACATCGACAAAACATTTGTGGCGGCAGTGGCACTTGCGGGAGATGTTCAGCACCTTGCTATCTAGGAGGACCTTACAGCCCACGCTGGCACAGGCCTCGATATCACTGATCCACAAGAGAGACAAAGACCCAGCTCACTCCTAAACACTGACGCCAAAGTCCTGGTGAAGACCCTTGCAAGGCGACTGGAGGGTTGCGTGTCTGAGGTCGTCGTGGAAGATCAGACGGGCTTTGTCAAGGACAGACAACTAATGGCGAACATCAGGCAGAACATGATCATGACCCTACCCAGGGAGGAGACACCAAAAGTGATCATCTCCCTGGTTGCAGAGAAGGTCTTCCACAGAGGTACGAGAACGGTTTGGCTTCGGGCCAGGGTTCACCTCATGGGTGAAACAACTGTACAGTGCTTCCATGGTGAGCGTATAGACAAAAACCACCAGCTCTGGATATTTCCGGCTGTACACAGGCACGAGGCCGGGATGCTCTTTGTCCCTGCTACTGTTTGCCCTGGCAATTGAAATACTGGCCATCGCTCTCAGGTCAGCGAAGGGGTGGAGGGGCATCCAGAGAGGAGACAAGGAGCATAGAGTCTCACTCTACATGGATGGCCTGCTCCTCTATGTCTCAAACCCGCTAGCAAGCAATGGAACTCCTCAGTGCCTTCTCAGGTTACAAGCTTAACCTGAGCAAGAGCAAGATATTCCCTGTGAACCCACCAGGGGGGGAAATCAGAGCTTGGAGAGCTGCCATTCAAGCTGGCCCAAACCAAGTTCAGTACCTGTGTAGCACCATCGATCACACGTGAGGCGAGACGTAGAGAACTTCAATCGAGGCTTTATTGAGCAGACTTGTTCCCCAGCAGCTCAGTCACAGAATGCAGCTGCGGGGAGTAAACCGGGTTCTTATACCCCGTCTATCTGGGTGGAGCCCAGTAGGCGGCAGATCCAATCGGGACCCAGCATCTGTCCTCCAATAGCTCCTCGGCATTCATGGTGTACCGTATTACCCCTAATACATACCACCACATTCTCCCCTTGTTAAAAAGGAACCCGGCGGGGTGGTGGGTGGTATGGTGGTAGGGTTTACAGGGTCGGTGGCTTAACCATTGAACTATATACAATCATGCCGCTTTTACTGGGCCACTGAATTATTCACATTTTAGCTGATTAGCAGCGTTAACTATTTACAACAATGCCGCTTTACTGGGCCACTGAATTATATACATCTTAAGTCGACTCAATGAGTCGAGATGGTGCTCTGGTCGCCCTCTCCGATCATCTCAGCCCGGGTGGTGGTGGTGGTGGTGGTGGTGCTGGCTCGGGTCCGGTCGACTCTGGGAGCATCGCGCTGTCCCTCTGTTTCCTTACTCCTGGGCGGGCCTGGGAGGAGAACTGATCCCACCGGGAAGGGGGTGGCTGTGGGGTGCACCGGCGGGAGTGAGGGGGTGGTGATTGGTGTTGGGGGGGGTGTGGGGAGCTCCGGCGGGCGCCAGGTCCCGCAGAGAGACCGTGTCCTGTTGGCCGTCTGGGTACGCCACGTAGGTGTACTGTGGGTTGGCGTGGAGTAGATGTACCTTTTCCACCAGTGGGTCTGATTTGTGCGCTCGCACATGTTTCTGGAGCGGGATGGGTCCCGGGGCTGCCAGCCAGGTCGGAAGTGACGTTCCAGAAGCGGACTTCCTAGGGAAGACAAGTAGGCGCTCGTGAGGCGTTTGGTTCGTGGTGGTGCACAGCAGGGACCGGATAGAATGAAGGGCATCTGGGAGGACTTCCTGCCAGTGGGAAGTTGGGAGACTCCTAGACCGTAGGGCCAGTAGGACGGTCTTCCAGACCGTTCCGTTCTCCCTCTCTACCTGCCCGTTCCTCCGGGGGTCGTAGCTGGTCGTACTGCTCGAGGCTATGCCCTTGCTGAGCAGGAATTGACGCAGCTCGTCACTCATGAAGGAGGACCCCCTATCGCTATGGATGTAGGCGGGGAAACCGAACAGGGTAAAGATGGTGCAGAGGGCTTTAATGACCGTGGCCGTGGTCATGTCGGGGCAGGGGGTGGCGAAGGGGAAACGGGAGTATTCGTCAACGACGTTAAGAAAGTACGTGTTGCGATCGGTGGAGGGGAGAGGGCCTTTGAAATCCAGACTGAGGCGTTCAAAGGGACTGGAAGCCTTTATCAGGTGCGCTCTATCTGGCCTGAAAAATTGCGGTTTGCATTCTGCGCAGATTTGGCAGTTCCTGGTGACTGTTCGGACCTCCTCGATGGAGTAGGGGAGGTTGCGGGCCTTTATAAATTGGTAGAAGCGAGTGACCCCCGGGTGGCAGAGGTCCTCGTGGAGGGCTTGGAGGTGGTCCACTTGTGCGTTGGCACATGTGCCGCGAGATAGGGCATCGCACGGCTCGTTCAGCTTTCCGGGACGGTACAAGAGCTCATAGTTGTAGGTGGAGAGTTTGATCCTCCACCGTAGGATCTTGTCGTTCTTTATCTTGCCCCGCTGTGCATTATCGAACATGAAGGCTACCGACCGTTGGTCAGTGAGGAGAGTGAATCTCCTACCGGCCAGGTAATGCCTCCAATGTCGCACAGCTTCCACTATGGCTTGGGCCTCCTTTTCTACTGAGGAGTGGCGAATTTCTGAAGCGTGGAGGGTCCGGGAGAACTGGGAGCATCGCGCTGTCCCTCTCTGTTTCCTTACTCCTGGGCGGGCCTGGGAGGAGAACCGATCCCCCCGGGAAGGGGGTGGCTGTGGGGTGCTCCGGCGGGAGTGAGGGGGTGGTGATTGGTGTTGGGGGGGTGTGGGGAGCTCCGGCGGGCGCCAGATCCCGCAGAGAGACCGTGTCCTGTCGGCCGCCTGGGTACGCCACGTAGGCGTACTGCGGGTTGGCGTGGAGTAGATGTACTTTTTCCACCAGTGGGTCTGATTTGTGCGCCCGCACATGTGCTCGGACGAAGATAGCGGTGACCCCACGGGACTGGCACACCGCTGCGTAGTAAATTGTAGCACCATCGATCACACACGAGGCGAGACGTAGAGAACTTCAATCGAGGCTTTATTGAGCAGACTTGTTCCCCAGCAGCTCAGTCACAGAATGCAGCTGCGGGGAGTAAACCGGGTTCTTATACCCCGCCTATCTGGGTGGAGCCCAGTAGGCGGCAGATCCAATCGGGACCCAGCATCTGTCCTCCAATAGCTCCTCGGCATTCATGGTGTATCGTATTACCCCCTAATACATACCACCACAACCTGGGGATCCAAATAGCCTATGGCTGGACACGGATCTATAAATGGAACCTGTCGAGTCTGATGGAGGAGGTAAAGAGAGTCCTGACTTTCTTCCACTGTCCCTGGTGGGAGGGGGGGGGGGGCGCGAGTGCAGACAATCAAGATGAACGTGCTGCCCAGATTCCTCTTCCTATTCAGATCCTTCCCGATCTTCATCCCCAAGGCCTTCTTCACTAAACTAGACAAATTGATCATGGCGCTCATGTGTGGTGGGCCATGGAGGGGGGGGGGGGGGGGGGGGGGAGGAGGGGTGAAAGAGGAAGGGTCCTTGGATCCACAAGGGCGTATTGCAAAGAAGGAGAAACATGGGAGACCTGGTCCTTCCAAACTTACAGTTATATCACTGGCCAGCAATCGCAGAGAGAGTATGGGGCTGGGCCATAGAGTCGGGAGCAGAATGCATAAAGGCAGAGGAGAGTTACTGCACGGGGGCATCCCTCCTGATACTGGCCATGCACCACTCCCATTCCTTCCGGCCAAATACTTAAGGAGTCTAGTGGTGGTGGCCACGCTGAGAACGTGAAACAAACACAGGCATCACCTCGGACTGAGAGCAATGTCCGCCATGGTCTCCATCTGCAAGAATCATAAATTCCACCCGGCGACACCAGCCGGCACCTTTAAATGGTGGAGGCAGGACAATGGGACAGTGACAGTAGGGAACCTTGACATACAAGGCAAGTTAGTGACCCTGGGGGAACTGACAAACTTCAGCTCCCGAAAGGGAATGCGTTGTGATACATGCAGCTAAGGAACCTCCTCCTTAAGTAAATAACAACGCTCCCCCGACTATCAGGACACACCCTACTGGACAGATTCCTGACTGCGGGTGAAGTAGGGGTCGGCAACTGCGTGGATATGAACAAAGGACTACTGGAAGAAGTACGGTCACCACTGACCGAGACACGGGAGAAATAGGTAGAAGAGTTAGGCATAGGGATAGGGGTTGGACTCTGCGCAGGGCTGAGCCTAATGCAGTTGAAAGTAGTGCACAGCGTGCTTAGCACGAACACACATGAATGGGTTCTTTTCGGAGGTGGAGGATAAATGTGAACGGTGCAAAGGAGGCCCGGCCAACCACACCCACATGTTCTGGTTGTGCCCGAGACTGACCAGGTACTGGGCCCCCTTCTTTCAGGCTATGACCAGGGGTGTGGGAGTGAGAGCGGAGGCATTCCCAGTAGTGGCGGTCTTCGAACAGCCAGAATTGTTCACAGGTACAGGGGCAGATGCCCTAACCTTTGTCTCCCTGATCGCCCGCCGGAGACTCCTGTTCGGCTGGAGATCAGCAGCGCCACCCACAGCTGCAGGCTGGCTCTCCTTAACAGAATTCCTTAAATTGGAAAAAATAAAATTCACTATACGAGGAAGGTTTCCACAACAGGTGGAAGCAATTCACCAGACTCTCCCAGGACCTTTTCATAACCTATAACCAATAGCAAGGCAGCAGGGTGGTGCAGTGAGTAGCACTGCTGCCTCACAGCGCCAAGGTCTCAGGTTCGATCCCAGCCCTGGGTCACTGTCCGTGTGGGTTTAACCCCCACAACCCAAAGATGTGCAGGCTGGGTGGATTGACCACGCTAAATGGGTAGCACGGTAGCACAAGTGGATAGCACTGTGGCTTCACAGCGCCAGGGTCGATTCCCCGCTGGGTCACTGTCTGTGCGGAGTCTGCACGTTCTCCCCGTGTCTGCGTGGGTTTCCTCCGGGTGACGTGCAGGTTAGGTGGATTGGCCATGATAGATTGCCCTTAGTGTTCAAAAAGGTTAGGAGGGGTTAATGGGTTACGGGGCTACGGTGGAAGTGAGGGCTTAAGTGGGTCGGTGCAGACTCGATGGGCCAAATGACCTTCTGCACTGTATGTTCTATGTCTATATCTATGAATTGCCCCTAATTGGAAAAAATGAATTGGGTACTCTAAATTTATTTTTAAAAACAACAACCAATAGGAGAGTGGGGGGGTGAAGGGAGGCGGGGGAGGGAATATCAACCAGGACACAATGTAAACAAGGCAGGAGAATCAGAAGGAACAAACGGCAGTGAAGTACGCATGTATGACCTCGCCAGAAGTACACCCAGGTATCAAAGGCGCCCCTGGCATGTTCTAATACACAGCACCGGAACAGCACAGATGGAGTGGCCGAGGTTGGAGACTCCAAAACCAGGGCCCCAACAATACACCTGCTATCTTGTTCCCTTCCTGGACTTTTACATAGGTATCATATTCTCTTCCCATACATATATAAATATATACACACTTTGTAAAGATCTCTATGTTACTATTTAATGTACTCTGCAATGTAACTACATTGCCCTTAGTGTTGGGTGTGGTTACTGGGTTAAGGGGTTATGGGGATAGTGTGGAGGTGTGGGCCTCGGTAGGGTGCTCTTTCCAAGAGCCGGTGCAGACTCGATGGGCCGAATGGCCTCCTTCTGCACTGTAAATTCTATGAAATGCAAACCATTAAAATAATTTTTTTAAGGATTTGATAGAAATGTTCAAAATGATGAGGGGTGTAGATAGAGAGAAACTGATCCTATTCGCAGAAGAGCCAAGACCAGAAGGCACCAATTTAAGACGAGATGCAATGGCAACATGAGGATTTTCTTAAATGCAGAAAATAGTTAGGATCTAAAATGCATTCTGCCACCAAAAAATATGTTTTTTAAAGTATTTTTATTGGAGGTTTCCATTTTTACAGAAATCACATCAAACAAAACAAAAAGAAAAGCCATAGGTAATAATGTACAACAGGTACTGCACACAATAGTCAATACAAGAATGGAAACAAATAAGACCAGATAAATCAGGGACAAGATCCTCCACATATTGCCTTCACAGATACAAGACCCGTCTGCACCAGAACAGGATATAGGGAACATCACAGACCTTCAGGTACAGGACTTTGTTCGGCGGACATTTCCGACATTCCGGGTAGCGGCATCATCCATGCTATTGGAGAGGATACCCTCATGTACGGGTTGGAAGAGGGCACCACGTCTGGGATATACGGATGAATCATAGGGGAAGAGCAGGTTTCGGTGGAAGAGGTGAAGGCCAGGTGGGAGGAGGAGCTGGGACCCATTTTGGAGGAGGAGGTGTGGAGTGAGTCTCCGTAGGGTGAATGCTATGTCATCCTGTGAGAGGTTGAGTTTGATACAGCTCAAAATGGTGTTCAGAGCGCACCTCACAAAGGTCACGATGAGTCGATTTTTTTGTGGGGCTTGAAGATAAGTGCGAGCAGAGTTCGAGGACACCAGTGAATTACACGCACATGTTCTGGTCCTGTCCCAAATTGGTGTTTTTTTTGGAGTCTTTTTTCAGCAGCTTATTGGCAATCCTGAAATTGATTTAAGAGCCCTGTCCGTTAGTAGCTTTATTTGGGATGTCAGAACAGCCGGAATTAAGGATGAGCGCGGGGCGGATGCCCTGGCATTCGCCTCGTTGATAGCTTGGCGACAGGCGATGCCAGTTAGTGCCTCAGTGTTGCTAGGTGAGCTTGATGAAGTTTCTGTACCTTGAGACAGTCAAGTTCACTGTGAGGCAGGAGGGGGCGGGGGGGGGGGGGGGGGGGGGGGCGGGGCGATCGACGGGTTCTACCGTAGATGGATATTGTTACAGTTGTCGGTGGAATTGTTTCTTTTGTTGATACATGTGTTAGTTTTGTTTTGCTTCATATATGTTAGGTATAAAATGTTAAAAGTTCAATAAAAATATTTTCAAGAAAACCTCCCAGACCGACATCATACCCATAGCTACAAAACAAAATGACAGAAGGAAGAAAACAATATCCCGAGGACTCCAGAGTTAAAATGGAAATTGACTAACACTCATTGCGTAATTTGCACTTTTCGTCAAGCCCAGGCCAGAACAGGCAGCCATGATATAACTCCAAGCTATTGAGGGGAGGACTGAGCACCACCAAGCCTCAGATCTCAAATCTCAACCCAGGGTTTCCTAGAGAAAACAAAAAGGATACACCTCTCCAAGGAGCAGCAGTATATTGATCACCGATCCCAGACTCCAGCTTGGCCAACACGGCACCATTACCAAATAAAAACTCAGAACTAAGCCCCAGGGATTACCTTCACACCCAGGAGTGAAAGAGGGAAACCCATATCAGGAGAAACAACTCACTCGTCCCCAAAGGGGAGCTATACAAGGCCCAGTCTTCAACAGGATTATACACCTGGAAAAGGGAAAGGCACTAACAAAAAAACCTAGCTCATACTGGGGGGATTATCATAGATTATCATAGAATTTACAGTGCAGAAGGAGGTCATTCGGCCCATCGAGTCTGCACCTGCTCTTGGAAAGAGCACCCTACTCAAGGTCAACACCTCCACCCTATCTCCACAACCCAGTAACCCCACCCAACACTAAGGGCAATTTTGGACACGAAGGGCAATTTATCATGGCCAATCCACCTAACCTGCACATCTTTGGACTGCGGCAGGAAACCGGAGCAACCGGGAGAAACCCATGCACACACGGGGAGGACGTGCAGACTCCGCACAGACAGTGACCCAAGCCGGAATCGAACCTGGGACCCTGGAACTGTGAAGCAATTGTGCTATCCACAATGCTACCGTGCTGCCCTTATCTTCCTCAAACATAGCCAGGACAGAAGTAATCTTACCAACCCCTCCCCTTCATCCCTCCATCTCTCATCCCGCTCAAGCTCTGCCCATTCCCCCACCAAGGATCCATTAGGATAACGAGACTGTGCACAAATCCCAAACTCAATATTCAGCATAGCATGATATAAACTCATTAAATCAGGATAACCGACGGTGCAGGATATCACACCTAAATTATTCACTTCCTTGCAGCAAATATATTGACCACATCAACAGACCACACATAATTACCAGGGAGCAAAGTCCAGGACAACAACTGAGATGTGAGGCCATTATCAGGATAAAGACTTCTCCATCATCGCACAAAGAAAGTTGTATTAAGGATAAATCAGGATCAAAAACGGTGAAAAATCTTCAGGTTCTTCCTCAGATTCCAACGATCGAAGCACGAGATCTCATCGTTTCCAACACGTTATCTAACCCGAATGCAGGCAGCCCACAACCTCAGCTCCAGCAGTGGGGGATGACCCTGCAATATCAGCCATGCGCAACCCCACTCGACTGACATCAGAACAGGATATCACATGGCATGGGTTCGGGAGGCCAATCCCACCCCTGGTCTTGAAGACAGGATTAAATGTGCTGCATCAACTGTGCTCTCTCAAGAGATGTCGGTATTAACACCGCTCTGCGGGAATCATGGGTTTGAGCCAGAAGAGGATGGATAGTGTATACAGGAGATGGAGGGAAGTGGGGCTGGTCAAGGTGAGGAATCTGTATTTGGAGGAAGGGTTCACCAGTCTGGAAGAGCCAAGGGAGAGGGTAGAGCTGCCGATGGGGAGCGAGTTCAGGTATCAGCAGGTTAGGGACTTTGCGCGAAAGATCTGGAGGGGGTTCCCTCGGTTGCCGGGATACACCCTGCTGGAGCGCCTGCTGCTTCCCGATGTGGAAGGGGAAGGAAGAACATAGAACATAGAAAATACAGCACAGAACAGGCCCTTCGGCCCACGATGTTATGCCGAACCTTTGTACTAGATTAATCATAGATTATCATCGAATTTACAGTGCAGAAGGAGGCCATTCGGCCCCCTGAGTCTGCACCGGCTCTTGGAAAGAGCACCCTACCCAAACTCAACACCTCCACCCAACACCAAGGGCAATTTTGGACACGAAGGGCAATTTATCATGGCCAATCCACCTACCCTGCACATCTTTGGACTGTGGGAGGAAACCGGAGCACCCGGAGGAAACCCACGCAGACACGGGGAGAATGTGCAGACTCCGCACAGACAGTGACCCAATCCGGAATCGAACCTGGGACCCTGGAGCTGTGAAGCAATTGTGCTATCCACAATGCTACCGTGCTGCCCTTAAGAACAAATAAATCTACACTATATCATTTTACCGTAATCCATGTACCTATCCAATAGCTGCTTGAAGGTCCCTAATGTTTCCGACTCAACTACTTCCACAGGCAGTGCATTCCATGCCCCTACTACTCTCTTGGTAAAGAACCTACCTCTGATATCCCTCCTATATCTTCCACCTTTCACCTTAAATTTATGTCCCCTTGTAATGGTTTGTTCCACCCGGGGAAAAAGTCTCCGACTGTCTACTCTATCTATTCCCCTGATCATCTTATAAACCTCTATCAAGTTGCCCCTCATCCTTCTCCGTTCTAATGAGAAAAGGCCTAGCACCCTCAACCTTTCCTCGTAAGACCTACTCTCCATTCCAGGCAACATCCTGGTAAATCTCCTTTGGACCTTTTCCAAAGCTTCCACATCCTTCCTAAAATGAGGCGACCAGAACCGTACACAGTACTCCAAATGTGGCCTTACCAAAGTTTTGTACAGCTGCATCATCACCTCACGGCTCTTAAATTCAATCCCTCTGTTAATGAACGCGAGCACACCATAGGCCTTCTTCACAGCTCTATCCACTTGAGTGGCAACTTTCAAAGATGTATGAACATAGACCCCAAGATCTCTCTGCTCCTCCACATTGCCAAGAACTCTACCGTTAACCCTGTATTCCGCATTCATATTTGCCCTTCCAAAATGGACAACCTCACACTTTTCAGGGTTAAACTCCATCTGCTACTTCTCAGCCCAGCTCTGCATCCTATCTATGTCTCTTTGCAGCCGAAAACAGCCCTCCTTACTATCCACAACTCCACCAATCTTCGTATCGTCTGCAAATTTACTGACCCACCCTTCAACTCCCTCATCCAAGTCATTAATGAAAATCACAAACAGCAGAGGACCCAGAACTGATCCCTGCGGTACGCCACTGGTAACTGGGATCCAGGCTGAATATTTGCCATCCACCACCACTCTCTGACTTCTATCGGTTAGCCAGTTCGTTATCCAACTGGCCAAATTTCCCACTATCCCATGCCTCCTTACTTTCTGCATAAGCCTACCATGGGGAACCTTATCAAATGCCTTACTCAAATCCATGTACACTACATCCACTGCTTTACCTTCATCCACATGCTTGGTCACCTCCTCAAAGAATTCAATAAGATTTGTAAGGCAAGACCTACCCCTCACAAATCCGTGCTGACTATCCCTAATCAAGCAGTGTCTTTCCAGATGCTCAGAAATCCTATCCTTCAGTACCCTTTCCATTACTTTGTCTACCACCGAAGTAAGACTAACTGGCCTGTAATTCCCAGGGTTATCCCTAGTCCCTTTTTTGAACAGGGGCACGACATTTGCCACTCTCCAATCCCCTGGTACCACCCCTGTTGACAGTGAGGACGAAAAGATTATTGCAAACGGCTCTGCAATTTCATCTCTTGCTTCCCATAGAATCCTTGGATATATCCCGTCAGGCCCCAGGGGACTTGTCTATCTTCAAGTTTTTCAAAATGCCCAACACATCTTCCTTCCTAACAAGTATTTCCTCGAGCTTACCAGTCTGTTTCACACTGTCCTCTCCAACAATATGGCCCCTCTCATTTGTAAATACAGAAGAAAAGTACTCGTTCAAGACTTCTCCTATCTCTTCAGACTCAATACACAATCTCCCGCTACTGTCCTTGATCGGACCTACCCTCGCTCTAGTCATTCTCATATTTCTCACATATGTGTAAAAGGCCTTGGGGTTTTCCTTGATCCTACCTGCCAAA
This sequence comes from Scyliorhinus torazame, assembly GCF_047496885.1. Classification (NCBI taxonomy): domain Eukaryota; kingdom Metazoa; phylum Chordata; class Chondrichthyes; order Carcharhiniformes; family Scyliorhinidae; genus Scyliorhinus; species Scyliorhinus torazame. Next base: position 287,527,959 of record NC_092711.1, on the reverse strand, counting down.
GATTGTTCATGCCCTCTCTTAGCTCTCCTAATCCCTTTCTTCAGTTCCCTCCTGGCTATCTTGTATCCCTCCAATGCCCTGTCTGAACCTTGTTTCCTCAGCCTTACATAAGTCTCCTTTTTCCTCTTAACAAGACATTCAACCTCTCTTGTCAACCATGGTTCCCTCACTCGACCATCTCTTCCCTGCCTGACAGGGACATACATATCAAGGACACGTAGTACCTGTTCCTTGAACAAGTTCCACATTTCACTTGTGTCCTTCCCTGACAGCCTATGTTCCCAACTTATGCACTTCAATTCTTGTCTGACAACATCGTATTTACTAACCCTAAGAATTGTGGATATATACAATTGATGGGGGAGCAGGGAGGTGAGCGGGTGGTGAAGATCAAGGAGAAATGGGAAGCGGAGTTGGGAGGAGCGATCAATTGGGGAGTATGGAGTGAGGTACTGCTTAGGGTAAACAGGACCTCCTCATGTGCAAGGATGAGCCTGATACAGTTTAAGGTGGTGCACACGGTGAATATGACTCAGGCAGGAACGAGTGGGTTCTTTCAGGGGGTAGTAGATGAGTGTGAGAGGTGTGGGCCAACGAATCACGTGCACATGTTTTGGGGTTGCGAAAAATTGGGCAGATTCTGGGCGGGGGTGTTCACGGTGTTAGCCAGAATAGTGGAGGAGGAGGTGGAGCCGGACACTTTGGTGGCGATATTTGGGGTTTCAGAGAAGCTCTTGCGGTCGTGAACTTTTTCAATTTTATACATAACAAAAATTATAACAGGTAATCACATACACCTCCCCCCCCCACCGCACCTCCCCTACCCTAGAAAGCCAAACCGAAATCCCACCAACCACCCTACTCCCATCACCACCCCACCCCCTCCCCTCCACCCTACTCCCTAACAGCTGACAGTGACGAACTCTTTAAAGTACAAAGTAAATGGCTGCCATCTTTGGTAGAACCCTTCAACTGCACCCCACACTTAACTTTCTCGAGATACAGAAATTCCATAAGATCCCCCAGCTATATCGAGGCGCTGGTTGGAGAAGCTGACTCCACCCCATCAGCACCCACCTTCGAGCATTCAGCCAGGCGAGTCTGAAGTTCTGGCAGGTCCGATACCCCGAATATAGCCCCGAGCGGATAAGGCTTCAGTTCAATTTGCAGGATCATCAACATCGTTGTGGTGAATGGTTACTGCACCTTTAATGTAATGATCCCTTTAAGACCGGGTTTGGAACCCTAGGGACTCCGCCTCCGGCTCCGCCCCCCAGGGAGCCCTATATAAGGTAATGTCCAGTGTGCAGTGAGCACACTTCTCTGTAGCTGACTGGTTTTCTGCTAATTAAAGCCTTTGTGTTACCATCATCTCTCTCGAGTTGTAATTGAGGGTATCTCAATTTAATTAGCAGACTACTTCAAGATGGACAGCAGTCTAAAGGCGGAGAAGCTCAATTTTGACGCTCGGACGTCGGAAGCCGCAGAAATTTTTTAATACTGGCTTTGGTGTTCTGAGGCCTACCTGGACTCCTTGGACACTAAAGTCGAAGGACCTCGCACGCTGAGCCTACTACACGCCCGGGTGGGCCACAGACTCTCCTCCGCGATCGAGAAGGCCACCACATATGAGGCGGCGGTCGAAATCCTGCGGAAGCGCTTCGTTAAGCCAATAAACGAGGTACACGCCTGGCATTTGCTCTCGACCTGCCGGCAGCATTCCAGGGGAATGCTAGACGAGTACGTGGAAAGACTCACCGCGCTCGCTAGGAACTGCGACCACAAGGAGGGTGACGGCAGAAGTCCATATGAACTTGCACATCCGAGATGCTTTCGTGTCCGGTATACGATCCACATACTTCAGGCAGCGACTCCTCGAAGACGGAGCAAAAGACCTTCAAGGCACGGTAACTTCCTCTCTGGAAGTGGCCCACCATAATCTCCGCATGTACTCCACGGACCCTGCGAGCCCCTCTCGGTCCGTTCCAGACTGGGCCACGCTACAGTCCTGCGCCGCGCGGCGACCCGCTCACACCAGGGGCACACCGTGCTATTTCTGTGGGCAAGGCCAGCACCCACGTCAGCGTTGCCCAGCCCGCTCCGCTATCTGCAACGACTGCGGAAAGAAAGGGAATTTTGCAAAGGTCTGCCTGGCTGGGCCCAAGGCCCAGAAACAAAAGTCTCATCGGGCCCAAAAATCGAGCTCCCAGGCCCACAGGCCCCGCAACGCGGCTGCGCGCCGGCCGGACACGCCTCCTACTGACATGTCATCGGCCTCGTGCGAGTCATGGGTGCGGCCATCGTGGCGGCGGCCATCTTCAAAATCTTACACGTGCAACCGACGGCGATGGCCATTTTGTGACTCCGACTCAGCTGAGGACTCTGACTACCCGCAACTGGGAGCGATCACCCTCGACCAATCACGGCCGAAGCACCTGCGAAACTCCATGATGCAGGTCCAAATCAACGGGTGAGACACCCCCTGCCTCTTCGATTCCGGGAGCACGGAGAGCTTTATCCACCCAGAAATGGTAAGGTGCTGCTCCTTGCGCACCTATCCCGCCTCCCAAACTATCGCCCACGCCTCCGGGTCCCACTCGGTCCAAATCATGGGGTATTGTGTCGAGAACCTCACGATCCAGGGTGCCGAATACGCCCGTTTCAAACATTATATCCTCCCTCACCTCTGCGCCCCCTGCTGCTCGGTCTGGACTTTAAATGTAGCCACCGAAGCCTGACACTGAAGTTCGACGGACCCCTGCCCCCACTCACGGTATGTAGCCTGGCAACACTTAAAGTTGCACCCCCCCCTCTTTGCGAACCTCACCCCCGACTGTAAGCCTGTCGGCACCAGGAGTCGGCGGTACAGTGCCCAAGATATGACTTTTATCAAGTCAGAGGTTCAGCGGTTGCTGAAAGAAGGGGTCATAGAGGCGAGCAACAGCCCCTAGAGAGCACAAGTATTGGTAGTCCGGTCTGGGGAAAAGAAACGGATGGTGGTGGACGAGAGTCAGACCATAAACCGTTTTACGCAGCTCGATGCGTACCCCCTTCCCCGCATAGCAGAAATGGTTAACCAGATCGCCCAGTACCGGGTATTTTCCACGGTTGACCTAAAATCCGCCTACCATCAGTTCCCTATCCGCCCGGAGGACCACCTCTACACGGCCTGCGAAGCAGCCGGTCGGCTTTTTCACTTCCTCAGGGTCCCTTTTGGTGTCACAAATGGGGTCGCCGTTTTTCAAAGGGTGATGGACCAAATGGTGGACGCGTACGGCTTACGGGCTACTTACCCGTACTTGGACAATGTCACCATCTGCGGCTATGACCAGCAGGACCACGAAGCAAACCTAAAAAAGTTCCTCCAGACCACCCGGGCCCTCAATCTGACCTACAACAAAGAGAAATGCGTTTTCCACACAACCCAACTAACCATCCTCGGCTATGTCATGGAAAACGGGGGTCCTAGGTTCAGATCCCTTCCCCGTAACCTCAAGGCACTCAAACGGTGCTTGGGGCTTTTTTCCTATTACGCCCAGTGGGTCCCCAGATATGCGGACAAAGCCCGACCACTCATTCAGACCACGGAAGTCCCGCAATCTACCTTACTCCGCCGAGGAGGTCAAGGCCATGACCAAGGCTTGCCAGATCTGTGCGGAGTGCAAACCGAACTTCTACCGACCAGACAAGGCTCGCCTGGTGAAAGCCTCTGGGCCCTTTGAGCGACTAAGTGTGGACTTCAAAGGGCCCCTCCCGTCCACCAACCGCAACATCGACTTCCTCACTGTCATCGACGAATTCTCCCGCTTCCCATTCGCTGTACCCTGCCCCGCCTCGGCCACACTAATCAAGGCACTGCACAGCATCTTCACTCTGTTTGGTTTCCCCGCTTATGTTTGGTTTCCCCGCTTATATCCACAACGACCGGGGTACATTGTTCATGAGCGATGAGCTGCGTCAGTATCTGCTCAACAAGGGCATCGCCTCGAGCAGAACGACCAGTTATAACCCGCGGGGAAACGGGCATGTGGAGAGGGAGAACGCAACAGTTTGGAAGGCTATCCTTCTAGCCCTACGGTCAAGAAGTCTCCCAACCACCTGCTGGCAGGAGGTCATACCCGATGCCCTACACTCCATTAGGTTGCTCCTCTGCACGGCCACGAACGAGACCCTTCACAGTCGCTAGTTTGTCTTCCCCAGGAAGTCCACCTCTGGGGTCTCGCTTCCACGTTGGCTGACGACTCCGGGACCAG